>NC_136069.1:799932429-801132429 GCF_964261635.1 Lissotriton helveticus
ATTCAATATACACTGTTTCTTATCCTGACCTGGGACAGTCCAAGCATTAGTTTGTTTTTCATACCAACAAAAGGGCACGTTATGCCCTTTGGGAATGTTTGCTGGGCCCCTTAAGGTTGAGGTATGGCACATTTGCCCCCACTAAGCATTTAATTGCGTAGTGTGGACTGGAGCAGAATGTTCACTTGCTTCAGCCAATCAGATTGTTGCCTCTTTGACTCTTTCGAGAATTGCACGTGGGATGGGAAAAGGTCCTTTCAGCCAGGCGGATTTGTTTTCAATTAAAGCACTGCTATTCTTGAACCTACTGTCAAGATATAGAAAAGTATTTACACCTCGAAGCACCCTCTACTTCTGAACACCTTTCTGTAACACAAATTTCGTTACAGCTACTGAAAAGAATACATCAAATCACAAAATTGACTAGTTTGACGAATGTATGTTAACCTCAAAAACACTTTTGCCATCTCCCAACCGGCCCATCTGCACAAAACAACAAATGAAGAATTTGAGCTGAATAAGTCATGCGCCTACCTAATTTAGTATTAATTCTTTAGTAAGCCCCAAAGTTACAATCTAAAACCTTATAACTGCTAAAATGCGCCCTTTTACATATACCATACAACCATAATTTCCACCATTCTGCGCTCATGACTTCAAACAGATCACATTATCATTGGCATCAATGACAACACTGAAGCAGGTCAACACGGCCCCACCCAGAATACACTAGACTCCGCTTGTGTTCAGGGCTTTCTGGAAGCCCCAGTGTATTAACCCTTTCTAAAGAGCTAGAACGTTTCCCATGACCAGTGGATTTAATGCATCGATTCTGGTCGTTGACCAGTTGCTTTGCTTTTGTCAGCACTACTTAACCCTAAACTAAAACTTCTTGGCCTAACTTTCTATCCTGACCACGAGACCGTGGTGCGGACAGATATTTTTGGCTCTTGACAAGCTACATCGTTAGCAAACCTAAAACATTCACTTGAAAATCTTTATTGTACTCAGCAAGAATCCTATGCCAAAATTCTCTGTGTTCATACTTCAATTATGACATCATATGTGATATGAGAAATGACATTACAATCTCCAGACTCACTCACAATACTGGTGCTAGCACACATAGCATCAACAATGATATCATTGATGGGGCATAAAATTGCACTTTTGCACATATGATGCTACCTTCTGGTATGTGATGTAGAGTTTAAGAAATAAGATGACGCTTTAAAAAAAATATGTTAGCACTTCTTTGGCGTTCTTTTCCCGACCGCATGCTGGCTGTCTCGGGGAAAATGACGGCTATTTGGAGTCATCCAATTCACCAATGAAGAAAATACTACACTTTTTGGGCATGTAACATGTAGTGATTCAGACTACACAGGAAGTAGGTCCAAGTGGATTTATTCATGTGAAGAACAGCTTAACAACCACAGGTAGCAGGAGAAGTCCTCACAGCATCAGCAATACAGTAACAGTATAAAATCAAGGGAAAACATTCCAAGTTACACAGAGTATTCCAAATGACATAGAAAGATTCCAGATGACATCAAGTCATGGAATACCACACACCTCCCCCCTTTAAAAAAAAAATAAAAAAAAATAAGTATAAATAACAAAACCTAAAAAAAAAAACAGAAACAGGATAATACTACAAGAAGTTAAATTCTAATGTAATCTTTGTACTTTGAAGGAGTACACTTTACGCGCTCACTGCGTCTTAAAAGAATTTCTTCATACTCTATATTTGATTGATTATCAATTTCAACACACGGATCAGGTCGAACATCAGAATTAATCACAACATCAGAATTACTTACAACATCATTCTCTAAATTGTCATAAGCTTCATGCGTACCAGAAAAACCTCCTGAATTATGGTATTTCATAAATTTTCCCGGAACGGAAGTTTTCTGAGTGGAAGGAGCAACAAAAGGAGCAACAGAAGACTTGCATAAGGAGACCCTTCTCAAATTCCATATTTTACCTCCTTCCACTCTGACAGCTTTGCTAAAGATTTCAGTGACCTTGGCAGGATCAGACCATCTGGAAACCCTCTTGTGAAATAATCCACCCATTTTTACACGAACTAGATCACCAATCTTTACACTGCAAGTATTATACTTCTTTTTGGCCGAATGTTGAATCATTTTCTCCTGGTACTTTCCGATTTTATCCTTTAATTCTTTAAAATCTTCCTCATAAGGAGAATTACCTTTTAACCACCAGGGTAAAAGTCGAGAACCTGGTTTCCTTCCTCGTAACAACTCAAAAGGAGACAGACCAGTCACTGAATTGGGAGCCAACCGATAGGTTAACAAAGTGGCCTGAAGAGCTTTTTTCCATTTCAAACCACTCCTTACGGCTAATTGACAAGATTCCTTGATAACCCTGTTGAACCTCTCAACTTGGCCGTTGGCCTGTGGAAAATAATTCGAGGTTCTTTTATGCGTAATTCCACAATTCCTAAGAAAATCTTCAAATTCATCACTTATAAACTGTGGACCGTTGTCTGAGATCAGTTCCTCTGGTAAACCTTCCCTAGCAAAAATGTCATCAAGAAAATCAATTACCTGCCCTGAAGAAGTTTTCTCAACAATTTTCAATTCAGGCCATTTTGAGAAGTAGTCAACGGGAACCAATGCATACATTTCTTTACCAGATTGGTAACTGAAAGGTCCGATAATATCAATGGCTAATCTCCGCCATGGGCCATCAGCATACTCAATGGGAGTGATGTCAACAGACAAACCCTTTACAGATTTGTCGCTCAAGGAGCAAGGAGAACAATTCCTGACCCAACTATTCACCATAGCATCAACACCAGGCCACCAGTAGTGTTCCCTGATCCTCCTTTTAGTGGTGGACATGCCCATGTGCCCTTCATGTGCTAACTTGCAAATTGTTTCTCTCAAATTCATAGGAGGGATAATTTTATCAGATCTAACAATGATGTCCTGACATAACATCAAATCGTCTTTGACTTTATAAAATGATGCCAAATCACCGGAAAGTTTCCTTTCCTCAGGCCATCCTTTAATTAAGAACTGTTTGACTTGATTCAAAACAGCATCATTTCCCATAGCTTCAGACCAATCTTTTTCAGAAAGAACCAAAGAGTTCTCTTGATTTGAAATTATATTAACGTCTGCAAACGAGTATGCAACGTCACAATCAACATTGTTCCCTACATCTACACTAGCTGGAAAACGTGACATGCAATCTGCATGGACATTCAAACGTCCTGGAATATATACAACCTCACAACGATATTCCTGTAATTTGGCTGCTAATCTCGCTAAGCGAGCAGTAAGAACTCTTCCACCTCCTGCAGCCAACATAGTGATCAAGGGTTTGTGATCGGTTCTCAAAGAGAATTTTGTCCCCCACAGAAATTGTCTAAAGTGCTGGGAAGCCCAAGTACAAGCGAGTAATTCTCTCTCAATAGTTGAGTAATTCTTCTCAGCATCACGTAGGGCTCGAGAAGCATATGATACAACAAACTCACCAGATTTGTCCTTTTGCATCAAAACAGCACCTAGGCCAACATTGCTAGCGTCAACATAAACAATACACTCTTTGCCCACTGAGTAAGGTTTCAAAAATGGTGCTTCAACAATTTTGCGTTTCAAAATTTCAAAGGAATCCTGTTGTTCTTTGCCCCACTCAAACTTTGCATTTTTTTTCAATAAAATTCTCAAAGGATGAACAATATCTGAATAATTTTTTACAAATTTACCATAAAATTCAGTCAGTCCTAAAAAGGAAAGTAATTGTTCTTTTGAATTAGGGGAAGATGCATTGACAATATTGTGAACATGGTTAATTTTGGGTTTAATACCATACTTTGAGATTTCATGTCCTAGGTACTCAACCTTCTGTTGTCTGAACCTGCATTTGGTATATTTCAGTGTAAGACCCCTAGATCGAACTTTCTCCAAAACCAAAATTAAGTTCTCATCGTGTTCCATATAGTCTTTCCCAAAAATCAAAATGTCATCCTGGAAAGCTACTGCTCCCTTGCATTCTGTCAGTAACTCTTTCATTAGACGCTGGAAGACAGAGGCTGCACTTGCCAACCCAAAAGGCATGCGCAAATATTGGAACATACCTTCAGGGGTAACAAAAGCAGTTAGTTTCCTCGAGTCTTCATGTAATTCTACTTGGTGGTAGGCACTAGCCAATTCAATAGAAGAAAACACAGTAGCACCTGATAATGTTGCAATTAACTCGTGTATGTTTGGCAAGGGATGTTTATCTACCCATATTTCCTCATTGAGACTGCGAAGATCCGCACATAAGCGAAGTTCGCCTGAGCTCTTAAGTGATATCACAATGGGCGAAATCCAAGGAGAGGATTCAATTGGCTCAATTATGTTTCTTTTGACTAGATCATCCAGAATTTCTTTTAATTTGGGTCTATACGCTAAAGGAACATTCCTTACCCTGTGCCTGACAGGAACCGCATTATCATTTAGAATGATTTTGTGCTTGAAATCAACATATTTCCCCAACTTGTCATTGAAAATCTCAGGAAACCTTTCAAGCACACTCTTAGTGAAACTAACATCGCTAGATGCATCTAAGGTTACGTTTACCAATGAATTGGCAATAGGCTTTTCAAGTCGGGGTTCATCAACATAAACTGGTGGATGGGCGTTGGGATCTAATTTGATTCCTAAGTTATGTTGGTGAGGCCAACCAAGAATGGACACACCCTTGGTAGCTACATAAACTTTTGCTCTGATATCCCAGTTCTTAAAAGATAACTTGGCCCAAAAAAAACCCTCTAGGGCAATCTTTTGTCCCGTGTACCCACCAGGATATATGTCAGGACTCAATAATTCCCTCTGATGCCACAATTGTTCGAAGATATTCTTACCAATAATGGTGTACCTTCGACACCGCCACCTTCCCTGAGAGCTGGAAGCACGCCGAACTCAGCGCTCTACTCAAGAAACCTACAGCGGACCCCACCGAACTCAAGAATTACCGTCCCATCTCGCTCCTCCCGTTCCCGGCCAAAGTCATTGAAAAGACCGTCAACAAACAGCTGGCCGCCTTCCTCGAGACGAATGGATCCCTCGACCCCT
Organism: Lissotriton helveticus; assembly: GCF_964261635.1. Classification (NCBI taxonomy): domain Eukaryota; kingdom Metazoa; phylum Chordata; class Amphibia; order Caudata; family Salamandridae; genus Lissotriton; species Lissotriton helveticus. The sequence goes on from NC_136069.1 coordinate 799,937,526, forward strand.
CACAGTCTGGCTTCCGAGCCAACCACAGCACCGAGACCGCCCTCATCGCTGCCACCGATGACATCCGAACCCTGATGGACAACGGAGAAACAGCGGCCCTCATCCTCCTGGACCTCTCCGCGGCATTCAACACTGTCTGCCACCGCACCCTAGTGCAGCGCCTTGGCAATATCGGAATCCAGGAGAAGGCACTGGATTGGATCACCTCCTTCCTCGACGGAAGAACACAGAGAATCCGCCTACCACCGTACAAGTCAGAGGCCACCGAAGTCATCTGCGGCGTCCCTCAAGGATCCTCGTTGAGTCCCACCCTCTTCAACGTCTACATGAGCCCCCTCGCGGCCATCGCACGCCAACACAACCTCAACATAATCTCCTACGCCGACGACACCCAACTGATCCTCTCCCTGACCAACGACCCCGCCGCCGCCAGAGCCAACCTGCACGAAGGGATGAGAGACGTAGCAGAGTGGATGACGACCAGCCGCCTGAAACTGAACTCAGACAAGACGGAGGTCCTCATCCTGGGCTCCTCACCCGCCGCCCGGACGACTCCTGGTGGCCGCCCGCCCTGGGCACCGCACCCAAACCGACGGACCACGCATGCAACCTGGGCTTCATCCTGGACTCCTCCCTCTCCATGACCAGACAAGTCAACGCCGTCTCCTCGTCATGCTTCAACATCCTGCGCATGCTACGGAAGATCTTCTGGTGGATCCCCACCGAGACCAGGAAGACTATCACCCAGGCCCTCGTCACCAGCCGACTGGACTACGGCAACGCCCTCTACGCCGGAACCACCGCCAAGCTCCAGAAGAGACTCCAGCGGATCCAGAGCGCCTCAGCCAGACTCATCCTCGACATCCCACGTAACAGCCACATCTCCGGACACCTGAGAGACCTGCACTGGCTCCCCATCAACAAAAGAATCACCTTCCGCCTCCTCACCCACGCACACAAAGCCCTACACGACCAAGGCCCGAGCTACCTCAACAACCGGATCAACTTCTACGCTCCCAAGCGCCACCTCAGATCAACCAGCCACGCCCTCGCCGCCGTCCCCCGCATCCGAAGAGCGACAACAGGAGGAATGTCCTTCTCCTACCTGGCCGCCAAGACCTGGAACTCCCTCCCGACCGACCTGCGCCTGACCCAAGACCACCTCTCCTTCAGGAAGAAGCTCAAGACCTGGCTGTTCGAGCAGTAACGGCACCCCCCCCTCCTAGCGCCTTGAGACCCTACGGGTGAGTAGTGCGCTCTATAAATGTCCTGATTGATTGATTGATTGGTAGCTACATAAACTTTTGCTCTGATATCCCAGTTCTTAAAAGATAACTTGGCCCAAAAAAAACCCTCTAGGGCAATCTTTTGTCCCGTGTACCCACCAGGATATATGTCAGGACTCAATAATTCCCTCTGATGCCACAATTGTTCGAAGATATTCTTACCAATAATGGTGTACCACGCACAAGAGTCAACAAAAATCTCAATAGGTTTGTCATCCACAAGAATTGTACAAGAAGGAAAACACTTTTGAAAACTCTCATCAACAGAGAGAATGCAATTCAAGCTATTAAGAACTTCTTCTTCTTCAGGTGAAATGTAATTAATTTTTTGACCAGACTTACACACATTACTAAAATGCCCTTTTTTCTTGCATTTGATGCACACTTTGTCCCAAGCAGGACAACCCTTGTAATTGCCAACATGGTTGGAACTACCACATCTATAGCATAATATCGTACCTCTCTTAACAAAACTCCTATTATCATTCGCATTTCTTGCATATTCTTTTTTTAAGTTGGGTTTAGTGTTGTAAGCACTCGAAGTGGGATAACTGGTTTGATTTTTAACAATAGCTACTTCAACTTCAGGAACATGTGTTTTCTGTGTTTTCCCTCTAATTTCAGACACAAATATTTCAGAATGTTCTATACCTTTGGCTATATTCACTACTGCAGCTAATGTAGTCTCAGTCCCTAACCAGAGTCTTTCCTGGATCTTATTACTTTTCGTCCTCATCATGATTTGATCCCTGAGAACTTGCTCATATGATATGGTTTCGAAAGAGCAAGTGCAAGCAAGTGAACGTAACGCTGCGACATAATCTTCGATTGTTTCATCAGATTTCTGTTCACGAGAATAGAATTTAAACCTTTCCATCACAGTGTTTTTCCTTCTACCAAACCGAATCTTCATCTGTTTAGAAGCTTTATTAAATACATCTAAGTCACCAGCATCCTCCAAAGGTGGTAGATTATCAAATTCCTTTATTCCTGCACCACCAAGACAATGTCTTAAAAGAGCAAGTTTCCTTTTTGCAGAGCAATCCTCTTTTTCTAAGACATCCACATATGCAATGAACATAGGAAACCAAAGGTCCCATTCTATAGGAGGATCACCTGCAACTTGAAGAAAATGGGGTGGTGCTGCAATGTTAGACATCTTAGGCAATAACAATCAATATTAGGATACAATAGAATAAAGCAGTATTAATAACTAAGTAAATGAATGTTGAAACTGAAAAGTTTTTATACTTCTTTTTTTTTTTTTTTTTTTAAAGGTGTGCAAATCACCGTGGAGATTTGCAGAAAAGTGTTTCAAGAGGGTGTGCAAATCACCGTGGGGAATTGCAGCAAAGCGCTTTTAAGATTCGTGAAACAATTTCCAATTTACAAGTTAAATTCAAGAAAACACGAAGATTTTGCTTCAAACTGCACCAAAATGGCCGCAGTGAGCGTCTAATTGTGCGCGATGACGTGCATGATGACGCTGGTATCCCAGAATGCAGCGCAAGTGGTCGGAGAAGTAAACGAACTCCGGGACGCTCGAGGCTCAAGGTGAGTTCTTGAGTATTACTTTTGAAAGTAAACAAGGCAGAAAAAGCGTGCAAGTAGACAGAAACTTCAGGTTTTAAAAGTGAACACCGCTCGATAAATGCGGTCGAGCATCATTAATGAAAGTCAGAGGTTGGGTGATGAGATAGAGGAAGATCGGTTAATGAGATCAAGGAAGCGTAGCGTAGCAACAGTCTGAAAGAAGCTCACTTACGATTGAGAAGTAATGTCCAATAAAGCTGATGAATGCGTGAAGGAGCTTCTTAGCGCTTCTTAGCGCTGAAAAGGAAGAACTTTCCTTTAATTTCCTTTGCATTTAAAATGAAGAAAAACAGGTGAACGCTGTCTTCAGAAATCCACTGCTCCCAACGTCGCCAGTAATTATGTAGTGATTCAGACTACACAGGAAGTAGGTCCAAGTGGATTTATTCATGGGAAGAACAGCTTAACAACCACAGGTAGCAGGAGAAGTCCTCACAGCATCAGCAATACAGTAACAGTATGAAATCAAGGGAAAATATTCCAAGTTACACAGAGTATTCCAAATGACATAGAAAGATTCCAGATGACATCAAGTCATGGAATACCACATAACATCCGTTCTTTGTCGTACAATAGGATTTTGTAGCCTGGTAGCCATGTAAACTGCAGCAAGGTCGCCTGTTGACTGTTAATGAAACTACAGCCGATTTGTATTCATGTGATATCTGTGACAGCATCTGTTGAATATTGCTGCAGCTGTAGTCTTCTGGCTCTATGAATGCCCGGACCAGTGCTTAATTTGTGAAAAATATAAGTGCTGGGGCCCTTGTCATGAGGCCACAGCAGCTTTCACCACCCATTGCCCCTGTCAGCACTGCCAATAACAATACCAACACAACCACTAACCATCACATTCCTACAAGTGTGACAATTCAGACTATTTCTGCCTCCCAAAGTTATAAGATTGGCTTGGGGGCATCTATCAGTTAATTTTAAGGTATACTGAATTGACAAACAATTGTTGTGCTCGTCTCTAAATTAAATACACAGCGGCACCACGTGGTAGGCCATCATAAGCACGTTTTTTTTACTGTTAACCCCTTCCGTGCTCCCATTGCACTCCCTCCCCAGTGCTGCCGTCGGCCGATGGAGCCCAGCCCACTCAATAGAACGCCCGCACCGCGGCGGAAAAACCGCCGCGGTTAAGGCGTTAAGTACCGGTGCAGAGCACTGGAAACGTCCAGCTCAAATGAATCACTGGCTCTGATAGCACCTACCTCCTCTTCCCAACAATGTTTGCTTTGTCAGTTTTAAAACGCATCAATTAATATGCAAGCATGCCTAGCTGCTTGAATGAACGTTAACATGTGTCGTATACTTTAGCTTTTGTATAGTTAGCATGCATGTCTTAATATCTTTGAAGTTCCTTGTTAGAAAGTTTTATATTGTCCGTATTCTCAAAGTGGAACTTTTTTTATTTTTTTATATTTTATTTATCAACTTTTCATTGAGCATACAACATATTCGTAGCATATTCGTAGCAATTCTACATATACCAAAGTAGCATCATTTAGTGGACTTCAACATAACAAAGCCAAGGGTTACAGTGATTCCTGTATGTAGTAGAGCACCATGTCCAAAATTAATTACACAGGGCAGCCATCCTTTGTAACATCACCAGGCTTACACAAGTCATGAGGTATTATCCACATCCCCACCCACACATTCCATATTCACAATTCACTTTCAGAGTCTGTATCACTGCATGTTAATAAATATTCCCGGAGTGGGGCCCAAATGTCCCTAGGCTTGGACGAAGTTGGAAGTTCTTCTGCATATGTCTCTAATTGGTCCCTGCAATACACCATGTCTTTCAACCAGCTGTCCGCTTTGGGGCACCTTCTGCTGTCCCATGTAAATAGCGTGCGTCTCTTCGCCATAAGCAGGGCTACTTGCACAAATCTGCCCATCACCCCTTTAAGCTGAGGAGCGTGTCCCAGAAGGCACAACACCGGGGCATTTTGCAATGTGAAGCCTGTTATGTCCTTTAGAATGGATAGTACCTTTTCCCAGTATTTGAAAACCGGACTGCAGTGCCACGCTAAGTGTATGAACCCAGCCGGCTCAGCCCCGCATCGCTTACACCCTCCCGTGGCCCTGAGACCTATCCTCCATAACCTGTGGGGAGTATGGTATGTTTGATGTAAACATTATAGGTGTATGATTCGAAGGTTACTATTAGAAGTTAATCGCCCTGTCACAGAGCATATGTGCGCCCATTCCTCCTCCGTGATGGGGGTGTCTAGCTCACTGTTCCACCGAAGTAGACTGGTATCAGTGCCGAGTGGGGTGTCTTTCTGGACGGCCTTGTATAATTTGGTGACTAGGTTTTTCTTCGTTGGGGCTGTAATTATCAGCTGTAGTGCCGATAGTGTCTCTGGTTCCTCCGGAAAGCTAGCGTAATGGTCCTTAACTGCCTGCCTCAGCCTATAGCATGCGAACTGAAATAATGGCGTAGGATTACAAATGTAAGAGAGATCCTCCCCTGTAATGTACGTGCCCTCAGGAAACAAGTCACTTAGATGTGCAATACCCGCCTCTCAAAGAGCCTGCACAGAACCCCTATCTTGAGCCACCGACAGTGCAGCATGTCCCTCAATGGGCAGTGCAGGAGCATATAGGGGAAGTTTTTGCACTCGCCGGCCAATCGCCTGCCAGGCCGCCGTTGTAACGTCGATCGTGTTGATCTCCCCCGTGGAGTGTGTCTGCGTGTGTGTGTTATGATGCCTCTCAGCGGTGCAGGGTATGCATCGCCTTACTCCACCGCAACATGTGGTATAAATTTGTGCGATTTGTACCAGTAATAGGCGTATTGAGCCTGACAGCAGAGATAGTATAAATATATGTCCGGTGCTTTGAACCCCCCTCTCTCGTAAGGCAACGCCAGCGTGCGCCAGCTTATTCTCGGCTGTTTGGTGCCCCATACGAGCCGTAAGAGCTGAGTTTGGACGGTTTGGAAAAAATGTTTTGTTAGTGGAACTGGGACATTGCAAAATAGGTATAAAAATTTAGGTAAGATCACCATCTTTATTATGGAGATCCGATCCGCCAATGACAAAGGTAAGCTCAGCCATCTGTCTACTTGCGTGACTAGATTTGCGTAAGCTGCGCCGTAATTTTCAGTGACAACTACTCCTGGGTCTCTGTGTACCCACATCCCTAAGTATTTTACAGGGTCAGCGGACCAGACCAGCGGGTACTCAACCACCGGAGGCGTAGTTATTGTAGTGAGTGGGATGATGACGGACTTGTCCCAATTTATGTTGAGACCAGAATATAAGCTAAATTTAACATATCCGCGGGGGACAGGAGACAGATACTGGTTCAGCTCGCGAACATATTTGTCGTTTGCGTACATGGAGATCCCCACCGGTCTATTGTTGAAGTTAAGGGCCGCTGCCTTGTGTATCTGTCGGATTTTACACGCCAGAGGTTCTATGACGATGGCGAATAAGAGTGGGGACAGCGGGCAGCCCTGTCGTGTACCTCGCTCTATGTCAAACGGCTCTGATGTGTCCCCTCAGACTCGAACTCTCGCTGATGGTTCAGTGTACAATAGCTGAATCTAGTGCATAAACATTGGGGGAAATCCCATCCTGCCCAGTATATGCAGCATGTATCGGCGTTCTATGGAATCAAATGCCTTTGCGGCGTCCAGTAATACTGCAACCGCTGGCAAGTCTGGATTGAGAACGTGCAACATAGCGAATATGGTGCGTAAATTGAGGGATGTAGACCTGTCAGGAATGAACCCAGCCTGGTCCGGAAGGACCATTAGAGGCTGTAGCTTTGTGGCCAGAATTTTCGCTAGTATCTTTGCATCTAGGTTAATAAGAGACAGAGAGCGTTATGATTCACAACTCTTGGGAGGTTTATCTTTTTTCAATATAGTGATAATCATTGCCTGCCGCAAGGTGGGGGGTAGACTGCGCGTTTCGTACGCCTCTGCATACATAGCCAGAAGATGTGGAGCGAGGAGGTCGGCATGCGCCTTATAAAATTCCGTGGTTAGACCATCCGGTCCTGGAGCTTTTCCGTTTGGAAGTGACTTTATAGCTTCTATCACGTCCTCAATGTCTAACGGGAGGCTAAGATATATTCTGTGCACGTCGGATAACCACGCACAGGCAATGTCATCCAGGTATGCATGTGGAGCCTGCACGCCTACTCCACTGCTGGAGGTGTAAAGCCTTTGCATAGAATTGATGAAATTGTTCCACTATATCCGTGGGGGCATAGTATGCCTGTCCATTGATATCGACAATCCGCTCAACTGGAAGTTGAGCAGTCCTACATTGTAGTCTACCCGCTAACGACCTACCCGGGTGGCCACCCTCTCCATACCGCCTGGCGATATGCCTTTTCGATATATATTTTACCTCCGTCTCTGCAAGAGCGTTGTATTCATCAATGTGTTTGTGTATGCTTGCTAACACACCTTTAGAGGGTGCGTTATCATATTGGGCTTCAAGGTCACCAAGCTTCTTCTCCAGCGCGTGTAGTCTGCCTCGTATGTCTCTTAAAATCCCCACAGACGTGCTTATACAAGTGTTCCTTATCGTGACCTTGAAGGCTTCCCACAGAATCTCTTGGCTGTCCACTGTCCCCACATTTGTCTCAAAGTACTGTACAATAGCAGTTCTAAGTGTCTCAGCGTATATCGGGTCTTGAAGTGCCTCTGCTCTGAACCGCCACGTAAAAGGCTTCTGAGGGTTTAAGGGAATGGTCAGTGTGAGAAGCACTGGATTGTGATCTGATAATGTTCGTGGAAGATTGCGGACGTCCATTACCCATGCGTTTGCTCCTTCACTCAACAGCCAGTAGTCTAATCTAGACCAGCTATTTGTCGCCGGTGTGATATGCGTGCCCGCTAAAACCCCTACGTGTCTGTGCCTCCAAACATCTACCAATCCAAGTTCTAGCATTCCATCCTTGACACAGTTAGCGACCTTGACCATCCTGGCCCCCTGCGGATTTGATTTACCCAGTGTGGGATTTAAGTGTGTGCTTAGGTCTCCCCCCATATGATTGCAGTGTCAGGCCAGGTGCGCAATGTCCTAAACATGTGCAGGTAGTCGGTCATGTCATCTACCACTGGCCCATAAAAACTTATTATTGTCACCAAAGTATTACCCAGCTTGCCGAGTACCATCGTCCAGCAGCCCTCTTGATCTGTGCTAGAGTCCAGTACCTTAAAAATCACTCCCCGCTTGATTAAAATGAGGACCCCCTCGCGTATGAGGAGTATGAGGATGCTAGTCTGTAGGACACCCACTTCCTGGCTACTTTATCCTCCATCGCCTTGGTTAGGTGGGTTACCTGTAAGAGCGCTATTGTAACTTTGTGTCGGTCTAGCTGCGCCAATACCTGCCTGATTTTCTGCGGCGTATTTAGCCCTCGTACATTCCACGTGATAACCTTATATGTGGCCCCTGTCATGTGCGGTTTCAAGGTGTAGCGTAGTACCTACTGCTCATGATAGCACGTAAGTGCATCCATCCATTGCGACAGTACATTGCATTACAGTTAAAATCATGTATCCTTGGCCTATAACAAATGAAAACAATCCCCCCCCCTCCTCCCACTTCAGCATACCCCAACTGCCAAAGACATACCCCCAGTCAACTCCCATAGTAACATCAACTTAAGTAAATATAATTCCCATTGGGGATCACCCATCGGGGGTCGCGGCGGCTACAGCCACTCCCAAAGATCGTAGGGAGGGTAGCCCTCGACGCTTCATAATTTCCACCAACCCTGCGGAACCCAGCAGCCGTATATCCTTATGTTACATATCTTGCAATATTATTGCTATCACCCTTATGCAATCCCTGTCAGTATTTTAACACCCCGCACTGCTTCCGTACATACAGCACGACCTTACACATCGGAAGTCCGATAGAGCACCCTCTTACTGTTCATTCGTCAATGTCCGACGTGGGGGATGCGGTGGAGCGTTTTCGTTGGTGTCGCAGTTGTCGTGCGTGCTCCATAGCATGTTTAGGACACGTGAATATTTTGCCATTTTCCATGGTTCAAACCTGCAGACGTGCGGGGTACAGCATGGCATAGGGGATCTGTTCCTTTTGGAGCAGCTTCTTGACATTTTGGAATTCCTTGCGGGCTGCTTGGACAGTGGCTGTAAAATCCGGGTAGGATGATAATGCGTTTCCTTGATATGTGATCAAGCCCTTCTGCCTGGTGATGCGCAGCACCGTGTCTCGATCCCTGAAGTTAATTAGCCGGGCTATGACAGGCCTCGGAGGGGTCCCCGGTGGAGGTCGCGCTGTTCGAGATCTGTGCGCTCGCTCAATGGCGAACAGTGGGGAGAGCTCATCCTTGCCGCAGATTTCCTAAAGCATTGCCTCGACGTAATCTTCCAATCTTCCCACGTTGGTGGTTTCTGGCAGTCCTAGTACGCGAATGTTATTGTGGCGTGACCGATGTCCTCGTTTTTAGCCTGTATGACTGTCAGCAATTTGGTGATGTCCATCGTCTTTTCTGCAACTTGTTGTAGCCCATCCTCCGCATCTGTTATCCGCTGTTCTGCTTCACCCAGGCGAACCGCCTGTTTGTCCAGCTTCGTCGAGAAGTGATCCATCCTGCCATTCAACGCTTCGATCTTTCCGTCGATGGCCTGTAGGCTGGCCTGTATGGCGGCGAGCGATTTCTCAAGTGCCGTGGTGGGAGGTGTCACCGTTTCCAACTCAGAGTCCGACGTCAGGGCCTGTCCCGGTTTGCCCCCTTTCCGCAGCTCGAACGTAAGGCGGGGCTGATTCTTTTCCGGCTTCCCCATGTTATATGCCCAGTCGTAATGTCTCGAGTTACACACGTTATTATGTGCAGGTACTGCCCAGGAGACGTTCTGTGCCCCCTAATATCTGTATGCTCGCTGGCCTCAGCTGTTCCTGGTGTGTGGGGAGTGCGTAATCAGGACCTTGGGCTCTCCAGCCGGTTAGGCCGTGCTTCTACTAGGCCGTACCTCGCGTGATGACTCTCAAAATGGCGCCGTGGTCGCAGCGCCGGCGGGATGGCGCAGTTTATGCAACTACCTCAGGAGACTGCAGTTGTAGGTGCGTTCCATGACTGAATCACAGCACATTGGTCTTCAAATGGCCACATCTACGTTATTTGCCCTCTTTTAGCCCAAGTCTTCTGCAGCCGACTGCAAGGGTATTACCCAAGGGGCCAGATGCACTAACTGGGTGTGGACCCAGTTACAAATGTCAGTCTGCTTAGTTCCAGCTATCGTACTCCTTGTAGGACGCCGCTCTCATGGGCTGTAATGTGGGGGGGGGGGGTCTCTGAGGCTAGCCCCTTGCGTGCCCGCAGTGTGGTGTTCTTGTTTGGCCCTAATATAACGTGCGACCGCTGGTCTCCTCTTTCTAGGTATCTCAGAGCCACTCAGTAAGATGTGTACCCTCGGGGATCGCCTGTGGGATCACGCCGGAAAAATGCTGGACGCTTAGCTCTTCGCTGGACGCAGGGGGGGGGGGGTCGCAACCGCTATCAGCCCCCAGCAGTTCGTCCTTGTGGTGGAATAGTACGTCCGCATGTAATGCCGTGCTCAGACCAAGGAGGGCGGCGGGGGGGTCGGACACAGTCTGTGAATCCTCTTTCACGGTGCTTTGTTGTCGTGCGGACTGTGCGCACCCTCCGCGCCGGGGACTCGCGTGAATCACTGCCTGGGCTTTCTCCCGGACACTCCGGTGCTCCGTCTCAGCCGCGCAGCTATCGACCCCCGCCCCCTCTGGTACCTTGATTGCAGGCGCACCCGGTCTTGTGTGGATCGAAGGCTAGATCTGCATCTGGTTGTCTGCCGGTGATGCGTCCTCTCAGTCCTGGGCAGTCGTCCTCGTCACCCGTGTGCCGCCATTAATCCCAAGCTGCGGGCGGCCATGCGGCGTCTCGAAACTCGCTCCTGTGCCCCAACGTATTCAGCAACGGGCAGCGCCGAGTGTCCCCAGCTCTCGATAGTACAGTTACAGTGGGCAAAACCTCCGGATGGCAGGGTTAGGGTCAGGATAATGAAGGATTATTGTCGATGGCTGGCAGAGCTGCACTACAGTGCGCCATCTTGCCGAGCTCCAAGCCACGGCCCAAAGTGGAACTTATAGGGTCACACAGTGGTGTATTCTACTGCTACAGTACTGTATCTACATTTCCTGAAGAGCTGTGGTTGAACCTGTGAGTGCAAGCGAGAGTGAATGAAAGTGAAAAAGAGACATTTTCATATTTAGAGCAGGGCATCCCCTCTTAGCGTCCCGCCCTGCCGCACTTACCTGCACTGGCCGCTGCTGATGTTTTGTAGCCTCCTTGAAACTATGTCTCATGTCTCGGGACGGGCCTGGCGAGGGTTCAGTTTGATATTGTTGGTTTGCATTCACAGTTTATTGCTTTTGTGTAGAACTGTTTTTCCTGCATGTCCAGAATGCACGAGCCAGCCAGCGTCTTCTTTCCACTGGTCGTATGGCACCACATTATAGGAAACATATATAATCATAAGGAACTATAAAGATGTGACGTAGACAACTGCATTGAGAAAGAGAACTACTTGTTATTTAATTGAAAACTCTAATGTGCTTCAGAAGAATTATTAAAACGTAAAACCATTAATTAATATGTTTTAAAAATCCTTGCAATCTCACTACCCATGAGGTCCCTTACCAATGTGTAAAAATGCCTAAGTTGCACACTTATTTATGTGATAAATGATATTCACGATTCTGCCCTTGGTCCTTTCCCAAGCAGCAAGCTCTAGTAGTGAAGATTTTGACTCAGACCTTCCACTCCCATACTCACTGCTGCCCACTTGGAAAATGTTTACTTAACCCCTTGGGCGTGGCTGTGATTCTGCGCCTGTGCGGCCGTTTTAATGAGTGGGCGGGTTCATGACGGCCCCCAGCCGTCATCAGCACACGCCCACCGTGATGCATGACGGACGGGGGCCGTCATCAGCATGGAAGGGGTTAAAGGGAAATATACTCAGTGATGCCCTTCCAAGCCCGTACCCTTTGCACTGTCCTCCTACTAACCTACATGAATGCAGCTATTTAGAGGAGCAAGATGTTAAGTTACACCACCCACTAACATTAAGTGAGTTGGGCTCTGGTTTTCTTCTCTCACTGATTACTATCTTTTGATACCCTTTAACCCCTCCCCTGCTGGTGAGGGAACCACTCCGTCATCAGCTGCGGTCGCGCTGTGCTGATGACGGAGCGGTTCCGTCACGGCCCGCTCGGAGCGCCTGCGCGGGGCGGATTCCGCGCCTGCGCTGAGCGTTCCATTGAACGGGCAGGGCCGTGACGGAACTGCTCCATCATGAGCACAGCGCAACCGCGGCTGGTGACGGAGCGGTTCCGTCACCAGCATGCGGCTGCCGCGCGGCCGCCCCGCCCCCTTAGCACTGCGGAGGAATAGCCGCCGCAGTGAAGGGGTTAACATGGCATTCCACAGCAACATTGAATGTCATTAATACGATGAATATGCAATATAATACAGTTCTTATTTTTTATAAAAAGATGTGAAATTTACAAAATGTTTGCTAGCATTGCTTTAACTCATGTTTAGGTAAAGCCTGAGCCAGCGCGCATGCTCTGCTCCGGCGTTCTGCTGTAGTGGAGTATAGAATAGAAGCCCCGCCCACTCTCTGCGCATATTTGTCATTGACTTGTGTCTTTGTCCTTCGTAAATTCTGGCTTCTGATTCAGTAATAGGCTTGTTAGTCCCTCCTTAGTACGGCCTTGTCTTGATTAGCAACCTCCCATGGCTACTGGCCCCTTTACTTGGTTGTTACATGGTTGTCTTTTAAGTCTATAAGCACTCTTTTCTTTATTGAGTTTCTCTGACTGCAGGCATGACTGCTGTGCTTACATTCAGTGCGTCATGCCCAGCATGCCTTACGTTTCATCACTCCTCAAACTCGGAAGATGCATCATGCGACGCTAGGGGCCATCGTGTATGTAAAACAGCTTTTTCCCAGAACGCGCCACACACCGCTTCATCTTCAACATAGTGCCCTTGCGCCTTTCTCTGGCACCCACTCCTCTTGGCCTTCCAAGAAAACGTCGCAAAATCAAAGGCGATGAAGGACGGAGTGTTAAACATTGCAAGCACTCACCCCCAGTCATCTGTTACATCATCATTCTTTAGCTCACTCCGCCACTCCAGTTCAGACATGGCCATATGCAAATCATTCTGACCCTGTGCCTCATGGGAACAGTCCAGCCCGAACTGCCAAGCCATGTCTTCCCTGGACCGGACTCTTTAGCTCACTCCACCACCCCAGTTCAGACATGGCCATATGCAAATTAGTCTGACCCTGTGCCTCATGGGAACAGTCCAGCCCGAACGGCCAAGCCATGTCTTCCCTGGACCGAAAGTGGGTCCCTTGCTCACTTTGACACTGGATTCAAGCAAGCCTGGCTGATGACGGCTGATTAGCCAGAAACCGGTCCCAGGATGCTTGTTTTCAGTCCAGGGAAGACATGGCTTGGTAGTTCGCGCTGGACTGTTCCCATGAGGCACAGGGTCAGACTGATTTGCATATGGCCATGACTGAACTTGGGTGGCGGAGTCAGCTAAAGAATGATGATGGATTAAACCCAGATCAGTTGACTGGGGTGAGTCCTTGCATTGTTTAACACTCTGTCCATAATCACCTTTGGTTTTGCTTTGTTCGCCATAAGTTGGCAGGGTATGCCCAGGCGTGGGTCCCTTGCTCACTTTGCCACTGTATTCAAGCTAGCTTGGCTGATGAGGGCTGATTAGCCAGAAACCGGTCCCTGGATGCTTGTTTTCGGTCCAGGGAAGACATGGCTTGGCAGTTCGGGCTGGACTGTTCCCATGAGGCGCAGGGTCAGACTCATTTGCATATGGCCATGTCTGAACTGGGGTGGTTGAGTTAGCTAAAGAATGATGATGGGTTAAACCCAGATCAGTTGACTGGGGGTGAGTGCTTGCAGTGTTCAACACTCCGTCCCCTTTGGTTTTGCTTCCATGAAAACGTGCCAGCCACCCTGAGCTCCTTCAAGCTTTGCTTGAAGACAGTGGTGGAATGATTGGAGGAAAGCTGCCTCCAACTGACCTTAGAAAAAACGGAGATCCTTTTCTTTGGCTCCAATTCCATCCTGGAGGCTTGCTTGTGGTGGTCACCTGAAGTGGGTGCTGCTCCCCCTCTCCCCCCGATTCAAATCTCACTTTTAAGCCCCATATCAAGTCCTTAACCGCTTTTTGCTCTGCAACCCTTAGATCTCTCAGAAGGATGCTCAACCTTATTCCTGAGGACTCGCTGGAAAACAGTTGTCCATGCCCTGGTTACGGCTAAACTGGATTACGCTAACGATTTATACTTGGGTCTGCCAGTGTTTCTAACCCAACGGCTCAAAATAAGCCAGAACGTCACTGCACCTTATTTTGAAGATTCCCCCACGCTCGACATTGTCATCAACAGCATCTCCACTGGCTCCCTGTCATCAAGAGGATCCAATTTAATGCACTCACCTTTGCATTTAGGGCTTTCACTCATTAAGGTCCCTCTTTACCTGAGGAGAAGATTCAAGCCCTACTTTCAATCCAGAGCTCTGAAATCTAACAATCTCAAACTGCTTTAAGTTACCCTCATACACAAAGCCAGAAGAGGTGGGCGGTCCTTTATATACCTGGCCTCTAAATTGCAGAATGCACTGCTGCTCAGCTTGCGTTGCAGTCCATTGGAATCGTTTTTCAGACTTCATCTCAAACCCCTACTTTTTTTTTTTATCTTCAAATCTGTTTATTGAATATACAAAAAACATAAAATACAAACAGGTAAAAGATATAAATCAAAAAAAGAAACCCATCCCAAATGACAGAGTACACCGAGGAAGTGATATGAGAAATCAACATTACAATACAAACCAAGGAAAAGGAGAGGTATTACGCAGTTTACCTGGCAAGTGTTATAGTTGGGTACTGTTTTTGATAGGAAGACCTCCATACAATGAAGCATCCATAAAAAATAGTTATGTGAGCTCACCCTTAATGGGGCTACAAACTGAATAGGGTGTATGTAAGTCTATATATTACTTTGTACGTGTATTCACCAATACATGTTGTTGGTAATACATTTTTGAGGATAGTAAATGTATTTATCAAACTACAAACAAGGAAGGGGCAAATAAACCCCAAATAAGGGGGTCTGGAAGTGGAGGGTGCTCATAAGAGATCTTGACGGGAAGGGGTTAAGGCCTCACAAGGGGGGAAGGTGAGACATCTCCTTACAGTTCCAATGGAGATGGGGAAGCCAACTGTCGACCTCTAGAGTAGGGCACAAGAGGGTCGTCAAAGAGCTGTAACGCTCGCAAGCGAGGAGGGACAAAGCGGGAGTGCTCTATCTGGGAGAGATGTTGAATCAATGGCTGCCAGGTGCGGGTGAATTTGGTGTCTGTATGGTTAAGACGGGCAGTAAGTAGCTGGAGGGCCAAAACGTGCCATAAGCGGAGGAACCAGGTGGCAATAGGTGGCGGGTTGGGCTTCTTCCAAAATAAGGCTATGGATTGACCTGCTGTTCCTAGCACCTGTGATATTAAAAGCCAATTCGAGTGAGTCATGGCTACCAATGTTGACGGCCTGATACCTAACAGATTCACTATCGGAGAGCTAGGAATAGGAAATCTCACAGAGTCCTTGATAGGACTGAAGATTTCTTTCAAGAATAACATCAGACTGGGACAAGTCCATCATATGTGGATGAAGTCGCCTCTATCTCCCTGACATCTCCAACAGGTTAGTGGAAAGTTCAGTATCATCTCCTGTATGCGGGTCGGAGTAAAGTACCATTGCGTCATAAGCTTGTATGCCAACTCGAGCTGAGGGATGCTTTGATAGCTTTTAGGGATATCTCGCCACAATCTTTCCCAGCTCTCAGGGGGGACCTCTTCGCCAAGGTCAATGATCTATTGTTTTTGATATGTGTGGGGTTGAAGCCGCTGTGAATGTTGCAGGACTTTGTAAGTATGGGAAATCAAACCCCTCCAGCCCTCAAAACTGCGAACTAGGGTCTCAAAGGCAGTGAGCTGTCTAGTCGCTCCTTGAGTATGGGTGGGGGAGGGTAACCAGTGGCAAATTTGATACTATTGCATCCGAGCCCTTTCGGTAAGTTGGAATGAATTTTTGCACTGGACAAACGTTATAAACTTATCATCCTGGAATACATCCTGTATTATACGACACTCGCTATCCGTCCATGCACTAAAGGCTCGAGGTTGCAAAGCAGGAAGAAACCCCTACTTTTTGACACCAGTCTAATGGATGTGTAGACTGATAAATGGATGTGTAGACTGATTGTTTCTCCTCTTTCAATTGTGAGCTCTCCACTAGCACCCGGACGACTCTGGGGAGGCAGCTGTGCGCTCTATAAATGCCATGAATTGAATTGAATTCTTCAGTTGTTGTTGATCAATGCATAAAAGGTGCTAACTCCGGGGTTAAATGTATTAAGTAACTCTTGTTTTGTATTTTGTAAATACGTAAAAGTTTGCATTTAACTTTGATAATGGAAGTGATATTTATTAGTTTGGTATTGGGTTTTGAAATGAAGAGATGCTAGTCTTCAGTGAATTTTGAGATCTCTGACAGGCAATTTAAACTTGAAGAAACTATTTCCCAAACCTATTTGGGTTCCTCAGCTGTGCTTGGTTGTGAAATAAATACTTTTGAATGCAAATTTTCATTTCTGATTCACAAATTTAGAACTGATAGGATGTTACCCTTTCACTTGGAGTTTACTCACACAAAACTTCTGCCAGTATGATAAAAAATCCTCTGTGAATAAATCTTATTTTAGTGGTGGGGGTGAGTGCTCCCAGGTGGGTGTACCATCGAATTTGGTACACATCCACGAATTTACAATTTTGAGGGCATTCAACAGTCATTTGCAGGTGGTTTCCCACCACGAACACAAAAAAAAAATGACTCCTTTGAAAGGTATGGTGGAATGAGTGGGAACACCCCCAATATCAGTAGACATAAAGAAAAGACCTTCTGTGGGGAATATTTTTTAAAGAAAAGAACGTTTACAACATTCTCTAGTTTGAGTGTACATCATTGATATATGTGTATATAAAGAAAATTGAAGAGTTATGTTTGCACATGCTCTTGGATATCTACAACTAAACAAATTCCCTGGAGTACTTGGGAATTCTTTATGAATTCCTAAAAAGTCAAAAATGTTGTTTCAAGACCTCTATTTTCTCTGAATTTTTGTGAATAGAGCCATATTTGTTTGATCGTTTATTTTTTGGAACATTTTAAACATTTCCTATTTTTCTTCTCCAACTTTGAAAGCAGGTGTCATTATCCTAAAGCAGTTTTAGAAACAGCTGTACTACAGATGGCATTATTACGCTACATAAAACACCCAGAAAAACAGTTTATCACAAAGGAAGTCTTAGTGTCCAAAGCAGCAAAAAGTATGTCAAGAATGTACTTCTCACTTTATGATGCAAATTGGAATTATATCCTTGTTAACTGCAGGATATTGTGCCTTGATGAAAGAAGCTAGATGATTGACGCGTCGGTGGTTGAGTGAAGCGCTTAGGTATATCTATTCATATTTATTGAGATTGGTAACCACTTGCACAGAAGAGCTCTACGTAGTATGAAATCAGCCCAAGAGGTTATGTACACATGGAATGGTTAAATATGGAAAATACGGATGATGCAAGAAGTTGGCCCATGTGAGCACATGGATGATGTATGAGAATAAGTGGGAATGCAGACATTGACGATGTATGAGGGTGGGTAGTAGGAAGGTAGACATGGAGAATGCATTCAGTTGACTAGCAGGAAGGCAAACATAAATTGAAATCTGTTGGATGGTCAGTAAAAATGCAGACATGGCATATGCTTGAGGACGAATAGTAGAAACTCAGACATGTATGACGCTGCATAATGAGCAGTGGGAGCACAGACATGGAAGACGCCTAAGATTAAGTAGTTGGAACGCAGATCTGATGGATGCATGAGGAAAAGTAGTAGGAGCAAACCTGGTTGATGCTTGAAATTGAGTAGTAGGAACACAGACATGGAAGATGCATGAGGTTTGCCAGTAACACTGAACTGGAGGATGCATTAGAACGCCTAGTAGAAACACAAACAGATGATGCATGACTTTCTGTAGTGGGAATGCAGACATGGATGATATACGACGTTGAGTAGTTGTAACGCAGAAATGGGCGACCCAAGATGTTGACTAGTCGGAATGCAGACACCAATAAACCACATTGAGACAAGAAACGAGACAGACTTCACATAAGTTAGAAGGTAGAATCAAAGACTGGATATTTGCGTGTTTATGGCAGTGGCAGCCAAGCTTATGCTAAAGCTTTTTAGGCATTGTGAAGTGGAACGGCGAGTGAAGGGGCTATCGAGGTTGATGAAATTTGCTTTAAGAGCCCATTTGAAATCACTTAACAGGATTGGTATCTCAGTGAGGGTCAGATCTTCATATATGACCTGTTTTGGCCTTTACCTCAATTCTTCATCTCTTTGAATTCTGCTTTTTTGTGGTCATTTTGCATGCTTAGAATTGTAACTTTGTTTTTATATAGCACCCCATACTCACTTTTGCTGTTTCTCAGCGCTGTCAATATTATGTCGTACTATTTACTAGTTTACTAATGATGTAAAAACAGAGGGCTGAGTTGCTCCTGTCTGGAATCCAACTTGTGTGATCTTTACAGATGTCAGTAGTGAGCGTTTTATTCACAGCCACAAACTGTGTCTAATAGTGCTCTGGAGCAGCTATAGTGTTGCACTGTCTGATATCGCATGTAAAACACCCGCAGAAACAAAACACTGAAAAATTAATGTATGGTAAAAAAAATAACTGGTTTGCCATTCGTCAGATCCCTCTAGTCATAAATACAATATACGTGCATAATTTTTAAGTGGGCCCCTATTAAACCCATACAACTGGTCAAGTTTTTTAACACAATCAACTGTCTTGATCATAGTGCCTGGAATGATCTTTCATAACTGCCTTTGTACCCATCTGCAGTGTAGGCAACAAACAACATTCATAATGTTTTCCATCTGTCTCTGTTTTTTACATACTACCTTTTTTCTTTTCAATTAGCGCCTTTTGTTTCTTTCTTTATAAGGGTTTGCTAGATTATAAACGCCATTTTTTCTTCTTAATGTTGCACGTTTTAATTACCCACTGAATTTCCGTTGTTTTCATTTCTTTTAATATTGCTAGTGAAGGTGATCATAGAAAAAACTCGCTATGTAGACGTGCATGCACATCGCTGTTTTTCAGAATTTGTTTAATGCAATTCTGTATGCTCAGTTTGTTGGTGCAATCGTATAGAAATACACCCTCCTTAGGAAAGCATGCTAGTTTTAATTATTTTGTGGAGGCATAGAAGTGTAGACCCGCAAAAGTGAAAAAAATGCGTTGCTATCTCAGATACATGATGAAGTTCTTTTTGTTGGATTTTGTTTTCCTTTCTCGCTATTTTCCATTTCGCTTCTCGCGCCCACAATAGCGAAGTTGTAGGGTTTTGTGGCGAAAGACATTATCTGTCCTTCCTCTTTTCATCTCATTCACAATGCACACACTGGGAGAGGTTTTTGGCATACTCCCCCCCTTCCTCTGTGAGATATTGTCGCTGACCACATTTAAAACACTGCCGCCTTTAGGCCCCCCTGCGGAGCCATTTTAAGTATCTGGACCTGGAAAGTGCCCCAAGCAATAACTACCTGAATTGCTTTTAATTACACCATATAGCAGCATCATCCGACTGCAGATTCCTTTTGATTGATGCTGTAAAGGCAATTGTAACCATGGATGATGGGATTAAGTGGCTCTTGAAGTGACTTTAGCTTCTTGTGAGAACAAAGAGAGCGGAGAGAACACTTAGTCCCCTTTCGGAGCGAGCAGGCCTTTTTCACAGGCGGCATAAAAGAAATACAATTAACAAACATTATCCCCAGAGGTAAATTGAAATGTACATGCAGACAAGAACTGCTCTTGACTGCAATTAAACATATATGATCCGAGCTATTTTGCCCATTCATTAGTGCTAATTGTTTGAGAAACAAGCCCTGCTGAACGAATGATTAAAATGTTTGTGCCATAACCCGGATTATTAGCACGTGTGATAAAATGTCCGCCCTGCAGCTGTGCCAACAGAACTCTTTGGAAAGTAGCTGCGATCGGGCAAGAGCCTAGCGTGCCTCAATTGTGGGCAGCCCAGTGTTTGCACTAGCCTGCTGGTGTTTACAACAAACAGCTTATACATTCCTTTTTTTTTTTTAATTAGAAGTGATTATTATACAGATGTTTACGTTTTGTAATTTCATACCGTCGTTCCTTGGCTAAGGTTTCCTCCGCCTGCATCTCAGCCATTGTAAATAATCAATGTAAACTGATGAACAGATTGTTTATTGTGCCCTTTGGTGCCCTGTCGTCCTGTCTAATAAAAGGCTGAATTCATATATGGGGTATATGAGTTCGAGTTAGTTTTCGTATCTCGTTTGAAAGGTTCTTCGCGAGGCCGGTGAGGGAAAAAAAGACAAGTAATATTAGATAAAAATAATGTACTGCTTTGCTGCCACGAATGTTCCATTTTGTATCACTCTAAATTACAGGCACGCCATTTGCAAATGTAATATTACGCGATCTCTAAGTGTGCAAATGTAAAAACAATTCATGTTTAATTAGGGTGCTAATGCCAGAGGAACTAGTGGTGCCATATCCTTTAAAAAAAAACTGAAGTATACTCCACGTCAACAATGTTAAGCTCTTTGTTATGTTAATGATTTTATAGTTTTACAAATCAGGGTTATTTTTTTAATGATCTTATTAAAATAGCACAATGGGGTTACAGCACAACTGGGGTGTAACTTGTGTTTCATATTGGGAAGCGTCATTTTTTACGTTCAGTGTGAGATTTGAGGTAGGCAAAACATACTTGGAAACCCTAGCCTAATATCCCCCTCCCGCACCCAACACTCTCAGTATGAACAGCTGTACTCCATTGCTACACCATGACGCCTACCCAAGTCACAGGTCCTGTGTATCCGCCGTCTGAGCTTTCACGTGGCATTCATTCACATTGCGCCCATATATCCTTGGGCCATGAGTTGGGGTGCATCAGATCCCAATAGTTTGACAGTTGCTCACATCTTGGAACCAGTCTGCAATCTTCGGTGCCGAGCCTTCACTCCACTCCATTTCATGGCTACTCTGCGCTTAGCTAACACCAGCAGAAGTGACATCAGTTTCCTAGAAGAGCTCGGGGAGCCTTTCACATATCCTAAGAGCGCCTCCAGAGGCGTAAGGGTAATCGGTTGATTTACTATGTCCGAAACCACCCGTTGTCTCCCTCTAGTTAGGACTGCACATGCGGGCACTGCTGTGCCAAGTGTAAGGAATTCCCAGGCTCCCACCTGTCGCAGCTGCTTGAGCTCTGAGCCCCAATTTGTGCAGTTTCTCAGGTGTGTGGTATATTCTATGTATAAACTTAAAGTGTATAAGCCGAAGCTTGTGAACTACAAGGGTATAGTTCTCCAGTCTCCAACAAGTACACTGAAGCACACCACTTAGTAGTGACTCTTGTTTTCAGTCATGACTGAAAACAAGACACTACAAAGTGGTGTGCTTTGGTGTACTTGTTGGACATTGTTTCTAGGCTGGTTTCCAGCCCTAGTAGATTTATACCCTGGTGGGCAGGTATTGCGACACCATGAGAACACCCCTATAATACATGCTTTGAAGGACATTGGTAACATATTTACAATATCACTTAATACAGATGTGCAGATCAAATAGCATAACCACAATCTTTGGAAACAATAGTTCTCCAGTCTGACTGTACTGGCGTCTATGTCTCTCCCTGACCAAGGCTAGGTATGCGTGAAAATGGCTTCTTAACTGAGGGGAAGGCCAGCAGCTGCTCTAATGCATAGAAGGTGGGAGTAGGCAGGCTGGAAACTCCCAACTAAGCTCATGGCCTGCAGCCCTGAGTCTGTAGTATATCAAAGTGTCAGCTGGTTTATAGTTCTCCCTGCTCATGAATATTTCGAGCGGGATGAAGGTGTTGTCTGCGTAGATTTCTCCCCCCCCCTTCAGTGGCGAGGTGCATGGCAGGCAGTCACTTATTTGGGCTCACATCACAAGTTGTGGGAGCAGCAGGCTATGGGCAAATGGCGCACTGAGGGCTCCCATGCAGTTCAGTCCCGTTCACCGGATGATCTTCCCTCCATGCTTTTTTATAGTCGGCCACAGCACTGTGCTCAGTCATAGCAGGGAGGTGATCTCCTCCTCCGCCGCCGTGTGAGGCTTGAAAGGCGAGGTGGCTATTCAGTAATGTAGATACTGCATCTGCTCACAAAGACAGTATATTTCGAAGTCAGGAGCTGCCATTCTGCTCCTGTCATATGGCATTGTGAGGGTCTAACATTTGTGGCGGGGTTGCTTACCTGCCCACACCAATCTTGTCAAGGCAGAGCACAGTGTTGTGAAGAAATCCTTCGTTAAGGGTATTGGTATATTGGGGGAACTGCTACGAGCATTTTGCTGTGGGAAACCCTTGGAGGAGAGAGCACTCACCGCCATCCTGTGCCTTGACCGCCATCCTGTGCCTTCACCGCCCGCCTCCCGCCGCCAGACCCCAGCTCCACCACCGGGTCCGGCCGCCGAGCGGAGTGCGGTAAAACTACAATACCCAGCATTCCTGGAGACGCAGTCCGCGTCAAACACGCGCCAGGCGGCGCTTAAATCTGCTGCCACCCCGGTCGAGGGGGGGAACTGCTACGAGCATTTTGCTGTGGGAAACCCTTGGAGGAGAGAGCACTCACCGCCATCCTGTGCCTTGACCGCCATCCTGTGCCTTGACCGCCCGCCTCCCGCCGCCAGACCCCAGCTCCACCACCGGGTCCGGCCGCCGAGCGGAGTGCGGTAAAACTACAATACCCAGCATTCCTGGAGACGCAGTCCGCGTCAAACACGCGCCAGGCGGCGCTTAAATCTGCTGCCACCCCGGTCGAGGGGGGGAACTGCTACGAGCATTTTGCTGTGGGAAACCCTTGGAGGAGAGAGCACTCACCGCCATCCTGTGCCTTGACTGCCATCCTGTGCCTTCACCGCCCGCCTCCCGCCGCCAGACCCCAGCTCCACCACCGGGTCCGGCCGCCGAGCGGAGTGCGGTAAAACTAAAATACCCAGCATTCCTGGAGACGCAGTCCGCGTCAAACACGCGCCAGGCGGCGCTTAAATCTGCTGCCACCCCGGTCGAGGGGGGGAACTGCTACGAGCATTTTGCTGTGGGAAACCCTTGGAGGAGAGAGCACTCACCGCCATCCTGTGCCTTGACCGCCATCCTGTGCCTTCACCGCCCGCCTCCCGCCGCCAGACCCCAGCTCCACCACCGGGTCCGGCCGCCGAGCGGAGTGCGGTAAAACTACAATACCCAGCATTCCTGGAGACGCAGTCCGCGTCAAACACGCGCCAGGCGGCGCTTAAATCTGCTGCCACCCCCATCTCGCGGGACGCCGGGCAAAGCCCGGGCAAAGGGCGGGCCCTCTACGGCCCTCATCGGCCTGAGGAGGCTGGGCTGGGCCAGAGGTCCTGGTTTCTGATCCCCGTAAGTTGTGCTGCACTTCTTTATTGTTCTCGTATTCACTATTTAACGTATGATGGCAACAGCTGCTACTAGCCCTGCCATAGCGGGAGCAGACAAAAATGTGGGCATGTTAAACCGTACCCTGGACGATTACTTCCTGAAACCAGCCCTTGAGGGTAACAAGGAGCTGCTGTTAGCAGAGAGGAGGGCAGATCGCCGCCGTTCAATAGAACGCATAAAAAACAGAACTTTTTCTGAACCCATAATGTCTGTTTCATTGGACGATGATCTGATTATTACCTCAGCAGACAATTCGTTACTAACAGCCAGTGTGCCCTTGCTCCTTCAAGATTGTTTAGCCCCAGCAGTGTCACCCACTCAAAGTCAACAAGACTCATTACCTGTGTCGAATGCCCCCAATAACACTCCTAAGATCTCGATTTCACCTACAATTAGACCCGGCAAAGTTGTAAGAGGAAAAAGTTTGCGGCCACTGTCTCTTAAAATAATCGGGCCCCCACCGCCTAAAAGGAGACGGAAAACAACATCAGCAAATAAGTCCAAACTAAGCCACTCAGAGTTTGGCAATAAGGCAAAGATTGACGCTATAACGTCATTGGGAGGCCCCGTCACTAAACAAGCAATAGTGGCCGTCTCTCCGACCCCAATAACTTTATCTCAAGCAACTACAGAACCAGATATTGTCTATATTCAAATGGAAAAAGACTTACAACCAGCCTCCTTTAAGTCTCTTTTGGACAATATCGAGTTGATTGTACGTACCTATACACTTGCAATGGCTGAAAGATTTAAAGGGTTGGAGTCAAGGTTGGGTAAAATAGAGGAGGACCTGACCAAGCTAGGGAATTTTGTCCAGTCAGAAGGGCCTACAAAAGTGCAACAACAAAAAGTTACCACAATAACGCACCCTCCCAATAAAAATGTTGTCGTCCCTACACCCTTTGTACCCTCTATTGTCACCAGCCAGGCAGTTGTAGCAACTCCAGCTGCCCCTAACAGGTCACACGCGGTTGTGATAATACCTGACGGCAACAGTTCAAATAAATCTCTGTCAACAGAACTATTAATAGCTCAGGGAAGATCAAATGCTGCAACCACAGACAGTAATGCTGCCACTACAGTTAATGCCCTGATTAGGGAACCTAGCACCCTACCGGATAGACACCCTAGATCCGATGGAAATGTGATCACCCGGGGGAGAGGTGATCAAACTAGGATACCACCTATGGAACTTCCACCAGAAGCATTACCGTATGTGGTTGTACTTACTGGGGTCCCAGAACTGACAAAAGGAAAAAGAGAGGGATTCTTTCAATTAAAAAACAAAATAACGCACTGGCTCTCGCTGTACAGACCTAAACCCAACCTGGTAAATGGCGAAATAGTTCATGTCCGGCGCATGTCTTGGCTGGGGGGCAGAGCGAAGGATATAGGGGGAGACATTGTGGTCATAAATTTTAGGGATAGAAAAGCAGTACAACATATACTGAATAGGCCCTTTGCCAATGAGAATAGTTGTATTGTACCACGTCCTCTGACGTATTTTTACCCCAGATCTGCTGTACTTCCTCCACAATACTCAACTAATAGCACCTATTTTACCCCCCAGTCACTAATTATGGAGTCTGCATTGAACCCTGCATATATGCCCTATTTAGCACCGACACCTGCAATGCAGGGGTGGAATACGATACCATTGACCCACAAAATAGATGCAAATGGTAGCATGTCACATTTGATGCCATTTACTCCTCTAGAGCTTTATAATAGATTTGAGGCCTTTAGCGGTCTTGAGGAATGCGACTGATGTTCAAAGTGTGTAGAGGGAGTTTGGGAGGGTGAAATTGTTCCCCGTGTTACAATGTTACAGGAAGAGAAGGGTACCAGTTGCTATGAAACAGAAACACATATTGCCGTAATATATGCTGATACGAATGGTGGTTCACCCGCTATCTTATCTACAATGCCTTTTAGGATCAACGAGGTGTCTCCACTTTTTTTACCTGCTATAGTGTTTAATAATGGTGTCTCTGTAAGTGATGTTGTTAAGGATGTATGCACGATAAATTGCCATGATGATCCTCCTAGCACATCATTTGTATCCTTGGACCTTCCACCCATAGATACTAATTTTTCTGTCCTGTATGGGGTTCATGCCCCGACTCGAGAGCCATTAGGACCGGCTGTAGCAAGTATTGTGGATACGGGGATCACACACTTTGAAATACCAACCCCAACTCCGTACCATCTATCAGTGAAAGTCTCATATGTCCAGCATTAGCCGATTGTGTGAACTTAATCTCGTGGAATATAGCTGGCTTGGCCGACAAGTTATGTGACCCAGCCTGGTTATCATTTATTAAAATGTTTTCCATTGTGTGCCTTCAAGAGACGTGGTTGGAGGACAGAAACGTCCATATAGAAGGGTTTTTAAGCTTTACCACTCCAGCGGTTGCCTCGACCAGGGGCAGAGCAAAGGGGGGCTTGGCCACCTTTATAAACCTGGGATTGCTCTGTAATATCAGCATATGTCATAATGATAACTTAAACATTCAGATGCTTGATTTAAAAAATGGCAAGAACGCTTTGACCCTAGTCAACTTCTATAATGCTAATGGTAATGGTGGTTGTGACATTATATCTCTAACAGAACTATTGAGAAAAAACGTACACACTACATCCCGGAACCTGTTGATAGTAGGTGACTTTAACGTTCACCCTTGTGGTAATCCAGGCTCCACCCCAATGGGCTCCTTGGGATGTAACAGTGTTGAAGGTTTTCACTTTTCTCATACTAGGGGTGGTAAGAGCCTAAATGACTTAGTGAACGGTAATAATTTAACAGTAGCTATGTCTATGGTTCCTGATACTAAAATCTTTGATATCCCGACTTTCAAAGGACATGGTCAGGGATCCTTTATAGATCATATACTTCTATCTTCAGATCTTGTACAACGGGTTCTGCAATTTACCATTCTCCTCAGTGTATATAGTGATCACAACCCCCTAGCTATTGACATGGGTGGGTTTTTATTCACCAAACGGCCGTCGCGCATTGACCGAGGTACGCTGAGTTGCATAAATGGCAGACGCCGTATCAAATGGACACTGATAAATCAAGATAGTTTATATTCTAACATAAACAGTGTATGTGAGGAGGAGCTGATAGCATGCTCATCTTTTGATTCATCCTCCATGAATATTTTGATCGGGTTTGCGGGAATGGCTTCTAAAATTGGTGACATGCTAACAGCACCAATAAAGGGGCAAAGTAGAAAGCAGGTCAAATGGTTTGACCACAACTGCTCAAAGGCAAGCAGAGACCTGAAGAACGCTTTAAAAATTAAACCTAGACACCCTGACCTGATAAAAAGTCTCCGTGTGTCTTATAGGAAAGCATTAGCCGTAAGAAAAAAGGAAATTAAGGCTAACACTATAGAATCCCTTCTTGATCCTACAGTGTTGGGGAATAGCAGTAAGTTCTGGCAAATTATCAACAAACCACTGTTTGATAACCCAAATGACACGGTCCTAGGTACAAGCATCTCAGAAGGGGAGTGGGTGTCTCACTTCAGCACAATTTTTAAGAGTAATGAGCATAGGGTAGAAAATGCCTTTTTAACATCATCCGTAAACCCATTATGTTTCACAGTAAATGAGGTTGTAAGGGGGATTCAGGGTCTAACTAGCAATAAGGCCCCGGGCCCGGATGGTTTACCACCGGACCTGTTTAAGTCCAGTATCCCCTTTTGGCCTCCCGTTCTTACGGCAGTAATAAATGCAGCTGCTATAACGGGGTGCCCAAAAACGTGGGGCCTATCGACCATAGTCCCCGTTTTTAAAAAGGGCGATCGCAGCAGTCCATTATGTTACAGGCCGATATCTTTAATAAATTCAGTAGTTAAAGTGGTAGGGGGGGTAATCCTTAACAGGCTATCCACATGGGCAAAAGACAATAATATTCTGTCACCTATACAATATGGGTTCAGACCTGGCCATTCGACCATCACACAATGTCTGAACCTATATTTGATTTTAAGTAAATATACCCTGGCTAGACAAGGTACTGTCTACATGGCATTTATGGACCTGTCGTCCGCCTTTGACTGTGTGGACAGAACCTTATTATGGGCCACCTTGTTGAGAATGGGTGTGGAGAGGAATCTTGTCAACTTCCTAGCCGACTTGCACTCGGGTACTAAAGCTAACGTCCGTTACACTCAAGACCTTAAAGTAACGGACGAATTTAGAATAAATCGGGGAGTTCGACAAGGCTGCATTTTGGCCCCATTCCTCTTTAACTTGTATATAAACGAACTGGAGGAATTTCTCTTAAATATAGAAGCAGACTACCCCCTTGTTGAACACAAGGGGGTGCCTGTGCTACTCTATGCAGACGATGCAGTTCTTATATCTAGGACAGCAATCGGTCTCCAAAAATTACTAAATTCCTTCTTTAAGTTTATGGAGTCACGTGGCCTTAGCATAAATAATTCTAAGTCCTACGTCATGAAAACAGGAAAGGGTTCCCGGAAAACTGACTCCTTTAGTATAAATGGGGAGAAAATCCCTTTAACCAACTCTTTCTCATATCTTGGGGTCCTTTTAGACCACAAATTAACGTGGTGCCCCGCAGTGTCCAAAAAGAAGGGCGAAGTAACAAGGGTAAATGCGGCCATTCTTGGCTTCGGGAAAAAAATTGGCAACTGCCCCACGGCCGCACTGCTCAAACTTTATCAGGCAAAAAGTGTTGCTGTTGCCTGTTATGGTAGCGAGCTCTGGGGCTATTGTAGGATAAAAGACCTAGAGGTCGCAGAAAACAACGTCCTGAAAAAGATATTGAGGTTGCCAAGGGGTACTGGGACCTATTCTGTACACGAGGAGTTGGGGGTTCCATATCTAAGTGACAGAATAGCAGTAAACCCGGTTTTGTGTTGGCTGAATTGTTGGCTTAACACCGACATTCCGCTCACACATGCCCTATTGAAAGAGGTCTTATCGCTAGACGGTAGGCTTAAAATTCCGTGGGTGAAATATATAAGGGACTGTTTGTCGGCAATTGGCCGTTCTGATCTGTTTTATGCCCCCAACCTGATTACAAAACCTGATGTCGTTTTGGTAAAAAACGCCATATTATTGGCAAGATGCACTGACAGAGAAGAGGTTGAGATACAGAAGGGTAGTGTTAGGAAACACTTATTACTCAAAACCTGCCCACAAATGGAGCCTTATCTGACATGGCCTATGACTAGTTATGAACGGTTTCTGTTAACAAGGTTCCGTTTTGATCTATATCATCTTCTACTGGCGGTACCAAGTGGGGCACAACGGGGTGAAGTGTTGCCAGCTTGTGGCTGCGACGGTAAGTCTCCTCAAGACTTGGCACACTTTCTTTTTATTTGCCCTTATTATTCTATCCCACGGAAATTATACCTTAAACCATGTCTTAAAAAATTGAACTTTTTTCAAATCAAGCCCGCACTTTACTACCTACAACTACTGAATTGTGACTGTACCTTATTTGTCTGTAACTTTTAAAAAAAAGCTATTTGTTTTAGGAAAAGTATGGACGGATAATTATGCTGTGAATATTTTAGGTGTTTTTTTAACCAATATAGTAATTTATGTTTTTTAATCTCATATTGCTCACGCTCATAGTGCCCGCTGTACCTTCTCTTTTTTGTACTGTATTCCGTGTCCTTTATTTGCCACATGAAATGTATTATCTGGAATTGTTTTTAAAATGTGTACTTATGAACTGTACTTTTATGATTGTAAGTTCTACAATCGAATAAAGATTTTTTTGAATTTGAATTTGAATTTGTATTGGTATATTATTAAACAAGTAAAGGTACTTCGGAAGAAGCACCATTTTTGTCAGTGCTATCCGCCTACTCAAGGACAACGGTAGATGGATCCATCTGTCTATTTGCTGGGCTCTCTTAGTAGTGTGCTGAAATTCTCCAAAATTACTTCCTGGATGTCTCTGGACACCATCATTCCTAAATATTTTATTGGTGCATGTTCCCACTGGAGTGGGCAGTCCAGTGGGATTTCCAATGTGCAATCTGTCAGTGGCATTATAGATCAATCAATCAATCAATCACTGCATTTATAAAGCGCGCTACATACCCGTGAGGGTCTCAAGACGCTGGGGGTGAGGGGGGGAGCGCTACTGATCGAAGAGTCATGTCTTGAGAAGTCTTCTGAAGGCCAGCAGGTCCTGAGTCTGTCGCAGGCTGGTAGGGAGAGCGTTCCAGGTCTTGGCGGCGAGGTAGGAGAAGGATCTGCCGCCGGCGGTGGTTTTCCGGATACGAGGAACTGTGGCGAGGGCGAGGTTTCCTGAGCGGAGGTTTCGGGTGAGGGTGTGGAAGCTGAGTCGGTTGTTGAGGTATGTAGGTCCGGTGTTGTGTAGGGCTTTGTGTGCATGGATGAGGAGTTTGAAGGTGATCCTCTTGTTGACGGGGAGTCAGTGCAGGCCTCTCAGGTGGGGTGTGATGTGGCTGCGTCGGGGGACATTGAGGATTAGTCGTGCCAAGGCGTTCTGGATTCGTTGTAGTCGTCTCAGGAGCTTGGTTGTTGTTCCTGAGTAGAGGGCGTTCCCGTAGTCGAGCCTGCTGGTGATGAGGGCCTGGGTGACGGTTTTTCTCGTGTCGGGAGGGATCCATTTGAAGATCCTGCGGAGCATGCAGAGGGTGTTGAAGCAGGACGCGGAGACGGCGTTGACTTGCCTGGTCATGGAGAGGGTGGAGTCGAGGATGACCCCCATGTTGCGTGCGTGGTCTGTGGGTTCTGGGGCTGCGCCTAGCGATGTGGGCCACCAAGAGTCGTCCCAGGCTGATGGGGTGGGTTCGAGAATGAGGACCTCCGTCTTGTCTGAGTTCAGCTTCAGTCTGCTGTCCTTCATCCAGTCGGCTACGGCCTTCATTCCTCTGTGGAGGTTGCCTATGGCGGTCTTCGGTGAGGGATATGATCAACTGGGTGTCGTCGGCATAGGAGATGATGTTGAGGTTATGTTGTCGTGCGACGTGGGCGAGCGGTGCCATGTAGATATTGAACAGCGTTTGGCTGAGGGAGGATCCCTGTGGGACGCCGCAGATGATCTCGGTGGATTTCGAGCGGAAGGGTGGGAGGCGGACGCTCTGGGTTCTGCCGGAGAGGAAGGATGTGGTCCAAGCCAGGGCCTTCTCTTGAATTCCGGGGTCATGGAGGCGTTCCGATAGGGTGCGGTGGCAGACTGTGTCAAAGGCTGCTGATAGGTCCAGGAGGATGAGGGCGGCTGTTTCTCCTTTGTCCATCAGGATCCTGATGTCGTCAGTGGCGGCGATGAGGGTGGTCTCGGTGCTGTGGTTGCTGCGAAAACCGGATTGGGAGGGGTCGAGGATGTTGTTGTCTTCGAGGTAGCGGGTTAGCTGTTTGTTGACAATCTTCTCTGTCACTTTAGCCGGGAACGGGAACAGGGAGATGGGCCGGAAGTTCTTGAGGTCCTTGGGGTCCGCCTTGGGCTTCTTCAGAAGGGCGTTGATCTCGGCGTGCTTCCAGCTTTCCGGGAAGGTTGCTGTCTCGAAGGTACTGTTGATTGTTTTTCGGAGATGGGGCGCGATGGTTGTGCTGGCTTTGTTGAAGACGTGGTGAGGGCAGGGGTCGGATGGGGATCCGGAGTGGATGGAGTTCATGGTTTTGATGGTGTCTTCGTCGCTGACGTTGGACCAGGCGGTCAGGCGGCTGGTGCGGGTGGTGGTCGCAGGGGTGGTGGACTCGGTGGTGGGTGCAGGGGTGTCGGAGTTGAAGCTGTCGTGGATGTCGGTGATCTTGCGGTGAAAGAAGGTGGCCAGGGAGTCGCACAGGTCTTGTGATGTTGGGATGTCGTTGATGTTGGAGCTGGGGTTGGAGAGTTCTTTCACGATGCTGAAGAGCTCTCTGGTGTTGTGTGCGTTGTTGTCTAAGCGGTCCTCTTGGCGGTCCTCTTGGCGGCCCTGATGAGTTGGTGGTGTCTGCGGGTGGCGCTCTTGTGGGCTGTGTGGCTGTCAGGTGTTCGGTCGTGGAGCCATTTCTTCTCCAGCTTCCGACAGGTGCGCTTGGAGATCCGGAGGTCTTCTGTGAACCAGGCGGCTTTCTTGTTGGTGCGGTTGGTTGTGGAGGTCTTGAGAGGGGCGAGGGTGTCGGCGTAGTCATTGATCCACTGTTTGAGGTTGGTTGCGGCGGTGTCTGGGTCGGTGGGGTCGGTGGGTGGTCTCAGGGCAAGGGTGGTAGTCAGTTGGCCCTTGGTGACCTTGCCCCAGCAGCGGCGTGGCAGCTGTTGGGTGCGGTGGTGTGTGGTGGGTTTCCTGAAGGTGAAGTGGACGCATCTGTGGTCGGTCCAGTGGGGTTCGGTGGTATGGTTGAAGGAGACGTGGGGACTGGTGGAGAAGATGGAGTCCAGCGTGGGTCCACCGGCGTGGGTGGGTGTCGTCACGAGCTGCTTGAGTCCGAGGTTGGCGAGGTTGTCGACCAGGGCGGTGGAGTTGGCATCGTTGTTGTTCTAGAGGTGGAAGTTCAGGTCCCAGAGGAGGATGTAGTCCGTGGAGGCGAGGGCGTGGGTGCTGACGAGGTCGGCGATGGTGTCGCTGAACTGTGGTCGTGTTCCGGGAGGTCTGTAGACGAGTGTTCCTCTGAGGGTGGTGTTGGGGTCGGTGTGGATCTGGAAGTGCATGTGCTCGGCGGAGGTGAGGGTGTCGTCGGTGTTGGTCGAGATTCTGATGGTGTCTTTGTGGATGATGGCGATTCCCCCTCCCACTCCGTTGGTGCGGTCTCTGCGGGAGATCTTGTATCCCTGTGGTATGGCTATGGCGATGTCTGGTGCTGAGGTGGCGTTCAGCCAGGTCTCCCTCAGGAAGGCGGGGTGGTAGAGTCTAGGAGGTCCCAGAGTTTGATGGCGTGTTTGCGAGAGGAGCGAGTGTTGAGGAGGATGCAGCGGAGGTGGTTGGGTTCTCTGGTTGGTGGTTTGGTGGGCTGGATGCTGGTGAATCTGCAGTTCCGGCAGGCGAAGGGCCCTTGGGTGCCCTTCGGGGTGGCCCGGTAGCAGGGGTGGTCTCGTTCGGTGTTTAGTGCGTGGAGGGTGGTGGAGTCGTAGTGCAGTCTGGCGTTGCGAGGGGCACGAGGTCCAGGGGTTCTGGCGCTGGGCGCGGTCCAGGCGCGGACGGGCGCAAACAGGCTGGCCTCAGTTGATGGTGACTTCAGATAATCCAGCGAAACGTAGGAACTCCCGGATTAACATAACGTGTGACGTCATCGACATATAGTGATATTACTAGGGGCCTAGCAAGGAAAGTTAGACCCTTGTCCGCAAGGTGTTGTTGCATTGTGGCAGCCAAGGGATCCATGGCTGCAGCAAATAATATGGGGGACAGTGGGCAACCTTGTCTGGTGCTACAAGTGATGTGTATTGTATTGTATCAGAGATCATACCTTTCTGTTATAAATGTGCCGTGGGTTCCTCATACAGCAGTCGGATCCAGTGAAGCATTGTTCTGCCAATGCGCAGGTGCTGCAGTATGTAGAACAGATTCGGTAATTCGAGTGAATTAAATGGCTTAGTGGCATCTAAAAAGACCCCCCACCATCTGAAAGTTGGGACATAGCTGATGTAATAGGACGAAAAGCATCCTGAGGGTATATGAAGTAGATCTTCCCAGGACAACCCAGCTTGATCAAGCCGGATTAACAAGGGAATTAGTGGTTGCAGCCTAGTCGCTAACATATGATCCAGTATTTATTAGAGCAAGAGGTCTATAAGAGTCCACCTGCTTTGGGAATTTTCCCTGCTTCCGGAGCATTATCATGAGGGCCTCATGCATAGAAGGAGGCAGTCTGTCCTTTGTAAGGACTCTTCCTATGCGGCTGGGGCCACAAGGACAAACACAGACTTCTGGAGTGGCTGCATTAGTACACTGAGCCGCCAGACCAAACATCCCTGCTGTTTAATGTGTGGCGCAGTTTACCTTACATGCCTTGTGTGAAAGGAGGTTGGTCTACACCCTTCCCCACAAGGGAGGGAACATGGGACAGGTCCTTAGTGGCATCCCAGGATCGACTACCCCATGCCCAGGCTCTCTCACCCGCACATACTCTCCTCCATTAGATTTGCAGATGGGACCTGCCTGTTGTCCACCTCACAGCATGAAGGAAGAGGGTTTTCTCTTTTGGTAACCACCTCAGTGGATTGGAGTCCTAGTTCTGCGATGCAGACGTTGCGGACACAAGGGGTTGCTGTCTCTCCCTCCTTCCCTGCTGCCCTTGGTGTTGACTAACGAGGCAGGAAGACCTGGGAGCAAAGCTTCAGCAACTAAGACCTCCTGCAGAAGCTGCTCCATACAATCTCTCTCTCAGCCATCATCCACAATATGCTACAAAACCAGGTCAGTATTTGTTACATTTATTGTATAATGCACTACATCACACATGAATTCTCCTAATTTTCCATTTTGCTGAATGCGGGGGAAAAAAGAATCCAATGTCATATGAAATAAAAGAATTGACATGGAACACCCCTGTCGAATGCCACATTCCGATGAAAATCCATCCAGGGTGACTCCATAGAGAAGACTTGTGTAGCCGCTTTGCCATACAAGAAACCTTAAGCTATCTACTATAATAACGGTGGTTTAATATGCATTTATCAGTAAAGCAATGTGATTTACAAAGTTGTTTGATGAAAACTTTCAAAGCTCTCAAAATTAGCCAGTTTGAGTGGCTATAAACACTAGAGTGCGGGAAGGTGCAAATGGGTAGTAGGGGTGTAGGTTATAAGGGCACATGCATATAATTAAAGTGTGTTGAGAGAAAATGGGTGCCATACCAGGTTTAAAGAATGCATAGTGATTACAAATATTTGCAAAAAATAAATGTATTCTATTCGTTTTTTAGGTATTTAACAGATGAGCTGCGAGATTCCGCAGCCAGCAATACAAACAGAACAGGCATTTGCAATGCAATAGGTCTCACATTTGCAAGAGTTTAAGCTATTGGCATTGTAAATGACAATGTGTTTTAATTATCTGTTTTGATAATTCACACATAAATAAAAGGCATTGTCATTTACAATGCCAATAGCTCAAACTCTTGTAAATGCGAGTCCTGGGCTGCTTGGAGGGTCAAAGCGCACATGGCGCGCTGAATGTTGCATGAAAGCATGTTGTGCCTGCAGTAGGAGAAATTCATTAAAGAAAATAGTGCTTACAGACATACCGTGATACAACAGAAGTAAAAGGGCCAGTCCTCATGGGAGGTTACAAATGAAGACAAGGCGGTACTAAGGAGGGACTAACAAGCCTATTAACGAATCAGAAGCTAGCATTTACAAAGGACAATGACACAAGCCAATGAAAAATATGGGTGGAGAGTCAGCGGAGCTTGAAGCCAATACTTGAATACAGCTTGCCTCATGCGCTGCTCAGGCTCGTCCTAAAAACGGCACTTTAATAAATGCAGAGTACAGTGTGCATTGAGCTATAAAGAGGGAAAGCGAAAGCAGGGCACATGTTTGATGGCTTGTGTTCATATGTATTCAGGACAACACCTTCTTTGTCAAGATTACTAAGTTGTGAATATTATACAGGACAAAAGAAACCCATATACCACTTAGGACTGAGTTGCTGTGTACCTTAATAATGACCCTAAGGAGAAAATATGAAATTAATTGATAGACTAGCATAATAAAAATTAATGCCGGGAAGGAGCAGCTTTAATCACTGCTGAGCTCCACTCTTAATTGCACAAAGGAAAATACGTGCACAAATGTATTTATTAGAATAATGTTTAATGGATAGCCTTATATACTCGCCACCTAACACCTTAACCTAATAGGTTAAGTCCCGAAGGATGGTCAACAGACATTTCAGCCAGAGTGAGTTTAATGAGTGAGGGACTGATGTCCAAATCCACAGGGTCAGTATTGCTCAGACAGACTTATCGAGGATCGGTTTAGTCATGTATCTGGCGTTTGAGAGCATGCCACTGATCCACTGCATTGATTAATGCGCAGATGGTGTTTGGTAGGTTTTGGCTTTGCCTGGCAGAACCAGTCAATCAGGTTTCTTATAAATTGCGAATACTCACCTATGAGGATGTCAAGGCGCTGAGTGTGGGGCGGGAGAGGCTCTGCGGTTCAGTTGAAGAGCCAGGTTTTGAGGTCCTTCCTGAATTGCGGCCAGTGGTCGGTTCCAGAGATATTCATTGGTTTATTGATCAGGACCTGAAACCTGATGTTATAGGTGGTTAAGAGCCAGTCTCTTGTTTTGAGGAGGAATTTGCTTTTGCTTGAGTGGATTATGCCTTTCCAATCATTGATGTCTTAAGCAGAGAAGGGTGAGATTGTAGTTGCTGTACTGATTTGGGTTGAGGTCCATTCGAGTTATGCATTGGTTATTTATGTAAGAATGTGAGATAAGACAGAAGGCAGCAGCACTTGGCATTTGCTCCACCTGTAGGTGGCAGCCCTTGGTCCAGTCTGGAAGTAAGGAATTGCTATACGTTGGTAAGTGATGTAGGCTTTGGCCCAGGAAGTAAATGTCATGGAATACAGATACATTCAAGCATATGTTTCTGAGCCATCAACATAAATAAGACTTTCCTTCTGCTTACTGGTGAAGTATGTTGGCCATGATCGACAATTGCCCAAATTCGGTAAAGACTAAATGCAATTTTACTGAAGGCTGAATATTCAAGTCTGTTTTGAAATGTTGAGTCTGAAAAGTTGAGCAGATTGATAGTGCTTGAGCTGCGGGCCAGCTTCTCGTATGAACTAGAGTACAAACACCTGTATCCAGTGCTTAATTTGAGCCGTGGTTTCCAGCGCTCGGCACCAATACTTAATTGTCAACACCAGCACTTATGACAGTCTGCTACATGCTAGTGCTGTTTGCCTAATTTAGAGATGAGCACAACAACAGTTATGTATTATTTCATTATACATTAAAATGACTAATACTTGCCACCCAAGCCATTCTTATAGTGATGGGAGCCTAGAATAGTCTGAATTGCCACACTTGTAAGAGTGTGATGGTTAGTAGTTGTGTTGGTAATGGTATTGGCAGCGCTGGCAGGTGCAATAGGTGGTTCAAGCTGCAGTGGCCTCCTGACGAGGGCCTGGACAATTATTTTTATACAAATTAAGCACTGCCTAAACTGGTTACACCAAGGTGGTGGTTAGAACCCACTTCAAAATTTGATGTTGTGAAGTGGAGTTGTGACCTTTGTCCAGAGATACAAAGGTTATCCTGATTAAGTATAGCATTTTTAGATGAAAACGCTCTGACTATGGAACACTAGCTTAGAGTAGAAGAGCATACTGATTTCCAGCAGTCCTTTGGCATAACCATTTATTGTCAAGATAAGAGCATTTTGCATCAAAACAACAACAATATATCTGGTAAAAGTCTTTGAGAATACTTTCCCAGCACATCTTTTATTGAAATTAGTATGATTAGCTTTATTAGGTAGTGCATCTGAAAAATCAATACACTAAGTTACATAGTCTGAGCTTGTGAGAATGATAAAATAAGGATTCACAACTTAGAATGTACTCTGCATTTTACATTACACAACACGGTCTTTGTGGTTTCATTTGATACACCATGCTCCTTATCAACAAACAAAGTCATTACTGAAACACTTACAAAAGAGCTCAAAGTCACCTACTAGGTACTAAGCATTTTAGTTGGTTTTACTACAAATCTTGATGAAAAGGTTATTGAAGTGCCCTAGAGCTCATTAAAATAAAGGTATTTTCAATTTTGCGGGCAGAAATTCTCATTCTGACTGGACAATTCCTCCAATATGAATAATGATAGAGGCAGGCTGATGTACTTGGGGAGTGGCCATGGCTGATGATGGAGATCGCCAAATTGTACTCTCCGATTGAATTGGGATGTAATAACAAGACAATAATATTACTGTGATCCAGCATTTCTGGGCCCACAATGTTCCTATCTCTTTTCTTACTTATTTTATATCTTGGTCCTCTGATCTTTTCTTTGTTGCTCCGAGGGGATAGAGTTAGCATTCCACGTCCAATTGACTCAATATTTAACAGCGCACCCCATTTGACTACACAATGAGGACCAGGAATCGGTAGCCAAGTTTAAGAATGTTTATTACAAATTAGTAATGAGGTTGAAATAAATCATTCTGAACACTATACTATAAAAATACAAAATGACAACCATGAACCCTAGCCTCCTGAAGAAAGCTTTAAACAGGAATAGTTCCTATATTAGTCAAACTTTATTAAAACATCTTAATCAGCATGGTTAAACATATTCTCACGAGTAAATTCTCCAATCCTAGAACAAATGCACTCTTTTAAAGATGTCAAGTGTAACTTCTATGAATCATTGAATTAAGTAAGAAACGTGTGCAAGGTGCTCGTTCATGTCATTTCTGTGTGAACACTTTCTATCATTGTTCATCATATTTCGTGACGTCTAAAGAGTGGACAGCTTTATTCTGCACCAACTGTATAGATTGCTGTCCAGTTCTGGAGTACAAAACCTGATCCGCCTAAAGGACAAGTGGTTAATCGAGCTTAGGGGTGAACTGTTTGATGAGGAAATAGGGCAAATTCTGGTCTACGCCAAACAAATTTTGCTAAAGGCTAGTTTTAAATACAGAAAATATTATTGTAGGTAGGTGCATGTGAGTTCCGAGAATGCGTTTCCTAGCTTTTGTTGAAGTTTAACATAAGTTAACAACCTCTGATACAAATTATATTTGTTATTTTCTATGCATTTGGATAGCACCAACCACCACTGTTATGGCGATACCTGGCATGTGAGTGGGGATCTGGGTCTACCCTGTGCAGGTTTCTGCGAGAAATGTAGAAACTAATGTGCAATGTGTGTTTATTTGGAC
The DNA here is from genome assembly GCF_964261635.1 of Lissotriton helveticus. NCBI lineage: Eukaryota > Metazoa > Chordata > Amphibia > Caudata > Salamandridae > Lissotriton > Lissotriton helveticus. The sequence goes on from NC_136069.1 coordinate 799,975,924, forward strand.
CTATACTACCTTGCAATGTGGAAATTATTACGCCAAAATATTACTACTAATTAGCCCAGTCAAGTGCAAGAGATTTGCATGGGGAAGTCCAAAAGCTTTGCTAGGAGGTAACTTCACCTACTAGGCTTGTTCCAGATGACCACCTATTCATCTGACTGTGGTTGAAGAACGACTCCTTCTGATCAGCCTACAACCCACTACTAACACCCAGCTACAGTACCTATACAATCACCCACTTGTGCCTTACTCCCTCGTTTCCCTCTTTGGAACTGCTCTAAAGTGTTAATGTCTTTTTAGCTTATTTTTTGTAGGCTACGATTGAAGGTAAGGCCAGGTGTTAATGTTTAAATGTATGGAATGGTTTTAAATAATCATGCAAATAAATATTATTATTCTCTTAAGTGGCTCAGAGACTGCACAAGTGTTATTCAAAGCACCAAATAAAGCTGGAAAACACTTTGGGACTAACGTATGAGCTAGCATTAACTAGGGAAATACAGCGAAAAGTATCTAAAGCAGCACATGCAAGTGTGAGGCGATATTTATGCTTTTGGGGATAGTTGTAAATGTGAGCACGTACTGAAAATGACGATTTGGTATTTTGAGTTAGTGTATGTTCTAAAATCAAAATGTATTTTTGTGTAAAAATGTATCTTTAGAAAATGGTAGTTGATGTATAGATAATGAATGAGCATACTTGCGAAAATGAAACGTTGAGATTTGGGCTCAGAAAGCATATCCTTGCTGAGCATGACATATTACTGTATACGAAGGAATGTGTTTTCAAGAAAGAAGAAGAGAAGATGTATTTGGAGCAAATACTTTTATTTCTTAAAGGTCGAAAGCTAGTATTTGGGGACAAATCAGTATATTTCCAGAAGATGGAAATGCGATGTATACTATAAAAATATGTTATTGGCAACAAGCAAGCAGGTATTTATTTGATGGCAAAATTTGTATATTTACTGCCAATGACAAGCTGATATTTAGACAGCCTTTCCGTATGTTTCCAAATATGACAACCTAGGGTTTGAGGATAAAATATTTAATTTTGAAAGCTGGCTCCTGGGGTCTAAAACCTGTGTAATTTTGAGAAGGTGACAAGCTGATGTTTGGATACTCAAAATAGAAATGGCAAAACAAGTATATATTGAAAAGGTGCACATTTATGTTGGGGACTTGTTGCATTTCTTTGCCAATAATAAAAACAGCTGATGTTTGGGAGAAAAAATACTTCAAGCAGATTCATGCTATTTTCAGGGCGGTTATTTCTGAAATTTCAATAGCATTTTATTGGCGCAGAAGATACTTTCTTGCTGCCACATCGTGATTTTCGATGACTCCGGCGGGGGCTTTTAATGATCTATATTGATAGCTTGTTAAGAACTTAGTATCCCGATTTCTGTGCCGTGAGGGCCGGAGCTTAAGACTGACTACCAAGTATGCATGACTATTCTTAAAACATGCAATTTGTCCAACTTTGGAATGCCTCGGTTATGTAAGTCCTTAAATAGTGTGATGTGGGTAATTTTTCACTTTTCCTTCCTTTTTTACCAAAATGTATTTATGGCTTTGTTACATGACGAATAATCTACTTAGATGGGAAAGTGAAAGGGAGTGATTGGTAGGCGTAAACTGAGATACTTTAAACATTTTAAAAAAGAGAGACTCTCATGTCAAAGAGCGTATTAAGATTAATTTACCTGTCTGGAAAACAAATAGCTTTTAATCAATTTCTTTTGAAAACCAAAATGCACCATTTGGGCACATAGAAGTAGTGGGACAACGGTTTTGCCCATAAATCCCTATGGTGAGGAACGGCCTTCCTCCACAAATACTGAAGGTTTGGAATTTTTCAGTAGCACCAATTAAAAACAGTTTTGTTTTTTAAGTTGTGCTGTGAAATGGAACGTTTTTCAAAAAAAATTGTTTTAGACTTCCTATTATGGGGACTTGCTCGTTCACTTTGTGTACTACTTTACACGTATTTGAATCCCCGTTTGAACATTATCCAGTTTTCATTGGTTGGGACTAATAAGGCTTCAGGGTGCCGAGGGAACAGCATAGGCATTAAGAGTAATAAGGATGGGAGGACTCCAGGGTGCCAGTGTTGGATGTGGTGGCTTCATGGTTCTGAAGAAATGGAGGTGCACATCAATGGGCTGCTTAGGTGGTAGACATCATGGTGCTGAACGGTGGCTAGCATCAGAGTGCTGAGTGGAATATAGGACATCTGAGTTCTGACTATAGAGGAGTGCTGAAGGAGGTCTTGGTGATAATGTGGTGCTGAGCCTTGAAGGTGTTGATGAGGTCTGGAATGGTATGATGTGGCTTGAGAGGGCAGCAACACTGTGAGGAACATCTTCTGATCCCTCTCATGTGCCTGGTGGACATGTGTATTATAAATGCAAAACAAAAGAAATTATTTGGGAGAGCATTTTGGTGCTAGAGAATGAGAGGCTTTAGGGGTGTGAAAGGGTGCAAAGGTTACGAGTGCTGAAAGAAGTTGTAAGGTTATCAGGTTTAAGGAGATAAGGACATCCATCTAAATGCTAAAGAGTACAGCATTAAGGCGTTGAAGACCAGTATTTTCCTGGAACCCCACTACAGTAGAAAAGTGGCTTTGCCAAGGGACCTGAAGGGCTGCTAGGCTCGGTCACACTAAAATGCTGAGTATTTCGTTATGTGCCTCTTCTGTCTGCATATAAGCTCACTGTGATATAACTTTAAGGACAGTGAGAAAGAGAACAAATGGAAACAGAGGCAAAGAAGTTAGAGGCAAATAGAGCAGACTGTAGAGAGAAAGGTAAGAAGCCGAAAATAAGGAGCAGAGGCAAAGAAAGATGGGGAAAAAGTAAGGGGGACGGAAAAAATAAAGAGGAAGGCTGAGTAAAAGAAAGTAAGGAAGGGTGGAAGGCTGGACAAATTAAGGAAATAATGTAAAAGGAAAAAAGGAAGGCTGAATGGAGGGGTTTAGAAGGGAAGGGTGAAAAGATTGAGCGATGGGTAAAGATTGATGTATAGAAGGGTGAAATATTCTTGTAGGAAGGGTCGATAGTTGTTCAGGCAGTAACATTAGCCATCAGTAGCATAGTTCAAAGTCAAGGTGTTGTATTTTTCTGGCTACTCCCTTGCTGAAGACATTCGGGAGAGCAAAAGACACAGTTGATGGACGGAATGCAAAACAAATCAAAACATTCACCCCCAGTCAAAGATGTAGGTTTTTGTTTACAATATTTTATTGAACAAAAGCAGAGAGAATGGTAGCAAACAGTCATGAGTTACAATTTTGCCAAAGAACATGTACATTACAGCAGTACACCACAATCATGAGTACAAGGGGGGATTGGGTCTAGTCAATCTCATGTCTACTGAGGGGGGAAGTACACAGTTCCCCTCTATAAATATTCCACGGTCCCCATTTCTTATCCCAAACACCAGGACAGCCCCTGATCTTGTAGACCGTTTTCTCGGACAACATGCTCACATCCATAGCGGCCACCCACCTAATCAGGAGCGGTGTAGATGGTGAGCCCCACTGCATAGCTATTTCACGTTTCAGTAAGAGAAAACCCAGAGCCGCCAATTGTTGTTCCATTGCAGTTAGGTCTGTGGGGTCCCATACATTGAGGAGTTCACATTTGGGGGTCAGAGGGACAGGTTTTCCCAGTGCATCAGTCATTTTTTGAGTGGCACGTTTCCAGAGGTCTTGAATCACTGGGCATTCCCACAGTGTGTGGTAGAAGGTACCAGTTGACCACAGTTACGGAGACAGAGGTCAGACGAGCGTCTACCAATTCTGGTCAGAAGAGGAGCAAACATGTATGTTCTGTGCAATATCTTAAGTTGTATAAGTCTGAATCTGTGGCAGATAGCCGTCTCGCGCGGGGACATCAACGCCGGCTGCCACTCTGCTTCATCCAGGATTCCGACGTCGTTCTGCCATTTATCTCGTAGAAGGTGGAAAGAGTTCGGCATGTTATTACACAATTTACGGTAGGTGTGGGATATTGCTTTGGCCTGAAGGGGTTCTGACAGGAGTCTGTCTTCGAGGGGCGAGGAGTGTGGGAGAGAAGGGAGGTCCGGGACGCCGACAAGTATTGCATGTTTAATTTGGAGGTAACGGAAAGCCTCAGAGTGGGCCAAGTCATGCGCCTTTTGGAGCTCTTCAAATGTCAGCAATTTGCCCTTGCGAAGCATGTCGCCCAAGGTGGAAATGCCAATTGTGTCCCATTTATCGAAGCCTCGATAGTGACATAGGGTGCCAAGCTTATGTGAAGTCCAGAGTGGGGTGGACAGTGTGAGGGTGTCAGTCCATCCGAGTCGCTTGTTTGCACGGTGCCAGATCGCTATTGTGTGGGACATCGGGCCTATATACCGGGCACGGGAGTGTTTGCCATACAGGGCCTCAAGGTAACCCCCGCGGCCAGTCTGGCACCTCTCTAGGAAAGATGTAGGTTAAATACATCATTCTTTTGCTCACCATGCCACCCCAGTTTAGACCTGGTCATATGCAAATCAGTCTTGACCCTGTTCCTCATGGGAACAGTCCAGCCCGAACTGCCAAGCCAGGTCCTCTCTGGACCGGAAACAAGCATCTTAGGACCGGTTTCGGGGTTTCACCCCTCATCAGCCAGCATAGTTTGAATCCAGTAGCACAGTGAGTCCGGGCCCACGTCTGGGCATACCCGGCGCACTTAGGGTGAGAGAGCAAAAGAGACACGTTGATGGACGGAATATAGAACAAATCAAAACATTCAGGGCATCACTGTAGTCAAGGGAGTGGGTGCAGGAGGGTCCTACTCAACAGCATAAGGGAGCCCTGTGGAGGATGGGTGAGGCAGGTCTAAGATCTATTAAGGGAGTATGTGTGTCATTGTGCTGACTGAAGGTACTGACCTCAGTTTGCCGAATAGATTAGGGTGTTTTAGAGGTTTGAAGTTGGGTTGGAGAGACAGGATGTCAAAGTGGGATAGTCATGTCAGCTGTGGGTGGACAAGTGTTGAAGAAGGGAGCGGGAATCAGGGTGGTGTCGGAGTTTAGTGGGTGTGGCGCCCAGATGTTCCACAGGAGCATTGCAGTGCTAATGGTAATTGACAGGACATCAGAATGCTAAACGGCATCATGGTGGTAAAGGTGATTGGAAGGTTTATAGCAGCAGAGTAGGGCATTAAGGTATTGAAGGGGGTATTTGGGAAGATTAATGTGTCATACATGCCACATGTGTCACAAATGTCATAGTTTTACCACACAAACCCAAAATCGAGTTTTACAGGAACTCGTACTTGGATACTGAAATAGCAAGCCGTGATAAAGCTCCATCTACAGACAGCAGCATCAAGGGAGCCTGAAGACCAGAAAGGCATCTCTTGGCACTCTGCTTTTTGCTTTGAGTATGTAAGAAGGTTCTTAGGTCCGCCTGAATTTGTGTTGAGGTTTTCCCTCCCACTCAAAGTGTTTCAAAAGATCCACAATGACACCTGTCTGTCATCAGGCACCCTGATGAAGTCCACCTAGTCCTATATTCTCAGAAGAGGATACCAGCTGAAAAAGGTCACCCCTGATTGCCTATCAAGGGCCACCAGGAATGTATGACGTTACAACGCATACATTTATAATGCATGCCTTTACAACGCAGTTTTTACATCGCAACATCCTTTACAACACATTCTTTTACCTAGCATACCATTACATTGCATTTTCAGAAACTACTTTTACAACGCATTACATTACATCGCATTATACCTTTAGAACGCATATCATTACAATGCATACCATTACATTGCATTTAAGGTAAGTGTTGGATAGTATAGGGGTAATAATTACTATTCTAACTCCAGTGAGTGCAACAGTAGGGTAAGTCTTGGATAGTGTAGGGGCAAAAATTACTATTGTAACTCCAGTGAGTGCAACAGTAGGTTAAGTTTCGGATAGTGCAGGGGTAAAAATTACTATTCTAACACCAGTGAGTGCAACAGTAGGGTAAGTGTTGGATAGTTTAAGGGTACTATGCGTTGTAATGGTATGCGTTGTAATGACTTGCGATGTAAAGGATGTTGCGATGTAATGACTGCTATGTAAAGGTAGTATGATGTAATGACTGCGTTGTAAAGGTTGTTTCCCACCACCAGCCACGGTATCTTGCACTCCGGTCCAAATGGCGACACCTCCTATTTCCCTGGGTTTGTGTCGCTTCCTGAGATGGGATTTCCCTTCCATGGTTTATTGTTCCTCCAAGTTGGCATTAACTCACAAGGAACGGGAGGAGAAAGGGCTGGAGCTGTTTTATGTCTTACCTCACCCTCCACACATGTTGGAAAGAAAGGGAAATGTGTCAAGTAGCAAAGCGGGTTTAAAAGAAGAGATCCCAGTAAAAGGGAAGAAAAAAGCCATCACCAGGCTGGAGGATGAATAAGACGGATGTTATGTTATGTTAATGAAGCTTTTAAAGCACACTTTTACCCAAGGGTGTCCTGGCGCTGAAGTTGTGGCTTTCTCTCTAGCACACAGTATTCTTAAACGTGTCTTTCTCATTCCTAAGACGGGTGAACTGTTTTAGATGAATACCATTGAAGAAGCTCAAGCAGAATATGGGGTGGATTTGATTGAAATTCTACATCCCTATAGGTGCTACTATAAAAATATTTAAGACTGCACTTGTGTGGTCTTTGTTGAAACTTACAGGAGTCGCTTTTGATAAATACATGAGTTGGAATTTGTGTATTTAAGTGCCAATATAACAATTTTTAAAGCCTTGGTATGTCAAAGAATACCAGGCCTGGTACTTCTTTGACATATTCTTGCATGATGTGGTGCCACGACATGCTCACTTAGTGGCAAATGCAAATTTTGAGTTATTCATTTGTGGCACTTGCAAATCCAGGCAGTGATTTCTGATTCAAAATAGGACATCAAAAATGCTCAGGAGGTCCCAACCACTGATATCTTCAGTTTGGATTTGACATTTGGGGCGAAAAATGCATTAGAATATCTCTGTCTCTCGTGCTCAATGAAGACTTGCTTTGGTAATTTCTAGAACATTTCTCAACTGTTCCACAGAAAGCATGAAAATGAGAATTAACCCAATTATTTGTGGCTTTGCTTATCAATTGACTTCCAATAGAGCTGTGTAGGAAACCTCTTTTTACTAACACCACTAGCTCCTCTACACTCACACTGATAGTTGCTAAACTTGACTAAAAACCTCTCCTGGTTCAATCAACTCTCATGGAAAGTTTGATGCAGAGTCGGAAAGACAGGTCAAAGTTACAGGCAGTAAATACAAATGTAATGGAAGCTGGTTTTTAATCTCATATCTAGGCAGTAGTGGTTGCTAATCTGTGAACGTTTGTGTGTATGTTTGCTTTTTAGGAAAGGTGCTGATTTGCATGTTTGATCTCATTAAGTAAAACTCCAAGTTTAATAATCAAGCTTAGACAGCTGCCAGATGGAATGGTTTTCTCTAGCAGATGAAGCCTTTTTCTCTGCAGCCAATACATAAAAAAGGGTTATGATTTTCTGTTTCAGTTTGGCTAAGGTTCTACAAAGAAGCCCAAAAACTATTTGGCAACTTCGTGGCAGTGAATGGCATAAATATCGTTTAAAAAATACCCAGTTGCAAGAATATTTTGTCAAAAATATAATTAAGTAAAACGAGACACAAATTATAGAAGATATAAACATCGGTTTTTATATATGTTATATTGTTTTGTTTTAAATATGGGGGCATGCTATATGGTTTACTTTAATATAGTTGTATTAAATATCGTTTTAAAATTAATTTAACATATATATTATATTACCTTTAGGTATTAGTATTATTATAGTGGGTATTTTTTACCATATTTTGTAAGTTTTAATGTGTAATCTTTATTTTACATTTAGATAGTAATTTATAATTTAGTGGTAGTATGTTGGTTTGTAGGTGAATAGGGCGGGAAGTTATTTTAATCCTACACAGTTTTTATGTTAAATACATTTTTTATGTTCATGAATAATTTCATTTGTAATCAATTATGCAAACTTTATTTGACGAATTCATATTTTTTTTTTCAGAACAAATTTTATTGTGCTGTTGAAGAGTTACATAAACATACAGCGTCCTGAGGCCGGGGAGGCTGCGAGCGTGAAGTCAAAAATCACATTGTGGGACAATTCAAGCAGCTATTTAAACACAAACACTAACCCTAAAGCCCTCCCCCCAGCACCCCACTAGTCTCCCACCCAAAGTCCCCCCCACCCCACCCCCTGCACAGCGTCAAGACGAATTCATATTTTAATTATTTAAGGTACTTTATCATTTGTAATTCGTGATTGAGATTTTTTTTGTTTGATTACTAGTTTATAAATTAGCAGCAGGTTGTTGGGTTTGTAGGGGCATATATTCGGTTTACATTTTTTTCCTTTAATTGGTAAATAATCATGTAAATTATTTAATTGATTTATATGAATTATGTTGTATTTTAATTAGTTAATTCTTTGATAACTTTATTTAATAGTACACTTTTCAAAATTCATGTTATATTTATTACTTGTTTTAAATTGTATTGGTTTTTATTTAATGTTATTATTTTATTTATGTTTTATATTAAGTGTTTTTTGTTGGTGATGTTTTGGGTAGGAAGGAAGTGCATTTGTTTTACATTTATTTAGTTTGCTACATATTTAGATTTTTGGCATAGTTAAATGAATTTTTTATGTGCATTTAATTGTGTTCATTTATAATGCATGTATTTTTTTATTTTAAGTATTTTTCAATATTTTTATTCTCTGAGCGATTTAAATGTTTTTTTTAAATAATTAGGAAATGGAATTACATATCCAACCCTTTCAAAGTCTAACACTTTACCTCCTGTTTCTCAGTGTCATCTTAAGGATATTAGGGGCCCTAGGTGAAGCATATTTTGAAGGGCCATGTACAGAAGAAATTTGAATTTCAAGATCACACGATCCTAAACAATACTAAATGATGTGTTAAATTTGGACAAGGTCATCCAAAAACAATTGAGAAAACCAAAATTATATCCTGAGCTAGAGATTCATCAGTGTCAAAGTCTTTTTTTCAAAATTAGATCCAATCTTCACCAAGAGAATAAAAAATAGCCGCTGCCAACACGTGTTTCGTCTAGGTCTGGTGACCAATTTACTTCGTCAGGACATGTAGGTAGGGTAAATAGTGTTGAAATTCTAAATGGTATGCCTGAACTTGTTCTCGGCATCCACTCTTACGTTATTTAATATCGATCACGTTTTCCAAAATATTCTCCAAGTTATCATGAGTTAGCGTAGTTCCTTAGTTACAACCATAAAGTGAGTAAAGACGTAAAAAAAAAACGACAGTCATCGTGTATCTCAACTCCAAAAGCGACCCATTCAGGTATTTTAGGGTTCACTCGTATCCTCCGAGTACAGAGAGAAAACGCTTCAGCTACCCAAACAGTTGACCCCAAAAATCCTCAAGATGATATGAGTTTTGAGAGATTGAGGTAACCATAGGCAGAGAAGGTTTAGACAGAGAAATAAAATAGACAGAGGTCAAACAAAGTGAAGGTTCAGTTTCCCCAGGGTTGCCTTAAAAGGTAAGATTCATGACCAATATTCCACTTTCATTACCTAGAAGGGTAAACCCAAAAGTACTGGGACCTGGGTATAAAATGTTACAGGGAAAGTGGTCCCAGTATGTACAGTTAAACAACACACATATTTATACTTAATTTAAAGCAAAAAACAATAACACGCTTGGGAAGAGAGATGTTATTTAATCACATCCACATCAAAGCATATGTATGATAAACAACCTTCTCGGAATATATACATTGTGCCCAGAGGAAAGAGGGGGCGGTGGGGTAGGTAAGTGGATTTTGTGAGGATTGGGGTTAGGTGGTAGGTTTTTCAAAGATCCAGTGAGGTCACAGAATACATTGTTGACATCGCAGAAGCGTATTTACTAAGCACCATCGAAAGAACAATAGTCTGTTGTCCATGGATAGGTCAAGATGTAAAAGTCGACGTTTCAACCCCTGCTTGTTGTAGGTTAATTTCCCTTACTACGGGGTCTTCCTCAGGACTGGGATTGGTGGAAAGGGTGAGAAGGGCACCAAGAGGGCGCCTGATTGGTGGCGTTGATTTAAAAAAGGGGGTGGGCCCGCAAGCTCCCGGTGAGCAGACAGCGAGATATCACCTCTCAACAGGGTTGTGAAATAAATATATCCATGAATAAATCCAAACTCGTCGGCCTCGCCGTATAATTAAAAAGATGGTCAGCCTGTGGTTTAGTCGCGGGAGCAGGACCTGCCGCTGGAACAAATCACAGTGTCCGAAAGCGTCTGTTATATTGGGGGAGAAATAGTAAATCTAACACACCCAGAGTCCAACACATTACCTACTGTTGCTTAGATTTAAGTGGCAATAGTAGTTCGAACACTTCCAAATTCAAACTCTTTCCCTGATTTTGCTTAGGAAGCAGTGAGAATAGTAAACATATCTGCTCTAAAGCCCAACACTCTTTGTACTGTTGTTTAGATTAGTATGGGAACTGTAAATCTGACTCTGCCAAAGTCTAATACTTTTCTGGCTTTTGATTAATTTGAAATAGGAAAAGTAAGTTCAACCATTCCAAAGTCCAACACTTCCTCTACTTTTGCTTAAATAGGAGTTTAATTCAGCCTCATTTGAAGTCCAACACTTTTGCTAGTGTTTTTCTCAGCACTGCAGGGGAAGCCTCAAGGCCCCCGCGGTACCAGCTGGCTCCCCACCTCTTCCTGGAGTCTGCCTTGCTCCCTACATGCAAGGTCAATCTGTTTCATCTCTTTCCCTGCCTGCATGCCTGAAGCAGGTAAAGAGATGAAACCTCTGCTTCCAATGGGCAGGAGCACGTTGACAGCTCCCACCATCTGGAAGTGGAGTGTTAGCTTTTGCTTGCCGGGAGCTGTCAAAACTCCCACCAAGCAAAAGCAACTGCTATGTTCCGTGGGAGAGAACCCTGGGACATAGCAGGTGCCGGACCTGGGGGTGGCAGACCGGGGCTTCTAGAAGTCCAGAAGAGGGGATTCCATGCAGCCACCATCCATTGTTTAAAAAAAAAAAACCCAGGGAGGTGGTGGTCCACGGGGTTCAAATAGCCTCAGGAGGGGGACGGCAACACCTTTTTTGCCCTACCAGGGTCCCTCTGGGACCCCAAGACCAAGGCTTGGGGGTAAGGTATTGCTACCCTGCCCCCCTTTTTCATGTTTCTTTTTGGGACTTGCCTGATGCCGAGTCCCAAGATGGCTGCTAACACGTCCTGGTTTAAATGTTGACAGCCAGTCAGAGCTCTGCATTTCCCTGCACAACCTTGTTATAATTTACGAAGTTGTCACAGTCCCAGATAAAGAAATTTGGATTTCTTTTAATTTCTCAAAAACTACTCAAAGGAATTCCACCAAATAACTGAAAGTGTGATCTGCCTAACCAGATCTACATTTCTGCCAAATTTTGTGTCATTCTGTCCAGCAGTTTGGGCTGTATTCGTCTTCAAAACTCCTATAGCAATTAACATGGAAAATGCTCTTTTTTGACCATCCCCCTTTTTCTCAGCCCCCTCTTGATGGATCACCCTGAAACTTCTTTTGCGCAACAAGACTCACTTTGACACTTCTTTTTGAAAATTTTCTGAAGATTCGTCAAACAGCTGCAATAATATAAGCAAGTGAGTGAAAAAACGATTTTCCTATGGAAACATGGTCCTAACTATTACTACCTACTGTCAGTAGGTAATATTAAAAATAAAATATATATATATATACATATATATATATATATGCCACAATATATGCAGTGACATGATTATGTGCTCCCTATGTTAGTTAAGTGTCTACCTCTCTGAGTAAATTTAATAGTAACAGAAGCTCATTTTCTGTTCCATATGACTCAATTTATTTATCAACACGTGATGAGTTTTCTCTATCACAATTAATCTCACAATCATAAAAACTCACTTGCTAATAAGTCACATCCAAATGGGCTTTTACAGATGGCTATAGATCATTAGATCATCATAGCAACTTAACATGGAGTGCCTCAATGTAAAATGATGAAATGCCAATACAAATTGTTAAAAAAAAAAAAAAAATAGCCACTTTACATGGAAAAGAATGGAAAGATGAGGAAAGGTTTGCCCCAGTGGGCTTACATTTATAATTTAGGGCCTCATTATGAACTGGGGTGGCAGAGTGGGCTAAAGAACGGTGATGGATCAAACCCAGATCTTTTGACTGGGTGTGAGTGTTTGATTGGTTCTGATGCTCAGTCCATCACCACCCCCTTTTGTACCGCTTTGGCCGCCATAAGTGTGGCAGGGTATGCTCAGACGTGAGTCCCTTGCTCACTTTGCCACTGGATTCAAGCAAGCTGGGCTGTAGACGGCTGGAATGCCAGAAACCGGTCCCCGGAAGCTTGTTTCCGGTCCAAGGAAGGCATGGTTTGGCAGTTCGGGCTGGACTGTTCCCATGACGCACAGGGTCAGACTGATTTGCATATAGCCATGTCTGAACTGGGGTGGCAGAGTGGGCTAAAGAACGGTGATGGATCAAACCCAGATCTTTTGACTGGGTGTGAGTGTTTGATTGGTTCTGATGCTCCGTCCATCACCACCCCCTTTTGTACCACTTTGGCCGCCATAAGTGTGGCAGGGTATGCTCAGACATGAGTCCCTTGCTCACTTTGCCATTGGATTCAAGCAAGCTGGGCTGTAGACGGCTGGAATGCCAGAAACCGGTCCCCGGAAGCTTGTTTCCGGTCCAAGGAAGGCATGGTTTGGCAGTTCGGGCTGGACTGTTCCCATGAGGCACAGGGTCAGACTGATTTGCATATAGCCATGTCTGAACTGGGGTGGCAGAGTGGGCTAAAGAACGGTGATGGATCAAACCCAGATCTTTTGACTGGGTGTGAGTGTTTGATTGGTTCTGATGCTCCGTCCATCACCACCCCCTTTTGTACCGCTTTGGCCGCCATAAGTGTGGCAGGGTATGCTCAGACGTGAGTCCCTTGCTCACTTTGCCACTGGATTCAAGCAAGCTGGGCTGTAGACGGCTGGAATGCCAGAAACCGATCCCCGGAAGCTTGTTTCCGGTCCAAGGAAGGCATGGTTTGGCAGTTTGGGCTGGACTGTTCCCATGAGGCACAGGGTCAGACTGATTTGCATATAGTCATGTCTGAACTGGGGTGGCAGAGTGGGCTAAAGAACGGTGATGGATCAAACCCAGATCTTTTGACTGGGTGTGAGTGTTTGATTGGTTCTGATGCTCCGTCCATCACCACCCCCTTTTGTACCGCTTTGGCCGCCATAAGTGTGGCAGGGTATGCTCAGACGTGAGTCCCTTGCTCACTTTGCCACTGGATTCAAGCAAGCTGGGCTGTAGACGGCTGGAATGCCAGAAACCGGTCCCCGGAAGCTTGTTTCCGGTCAAAGGAAGGCATGGTTTGGCAGTTCGGGCTGGACTGTTCCCATGAGGCACAGGGTCAGACTGATTTGCATATAGCCATGTCTGAACTGGGGTGGCAGAGTGGGCTAAAGAACAGTGATGGATCAAACCCAGATCTTTTGACTGGGTGTCAGTGTTTGATTGGTTCTGATGCTCCGTCCATCACCACCCCCTTTTGTACCATCATTATAATGTAAAGCATTCCGACCGACTCAGTGTCAGAATGGTTTCTGACCGCATTGGATTCGAGGAGTCTGACCGACCTATTACAATGCTTCCGCACACTGTTCGGTCAGACTCCCATTGACTTCAATGGCAGCTTGTGTTCAGACCGATAACACAGGCTCCCATTGCAAAGCGGGATGGTTGTGGAAAACATTGGACCCTGTGGCGGGCACCCCATGGTACCTGCCGCACCGTGCATTGTTGGAAAGAGGAGAACCCATGGATACCCCCACATGCCCTAACCGGAGGTCTTCGGGTGAAGGAGAGCCTGCTTCAGGCTCCCAAAAACGGATTCCGACAGCCGATCCGTGTCGGACAAACCGATTCAGAAAGGCTGTCTGAATCCGACATCGTAATACGTCTGTCGGAAACGCGGTCCGTAGACCTGTACGATTTGGCTCAGACCGACTTGGTTTCTCCGAATGGCGATCGGAACTGAGTTGAAACGACCAAACGGTTTCCAACTATCGTAATTGGTAAGTCGGATATGTTTCCGAGTCGGTCGCATACGCAGGTTCCGACACGGATTCGAACAAAACTAATGCTGTTCGGAGCATTTCCGACCCAATCGTAATCTGCCCCTTAGTGTCTAATGACATAGTCTAGGCAGGCATCATCCTGTTCTCAAGTTATTATTTGATAGTACATTCTCAGGTAATCATCAAAGATATTAGCTTCTTCATGATAGTCCCAAGCTACAGAGAAAAATGCAAACATACAAAACAATCTATTCTCATCTTTTATTCAAGACACAAAAAATCAGACACAGTAAATCATGAGATCCACATATAAAAAAACATAAATAGCCACCAACATTTTACTGTTGAGATGTCATCAGTGATGTCATGAGTGATGTCACTGACCATGTCATGAGTGATGTAATATGTGACGTCCTCAGCAGTGCATTGCACGCGCAAGTTATAGTGAGTCCAACTAACTATAACGTGGGAATTTCAATGGTTTTATGCGAGTAAAATTTCCACCTAACTATAACTGGTGTGAAACCTATGGTTTTGTCAGTGAATCTAATAGGTTTTTTAAATGCTAATTCCTAACTATAACTGGTGTGAAACCTATGGTTTTTTCAGTGAATATATATATATATATATGTATATATATATATATATATATAAAATTTCTATGGCAAAATGAAACCCCTCATTTTGTTCCTTTTCAAATTAAATGTATTAAGTGTTACCACTTTATTCCAATCAAGATGACTTCAGGTGTGCCATACTTTTGTCATAAGTAAGACTGTTAGCATTCTAGTTGTTCTTTAGAACACTCTGGGACATTCTGTCATTGGGCTATATTTGGGCTACATCTGGCTGATATTTGGGCTCTTTTGTCTCTGGTGGCCATCTTGGAGACTGCATATCAGAATTTTTTTAATGAAATATAAGAGGATTTGAGAAGTCACTCAAAATGTGCCCTAATTTTTCTTCAGCGCTAATCATAATTTCTATGGCAAAATGAACCCCCTCATTTTGTTCCTTTGCAAATTAAATGTTTTAAGTGTTAACACTTTATTCCAATCAAGATGACTTCAGGTGTGCCATACTTTTGTCATAAGTAAGACTGTTAGCGCTCTAGTTGTTCTTTAGAACACTCTGGGACATTCTGTCATTGGGCTATAGTTGGGCTACATCTGGCTGATATTTGGGCTACATTTGTTTTTTTGTCTCTGGTGGCCATCTTTCGGCTACATTGGGCTACATTTGGGCTCTAACATATATATAGCCCAATGTAGCCCAATATATATATTTTTTCAAAGTTAATTTTCGTAAAAACCACTGGAGCATATATCTTGCGACACAGCAAAGGCACATCGGGGTACCAGTCCCTACAATTTTGCCAAGTTTGGTGGAAATCCATTCAGCCGTTCGGGCTAAAAGTGAGTCCAACCGCCCTATGGAAATTAACATGGGGAAAACACGTTTTGGGACCCCCCTTTTATCTCGGCCCCCGCTTGACGGATCCCCCCGAAACTTTCAGGGAAGGAGCGGAGCGCAGCGAGTCAAAGTTAAGGAAAATTACAGGCAGATCCCTCATTCGGCGCCAAAGTTATTCCCAATAGAATGTTGCGGATTTCCTATGGATAACGATCCTAACTATAACTACTAACTGGCGACCGCCAGTAGGTAATATATATATATATATATATATATATATATATATATATATATATATATATATATATATAGAGAGAGAGAGAGGGATGATTGGGAATCATTGAAGCTGCTCTGGCTAGGCATTCTGGAGCAATGAACCATTATCACAAACTCTGTACCTTAACAACAATGCCTTTTCAAGTGTGAAACCAGCAACAGATGTCAGATTATAGTACATTGTTTTTTCTGGAAAATGAGCTATGCAGCCTTGACGACACTGCTAAGAATTGGAGAGTTGGGAGGGAGAGGGGGAATAGAAAGGCATATCTGAAAGAGACACGTTAGTGATAGATTCCTTACCTTAGAATATCCCGAGGCATCAGACTGGATCCGGAATTTTTTTGCGTAGCAATACCCCTGCGCGCTGGCAGGCGTCGCCCGCGGCTCCGCGTCCGTTGTCGGCGTCGTTAGCGCCGGAATGACGTCGTCGGAGTACTTAGACGCCGCCCATGCGAGCTGACGTCAGTTCTTCTTTTTTCCGTGCCAGCTAGCGCAGATCCGGAGAAGTTCTACCCCATAGTCATTTTTTGACTAAACTTTTTTGATCTTTTGATCATTTCTCTACTCGCATCTTCGACTCCGACGGTGCCGGTAGGGATGCCCAGGTTTAAACCCTGTTCCAAGTGCGACCGACTGATGTCGGTTACCGACCCCCATCGCCGGTGCCTCAAGTGTTTAGGCCTCGACCACGACGACCGCACCTGCTCCGACTGCCGGGCCCTGACGTCTAAAGCTAGGCGGGAGCGGTCCCACAAGCGACTTGAGCTCCGGCATTCGGCCCCGCGCCGCTCCAGGTCCCGGTCCCACAGGAGGTCAAGGGACCGGTCGTGGGGTCGGAGTCCTCACAGCTCCGGGAGTGGACATCGGTCGTCAGGATCCAAGTCCTCAGGTAAGAGGCATGAGAGGTCGGAGAGACATCATCGTTCCTCCGACCCACCCCGACGCTCGCGCGATGCTGCGGGGGGTTCGGGTGACACCACCCACGCGGCTCCGCTGGAGTCGCAGATGTCGCCGCCTGCCCCACACCTTCGGGTCCCTGGGCATGATGCGACGTCAGAGGAGGTCGAGCGGTACCTCATGGCCATGAGGTCCCTCCCTCCTCAGCCGGGTCCCGTGGTGCCACCGGGCCCAACGGCCCCGGCTGGAGTGCCACGCGGGTCGGGTGCTTCGGCTCCGACGCCGTTGGGTGCTTCGGCCCCGGCGCCGCCGGCAACTTCGGTCCCGGCGCCGCAGGCCCTCACTGGATCCGCTTCCGGATCCGGGTTGTCGCTGGTCGACCTCACTGGCGCCGGCCCTGCGGGTGTCACCCCGGCGCCCACTATGGACGCCGTCCCCGATCCTACCCTCGGTCCGGCTCTGGCTCCCGAAGGCCTTTGGAGATTTCTATTTCCACGAACCGGCCCCGTCTGTTGACCCTGATCTGCAGGAGATGGGTGACGAGGGTGATTGGGAGGGGTCTGTGGACCTTCTGGCACAAGAGTGCCAGTCTCAACAGGACTGGACATATGAGCTTGGGGAGACCAGTGGAATTGACACTTCACCAGACACTGGATTTGTCTCCCCTCCCACCATGGCTACGGAGGAGGGGGCTACTTACAGTGTAGTGTTGACGCGGGCAGCCAAGGCCTTACACCTTGAGCTCCCCGTCGCGGCCGTGAGGACTAACCTCCTCACTGAGGTCCTTAAACAGCAGGCAAGCTCCACTGAGCCTCTGCTGCCGTTTAATGAGGCCTTGTGTGACGTTCTTGTGGGCACTTGGTCCAAGCCCGCCACAGGTCCGCCTGTGGATAGGAACGTGGCCAGACGCTACCGCTACCCTTGCTTTTTGTCCACCCATCCCACCCCCGAGAGCCTGGTCATCCTAGGCCTCCACTTCCCAGACCGCATTCCCGACGAGTTTGGGACTGCGGTCTGTCAATACCGCATGCCTCTTGGGCCGCTACACCCACACCCTGTAGGACACGGTAGCGGACGTGCTGCCCCAATGTCCAGGGGAGGTCCGGGCTAAACTCGCCCAAGCCCTTGTGGAGGGTCGAGATGCAGCACGATATTCCATCTGGTGTGGGCTGGAGACCACGCACTCACTGGGCAGGGCTATGGCAACGACGGTGGCGGTTCGACGCCACGCCTGGTTGAGGTCCGCCAACTTTTCGGCCGATATCCAGGCCACTCTTCTGGACATGCCATTTGATGGCCGTCGCCTCTTTGGCGACAAGGCAGACCATGCGCTTCAGCGTTTTAAGGACTCCAGGGCTACGGCCAAGTCCTTGGGCCTCTCGGCCACACGCCAGCAATCGGGTGCCTTTCGCTCCTTTCGTGGCCACGGAAGGGGCACCCCACACGTGCTGCCAGCCACGCACCGCAGAATGTTCAACAGCGCGGTGGCGGCCGTGGAAACCGCCGTGGTGGCGGTCGGGGACAACGGCGAGGCCAGTCCACACCTTCCCCCGCAGCACCTGCCTCAAAGCCTTCCTAGTCCGTGTTTTCAGGCCCATGTGACGCCAGTGGAGGGCAGGGTTCGCCATCACCTCTTCCACTGGCGCACTGTCACGTCGGACAGGTGGGTGCTGCAAATCGTCCGAAGGGGCTACTCCCTCCCCTTCGAGGTGACCCCTCCAGCCATGCCACCGCAATTCCACCGCGTGTCGGGGGATCACTTGCAACTTCTGGAAGAGGATGTCGCGGCCCTCTTGGCCCAAGGGGGCCATCGAGCGCGTTCCTGGGCCAGAAGTAGGGTGTGGTTGTTACTCCCACTACTTTCTGGTACCCAAGAAGGGCAAAGGGGGCCTACGCCCTATCTTGGACCTACGGAACGTCAACGGCTTCCTCCGGAAGGAGAAGTTCTAGATGCTGACTTTGGCTCAGGTCTTAGCTGCCCTGGACCCTAGAGACTGGATGGTAGCGTTGGACTTGCAGGACGCTTATTTTCACATCCTTGTCCTGCCGGCCAACCTGCGGTTCATGGTAGGCCACGAGCACTTTCAGTTTACCGTGCTCCCCTTCGGCCTTAGCAGCGCCCCACGGGTGTTCACGAAAGTGATGGCGGTGGTCGCAGCTCATCTGCGCAGGTTAGGGGTGTCAGTCTTCCCCTACCTCGACGACTGGTTGTTGAAGGCGGGCTCGCCCCAGACAGTCGTCAGCCACCTCCAGACTACGACCGACCTCCTGCACTTGCTGGAGTTCTCCATCAACGTGCCGAAGTCACACTTGTGTCCCCCTCAGAAGGTCCTCTTCATCGTAGCGGTTCTAGACTCGGCGCAGTTTCGGGTTTATACTCCCGAACAGCGGTTTCAGGATATTCAGGCTCTGATTCCGATTTTTCAGCCTTTATCCCGAGTCTTGGTCAGGTTGACGCTGCGGCTTCTGGGGCTGATGGCCTCCTGCATCCTTCTGGTGCATCACGCCCGGTGGTGGATGCGGGCTCTGCAGTGGGACCTGAAGTTTCAGTGGGCCCAGCATCAGGGCAACTTGTCCGATCATGTCTTGATCTCGGAGGGTACTGCAAGACAGTTGCAGTGGTGGCTCACGGACCGCGATTGGGTCAGTGGCAGATCCCTCTCCCTACCCCACCCGGAGCATGTGGTTGTGACGGACGCGTCCCTCCAGGCTGGGGAGGCCACATGGGAGAGGCGGAGATCAGAGGCCTCTGGTCTCCGGCGGAGTCCCGGCTCCATATCAACCTTTTGGAGCTGCGGGCCATCCGACTAGCACTGAAGGCATTCCTCCCCTCTGTCCGGGGAGTGTAGTTTTGTGCAGATGTTCACGGACAACACCACCGCCATGTGGTACTGCAACAAACAGGGCGGGGTGGGGTCGTGGACCCTATGCTAGGAGGCTCTGCGCCTCTGGCATTGGCTGGAACATCCGGGCGTGACCCTGGTGGTTCAACACCTGGCAGGTTCTCTGAACGTCAGGGCGGACGAACTCAGCCGTCGGTGCATGATGGATCACGAATGGCGTCTGAACTCGGACGTGGCGCAAGGTCTCTTTCAGCAGTGGGGAGAGTCTTGGTTAGATCTATTTGCCACAGAAGAGAACGCGCAATGTCATCAGTTCTGCGCATTGGAATTTCCAAGGCGACACTCGCTCGGAGACGCTTTTCGTCGCGAGTGGAGTTGCGTTCTATTATACGCCTTTCCGCTTATACCACTTCTGCCCAGAGTGCTGAAGAAGATCAGGCGCGACCGGGCCCAGGTGATCCTTGTGGCTCCGGACTGGGCACGAAAATACTGGTATCCTGAGCTACTCAGCATGTCAGTCGATCCCCCGATTCGTCTGCCTCTTCGGGAGGACCTTCTGTCGCAGCAGCAGGGGACGGTCCTCCACCCGAACCTGTCCAGTCTCCACCTACAAGCTTGGAGATTGAGCGGCGGCAGTTGAGGCCATTTGACTTGCCTCCTGAAGTCTGTAATGTCATTCTGTCAGCCAGGCGTCCCTCCACAAAGTCGGTATACGCCTGCAGGTGCAACAGATTTGTGGCATGGTGCACAGCAAAGGCTGTAGATCCACTCTCTGCACCCCTTTCTGAGGTTCTCCTCTTCCTTCTTTCTCTTGCACAGTAGGGCTCTGTCTGGGCACTATCAAGGGCTACCTTTCTGCCCTTTCCGCCTTCTTAAGGCTACCTGATCAGCCATCTTTGTTCAAGTCCCCAATTGTAAATAAGTTTTTGAAGGGCATCACACACATGTTCCCTCCTGTTCCTTTCGTGATGCCCCAGTGGGACTTGAACCTTGTTCTTACTTACCTAATGTGTGCTCCCTTTGAGCCGCTCCATAACTGTCCTCTCCCTCTTCTTACTCTGAAGACTGCTTTCCTGGTTGCCATCACCTCTGCCAGGAGAGTGAGTGAGCTCCAGGCTCTTTCTTCCACACCTCCTTTCCTCTCTGTTCATCCGGACAAGGTTGTGTTGCGGACAAGACCTTCTTTCCTGCCCAAGGTTGTCACGGCCTTCCATATCAGGCAGTCCATTACATTGCCCACCTTCTTTCCGCCTCCGCATCCCTCGAAAGAGGAAGAGAGGCTCAACCGTCTGGACCCAAAACGTGCGCTCTCTTACTTTCTGGATCGCACACGCCAGTTCCGGGTGGATGACCAACTCTTTGTTGGTTATGTGGGCGCTAAGAAGGGAAAGGCGGTGCACAAGCGGACCATCTCTCAGTGGATCATCTTGTGTATCCAGGCGTGTTACTCCTTGGCTAAGAAGGAGCCCCCTGTTGGATTGCGGGCTCATTCCACTCGGTCCCACGGCGACTACCACTGCCCTGGGCCGAGGAGTGCCCTTACAGGACATTTGCCAGGCAGCTGCGTGGGCCTCGCTGCACACGTTTGCACGACACTACTGCCTGGACAGCCAAGTCCGGAGGGATGGCTTCTTTGGCCGTTCCGTCCTCCCGGACTTTCTGGTGTGATTATTGGTTCGCAGACCCACCACCGGGGTTGGTATTGCTGGGGTATCTATTCTAAGGTAAGGAATCTATCACTAACGTGTCTCTTTCAGATGCACAAGTTACTACTTGTGTAACGATATATCTGTAAGAGACATTAGTTAGTGATAGATTCCTTACCGACCCACCCATCCTCCCCGTTCTGCGAACCGATATCTAGGGTTACGGTCATCCCCTTTTAGGGCCCTAGTGTTAGGTTCCACCTCAGAAGCCCGTACCACTGCAGGGGCGAAGTATGGCCCAATCCACTACCCGCCCACCTGCCACCCAGTGGAATCCTCGCACTGAGTAAGCAGATGAACACCGGGAGGGGGTGGGAATAACAAAGAAGGTAGACAGGGGAGGGACTACTTCTGACCCAGAGAACGACCTCCACGTAGCTGCACCTAAAGATTAAAGGCACAACGTTACTACATAGTCAAAACCAATGTCATCCCCCTCCCTACATTTACTATGACCATGCCCCTCACATAGAAGACGTAATACAATGACTCCCTTACCAAATGTCTGTGCACTGATGGTCTTGTGAAGGCGTATTACATTAGATGATACAGACTGAAGGGTCAGCACAAAATGAAAAGAGTCCCAAAACCCGTCTCCAAAAACAAGAAGGGGGAAAAAGTCATGAAAAGACAGAAAAAAAACCCTAACCAGTGTAACCCTCAACTAAATAGCTACCTAAAAGGACAGGAAGGGAAACGACAAGCACTGGGACCACTATCTCAGCCTCCGTAATAACGAACACTCAATGCACCCAAATAAAGGCACAACGATGACAACAGACTGCAAAAAGCACGGAAGTCGAGACGGGAGACAGAACCATAAACGCACAGCCGCGCGCTTAAACACTGTAGTCTCCGCTCCTCGTTTCAACTAAAAAGGGGGTACTAGAGACCTAGCACACCAAAATTCTGGCAGTCCTTTAAAATAGATAATCCCAGGACAAGCGACCCGGAAAGGAAAGAAAAAACGGGAACAGGGACTCGGGTCTAAGAGAGGGAAAGGGAACAGACAAGGGAGGGCAAAGGACTGTGCTCGCGGGCCCGCGAGCAAGCCAATCAGGAACCCAATCTATCTAACAGCATCCCAGGAACCGGAACCAAGCAGGGTAAGATACCAAGCACTCGCACAGGGGAGAAACGGAACTAAATACCCTCCCCTCAACTCATGTGACAGCAAAGGACATGGCCATAGAAATGGGACAAGGACCTAATCCTAACACCTAGTTTCATGGCACCAGTGTTGGTTCTATCATGGCTCTGCGTATCTGGCGCTGAAAAGCTGTGTATTAGAACTGACGTCAGCGCGCATGGGCGGCGTCTAAGTACTCCGACGACGTCATTCCTGCGCTAACGACGCCGACGACGGACGCGGAGCCGGGGACGACGCCTGCCGACGCGCAGGGGTATTGCTACGCAAACATTTTCCGGATCCAGTCTGACGCCTGGAGATATTCTAAGGTAAGGAATCATCACTAACTAATGTCTCTTACAGATATATCGTTACACAAGTAGTAACTTGTGCTTTAATGCAAAATTCTGGGAAGGAGCTGCAGGTATGGAAGGAGCAGACAATAGGAAATGAGAGTAGAACTGTGTGAATAGATTGATATTGACAAAATGATTTTTCCTCCTTGTAAGGTGGAGTTACAGTACAGTAATGCTAGCCACATTTAGGCATCTGGTCAGCTGAGCAGGAACGTGAATCAGGAGAAGCAAGCTGGTGTTGGAGATTCAAAGAGGGGATAGAAATGAGTGGAGGTTAGGCAGTGTCTGAGAGGAATTTGGAGGTGCAAGATATTGACAAATTCTGGACATCTACTGGTGAAGGAACTAGTATGTGTGTGTTGGTTTGTGTAAGGGATCAGAGTTTGTTATGTGGGTTATAAATTATGGCATTATCAGCACAAGACTGAAAACATCTGACAGTTCTGAGCTTAGACCAATTATGCTACCTTTCCAGAATCAATACAGTTACCTTGAACGAGGTAAGCAGAGTTGGATTTACTAGGCCCACTCCCTCTTTAATTCCTAGGTGCCGTAGCTTCTGGAAGGACAGAGGTTTTAGAGTTCAAGGGGGAGATCTCCACAAGGGAGCCGAAGGCCAATCCATTGTACTTGTCTAGTTTAGGATTTTGTATATTAGGCTTGAAGTGCTTAAGACACATCCTAGGTTGCATATGTGTCTCTTCTCCAGTATTGGGGTATCTTTCATAGATTCACATGCTTGAATCATTCCCCATCGTCGGAGTGGGAGTCTCACGGTACATAAAAAAGCAATAATTATGCACATAATAACCATAACATAGGTAACCTAGAACCAGGAAGTAAAGTAGCCAGAAACTACAAGGAAAAAAACTTCCAAATGTATGACTTGTCCAAGTCATTATATACAGTCCAAACTGCAGCCAATTAGGCGACAGCACCCTCCAGAATGTTCTCCTCAGAGGCTCAGGCTCTCAGATTTTCTACCGCACGTCGTGTGAAGGGAGTCTCCCCGAGTTCTACTCAGTACTCTTCTAATTCTTAAGGAATTTCTTAATTTTAGTATGTCTTCTTCTACGAAATCTCTCTTTAGACCTTGTGAGTCTTGTGGGAAGTTCCGGCTGTTTTCTGAGGATCCCCACAAGAAGTGCATTTATTGCCTGTATCCTGATCACCAGATGAGAGACTACAAAATATGTAGGACCTTCCCTCAGAAAACTCTCAGAGACAGAGAAGGGCGCCTACTTCTGTGGCTACAGAAAATTAAATATCAAGACAACCCCGTATCTGATGTGGGGAGTGTTGCCTCTGGCTCAACTATGTCCTCTAGGAAGAGGATTTCTGAGGAGGATCGGTCTTCGCCTGGGGCTAAGGTGTCGGGAAAACAGCCACCCTCTAAAGGTGCTGAATTGCCTTCCACCTCAAAAAAGGCTCCTCCACCTTCTAAGAGTAAGCCTCTGCCTACTACGCCCCTGAGAAAAACTGCGAAGTCTCTGGCTTCAAATCGACTTTCTGAGAAGGATATATCTCAGAGAAAAGTCCCGTCGTTGAAGATATTGACGACGACTACTTCGTCGATGAATATCACCGTCGACGCTACTTCGGCATCGACTGTCACCTTCTCGTTGCTGTGACCACAGATGATCATGTCGTCGGCTTCATCTCCATCGACGCTCGTTTCTAGCTCCGTGAAGCCAATCTCGTCGACAAAGGAAATTATATCTACCATCGACGATGAAGGTTAGAAAGTTCTCGTTGACGACTACCTTGTCGACGAAGACTACCTTGTCGACGAAGACTGCCTCGTCGTCAAAGACTGCCTCGTAGACGAAGACTTCCTCGTCGACAAAGACTGCCTCGTCGATGACGACTCAGTTGACGGCCCCCTCGTCGACGCTACAATTATCATCTTGCACAGAGTTGCAGGTTTGGTCAGCGTCTACGACCACGGTATCCTCTGCACCGTCTACGACGTCTGTGCAATTGCCACCATTAACAACAGCATCTTGCTTGCTGCACAGACGTGGTTTTTCATTGGAGGCTCTCTCTCCACTGCATATTTCCCCAATTAAGGTACCTCTAGAGTTACCTGAGCAATTACTGGATTATGGGGAGGATGATGAGGAGTCCGAAGAGGATGACAGATTTCGTACTGCAAGGAGTCCTTCAGAATTGTTAATTAAATATCATGAGGACGATCAGGATGAAAATCATTCAACAGAGACTGTAGCTCCAGCTCCAGATGCGATACCTACGGCACAGTTGCCTTAAGCTCTGCTAAACAATTTGCAATACAGGTTAGACAATTATTATCACCGTTTTCCTCCATATGAATCGGCTGAGTCCATTCCACCGACACCTGTGCCTCAACATCCTTTTCTGCGTTGAGGTCACCCAGACCACCTTCTCCAGTGCCTTCTCATCATTCCCATGATGCTCACACCTCGGACGATGATAGGGAGGAATGAGAATTGGACAACAGATCACTTCTCACGGAGTGGGACAATTACCAGATACAAACTCCGTCTCCTTCAACTCCAGCTCCCATCGATTCTCCTCCAGTTAATATTGGAGGCTTTTATCTCCTTATGGAAAGGGCAACACAAAGGTTCCTTCTGCCTATGGAAACAAAGAAGGATGAGTGCTTCCTATACGACTTTAAAGATGAGCCAATGTAGCATATACGGACTATCCCTATCATGGACTTCATTTGGAAAGAAGGATTGAAGGTCATGAAACCTCCTGCTTCTATTCCTGCGCTACTGCCTCGTCTCGACAAAAATTATAAGGCACCAGATAATTCACCTGCATGCCTCATAAGTCAACCAAAAGCTGACTCTGTTATTGTCCAAGCAGCACAACGACGAGCTAGAAACCCCTCCTCTCACAGCTCCTACCGATCGGGAAGGCAGACGATTGGACGCTATTGGAAGAAAGGTTTCCACCATGGCAGCGACGACCGTCCGTGCTGCTAATTCACTGGCCATATTAGGTCAGTACGACAGACAGATGTGGTCGGACATCTCTCCCTACATCGCATGTTGCAGGAACCATCAAAATCTGAAGCTTTAAAAATCCTACAAGAAGGAGAGCGTATCTCTGCTGAGATCATAGATTCGGCCGTGGATGTTGCATCTACAGGATTTAGGCAACTAGCGGGTGCCGCAGTACTGCAAAGACAAGGCTGGCTAAAATCGACAGCTTTTCGCCTGGAGGTTCAGGCAAAGATTATTGATATGCCGTTTGATGGGGAATCACTATTTGGCCAACATGTGGAAGAGGCCCTTCAGACCATTAAAAAAGATACAGAGACCGCAAGATCTCTCGGTACTCTCCAACTTCGGAAGCCGCCCTTTCGGGGCGCTAAGGGACGTGGATCATTTTCTAATCGAGGAGGCTATGACCAACAAAGGTCATACCAGTCCTTTGAAAGGAACCAACAATACCAGCTTCAACGACAACAGTCTTATGGACAACAAAATACCTCCTATTCGCAGAATAAAAGTAAGCCCTCCTACCGCCGACAGGATTCATCAAAAAAACTGTGACAACCGCCACCGGCCACCTCTTCTGCCTCCTACCCCTTTAATAGTTGGAGGAAGAATCTCCCAATTTTACTCAAACTGGTCCGCTATAACATCCGTCTAAGTGGGTCCTGGACATTGTGGCCAGAGGCCATGTTCTAGAGTTCAGAAAGATTCCTCCAAACTCTCCTCCCAAAGGCCCACCAACAGCTCATCTCAAGGAGCTTTTTTCCCAAATAAATTTGATGATACGAAAGGGTCCCTCAATTGCAAAGAGGAACGGGATTTTATTCAAGATTTTTCCTGATAATGAAAAAATAGGGAGAATGGCGCCCCATTCTCGATCTTCGCTCCCTCAACAAATACTTAAAGAAGTTATCCTTCTGATGTTAACGCTTCAAGAAATCCTTCAACTCCTTTCTGCGGGGGATAACATGGCCACCCTCGACCTCCAGGATGCATATTTCCATGTGCCAATTCTACCAAGACACAGAAAATTCTTGCGGTTCAGAGTATCTGGCAGGGACTTCCAGTTCAAAGTCCTTCCTTTCGGACTACGTTCAGCTCCCCGTGTGTTTACCAAGGTTCTAGCACCGGTGACCGCACACCTTTGTCTGGAAGGAATCAACATTTTTTCGTACCTAGACGACTGCCTTATCAATTCGAATTATTTCACAGTCGCAAGCGACCACATTCAGAGATGTTTGTCACTCTTTCAATCTCTGGGTCTCTCCATCAATCTTGACAAGTCTCATCTTGTTGTATCGCAAAGAAAGATGTTCTTAGGAGCAAAGTTAGACACACAACTGACACAAGCATTTGTCTCAAACGAAAGACAACAAAAGATTTGCAAACTTGCCCACCTATTGCGATCAATAAGGTGCGTTTCAGTCCGGCAGTTAAAGTCTTTTTTGGGGATGAGGCCCCTGCAAGAAGAGCTCAACGACCAGTGGTTACAGTTTTCGGGGTCATTTGACGATCTCATTTGCATCTCTCCCCGGATGCGAGAAGCCATATTCTGGTGGACTCGCAAAAGGAACGTGGAAAAAGGGTGCGCATTCCTAGTGGAAGATCCTAGTTTTACCATCACCACAGATGCACCCCTCGAGGGGCGGGGAGCACACCTTCAAGGTCTGACGGTCAGTGGCAAGTGGAACGTCCAGCAGCGGACGTGGCATATCAACCTTCTAGAATTACTAGCCATCTTCCTGGCCCTAAAATCCTTTCGCACCATCATTCTGGGAGTTTCATTACTAATTCGGACAGACAACACAACAAGTATGCACTACTTGAACAAACAAGGAGGAACGAGGTCTGCCCTGCTCTCTCAACAAGCCCAACAAATCTGGGACTGGGCGAGACGACACAGGATCAGCCTGTCAGCGATCCATGTTCCGGGAGTTTCCAGTGTCCTGGCGGATTCCCTCAGCAGATCAACTGTATCCAATCAGGAGTGGGAGCTACACCAACCAAAGCTGGATCTAATTTTTCTGGAGTGGGGTCGTCCCGATCTAGATCTGTTTGCAACCAATTAGAACCGCAAATGCCCATTCTTTGCAAGTTGGCTTCCCCACAAGGGGCGCGGGAATGCGTTTTCGATGAATTGGTCGCAGATATATGCTTACGCCTTTCCTCCGATACCGTTGATTCCCAGGGTTCTCCGGAAAATGAAGAGAGAGCCTTGTCGCCTAATTCTCATTGCTCCCAGGTGGCCTCGCCAGTTCTGGTTTACCAAACTCCTCCTTCTCTCAGAATGCGATCCCATTCAGTTTCGACCAATACCGAACCTTCTGTCCATCCAGAACGGACAGATCTGCCACGCGGACGCTGCATCTCTGAGGTTAGCGGCCTGGCGCCTAAACACCTTAAATTCTCTCATTTAAACATCCCTGCGGATTGTAAGGAAGTCTTAGCCAACGCTCGAGCGCCTTCCACTATTAAGACGTACAGGCTTAAATGGGAGAGATTTTGCATGTGGTGTCAAACTGCCAATATTCATCCAATTCATGCAAAACCGGAGAAGATTCTACAATTCTTTTTGCACTTGGCAAGATCAGGCCTTTCCCATTCTACTCTAAAGGTATTTTTAGCGGCTATTTCAAGATTTCAACAAGATGGTTCCAACTCTTTTTATTCAGCTAGGATCATTCAACAGTTCTTCAAAGAATTGTTTTGGATGTTTCCTCCTATCCGGCGCCCACCTCCATCCTGGCATCTTAACGTGGTGCTTGCACAATTTATGCGACACCCCTTTGAACCTATTCATGGAATGGATTTGAAGTTTCTGTCGTGGAAGGTGTCTCTGCTATTAGCTTTAACATCAGCTAGGAGAGTCAGTGACATTCAAGCTTTCACTGATAATCCGCCTTTCCTTTAATTCACCTCAAACTCAGTGGTGCTAAGCATTAACCCAGGTTTTATGCCTAAAGTACCGTCGGACTTTCATCTAAACGAACCAATCATTTTAAGGACTTTCTTTCCTAATCCTCAATCACCTGCGGAAAGGACTTTGCATACCCTTGACATCAAGAGGTGTCTCAAATTCTATTTACAACGGATTTATACGATCCGTTAATCTGACCAGCTATTTGTGGCCTATGGAAGAATACGTCAGGGACACCCAATATCAAAACAAACCATAGCTCGTTGGATTTCTGCTGCAATTTGTTTCTGCCATCAGCAAGCAGGAAGACCATTACAGACAACTCTGAGAGCACATTCTACAAGAGCAATCTCCTCCTCTACTGCTCTTTTTGCTTGTGTGCCTCTTCATCAAATCTGCAGAGCTGCAACATGGTCCAGCAGGCATACTTTTACCAAGCACTACTGTTTGGAAGCTGCCAGTAATGCAGATACCTCTGTGGGAAAAGCAGTTCTCCGTAATCTTTTTTAAATAAAGTGAGCCTCTGTCCTTCCCTCCTTCTCTTTACTTTTTCTCAGATGCATATTAGCCATGCCTATTATTTATATAAACATTGCCCTGTATATACAGATATATGTGTATATACATATATATATGTATATATATATATATATATATATGTAGGCTTGTTGGGGTGACCAAGGTAAGCAGCACTCAAACATGACATACTTTCCCCCAGTAAAAGCTGTTTATTGGCATGCACCGCTTCATTCATCAGTTCTTACTAGCTTGCGACTGCCGCCTGACGCGTTTCGTTTCTCACTTCTTCAGAGGCACAGCAGTCAAGGAAGCGAACCGGGCCACATCCGCCTTTTCAACCCCATCACACGCTGATATGCATCTGCTCTAAATGAGTCTGTGCGCAATGGTCGCAGGGAGGTGTAGTCCGTAATTACTGCCATCAAAAATTGCTTCCATTTCCCAAGAAATGAAGCCGCGCTGGATCCATGCGCCGTGCTCCGATCTAAAGGCCCCCTAACATGGGGTGGCGCTCGCTCAGCGGCTGGCCTGCCGCTTTTAACATGTAGGCTCGTTGGGGTGACCAAGGTAAGCAGCACTTGAACACGACGCACTTTCCCCCAGTAAAAGCTGTTTATTGGCATGCACCGCTTCATTCATCAGTTCTTACTAGCATGCGACTAACACCTGACACGTTTAGTTTCTCACTTCTTCAGAGGCACTGCAGTCAAGGAAGCGAACCGGGCCACATCCGCCTTTTCTCTCGATCCTACCGAGAGACAAGATGGCGGCCGCTCCGGACTGTTTAGAATGTTGACAGACACCGGAGAGCCAATCAGCTTCGCGAAGTTCCGTTACGCGTCAGGTACGCGAACCGGGGCGCTGCCCGGAGCGAGCTTACAGATATATATTTTTTTTAACGTTAATTTCTCAAAATCCACTGGAGCACATATATTGAGACCTAGCAAAGGCACATCGGGCTACCAGACCCTACAATTTTGCCAAGTTTCGTGGAAATCCATTCAGCCGTTCGAGCTAAAAGTGAGGCCAACCGCCCTATGGAAAATTGCATGGGAAAAACGCGTTTTGGGACCCCCCTTTTTTCTCGGCCCCCCCTTGACGAAACCCCCCCAAATTTTATGGGGCTGCTCAGAAACAAAATGTTCCATTTTCCTGAAAATTTCAGCCAATTCCCATAGAGAAAAATCCTAACTATATATACCTACTGGCGACCGCCAGTAGGTAATATATATATATATATATATATATATATATATATATATATATATATATATATATATATATATATATATATATATTTAGTTAGTTAGTTAGTTAGTTAGTTGGACATTTCATTCGTACAAAACCATTGAAATTCCCCCGTTATTGTTAGTTCAGCTAACTATAACTCACGTGCCTGCAATGCACTGCTGATGACGTCACATATTACATCACTCATGACATGGTCGGTGACATCACTCATGTGACCAAGCTCCTTCGTGGAGCGAAACGCGTCATGGAAAGACACTTGTCTCTTTATGTTTAATAAATTAGCTACACTGCTTGCACCTTGATCCTGTGTGGTGGTCCGTGATTCCAAGGAGTTTCAAAGAGGTCTGCACCTGCATTTCGCCCGCTACGTATTTGGCGGTCAGGAGCTCGTTGCACATATATATATATATATATATATATATATATATATATATATATATATATACATATATATATATATATATATATGTATATATATATATATATATAGATAGATATAGATATAGATAGATATAGATGTATAGTTAGTTAGTTAGTTGGACATTTCATATATATATATATATATATATATATATATATATATATTTAGTTAGTTAGTTATAGTTAGTTGGACATTTCACTCGTACAAAACCATTGAAATTCCCCGGTTATTGTTAGTTCAGCTAACTATAACTCACGTGCCTGCAATGCACTGCTGATGACGTCACATATTACATCACTCATGGCATGGTCAGTGACATCACTGATGACATCTCAAATTACGTCACTGATGACATCATCCTTGTTATAGAGTGGCAGACCTCCTCTCACCCTAATATAACCCTTGATACACACACACTCAAAAATAGAAACTAACATTTTCAAAACAATGGACATACCAATAGCACTTACAACACACCTATTTAGTAATTCCAAGATCTACACACACATCCACTCATTCGCCAACAGTCCTATACAGTCACTCCTATGTACTCACTCATATGTACTTGTACACCTATACATCCTGTTACACAATGACACTCATCCATAGTTACTCACACACATAATCACACATGCAAACAAAGTATCAAACATCCATTAAATTGCATATACAGTTATACACACACCACCAAACTTACTGCTACAGAAACTTACACATACTTACTCTCTTAAGCAGTCACTTATAGAGAAACATACTAATTTATACAGGAACTCTTCCAATCTCTCACTCTCACAAATACTCACTTATATACACCAATGCTCACATATACTAGTTTAAAACATATGTAGTTACTCATAAAGACAATATTGAGACAGTCATTCATTCACTAACAAACCCATACACACATTCATCCACCCATACAGTCCCACACACATGCTGTCTTCAACACATACAAACCGTGAGTCACTCATTCATGCATCTATGCACTACGTAATACCCCCCACGAACCATACAGACACTCATACTGATACTCAAAAAACCAACTAAAAGCCTATGTAGACACTCATGAAGCTACTCACCAACCCATGCAGCCACTTATACACATATTGAGTGACTGATACAGATATTTATATATTTAAACATTAGTCACTAACCATTGTATTCACTAAGATACACTTAATCAGTCAGTTATACCATTAATTTCCCCCCTCAAAAAATCATCAATTTAGACACTTATATACCCATTTATTCTTCCATCGACCTTGAGATATACATATATAAAACATATTTAAGTTTCAGAAAAACACACATTCAGTGGAGAAAATTAAAATAAAGAGTTAACTTAATGATTAAGTTAACACTTTGTTTTAATGTTCTCCCTTTTCAAGGTGTCACATTTACAAACAACAGGCATCTTACTCCCAGTGGCTGGTAGACACAGTGCCATATTTATAACTGAAAAATACAGTCATTTTTGTTTTTTTTAAGTGGGAGAAATTTAAACTGAAGAAAAATGTTTCTGAGAAACATTGTCTTATCATTGTTCTCTACTTTAAATTAATCCAATTACGTTCTATAGTTTTATGAAGCATGTTTCCTCACTTTTAAACAAATGGCTGTATTTTACTGTTCTAAATATGGCACCATGTCTACATATCTAGTAATATGCCTCCTGTTTGTAAAGACACTTTGACATGGGAGTAAATTAAAACGAGTTTTATGTTATGCATATAAACATAAAGTCAACTCTTCAGTCAAATATTCTCCAATTACAAAGTGTCACATTTACACACAGCAGGCGTCTTGCTCCCAGTAGGTGATACACAACGCAATATTTATAACTGAAAAATACAGCCATTTTATAGTGCAGAAAAATGTTCCTTAGTATGACAATTTCTGCAGAACATTTTTCTGCACTTTAAATTAATTTTATTTAAAAAAATGGTTGTATGTTTGTGTTGTACACATAACGGTGCCACATATGGCGAAAGGTATGTCCTGTGCCACAAGTACATACTGCACAGGATCTCAGTCACCCATACACACATATCCCTTTCATTCACACCCATGTTCCCACAGCCCCACAGAC
Source organism: Lissotriton helveticus (assembly GCF_964261635.1). NCBI lineage: Eukaryota > Metazoa > Chordata > Amphibia > Caudata > Salamandridae > Lissotriton > Lissotriton helveticus. The sequence goes on from NC_136069.1 coordinate 800,008,895, forward strand.
CATGCACTCACTGAGGCCCATGGCATCCCTATGATAGTACCCCTAGTCACAGTATTTTGTTCAAGACATAGTTTGTCTCCATGGACATTACGTTTAAAGTCAATGAAGCTGTGCGAGGGAGTGTCTTGTGACAATATGCGAGTTACATGGCTGTCAATAGCTCACGATTTTCACTGATCAGAAGTAGCTCTCATTACAGAAAAGGTTTGAGACCCCTGATTTAGTATGAAAAGAGGGAGAAGGATTGTATAGCCAAGGGATATATCCTTTAGATCACAAAATACAAAACATATCCCTTGCACAAAGCTGTAAACAAACAAAAGTAGATTCAAGCATGTTTTGTAGGGTCTTTCTGTTAATTGGACAGAAAAACCCTGGCCCACCTAGGAGGTGGCATGCTTCATCATCAGACCACTCCTGGCACAGGTCATCAAGATCCTGGTGCGAGTTACAACCTGTCTAAGGGAGCTCTTGAAATGTTTTGTCAATACTAGTAATTAACTGGCGTGGGGCCGTTATTGCAGAGAGGAAAGAAAGGGTAGTTTAAGACTACTTATTGGTGGACAAAGTAATTTGTATTGCGTCCCCAAAGGTTAGAAATAATGGGATTAATTACGTTGACCCCCTCTGCTGCGAAATATCAAGAGAAATGGAAAGCTAATAACAACCAGTAAATTGGGGATCTGGCCACTATTTGCTTCTTATTTGAAGGTTAGCTTTAACTCTATAAAATAAAAACATATACAAGTTAAAGTTTAACAGAATTGAGATTATGAGTAAGCATAGTGCAAACTTCGGGTACATTCAGGAGCTAACAAGTTGTTTTTGTGAAGTTGTGAACAATGCAAACACACATGGTTGAATAGCAAAAACCATACGCCAGAAATGGAGTTAATATGTCTCATCTCACTGGAGTGGAAGGGTGTCAGGCTACTAAAATGTAAACGTGAGGAAAGCCTAAGATTCAGGATGTACTGATATCTCGATACTACCAAGACTGTCATGTCCTAATGTAGTGATAGCCTGCTTGTAAAGTGTGTTTTATCCCCACAATTGAAGAGTTGAATGTATTGTAGATATCAAGGAGTATACATATGCATATCACAAAAGTGCTTATGATTATGTCATTTAGGATAATGAAATCCAAAGGCTTTCATCATTCAACTGTACTTGATCTGTTTAACCTATGTATCCCACACTGTTCCCTTTTCAGAAGTCTTCTAATTATCTTTTTGAGAACCTTTCAAGAATGGTTTTGTCAGCAGTCATCCAGTTTGAAGCTTCTTTTGTATGTCCTGCAGAAATGAAATGGTTGGTCATCTTGGTCGTATTGTGTTTGCACTTTATAGTGCTTCTGTGTTCGATAATCGTAGTATGAATTTTCCTGGTGGACAGGTGATCACGTAGATGACCCCCTCAGTATTGCAGTTGATGAAAGATCGTAATTCCCTTGGTGTAGTCAGACCTAAGTCCATTTGGGGGATAGCTTTGTCAGATGGCAGATAGCACACATAGTCCAAAGGGAATGTCCCACTACTTTAGGCAGTCCTCATATAATGGTCGTTGGGATGGCTTTTAGTTTTCTATGTCTATATATTACCAGCATATCCCTCAGGTTAGCACTATGTTTGACAGTTTTTGTTAGGTCTCAGCCTGCGATGGCTGCGCAGACATGCGCAGTCTCGCTGGTGAGATTTAATGAGATAGAGAGAACATCACTAGCGAGGTTAAGCCCCGCCCCTCTTCTCCATTGGCTGGCCTCCTAAACGGTGGCCAGCCATTGAAGAAGAGGTCCTATTGACGTTCTTCTTTCTCTCTAAGCCCCGTCCTTTTCAGATTGGGTTCCTTGACTTACTGCTGAAGTAAAAGGTTTCTTATCTTCTTTATGGGTCCAGATGGCCCCATAAAGAAGATAAGGAACCTTTTACCCCAGCAGGAAGTAGGGGCGCCCAGTCTGAAAAGGACGGGGCTTAGAGACAAAAGGCATGGCGAGCGCTTGTTGTAAAGCTTCAGTAATTGGCGCTTGTTGTAAAGCTTCAGTAATTGAAGCGAAAAAAAAACAGAGACAGCCAGAGCGAGAGGAGGGAGGCGAGTGGAGGGGGAGAGCGAGAGGGCCGGTTTCTGCTCCTGTGGTTTGCTCTGCGAGTCGCAGGGCTCGCACATCCTGTGGCTGTTATTTCGAGCTGCAGGGCTGCTTTCCTGCCGGGGGTCTGGGTGTTCGCTCGCCCGTCCGCCAAGATGCTGCAGATGGTCCAGGGCTGGTTCTGGTGGGACCGGCTCTGGCTGCCGGCTAACTACACCTGGGCCGACTTGGAAGACGATGACGAGCTGGTGCTGCTCAAGGCCTCGCACTTTTATATCACCATGCCCGGCACGCTGCTCTTCATGATCGTCCAATACTTCTTCGAGAGGTGAGGAAAAGGGCCGAGCGAGTGTTTTTGAGGGAAATGAGCGAGGCCCGGGGATGCCTGCGTGGCCATCGCGGATATCTGGAGCTGTCTGTCCCACGTGGGGCGTGGAGTCTCGGTTCTAACCCTGCCTTCTGGTACTTGTAGATCTGTTGAGAAACTAAGTGTGCTGACATGACACCCATGCAGTGCCAGAGTCCCCAGAGTCACAGATCTAGCGTGAGTACGAAAGAGCAACTGTGTTGTTCTTTGCCTTCTGATGCTCGTGTTTACCTGGATGTAGGTAACAAGTGTGGAAAGTGCATTATGGGACACGTAGTCCCCGAGATCTTGAGCGTGTAATAAAGTATTACGCTATCTTGGTTTTGGTTCGTGGTTCCTGCTGCTGGCGCATACCAGTTCATAACTCCAGACATCGCGGAACCCGCTCCACGGGTCCCGCAGCGCTGTGTCTGCCTTCCTTGAACCTGGGACTACATCTGTGGGTGCGTGTACGTGTGCAGGGCTGCGAGCGTCGGGACCGGGACTCCATATCCCAGGAGTCCTGGTAAACCTGAGCCGCCTGTCACCTGGCCGCTCTCCCTGCTCGCCCCGCCCCACCAACAACTTTAAAAGACTCTGCCTGCTAAACGGACCTGGGACGCTATCTTGGTTTTGGTTCGTGGTTCCTGCTGCTGGCGCATACCAGTTCATGACTCCAGACCTCGCGGAACCCGCTCCGCGGGTCCCGCAGCGCCGTGAATGCCTTCCTCGAACCTGGGACTACATCTGTAGGTGTGTGCAGGGCTGCGAGCGTCGGGACCGGGACTCCATATCCCAGGAGTCCTGGTAAACCCGAGCCGCCTGTCACCTGGCAGCTCTCCCTGCTCGCCCCGCCCCACCAACAACTTTAAAAGACTCTGCCTGCTAAACGGACCTGGGACGCTATCTTGGTTTTGGTTCGTGGTTCCTGCTGCTGGCGCATACCAGTTCACAACTCCAGACCTCGCGGAACCCGCTCCGGGGGTCCCGCAGCGCCGTGTCTGCCTTCCTCGAACCTGGGACTACATCTGTGGGTGCGTGCACGTGTGCAGGGCTGCGAGCGTCTGGACGGGGACTCCATATCCCAGGAGTCCTGGTAAACCCGAGCCGCCTGTCACCTGGCCGCTCTCCCTGCTCGCCCCGCCCCACCAATTAACTGCCTGCCTATAACTGCAAGTACCACTTACCGCGGCGCGGTAGCGCGCGGGAGAAGCCCGGGACAAGGCCGGGGCCGTTTTGTGGCCGTTCGGAGGCGGAAGGAGGCCGGGCTGGGCCAGCCCCCTAACTTCTACTGTCCCCCTTTTTACCGTCTTCAACAAGTAAGACTGTTTCTTTTTGACTTTGACTACTCCTGTCACGCGCTTATATTGTACCTATTCAGCGGGATTGTTGAAACCCAGATTTAACTTATATACATTGATTCTTTTTAGTCCCCATGGCTGCTATTCATGAAAAAATCTTGTCGCCTGATTTTGGGGGAAACATCAAATGCACTCTGGATAACTATTTTATAAAACTGGCTGTCGATACAGATAGGGATTGTGAACTGGCGGAACGAAGGGCGGAGCGCCGCCGCTCTATTGAATCTATCAAAAACAGATCCTCTGTGGTTGTACTCCCCCAGATTAACTTAATGGGCGTGGGACTGACACAAGGAAATGAGGACCCGCTATCTACGCAGGGATTTCCCACGCTCCTGCGAGATACGCCCCCTTCATTGACTGCCATCAACAGCACGGAAGAAAATAATATTGTGGTTACTAGTGACATTAGCACTTTAATAGAATCTATACCTGAAAACCCAAGAGTAGCACTTGGGAAAAAGAAAGCTGGGAAGCAGGAAGTCGCTAAAATTGTTGGACCGCCACCAAACAAGAGACAGAGGAAGGGAGGTGTTCAGCAAAGAGCCAAAATCAGTCATACTGACTTTGGAAAGGGTAGACTGGTCACTGCAACTTCTGTACCCACTAAAAATGTCATATTACCTCTTGAGTCGGATCAGGAGGCATTACATGAAACGATATCCCCCTTAAATACCCCTATATTGACTGTAGCCAGACCTAACTCAACATCTACCAGTAATTGTTCACCTAATGAACAATTGTCTACACTCTCCCTCGACAGCATTGAACATTTACTCAGGGCATTTACATCCCCCATTTTAGAGAGGTTGAAGAGGTTGGAGCAACGACTGGGGGTCATAGAAACGGCTATTACCAACAAAGCAGGTCCTTCGAAAGTTCCAGCAAAGTCAGTCTTAACCCCCGTAGCCGCAGTCCCAACCTCTACTACTTTATACAAAAGGTTTCAAATCCACCGAGCAACTTTGGGAGCTGCAATCTCCAAGGGGTGAATCCATCTAAGACAGCTCATCAATCTACCTCACCTACTTGTAAGGAAACCCAGAAGGGGGTTAGTACAGTGGTCGCTGGAAATAAGCAGGGGGTGGCGGGGAGGGCACATCCAGTTAGAGCAGGAAACCAGAGGGGCCGCCAAGTCGAACTACCACCTGAGGCGGTCCCCTATGTGGTTGTACTTACGGGAGTCCCTACCCTAGCAGACAACAAGAGGGAAGGCTTCAGTCAACTAAAAAATAAAACTATACACTGGCTTGGCCAGCATAGACCGCTCCCATGTTCCACCAATAACGAGATTGTCCACGTGAGGCGACTTCCCTGGCTGGGGACCCGAGTGAAAGATATAGAGGGGGATTTGATAATTATAAACTTTAGAGACCCAGGCGCGGTTACACACATCCTTAATTGGATGCCAAGGATCACTGGTTCACTCATTGTCCCTTGTGATCTAACCTACTTCTATCCTAGATCCCAGGTGTCTGCCATAACGTCTGTTGGGGTACCTTCTGGCCCTTTGAATAACCCCCCAGGAATGCGTAATAACCAACATATGTGGCAGGTCCCCAATCCCATAATATCAAAAAATGTTTTGGGATGGAATATTGTACCACACAGGGAGAACAGGAATAATTATAGAGGCCTGGACCATTCGCAAGGGGTTAGGGGAATGAATCATTTGTTGCCATTTACTCCTTTTGAGACATCTAACAGATTTGAAGCATTCTCTGGTCTGGATGACTGCGAATGACGGTTGGGGTCCCCTCTTAATAGGTCTGATTTGAGGCGAGTCTCTAGTACTCCCTCTATTACACCATCCGCCTCTACAATCGGGTCTATGCAGGAGGAAGATAAAGCTCTATGTAAATTCCTTAGCTGGAATATAGCAGGCCTAAGAGCTAAAAGGGAAGATCCGTTATGGATCAACTTTATTGCTTCCTTTGATGTGATAGCTATTCAAGAATCCTGGGAAACCTCAGCAAATGTTTGGCTGGAGAAGTCATACGAGCTAATTATGGGGTAGTGATATCCAAACTTGAGGATAAAGTCCAACGCTGGATCCACTTGCCGCTATCTCTAGCTGATAGAATCGCGATCGTCAAAATGAACATTTTACCTAAATTACTATATCTTTTTAATAACGTTCCCATCACACCTTCAGGTGAAGTTTTTCGCCGCATTAAATCCTTAGTACTGACCCTGATCTGGGCCGGCAAACAAGCCCGCATAGATCTTCAGACATTAACACTCCCATATGCACGGGGCGGTGTTGGAGTACCTGATTTTCTCCTCGATTATCTTTGTGCCCAGGCGCAATATGCAGCATATTGGTATCATGAGATCCCGTACCTCACCCACACAGCCATAGAGGAGGGAGATGCAAATCCTGTCCCCCTGTCAGCAATAATCACACACACCAGACAGCCACTGCACGCAAAAGACATTAACACCATAGATACCACGGTCAAAGCCTGGCGTAAACTTGGACAACTAGCCCATAAAACCCCGTTATACGCACCAGCGATGCCGCTACAACATCATCAGGCACTGTCCGTCACCAGTGAACAGGTAGGAATGTCTTTGCTGGGTAGAGCTGGAATCGACAGGATGGGTGATGTGTTTAAAGGGGGCACGTAATTAGGCATTGATCAATTAACATATATACAAAACCAAACACCCATGTTTCGCTTTACGTACTATAGACTAACTAGAGCGTTGAGGGAACATTACCCAACATTCCCTACGGAACCAGAATGCTTAGCGCCACTGCAACTACTGATCACAACACAGGACTTATCACACCTGGTATCCAGACTGTATGCAGCGGCGCAATCGGAGATAACACGGCCCACTATTAAGGCTAAGGGGAGGTGGGATGCGGTATTAGAGACTCCGTTAACAGATGATGAATGGCAGAGTGCGTGCGCCCTAACACAGATTCTTACACCCAACGGCAATTTGAGAATTATACACTACAAATTTATTCACCAGGCGTACTACACCCCAACAAAACTTCTTAAATTTGGCTTACAAGAGGACGACAGGTGCAAGAGATGCAATAGGGAAGGTGCAAATTTCACACATCTAGCTTGGTCTTGCACCAAGATAGCAGAGTACTGGGTAGATGTTACATCCACGCTCACAGTCATGCTGGAGGAAGAGGTGCAATGCATGATAGAGGTCTGTCTCCTAGGTATTGTACCGCAATTTCGTGCGTTGAAGCGTAAGTTCTGTGCTATTGCTCTATTATTGGCGAAAAGACAGGTGGCACAATGCTGGCATAGCCGCAAGGTACCGAAAAAATCAACGTGGCTTCATGACATGTCCATATGTAGGGATAAACTGCAAACATACGAGGAGAGCCTACCGGCGAAATCCAGGCCAAAGGACTTCTGGTGCTTCTTAACAGACTATATTAACTCATTGCAGGACACCAGGGACGAATAGATCACATTATATTTCAGCAAAAAGCGATTATAAATGGTGTACGAGCCGCGATCGGAGGGTGACCGGTCCGTAGGAGAGAACCAGAGTTACTGATGCACTCACTGAGTCAGATATATGGGAAGTCAATGTAAGGTCTTAAGTTGAGTTATGTTACTGTTCTTACCTGTAAAATGACAATATGTAAGACTCATGTTAAAATGCTAGCTAAGAGACCTACGAAGGGAGCAAGGGGCGGTTCCGACTACAGTTTATACACGTTTCCTTCAAGTCTGCCTTTTTACTTCTTTAGATGATCACCATATCGTTGCGAGCCGGCCCCAGGGTTGTAGGCTCATGGCTGTGTAAACTGCATAGTGTAAATAAAGGTCTTACGCAAAAAAAAAAAAAAAAAAGTTTGGCTGGACGGTTTTGCTACCTTTTTCGTACCAGCGACACCCAGCCCAGCGGGGAGAGCTAAGGGGGGTTTAATTTTCCTCCTCTCCCTAAATCTTGCGGGGTCTTTTAAGCAACTAGAGTCAGGCTCCCCTAATCTTTTGATCGTGGAATGGACTGTTTCATCGATCTGTTCCATTTTATTAATTAACTTTTATAATTCCTGGGAGAGGGCAATGGACACTGATCACATTGCACACCTAGAGAAATTTTTATATAACTTGAGTCTTAATAAGCACACTGCATTTGAGCTCATCGTGTTGGGCGATTTTAACACCCATTCATGCAATTTCCCCTGTTATATAGGTGAACATGTGGGACCTTCAGGGGTGTCTGTCTACTCCCCACTTTGAACATACAAAACCAGGCGAAACACTGGAAGTATTATTGGCCAGTTTTAACCTTTACGAATCTCTAAATATAGGTGGGGGGAAAGAGTCCCCACCTATAAAGGAACGTTGCAAGGGTCTATAATCGACTATATATTTACCACTCCGGTGCTGCAAACAAAGGTAAAAACATATAGGACAATTCCGTCATCCTATAGCGATCACAACCCTGTGTTACTGGTGATGCGGTGGGGAGACCTTAAACGCGAGTGCTTGGGCCGCCCACATGCGCAGGCGATACTTGTGCCCTCTGATCAGGGTAGGCGGCTCAAGTGGGGCAAGGTGATCCCAGATGATTTTATGGCAACTTTATTGCCTAAAATTGAGGGAGACATAGAGACATGTTTAGATCAAGAGGCCTCCAATTGTACAATTGTTCAGGCTTTTGAATCTATATGTGTCCAAATAACGAAGGACCTGACAGTCATGACCACTAAGAGGCTACCTAGAACAGCAAAGTGGTTTGACGCTGATTGCTCACGAATACATACTCGCTTAATGCGTACGTTAAAAGCAATTCCAAGGGACAAGCTGCTTATTGCCAATTTGAGGAGGGAATATAAATGGACCTTAAAGGAGAGAAAAGATGAAATCAAAAGTGAAACGTGGGAAAGACTTCTCTCTGTCGATGTCTTGCGTGACAGCAAGAAATTTTGGGAGATCATAAATCACCCTTTTTTTGCGGGAGAACAAAATGTAGCCACTGACGGTGTCATTCCGGACGAGAAGTGGGTTCTTCACTTTAAAGACGTATACGGTGACAAGAATAGTATAGCCCCGTGTGGCCAAACGATAGCTCGGGTTTCCCCCCAGATAGTCTTTTTAGAGGAGGAGGTGCTTAAGGCCATTCTGGAGACCTCAAAAAATAAGGCCCCGGGGGCCGATGGTGTACCTGCTGACCTATATAGACTTTCCCCGAAAACTTGGTCGCAGGTACTACCTAAAGTTTTTAGGGCAGCAAATGATAAGGTGTTCCCCAATACCTGGGCAACCTCTATCATAGTGCCAATTTTTAAAAAGGGCCAACGTGAGGACCCGGGGTGTTATAGACCCATTTCCCTCCTTGATTCAGCCATCAAAATCTTAGGTAGAGTCTTATTGGCTAAACTTAGTGGAAATTTGGAGGCTTGTGGAGGGCTTTCAAACATACAATATGGGTTCAGAGAGAAACGAGGAACCCTGGACCAATGTTTGAATTTGCACCTTTTAATTGCCAAATATGTGGTGGCCGGGGAGGGGTCTCTTTATTTGGCCTTTATGGACCTCTCCTCGGCCTTCGATTTGGTAAACAGGTCCAAATTGTGGTCAATCCTTCTTGAGATGGGGATAGATTCTTCCCTTGTCACTTTCATAGCCTCCTTACACCAGGAGTTATTTGCTAAAGTAAGGGTTACAAATGAGGGGAGGTGCACGGATACTTTTAGGTCAGAGAAAGGGGTTCGCCAAGGGTGTATCCTGGCCCCCCTCCTTTTTACCATTTATATAAATGGGCTGGAAAAACATCTAGAGGAGGGGGGGGTAGACGCTCCTCGTGTGGGAGGGCAGCAGGTCCCGGCCCTCCTATACGTGGACGATGCGGTACTGATCGCCCGTACAGGCATCGGTCTACAGACACTATTGGATCGTTTTGGCTCCTTCATGGAAAATCTTGACCTAAAGGTAAACGCGAAAAAATCTCATTCTATGATAGTGGGTTTGCAGAGAGGAAAATCTAGATCCAAAACCTTCATATGCAAGGGAGAGGTGGTTTCCAGGGTTCCGGTCTACCCTTACCTGGGGGTCCTCTTCGATGAAAGGGGGTCCTGGGCCCCACAGATAAAGGTGAAGAGTTTAGCCTTGGCCCGTTCGACAACTGCTCTGTTGGGTTTCGCAAAAAGGTTGGGGGCCAGGCCAATGGAAGCACTTTTGAAGGTTTACAACACCAAGTGTATTCCCATTGCCACCTATGGGGCCGCCTTGTGGGGCTATGTTACTCAAGATAAAATCCAAAGGGTAGAAAATAGGTTAATTAGACAATTGCTCTCAGTTCCAAAATCGACCCCTACCTTCTCCATCCACGAGGAAGTGGGTTTGTCCTACATTACAGATAAGTTGAACCTGGCACCCCTCTTATTCTGGGCAAAGACATGGCTGAATCCAGAATTAACCTTGACCTATCTTATTCTGGAGGATGTCACCTCTTTGGACCATGCTATGAAAATACCTTGGCTGAAGTACTTAAAAAACACATTTTCAGCTTTAGGTGTACCGGACTTTTTATCTCCTTGTAATATCAGGAGAGAGGACGTAAAGTGGATCAAGGTCCATTTTATAGAGAGGGTCCGCCTTAATAGAGAGGAGAAGGAAATAATGAAACCATCTGTAAGAGCACACTCATTTCCCCCACCCTGGAACCATACCTGAATTTTGTCACAAGACCCCTTCACAGATTTTTATTAGCGAGATTCAGGTTTAATTTGATTCAATTCTCCTTAGGCTGTTATCCATCTTGGGACCACCCAGAAAATGCCCCCCCCTTGTGAATGTGATAATTTTTCAGAGCAAGATACCCTGCATTTTACGATGTTTTGTGGGTTTTATACTGCCGCTAGGAAAAAACATCTGTTACCTGTGTTGAGGGAGGTGGGCTTTAGTCAAGTTAGACCTGCATTAATCTACCTCCAGATGTTGGGCAATATTTACATTACCTTTAGTGTCGCCAGTTTCCTAGCAGAAGCCTTTCGTACTAGGAATAAACGTGTACCACTGAACATTTTATTGTAAATAAGGTATCTTTTAAACAGATTTTTAATTTTATGTGCCAGTCACGATGTAGCATAGTCAAATATTGGCTTGTCCTGCTTTTGTATAAAATATGAAATGTGATTTTAATGTATATGTATTGTATGTGCTTTTTATGGGTTTTTTTTTAAATCGAATAAAGCGTGCTTTGACTGACTGACTGACTTAGTGTCTGTAGAGTGTTCATAAGTAGTGTTTTTTCTGTGACGTGTAATATCAGAGACCATGCGCAGTGGTGCCTAGTGACTTTAGAACCACTCACTCCCTACTAAGTTTTCAAAGCTGAGATGGACTCTGGGACCGCAGCGTCAGTGGGTGTGTTTTTAAAGTAATGAGCCGGCAGCTGTGAGGCTGGAGACCAGAATGTAAGGAGCAGAGTGGTGGCGCGGGGTCCGCGCTCCTCTTTCAGGGTGCATGCTTGCGTTAGTGCTGGGGAAGAGAGACTACGGCAGAAGCAGAGCCAGGTCTGCGAGCAAAGAGCAGTCAGGAAATGACAACCTCCACTACTCCCCCGGCCCCTTCTCCCCGCTCCCCCATGGATCGTCTAACTCCGGGTCCAGCGTTTTCTCTAGTGTTTATTAAAAGCCTCGGACTGTGGCGTGCTAACCTGTCTCGCCGTCAGTCACAAAACAGCACTTATTTCTTTAACTTTTATGTGCAGTTGTGTGTGCATGCGCAGCTTTGTCGTGGCAGCTCCGAATTCGCTGCAGTTTAATCCTTTTGGAGTCTGACTCTGCACTCCACCCCCGCCCAGACAGTTAGAACCGAAACAGGTCCTAACCTTTTCTAGCAGTGCAGTTTAGGACAGGTATACAGGCTTCCTTGACCCCCCACACCGCTTTGAAAGTGTGCCGTGAGTGTACACACATGTCTCCAGTCACGGTTCCGTCCCCCAGAGCTGTCGCCTGTCGGAAACATTAAACTCGTGTCCCACGGTTTACAGACAGGTACCTGCAGCCGAGACAGCACCAGCCTGCTTCACTCTGTTAACAGGTTTTTGGGACTCACACTCAGGGAGTGCATTGGGCGTTCTGGCACCGTGGCAGAGAGTGAATCCGATACCAGTACTGAGGAGGCACACCAACCGCCGAATTGCCCTGACAATAAAGCTCAGGTGTCGGGATCTTCTTACCTGGCTCATGCCCCCTACCATGGCTGCCAGAGGTGCCTGGTAACCAGGCGTGCCGGCTGCAAACAGCACCAGAAGGTGGGGCACTACGAGGCCCGCCCCCAGGCACCCTGCTGACAGCAGAGGTCACGTGAGGAGGTGACGGGTAAAGAGCAGGAGGGGTCCATGTGAGAGATCTCGACCTGAGAGCGCCGAGAGAATGGCATCGCATGGTGGGTTGAGTGCCTGCTGCAGAGTTTTTGCAGTGAGAGGATGTGAGACGTAGGGAAACACGCTGTAATTCACCTTTTATCCTAGGTAGATCTATACAACGTTTACCAATATCTTGAGTTCTAAACCAAACAATGTAGCCTTTAGTGTCGCTGTCCACATAGCCACTTACCATTAACGGGGGCGGGCCAAACCATATAGGCGATAGCACGAGGCGGGCACCGTGTTCACATCGATCGTCCGCTCTGCCCGTACAGGCAAACATAATGCATGTGAGAGCAGAAGTAGTGTTAGCAGAAGACGTCTATCCGTTTTAAGTGTCCAACCCAAACATTTAAAATGTCATATGTACTTTCGGAAGTGTGACTGAGGTTTGAGTACGAATAGGTCAACAAATATTTGTTCTTTCACACGTTCAAATCTGACGAACTTCACTTGTTCGCTGTCGCCTCCGCAAAAAACGTTTGTTGTGGCTCCGCTCCATCACGCAAGCGTTAATGGCTTTCAGGGGTGATTTATGCATTTAATGCCATTTCATCCTTTTCTGGTCTCCCTTTCCATTTTGGACCTTCTAAGCGTCTATTTCATTTACAGTTGATTTGTTACATCACAGTCGGAGGTATCAATAGCTCAGATTACCGTGCCCGATGCATTCTGGTCATCGTAGTTATTTAGACGTTGGTACAATACCATGCGGTATGCCTCTGTGTAAATATTGAGAAATATTGTAATCAGTGTGAAGCCCATAAGAGGAGTGTAGCAAAGCTTGTTTGAAAGTATTTTCGTAAAAACTCAATATATTTTATAACAAGCAGTGCCTGTCGCCTGGAGTCCGATTTGCGAAGGCTAACCTTTGGATATGACATCCTCAATACATTTCTCTTCTTCGATACATCCAGCCAGTAGCTTAGCAAGGATGTCATGGGCCCCGCTGGAGGCAAGTCAGTGGTCCCTTTGACTCCCATTGGCAGCAATGTACAGCAGTTATCTGGCTTCAAGGGACCCCAGTGCCACTGCACGCGCTGCACCCGAGTCCATCTACAGCTCGCACTACTTACAGCGGTTCATGCAACTTGTTAACGGTGGTACACGTTACTTGCAGATTGTTTAATTATTTGTGTGCTACACACAATGCAGGACAAGAAAGCAGCCTGCGGACATACCCTGCGTTGGATAAAAGATGCAACTTGTTCCACAGAGGGCAACATGGAAAGGGACCCGGCTCATTCCTCGAGGGTTCACGGGGGTTCCCCCTCGGAATCTTTCTCCCTCTGTGATCTTTGGGAGCATTGTTTGGAAATTTGCAAGAGATTAGGCTATTGGCATTGTAAATGACAATGCCATTTATTTATCTGTTTTCAAAACCAACACATAAATAAAAATGTTGTCATTTACAATGCCAATAGCTCTAACTTTTGCAAAGGCGAGACCGCTGCATTGTAAATGCTTGTTAATTAATCTTTGCAGATAATTGGAAGAATTGTAGTATGTGAGGACAGACTAATTTTTTATTTGAATCCTTGGGTTGTGACTTGAGAAGAGCTTTATTCTTGGCACATTTTCTTGCTTGATTTAAGAGTTTTATGGGATATGTCCGTACTTGTAGGTTCTTAGTCAGAATGTCAGCATGTTTCATAAAAATCCTGAGAAACAAGCAATTTCTCCCAAGCCAAAGGAATTGGCCCACCAGAAGGCTGCCCCTTAGGATCTTAAGATAAAAACTGTTATAGCACAGTAGAGAGTTACAATCAGTATGTTTCTTTAGACTTCTGTAGCTAGATGGATAGATTAAGATATCTAGAATCTGGAGGCTCGTTCTATTCTATTGGCTCTTGAAATTCAATTTAGGATTCAGATTGTTCAAACAGTTCACAAACGCTAAGACTGTGGCTTCTTCACCTTGCCATTTAATCAGGATGTCTTTGATGTACCATTTTTAAAGCATGATGTTCTGATGAAAAGTAATAGTGTCAGATAAATGTTTATTACCTCATATTTATGCATATACACTAGGTCCATTAGAATTAGCTCAAAGCTGCTGCTCACACAAGTCCCCTATGTCTGGAGGTAGCATTGATTCTCAAACATGAAAAAGTTCTTCAATTGCTTACTTGGTATATTGCAAATATAGATCTAGTGCGGGACATATGTGTAGTTGAGGTGGACTTTAAGAGCTGCTCTGCAGTCTGTAAAAAATCTGTCTGTAGGATATAAGTTTATAGTGATCCTACATCCATGCCTATTAGGATTGGTTTTCAGACTTGAAAGTCATTGTGTCCAATACACATAAAATATCCTTGCTGTCCTTCACATAGAAGCCAAACACTTAGGAACATAGTTTAGGCTCCAAAACCGTCAGCACAGCCACGTAATTCAATGAGTCCAATAAATCAAACCATATTGTCCTTAATCTTCATGTACTCCGTATTTTTATCCATTGCTTTATACTGCCATATTTTCATTCTCTTCAATTCATTTTACTCATTTCCAATCACTAGAAGGTGAATCACGCAAGCACAGGAGACACAAGTGATTTCCACATGTCACGTGTTTAATAAAGTACCCAATGCATTTCGGGATGCATCCCTTTGTCAGGGGTATCTAAAATATAAGAAATTAACATCGTTACACATCAGCATTTATAGTACACTTAATATATCTTCTGTAATCATAATCTCCATGGTTCTTGCTCGAATTCACTGCTTACATAATTAATCGACAACAATAGAATAGAACATTTCACAACGGTCCCTTCACTCAACCTCACAAATTCTTAGTTGCCTTCCCCTATTCCTACAGTAGACCCGCTACCCTTGTCTTAACAGAAAGCAAATCCTTTACAAAATTCGTCAATCCTGTGCTTACCGTGACAAACACTGTTAATCCATCAGGACCACAAGCAACTCAGCCTTGCTTGCTGCCGATTCATATTTAAGTAAATATGTTCTGTTCCAATTCACAGGTTTCAAGTTCTTAAAAGTGCACGCAGCGCACATCTTTCCCCCGTAATAATGAGCTCTACTGCTGTTGTAAAACTCATTGACTTATAACCACGTACCAGTTAACACAGGTGTTCGGTCTTTGAATCTTAAAACGGGAAATGCAGAGCAATTAACAATGATACTTCCGGTGTTGAAAAATCCTCAACATTCATTCTTACTGCAATAGAAATACTACATTGCCCAAAATCCCTTGTAATGTGTCTTTAAAACCCCGTGAATCTCCCTCGAATCTCCGTTACTTTTGCTGCGAACTTCTCGACTAGAACCATGAAATGTAAACCAGCACATCACCTCCAAATTGCAGATGACAACACAGAAATGTAATAATGCTCAATTAATTTACAACAATTGACATTCGTCATGATAAAATGTGTCACCACAGTTCAAACCAACATGACTGGAAAGCACAGCTCCTGCGTATATTGTCAATATTTCAATCCTTCTCTGTTGATAAATAGATCCTTTGATGTTTTCATATTTATCCATCTCTGATCACGGGTGCAAACTCGCGTTAGGGCGGCGTTTAATGCAATAACGAAATTAGTTGCGAGATGCACACCAATTTTTCATCCTCTGTAATTACTCTGATGCTTGACATGTTACACTTAGTAGGCGTGCATGACGGATAAGCGCTGGCGTGCTGACGGTTTTGGAGCCTAAACCATGTTCCTAAGTGTTTGGTTTATATTGCGGCGCAATTGGGCGGAGCGCTTATCCGTCATGCACGCCTACTAAGTGTAACATGTCAAGCATCAGAGTAATTACAGAGGATGAAAAATTGGTGTGCATCTCGCAACTAATTTCTTTACTTAACATAGAAGGCCATAGTCTACACTAAAGGGTGGAATAAGTGGTTTGTGAATTGAGACAGAGGTTTCAGGGATTAAGCAATGCCTGAGATAGTTGGCCTGCCTGAAGTAGGTGCCCTGTTTTTTGTGTATTTTGGCCAATACATTTGGGCAGACATTTTATCTCTGAAGAAAATCTGCTTTTGATTTGGTGATCCAATTTTGTTCTAGTTCTGTGTTCACCATTTGACCAATAACTTTTGTTAGTCTGTCAGTAGGATTGTTCTGGAATTTCTGGTAAAAAGCAATGTTGTTTAAAGGCATGAGACATTCCTGTCTGTAGTCCTCAGTATTCAGTAACACAAACACCCTACCTTTGTCAGCAGGTGTAATGGTAATTGTAGGCCTGTTGCTGAGGGTATGGCTAAGTATCTGCTCTGTATGATAAGGATTGAAGTATGGTTGTTTATGATGGCTATTCTCAGACTGAATCTCATTTATAGTTTGTTTGAGTGTCAGTATCTCTGGTGGGATATAGTGTGGTGGAGGGTTGAAGATAGACTTTTTCTTCAACCTCATGTTCTATTCTCAGGGAGTACTGTCTCCATCTTAGACGTATTTTATTGTAAAAAAAAGATCACCCTTATAAGTTGGAACAAAGCCTAATCCTTTGTTAAGTAATTCAAGTATTTCTTAGCAGGTTTGTCACATGGCTGGTGGAGTATTGCTGGTTTGTGTTTTGGCTCCAAATTCTGCACAGCGATAGTCGGGGGCTCCCATGAACATGTTGGTTGTTTCTTCTTCTTTCTCTTCCCTTTGGTCTTCCTATACCTCAAAAAGGTATTGATCCATAGGGTGTCCACCACTAAGTGTATTTTGCAGTGCACTAGGTTAGGGTGGAAGAGGCAATGTTTGTGGTGTACTCATAATCTCAGTTCTGTTTAACTTAAACAGTTAAATCTGACTGTCCGAACCCCATTCATAGAACCATGGGGCATACAGGGGCTACTATGCCTCATGGTCCTGGGGCCTGACTTATTATGGATCGTGCCCACCTGCGCCAAGTACCCCTTCTGCACTTGACTCTCAGTGGTAGCCGTGGTCAAGCAGATTCTACACATGCAAAGAGATGCTATATTCAAATGCAAATAACATAATCCCCCTTGAATTCGGGCCTCTAGTAGTTGTCAGACTAATCCCTGTCCCTCCCTCCTTTGTGTAACTTGTTCAGGGATAATCCCCATTCACTGGTGGCAGCATCAGGTAATGCATACTATTAGGCCATACTCAGGAGCTCCCTGTTGACTCTCCAGGTTTGTAGTTAAAAGTGTCTATGGTGGAGGAGGAGCTTCGCGCGCATCCAAGATGGCCGCGTGAGCTTAGGGTGCCCGAGACCCTCGTAGCCCCCCGAATATATCCTGTCATTTATCCTGACTACTGTGGAGTGCTTTTTGCAGAGGAGCCGAAGGAGACTCAAAAGCTGAAAAACGCATCTTGAACGTTCCCCGGAAACTGGAGGTTCGAGGCATGTGGGCTGCTAAATTCATATCTAGTGCATAGATCGCCGCCTAGTGTTGGGTCCGGATGATTGCACATTGTTGTCCTGGAAGAGTCTTCGAAGTATCACAAGATAGGTGGCTCCTCCCCTGGACTACAGTGCGCATGGGCATCGGCTCCATCCCCAGATAGTTTTTTTCCGCCATTGGGTTCGGATGTGATTTCGACGCCTCCTTGTCGGAATCGAACACTTACTTCCTTAAGGCCAAAAGGCCTTCGATACTCGTGTCGGTATTGTTGCGAACGGTCCCGAGCATCGTCCGACTCTTCGCGTCGGACTTCTGGGGAGTTGCTACTCTTCGGACATCGAGGCCCTGTACTCGCAGCGAGACACCGACGACATCATCATGGAACAGAGTCCGTTCAAGCGCTGCCCCGTGTGTGGGTCCAAGTACCCACACATCGACGTGCATCCAGTTTGTAATAAATGTCTCTCGCCGGATCACGACGAGGACAACTGCATGGCCTGCTCCAAATTCAGGTCAAAGAAAACTCTCAAGCATCGGCGCGCGGCGCGCCTCGAGGCCTTGCACGCAGCACCGGCACCCAACGACATATTCGACGACCCCGCAGAAGACGGCCGAAGCCATCATCTTCAAATTTCACCGCCATCAACGGAGGTCGAGGCCGATCCAGACGAATACATCGAAGGACAGAGCCAAGACCTTGAATACGTCGATGAGGTAGGGGACGACGAAGAAGTCTTTGGGGCCGCGGAAGATAGCTCAGGGGATGAGCTATGCCCCTAAAGTTACTCGACTCAGGCTCAGGTCACGGGATCGCCACTCGGCCTTACCCACGACCCTGCACCGATATCCCCAGCCCCGCCTTCGGGCCCGGCCACGGATACACCGGAGGAGCCGTTGTTGGGCGTATCGAAACTGAAACCGCAACCAGTACAGTCGACAACATCTAAGATGGCCGACGTCACGCCTAAACCGAAACCGAAACCTACGGTCTCAACAACATCTAAGATGGCCGAAGACACGTCGAAAACGAAACCAAAACAAACGGCTTCGACGACGTCTAAAATGGCCGACGTCCCATCCAAAATTACGAAGCCGGCTCCGTCTTCGACTCCGTCGCCCTTAGGCCCTACAAGGCCATAGAAGGCCGTCGAGTCACCGGCGCCACACGCGGTGGCCAAAGACACGTCCTCGAAGAAGGTAGTCCATCACGTCTCGACAGCTGGAGCGTCAACCTCCAAACAGACAGTCGAAGCGAAGACCACTACAGGCCAAGATCCGAAAGCCGGAGCCAGTACTCCTCGGCACAAAGACACCGGATCTGCATCGACGGCGTCGGCGCCTAAGAAAGCTGCAGCGCAGCGAACCGTTGGAGTCGAGGATTCATCGGTGCCTTCTTCTGCCACGCCGAAGGCCTCCAAAGCGGACGAACATGAAGCATCGGTCGTCAAACCCTCGGCTTCATTTACTAAACAGGTCACCGAGTCGCTCAAGAGGATTCGGGAGAAAGCCCTGCCGTCGACAAAGACAGCGCCATCGGATCCGAAACCGATGGAGCCACCTGCCAAAAAGGCGACGAAACTTATCTACACACTACCGCCAAAGGTGCCACCAAAGGCGTTTGCACCCCAAACGGTGCCGAAGACCTCGGGGACTTCGGAACATTTCACGTCCAGTGCTATTTTGCCTCGGCAAACAGCATCTGAAGACGACTGTGAGCATTATATCGATGCCCACACAGGGAAAATGACACTTTATAAAAGAAAGATCAGTTCCCAGCCACTGGAGTCATTTGTAATTCCACTGAAAAAGAAAAGGCAAACACAGGACATACCTGCCCTTGTTGAACCTCTGCAACCTCCCCCAAGGAGGAGTCCAACACCTTCCCCCAACCAATCAGGGGGTGAGGATGATGACCAAGATGAACAATACAACTTCCCTACTGGCAATGACCCTGATGTGAATCAGGACTCGTATGACGACGCTGGGGACCAGGGAAGTCATCAGGTGGTGCAGGACCCACAACGTTTTGGGGCACGTACATCACCAACTGAGGATTCAGCAGCTTTCAATGCTTTAATTGAGAGGGCAGCTGCAAATCATAATGTAGATATGCATGCTGACCCAGTGGAAGAGGATTTCCTGTTTGACACTTTCTCTGTCTCCGAAAGAACAGTCAAAACACTTCCTATGTTGAAAGGTGTCCTTAACATGCGCCAGAGATCTTTAACCCCTTCGACGCTCATGACGAGCTGGGCTCGTCATGAGGTAGCCTCCTCGCACGCTCATGACGAGCCCAGCTCGTCATGTAAAGTGCACTTTACAGATTCCCAGCGTACGGGCGGAATTCCGCCCGCACGCATGCGGTTAAAGAACCTACAAGAGCGAGAGTGGTAAACCCACGTATTGAAAAAAAATACAGGCCTGCGCCTGGGGACCCTGCCTATATTCGGGGACAGTTGCCTCTGGATTCGTTGGTGGTCGCAAATGCCCGCAAGAGGGCAAACTCCCAAACAACTGGTGAAGCTCCTCCCCCAGACAAGGAGTCGAAAGTGCTTGAGGCATCTGGCAAGAGGGTGGCTGCGCAGGCTGCTAATGTATGGCGTATCGCAAACACACAGGCACTGTTAGCGCGTTACGATAGGGCGCATTACGACACCCTAGAACAGCTCCTTCAACATCTGCCTGATGAGTATAAAGAAGCTGGAGAAATGCTCATACAAGAGGGAAAGCTTATATCAAACGCTGCAATAAAATACGCACTTGATGTAGCGGACACAGCGGCTAGGGGAATTAACACTAGCGTCATGCTAAGGCGCCAAGTCTGGCTTCGTATATCTGGATTTAAGCCTGACATCCAAACTACAATCCTCAACCAGCCAGTCAATCCTGACAGACTGTTTGGTCCAGATGTAGACACCACACTTGAAAAGATTAAAAAGGACAACGAGACTGCTAAGTCCATGGGGGCACTTCAGTCACAACAGTTCAGGGGCAACACTTTTCGTCGCTCAGGTGCGCGTAGTGTTACCAGAGGACACATGGGACAACAAACACAATTCACGAAAGGTGGTGCGCAATCCTCGTACCCCAAGCAAGGTAGAGGGGGTTACCGAGGCAACAGTGCCAAGGGCAGAGGCAGAGGGAACACCAACTCCCGTTCCTCTGCCGCAAACAAACAGTGACTCCCTGTCACTGCCCCCCGACCATCCAACACCTGTCGGGGGAAGACTCCAGCAGTTCTTGCCGGTTTGGTCGTCCATCACCACGGACAGGTGGATGAGAAAACTAATCCAGTACGGGTATTGTTTAGAGTTAACATCCACTCCTCCCAACATTCCCCCAAGGCACCGTCCTATGTCGGCAGAGCACTTGCACTTATTGCAGCAGGAAGTGCTAGTAATGCTGCAAAAAGGAGCAATCGAACTCGTGCCAGTGGAGGAGGAAGGAACAGTGGTCTATTCCCTGTACTTCCTCATCCCAAAGAAGGACGAATCCCTCAGACCCATTCTGGATCTACGCCCTCTCAACATGTATATACTGTCAGAACATTTCCACATGCTGACACTGCAACAGATACTTCCCCTTCTAAACCAAGGGGACTTCCTAGCAACCTTAGACCTCAAAGATGCTTACTTCCACATCCCACTCCACCCGTCCCACAGAAAATACCTCAGGTTTACCATTCACAACAAGCACTATCAGTTCAAAGTGCTGCCCTTCGGAGTGACTACTGCCCCCAGAGTGTTTACGAAGTGTCTGGCGGTGGTGGCGGCGCACCTCAGGAGACAGAACATACATGTATACCCGTACCTTGACGACTGGCTCGTACAAGCAAAGTCGGAAACACAGTGCGCCTCACACATGTCCCGCACTATTCAACTCCTTCACAGTCTGGGGTTCTCGCTGAATTACCCAAAGTCGCACCTTCAACCAGCCCATGTGCGGCAGTATCTGGGCGCGACAATAAACACCCTGACGGCTATGGCTCAGCCAAACGCAGTCAGAATCAACAGCATTCAGTCACTGATCCAAAGATTCAGACCACAACACTCCCTGCCAGCGAGAGTGTTCATGCAGTTGATAGGCATGATGGCCTCCTGCATCTTCATAGTCCCGCACGCACGGTTGCACATGCGCCCCCTCCAAGAATGCCTAGCAAATCAATGGACACAGGCTCAGGGTCAACTGACAGACCTAGTGTTGGTGACCGGTCGAGCATACAACTCTCTGCATTGGTGGAATCCACACAACCTTTGCAAGGGACGACCGTTCCAAGAGCCTGTGCCACAGATTGTCCTAACAACGGACGCATCTCTCCAGGGGTGGGGAGCGCATGTGCTCCACTACACGGTGCAGGGACTGTGGTCAACCCAGCAACAACGATTGCACATCAACTACCTAGAATTGATGGCAATCTTCATGGCGCTCAAGTCCTTCAAAGTACATTTGTGCAACAAGGTTGTGTTGATCCGGACGGACAACATGACAGCCATGTACTACATCCAAAAGCAGGGAGGTACTCACTCGCCACAGCTGTCTCATCTGGCTCAGAGCATGTGGAAGTGGGCCATTCAGAGGAACATCTTCCTCATGGCAGAACACCTCCCGGGCAAGGACAATCAGATGGCGGATCTGCTCAGCAGGTACAGCCATCAAATGCACGAGTGGGAGATACATCCATCGGTGCTCCACCCGTACTTCCAGCAGTGGGGTCATCCAAAGATAGACCTATTTGCCACAAAAGAAAACGCAAAATGCCAAAGCTTTGCCGCCAGGTTCCCTCACCCGGAATCGCAAGGGAATGCGATATGGAGATGAACTGGTCAGGCAAATTTGCGTACGCTTTTCCCCCAGCGCCTCTCATTCCGCTGGTGGCAAAAAAGCTAAAGCAACACTCGATGACCCTCATCTAGAACTTTCCGTGGTACCGCATCAAAGGCTACATCTCACATCCCGGCTCTTGACGCAGAACCATGGCGACATTCAGCATCCAGATCCGCAACAGCTCAATCTGGCGATCTGGCTCCTGAGGTCTTAGAATTTGGCTACCTCAACCTGCCTCCAGAATGCATGGACATCATTCGGGAGGCAAGAAAGCCCACAACCAGGGCTTGCTATGCGGCAAAATGGAAGCGGTTTGTCATCTACTGTACTAACAACAATATCACCCCGCTAGATGCATCCATTCCTAACATCATCTGCTATTTGTTACATCTTTACAAATGCAATCTGGCTTACGCTTCCATTCGGATACATTTATCCGCCATAGCGGCTTATCTCCAAAATAGGCAGCACCTCTCCGTTTTCAGAGTGCCTGCCATTAAAGCCTTCCTAGAGGGACTGAAGCGAGTCATTCCTCCGAGAACACCACCAGCTCCGGTGTGGAACCTCAATGTGGTCCTCACGAGGCTGATGGGTCCGCCCTTCGAGCCACTGCACTCCTGCAAAATTCAATTTCTAACATGGAAAGTGGCTTTCCTCATTGCTATTACATCGCTTAGGCGCGTTAGTGAGCTGCAGGCGCTCACAATCCAAGAGCCTTTCATCCAAATACATTCAAACAGGGTGGTGCTACGCACTAACCCCAAATTCCTTCCTAAGGTGGTGTCACAGTTTCATATCAATCAAACTATTGACTTACCCGCATTCTTCCAAAACCCACAAACGGTAGCTGAGCGAATGCTCCATACACTGGACGTTAGGAGGGCGTTGATGTACTACATTGACAGAACACAACACTTCAGGAAAACACAACAACTTTTTGTTGCCTTCTCAGCACAGCACAAAGGCAACCCCATTTCCAAAGCGGGAATAGCCAGATGGATTGTTAAGTGCATCCAAATCTGTTATCAAAAAGCTAAGCGCACTTTAACAATACCCCCAAGGGCGCACTCCACACGCAAGTTAGGGGCGTCCATGGCTTTCCTAGGGAACATTCCTTTAGAGGACATTTGCAGAGCAGCCACATGGGTCACACCGCACACGTTTACCAAACATTACTGTGTGGACGTGCATTCCAAGCAGCAAGCAGCTGTAGGACAGGCTGTTCTCAAGACACTTTTTCAAGCTTCTGCAGCTGGCACGGGCAACCGCCCTTAATGGGGGGACTGCTATGTATTCTATGCACTAGATATGAATTTAGCAGCCCACATGCCTCAAACTGAATATGCTACTTACCAGTATGCATCTGTTCTTGGCATGTAGGGCTGCTAACATTCATATCGCCCTCCCTCCTCCCCGGTGCCCGTAGCGGCTGCAGACACTATCTTGCATTCATCATTAGCATGGACATCCTTTACACTATTTCACTCCATCTCTGCCACAATGGCTAAAAACAATCTGGGGATGGAGCCGATGCCCATGCGCACTGTAGTCCAGGGGAGGAGCCACCTATCTCGTGATACTTCGAAGACTCTTCCAGGACAGCAATGTGCAATCATCCGGACCCAACACTAGGCGGCGATCTATGCACTAGATATGAATGTTAGCAGCCCTACATGCCAAGAACAGATGCATACTGGTAAGTAGCATATTCATTACAGGATTGCAAAGTTTGAGGCCTGTTCCCCTCGGACGACCGGTGATTTCGTTTGCACTGTGCCCGAGTGGTAATGCAACAACATCGGTTTTGGCACCGGAAGTGACTGGCTTGTCTCCGCTTCTTCTCTTGGTTTCACTTTCGATTTCGCCTGAGACACACTTGGGTCCACTCTAGATCATCTTAGACCCTCATCGGCGACAAATGTGCCTTGCCCTGACGTAGCTGCAACAGACGGCTGCCCTCTGGATTGGCGTTTGAGGAGTTTTGGCTGATTACTGCGCCACACCGATTACTGAATATTACGTAGCCACGAGAGGCCAACGTACTTCCATAAGATTTGACGACAAAGGGCGTGTTGCTGGTCTGAATATCGCTATTTCCCCTGAGCCGGACGGTGAACGTTGAATTGTCTCACAACGGCGACCAAGCCGGAGGGAGAGACGCGACAATCGAAAGCCGTCAGAGGGGGAAGGTATACCCAATCTAATAACATGGACCGATATGCTCAGTCGAAGGGGTCGCCGAGTGGACTGGGCAAATCTCAAGAAGGACTTAGACACCTCTGTCCAGGAACCGGAGCTGACGTTGCAAGATGTTATGGCCGCCATTGATGGTGTCAAGTCCACTCTCTGACTAAAAATGGAGACTCCTGCGCATAAGTTGGACACTGTATCTATTGAAGTGAATCTGATTCGGGCAGACCTCACGAAAACCAGTGAGAGGGTGAAATCTCTGGACATAAAGACTGCCAGTCGTACGACTGATGTCACGGAATTGCAAACAGAAGTCCGGAATTTGACAGCCTCGAATGACCTGGCTCTCCGTAGACTGGAGGATTTTGAAGGGCGAGCCCGGAGGAACAATGTGCGTATTATTGATGTACCGGAAAAAGCAGAGGGGCAGACTGCGGACCTCTTTGTTGAAGAGTTGGTACTAAAGCATCTTCTGCCCAAGGTTCTTGGAATTTTTTTTACTGTTAAAAGAGCGCACAGGATTCCCGGAGGTAGGCCTCATGTTGGTGGGCCGCCTCGACCTTTGATAGCGAGAATATTTAATTTTAGGAACAGAGATGCGATCCTCCAGGCCTCTAGATCTAAAGGCCCTTTGCACTACGAAAACTCATCTATCAGTTTTTTTCCGGACTTCACACAAGCAGTCCAAAAGCAGAGAATGAGCTTCATGGGGGTTAAACGGAAGCTTTGCAACAAGGGGCTCAAATACGCTATGATGTACCCTGCCAAGTTGAGAATTGAACATGGCGAGAAGGTCTATTTTTTTGATAAGCCCGAAATCGCGGCGGACGGGTTGGACACACTAGTTGCTCAAGAGGATCCTCGCAGACAGAGTGGAGATGAAGGAGGGGGTGCGCAGGAACAAGAATAAGTATTGTTGCCGTGAGAACTCTGAAAGTTGGAGAACGGACTATGGTTCTACTCTTTATAATATCATGTTCTGCCACAGTAATCTGGGAGGGTTAACGGGCTGTCCGTGGGTCATTTTCCTCCTCATATTTAGCTTTTTTGTAGTGTAGTTTAGATGTTGGGACGACAGGCACACTGCGAGTTGGGGTGGCTGGATAGTCGGGTGCAGGGTGGGGGGTGGCGTAACTGTTAGTTTACTGGGGGGGTGGGGGGGAATGTTGTTTTTTTGTTTTGGTTTGGTGTTTTTTGTGTATTTCCAAGGCATTGTATACCAGAATTGCTTCGTGACGGTGTGAGGACTGGAGGAGGGTTGGGCATTTTTAATGTTTTTTGATGGGGGTAGGGGGCTCAGAGTATTGAGTTGGAATGTCAAGGGGCTGGGGGATAAAATTAAACGCAGTGTGGTTCTACAATTCCTCAAAAGACACTCTCCGGATGTAGTTCTACTTCAGGAGACTCATTTGGTGGGAAATGCTTGTAATGCGATGCATAGAAAAGGCTACCGTCTGGTGGCACATGCCGGATTTACTTCGGGGTTGAGGGGAGTTGGGATCCTCCTTAGAAAATCTCTTCCGTTTGTAGTTGACTCCATCACAGCAGATGATCGGGGTCGATATGTAGCAGTATCAGGACGTTGGGAGGGATACACTGTCTCCCTTGTTTCGATTTATGTCCCCCCGGGTTTACAAACCACTACCTATGCTGAACTGGGGAAACTTGTTTTATATCTCCCAAGAGGGTTGGTGATTCTGGGTGGGGATTTCAATGCTGTAGTCTCTGGCACCATGGACAGATCCCCGCCCCGTGACACAGGACGGGCACATAGATGGCTTCCTGATTTTCTAGAGGCTTTGGGCTTGATAGATAGCTAGAGATTGTTCCATCCTAATCAGCGACAGTATACTTTCCACTCCGGTGCTCATGGTAGTCTCTCGCGCATTGATTATAGTTTAGTACCGGCTGCCCAGGCGTCGTATATTGTTGAGGTGAAACATCTTGCTAGAGGAATTTCGGCTCACTCGCCGCTCTGGATCAGATTTGAAATGACCCTGGGTACTGGTGGTAGGATTGCCCCTTTTAATCCCTAGTATTTGCGTAATCCTAAGGTTCGCAAGGAACTTATGAAAGCATTGGAACACTACTTCCAAGATAATGAGGGTTCGGTTTCTTCGTCGGTCTCGTTGTGGGAGGCCTTCAAAACAGTGATTCGAGGTCAAGCCTTGTCCCTGATTTCGGGAGTTAAAAAACAGACAGAGGAAGAGGTTGTTGGGGTTGAATCGGACATAGCTAATATTGAATTGGAACTGGAGCAGAGGACTACCCGTGCTAAACTACATGCCTTACAACTTAAACAGCTTGAGTACAGGGCGTTGGTCACTGATAGTGCGAAGGCCCTGAGTCGAGAACAACAGGGGCGTTTATATGATGTAGGTGATAAAGCTGGTAAGCTGATTGCTTGGCTGGACAGGAGGGATGGTGCAAATCGGGTGGTTCCTGAGATTGAGAATGAGGGAGGTGATCGTATAACTGATCCACAAGGGATAGTGGATGGTTTTGCGGATTACTTCCGTAATGTGTATACCTCTGTCTCGGATAGACCGGAGGCAGACTCGTGCCAATTGCTTAGGGATATTCAGCTTCCCTGTTTGGCTGAGGAGGACCGCGATTTCATGGATAGTAAGCTTACGGTGGATGAGATTGCTTTGGCGGTGCGCTCCCTGAATTCTGGGAAAGCAATGGGTCCCAATGGTCTTCCGATCGAGTTATATAAGCTTCGGCCGGACAGGATTGCCCCGTATCTGAGAGATATGTTTTTGGAAGCTCGAGAGCATGGGGTCCTACCCCAAGATCAGAGAGTGGCCTCGATAGTAGTTATACCCAAGGATGGGAAGCCAAAATCTTGTTGTGCCTCTTACAGGCCGATTTCGTTGCTGAATTCGGAACCCAAGATATTGGCTAAAGTGTTTTCTAATAGGTTGGTCAAGGTTATTAGTGAACTGGTACATCCCGATCAGTCTGGCTTTATTCCTCATAGGAACACGGCTTTAAATCTGCGCAGATTGCACGGAGTTCTAGCAGGGGCGCATACCTTACGAGAACCGGCCGTACTAGCGTCACTTGACGCTACGATGGCTTTCGATGCGGTGGAGTGGCCATATTTGTGGGCTGTTTTAGCTAAATTCGGTTTTGGTCCTGAGTTCGTTAGCTGTGTGCGGCTCCTGTATACCGAACCTCTGGCCCAAGTTGTTGTGAACAATCAGATCTCGGCGCCATTTTGTCTTGGGCGTGGCGCTAGACAGGGATGTCCGCTATCCCCCCTTCTGTTCTCGCTGGCTCTAGAGCCCCTGGCGGCTTGGATCTGTTGGGAGCCCTCAATAAAGGGTATCCGTGGGTCCCCCACTTTGAAGATCAGATTTCTTTATATGCCGACGACATATTACTTTATCTGACTTCGCCCAAGAAGTCCCTTAACGTTGTCTGCGATGTTTTAACCTCTTATGGTAGAAACTCGGGATTGAAAATAAATTGGAAGAAGTCTTATCTTTATGTGTTGTGCGGCGAGGACCCTGTCCTGCCTCGTAATTGTCCTATACAGAGAGCTAGGGACGGATTTACATATCTTGGGATTTATATTTCACTCAATCCCGCAATTCGATATGATAAGAACCTTCTTCCTCCACTGGCCCGCTTGAAAAGCGACGTGGCCGGCTGGAAGAAACTCCCGCTGTCGCTGTCAGGGCGAGCGGCCCTGTTGAAAATGACGTCTTTGCCCCGGTTCCTCTATGCCCTTCAAAACACTCTGGATGTGGTACCAGCTAGTTATTTTCGGGAGGTGGAGGGATTGCAGCGTAGTTTGCTTTGGGACGGTCGATCACGTATAGCGCTGGCTAAGCTGACGCTCCCATGGTACGACGGGGGAATTGCCCTCCCCAATATTAAAAGATACTACTGGGCGTCTCAATTGGGAGCTATAAATCATGGAACCTATGGGTCCAATGGGGATCCGGGCTATGCGATGGATAGATGGCTGCTCCCTGGTGGTAATTACGGTATACACCCGTTACGACGCAACTTTTACTCCGCACTACCATTACAACGCGGGCATTACAACGCATGACATTACAACGCATTGCGCTGGGGGGCGCTCTAGGATAAGAGGTAAGTTTAATTTACTATCCAACACCTTCCCTAGGGTCCACGGGGACTGGAGTTAGAATAGTAAATTATACTTACCACTATCCAGCACCCCAAAGCGCTATGCGTTGTAACGGTATTCGTTGTAAATACCGCGTTGTAATGGTATGCGGAGTAAAAGTATGCGTTGTAACGTCATACATCCGGTAATTACCACAGAGTGCTGTATACTAGATCTGTGGAGAAAAGTTTAACGGGCCTGACTAGAGTGGCAGTACGTATATGGCACGATGTTACCTGTTCATTGGGATGGAAAAACTGTTTGACTCTGGCTACCCCTTTATTTGGTTCGGATAGGCTGGGCCGGTTGTGGAACACGAAGGGTTTTGATAGATGGGACTTGATAGGGATTTCTACTGTGGGTGATGTTTGGGTGAAGGGAAGAATGAAGTCATTTGTGGAACTACAGACTGAACATGAGTTGAATGAGACGGAATATTTTCGCTATGCGCAGGTGCGGCATGCACTGAAGTCGATATCCCCCGAGGGGGAGATTATACCTAAATCATCCTCGTTAGAAGACCGAATACTAGATGGGCATCTACCAGAAAGGACCATCTCACTCATTTATAAAAAATTTATAAATCACGGAGCTGATCTATTGGTGGAATTAAGGAACAAATGGACGCAGGAGGGTGTTGAAATAGACGATGAAGACTGGCAATCCGTGGTTTCTTCCCCTAAGGAAGTTGCAATTCCGGCGAGATTGAGACTTGTCCAATTAAAAATGTTGCATAGTGTCTATGTTACCGGTCCTCGTCTGATTATAATGGGGTTCTCGGAAGATGGCTTGTGTAAGCGTGGATGTGGTCAGGTGGGAACGCTTTTCCATATACTGTGGGAATGTCGATATATGGTGGAATACTGGAACAGGGTACATACTGTTATGCAGGAAGTGAAGGGTGTTCAGCTCTTACCAGAAGCTAGGAGATGTTTATTAAATATTTGGGAGCCCACAGACCTAAACGCTGCACAAATTCGATGGGTCACTCTTGGGGTCATGATTGCAAAGCGGAATATTGCACAGCTGTGGGGGTCTGCTAGGCCACCTACGATAGACGGATGGAAAGAAAGTATGGATTGGTGTATGTTCCGTGAAAAAACTGTCTACCTAGCTTGGGGTCGCCCTCGAAAGTGGAACTGTATTTGGGGGCCTTGGAACCAATATAATGGGAATATTTGTACACCACCTGCAATTGTTGAACTTGACGCTCCTCTTTCCCCATGATCCTTGCCTATGAATCTACCTGTCATTTGTACCCCGTGCTCCCTTCCCCCCCACATCGCCAATATTTTTGCACTATATATATTTCATTTGTGAGCGATCCTCTTCTGTCGTATGCACTGCTGTATTTTGTTGATGCCTTGTTTTAATAAAAAGAAATATAAAAAAAAAAGTGTCTATGGTGCCACAGCACCATCAGCTGTGAAACCCGTAGGGCCCCAAAGGCCCAATGTCATTCATACCTGCTCTGGCGGTGTGACAGTGTTCAGCAGTGCAGCAAGAGCCTTCTTCTTGGACGCTCCCAAGTCTGGATCCTGGATTGTGAAGTTGGGCCACTCATGATGGACGCGGCAGCACCCTGCAGCGAAGGCTCTTCCTATCGAGCAGTGCTGCTGATCAGTTTGCAACGATCGGAGCTGCTCCCGCTCAGTGGATACAAAAGGTACGTAGTGTTTCCCCTAGAAAAAAGGGGTGTTCCTTGGCTCCCGACTAGAGCCCTGGTGAGGGTACAACGTCCTCAGTGGAGTCCAGCCTTGCTGGGGGAAACAGGTGCAGTTGGCAGGCTAGAACCACAGGTCACAGCAGTAATTGTTTTGTCTGTGTCACTGCGCCCGAACACTTGGCCTCAGTGGTACCGGCAGCCTTTTTTGGCGTAAGGGGTTGCTGTGTGGCTCACTATTGGGCGCAGACTCTGCAGGGTTGCCGCCCTAAAAAAAAAATGATCCTACTTCTGCTCAATGATGTTCACCAGTCTCCGGGGCCAGATCATTCTGAACACTCTGGACACTCCGGTGGAGCGGAGGGAGGCCCGGTGGAGCAGGAATAGGGGGCGGAATCGGCTCCCGGTCCATCGTATTGACTTTCGGCTGTGGTTTGGTGCTATACCACTATTGCTTGCTAACATGCTATCTTATTGGGGTGTGGGCGGGGGGGTGGGCGAGTCTTCCTCCTCGGGGGTTCTTTTCGTAGAATAGTTGTATGATAGGGCGACAGGCACACTGCAAGTTGGGGTGGCTTTTGAGTCTTACGCAGGGGTGCGGGGTGGGGGGTGTGTTGTACGGGGTCTTTTGGGGGGTTGGGAGGTTGCAGTTCATGTTTCATTGTTTTCTTCAAGGCATAGTATCGATGATCTCCTGCTGTATGGTGTCGCATCTGGTGTGGGGTGGGGATGGGATTGATCTTTGGGATGGGGGTAGGGGACTTAAATTACTGTGTTGGAACGTTAATGGGTTGGGGGATAGGATCAAGCGGGGCGTGGTGTTGCAGCTGTTGCGACGTTTGTCCCCTGATGTGGTTCTGCTTCATGAGATGCACTTGCTTGGCAATACGTGCCATGCCATGAATAGGCGTGGCTATCGTCTCTTGGCGCACTCCGGTTTCACTTCCGGCTCCAGGGGAGTGGGCATTCTGGTTCGGAGCTCCCTCCCTCTTGCTGTGGATGAAATCATCCTTGATGATAGGGGGCAGTATGCCGCCATTGTGGGGCGCTGGGAGGGGAGGGTTATTACCCTGCTCTCCGTATATGTACCGCCGGGTCTCCAGACTACTACTTATGCGGATCTGGGAGGAGTGATCTTGGGAGTCCCTGAGGGTCTGCTTGTGGTGGGCGGGGATTTCAACTCTGTAGTGTCGGGGATGTGTGATCGCTACCCTCCCCGGGAAATCGCGAAGTCACAATCCTGGTTGGGGGACTTCCTGGAGGCTCTAGGGCTCATCGACTGCTGGCGCCTGCTTCATCCTGGGCAATCGCAATATACCTTTCACTCTGGGGCCCACGGCAGTCTTTCAAGACTTGATTATGTGCTTATGCCCTCCTCCCAGGCCTCCTCCGTAAGGGAGGTGAAACATCTAGCTAGGGGCATCTCGGACCATTCCCCACTTTGGTTGGTAGTGGACGCTCACTTGGGGTCGGAGGGTAGAGTGGCCCCGATAAACCCTTGGTACCTTCGCGATCCCAAGGTCAGGGCGGAACTAATTAAAACAATTGATCAATACTTTGCTGAAAATGTGGGTTCAGTGTCCTCCTCTGTCACGTTATGGGAAGCGTTTCAAAACTGTCATTCGGGGCCAGGCCCTCTCCTTGATTGGCAATGTTAAGAGACGTCGACGGGAGGAGGTTGTCCGTCTTGAAAATGACATCACCGTTCTTGAAGGGGAATTGGAGTCCGAGGTCACCCCGGAGAGGCTGCACCTTTTGGGTCTAACACAACTCGAGTATAGGGCGGTGGTGAATGATGCGGCAAAGGAGATGAGCAGAGAACAGCAGGGACGTCTGTATGATGTGGGGGATAAGGCGGGGAATTTGCTTGCTTGGCTGGATAAGAGGGAATGTGCGAGTCGAGTGGTCCCTGTGATTGTGGATGTGAATGACGTGAGTATTACCGACCCTGCTGATATTGTGGAATGTTTCGCGGACTATTTCCGGGAAGTGTACTCCCCGGTATCTGATAGACCTGAGCAGGACTCCCACTTGCTCCTGCGCGATATCTCGCTGCCACGTTTGTCCGACCCTGAAAGGGATCTCCTGGAGGCTCCGCCTGCGGTTGATGAGGTCGCGACCGCCATCCGCTCGGTTCGCTCAGGGAAGGCCTCGGGCCCTAATGGGCTCCCTATAGAGCTTTACAAGCTCCGTCCGGATGTGATGGCACCGTATTTACGGTCGATGTTTTTAGAATCGCTGGAGGCAGGCTCCCTTCCTCCTGATCAAAGATTGGCTTCCATCGTGGTGATTCACAAGGACGGCAAGCCACGTGACCGGTGCGCCTCCTTTAGGCCCATATCATTGATTAACGCTGAACCGAAGATCCTGGCCAAAGTGCTTGCCAACCGCTTGGTCACTGTCATAGGCGATCTGGTTCATCCGGACCAATCCGGATTCATACCCCATCGCAACACGGCATTGAATCTCCGGCGCTTGCATGGAGTCCTTGCACGGGCGGCAACTCTGCGTGAACCGGCCATCTTGGCGTCACTGGACGCCACCATGGCGTTTGATACGCTGGAGTGGCCATATCTTTGGGCGGTTCTCTCTAAATTCGGCTTTGGCCCTACCTTCATTGACTGGGTGAAACTGCTATACACCGACCCCTTGGCCCAAGTGGTGGTAAAAGGTCGTGTCTCGGCCTCCTTTGCTCTCAGTAGGGGAACGCGCCAGGGCTGCCCTTTGTCTCCTCTCTTGTTTGCCCTTGCTTTGGAGCCATTGGCGGCATGGCTGAGATGGGAGCCGTCCTTGAAGGGAATTAGATGGACTCCGGAGTTTGAAGATCGGATATCCTTATACGCTGACGATATCCTCCTGTATCTTACGTCGCCTCGGAAATCGTTGATTGTCCTTTTCAACGTCTTGACTTCTTTCCGTAAAAATTCTGGTCTTGTCATCAACTGGTCGAAGTCTTGCATCTATGTTCTCTGCGGCGAGGTTCCTCTCTTGCCTCGTGGATGTCCTATCTCGGTGGTGCGGGAGGGATTCACGTACTTGGGGATTTTTATCACCTTGGACCCTGTGCTTCGTTATGAACGCAATTTGTTGCCCCCTCTCCAGCGCCTCCGTGCTGATGTGACTGCGTGGGGTAGGCTCCCTCTCTCTCCTCTGGTACGGGCGGCGTTGTTTAAGATGATGTCGCTCCCCCGGTTCCTTTATGCGCTGCAAAACACACTTGATATTGTGCCTGCCCGCTATTTTCGTGAGATTGAAAGTCTACAGAGACAATTGATATGGGGGTGCCGTTCTCGTATCGCTCTTGCGAAGCTGACGCTCCCGTGGTATGACGGGGGTATCGCGCTCCCGGACATCCGCCGCTACTATTGGGCCTCTCAGTTGGGGGCCATCAACCACTGCACTTACGGTCCCTTGCCGAGCCCTGCGTTTGAGATGGATAGATGGCTGCTGCCCGGCGGAGACTATAACAGGGCTCTGTACGTGAGATCTGCCGGCAGATCCCTCACGGGCCCCACCGGGACGGCGGTGCAGGTGTGGTATCGCGCGACAGCGGCCCTGGGCTGGGCTGATAAGCCGACTCGTGCCACCCCGCTTTATGCGTCGGAAAAACTTGGATCCCTCTGGAAGTCGAAGGGTTTCGATAAGTGGGATGTGATTGGTATCAGCAGGGTGAATGATGTGTGGATCAAGGGTAGAATCAAGACGTTTGAGGAGCTGAAAGTTGAGTATGAGTTGACTGATAGAGAATCCTTTCTCTATGCGCAACTCCGACATGCGGTTTTGTCTGTCTTTCCCGTGGGCTCAGATATTCCGGAGGTGTCCCCGCTTGAAGATCGGATACTAGATGGGCATGTCCCTGATAGTACGATCTCGCTCATTTACAAAAAGTTGATCAATGCTAGGACCGACCTACTGAGTAGCCTTCGAGAGGTATGGACTAGCGATGGTCTGGAACTCGATGACGAGGATTGGCAGGCTGCGATCTCTTCCCCGAGGGAGGTGGCTATCCCGGCGCGCCTCCGGTTTGTCCAGCTCAAAATTCTCCATAGGATATACGTGACTGGTCCCCGTCTGGTGCGCATGGGATTCTCTGTGGATGGACTGTGTAGGCGTGGCTGTGGTTTGGTAGGCACGTTTCTCCATATCCTTTGGGAATGTCCTGCTGTGATGCGCTATTGGACTCGCGTGCATGCAGTTATGAGTGAGGTCACGGGTGTGCAATCGATGCCTGAGGCGAGACGGTGTCTGTTGAATGTCTGGGAGCCGAATGATTATGACCTGGCGCAGCTTCGATGGGTGACCTTGGGTAATATGATTGCCAAGAGAGACATTGCTCAGTTGTGGGGTGCCCAGAGGCCGCCGTCAGTTCTGGTGTGACAACAAAACATGGATTGGTGCATGTTTAGGGAAAAGACAGTGTATGTTTCCCGGGGCACGCCCCGCAAATGGGGGAAGATCTGGAATCAATGGAACGCAAACCGGGGTGATATATGTACCCCCCCCCATTCAGAATTGGACACTGACCCGTCGCCCTCCCAGCCTGATGTTTCCTCCACGGGACTCTAGATATCTTGCTTTATCCTGGTCTTCCCTCCCCCCTCCCCAATCTCATCACATGCTTCTGACATTTGATTTGAGAATGTGTCCCCCCCTGCGCCAAAATGACACATTTGTAATGTACTGCCTTGTTTTCTGTTTTCTTTTTTATGTTTATGTTATTTGAATTCAATAAAAAGATTTAAAAAAAAAAATGATGTTCACCAGTGGCCCCTTCTGGCATACAGGGTCCCACAGCACGGTGGTGTGGGCCTGGTGCGTCCCGCATGGTGCACGTCACATGGCTGAGATCATGGTAGCACTCTGCTGTTCTATGGGGTCGCCAGACTATTCCTGCACACCGGCAACGACCCCGTCGGTGCGCAGCCACTCTCCTTACACTTCGCTCAGATATTTCTCTTGGCAGGGCTCCCCACTGGACCTCACTTCCTCCAACACTCTCCTCTTTCTCACAAGGCGCACGGGTCTTGGCAAGTGGGCAGGCAATGGTGCTCCAGGTTCCACGGCAGGTGGTTTTGGTGTTCCTGGGTGATTCCCTATCACCGAGTACGGAGACTTGCAGGCCTTGGCCCCCAGTCCTGGTTTCAGGCAGAAGTCTTGCAGAGCTTCCTCTCCTCACACAGCTTGTCTCGTTGCTTGCCAGTTGACACTTTTTGTGGACTCATCCTCCCCTTCTTATAGACCTTTTCTAGATACCAAGTGAAATTTAAGGTCTGGGTCTATGCTGTTTTAATTTGGGGTTCTGCTTCTTTTGAAGTTGGCACTTATCCTTTTCATCTTCCTTTATGATAGAGGGCTGTCACGGCAGGCAGGAACCCAAAGCTGATGGTCCACAACATAATTCATGGGAGTGGTCAGAGTTTGCACCTGAATGTCAGCTACGTTATATGTGCATCAAAGGGTTAATCCCAGAGCTACTTTTTATGATTTTCTTTTCAGCCCCATCTCCCTTACTGAGATGTGTCCAGAACCCCTCCTGGTGATCTATCACTGAATCAAAGAGCAGCCTTTTGAGCTGTAATGGGTAGTCTGTTCCTTTAACTTAGTGTGTCCTCACCCAGCTCCTAGGAATGCCCCAATACATAAATCTGTCCGGGGGAGTCCTCTCCTCATTTCTTCACCAGGCAGGCCTGGGTTTCCCAAAATGGAACCCAGGGTCCTTCATACACTGTATCATTGCAGGCACACTCAGTGTACATTTATAGCACACTTTCTGTTCAGCACTAATACCTCTATGCATTGTACCCTCACATACATTCGGCACACACACTCAGTTTGTACGCACAGTTCAGCACTGAAGCTTTAATCAGGGTGTGTTATTTCAAAACACATGCACTGCCAGCACACAAACCCACTATGTGGCCGCTGCACAACTCTTTACCCTTCATGTAGTGTACTTCATTCAAACACACTGCACAGCACTACATCTCTCCCATAATGTATTCCTCTCAGGCATACATACGCTCGGTGCATGTATTATCCACACATACACTACACTGTACTGCTCTATCCCTGTACCCTACCCTTCTCAGGCACACATACATCCAGTTCAAAGTCAATACCCCTGCGCTATTCAGTACCAAACATCTACCAGATGTCGACAACAGGTACGTTCAGGGGCGGTTTCTTTATATAGGTGCTGGGGCGGTGTCCCCCCATCTGTTTCTTTGCCATAATAAAAATGTTTATGTTTACAGCAGTGCACGGCATGACCATCACCCAGGCAAAGAACGGAGTTACATAAGGGGGAGAGGGAGAAGTCTCCACTCTGAGTCTGCTCCTAAGGGTGAAGTGAGCATGTCAGGTTGAACGGGTGCTTTGCTCCAACCAGACCGACATGAGTACTTGGGCCCTTGTCAGGCCCTGCAGTGTAGGAGCCCAGGTGATTGCTGCAGCAAAACCCCGGGCCTAAGGTAGGTGAGCTGCACACCCGGAGGCAGCACATCGCGACTGGTACTGCCTGTAACCCCGGGCTAATGGGTTGTATGCCTGCCTGCTGCATGAAACTCCGCCGCCATCTGCCATTCTCTACCTGGCGTTTGCCCCTTCTATTGAATATTCATACCCATACTGGTCCCCGGGGCCCTATTTCGTCATTGGCTGTTGGTGGCTGATGGCTGGGAGGAGAGGCCCCAGCCCATCTGGAACTATTGATTGTACTGGAGGCCCGAGTCTGTGGGAGGGAGAGAGGCAGGCTGCGAGTCGGAGAGCTCGAGAGAAATTTGGGGTTCGGACCAGGACAGGAGAACTGGGATGGTAGATCTGGCCAAAGGAGAGTTGAGCAGAGTGACCTGGAATGGAGTCCACATAGCTGAGATGGCAGGAGGCGCACTGCTGCCAACAGTGAGGAAAGAGCTTGGGAGAGGATGATTGGCTTTGTAACGCCCAACACAGGGTGCACTATGACAGTCCGCACTGGTAAGTGACGGGTCCATGATGAGCCCCTACATCCCATTCCAAGTGTCATTGACGCCTGTGAGCATCCCAGGATCCCAGGATCAGGAACCTGCTCTACCCATCACAGGGCTTTAACTACCCTGATGTCTCTGTAGTGCTCTAACAAGCCCAAGAATAATCCCCATGTACTTGTACATACAGGGCCTGTGCAAGGCAGCAAGGCTCCCCGTCCCTCCCCGCAGCAATGTGCTGTGAATGTGAGGCCTGGCAGTTCACTCTGAGTGAGACTGGCAGACATCTAGGCTGAAGGCAGGCCTGTCAGGAGAATATACACCAGAGTGTATTGAACACTTTTAACTTCCTCCCCCCGTAAAATCAATTTATTGAGACTCCTGAAAGAACAAGCATGTTTTTTTACACTATAAGTTATACCGCACTGCAAGTAAGCTAAAAGCCAGTGGGGTCGAAGTGCACACCTTCTAATATATATATATCAACTACACACGCCTGCCATTCTATCAAGTCAGACTCCAGCATGCTTGGGATCACTCAAAAAACAACAGGTAACACGTTTCAGCAGCCGCAGCTCCCTTTGTCAAGCCTATTTTGGCTCCCATCTTAGTTACTTAAGTTCTTCTGTGCTCAGGACTGCCCCCAGCCGTCTGACGTCACAGTGGGTGTGTGCTAAGGACGGCCGGGAGCTGTCCGAATCCCTCCCACTTATTAATTCTCCCGCACAGCGGGAGAATTCGCGCAGTGCCAAAGGGGTTGAATACATGTTCCCGGGCCTTTGCAGACATTAAAGTGACAGTGCATGTTTAACCTTTAAAGTGATAGACTACAAATAAAATAACGTGATACTAGCTGCTGCAT
Organism: Lissotriton helveticus; assembly: GCF_964261635.1. NCBI lineage: Eukaryota > Metazoa > Chordata > Amphibia > Caudata > Salamandridae > Lissotriton > Lissotriton helveticus. Next base: position 800,047,031 of record NC_136069.1, read on the forward strand.
TTTTCTTAAAGTGCCCAAAAGAGGCCATTGCCCCCTGCAACCAGTGTAAACAGAGGCCTTGAGAACATGAAGGGCAAGTGCCCATTATCACCCAGTTATTCATACCTACTCTGCAATTAAACATTGATCCTACTTCTTTTCTCTTTGCATTGAGACTAAAATGCGGCAATAGAAACACAAAATGAAACAAATACTAACACACAAATGTGTGCCCCAAAAGAATATGAAATACAAAAACCTAAAATCCATCAATCATGGACTGGATCATTGTACAAAATGAATTGCCTCAGCAACCGCATTCTCAAAACTTGCTCCTATTCTCAACAGAGGACTGCATGCGAGGGCTTAGGGATGGCATCTAAAACAACTGCCTCTTTCTCTTAAGAACATACTGTAGGTGGACATGTAAATCCTCTTCCGTGGTGAGGCCATTAGTAATTTTTGTATTGAATCTTAAGATGGATCTTGATTCTAGCTGCCTCAAACACCTCTCTCTGTTGCCTCCCCTTGGTCTCACTAGCCCTTGGTCTAGCACAAAATGTTCTAAATTGTTGACGTCACTATTGTGGACCTGCTCAAAATGTCTTGCCACCGCATACGTCTGGTCCGTGTGCTTAATGGCTTGGGTGTGCTGCAGGATACGCTGATGTACACGGAAGATGGTGCTCGCTATGTACAATTTATGACAGCTACATCTAAGTGCATCGATTGCACACTCACTCCTGCATGTAAGTGGTTGTACTATCTTCCATTTGGTGCCTGAGAATGGCTGTGGCACCTCCATAGTGTTAACCCCATAATTACATGACTTGCACTTTTGACAATGTCTAAACCCTTTTCTCCCACTGAGCCATGTCTCCTGCTGTTTTAATCCGGGGGTATTGTTGACTAGATCCTTTCTCATGGACCTGGCCTTCCGGAATGTCAACAACGGTCTTTTATGTATCCTGGGACCTAAGATCAGGTCACTGCAAATCAAGTGCCAATGCCATTGGAAAAGGGCACACATTTTTTGATGCTGTTCACTGAACCCTGGGATGAACCTTATGGTTTGTCCTGTGTCATTTGGTGTGTTCTTATTCTTTCCCTCTGCAAAAATTAGCTTCTCTCTGGGACTCATGTTGGCCTTTGCTCTGGATGACTACAATGCAGCTTTGCTATACCCTCTCCTTAAGAATCTCCCTGCTAAATCTGTTTGAGCATTATGAAGCTGGTCAGCCTTGCTGCATTTCGTCCGCAGGCAGAGATTCTCTGCATAGGGAATACTGTTTTTAAGCTTTGTTGGATGAAAGCTTCGAGCATGTAGCACTGTGTTACCAGCAGTGCTCTTCCTGAAGGTTTTAGTTTTTAAAGTCCCATTCACTACATAAATTGTCAGATCAAGGAACTCCACCTCTTTCTCACTAATGTATGAGGTGAAGTGGAGATTAAGCTCATTATTGTTCAGTCTTTCTACAAAGTCTTGGGCTGAAGGTCTATCTCCACGCCACATGACGAAAAGATCGTCTATATACGTGACCACAGGATCACATTCCTAGATAGTTCAGTGACAAAGTCTTTTGCCAGCACCTGCCCCTCCCACCAGCCCATATGCAAATTTGCATAGTTGGGGGCGAATCAGGTGCCCATGGCTGTGCCCCTCATCTGTTGATACAACTCAGGCAACACAAACAGAAATGTTTTGTTGTGTCAAATCAAGCATACTCAGCAACATCCCTGTCTGCTTGTACAATGTTATTGGCCGTGAGCTCAGGAAGTGTTGTGCTGCCCTCATTCCGTCTGTGTGTGATATACTAGTATATGGAGATGTTATATCAAGTGTGATCATGATATTATCCTGTTGCCATCCTATGTTATAAAAAAAAATCACGAAATCGCCTGTATACCTCGTGGATTCTGCACTTTAAGGAACTTATACCCTGACTGTGAGATGAGACTCACTGCTCTCCAATGATTCAAATCGGAGTGAAATTTCGTGGTTACCCCCTACAGAGTGCTTTTATCTACCCTTGCATAGCATGTGTTATGTTATGTTAATAATTTCTTATATAGCGCACGTTCACCGCGTGGTTTATTGGCGCTAGCTATAGCCTGTACCTGGGGCGGCTTACACATGGGCCTGTGAGAACAGCCAAGTTTTTAACATTTTCCTCAAACTCTGGAGGTTGTTGCAGGATCGAATTTCTAAAGGAAGGGAATTCCAGAGTCTAGGAGCCAAAGTTGCAAACCTGCAACCGCCCTGCCGTTGTAGCTTAAATGACGGAGTGACCAGAAGTTGAAGACTGGTAGAACGAAGGGTGCGGGAGGGGGTGTACCTAGGTAAAAGACATTTAATGAATTTGGGGCTGCGATCGTGCAGGGACTTGAAAATAATGCAGGCCGTCTTGAATACTCTGCGTTGGGAGGTAGGAAGCCAATGAAGTTTTCTCAGCAGGGTTCTGGCAGATTGCCATCTTGGTTGCTGATGGATTAATCGAGCCGCCTGGTTCTGGACTAGCTGGAGGCGCTTGCTGAGAAAAAGCGGTAAGCCCAGGTAGATAGAGTTGGCGTAGTCCAGGTGAGATAGCACCAAGGCTATCACCACCTGAATCAGAGCCGAATGGGTGAGCATGCGACTGATCTTCCTAATCCTGCGCAGCTCAAAAAAGCAGGTGGATACCACTGTGCCTATATGGGTTTTCAAGGATAGATCATTATTAATAGTCACCCCAAGGCTTTTTACTGAGGAAGAAGGAGTAGCATAGATGGTCACTGAGCTGACTTAGAGCCTCCTACTGATATATAGCTAGCGGCCAAGTACAACGTTTCCCCCCTTGTCCGCTTGTCTCTCTACTATGTCAGGACGGTAGTGTAACTTCGTTATTAAGCTCATGTAGTTTATTTTAGATGTGTCAGCTATTTTTCCAACGTCAAAATGTGAATATAATTTCTTGAGAACCTGAACCACCAGATCAGGTAATGTGTCTATGGAATCTTTAGGAACCATGGGCAGGAAAACTAACCTGGGTTTGTATGGAGTAACAGGTCTACCATACACATGCAAATCCTGCTCCTTAGCCGGGACATCATCTGTAGGCACAGTTGCATCATCCCTAGGAAGGGTGTCCAAGTCACGTAGTAAACTGAGGTCGGAGATCACCAAACTCTCCCCACTTGCTGATGCCTCTTTCTGCACCAGTCCAGTTTTTTTACTTGTCGTGTAAAATTTGGCTAGCCTAAGCTTGTGTGTAAATTTTGGACAATCTATTCTTGTTTGGACATATTTTCCGGGACACAGTACGATAACTCACGAGAAAGGATGTTAATTTCTCCTGAATGTAATGTGAGGTCAGTTAGGTTCACTACATTACAATCAATTCAATTCAAAATAGCTTTATTCGACCGCATGTGTCATAAAAGCATCGAATAGTATATATACAATAAAATAGAAACTGTACAATAAAAAGAGAAAAAGATCAAGTAATACAGAGGGTTATTTAAAAGTCTCATAAGATAGAACTAATAGCCGCATATTTGGTTAAAAAAACATTAAACAAGTATCATAAAAGAGAATTCATTCTGGGGCACTATGTACATATAGGGGACAAGTCAGTTGTAGTCAGCAGTATATAGCAAGGTGTATGGTGCTAGTGCTATCTATATCATAATTAATATTTTGAGAGTTACATTGCAGACCAATATAGTATCTAGTTTAAACACATATAATAAGTTGTGTATCTACATTAGGGTCACACCTTGTATGGCTCTATTTCTCATTAGCCAGGCTCGGCCTAAGAACTTGGCCACTCAGCATAAAAATAGGACACTGGGTTCAGATTTTAGAATGCACAGAGCAGACCGGAAGTCGCAGGTGCCCATGTCGCTACTTATTGATTTTTCCCATTGCTCCTAGTGGTAGCGTATGCGGGGCAAGCAAAGAGTACATGGGGCAATGCACTCGACCAACGCTCGGCAGCACGGACAATGCTCTGTCATGTCCTCGGCTGTATGCCACTTTGCCATGAGGGTGTTAACAGGGAGCGTGCCAAACCTAAACTGAATGTACAGGGTCCTATCTAGTGGGACCTGGATAACATCTAGGTAAGGCTCCAGACATCTGACTTGCTTAAACAAGAGAAACTCTTCTGTCAATCTACCCAACCTTGGCTTGCATAATTCTTGCCTGTCAAACCAGTCCCAATAGTATCTCTTAAGTTCCGCTTTACATGACGGAGTCTGGGTATTCCATGAATCTTTAAGGCCAAGTTGCATCATTGCTTTCTTCACATATGAAAGCCACTTGACCTTATGGTTCACATCCAGATTCATTACTTCCGTTAGGGCTAAGGCGCAGTTGGTAAGCTCTTTGTTGCGCCCTAGGCGAGCCCAGAAGAGTAAAGGTCGTAGCCTGGCTATAGCTCCAGACGGACGCCTACCCATGTCGCACATTAATGGTGTTAAAGGGGTGTTTTGTGAGAGTGTCACCAAGTCCCTCAAAAATTTGTGCTCTGACCTACTTATTTCGTCCACATTTTCGAACCCCCATAGCTCGGCTCCATACAGAGCCGAGCTAACTGCGTTTGCTTCATAGACTGCGAGCGCAGGGGCAACAGTTCTACTATAGGGGGAGCGATGTTCTTTGCTCTAACCAATATCGTTCATTCCACTCAATCTTAGCTTTATGTAGGGCTACTTTATAATCTTTCCTAGCACTTTTAACTCTAGAACAATCTTTGTTTCTAATGGCTAGGTACAGAGATTGTCTTTTGAGTTTGCAATCTGGGTTATACCAAGGATTTTCTGTTTTATGGCAGACACGCAAAGTCCTGTCCTTACGAGGAGCCTGAAAATACGAGCTGAGTGTCACTACAGTACTGGCATGGACTGTCGAGATCATTTCGCACTTGGGTTTATCTGAAGCCACAACACTAAGTTCTACAGTTTTCTCGGACAAGATTTTGCAGATAGCCAATAAGGTTTCTTCGTGCAGAGAGACCCTGTCCCACTTAAGATGCCTCTTGCAATTAGAGGGTATGATGTTAGTAATACAGGTTGCTGCCCTACTGGTCAAGGGATTTAATACAGGCGCCCAGGGGTTAGTCGTGGTCATACATAAGGGATTATGATCGCTATCCGTCTTAGCACCTACAAACATGTCAGTCTTCTCGTCCCATAAGTTTACATCCAGTAAAATATAATCGATTTGTGAAGAACTGCCAACTCTATTAAAGGTGTTTTCCCCCTGTTCATCTGAGGGAGTTCTTCCATTTGTTGCCCTAAGATCAAACTATGTGGCCAATACATTGAGTTGAATGGCTAAGCTAGTCCATTTTTTATTGAGGGGTGAATTAAGTCGAGGGATCATTCTTTTACCATCAGACCTGTCATACGCCAGCAAATCATCTGAGCTCAAGGGCTCAAATGTGCAATTTAAGTCACCTGCAATCATAATACGATTTCCTGGCGGGCAACTAGATAATGCCTGCTCTAAAAGTGTAATAGTGGGAGATTGTCGTCCCCCCCCTCCCCCTCAACCCCCCTTCGTTCCCCTGGTATAAACATTGAACAACTCTTAAATAATTCCGCCATTTGGGCCCCTGACAGTCAATCTCAAGATGTCATGAGTTGGAAGGGAATGCATGTGAATTTGGCAACCCATGGCAGTATTCACCCATACGATCAGAGCTCCTGAGGGGCGCCCTCTCCCTACAGTGGTAGCTGGAATGCAGTAACAAGCAAAACCTGTTTTGTGTAGTGGCACAAGACTCCATGTCTCTTGAAAAACACAGATATCAAATTCCTCAATTAATTCATTAAAATAGGGGAGTATACGTTTGTTTTGTAGTCCTGCAACATTCCACGATAAAATCCTAAGATTGCTGGTCGAGGGAGTCAGGACTAAGCTATCATTTGTCAGTTCAAACAGATTCGGTTGTATTTGCGAACCAGGGTGAACTAGAAGTTTGTCTAACCCGTCTCACATGTCCTCTGGTTGAACTCAGTGTGTGGACTTAGTCCCATGTTCCCACCAGTTTCCAATACATTGTTATGTGCATCATAAGTTAATAAGGAGTAATGTACATTGTCTGATGTGTCAGGATTAAATAGAGAGATTTGTATGTCATACTTGGAGCTACAGGTGTTGGTAATTGGAGCTATGTTAGGAGAACGGTTGGTTTCTAGTCAGCCAACTAGTTCTAAGGACGACCCTTGTTCCGATGTGCCAATTGTTCCACCCCCAGTGTGCGAGCAGATGCTCCTAAATTCTGTAGATGAGGCAGATGGGGGACAAGTTCTAAATTCTAAGGCAAGAAGATTCTCTGCTAGGTCAGTAGAACATAATGTAAGTTCTATAGAATCATGTGTTAGGGCTGGGGATGAGCATCTACGAGTGCAAATAATGTCCTCCCGAATCAGGGAGCGACAGCCCCTTACTTGTCGAATCCAATGTATCACTTTATTTTTTAGGGGGAGTCAGAACTCTCGTGAACAACATTAGGGCTAAGTTTGGGGACATTAGTCATATAAATAGTTTGGCCCGGTTGATATGGGGTAATAGATGTATAACAAATCTGCTGGTATGAGTTGGCAGCAGAGTTTCTAGCCAAGGGTATATCAAAAGGTATTGATTGCTCCGGTCTCAGACTAGGTATCGATTTTTTAGGGCATTCTCTAGATGTCAATCGCTGTGTGACAGAATAACTTTTAGGTACAATGTTATTTCTATTGTTATTTGGTTTCTGACTTTTGGAGACTGGGGTCTTAGAGGATGTGAGGCATGGACTAACGAGTCCGTTTGGATTATCCCTTTCAATTGAAAGTGTCTCAGCCATTATATCCTTATTCCCATTAGGAAAAGAAGGGTTACTTGGGTACTGCGAAAGAAGTGTGGCCAGGGGTAATAACATTTTAATCATTGCAGTGAGATCTTCCATCATTTGTCTCATAGTGGATATTTCCCCCTTTAGTAAGCCAATAGATGTATAATCACCATGAGGAACAAAAGTCCACAGGTCTATACTGCCTCCCAGATGAGGCAGTACTTGGGCTGTATTTGTTAAATGTATATCTGTACCTGGATTAGAATCAGGCGCAGCTAGCACAGCAAACCTATTTGAACAAGGAGCTGTGGGATAAGAAGCACATTCATCCAAGTCAGTGATAGAAGCTCAATCTTTATGAGCCTCATCCTGTAAACCTTCTATTAAAACAAGTGGGATATTGCTTTTATCAGAATTGCCCTTTCTAGAAACTTTCTGAAACATAGCGGGGATGGTGACTAGGCATGGCGGACTTGCATTTGCAGGTGAGGAATGACCACTACTACGTGGTAACAGGAGTTCTGAGGCCAGGATGTCCTCACACTAGTGCTAAGAGTGTCAATTTTAATTTTATTGATGACACAATTACCAGCTGAGTGCTTCTGATTTTTCCTAGCCTTTTTTCCCTTACCTACACCACTATTGGTATTACTACCTGCCTCTAGCAAAAAGAAGAAGAAATTCTTTATTGCATGATTGATAAAAATCGTTTGCAATTGAGCTAAGAATACAGAAGAAAGCACCTTTGCAAAGCACATAAAAACAACTCATTTCATTACAATGACATTAGTTAAAAAAACATTTAAAAATTACAATGTGTTTTTTTACTTTTATGTTAGTGCTATTTACTGCAAGTGAAAATTGTAAAATCTGTTTAAACAAACCTAGATTAAAAGAATCAAAGCCAGGAGTTTCCATTTGGCAGACATCAATTTGTACTTTTTCTGCGTACAATGTCCTAAAAGTTCGCAAACGAATCTGACAAGAAGACTGCTTAACAGATAAAGATTATGATTCCGGGGTTTAATTTTTGGATGTTTGCGTTTTTAGTCAATTCATGTACTGGCAGGAGGTTTTAGCACCATGTTTGCTAATTTCATGAAACGTACCAGCCTGCAAGCTAATTGAATATCTCCTCCTGCAAAGTATGCTATTAATGCTTGTCGGCGAGTTCGCAGGCGTCTTTGGTTCCAGAGTTGTTTTAGTAGTAACCATCGCTCATGCTCTAGACCTTTGCAGCTACACAGTAAATGCAAAACATCCTCTTTTGGGTATGGCTCTGGATCACGAACCACCCGTGGGCCCTCCTGGTAAGTGTGGATTTATCTTCTTCCAGGGATAGTGTCTTAACTGTTTTGTTTACGAGCTGCTTGAAACATTTGTGAGTCCCATTCGCTTCCCAGAGTTCTTGTAGTGCGAGAGAGTCTATTGCGGCCTGGAGATGGACCATTGCTAGGCAGTCTTTATTCCTTTCAAGCTTTTTCCATAGATGTGAGTTCAAGGTGCCTGTCTCAGCTACCTTTATTTTATGCCAACATTTGGCGTAGGCACCGTTGCGTGCTATTTGTTGTTTGTGGAGGCCGAACTCAAGTCTTAGTTGCGCTGGCGAAGTGTACTGTGGTAGGTTGAATAGTATTTGCATTGCTTTGGACACCACCTTATCTAAGGTGGTCTCATCTCTCCCTCTCATGCATTCACTGTCGTAAGTTATCGATGGTAGTAATCTTGCTTGTAATACATCTCGCAAAGGGATTAACTTTGGGCCCGTTATTTTGTGCTTGATACTCTTTAATGCGACGGCCAGAGATATTCCTCTATTTCTGATCGCCATTTTTTGTTGCACAAACGTTCCTTTCCTGTCGAAGATTATACCCAGGTATTTATATTCTTTGATGACCTCCATCTTCTGGTCCCGTAGAGACCACTGAAGTTGTTGTTTTTTGCATTTTTGATTTAATATCATTACCCTTGATTTTTCTAGGTTTATGCTTAGCCCGTTCCTTTCAGAGAATTACTCGTCGTGTTTATAAGATGATAAGTATTAAGTCGTCTGAGTACAGAAGATTAGACAGTGTAAGGCCCCCCTAGGTTTGGGGTGTGATGGTTGCAATTATCAAGTTCTGCTGAGAGGTCTGAGATGAAGATGTTGAATAGGGTCGAGGCAAGGACGCAACCCTGCTTCAGCCCCATTGTAGTTGGTATTTCCCTTGAAAGACAATTGCCTGTCCCCAGCTTTATTTGAATCCATGTCTCTGTGTGGAGTAAAATTAATAGATTCAAAAGTTTAGGGTCTATATCCCAGCCTGATAATTTGGCCCAGAGTTTTCCTCTATCTGTACTGTCAAATGCGGCTGAATAATCAATAAAACAGACAAATAGTGTTTTTTTTAGTTTTATGGTGGCATCTATTAAAAGAGAGAAAGCAAGAATGTTTGTCGTTGTCAGTGTGCATTTTTGAAAGCCTGTCTGGTCAATGGGGATTAAGCTTTTCATTGATGCCCATTCGGTAAGTTCTTCCAATAAAAGGCCCGCAAAGTATTTGGTGTCTATATCTATTAGAGTGATGAGCCTGTAGTTCTTTGCATCGCTCCTATTTCCTTTTTTATAAATCGGGGCGATGATTGATCCCTTCCAAGAGTTGGGGATTCGTTCAGCCACTCAGATATTAATGAAGAGGGGGTGCAGTTGCTCTGCCCAGTAATTTGGGTCCTGATTATAAAGAATTGGGGGAATTCCGTTTGGCCCAGGGGCCCCGTCTTTCCTGCCTTTCGCGATTTTTTTTTTGTTCACATCTGTTTATTGTGGACACAGCGGTGAGCCTACAACCTCGTATCGAGGCCGGCCGCGTATAAATCGATTTCTTTAGTTCGGCGCCAGCTTGGATGAGGGAGACTTTTTAACACAGCGCCATGCCTACAATCCTCCAGGAGGGGGCCGGCCGCGTGGCTTACTTATGGGCTGTGTAGGGGTGCGCTGTAAGCAGGCATGTGTCCATTTCGGTGGTAGGGCGTTTGGCGGGCAACTGGCCCAACTGTCACAAACTGCGCAACAGGGCGCAACTGTCTCGCTGAAAGTCGAGGGCCAGAGTGGCAAGTAGGAAGAAAGAAAGTAGGAAAGACAGAAAGGCCTAAGAGGAGTCAGAGAAAAGAAGAAGGGATGATGAACATGTGCAGTATGCTGGTAGGGTAAGCGCAGGGGGCCGCGCGCAGGAGCAGGACCATCAGCGGTGCCCGTGGTGGTCAGGTACACAGCCTAGTTGGGTCCGCAGGGGCGAGTGCATCTTCAAAGAGGTGCAAAGCACGAAGTCTAGGGGGCATATGGCGTGCATATTCTATGGAGCAGAGGTGTCGCACTAGGGGTTCCCAAACTGCCTTACAGCGTGTGTCTCGCGCCTGTAGCCTTGCCGCGAGAAGCTCCATTGCCAGGACCTGCCAGAGGCGTACAAACCAGGAAGTTACGGGTGGCGCCTCCTTTCGCTTCCAGAATAGGGCTATGAATTGTTTGGCTGCCCCTAGCATTTGAAGTGTGAGGATCCAGTCACTGCGAGTGAGTGCTTTGAGTGTGGTAGGGCGGATGCCAAGTAGAATTGTGCGAACTTCCTCAGGTAGAGGGAAACCCAGCACCCCCTTGATGTGGCTGAGCACCTCCTTCCAGAAGACGGCCAAGGTCGGGCATGACCACCATATGTGCACGAAGTCGCCAGTCGCAGTCGCACCTCCAGCACATCGGCGAGGTATTGGGGAACATTTTACTAAGGCGCAGAGGGGTGTAGTACCATTGGGTGAGCAGTTTGTAGGCGTTTTTCCCTCTGTGGGATACTGCGATATATCTTGGGTATGTCCCTCCACAGTCTGTTCCAATGGGAGAGGTCAATGTCTGTGCCTGTCGCTGATTGCCATTGTCGTTGGTAGGGGTGCGCAGGCGTCGACGCAGGGTGCTGCAAAATGAAGTATATTTGCGAAATCAGCCTCTTCAGGCCCCCTAGGGTGCGTGCCAGCTTCTCAAAGGGCGTGTATGCCCGGGTGGCCGCTCGATACATGTCCTCCCCCACAGTCCAATGACGTAGCTGGGTGTGCTGTAAGGCAGCCGTCGGTGGTACCCCAAATTCCTCCCTACAGTCCTTCCATGTTTTGGGTGAGCCCCCTATGAAGAGGTCCCCAATCACTCTGCAGTCCCCTTGTATCCACTTGTCGAACGCCCGGGTCCGATGGGCCGGGGGGAACTGCGGATTCCCGGCAATCGGTGTGTGTGGAGATGGGAACGTGGTAAGACCCCTAGACACAGCTACTCTATCCCAGATGTCCAGGACCGTTTTTGTGGGAACCGCAAGGTACGCGCTTTTGGAGCGTGCTGTTCGCGGGAGCCAGGGCAGGTCCCATATGGTGCGTCCTGTGACTGCCCTGTCCATATGGAACCAGTGCTTGTCGCTTTCGCGTGAGCCCCATTCCACCACGAATCGGAGGTGTGCTGCCCAGTAGTAATGTACCAGGTTGGGGCATGCCAGTCCGCCTCTATCCCAGGGTTCCATAAGGACCTTCTGCGAGAATCGGGGGCGTTTCCCACCCCAGATGAAGGACGTGAATTCGCGTTGGAGGCTCCGTATGCAGTGGAGCGGAATAGGGGTGGGTAAGCATTGAAATACATATTGGATCCTAGGGAGGATCGACATCTTCACCGCGTTGAGACGTCCCAGCCAGGATATCATCAGGGGTCTCCACTTCCGGAGATCCTCCAACACCGCTCTCCGGCACTCCGTCCAGTTTACCGAAGACCAGGAGCCTAATTGGGGAGTGATGTCAAGGCCCAAATACCGAATGTGGCTTTCCGCCCATCGGTAGGGCGCAGCCTCCTGCAGGGATGGGAGCTCCTCAGCAGGTACAGTGAGGTTAAGCACCCAGGATTTGGTGTGATTTATTTTCAGGCCCGAGGCCTGCTCGTATAGGCAGAGCACCTCATGAGCCGCCGGTAGGGATTCGCGAGGATGCGTTAGGGTGAGGATCAGGTCATCCGCAAACAGCACCACCCTGTTATCTCTTCCCCCGTGTGGTATGCCTTGTATTCTTGGGTCGCGCCTAATCAGCGCCGCGAGCGGCTCTACTGCGAGGGCGAACAGGAGCGGCGAGAGCGGGCACCCCTGCCTCGTACCTCTGTGTATCGTCAGCGGCGATGACAATTGTCCATTAACCCTGATTCTGGCTCGCGGCCCTAGATACGGGGCCATGATCCGCGCTATCATTTTGGGGCCCAGACCTAGTTTCTGGAGGACCTCCCTCAAGAAGTCCCAGTCCACCCGGTCAAAGGCCTTCTCCGCGTCTAGCGAGAGGAGACAGGCCGGAATGTCCCAGTGCCCCACCTTACCCACCAGATGTGCCAGTCTACGCACATTGTCAGCACCCTGTCGACCATGGATGAACCCCACCTGGTCCGGGTTCACCAATCCTGGCATGTGAGGGTCGAGTCGCTTCGCCAGTAGTTTAGTATAGATCTTCAGGTCAGTGTTCAGGAGGGCGATCGGGCGGTACGAGGCACATTGCGCTGGATCTTTCCCTGGCTTTGGTATCAAGGCTATCTCCGCCAGTCCCATATCAGGGGACGACCAGACACGTCAGAGAAGGATTGAAACAGTCTCAACAGGTGGGGACGGAGCTGGGTCTGGAAGAGTCGGTAGAAGGTCAGCGGTAAGCCATCCGGCCCTGGGGTTTTCCCCACGGGGAGGTCCCTCAGTGCCGCAGAGATCTCGTCCTCCAATATGGGCCCTTCCAGCTCCAGCGCACATGCTGGTGTTAGCGGAGTCCCCTCGTAGTCGTCGAGGACAGCCCTCCGAGCCTCCGCCGACGTAGGTTCCTCTGCGTATAGGGAGGTATAATAGGCTGCAAAGGTATCCAGTTTAGCTCCTTCCGTGACGGCACAGGTGCCGTCCTGGCGTTGTATCATTGCGATGTGGGCTTTAGCCGTCTTCGCCCTCAGCCGTCCCGCCAGAAGGCGCCCCACTTTGTCCCCCCCTTGTAGTATTTCTGTTTTAGCGCCAGCAATGAGTGTTCCGCCTTGTTAGTGCGTAGGAGGCGGAGTTGTCCCCTAAGGTTCGCCAGCTTTCTCCTGGACGCCAGGGAGGGCCGGTCTCTATCCTGTCCCTCCGCCTGCTTGATCTCACCCGCCAAGTCAGCCTCCAGTTTGTGAGCTGCCCGTCGTCTCGCTATCGCCAGCGAGGTGATGTGACCCCGGATGGTGGCCTTAAAGGCATCCCATACTGTCGGGAATGGGATCTCCGGGATGTCGTTGAGGGCGAAGTACGAGTCTATGGCTTCCCGGATGCTGTTGACATCCTCCGGGTCTCGAAGGATGCTCGGAGGGAGGGCCCATCGCCGTTCCCGAGGGGCGCGTGCTAGTGGATCTTGCAGGAGCATCTCCACGTGTGCGTGGTCCGATAGTGAGATGTCTGATATGGTAACCTTCAGCGTGTCCCGGGTCAGGTCGGGAGAGGTAAAGAGGTGGTCGATACGCGAGTAAGTTCTGTGGGAGTGTGAGTAGAAAGTGTAGTCTCGGATTCCTGGGTTATGATAGCGCCATGCATCAACGAGCCCCAGGTCAGTGATCTGCCCTCTTAACGCGGCCGACATCGTGCCCGTGCCGCTAAATGCGCCGTCCCCGCGGTCTACGTCTGGGTCCCACACTAAGTTGAAATCCCCTCCCAGTATTGTGCGCAGTCCGCCGGTCTGAAAATGTTCCCGCAGAAGCGACTGGAGGTATTTATCTTGCGACTGGTTAGGTGCATATACATTGCCAAGGGTGAATTGCATGCCTCCCACCTGCACCGTGGCCCGAAGGAAGCGTCCGTCTCCACTCTTATAGGGTTTTATGGACCCCCACCTGAAGCCAGCTCTGCACAATATCGCCACCCCCGCAGTTTTAGTGTCAGCCGATGCCCAGAATTGTGTGGGGTATCTGGGGTGTGCCATACGTCTAGTGTCCCCCCGCAAGAGATGGGTCTCCTGAAGAAAGATGATGTCAGGGGAATGGTGGAGAAGATAGCGCCATACCTGAGTTCGCTTGTTGGGAGAATTGAGTCCTTTGACATTAAGTGTCAGGACCTTTAGGGGAGCGGGGACAGTTACCGCCATGGTACGAAGGGGATAAAAGCCGCTTCATCACCCTGTGTCTTCCACCCCGCGGGACAGAAGGGAGTGGCCGTCCCCACCCACCGCATTCGCGCAAGCACCTGTAGTGGCTGTCGGGTTGCCGCATTGCACAAAGAGAGAAGGGGCTAAGTGAGAGGGAAACTCAGATGAGAAGTAAGAAAAGTAGAACAAGTAGGAAAAGAGAAAGCACACAGAAGGTAGATAACCACAATAGGCCAACAGGGCCGTAGTAGAATGTCCCAAGTTCCGGGCATCCGCTACCCTAGGGTTTGGATGGTCTCAGGAATGTCACTTCCTTTGGGACAAGTTGGGGGGCGTATTGCCAAAGGTGTGAGTCTCAACTATCACGAGGCCCGTCTACCCCGTTGCCCGGTGTGGATTCGAGGGGTAGGTGGTACAAGTTAATCTCAAAGGTGAGTGTGTCACGTCCGCCAGGACAGAGAGATTGGGTCCCCGCAGCGTGGAGTTCACTCCTAAGTCGCAGGGCCGCCGGGTCCGGCCCCAATCACCTCCTGAGGGATAGTGGCTCCAATCACCGGCCCGTCCGGGCCGCCTCCACTGGTCAGTTGCCCCCCTGTAGAGATACGGCGGGCTCAGGTCCAGGCATGCGCTTCCCCCGTATTGCCGAGGCGCGTGAATTCGTGCGGGCTGCAGAAGTGCAGGTGTCTTCCTATCGCCCTTCAGTGGGCGCACGGTCACGGAGGCTTCTATCCCTGCATAGGGGTTTGCAGCGGCGTTCTCCTCAGCAATCGTTGATCATCTAAGTGTGGGAGCTGGTCGACTGGGGGTCATGGAGTATGAGGTTTCGAGGGGTGCTCCTCGCGGTCGTTCTCAAGGGAGCGAATGTGGTCGATGATGTCTTGCTTGGCCTGGGATGTGGAGCAGGCATCTTTCGGGGGCGTCCGGCGACGCCGGGTCACCGTGGTCCAGTCCGGTCGAGCCGGGGATCTCTCCTGGCGCTTGGAGCGGGATGGGCTTCGCTCGGGGGATTCCGAGAGTCCAATCAGCTGTGCCGCCTCATTGTAGGAGTGGATTACTCTGCGCTTGTCATCCCAGCGAAAGATGAGGGCGAAGGGGTGTCCCCACTGGTAGGGGATGTCGAGAGTCCGTAATTTTTCTGTCACAGGGCGGAAGACTCTCCTTCTATGCAGCGTGTTGGGCGCCAGATCTTGGTAGATTTGAATCTTGTGCCCCTCGAATCGTAGGTCCTGCTTGTCCCTTGCTGCTTTCAGTATGGCCTCCTTCTCCGTGAAGTAGTGTATTCGGGTTATTATATCCGGGAGAAGGCCCGTCTTGCCTCCCGCGCTGAAGATTCGATGTGCGCGGTCCAGAAGCGGCAGGGAGGCCCCTTCGCCGCCTCGCACCTCATGCAGGAGCTGAGCCGTATAGGCCATGATGTCAGTCCCTTCTTTCCCGAGTGGTACGCCGCGGATGCGGAGGTTGTTACGGCGCCCCCTATTCTCAAGGTCCTCCTGTTTGACTTGGAGCTCGATGTTTTGCTCCTCCAGAGCCGACACCCTCTGCCACAACTGCTCGAGATCTTCAGTGCGTGTGTCGACAATTTTTTCAAGTCCATCGACCCTGTCCCCCAGCTCTGTGACTTCTTTGCGCATCTCTTTGACGCATGTATGCACCTCCGACCGCAAGGAGCCTATCTCCGATTTCAAGTCCGCCATGAAAGAGGACATGAAGGCCTGGGTCACCGGAGGGGAGTCAGTGACGGGCGGCGGCGTTTCTTCAGTCGGTGCTGACGCTCCAGCTTTGCCCCACATGGCGACCACCGACGTGCCCTTGGACGTTGTCGCTGGGTCCGTCCTGCCCCCCCCTCTGCCTCGGGTCATTGTCAGCTTAGGGCGCGGTGTCCAGTCGCCTGTTATGTGCCCCTCGCCGCAGGCACGGTTCCTCGACGGCGTTGCCGGGGCGTGGGGATAGTGCGGAGCGCCACCAGTCTTCCACTCCCCGCTCGAGCACTTCCCCACGGGCAAATTCGCTCTGCCCACAAGACGGGGTTCAGGCCCGGGTCCTCCAGGTACCACTAGCGCGCGGGGGATCTGCTGCACAGGCCGGCCCCCTCTTCAAGCCCCGGGTGTCACACCTCTCGTCCCCCAGGAAATGGCGTCGCCGCTCAGGAGTGGCGCCGGTCACTCCGGGGCCCCACAGTCAGAGCAGGGGTACTCACGCGCCTGTCGTAGCTCCGTGCCCTCGCTCCAGATCAGCTAGCTCGGTCCCGGGGATGCAGATGTCAGTGGGTGCAGCAGCCGGAGCGGCCAGGGCGGCGGTCAGGGTCCGATCCCGAAGAGTCAAGATGGCGGGCGGCGTGAGCAGCAGTCCCAGCCGTGGTCCAGCGGCGCCGGGTAGCAGCGGCGCACCAGTCCGCAGACAGGGGAAGGAAGAGCTCCGATGGGGGGGATTCCGTTGGGCACCCCTGCAGCAGCTTCCAGTTTCACAGTAAAGTCCCCGGGCAGGGGCCCAGCCGGCGGCGCCCCCGCGCCAAGTGCGGCTCTGTGTCCCCGTCAAAGCCGGGTCCTCCCCCATGGACTGCGGCCGGGCACACACCGCACTCCTGTCTAGGAACCGCCTCAGCGCCGTCAGCTCCGTCCGCTCTGATCGCTGGGTCCTCAGCACGCAATCAGCAGCCGTAGGTCACCCCTGTAGAGTCGGTCGTCCCCTCAGCTCTGCGTGCCCCCCTGGGAGTAGGCAAGGCCCAGTCGCCGGCCGTCCGACGCGTCGAGGAAATGGCGGCCACACACCGGCCTCAGCTCCTTCAGACCCCTGCTCGCCCCCAGCTGAGCCGCCTGCACAGGATCAAAGGGCCTCGCTTCTCTTGCAGGATGGGCCGGGGGGGGTGGGGGTGTCTTAAACGATGCGCTTGGTGTGCTAGGTGCAGCACTGGAGGCTATCGCGGACCTTAGGAATCGCCGCCATCTTGGGGTCAGGCAAGTCGGGCCGACTCCGGCCTGCAGCGGCAGCTTTTTCTTGGGAGTCTCACCTCCTTGACAAGTTGAGGCGTTGGTGGGGTGTTCCTCTCGTCCTCGCAGTCTTGCAAAAGGCGCTCGCTGGTGTGAGGGGCTGGATTCAGCTCTCGGCGTCAGGCGAAGTCGCGGTAGCAGGGCAGCGCCATCTTAGGTCCCGGACAACGCCTGAGCGCGCTCCGCAAGGGACTGGAGGAATGTTTGCTTGCAGGCATCTACGGGCTCCAAACTGGCAACCGGAGGGCACCGCAGGGAGCGAGGCAGCACAGCACGAGTTCCGATCGCTGTACAGCGAGGAAGCACCCGCAGAGGCGCAACCACCCGGGAGCCGGTCCCCAGTCACAGGACCAAGATGGCGGGCGGGTCCCCCGGCGGCAAGGCGTCCAGGCCCTCCGAGCTGCACCCCCCTGTCTCCCCCGCCGGATCCGCCTCTCCGGTGGCAGCCGCGTGTCCAGGCACCAGCAGTTGTGGAGGTACCCCTTTTGTAGCCCCCGAGTATCGCTTTTAATAGCTAATGTAGGCAACGGGGCGACGGAGCTCGCCCGTGGCACTTCCTCTCACATTGCTGTCTTGGCCACGCCCCCCTTTCGCGATTTTTATCTTAATCTGTTTTATTGTACCTGGGAAGTTGGTCTCCTCGACTAGAGGCTTTGGGGCCTGCGGGCGTAGCTGCCGGGCCACAGTGTCTTGTTTTGATCTATCAGCTTCTTTATTGAAGTGGTGCACTAAGTGTTTTACCCAGGCTTCCTCAGTTATGTGGGAATTGATTCCAGGGGCCTTAGGATTCTCTATTTTATTTACTGCGAGCCAGAATCTTGTCTGTTAGTTTTTGCGTCGTAAAGCAGTTTAGCGCATGTTTTTTTCTGTGGTTTCCCGTTTTATTCACCACAAGTTCTTATTCTTGCTGCTTTTTAGCTTTCCCAGCTCCATCTGTAAGCTGCTGTCAGGACCTTTTTTCTGGAGTCTGCGGAGTGTTCTGTTAATGTCGCTTTTTATTTGCCTTAATTTGCTGGTTTGGGTTGTCGGTGGATGGATTTTTTGAGAGTTTATGGGCCTGGCAAGTAATTCCTTTTGGTTGTTTGATCCATGAATTACTTTTGATGATTTTGATTTGGAATTAGCTGGTCCAAAGTTTTTCAAAAAGAACTCCCAGGCGCTTATATTATTGTCATTCTGTGGTTTAAGTTCTTCCCAGCAGATTTTGGCCTCTTTCACAAGATTTTCCGGGTCATTCGTTTTACATTTGATTCTTTTGCAATTTGAAGTAACCTTTGCACTTCCATTGGGAAAGTTAGTGCTGTTCCCTGTGCCGTCAGGGTCAGTTCTTGTGGCAGATGCTCGCTACAATCTAACATACCAATCTTAAAAATCACTTACTAATTTAAAAAGTGGGTAAGATAAGAGAGTGTAGTCTATCGTAGTACTGGAGGTGGAATTATGGTTGGTTGCTGCTTGGGGGCGGTCGCCAGGTGTTCGCCCGTTTAGTGAAATCAGACCCAAACTTGTTAAGTCCATTAGTAGATCCTTTGATAGCTTAGTTTGTTTTCCCCACATACTTTCTTCCTGAGGAGGGACTCCCCTTTCAAGCAATTGGTCATCTGCATGCTGATCGTTTCCTTGAGAGGAATATATTAAAATCTCCTGATACGATGTAATTCAGAGTTTCAAATTCCGTGATTAGTTTGATCAGTTCTGACACCAGGGATTTTGCGCCAGTTTTTTTTCCTTTTCGGTGCAAGTAGGTATTTAC
Source organism: Lissotriton helveticus (assembly GCF_964261635.1). Classification (NCBI taxonomy): domain Eukaryota; kingdom Metazoa; phylum Chordata; class Amphibia; order Caudata; family Salamandridae; genus Lissotriton; species Lissotriton helveticus. The sequence continues at coordinate 800,065,689 of NC_136069.1, forward strand.
CAGGATTAGCTGTTGTCTGATTTTTCCTGGGGATACGATCTCCAACTGTATTGCGTTAATTCCATTGTTTGATGTATTCTTGTTCAGCAGTTCTTTTACTGTGTTTATTGTTTTTATTGAGGCATACGTGGTGAGGCGTACTTTCGGAGAGAATCCTTATGTACTTTGGGTACCATATAAAAACTGGGGCTTGTGGTACATAAGGATCCTCTCAGACCACCATGTCGACCTATAGTTTCAACCAGAAGAAGTGTGCATGAACCAGTGGGAAAGTTCCTGGATAGATATTTGCAACCTTGTGTGATGAAAATGAGATCTTTCTTAAAAGACACCACAGACTTTCTCAACAAACTTAAGACTATAACCATTACATAAGAACAACCAATTGTGCTCTGCACGATTGATGTTAAATCTCTGTATACATCAATCCCCCACCAACAAGGCATTGAAGCAGTAGAAAAAGCACTACTGCACACAGAATACAAAGACAACATGAAAGTTTTTCTGGTGGAGTTATTGGACTTTACACTCATGCATAGCTACTTCAAATGGGATAACACCTGGTACCTACAGACGAGCGGAACATCTATGGGTAATTGCGCAGCACCAACGTACGCGGAAATCTTTGAGTGATTTTGATGAAAAACATATTCTGGATAACAAAACATGGAAAGCACAGACACTACTATACTTGCGCTTCATAGATGATATCTTAATCATATGGAGAGGCACAAAGGACACATTAACAGCTCAAATCACCCAATTGAATACCATAGATGAAAGAATCCAGTTTACCTTTGAAATTCAGGAGAACATCATTCACATTTGGACGTAGAGATCACCAAGAAAGAGACAGGATTTGAAACAAATCTTTATATGAAACCAACTGATAGAAACAATGTCCTAAGGTACGAAACTTTTCATCCTCAACGACTCAAACAACACTTACCTTACTCCCAACTACTAAGGGTCAAGAGGATCGTCTCAGAACCCAACAAACAAACAAAACAGCACAAATTGAACATATGAAAACCCGCTTCAAACAACGAGGATATCCAGAAACTCTATTGAAACAAGCCATTGATCGAACAGCCAAAAAAACTAGAGAAGATCTGTTAACATCACAGCCCACAACCAAGGATGACAGAATTACCTCTGTGAGCAAGTATTCCAACATGAGTCGACATTTCAAAAAAATAATCAAAAAACATTGAAGTCTACTAAATATGGAACCAGACTTCAAAAACATTTTTGAACAAGAACCACTGTCTGCATTCACCAGGTCTAAAAACCTATCGGAAATGTTGAAACACCCCAGTAGGAGCATTGATACAAAACAATATAGTGGTACTACCCCCTGTTGGAACTGCAACAACTGTCACAACATCATCAGAGGAGGCTTCATCACTCACCCTATGAAAGGACACAAAATTCACTTACAAGTGAATGCCACGTGTGACACAACAAATATTATCTACATGCTCAAATGTCCCTGCGGGAAAGCGTACATTGGCCAAACCAAACGTAAAACTGAAAAGCAAACTCAATGAGCATAAGAGTAATATAAGAACAAAAGTTATAAAATCCACGGTAGCTACTCACTTCATAGAGGCGCAACATCACATTAGCCAACTCAAAGCATGTATTTTTTTAAATTGTAGAAAGGGCGGAAGGAGTTGACCAGAGGAATACCCTACTGAAAAGAGAGAATTACTGGATTTACCACTTGAACACTTTGAAGCCCCATGGTTTGAATGAGCGGTTTGAATGTTTATGCTATTTTGAAAGGAAGTTTCTAAAAACATGGACGCATTGTTAGAGACTGAGAGCTATAGTAATATGCCTATCGTACTACTGGCATGTAGTAATGAGGCCAATCCACATAGTGACTATGCACATTTACACACAGTGTAATACTTGTATTTCATATCAACATTTTTACAATATTGTATTTTATTTTGTTGTTAAATATAATGTCATCATAACGGAATCATATAATGTTCAGCGCTTTAAAACATGGGCAAAGCATTCGTTACTCCCATTTTCTTCAAATCGAGTGACCCTTTCCAAACACCCATGTCTATCGTTTTAACATTCACATCAGATATACTAATAGAACATAATGAAGCCTGTGATCTTCTTTAGATACCGGAGTATGGGCCAGATGTAGGTCGGTCGGTAACGGGCGAAAATCGGTATTTTCGGCTGTTACCGACCGGTATGTAAGAATTGGTATGTAGGGGCACTTTTTTACAAAATCGGTAAATTTACCGATTCGGTAAATTTACCGATTCTGTAAAATACCGAATCGGTATTTTTACCGATTCGGAAAATCTCAGATGTAGGTGGGACTCTTCAGAGTCCCAAAGGCCCTACAAATTCGGTATTTTACCACACAATCCTATTGTGTGGTAAAATACCGAATTCAGGTGTGCATGCACATGTGTGCATGCACACCTATGCCATGTGACAGACAGACATGCCCTTAGGGCATATCTGTGTGCCACATGGCGCACATGCCTATTTTTGGGGTGCCAGAGGGTGTCAAAGTGACACCCCCTGCACCCTTGCCAAATTCGGTATTTACCGATTCTGTAATTACAGAATCGGTATTGCCCATTGATTCCTATGGGCTTCAAGGCCCATAGGAATCAATGGGCAATACTGATTCGGTATTTACAGAATCGGTAAATACCGAATCTTAAAGATTCGGTATTTACAGATTCTGTAATACCTACATCTCCCCCCTTCATATTTACCGACTCTTAAATACCCAATCGGTAAAATTCGGTATTTAAGAGTCGGTAAATATGAATTACCTACATCTGGCCCTATATCTTTATTGACAAATAACATCGATGTCACTTTAACAAACACGTCACCACTAGCCGTCAGAACGTAAGAACATAGGTTCACGTCTTTAATTAACAACCAACGAGATAGCCGTTACACACGATTAACGCAGGAGAGATCCTCACCGCGTTTGGTAAGCACCTACTAACCGATTAATATTCCTCGATTTTAATACAATTGCAGGCGTGATCAGTGTTTGTTAACTACCGCTTTTACAGCGCGTAATGAATGCAATTGAATATATCGATATATCGCACATTTGAGACGGCCGAATTCTAACTGAAGACTACCACGCGGGGAGCACAGAGATAACGTAGGACGATGCACATTACCTTTGGAGAACGGAGCAGGATAACACTCGACTAACTTATGTTTATTTTGTTTATTTTACTTTAACCACACGGTCGTGGTCATGAATCAGCGATTCTATGTTATGAGACAGTAAACATGTCGTATTTGATTTGCTTTTCAGATATTCCCCTGATGAAGGCTTGTGAAGCCGAAATGCATTGGGAGGGAGGAAAAAATGCATGAACGCCACATGTGAATATAATGCATTATGGGAAAAGAAGTTTCCACCTACATATGGAGGAATATGGTGTGAATAAACACATTGAATGACAAAATAAAGTCAGAAGAGTATAAATAACATTATTTTCTATTAACATGGCTGAATGTACAGCATTTTTCACCTGTGCCCAGGGAGACAGCCTAAGGGAACTTGGGACTGCTACTTCATTGTCTATTCACACTCCCGAGTGGGGGGGGTGATTCCCTGGAGCACGGCCTATACCAAAACAAAGAAGAAGCATCAGCGGTGCAGGACCGATACCATATTGATATACACAATTCCTACTCGACAATCATAGCACGCATATAGTTGAAGATGCAGTATGAAGAGATAGCCCACCTTACTGACTCAAGGGCGGAGACATTTGCATTCGCCGATGAGATTTCACAAATTTATTCAATAATCTAAGAAGAATCTACCGAATACATCACCACCCGAACAAAAGAACAACATGTAAGACAACTATTTTATTTGTCTATAGGAAATAAATAAACCAGCGCCTGAATGCCAGCATGATGATTAGGTATCATAAAGCTCAGAGAATTCCGAGAGGCCTGAGAATATCCTTAATACCCTCTTTATGCAAGAACACACAGAAATTCACTGAAAAATGGTATGCCATGCTTAATTAGTGCTCCTTGGATTTGATACTTTTGATAATAGAAGAACTCCCAAATATTTTGGAAGAATTGAAAAAAGAAATTAATACAGTCAAAAGGGAATTAGACATGTCAGTTACAGCTGAGGATATGGCTAAAATCTTGGAGGACATCAACAACCAACTGCAGAAACACCCCCAAGAAGTCAACGAAAGGAAAATAAGAAAATATCGAGGGGACATCATTGATTACAAGTATGGGGAAGTGTACACATGGGCGGAGATTTATGCAAAGAAAAGACAAACCCTACACCATTAACAAAGATACTTCCTCAACGGATAGTGACGTTTCTTCAAGAAACATACCACAGGAAAATACAAATCAAGGTCAACAAAACGTGGCAAGCACATCGTCCAATGTTCCTTTTTTAGGAACAGGCCGAGAAGACCGCGAAGACCCCGGCGGGGAAAAAGAAAAAGGACCCCCAAACGAGGAATGTCACAGCAAAGAAGGACAAGACCAAGAAATTAACTCTGACAACAACCTAGTTATTAACATTTCTGATTATCATTTCAATGAAGATCAAATACGAGTATTACAAAAAGGAACATCATTCGTACCAACAGCCCATACAAATTTGTTGGAATTAAATGTCAGCCTCTTCAAATTAATGAGAAAACTGAGATTACGTCATTTTTTTGACAATGTTATAACTGAACAAAGGACAGAAGAAGAAGATCAGCTCAAAGGATTGAGACCCACTATCACTTATATGGCTCCGATAAGTCATAAAACTTTGGATTTGTTTGAACAGTTTGGTAAACAAGACATATCAAAATTAAATGGACACAAGAAAAACAAACGAAAGAATTTCATGGCAAAAGAATTTTGAATATTGCGATCAATCGCTAATAACAAAGAAGTAACTTGCCAGAAAGCAGAGGAAGGGGGTGCCCTAGTTTTATTAAACAGTTCATACTATGTGGACCAAGTGAAGGATCACCTTGAGGATGAGAACATCTACATGAAACTGGATTTCATTCCAACCATGGAAGTCAAAATTACACTACAATGGATCGTACAGAAAGCAGTAGATGGAGGAGTTATCAATGAAAAGGTTAAGAAATACCTAATTCAGGAAAATCCTACAATCCCCAGTTTTTATATGGTACCCAAAGTACATAAGGATCCTCTCAGACCACCATGTCGACCTATAGTATACACCAGAAGAAGTGTGCATGAACCAGTGGGGAAGTTCCTGGATAGATATTTGCAACCTTGTGTGTTGAAAATGAGATCTTTCTTAAAAGACACCACAGACTTTCTCAACAAACTTAAGACTATCACCATTACAGAAGAACAACCAACTGTGCTATGCACGATTGATGTTAAATCTCTGTATACATCAATCACCCACCAACAAGGCATTGAAGCTATAGAAAAAGCACTACTGCACACATAATACAAGGACAACATGAAAGTTTTTCTGATGGAGTTATTGGAATATATACTCATGCATAGCTACTTCAAATGGGATAACACCTGGTACCTACAGAAGAGCGGAACATCTATGGGTAATTGCGCAGCACCAACATACGCGAATATCTTTATGAGTGATTTTGAAGAAAAACATATTATGGATAACAAAACATGGAAAGCACAGACACTTCTATACTTGCTCTTCATAGATGACATCTTCATCATATGAAGAGGCACAAAAGACACATTAACAGCTCAAATCACCCAATTGAATACCATAGATGAAAGAATCCAGTTTACCTTTTAAATTCAGGAGAACATCATCCACTTTTGGACGTAGAGATCACCAACTGATAGAAACAATGTCCTAAGGTACGAACGTTTTCATCCTCAACCACTCAAACAACACGTACCTTACTCCCAACTACTAGGGGTCAAGAGGATCGTCTCGGAACCCAACAAACAAACAAACAGAACAAATTGAACATATGATAACCCGCTTCAAACAACGAGGATATCCAGAAACTCTATTGAAACAAGCCATTGATCGAACAGCCAAAAAAACTAGAGAAGATCTGTTAACATCACAGCCCACAACCAAGGATGACAGAGTTACCTGTGTGAACAAGTATTCCAACATGAGTCGACATTTCAAAAAAATAATCAAAAAACATTGGAGTCTACTAAAGATGGAACCAGACTTCAAAAACATTTTTGAACAAGAATCACTGTTTGCATTCACCAGGTCTAAAAACCTAGGGGAAATGTTAAAACACCCCAGTGGGAGCATTGATACAAAACAATATAGTGGTACCACCCCCTGTTGGAACTGCAACAACCGTCACAACATCATCAGAGGAGGCTTCATCACTCACTCTATGAAAGGACACAAAATTCACTGATAGCGGGGATCGCTTGCACGCCCTGCGTGGCCCATGTCGGGAGGGGTGATGACACGCACTGGATCAGGAACTGCGTCGACGAAGGGGAAGCAAACGAAAACTACGCCCAAGATGGACGCGGAGCACGTGGCGTCGAAACTAGACAGTGTACTGGCGGCCATGGAAAGAATGGAAGAATCCCGCCAACAGATGCGCACTTCCCTAGAGACCAGGATTGATGGAGTGACCATTGACCTGGCCCATCATAGGGCCGACCACAAAAAACTCCAAGAACGCACCACGACGCTGGAGAGCACGGTGACAGCCATCGAACCGAAGATAACCCAGGCGGATTAACACATACAGGATCTCCTAAACAGAGTGGAGTTTCTAGAAGACCGCGCTGAGGATGCGGAAGGACGGGCGCGAAGGAACTATATCCGCTTGGTGGGCATTCCGGAGAAATGGGAAGGGACGGACCCTGCTCGCCGCGTAGAGAACTGGCTGCGTGACCTGCTACCGGAAGACACGCTCTCACCCTATTTCGTGGTGGAATGGGCCCACCGCGTGCCCACGAAACCGCTACCACCTGGCTCGAACCCTAGGCCATTCCTTCTCCGGGTACTTAACTACAGGGACCGTGATGCGATATTACGCGAGTCCAGGAAGCTGGGAGAAGTCACCATAGACAATGCTACAGTGATGTTCTTTCCCGACTACACCGTGCAAGTACAAAGGCAGAGACACTCGTTCTTGGCGGTGAAGAGGCGCCTACGCCAAGCGGATCTCAAGTACTCACTGCTCTTCCCAGCCCAACTTAGAGTGATCGCACACGATAAGACGCACTTCTTCACACGCCCGGAGGAAGCGGAGGCCTGGCTATATGAAGGGATGCCGGACGCACCTAGGAAAGCACGAGGAACCACCACCACGGAACGGACTCGAGGACCGAGAAGACGGCGCCGCCGCAGGACGCCCTCATCCCCACAGAATCGGGAAACGGCAACACACTCTCCGTCCATGGATCAAATTCTGCAGGACCAACGGGATGCCCTACGCAAGGTGGTGGAAATCAGCAGTTCTCCACCCCAATCGCCACATCCGAACGCCAGCCCGGCCGCATCCCTAACGGATGATGAGGCGGTATACGGCCTACCGGACACCCAGCGCTCCCAGGAGCTTCCTGAAGTCACGCCTCAGACAGCAGACCTTTTCGGCTAACCAGGGGCCAAAAATCACCACGCCTTCCGAATGCAGCGCGGACACAGCTGGGCACCTGCCTAGCTGCCCGCCCTTCACAGGTAACCTGTGCGCATATCTATGGACGCAGACTCCCCGGCCTGAGGGATCAGGAACGAACCAGACACTGTGAGTAACCTTTTGCTTTTTACACTCGACCCGACCACCCCCTGACAAGGAACCGGTGACAAGCCTGCAGTGTCGCATATACTTGCCGCCGCTGCCCTAGCTGCTCGAGGAGAGGGATCTCCCCTGGGGGCCTTACCCCCACCACTGACACTTGGGAAAAACCACTGACACTATACCGAACAGCGGGGCCTGGGCACCCGCCGGACAGCAACGGCCTCTTCACCCACCCGGGAGGGATGCTACACTCTCCACGAACCACACTGCAACTACTACTCTCACACGAATAAGTCACACGATACCCCCTAGAACTGTATAGTTTACGAGCTCATTAGAGCGTTTGGACGGCGACATGTTGTGCAGCCGACCTTTTGGTATTTTCGATTTTGTTGCCATGTTGAGGCTACATGTTTTCCCTCTCTTCCTTACCCCTCTGTACCACTGGAGATCATTCCACACTGTGTTTAAGACTGGCAACCTTTTTGCGTTGAGGATGGGACACTGGACTTGGCGGGGTGCTGCAAGCGGGGCTTTGAGATGCGGGGAGGATGGGGGATATTACACGGCTGACAGATATGGCTGAAATGCGAATATGCACCTGGAATGTCAGGGGAATGCACACACCGGCCAGACGCTACCAGATCTATTCATACCTGAAAAGGCACAAGATAAACATAGCACTGCTCCAAGAATCACACCTGAATAAGACAGAGGTACACGCACTACGCCGCAGATGGCGTGGCCAACTTTATGCCACAGAATACTCCTCATTTGCTCGCGGCGCACTTATATGGGTCCGTCCTGGAACCCCCTGGACAGCCACTGATACCACCATAGACCAGGAGGGTAGATTTGTTGCCGCGCAAGGCAGACTGGATGGGCGGCAGTTGGTTCTGGTCCCTATACTCACCTAACATAGATCAGAGAATCTTCCTGACGCGCCTCTCCACTGTAATGGCGACCTGGCACGCGGCTCCATGGATACTGGGTGGGGACTACAATTGCACACTTGACACAACACTGGATCGCTCCTCCCCACCCGCACTTAATGCGCCCACACGGGGCGCCACAAAAGCATTACTTGGGTGGGCTGCGCAGTGGGACCTCCATGATGTCTGGAGATCGCGCAACCCCGGAGCGCGGGTCTACTGCTATTACTCTGGCGCCCACGATCTGCATGTCCGCCTAGACAGGTTCATGGCATCCATCGAACTCCTACCTCTAGTAACAGATGCGCGATACATGGGCCGCACGCACTCGGACCATAACCCACACTTTCTATCTATATCCTGGGAATGCCCGCGCCCCCTGTACCCACCTGGCGACTACAACCCGCGCTACTGCTTGATGCGGCCTTCCGCGACTCCCTCATCACACGCACTGCCCAATACTTCGAGGAAAACACAGACACGGCGTCCTCCCCCCAGATAGAATGGGACGCTTTCAAGGTAGTGGTCCGCGGCCACTGCTTGAGAACACAGGGGCACATAAGGCACCAATTGGAAGGCGACCTAACTAGACTAGAATCTGACTTGCTCGACAGGGAGGAGGAGGCTATTGGGGGAGATGTTGACTCGTTACAGGGGGCGCAAGCAGAACATGCGCGACTACTGGAACGACTGCGCAACATCAATTACGCAGCGCATTCGGCGAGAACACACCACCTGAGTGACAGGCCTGGCAAACTCCTGGCCTGGCTGATATCGCAGGAAAATCGCTCGACCCCAGTAACGGCTATTCATGTGGAAGGAAAGGGCTTACTATACACTCAGCGCCACATACACGAGGCGTTCACCACCCACTATGAAACACTATATCGCTCCCGACTACCAAGCCCCTGCCCTGACATTGCCGACTACCTTTCCCCCCTGCAGATGCCACAACTCACGACTGCCCAGCAGAACGAATTCGGAGCCACGCTCGACCCAGGCGAGATCCGAGACGCTATATTTAACTTGTCCAACGGCAAATCCCCAGGACCGGACGGGCTCCCAGCCGAATTCTACAAGGCTAGCTCTGATATTCTCGTCCCGGAACTCCTGAAAATGTACACCGCTGCTGTGGAAGACGCGGCCTTACCCCCGACGTTAAATGAAGCCACTCTGATCTCTATCCTTAAACCTGACAAAGACGGCACACGGGTGGGCTCTTACCGTCCCCTGGCGCTACTAAACACGGACTACAAAATACTGGCCTCCACATTAGCCCGCAGACTGGCCCCTCACATACCCCGACTGGTACACCAGGACCAGAACGGCTTTGTCCCGACGCGACACACCTCCCACAATATCCGCCGCCTCTTCCGGATTCAAAAGTATGCTGTCAGCAATGGCCCAGAGCAGGATGCCTGATATTAGACCTGGATAAGGCCTTTGACTCGGTTGAGTGGCCATACCTAAGAGCGGTTACTGAGAAGTGCCAGCTGGGGGATGACTACACAGCTATGGTGGGCCTCCTATATGACAAACCAACAGTACGGGTCCGCACGGGCGCACTGCTCTCGGACGTAATCCGAGTGCGGAGAGGCACTAGACAAGGCTGCCCCTTATCGCCCATACTGTTTTCACTGGCTATGGAACCCCTAGCCACGACTCTCAGGACCCAGGGACCTGAATAGGGGATACCACTGGCGGACGGCCTACATGCAGTGTCACTCTATGCAGACGACTTACTACTGTACGTCAGAGACATTACTGATGTCCCTGCTTGCCTAACTGAAGTCTTCCGGACATTTGAGGAGATGTCGGGTCTGCGAGTCAACTGGGCTAAATCGGGGGCCTATCCCTTCAGCCCGGACACACCTGAGTGCGACATCCGCCTGGGCGGAGGGAGATTACAATGGTACCCTACCACCTTTCGGTATCTAGGGATACGAATTTATCGGGACCCAATGGACGTCCTGGAGGGGAATCTCCTGCGGACGATCGCCTCAATTAGGGCACAAATCAGCTTCTGGAACACCTTGCCCCTCAATGTTCCTAGCCGAATAGCACTAACCAAAATTATTGTGCTGCCTAGGTTGCTGTACTATTTCGCCAATATTCCCACGTATGTGCCTAACAGAATATTTCGAGACCTGGAGGTCCTGCTGCGCAGCCTCATCTGGAATGCGGGCCGCCCCCGAGTGGCGTTGACCAAGCTGTATATGCCCACTGATTCGGGTGGCCTAGCGGTTCCCAACATGGAGCTGTACTACCTCTCGGCACAACTGCAATGGGTGACGGGGTGGCTAAGCGGCAACCATCTGGAGGACACTACCTCGGACTCCGCTGCCTGGACACAAACCCAAATTTGCACGCTGTTCCATCCGCTAACCAGGGCCCCCTGCCCCTCCCGATCACACCTCGCGACAGCGCGCAAGTGCTTCCTGAGATGTCTGCGACTCACCCGGGCAACGACATCATATGCCCCGGTATTGCCCCTACTGGGCACTCCCGGCCCGACAGGTGCGCTGACTGAGACACGCCTGACCGCCTGGACGCAGGCAGGAGTGGACATGCTCGGTGATCTGTATGCGGATGGAGAGCTGCTCCCTTTTGCGAATCTAGCGGCTGACACAGGCCTTCCAGCTGGCCAGTTCCTGTTACATGCGTCCCTCTTGCGTACGCCTACCACCTCCTGGGGCGACATGTAAGTGGAACCACCGATGCACACCTTTATGCAATATTTACATGTTATGGGCAACGGCTCACACATCATACACTGGCTAGCGCAAGCCCTGCAGGCACACTCGCAACCATCAACGATGCCGCTACGGGAAAAATGGGCAGCGGACAGGGGACGGGACTGGACTGAAAAGGAATGGGAGATGATCTTAGCCGGACCGACAAACATTCCACGCAACCCCCGCTTTAAAATCATTCAATTCTACATTTTACACCGAGCTTATCTCACGCCTGACAAAATCAACAGGTACTTCGCAACCACGGCTGCTGCTTGTCAGCGCTGCTCTCTGCATGGGGCAGACCTCTTGCACATGCTATGGCACTGCCCTGACATACGAACGTACTGGGACGAAGTCACAGCGCTACTCACACACAACACTGACGGGCAGATGCCCCACACATGGGAGGCGTGCATCCTGGGATTGTACAAACGCACGAAACTTAACAGAGTGCAGGCGCGCTTCTGGGACATGGGTCTCATAACGGCGAAGCGCCTACTTACTAAACACTGGAAAGCCACGGACCCCCCACACATTCGACACTGGTACACCTCCTTTACCAACTGGGCGCGGGCGGAGAGCACGGTCCTCCTCCGGGAGGAAACCGCAGGACTTCGAAAATTCCCCATCGCTCAGCTCTGGGACGACCTCCTTAAGACATTCCAGCGCACCTGCCAGGAGCAAGAGATAACTTGACGCACCGAGCCCCGTCGCCACTGCGCCGCTAACCAACGACCACAGTGACCACAGCTCTGTATCTCCTCCCCCCGTGTTCATTGCTACGCACACTCTGCTGCGCCTCGCCTCACACCAGCTGACTCCCCACTGGAACCCATACTGATCTCCGTCCCCCCCCCTCCCCTGACCCCACTTGCCTCCCACTTACAGAGGTTTTTTCTTTCCCACCGTTGTATAGACATAGGGGACAGTTAGCTCACCGGTCATGTTTCCCGACCAGACCCCCTCCCTTATTGCAGATGAAGATAACCGATGCATCATACAGCTAGCAAGGAATGACCCCCTTACAGAACCCATGACGCCTGCCGACTGCTGAGCTGCGACAGCGCCCAAGGACTGCAGTAAGATGCGGGCTCGCACCGAAACCCCACCCACATTAAGCCACGACCAGGATATGCCGCACACTTACCATCACCCCCCGTCTTTTATTTTACGACCTCCTACTCACAACACTGGAGAGACGCATGTACACCACACTGCCGGATATCCTGGTCCCCATACACAATGGCTGCACGCAAACCACGCCAAGCTTAACTGTTTGCTCCTATACCTCAGTGAGCTATTCCGCTACACGTTTTGCCACACCCACGTCGGCGTTATGCACACACGTCTGAACCACCACCTATCGACAGCTCCCCCACTATTGCTTGATCACAGCGGATTCCCAGATCCTCAGTGGGGACTTGAGCGCTGAGCACAACAATACTAATGCTTGCCTAAACCTGCAATGTTTATGTCAATAATAAAAGATAAAATGCAGACCTATCATTTATACAACTGACTGCCAGAATGTTGTACATACATGTTTATGGATATCGCCGCCGGACCCACGGGTTACCGGCTAAATGGCTGTGTCATTCAATTAAGGATCCACTTGACTGTATATGGCCTGACCGGCCCTTGCATGCCACGAAATGTACACTGTATGACAATCATTGTTGTGCACAATAAAGGTCTTCCAAAAACAAAACAAAAAAAAATAAAAAAATGAAAGGACACAAATTCACTTACAAGTGAATGCCATGTGTGACACAACAAATATTATCTACATGCTCAAATGTCCCTGCGGGAAAGCGTGCATTGGCCAAACCGAACGCAAACTGAAAATCAGACTCAATGAGCATAAGAGTAATATAAGAACAAAAGTTATAAAATCCACGGTAGCTGCTCACTTCATAGAGGCGCAACATCACATTAGCCAACTCAAAGCATGTATTTTGGAAATTGTAGAAAGGGCGGAAGGAGTTGACCAGAGGAATACCCTACTGAAAAGAGAGAATTACTGAATTTACCACTTGAACACTTTGAAGCCCCATGGTTTGAATGAGCGGTTTGAATTTTTATGCTGTTTTGAAAGGAAGTTTCTAAAAACATGGACGCATTGTTAGAGACTGAGAGCTATAGTAATATGCCTATCGTACTACTGGCATGTAGTAATGAGGCCAATCCACATAGTGACTATGCACATTTACACACAGTGTAATACCTGTATTTCATACCAGCATTTTTACAATATTGTATTTCATTTTGTTGTTAAATATGTCATCATAACGTGATCATATAGTGTTCAGCGCTTTAAAACATGGGCAAATCATTCGTTATTCCCATTTTCTTCAAATTGAGTGACCCTTTCTATGGGAAAAGAAGTTTCCACCTACATATGGAGGAATATGGTGTAAATAAAACACTATGAATGACAAAATAAAGTCAGAAGAGTATAAATTGCATTATTTTCTATTAACTCGGTTGGATATACGGCATTTTTCACCTGTACCCAGGGAGAGGGCCTAAGGGAACTTTGGACTGTTACTTCATTGTTTAGTAGAGATGCCCATAGGTTACTCTCTTCTGTTGTTAGATCCTCTCTCTCTTCCTTCGTTTCAATTTCTGTGTCCTGCTGTGATGTATCACTCTTTCCCTGGGAGTAAGTGTAAACCATTTTTCCCACTCTTCCGTTGTGAGGAAGGATGTGTTACTTCCGGCTGCGCTGTAGGTCTCTTCTTGTGAGACACTGATGTTCTCTGTTCCTTTGTCTGGGGTTATAGTCAGTCTCCGAGCAGGTCTAGTTGGGTTTATGGAGGATTTGTCAATGCTTTTTTGTAGGGTCCTTTCTTCTCCTCTTTTTATTAGTAGTTCAGCAATGTCGTAATTGCGATCTTGCCTTTCTGTGGTGTAACCGGGGGTAGGAACGGGGTCTGATACGTTTGGGGTTGATACCACTGTGTCTTGTGTTGACCCATGTTGACAGGGTTGAATTATGATGTTTGGTTCCAGTGGAACTCTTGGGGGTTCCTGAAGACGTATATTGTGCGTATTGCCAACATTGTGCGTGGTTTTGCTGTTTCCTTTCTCATAATCGTTCTCAGTTTTCTCGTTCCCCTTTACTTGAGGCTCTTCTTTGATATCCTTGTTGCATTTGGATTGCTTCCTGTGTCCCTCGTGTTCTTGTTTTTGGCCGCATGTTCTTTCTCTGCTTTCCTCCGTTTTTGACTTCGTCTTTGGCTCCAAGAGTTGCTGCCTTACTCTGTCATTTTTCTGTAAGGACTCAATTGTTGACCCTGTTGTGTCTGTTCTCTCTGTTCTTTTTGAAGAGATTTTTACCAGACACAAAGGGGAGGGGAGACCCTTTTGTGTATCATTAGTGAAATTCATCACTGCCCCTGCATCTTTTACGAAGGAATATTTGGTATATATTTTTGGTTGGTGAAAGGTTTCTGGTGCTTTCATAGATAGTAACGTCGCTCTCTCTATTTCTGTTTCCCTGTCTAGTTTCACTAGCGCTTCGGCCTCCATGTTGACCGACGCGTCTGTTATAATTGATTTCTCCTGGGGCCTGGCAGATACTTTAAGGATCTTGTTTTTCTTTTTCCAATTGTTGATAACTGTTGTAATACTCCTGCCTCTATGCTTTCCATGGTTTTCCGTTTCCCCATGGCTCAGACGGGAGAAGGGCCGTTCCTAGGCAGTATCCCTAACACTGAAGGTAAAGGGAAACAGCAGTAACCAGCAACAGCAACAGTGGCAAAAAAAAAAAAAAAACAGTTCACAATTTACACAACCTAAGCACAGTGTGCATCTGCAGGTCAATTACATTGCCTTCGACAGCCCCATGTACAAATGGAGTTTGGCACAGAACCATGTCCAGATGAAATATGATCGTAGTGGTAAGTGTTCAATCCGACTTGTAAGGTGACTTGTAAGGGTGGTGGCGCTGCCCTGCATGTTGGAGAGCTCCTCCCCCTCTGCTGCGGTGGCACGGAGGCGGAGTGACACGCAAAGCAGCCTGGGACTTGAAGTCCCTCCAGGGTGTGTGTCAGGCAGGATGAGAAGAAAGGCACGACGTTACACCCTGGGACCAGGATCCCACCAGGGTGTTGTTTAGCAGTGCAGGATGGCGTCAAGAGTGCCCCAGCAGTCCCCACTCCGAGACAGCTTTTTCCTCATTTTTCCTTCTTCTTCCACCTCGGGGCCCACTCCTTTCTTGCCCCTTTACTGCAGTCTCACCAGGATACTCTATCGCACTGGCATTCGAATCTTGGGCTGTTCTAGGGAGCAGCCTGGGGAACAGAGCTTGTGCTGACGCTGCCCCCGCTGTCCCTGTGAAGCCACCTGCTGCCCTTCCGCACAAGACCAGTGGCTTCCCTTGCCCAGTCTCCGCAGTGAAATGCTCCTTAACCACGGCTCCGTAGTCAAACTTGACAATGGCTGCTCAGTCAGCGAGGCTCATTCAATTCAGGTAGGTGGGGGGTGTGGGGACGTTATGGGTCTGAGGTGGCAGAATGCATCAGCTGAATCTTAAACGTCCCTCTTGTGGGCAGGCCGGGGCTGTATTTAGGGAACTCGACAGCACTTCACAACTCCGAACACAATTAGATTTCTCAAGAGTTATTTGATCTTCTTCTGTGCTCCCTTGATGGCCATTTGTCCTTCCTGACCACCTGTTCTTCCTCTGTCTCTTCCGCCTATTCAGTACACTCTTTCCTGGGTAAACAACCATTACGACGCGGTAATGACACCACAGTGCCATTACAACGCGGGTTTTACAACGCAAGTCGTTACCACGACTTGCGCTGGAGGGCGCTCTAGACTAAGGAATAGTAGATTTACTATTCCAACACCTTCCCTACTTTACGTAGGCTGGTGTTGGAATAGTAAATCTTACTATTCCTAAGTCCAGCACCCTACAGCGCAAGTCGTGGTAACGACTTGCGTTGTAAAACCTGCGTTGTGATGGTACCGCAGTGTTATGTACCGCGTTGTACCATCATACATCCCTTTCCTGGCTTGCCAAAAGTCTGAGGTTTGTATTTCTGTCCCACCATAAAAAACGGAGCAAGGTATTTTTGCCACTAGTTGTCTTCCATCCACGCTGTCAGTGTCCACCTCTGAGCTGTGTTCCGATCCTCTTTCCTCGTTACTGAGTGGAGACTTTTTTTTGCAGGCTCAGAGATAGCTTCTGTCGCCGAATGCCCTAAAATCTTTTGGAGAATGTCAAAATCTGGTCCTGCTGGTAATCCAGCTTGTAACGCCTGAGTTTGGTGGCCTTGCGGTCTTTAATGACCTTTTCATATTTCTTCACTCTCTCCTGCACTTCTGTGGACATTTTCTTAATTACCTCCTACTCTGGTAATCTATTGAATTCTTTATTCAGAAGCTCAATCTCTTTCAAAAGAGCCTGCCTGTCGATGTCCACATATTTAATCAATTTAGCCAACATCCGTTTAGATGAATCTGCGTTATTCTCTGATACAATAAATAAAGATTTCCCTTGTGGCTATCCTAATTTAAACATTGACCTTAGTTCATAGTAAGAATGACATGTCCTGCAACATATATTAACAACAAGTGTGCTTTATATTTATCAGTTTTTATTTACTTTTTTCATAGTAATATCACAAAAACTTTTTTTATATACTTTTTTCTTCTTTTTTATATATCATGATTTCTTGTTTCTCTAAGTCATTATATTCTTTCAAACAATTTAAATACATATAAAAACAGTTATTTCATCATCATAGTACATTTTGTGTTGTTTTATCCAATACCACTGTTTTTCAAAAAATAATGAAAAACCTTAGATATCCACACCTAAATCACATCCACCACTCACACATTCATACCCTCACATACAGACATTTAGACAACCAGCTATTCCTATTGTACTGGAAGGCTAACAGAGAGAACAAACTCTGACTGAGTAACCACAGAATATTATATGGGATCACACGCCAGGTCGACGCGCGTTTCGGTGGGCTTGTACCACCTTCCTCAGGACCTCCACAGAATCCCTTTCTGTTTTTTAGGTGGGAACAGGATATCTGTAATAGCAAACAAAGTTTGTTGCACAACTTATTGTATATTTCATTAATCAATACCAAAACTTAAAAAAAAGGGGGACAGTCATACACAACATAAATCTTTTACAGTCTTGTTGACTTAATTGGAATCATCATGCACATCTGTCTGCTAAATAGCACCAATACTCTAGGCCAGGTTCATGGGAAAAGATTCACATATCCATTTACAAACAGAAGAGGGATTAAAATACCCCTACCAGGTCCCTCTACACGGGACATACAACAACCATAGCAATACATTCCTAAGCCTATAGTGTCACAGCCTCTGCTGTTCAAAAAGGCTATTATCTTGGAGGTACAACTAAATAGTTCGTTTTTTCAGGGATTGGTCTAATAACAAGACTAGTGTATTTAGAGACAATACTTACTCCATAGTTAATGTAATAAGGAGTCACGATGTTTATCACGGAGTACTTAATTTTCCACTCCGCTCCTATAATGGAGATAAATATTCTCTCAGGGACATAAATCCAAACGAGATTTATAATACTATAACAACTGAGGTGTATAGTCTTACCAAAATAACATACACATAATCATGTAGTCAGGGCTATTCTCAAGATGACTTTAAGTGTTCCGGTTTCTGGGCATATATCTTCAACCACTTCTGTTTCTAAAATATACAGCAGACAATTGGTATAGGAACGGAGTATTTTTACTGACAGTTCTCAAAAAGAATCCAAAATATGAGACAATTGAACACCAACCTTTTACTTTCAAATCGCTATGACTTTGTTTTTCTATCTCTCTTCATAAAAGTATCTTAGCGAAAAAAAGGAAGATTTCCCCTTTATTTAGGATTTGCCTGAAAGAGAGGAGACGAAATGCATGTTTTGTTTAATGAGCGTTTGTCATATGTCTCGAACAAAGACAACGATCTTGAAAACAATTTTTATCACCAAAAGGGGCAGCCTCTATTTTATTCTACATTCTTTCACCACCTCACCGGGTATGATAACCAAATGTGTCGCGTCTCACATTATTATCTATTTTGATTACCCTCTCCTTATTCAGAAGACACAACCTATTTAAAGGATACGTCGTATTTTGACATAGTGTGCCTCCAATATATTGTAACCGTAAATCTCCGTTTATCGAGTCGCATGGTACCCTCCATCCCCTTTCTTAGTTTTAAGCCGGAATATCTCTTTCGCATGAGCGCTATAATGCCCTTACCTCATCAGCTTAATCGTCGATTCGAAATCATGCGTTCACTCGAGAACCGCCAGCATTTTAGCCCCGACGCCAATCGGCATTTAAATCAAATTTGTCTGGCGCGAAATTGTTGGTCACGTGTAATTGCAATACTCAACATAGAGGACAGACGGCTTCCGCAGAGCGCTCTACTTGTGTCAATCTAAAAGCGCCATTTTGTAGTGGTAAAATGAAAAGGCAATGGATGGGTGCTTTATTTCTATCCATAAGATTATATAAGAGATATGTGAAGCACGACCATTCCTCACTATGTAAACGTTATTTACTGACCCTACTATTTATTACTGCAAGACTTTCGTTATGTTGTACAGACATTCAAAAACCGAGCCCATAAATTGTGCATCGTGTTTTAAACAAAGGACAAAATTACCGAAATTGCCCAACTGAAGCCAGCTCCACACTTATAAAACAACAAGTGGAGATATCTATATCTTAATCTGGCGTGAAATTGTTGGTCATGTGTAATTGCAATACTCAACATGGAGGACGGACGGCTTCCGCAGAGCGCTTTACTTATGTGAATCTAAAAGCGCCATTTTATAATGGTAAAATGTAACCGCAATGGATGGGTGCCTTATTTATATCCAGAGAGATATTTGAAGCACAGCCATTCCTAATCATGTAGACGTTGTTTACTGACCCTCCTGTTTATTACTGCGAGACTTTCGGTATTTTGTACAAACATTCAAAAAATGAGCACATAAATTGTGCATCGTGTTTTAAACAATGGACAGAATTACCGAAATTACCCAACTGAAGCCAGCTCCACACTTATAAAACAACGAGGGGAGATATCTATATCTTGGTCAATACGAACCAATAACCATTGGGTCAATATGCCAACCTGTAGCCCATCTATAAAACACACGAACTATTAACCGTGGTTTGTTTCCCCACGAACTATTGCACCTAGGTTGTGTACAGAGGTAGTTTTTGCTTGTTGTGTATATTTAGTTGCTGCAATGATACAATCATCAAAGAATGATCTGACTGAAGAATAATGTTCTTCAAGGACAAGATTTCTTATCCAGAGTTCTTTGTCACATACCACATTATTTCTTCATTTAATCCTTTACGGACACAGTCAAAGTAAAATATCCAAAACGTTTCTCGTTTCTTGCGAGTGATTTCCATCAGTTGTCCCATTTTGCTCTGCACTTTTTCTAATATACACCATTTAAGTTCACTTTCTTTGTGATTGGCCTCCAAACAGTGTTGTACTATTGGGGCTGTAAGTCTTTTTGTTCTTATCGCAGACTTGTGTTCCCTGAAGCGGGTGCGGAACTCTCGGCCGGTCTCCCCAATGTATTCCAACCCACAAGGGCATAGTAGTAAATAGACGATATTGATACTTCTACAATTTGTAAGAGATCTCAATTTGACATTTATATTGTTATAGCAGAGATGATCTGTTGTTATGGCTGCATCACAGGCATGGCATGACCCACATTTGTGATTTCCCAAAATAACTGGGCAGCCTGTCAATGTTGTTTGAATAGTCTGTGTTCTAGGTATATTTCTAGTATGAACCAACAGGTCCCTGAGGTTCCTATTCCTTCTATAGGCAATCAAAGGTTTGGGGAATTGTGTTTCTTCACCTTCAATTTCTAGAATGCGCCAATTCTTATTGATCGCATTTTTGATTTTGTAATTTAGCGCTGAGTGGTTTATCACACATGTGATTTTACCGTGTGGTTCTCGTCTTGTGCCTCTCAAGAGAGCGTCCCGATCATAAAATTTCGCTCTTTTGAATGCGTGACGTATGAGGCGATGTGGATAGCCTCTGTTTATTAATCTCTGTTTGAGTAATTCCCCATGTGTTTGATAGTCTACTAAGTTTGTACAATTACGCCTAATGCGGAGGAATTCCCCAAAAGGGATTGAGTCCTTTTGACAGTGGGGGTGAAAGGGGGGGTGAAAGCTGCTGAATTGTAGTATCGTGTTCTTGGCAGTCGGTTTCCTAAATAGGCTCACCTGTAGTGTACCACAACTACCATCGATTGTGATATCAAGGAATTCAACTTGTTTTGTGCTATAGTTAGAAGTAAATTTTAGATTTTGATCACTTGTATTTAACCATAAAATATATTCTTCCAACTGTGTCTCCTCACCTCGCCACACAAAAAAAATATCATCAATAAATCGCTTCCATAAAAAAACGTTTTCAAAAAATGGAGCGGCTTCATTGAATACATTTTTCAGTTCCCATTCCCCCATATATGTGTTCGCTACACTGGGGGCACAAGATGCCCCCATACTTGTGCCTTTTACTTGTTTGTACATTGCCCATTCTCTTAACATTTCTGGATGCGGGTTCTCATAAGTAGGGGCAATGAGTATTCTCAAGCTTCTCTGTACACGCACAACTTCTAAGTACCGGGTTAGAGACTTCTCCCACCACTACGATGTTTCCTTTTTTTTTTTTCAATTACATTTTTGAATAAAACAACTAACAACTCAGCAGGTATATTTCAGTCAGAGTCCATCAAATACAAACAAGATTTACAAGAAGCTATGGTACAAAGCGGTGTTATGATTGTCCTTCTTATTCGCTTTGGTGTCGTCCACCTCGTACTAAATATCTCCTAAGTCTCTCAGCTAAGTATGCGCCTAGAGTAATGTACCCCACACCCACATGCCATTTCATATGGCTTGCAATACTATAGTATCTTCCTCTTCCATCTCTAGATGGTAGTAACTCAGCAATGGCTGCTAGATTTTCCTAAACTGTAGCGGGCATCCCCATGCATTATATACCGTCTGTTCGGCTCCCATGTACATGTCCTTGCCGGTGCCCCACTCTTTCAGGGAGGGAATTGCTGGTCTCGCCCAATATTTAGCTATGTTGCGTTTTGCTACTATGAGGCCTAAGTTACAGAGCAGAAGTTGATACCTTGTAATATAGACATCCGTGTGCATGCCTAGCAGAATGTACTTATGGTCTATTGGGATGTGTGCATGGAGTATATTATTTAGTTCTTGTACGATCTGTGTCCAGTAGCCACAAATTTGCTGGCAGATCCCATAAAGTGTGGATGATGGAACTGCTCTCTGTTCTGCAACGCGGACACTCTGACGTCTCCGCCCTGCTCATTGCATGTAATTTTGCCCTGTCATAGTATATCCTATGTAGAATTTTATACTGAACCAGCCGTAGCCTAAGCCTAATCGCCACCTCCCTTGGGTGCATTAGGGCTGTCTCCCGATCAATGTCCTCTAATGTGCCTACGGGGTCCTCCAACTTATCCCGAAGTGTTAGTAAATTATCGGGCATATTGTTTATTAGAGTTCTATACATCCATGGGACTGCTTTCTCTGGTATCTCTTCCTGAAGCAGCCGCCCTTCCAGCGGGGCATATTCCGGGAGATCAGTGATGTCATGCCTGTGCGCTTGCCAGGCATGTCGGAGTTGCATGTACTTATGATGCTGTGTGTCCGTCAGGCTATGTTCCCTTTGTAAATCTGCAAACGTCATCAAGGAGCCCTGTCTTGTTATGTCCCCCAAAGTGGTAATCCCAATGGCATCCCATCCTTTAAAACCCTTAAATGTTGTAAGTTCAGTTAGCCGTTTACCTTTCCATAGGGGTGTGGCCTTAGTCAGTCTTTGTTCCCATTTCATTGCACGTTCAGCTTCCCTCCTTGCCTCAATCGCCCTCTGTGTTGCTGGCAACAGGCTTCTCACCCCCTGACCCCCATATATGTAGTGAAGGTGTGAGCATTTGGGAAATTGTAGTCTCTAGAGGGCGTATGTGGGGTGATCTTGGGGGGCATGTCCCCATTTTTTGATAACAACGAGATGTGCCGGCCTATAATATGCGCAGACATCTGGTAGCGAGATTCCCCCATTATACTGGCTTCGTTGCAACATTTGCAACGCCACTCTAGGGTGGCCTCCGTCCCATTGCAAGGTTTGCAGTTCGGCATTTTATCGCCCTAAAGATGGCTTCTGGTATTTTGCAGTACGTATTTTGAAAAATGTAGAGTAGCTTGGGTAGTGTAATCATTTTGAACATAGCAGCCCTCCCAAGTAATTTCAGGGGAAGACGTCTCCATATAGTCACGTCCCGGAAGTCCTCTAGGATGGGCTGAATGGTGCGGGTTAGACAAGTTGTCACATTTTCCGAAATGTAGAGTCCTAGATATTCAAAGCCCTCTTCAGCAATGGGGAGATGCACTGGTACAGACCGCATGTAAATGTGGCCTCCTATTGGATGTGTGGTCGATTACTACCAATTAACCTTGTACCCCGCATGCATACCGTAGACTTCAACTACGCGAAAAATAATAGGGAGTGTCTTTTCTGGGTTGGTTATGTATAAAATGATATCGTCTGCGTAGAGCGAGATTCGTTCATCCAGCAGCCAAAATATTTTTATTTGAATTCCCCCCCCCCCCCCATTTTCGTTGTACAGAACACTAAAGAACATTCATTACATTTTACCATGCAGGACATATCACAAGTTATAAAAAAAATTATAACAATAAGTCAAACATAAGAGATAAATTATAAATGAAGGCAAAGCAAGACATATAGTTACAATAAAACAGAAATTCCAGACAATTTATCTACCCTGGATCTCTCTCTTTCCACTTCTGTATATAATCCCATATCTCATTTCCAAGTTTCTTACCTATTCTGCCCCTCCTTGCGTAAATCGCTTTCTCAAGGTTAAATGCAGCTAATAATTTGTTTAACCACTGATGGAAAGTAGGTGGCAAACGGTCTAGCCATGCTGTAGCAATACAGAGTCTTAAAACAGTCATAGCCACAAAAATAAAATACTGGTAATTAGTCTTACCTGGTCTATCCTCTATTCCTAGGAGTATGAGTGATGATGTTAGAGAGATTTCTATTGTTAATGATCTTTTAAGGAATACTTCAATTTCCTCTTGGGTTGTTTTTAAGTGTGGGCAAACAGCAAACATGTGGACTAAATCAGCCTGAGTACTGTCACATCTCGGACACGTAGTGCCAGCTACTCCTCCCCACTGTGCCAACGTGGATGGAGTATAATACAGAAAGTACAGCGTTTTAAAGTGCTGTGCCTGAAGTGATGCTGAACATAATAATTTCTGCCCTAATTCCAAAGATTTATAGAAACTTTCCTTTTCTATACCCACTTTTTGTATCCATTTTCCTTCATCTTTTTCCAGATCATCTGGTTGATACTCTATTAATTCTGAATAAAATCTTTTAATTGTACAATCTGTACCGGCCTGTATAGTGTCCAAAATTGAATTTGTTGCAAATCCCGCCGGCCCTCCAGTTTTTTTTCAAAATAAAACTTCTAATTTGCAAATATTTAAAGTAATGATTAGTATTCAGCCCGTATATTGCTTGTAAATTATTAAACTGCATCACCCCCTGTGCTCCTATCAAATCACCCAATTTGGAAATCCCATGGTTACCCCTATCCGAAAACACTGCCCCTGAAAATATATCACCAGGAAAATTCGGATTATTACTCATCCTAGTATAAGCATTATATCGTCCTAGGCCAATTTTTTTCGAAAAGGAAAACCAGACCTTGTAAGCGGCCATAACCGTTTTGAATTTAATTCTCTTAAAGTAACTATATTCTGTAAACTTCAACAGAAAGTTTTCGCTTGATCCCCTAAAACTATAGAATAAATTGCCAGTGTTCCTAACTCAGAATATCCTTCATTTTCTGCTCCTCCAAGCAGACCTGTCATATATCGGAGGCATGCTGCCCAGTAATATAATTTTAAATCCGGCAGGGCCCACCCCCCTCGTTCCCTCGGTAGTGCCATGTATCTAAGTGCCCTTCCAGTCTTCCCATGTGTCCAGACAAATCGATTTACCATATGTTCCAGAAGCTTAAACCATTTTCCTTCAAATAATAAGAGTATGGCCCTAAATAAATACAAAAACTTTGGGAGAAAGATCATTTTGACTATGTTGGTTCGGCCTACTATTGAAAAATGTATATTATTTAATCTATCCAAATCCTTCTTAGCTTTATTTATTATTGGCGATATATTTAACTCCACATGGTTATCTAAATCCGGGGTTATTGTTACCCCTAGATAAACTCCACTTTGGACCACCCGGGAATCAGTACAAACTATTTTGCTATTTTTAATAATTTGTGTTTTTTGCAGTATTGAATGCATAACCAGACACTTCTCCAAATAATTGTGCTTCTGCCTCAACCAGCTCTATAGCTTCTGTGGGTCTAGATGTTACAATCACCACATCATCAGCATAAGCCAGGATTTTGCACGGGCCCCTACCAGTCTCTACTGGGGAAATATTGTCTTTTAATTCTATACTCCTTATATAGGGGTCCATATAGAGGGCAAATAAAAGCGGGGACTAAGGGCACCCCTGCCGTGTACCCCTCTTTATCTGAAAAGATAACGTATACCCTCCGTTTACTCTTATACGAGCAGTCGGTCCTGCATATAGTACCTGTAGGGCTTTCACTATTCCCTCCCCAAATCCCACCCTTCTCAAAATAAACCAAAGAAAGTCCCAGGAGACCCGATCAAAAGCTTTTTCAGCATCCAATAACATCACAGCGAGTGGGTCTCCTGTTACCTCTGCAAAATCAAATAGAGTAATAACCTTTCGTGTATGATGGGTAGTACCCCTCCCTGGAATAAACCCATGTTGGTTAATACTAACCAGAGTGTCAATTATCTTCGCTATTCTAAGGGCGAGTATCTTCGAGTATACTTTTGTGTCTGTATTCATTAAAGTTATTGGCCTGTAGGACCCAGGTTGTTTTGGTGGCTACCCTTTTTCAAAATTATAACAATATCCGCCCCTTCCCAACTATTTGGAGTTGATATACCTGTCTGCGCTTGCTGCATTGTGGCAATAAAATCCTTTTTAATTATATCCCAAAACGTTTTATAAAATTCCAATGGGATTTGGTTAGGCCCTGCAGCCTTCCCGGACGGGAGGCTGGTTAAAGCAATCAATATTTCTTCTGGTGTAAACAAAGCCTCCAGTATATTAGTCTGTTCTTCTAATAGTGTAGCTGTCGGTATGTTATATAGGTAATTCCTTATTTTAGGAATATCAGTCAGGCAATCTTGATCACACAAGGAAGTATAACATTTTCTGAAGACTTCTTGTATCCCTTCTGAATCTGTGACTACTGCTCCTCTGCCATCCTGTATCTCTCTTATTTGCCCTATAGAGACATTCTGTCTTGTGCGAATAGCAAGTGTGCGGCCAACAGTTTCGTTAAATTCATAGCATCTTTCTCTATTTGCTATATATATTTTCGCTGCCTTATTAGCTATATCTTCCTCCGCCTCCATCCTTGCTTTTGCTATTCTAATCAGTACTTGATCTAGAGGGGCACCTCTAAGCACAGTCTGAGTTAATTCCTCCTCTGCCTCTACCACTGCTTGAGCCAGCTCCGCCTCTCTTTGTCTCATCCTTCTTCGACTTGCTACACTAAAGCTTATTGTCTCCCCTCTAATGGTCGCCTTAAATGAGTCCCACATATTCCCTGTTGACGTACTGCCTCTATTGATATCTAAGAAACTCCTAATCCACATCCTCATATGCATAAGGTAGGCATCATCCTTTAATAGCCCTCTCTCAAATGTCCAGATTCGGGGCAGGTCCGTGCTCACCCCAGTATTTAGTGTTAAGATCAGGGGATTATGATCAGATATTATCCGTGGTAGTCTTTCAATCTTAACTTTAGGTTGCAGAGAGTATGAAATAAAAAAGTAGTCTAGTCTAGCACAAACTTTATGTGGGGCTGAGTAGTAAGTAAATCCCTGCTCAGTAGGTTTTAAAGCCCCCCATACATCCACTAACGCATTATTCCTTATAAGTTTATATAGTGAACGCCAAACTCTCTTTTTCCTACCATGGTAACCCCCACCGGGGGCCATTCCCAGACCTCCTGCCCCATTAATATTAAAATCCCCAGCTAAGATTACATTAGGGGACTATGTGGCTAATTCTAAATCCAAGAAATCCAGAATATCCGGATCATCTTCCGTTGAACCATAAACACAGCCAACAGTAATCCATTTCTCATTAACTTTGCACTCTATTAGGACCCATCTACCCCATTGATCTTCAAGCTTCCTCCTTACTGTTATATCCCTAACTTTCGCTAATATTGCCACTCCTCTATTCTTAGCCCCTTGCTTAGAATATGCTAATACGGTAAATCCCAGTTGTTCTAATAGGTGTCCTTGTCCCCCTTCTACATGGGTTTCCTGCAGACACACCAGGTCCACATTTAGAGATCTAAACCAAGTTGCAACCTTCTGCCTTTTAATTCGATCATTTAGACCGCAGACATTGATCGTAACTACACGTATACTCATTAGTGTACCTCAAATTGATTTCCCGTCAGGCTCATACCAGTAAAAAACAGTATTTTGACATTTATCTCTTGCTGAGATACATTCTCCCAATTAAACACATACAAATTTTCTATACTGTCCTGCAAGTGATAACTCAAACAAAAAACACTGTGCTCTGTACCCCTTCCCTCCTCCCACCCCCCCCCTTACGGGCTAATAGGGCAGTCCTGACCTATGCGTGACAGCTGTAGCCCCAAGTGCCACCCGCCCCTCCTGCTCCCGCTCCAAAAAAACACATGCCTCTGAAATACACACCACTAGATATTACCGCTGCTAATACATTTTAATCCAATAATTTTTACCCTTAAACTCATCCTCTTTCCACCCCCCCCCCCCTCTCCTGAATCATGTCTTATTACTTCCGATGTTTAGGGACCATCATCGTAGACTTTGAACCTTCTTTTCTCCCTTTAACCTCAACCAAATATGCCTGCGCTTTGATTTCTGAAAAGAAAATCATAGTATGTCCATTAAAAATAACTTTAAGGCGACAAGGAAACATTAAATAGGCCTAACAACCGATATTTTTAAAGGGGGTTATCATTTGCCTCATGCGCCAACGCCTTTCCACTGTCGCGTGGCAGAAGTCTGGCCGGGCAAAAAACGTTATGCCGTCGTAGGATCGTCTGGCCTCAGGTTTAGCTTTATCCATAATTTCCTGCCTTAATAGGAAATTTCCTACATATATCAGAATCGCCCTTGGTTTATCTGATATTTGATCTCTCCTTTGTATCATAGGGAACCTGTGAGCCCTGTGTATCTCAATATCCCAATTCCAGACCGACAACTCTGGAAAAGCCCCCTTAAGTAAAGCAACAACAAATGCTCGCACATCCTGCCCCACTTTCCCTTCCGCGACCCCTAGAAGTCTAACATTGTTCCTTCGTTGCCTATTTTCATAGTGCTCGAGCTTCAAATGAACATCCGACGCCATCTTTTCCTGATCGTTTTTGAACTCATTCCATTTCTCAACATCCTCCTCTAGTCTCTCAGTTCTTGCCTCCACTTCTGTGACCCTGGCTTCCATATCTGCGTAAAGTTTATTCACCTTGCGTAGTGAGCCCTGTATTTTCTGGTTAGCCTGCTTCGCCCTCCGAGACTCACTTCTTGCCTCCCCCATCATTTGTTTCAAAGTGGCATAAAGCATATCCATAGTGGTTGTCTGTCCTGAGGTGTTTTTCTGAGTTTGAAGTAAAGTAGTGCCACCTTCTTGGTAAAGCTGGGAGGTTGCTGAGTAATCCCAGTCTAGCTTTTTAGATACCTCTGCATGGGTCGGGCTCACACTATTCTTTGCCCGGTTATGTGGTCTACTCTTGAGACTTCTCAGTGGCTTAGCCCTTCGTTTTGTGCATACCTTGTGCACTGATTCGCTTTCTTGAGATGAGACTGCTGAGTCTGTTCTCCCCTCAGCTTCTGAGGTGTCGGACTGGCTTCCCGTTGCGGAGCCGGATGCTGTCTTTTCATCGTCCTCATCCCCCTCCTCATCATTGACAGAAAAAAAACAATCGTCACTGGGAGATCCTGGGTTGAGCAACGCATCTCCTACCTGTATTCCAGACTCAATGCATGCATTGTGCACATCAAAGCTTGGGTCACTTACAGCCTCAACAGGATCAGTATCAATGTTAGTGAGATTGCCCTTGGGTCGCGGTATCTGGTCTATACCTGATAGTAACGGGACATTGGGCTCTAGACCCTCCTTTGGGCCCACCTCAATATCCCTAGATGTACTATTTCCGTCGTCAAGTATTGCAGAGGTACGTTGTAAATCAACGCGCCCATTTTCAATCAATAATAGAGGTGAGGGGAGGATGCAAGTATCCACCTCTACGGATGACTCTCTGCCATCAATAGCCTCGGTTTCAGGATTACGCCCAATCACCGGTAAAGATTCGTCCCCCGTGGCGCCCTCCTTACCAGTTTGTTTTGCAGAAACTGCAGAGTCTGTTTGCATTACCTGCGCTTTCAACTGTGCTCCACCACCATCAACGGCCACAGCAGCATCAGCGCCAGTCCCCGCAGCCTGCCCATCCTGCACAGCATCCGCGGCCACAATCAGACGTGCAGGCGATCGCTGCCTCCCCGAGCTCAACACGCCGCACTCAGTAGCCGCGCCAGTCTCCACCGTCCACATCCGGTCATCGAGCAGCTCTGGGCTCGGTGCCTCTGTCTCCTCCGTCTCCGCTGTCTCCACTGCATCTCCAGCGCAGCCGTCTCCCACCCTACGAGCTACAGGTGAGGCGAGGGTTACCGGTCCTGTTACTGGTCTTGTTACTTGTGCTGCTGGTGTTGCTTGTGTTGCAAATGACTCACGAAGGGTAGGCTGTCGTAGATACCCCTCCTTAGTAGTCACTTTGCTATTCTGGCGTTTAGCATTCGTTTTGCTAACTGCAGTTTTCTTTTCCTTTTCCTTATCTTTTGACGGTATGCTTTTTTCCGATGGAATGCTTTCCATATTCTCTGTATTCTCCTGTCTTTTGTTTCTCCGCAATTGGGCTGCTGATCTTAGATTAGTCGACATTGTAGCTGACATTGAAGCCGTGCCCGGATCACTAAAAATAGCTTTGTCCGCTTCCTTTTCTTTTTCCTTTTCCTTATCGTTCTGTGGCTTCTGGATTCGTGGGGCCATAGCTTGCTTCTCAGCTCGTCTTAGCCCTTGTTGTAAAGCATCAATTCTCAGCGTGTTTAGCCAAAGATTGAAATAAGGCAATCGCACTGCACTTCTCTTTAGCCAAACGATGATGCGATGAATCAATTCAAATGAGTGTGGCATACTCTGCACCCCACATATTACTACTCAAAATCAGATTTTTTTAGCAACAGCAGTCAAGCAGCACCTCAGAGGCAATACCAACATTTCATCATAGCAGGAGCAAGAAAAAAGGCAACTGCTCCCTACGGCCTGTCAGCGGCCATCTTACCTCCCCCCAGCAGCCAACCTTCAAGGTCCTGGAACCCTGTTAAATCTGTGTGTGTTCTAATCAGGCATGCTAGCGGTTCCAGGACAAGCGCGAAGAGTAAGGGGGACAACAGGCAACCCTGTCTAGTCCCCCGCTGAATGGGAAACTCAGCTGATTTGACTCAGTTTACTCGCACTCCTGCCCTGGAATTTGTATATAGTGATCGATCCATGTCTGGAAGTTATGCCCAAAACCTAATTTTACGAGGACCCTCCTCAGGAAAGGTCTGTGTACTGTGTCAAATGCCTTTTCGGCATCAAGTGATAGAAGCATATGGGGGACCTCACTCCCTTAAGTCGTGTCTAGCCAGTTTGCTAACCTACGGAGGTTGAGGCATGTGGCGCGCTTAGTCATGAAGCCCGACTGGTCTTTGTGTACTAGGGACATGATGACCGTCAGTAGCCGTGTGGCCAGTATAGAGGCCAATATCTTAGTCTCCACATTAAGGAGCGAAATTGGGCGATAAGAGGCACACTTTTCTGGGGGTTTGCCAGGTTTTGGAATGACCACTACTGTGGCCTGATGGAGGTCCGGGGGAAACGTTCCCTCATCTCTTGCTGCTAAAAACATGTTTAATAGGCGTGGGGCTAGTATATTAATATTTTGTTTAAAGAACTCCCCCGGAAGTCTCTTTGACCCCAAGGTTTTCCCTGACTTCTGTTTGGTAATAGCAGCATGCACTTCTAGAGTAATCTCCTTGTCTAAGGCCGTGTCCTCAGTTTGAAAGATGGGCATATGGCTGTGAGATAGTCGTCTATGCTATCCTCTTGTATCGTCAGACAGGTTGCGTACAAATCAGTATAGTAGTTTGCAAGTGCTGCCTCAATTGTGGGTACGGCTGTAATGCCAGAAACCGGTCCCCGGAAGCTTGTTTCCTTTCCAGTGAAGAATTGGCTTGGTAGTTTGGTCTGCCCTGTTCCCATGATGCACTGGGCCAGGGACAGACTAATTTGCATATAGCCAGGTTCTGAACTGGGATGGTGCAGTGAGCTAAAAAACGGTGATGGATCAAGCCCTGATCTGTTGACTGGGTAGGAGTGTTCTGATTAACTGAGATACTCTGTCCATCACCACCCCCCTTTTTGTAATTATTCAATTGTGGGTTCCGTCATATGCCATGTCCCCACCTCTTCTATTTGGGTTACCCAATTTGCTTCCATTTCTTTCCGGCTTAATCAGGCTAGTAACTTACCCTCCCTATCCCCTGACTCGTATAGCTTGTGGTGAGTGGTCAGAATTTGGGTATGGGTCTCCCCCCCTACTAAAGCCCGGAGTTCTCTCTGCGTGATCTCCAACAGTCTAAGCGTCTCAGCCTCATTGTCCAGGAATATATTCTGTTCCAGTTCTAACAGTTTACCTTTGAGATCCCGTATTTGCAACGTTTCCTCTCTGTGCTTTTGGGCAATTGCGTCTTGTAGCCTCCCCCTAAGGACTGTCTTGTATGCCTCCCAAAGGGTGGTTTCTGAGGACACGGAGCCTTCGTTATCTTGGAAAAATAATTTAGTCTCGATGTCTACGGTATCATCTACCGCTTTGTCACACAGCTCCCAAGGGTTCAGTCTCCAATCTGATTTGGGTCTATGTTCCCCACCCCCTACCTTTAGCTGTAGGGGTGAGTGATCGGAAATACCTCTAGCTAGATAGTCTGTGTCCTCAATGACTAGAATCTCCCCTGCCGGGCTGAAAAGGTAGTCAATCCGGGAGAAGGTGTTATATGCCTCAGAGAAGTAGGAGTAGCTTTGGTGGAATGGGTGGTGTCAGTGCCAAAGATCGGTCATTGCTAAGGAGCGTACAAAGTCTGCCAGTGGGGTAGGTGTCTGAGCGCTAGCCACAGTATGAGATCAATCTAGGCGCAGTTCATCACATCATTAAAATTGCCCCTATTATGTGAGTCGAGGAGTTTGAGTCCAGCAGTATCTTAGACATTGCCTGTAACGTCTGGGGTTGCATTTGTGGCGGGGCATACACGCTAGCCAGGGTAAACTCTCGCTGCATATGTACCCTCAGATGTTTCACGTTTTATTGATTTTTCCAGTGTCTTAAAAATCTTTTTGTACCCACCGGGCTTCGTTGTTACGCCCTCTGTGTTGGAGCTGCTCGGTTCCTCAGCAACATCAGTGTCGCTGAACAGTCTTTCAGCATCAGCCTTCCCTAATCCAGTCCATGGTTTTGCAACACTGTTACCAATACTCGTCTAATTCCGGGTCCTGCTCTGCTAATAAATGCCGCTCTCCTCTCCCCCCTCTTAGCACTTGATAACAAAGGAATCAGGATTACTGCGTTCCCGCAGGGATTTTCTCCTGTGGCGCCTCTGCCTTACTTCCCAGTATCTTCAGTCTTCCAGTGGGGGGGAGGGGGTGGGGGTCTCCTCGGTGTGTACATGGTACAGTTGTCTCTCCTCCCCAATTTCCGTGGTGCTCCAAAATGACAGGGTGTGCTGGAATTCGACCTCGGACACGAATTCCAAATCAACTCCACACGCCTGTCATTCTATCAAGACAGACTCCAGCACGCTCAGGATCACTCAAAGACGGTTTATTGGCACAAACAACAGGTAACGCATTTCAGCAGTCGCGGTTGCCTTTGTCAAACCTATTTTGGTTGCCATCTTAGTTACTTAAATATGTTCCCGGGTCTGTGCAGATATTAAAGTGACAGTGCATGTTTAACTATTAAAGTGACAGACTACAAATAAACAAGTTATGTAGGTGAGCAACCCAATATACCCTTGCGGGCTCGGGCAATACTTGTTATAAGAAAAAGGCCAGCAAGGGATTTTGTTCTATTACTATTTGTCAGCGTTGTTAGGGCCTGTTATGAAAATCAAGGTTCCTAAAACTGTTCTTAGTCAGTAGCTGTAGTGAATCATTAACTTCAGGCAAAGAGTCACAAAAGATCAATAAATACAGTGTTACCACACTAACACAGTAAATAAATGCAAAGACCAGGGTTTTATATTGTCTGAAGATTATTATTTGTTTTCAAGACAAAGAATCTTTTTATAAAAAAGAAGAAAACATTCTTATAAAATAGGGTACATACATAGGTATTAGTTAGATATTCAAGGTGTAGGTTATTTCCTCCTTTGATATATCTAAGCAAAAAGTCCAGCCTGCTAACACAAAAAAAAAAATCAGAAGAAAATCAAAGATGATACAATGGATCACATGCAGAATTGGACTGGATAGTCGACGTTTCGGTCTTTTAAGGAATTTTTCATAAGACCATCATCAGGACAAAGAAATTCTACATACAGTAGATGACCCTCTGTGAAAAAAACATTATATTACAATATATTCAGACCTGGTTAAAAACTATGCAAAATTCAGTTCGAACAATCTATACTTTTATATTAATTAGAGCCTTTTACTAAATTCTTGTGCAGTCGGTGTGGCGGCTGCAAAAGGTAGGCAAAACAGATTATTTGTCTATCTTTCAATCAAAAATCAAATGTCATTGAATTTCACAACAATGAAGACTCACTTTTACTCAAGTAGAGATAAATCCTCTCTCTATTCAAAAAGACAACAGCAATTCCAATGGTTTTGGTGATGAGAAGCAAAGAAATTAATCCTTTTGTGCCAGAATTACTGCAAAAAAAGGGGGGGCAACCGATAAGATATCAACCCATTAGAGTTTTGAAACAGGCAATGCCATTGATTGTCAAAAAGAAGGGGCAGTTCATTCATTTACCTCGTATTTTAAGTTGAAGTGATTTCAAATGTTCAACAAAGTATTCAATACTTGCTGATCGGTGAGAGGACGACCGTTAGGTTCTAGTTAAATAAAGAAATAAGCATTTTAGGCTTTCAATGTATTATGCTTATTCAAACTGCAGCTTTATAATTTTATGCATGTTTTACATGAAGCTCTCATTTTTTGAGTCCGATTTGTTAAGGTTTGTCAAATCACGAAGCCATTTGATTTACATAAACGTTTATATCGGGTTGACAAATCGATTTTTAAACACGAGCAACCTGAAGGTTTATTTTCAATAGCTACTTCAAGTGTTGTGCTAGTTGGTTTGAATCGTACTAGATCGCATCAACAGGTTGTTATGGCTTGTCAAATCTATAGCCAGTCAAATTGCAAGCACGTTTGTTTCAAGTTAACACACCCGTTTTTTGGCAGATATAACATAAGGGTTTATTTTTTGTTATTTGTTAGGGGACATATTCACAACAGCATAATCGAGTGTTAAATAGGTTCGTTTTAAATTATATCACCTGATAGCTGTTACAGTTACTTGCACATTTTGAACGCCATCTTAACTTAGTCAGTTAAATACATGCCGGTATATACATGCTGCAAACACCTCTAAAAATCGCTAGCTTACTAGCGTGACACTAGTTCGATACATGTAGTTGTATTCTCATAGAGCACTAGGCCTCTCTATATTGTGGCCTCAATAAAGAGCATATTCTTTTTAGTCCCGATTATAAGGAAAACAAGACTCAATGAGTTAAGAGGTGAAAAAAAAATCTTTCAAAATAATTCCTCTAAGTTACTTACTTCACGAAGATGAAAGAAGGAATCTCAGTCATAGACGCTCCGGACCGCAAACAAATTGGGTTAAGGCTTGCAACAATGTTGCCATAGTGGGGCTTGTTTTTAAATGCGTAGGTGCACGCCAAGTTATTGTGTAATCTCGCGAGATTACGCCATGGAAAAAGTCACCACGAAGTTCGAGATAAACAAGGCGGCCATCTTAGCCTGTGCAACTTATTTAGAATAATTGCACAAATCATCGTATTTCTGTATAAAATTTGGTTTAACGATGGACAAAAACCATCAGAAAGGCCTCTTAGTAGTTTGTAACGATATGTAAATCGATATTACACATTTGTTGTTGCATTCGGAAATGCGGCAAGAGCATTTACAAGGTTGGATTTTAGTGTCACATTCCTAGTCACAGTAGGGTTTGCTCGAAATCAGATGTCTATTTATGGCCCCATATATAACTCAGTTTGTATTGGTTTGGTTTTCAAGGATGTTTTTTTTTTTTAAATAGCCAGATTTATATCATATAGGGAGGGAGGCTCTGTCGCCTGGGAAAAGGCGCTCACAGTCTAAACAATTCCTATACATAAAGTGATATATTTACATCAGAGTCACAGCTTACAAAAGATCTACTTGTTAATCACATGTCATTAAAACATCATCTTGACTGGTACACGTCATTTGAATCAATATGTATGTACATTTGGTGGTTCAAATATATCACTATCATGGCTTACTTAGGAATTAATGAACAGTCAACACAAATGTCAAGGAAAGCAGAAAATCGGAAAAACTCAGTGAAAACCTGAACAGTTACAAATCAAATAGCTTTCAAGTCAGACATGGTAAGGTATGCCATTCTGTACAGGAATTCATTCCGTTTTTAACACTATCTGCAATTTCAATCCAGCGGGTTTCCTTAATGGTCAGAATTTTATCGCCATTTTTCTGTCTAATAGAGGATTTTACTACATCAATCACCCACCAGGTCATTTCTCTTTCAGAATGTTTGGCAAGAGAGTAGTGATCTACTAATGGGGCATTCTCAACTGTGCGACGAATGCGAGACTTGTGTTGGAGAATTCTCTGCTTGATCATCTGGGTGGTTTTACCGATGTAGAGTTGTCCACATGGACACTGAATACAGTAAATTACGTTACTGGTTCTGCAGTTGGAAAAGTGCTTGATGGTAATTTTACGACCATTAATATCAAAACTTTTGATGTTAATGGTAGTGTTGCAGGCCATACAGTTGTTGCATTTGTAATGGCCTTGTACTGGGGACAGCTGTTTCATGTTGTCCACAATATTTAAATCCTGACAGTCATAGGCATGTACCAGACGGTCTCTCAGATTAGGACCACGCTTGAACGCGAACATTGGTTTCTCTTTTAATTCGGGTAGTTCTTTCAACAGGGGCCAACTTTTTGTTATAATTCTTTTTACTTGTTGGCTGAATGTGCCAAATGTCGTTACACATACCAGTGGTGCCTGGTTGTTCTTAGGTTTAGTCTGGAGCAGTGCTTCTCGATTGTTGTACCATGCGCGCTTCATAGAATTCTTGAGGAGCTTGTTTGGGTAACCTCTGTCAAGCAGCTTTACTTTCAGAATTTTTGCCTCATGGAAATAGTCAGACCGTTTGAAACAATTTCTGCGCAGCCTCAGAAACTGTCCAAAGGGTAAACCGTCACGTAGAGATTTAGGGTGGTGACTGTTATATTTCAACAGAGTATTGCGTGTAGTTGGTTTTGTATACAAAGTTGTGTAGATAGTATTGTCGTCATTCGCTTTGATGGTTAAATCCAAAAAGTTCATTTCATGTGCATTATAGTCAAGAGTAAATTGTAAATGTGGATTTCTTTTATTCAGCCACTCATGGAATTGTGTCAGTAATTCCTTGTTTCCCTTCCATATGAGGAAGACATCATCTATATATCTTAGCCAACATGATATGTTGGCCAAGAACGGATTTAAACTGTCATAGATGAATTTTCTTTCAAAGTTGGTAACATAAATGTTAGCTATGTTGGGGGCATAAAGTGGAGAAGTGTGGCTCAATGGTTAGAGCGGCAGACCCTGATGCAGAGGTCTAGCCCGGGACCAGGGTTCAATTCCCCGCCTTGGTGGGTCTTGGGCTCAAAAATTCCACAGACCTGATAATTCTCGCCTCGGTGCCTATTCCAAACATGGAGTCCCACTCTGCAACTCTGGGCAATAGCTTGCTTAATCTCCACGACGGCCCCCACAACGCTAAGGATGCCTGGCCTCCACCTTGGGGGTGCCCAGGAGTGGACACCTCACAGGGAAAGCCAGGATGGGTTTCACAGCGGTATTCGTACAAGCGCCTTGAGACCCTTGCGGGTGAGTAGTGCGCTATACAAATATCAATTTACATTACATTACATAAACTGCCCCCATTGCGACACCCTTCAGTTGTTGATAGAACTTCTTCTCGAAGAGAAAGAAGTTCTGGCACATAGAGATTTTGATACAGTTCACTATGAATTCGCTGGGGACAGTGTGTGGTCTTTCACGACTGTCTAAAAGATCTTTAATAAGAAAGAGGACCTCATCTTGCGGAATATTAGTATACAGACTGGTGATGTCCATAGTTACTAAGTATTCCTGATCTGGATTGTAGTCGTGGTTTTCTAGTCTGGTTATCACAGAGGTGGTATCCCTGATGTATGTATCTGCCTCAATTACAAACGGTCTTATAAAGAAATCCGAATATTGCGCAAGTGGCTTCAGAATTGAATTGCAGCCAGCAACAATCGGTCTCCCTGGTGGTTCAGTGGCATGTTTATGTATTTTTGGGAGGATGTATATGGCTGGTACTGTTGGAGATTTATTAATTAGAAAGGCAGCCTCTTTAGTACTCAGCCAACCTCCTTTAAGTCCTTGATCGCTTAGGGTCTTTATTTCTATTTCTAGTTTCGGGGTGGGATCTGATCTTAGTGGTTTGTAATTATCTGCTACTGATAGTTGTTTCAGCATTTCTTGTCTGTAGGCTTCACGGTCCCATAGTACTAAGCCACCGCCCTTGTCGGCAGGTTTAATTACCGTTTCTTTCAAAGATTCAAGATTTTTTAGTGCAAGATGTTCTTCTTTGTTCAGATTATTCCTACAGAAAATCTGTTGTTTAAACAGTGTTTCAATTTCAATAAGAACAGCATTTTCAAAGGTTAGGATATTTTTTTAAACCATGTTATTTTGGGGAAAAAATGTCGAGGGTGGATGAAGACCCGTCAGATTTCTTTCTTGTGTATCAACTTTAGAGGCAAAAAAGTTTTTTAACCTTATTGATCGGAAAAATTTGTATAATTCGCATTTAGTTTGAAATTGGTTATTCCTATAAGTTGGAACAAATGATAAACCAGAAGTCAAAACAGATATTTCTGCTTGGGTCAAAGTATGTTTGGATAAATTAAAAATCGGAATAGTGGACATGTTATTTACCATTGGTAAAATTGATTGCGGGTCTGCCGTTGGCCTGGGGTATACTGATTTCTGTACCAACCTCGTCTCCCTCCCCTGGGTTTCTGCGGGGGGCCTCCACCCCATCTGTTGTCCTGGCCTAAAAAAACCTGACGTGAGGTTGACGGCTGTTGGTCAAAGGACGATCTGAAATGTCCTGTTGGTAATTGTTCACCGTCAGATTCAGAGCCTGTCTCAGAAAATGTTGTTCGTTTATATTGTTGATGGTTAGGATTAGGTCCTCTAGGATTGTTTTGAGCCTGATAAAAATCTTTGTGTAAGTATGGATATGTTATCTCTTTATTGTATTTATGGATATCTTTCTGAAGTTTGTCCGTTTTTTTTGAAGAGTTAAATTCTTCAAATTCTTTTATCGTTTGTGCTATTTTGTCTAAAAGAGTTTTCGCGTTGGTGATACTTGAGTCACTGTTGATTTTATTTTCCAGTGTCTCAATCTCTTTTAGTAGCAATTTAATTTGTTTGGCAGCAGTCTCTATGCTCAGCACCATCCAGGTGCGTGAGCATTTATTAGCTGCGTGGCTGAATCCAACTTTAAAGTCACTGTCTTCAATCAAAATTATAGGGATGTTACGAATCTGCAAACCAGTGGGGATGATATTGGCACTGAGACAGTCTGTCAAGAACTTTGCATGAAGTTCAGTTCTGACATGTTTTTTTCTCAGGCGTTCTAATTGCTTTAAGTCAGATTCTACTGGTAGATTCACTGCTACACTTCTATTACCTAGCAGAGATGGTCCAGATGCTATTTTAAGAATGTAGTCATCAGTATAAGACAGAGTCTCTGCTCCAGACATACAAGCAGAGCTATGGATCAAAAGAATAATAATCAAAAAGATCAAATTAACGAAAACGAACTGTTAGCTAACAGTTTTACCACTTAAAAATGGCTCACAGCAGAGATTATCTGCGCAAAATAGACAAGATATGTAGGTGAGCAACCCAATATACCCTTGCGGGCTCAGGCAATACTTGTTATAAGAAAAAGGCCAGCAAGGGATTTTGTTCTATTACTATTTGTCAGCGTTGTTAGGGCCTGTTATGAAAATCAAGGTTCCTAAAACTGTTCTTAATCAGTAGCTGTAGTGAATCATTAACTTCAGGCAAAGAGTCACAAAAGATCAATAAATACAGTGTTACCACACTAACACAGTAAATAAATGCAAAGACCAGGGTTTTATATTGTCTGAAGATTATTATTTGTTTTCAAGACAAATAATCTTTTTATAAAAAAGAAGAAAACATTCTTATAAAATAGGGTACATACATAGGTGTGGACAACATGAAACAGCTGTCCCCAGTACAAGGCCATTACAAATGCAACAACTGTATGGCCTGCAACACTACCATTAACATCAAAAGTTTTGATATTAATGGTCGTAAAATTACCATCAAGCACTTTTCCAACTGCAGAACCAGTAACGTAATTAACTGTATTCAGTGTCCATGTGGACAACTCTACATCGGTAAAACCACCCAGATGATCAAGCAGTGAATTCTCCAACACCAGTCTCGCATTCGTCGCACAGTTGAGAATGCCCCATTAGTAGATCACTACTCTCTTGCCAAACATTCTGAAAGAGAAATGACCTGGTGGGTGATTGATGTAGTAAAATCCTCTATTAGACAGAAAAATGGCGATAAAATTCTGACCATTAAGGAAAACCACTGGATTGAAATTGCAGATAGTGTTAAAAACTGAATGAATTCCTGTACAGAATGGCATACCTTAGCATGTCTGACTTGAAAGCTATTTGATTTGTAACTGTTCAGGTTTTCACTGAGTTTTTTCCGATTTTCTGCTTTCCTTGACATTTGTGTTGACTGTTCGTTAATTCCTAAGTAAGCCATGATAGTGATATATTTGAACCACCAAATGTACATACATATTGAATCAAATGACGTGTACCAGTCAAGATGATGTTTTAATGACATGTGATTAACAAGTAGATCTTTTGTAAGCTGTGACTCTGATGTAAATATATCACTTTATGTATAGGAATTGTTTAGACTGTGAGCGCCTTTTCCCAGGCGACAGAGCCTCCCTATATGATATAAATCTGGCTATTTAAAAAAAAAAAAACATCCTTGAAAACCAAACCAATACAAACTGAGTTATATATGGGGCCATAAATAGACATCTGATTTCGAGCGAACCCTACTGTGACTAGGAATGTGACACTAAAATCCAACCTTGTTGTAAATGCACTTGCCGCATTTCCGAATGCAACAACGAATGTGTAATATCGATTTACATATCGTTACAAACTACTTTGAGGCCTTTCTGATGGTTTTTGTCCATCGTTAAACCAAATTTTATACAGAAATACGA
This sequence comes from Lissotriton helveticus, assembly GCF_964261635.1. Taxonomy (NCBI): domain Eukaryota; kingdom Metazoa; phylum Chordata; class Amphibia; order Caudata; family Salamandridae; genus Lissotriton; species Lissotriton helveticus. The sequence continues at coordinate 800,106,062 of NC_136069.1, forward strand.
TGATTTGTGCAATTATTCTAAATAAGTTGCACAGGCTAAGATGGCCGCCTCGTTTATCTAGAACTTCGTGGCGACTTTTTCCATGGCGTAATCTCGCGAGATTACACAATAACTTGGCGTGCACCTACGCATTTAAAAACAAGCCCCACTATGGTAACATTGTTGCAAGCCTTAACCCAATTTGTTTGCGGTCCGGCGCGTCTATGACTGAGATTCCTTCTTTCATCTTCGTGAAGTAAGTAACTTAGAGGAATTATTTTGAAAGATTTTTCTTTCACCTCTTAACTCATTGAGTCTTGTTTTCCTTACAATCGGGACTAAAAAGAATATGCTCTTTATTGAGGCCACAATATAGAGAGGCCTAGTGCTCTATGAGAATATACAACTACATGTATCGAACTAGTGTCACGCTAGTAAGCTAGCGATTTGTAGAGGTGTTTGCAGCATGTATATACCGGCATGTATTTAACTGACTAAGTTAAGATGGCGTTCAAAATGTGCAAGTAACTGTAACAGCTATCAGGTGATATAATTTAAACGAACCTATTTAACACTCGATTATGCTGTTGTGAATATGTCCCCTAACAAATAACAAAAAATAAACCCTTATGTTATATCTGCCAAAAAACGGGTGTGTTAACTTGAAACAAACGTGCTTGCAATTTGACTGGCTATAGATTTGACAAGCCATAACAACCTGTTGATACGATCTAGTACGATTCAAACCAACTAGCACAACACTTGAAGTAGCTATTGAAAATAAACCTTCAGGTTGCTCGTGTTTAAAAATCGATTTGTCAACCCGATATAAACGTTTATGTAAATCAAATGGCTTCGTGATTTGACAAACCTTAACAAATCGGACTCAAAAAATGAGAGCTTCATGTAAAACATGCATATAATTATAAAGCTGCAGTTTGAATAAGCATAATACATTGAAAACCTAAAATGCTTATTTCTTTATTTAACTAGAACCTAACGGTCGTCCTCTCACCGATCAGCAAGTATTGAATACTTTGTTGAACATTTGAAATCACTTCAACTTATAATACGAGGTAAATGAATACACTGCCCCTTCTTTTTGACAATCAATGGCATTGCCTGTTTCAAAACTGTAATGGGTTGATATCTTATCGGTAGCCCCCCCTTTTTTTGCAGTAATTCTGGCACAAAAGGATTAATTTCTTTTGCTTCTCATCACCAAAACCATTGGAATTGCTGTTGTCTTTTTGAATAGAGAGAGGATTTATCTCTACTTGAGTAAAAGTGAGTCTTCATTGTTGTTAAATTCAATGACATTTGATTTTTGATTGAAAGATAGATAAATAATCTGTTTTGCCTACCTTTTGAAGCCGCCACACCGACTGCACAAGAATTTAGTAAAAGGCTCTAATTAATATAAAAGTATAGATTGTTCGAACTGAATTTTGCATAGTTTTTAACCAGGTCTGAATATATTGTAATATAAAGTTGTTTTTTTCATAGAGGGTCATCTACTGTATGTAGAATTTCTTTGTCCTGATGATGGTCTTATGAAAAATTCCTTAAAAGACCGAAACGTCTACTATCCAGTCCAATTCTGCATGTGATCCATTGTATCATTTTTGATTTTCTTCTGATTTTTAGTTGAAATCATTGTGTTATTTTGTGTTAGCAGTCTGGACTTTTTGCTTAGATATATCAAAGGAGTAAATAACCTACACCTTGAATATCTAACTAATACCTATGTATGTACCCTATTTTATAAGAATGTTTTCTTCTTTTTTATAAAAAGATTCTTTGTCTTGAAAACAAATAATAATCTTCAGACAATATAAAACCCTGGTCTTTGCATTTATTTACTGTGTTAGTGTGGTAACATTGTATTTATTGATCTTTTGTGACTCTTTGCCTGAAGTTAATGATTCACTACAGCTACTGACTAAGAACAGTTTTAGGAACCTTGATTTTCATAACAGGCCCTAACAACGCTGACAAATAGTAATAGAACAAAATCCCTTGCTGGCCTTTTTCTTATAACAAGACTACAAATAAAACAACATGTGCTACTAGCTGCCGCATTTTTCTTAAACCTGACATAAAGCATTATTGTAGGCTAAGCCCATGTAGATGCTCTTTCAATTACTGCTGTACTGGGTTAACACCTAAGAAATGTCCATTCTTGAATATAGTACGTACATTTATATATATATGTATATCTCAAAACAATACTCTTTCAGGCTTAGAGTGATGCATAAATTATGCAAAAAAGAAGCAGAGAACTCTGGGTAGTTCTCATGTTTAGGTGGAAAGCAGCTCCTGTATAGAACACTCTCAATACCAGAGACACTCTAAATTTGCTCATCTCAAATGTCTGCTTTTCTATCAAAGTCTTTAAGCGTCGGATTAGCACAGTGCCATCCATGCAGAGATAGAAAGGGACAAAGTATTTTGCCTTTCTACAGCAAAGATTTTAAGCATAGGACTAGCTCAGTGCTGTCCATGCCGAGCTGTAAAATGACAAAAGCCTTTTACCACTGCAGGCACAGTATTACAGCTTTGATTTGGTAAAATACCAATGAAGCCAACATGAAATGAATAAAAGCACCCCCTGACATGTGTTTCGCTCTCATTAGAGCTCTTCAGAGAGGTATAGCTTTGTCCAGTCACAAGCGAGCACCCCGTATAAGTCAAAACAATCCCCTTTCAGGCTTAGAGTGATGCATACATTATGCTAAATGAAGCAGAGAACTCTGGGTAATTCTCAAGTTTAGGTGGCAAGCAGCTTGTGTAAAGAGCACCCTCAACACCAGCGACATTCTAAATTTGCTCATTTCAAACGTCTGCTTTTCTATCTGAAACAGCAGGTCAATGGGGTCACCAAGTAATGCCGTCCTTCGGGGACGGTGGCACCCCGTCTACACGATGTACGGATTACTCCAGCGAGGTATCAAAATTCACTCATGAGAGAAATACAAAATTAAAAAATCTCTTTGGGCCTTTACAGTTGATACAGTTTGGAAGTATGTTTGGTGCATATCATTAACTGAGAATTATGCCCTCAGGAGCACGAGGAGGGTGAGTAGACAATCACTCAGTGTATAAGGTAAATTGAAAGTGCGCTGGTGCAGGATGGCATTGTGCCACACAATAGTGCAGAACAGAATATCATGCTGGCACTGCTGCAGCCATGGGTGAACTCTCTAGTAAAGATGTGAAGACAACCTCTGACTAATATATTGTTGTATATGTGTGTTGTGATGTTACAGGCTGTACATACTTTAGACACGGCTTCAGCCCAAACTGCTGAACGGAATGACACTAAATTTGGCAAAAAGATAACGCTTGGCCCAGAAAGCAACCTTTTTGTTAAATGGTGTAAATCTGTTCAGTATTTTCTGAGAAATTAAAGATTTCTCAGATATACAACTGTGGCGAGGTGGATCCGTGACCCCTCCCGATCTCGTACCTGAGATCTGATTGGCTGCCAACACTTCAAATCAGGAAGTGTTGGCAGCCATCTTGTGCATCGGTTGAACCGAGTCAAAACTTTTAAAAAAAGAAAAGGGGGGAAAGTAGAAACACCCTGGCCCCTAAGCTTGTTCAGGGAACCCCCAGGGGCAAATAAAGCATATTTTTTACATTTTCAGCGGGGAGTCGCGTTGGATCCGCAAATCCAGACAAATTATTTTTTTAAATAAGCTCCGTTTAATTTAGGTTCCTGAGTGTGCCAGGTCCCGGAGGCAATAAAAAAATAATAATGGGGGGCCTTGTGCAGCCCCCCTGCGGCCCTGGGGACCGACACTGCCCCAAGGCTAATTCACTGAAATGCGAGGTGATGGAGCGAAGTACGTAATGATATTTTGTTCAAACTCGCAAAGTTAAACTTCCATAATAATTATAACAGTATTAACGAGTATGTGGTGAATTATTAATCAACTTAGTTTTAAAATGCATATACACAAGAAACACGAGTGACTAACTTATGTGCTCTATGTTGCAAGTGCGTAGAAATAATAAACTAACCCTGTCTATTTTCTTTGTCAGTGTTAAATGCGGCTGTTTAACAAATGGCATGTGCTTATTTGTGTGCTTATGTTATGTCCTATGACATGTCTTTTCTGTGACAAAGCTCGTGGAGAATCCCTGTGGTCTAAAAGAAGAAGGTAGATATAAATGCTGCTTTGTGTGCTCAGCTAGGTCATATAAATTAATGGGTTTTTAATTAGCTAAGGGGGTGGGTAACAGAATGGGTCACAATTCTCTAATTAATTGATGTCTTGTGTTTGTTTAAATAATAGTTTCAGAGTGAGGCCTAAAGGCGTGCTAAGAGATGGCGTTTCGAATCTTGTCCAGAGAAGAGCCTTGCACATTTCAGAAGTGGAAAACTTTTGCCACGTTGACATTCTTGTCAGAGAAGAAAAAAACAGTTAAATAAGTTGTGCTAAACGTGCTCTTGGAGAATGGCTCAAGGACAGGAAACCGGCAAGTTTGCCTAGGCAAGGAAGTTGAACGGTTACTCGAGAGAAATGTTTCTCTTTTGAGGAAACTAAAAGTCACGAAAGCAGAGGACAATAGGGCTAAAGAAAAGCCTGAACTTGATGATGAAACTAGTGTTGTGGACGTACAGCACAAGTTTAGGGATTTTAGGTGTGTAAGGTAGAATGTATAGTGAGGATTGTCTATGAAATTGTAGCTTTTGAGTATAGGGACACCTGTCCTATTTTAAAACTCACTGTGAAAAGAGTAGTAGAATTTATCCATGCTTGTGTGAAAGATAAGGTAGTGTCGTCTATCTTATTGGCGAGTGAAGTTTTCTTGTGTGGGTTAAAGTCCTACCAGGATTCATGTATGTATGGTTAGGGATTTTTCTGTTTGAATGTGCGTAATGATTTTGTAATATACGATCAAGTGAAACTTTGATTGGCACTATATGTGCATTCAGAGAGTAACAGGTTCGTTATTACTTGTTAGAAGGGTAGAGTAGCCTTACTTTATCAACGAAATTAAATATTCTGTGAAAATAGCGTCGTCTATTTCACGCAAAAGAATACCTGAATGACTGGGAAAGCTATCACTTTATTTAGCGAAACAGACAAATGGTTTGTTTTTGTGAAGTTACTAAATGAATTCCATTGAAAAGAATTGTAAAACATGGTGCTGTGAAAATATTTTGTAAAGGAGGTGTTAGTGTCACAGCGGAGCGAGGGCAGAGAAGCTGCAGCGGCAGTATACGTCACTAGTGTCGCGCTGTGATTGGCTAACATACGTCATAGTAACTGCACACTGATTGGCTTGTGACTAGGCAGGCTTGTAGCTGATTGGTCTATTCTAGAAAGCAGTAAAACTATTGGTCGAGCAAAACAGTGACGAAGCTCAACCTGATTGGCTTGTTAGTGAGTTTCGCGCACGGATTGGTTGGTTTTGCGGAACAACAAGAAAATAATTACGATCTATTCCAAAGTAAGCGGAACTGATTAAAAACATGGATTATTATTACATTAAAGAGAAAAGGAAGCTTTCTTAGTTTCAGAAATTGAAAAGTAAATTGAAACCTGACAAGAAAATTGAAACGCGAGGTGGAAGATTAATTCATAAGTACAAAACACCCGCAGCTTATATGTTAGGCGAATATGGTTATCATACTTGTCTTTGGATTGAGAGTTGGATGGAAAATACCAAAAATGATGGTGTATTAGCATGGCCGGAAGATGGATCATTTAACATTAAGGTTTTGAAAAACGTAAGAGAAAAAATGATGGCTCTTGTACCAAGACCCAGACCTACTCAATTTGATGCTCTAATTGAATGGGAGGATGAAATGTTTGAATTACAACGAGAAAGTAGAGGAGTATCAAGGTTTGGAGGACTAGATTTAAAATAGAGAAACACATCAGGATAGAATGCGTCGATGGAGACGTGGAGACATGCGTGATGATCTCTATCCAGCAATATTTGGTGAAGCAACTGATCAAAAGGGTGCTCAAAAGAATAATAATAATGGTGAAGAAAGTGAATTAGAAGATGCAGTTTTAGAAGAAATGTATGTTACAAAACCGAAACCGCCACCTTATCAACCAGTTTGTTCATGGTCTTCTCAAAGAGTTCCTCCAGGAACTTCCCCAAGTGCTCCTTCAAGAGAAATTATTGATGAGGCATCTCCTAGATTAAATCAGAATGGAAAAACTCATGAAAGAATAGAAACAAGATCTAATTCTAGTATATCAGGGGAAAATAGAAATTATGCAGAAACCCCAGTTCAGAGAAATGAAATCCCAAGAAATGTAATGAGAACAGAAAGAAGTGAGGAATTACCAAATACCTCAGAATATTTTCGAACAAAAATGAATTAATACAGCAGTTAACTAAAAGTATGGAAGCAGTAACAGTACCAGTAATGATTGGACCTGTACTTCCAGTGTTGATCAAAGAGAAGTTAAGCATTCAGCTTTGACTGTTCCATTAAATGCAGAAATTCAGAAAGTGGCTGAAAATTTTATTCAGATTTATCTGAAATTCACTGAGAGAAATCAATGATGCCTGACTTAAGTTTTAATCAAAGTTTGTCAAATAAAACTCCATCTGGTGCAGAATCTGATTCTGGATCTCCAGAAAAGAGCATAAATAAAATAGATTTAACAAATACTCCACAGAGCTCAGAATTTAAATTACTTGATGTTGCTAAATTGAAGGCAGATTTGGAGGAATTGATTATTGGTACAATTGGGACTGACAGTTTGAAGCTATATCAGGATGATGAATTATTATTTCTTTGTCAAAGCATACAATGGAAAACGAAAACCAAGTATGATCAATTAGAGGAAATGGCTGCTGAATTGGAAATAGATTTAAGTAGACAGAAAAATTTTCTGAAACATTATAGAGTGAATTTCTCTGAAAAATACATTTAAAACATGAATACCACAGGAAGAATTATTCATATAAAAGATTTAATTGTGTTTCTAAAAAGATTGGGTGAATTAAGTAAGTGGAGAGTAAAATGGACAAAGAAAAGAGAGGAAGAAAGAGGAGAAGTAGTAAATGAGTTTCCAATGAGAGAAATACCAGGAGGAGGGTATGTGCATGTTCCTTGGACAAGGCAAGACATTTTACTATTTATAAATGATTTTCCTCGGCTGAGAGAAAAACCTGTGGAATGGTATCGACAAGTAGACAGATTTGTGAAAGTATCAAAAGTTCTGTGGATTGATCTTGATGGATTCTTTGACATAGTTGTCCCATCAGATCTATGAACAGAATGTAAAATTTCTATAGATTGGCCTAAAGAAGAACCTGCTCAAAATAAGGTAACAGGTGCTCCTTCATCAGATGTTATGAATCTGTACGATAAGGTAATTGTGTGGTTGAAAAACAAGATTCCCCCAAAAGAAGTAGATTGGGTTAAAATAGATGGAACAAATCAGTAACCAAAAGAATCAGTACATTCATTTTATGAAGATTACTGCTGGTATTTAAACAATACAATGGTTATGAAAAATTGAGTGAGAAAGATATGAGCCATTTCATATACAGATTTGTTTATGGCTTAAGACCTGAAATTGGTGAAATGATTAGATCAGGAATTGTTGGTTGGCAATTACTTACAGTAGATGATATTTTGAGAAAAGCAAAATACTGTAGTGATGAATTGGATGCTAAACAAAAGAAGCTAAAAGAAAAAGCAATGTGGGCACAGGTGAAAGTGGCTGAACAGCAAATAGCAACTCTGGTAACAGAAATGTTAATCAGAATCAAGGGAAATTTAAAGGTAATTTTAATAAGTCAAAATTTACGGGAAATATTGAAGAGTTAAAGCAAAAACTCCCATGTTTTAATTGCGGCGAAATTGGACACTGGAAGCGCGAATGTAAAAATCCGCCCAGAAATTTCAAAAATGCATCATTAAATCCACAGATGCAGAATGAGATAAATCTGCAGCAACAGCTGCAGAGACAGGTAGTGAATCACCAAAGTCAGATACCACAACCGCCACTTCCAAACTGTGTAAATGTACAGAGATACAATACAGAAACAGGATTCTGCGGAGGTGAACAGGTAAACAGATCGCCAAGAGGGAATGTGTCAAATGTTTCAGAACAATATTGGTTAAAGGAAAATGGAGGGAGTGATTCGGAGGATTACTTATGACGGTGCCTGAGAGAGGAGGAAGAGTGTGTGCTTGGAGCCACTCTTGAGGTAGATCAGGCTGGTCCATTTGTAAATGGTAAAGTGAATGATGTAGAAATCACTTTTCTAGTGGACACTGGTGCTACCCGTTCTACTGTTAGATCAGTGGAAATAGAAAACCTGCCTCTCTCTGGTGAGAAGATCCAAGTAGTTGGTGTAGTTAATCAACAAATTAAAACAGATTTAACAGAACCAGTAGAAGTTGAAATTGGTAAATTTAAAGGTATGCATACATTTGTAGTTTGTAACAGCAGTCCTGTAAACTTGTTAGGAAGGGACATACTTTGTAAGATGAATTGTAAAAGATATTGCTCACCGGATGGTATAGAGCTTCAAACTCAAGAAGAAGATGGGCTTTACAAGTTAACAATGTTAATGGTTGAAGCTGAAGAAAGTAAATTATTTCCTGTATTTGACAAAAAATAATCTACCTGAAGAATTAAAAGAGACAGTTAATGCTGACATTTGGGATCTCTCTGGAAGTGAAATGGGTTTGATGAAAAGTGTTGATCCAGTATAAATTACAGTAAAACAAGGAGTAGATTATCCAAACATTCCTCAGTATAAAATGAAAGCAGAAGTTATTGAAGGTGTCATTCCTGTAATTGATAAATTAATTAAACAAGGTGTTCTAAGAGAAATTGAGAGCAGTCCATGTAATTCACCGATTATGGGAATCAAAAAGCCAAATGGAACTTTCAGAATTGTTCAAGACCTGAGAAAGTTTAACAAGATAGTTGTTCCATGTTGCCCTGTTGTGCCAAACCCAGCGGTAATTCTTTATCAGATTCCGCATGATGCAGAATGGTACACCGTTATAGACCTTTGTAATGCATTCTTTACCGTACCATTGCATCCAGAAAGCCAACAAATTTTTGCGTTCAGGTTCCAGGATGGTATCTTAGCATGGTGTCGTATCCCTCAAGGGTATACTGAGAGTCCATCTATTTTTAATCAGTTGCTAAAGAAATCCTTGGAAAATCTAGATTTACCTGGAAAATCAACGTTAGTGCAGTATATTGATGATCTCCTTGTAGCTGCAAAAACACGAGATAACTGTGTGACAGATACCATTATTCTTTTAAATCATTTGGCAGATGAGGGACATAAAGTGTCTCCTGCAAAATTACAGTTTTGCAAACAAGAAATGAAATACCTTGGTCACAGAATTGCAAAAGGAATCAGGCAAGTGACAACTGAGAGAATTAACCCCTTCCATGCTCATGACAAGGTCAGCTCGTCATGCAGTGCACTGCTCCTGTGCTTATGACGAGCTGACCTTGTCATGAACAATGGGATTCCTAAAATATCAGCACCCAGCGGGTATTGCCTTAGCACCAATGTGGTTAAAATGATTCAGGCAATGCAACCTCCAAAAACACAGAGACAGGTCAGAATGTTTCTAGGAATCGTAGGTTATTGTTGTCAATGGATTAGTGGATTTTCGGTAATTGCAAAGCCACTGCAGAAATTGACAAAAGCAGACATAAAAGACCCAATTATCTTGACAGAAGCTGAGTTAGAAGCTTTTGAGCAGTTGAAGAAAAGCTTGTATGAAGCTCCGGCATTGGGAATGCCAGATTATGAGAAGGAGTTTGAGCTGTATTGCAGTGAAAGAGAAGGATGTGCTTTATCAGTTTTGATTCAAAGACATGGAAGATTGAGAAAGCCAATAGCATATTTCTCAGCTGCTCTTGATCCTGTTGCAAAAGCATTACCAGGCTACTTAAAAGCAGTAGCTGCAACAAGTGTAAGCTTAGAACAAAGTGAAGGGATAATAATGGGATTCCCTGTAAAAGTATATGTACCTCATTCAGTTGAAATTCTCCTCACTAGAAGCAAAACACAGCATTTGACAAGTAACAGGTTAATAAAATATGAAACAGTTATTCTTGGATCAGATAATGTATCAATTGCAAGATGTATTAATTTAAATCCTTCCACAATATTGCCTGATGGAACTGTAACTGAAATCAGAAATGAAAATGATATTGTTCATGAATGCTTGGATGTATTAGAATATTGCACCAAACCTAGACAGGACATAAAAGATGTCCCATTGGCTGAATCAGATTATGTTCTATTTGTTGATGGTTCATGCTTAAGAACAGATGAAACTGTTCTGAGTGCAGCATACTCTGTCTGCACAGTTGCAGATGTAATTGAAGCCTCCTGTCTCAAAGGAATTCGTTCAGCTCAAGTAGCAGAATTGATTGCTTTGATTCGTGCATGTGAAAAAGGAAAAGAACTAAAGGTTACCATAGTGACTGATAGTCAGTATGGGTATGGCGTAGTCCATGACTATGGCCAGCTTTGGTCTCAAAGAGGTTATTTAACTTCAGCGGGTACTCCAATTAGAAATGCAAATTTGATAAAGAGGCTGATTGATGGTATTCAGTTACCAGAGAAAATTGCTGTTGTAAAATGTACAGCTCACATGAAAGGTGATGATTACATGACAAAAGGAAATGCATATGCTGATAAAATTGCTAAATTCTGTGCAAAGAATAATATGTCTATTAATCGGGAAAAAGATAATGAACATGTTTTGAACTCACTTATGCGTAACATCTGTAGTTGAGACATGGCAAGGAGTAAAAGATTTACAAGATGAGGCAAGTGATGAGGAAAAAGACACATGGTTAAAAGCAGGTTGCAGACATAGAGAAGAAGATGAGATTTGGGTTTACAAAGATGACAGACCAGTTATGCCAGATAGCATGATTGCTGACATGGCTCGAATGTATCATGGTCCAGGACACATTGGAAGAGATTCAATGATCAGATTGTTTAGACAGACATGGTACAATCCAAAGTTCAGAATAATTGCAGAATCTTTTTGTCAGAGATGCTTAATCTGCCAGCAGATTAATCCAAACAGGAAAACAGTTGTGAGCATGGGAACCGTAGGACGGGAGGGTGGTCCTTTTACCGGATTACAACTTGATTTCATTGACATGCCACCTCATAACAAGTTAAGATACGTCTTGGTGATAATCTGTCTGTTTTCGAGATGGGTGGAAGCATTCCCAACTCGTCACAATGATTCAGTTACTGTGGCAAAATTGCTTTTGAGGGAAATCATACCAAGGTACGGATTTCCAGTGACGGGCGAGACTGATCGTGGCACACATTTTGAAAACAGATTGCTAAAATTGATTTGTGAAGCACTAGACATAAAGCAAAAGCTACACTGTGCTTACAGACCAGAAGCATCAGGTGTTGTTGAGCAAGTGAATGGCACTATCAAAAATAGAATAGCAAAAATGTGTTTAGCTACAGGAATGAAGTGGACTGATGCACTTCCATTTGTTTTGATGTCTTTGAGAAGTACTCCAGATAGAAAGACTGGTTTGAGCCCCCATGAAATTGTTATGGGCAGAGTTATGAGACAAGCATTTGTTCCAGTTGGTAAACTAATGAGCATTAATGATAGCGTCATATTGGATTACTGCAAGAATCTATCTGACGTGGTGACTTCTGTGTTCCATCAGGTGGGAACTGAAGTGATAACAAAAGAAAAGGAACAAGCCCATGATCTGTTACCAGGAGACTGGGTGAGAACAAAAGTTCACCGAACAAGAAATTGCCTAGTACTCAGATGGCAGAAGGCAAGACAGGTAATACTTGTCACAACAAATGCAGTAAAGTGTAGAGGATTGAAGAGATGGATTCATGCTAGTCATACTATATGTGTGCCAGCTCCTGAAAATCCTGACGAAGGTGACACTACAGCTGATTCAGATTCTGAAGAAGAACCTGAAAGAAATTCAGATTCTGAAGATTGACAGGAAAGTCGACATCTGGAAGATTCAAATGCGAATGAGTCATTGAATGAAGAAATTGAAGAGATTGTGATACAAGATTCCGAAAATGATGAAGATCTGCTAGATCAAGAAGCAGAAAAAAAGCTGAAGAAGTGGTGATTCAAGATCAGGAGAGTATTGAAAAGCAGATCGGAAGCTCTGGAAGAAGGAACGAAAATTCTGAATCTGGGAAGTTGGAAGTAATTGAAGAAGAAGAAGACGAAATTCCGAGTACCAGTTATAAGGATGATGTTCCTAACAGAGTGAAGCTGCCGAGTAAAGAAGTACCTGAATCTAGAATTGTCATCACAGAAAGCGAAACTGATGAAAGTGATGATGAATCCAAAGTAAAAAGTTCAAGGAAAAGAGCTTGGAGTGCAGAGTGTAATCTGACTGAACCGAAGAAGAAATTATTCAGAAAAGGAGATAATTGGCCAAAAGAAAATGAGAGTCTAAAATTCAAATTAGTGAACAGATCAAAGGAGCAAGTTAACGAAGTCTCAAGTCAGAAGGGAGGAAACTTAGATAAGAATAATCAAGCAGGAAAGAAAATAGAAGTGATAAATAATAAAGCAAAGAGAGTGATAAAGCCTAATCAAAAGTATGAATCACCTGAGTGGACATACATTATTATTCCACCAGTAGTTGAAGTGAATAGCAGTAGCCAGAAAGTTTTAGATGATACTAGTGATAATGATTGATTTGACACAAGGTTGAAGAAATTGTGTTAGGTGACACAAGGTCGAAGAAATTGTGTTAGCTGGAAAAACATATCTATGTAAGACATAAGGTCGAAGAAAAGCTGTTAGAAAATAGGATTTTCTTTAAAAAAAAAAGTAAAAAAGAGGGGTGTATTATATTACAAATTTTTTTAATTTTAAATTTTTTTGGTTTTTTTGTTTTGAAAGGCTCTTGTTTCAAAGTAAAGATGCCTTCTACTAATAATAATTCAAGATGTTCAATTGTCAGGAGATGTTGCAAAATGTCTTCTATATGTGTAATCCTAATAATTTTGGTTTGGTTCATTTTAGCTGGCATTTTTCCTTTTGGAATTGACAAGGAAGAGTATAAAACTAATATGACTCGTAAAGTTGTAGCTAAACAAGATGACCATGATATAGTAGGCAAGACTAATAAAATCATAGAGCATCAACCAGAGATTCACCAAGATAGATCTGTTGGAGATTTTTCTAGTAATACCTTTTCAAGACTTTTATCTGAATATGTTAAGGTAATGGATGTGAAGGATTGTTACATTTGTGTGAAATTACCCGCGTCTGTTTCCGAAGGGGTGACCTATAACATGCTTCCTCTTACTTATGGCATCACTTGTAGTGTAATAGCTAGTTTATTTTATCAGACTGGTCGTCTAGAATATTATTTCTCGAATTTCGATGAAATATTTGCAAATTTAAAAGTTGATAACAGCTTGAAGAAACATAAACATGCTAAACAGATGAGGGAATTTTTCATAGTCACTAATGAACTTACTTATGAGTATGCTTTTAGAAACAATTTAACATGTAAGTTGAGGTCGGAAGAAAAATCTTTTTTGAATTTGGTTGAAGAGAGAAGGGCAATTTATAAGTGAAATGAGATGCTGAAACAAACCAAATCTAAGTTTTGGCAGATTGAAGATGAAAAGCTCAATGGTAGAAACGGAAATTTTGCAATTCATATAGATAAACCTGTTAGTGGAAAGCTTTGTATTAGAAGAGATAATACTCTGTTCGATAATTATTTTGTAGGTGCTAGTCAATGTGAAGATACATATCAAATCCTAGGGGGTTGGGGATTTAAAGGAGGTAAAGATCCAATTTTTCCTGGAATTAATTTTGTGTGTGGAGACAAAGCCTATTATAATCTTCCCGATCACTGGTATGGCACTTGCTATATCGGATTAGTTTTTCCAAAGATTTTTCATGTAGATAGAAATACAAAGGGTTCATTTGAAATAAGCAATCACTTGAGTAGATATAGGAGGGAAAGTTTTTCAGAAATTTTGGGAGACATATTTGGTGCAGTAATACCTTTGGTGGGCATAACCCTGAATGCAGTTAAAATCAGAAAAATGTCTACAATAGTTGATAGATTGTCAACTGATACTGCTAGTGCATTTCAATTAGTTAATACAGAACTTATTGCTATGAGAACAATGGTAATGCAGAACCGTCTTGCATTAGACATTCTGCTAGCAAAAGAGGGTGGAGTCTGTGGAATTGTACATGTCCAGCATTGCTGCACATATATTCCGGATAAGAGTCAAAACATAGAGATGTATATTAAAAATATTACAGAATTACATGCTGAGGTTGTACCTTTAGAAGATGAAGATTTTTCAGAACGTTTGAGCAAAAGATTTGCAGCAATCAGAAACTGGTTTTTAGAGATTGGCAGTTCAATATTAGGTAAAATACTGTGTCCTTTAATAGTCATTGTTGTAGTGATACCTTTGTTAAAAATTAGTTGTATGTTACACAAGAGAAAGAAATATCTAAGGGAAAACAAAAGAATTTACAAACTCAGAAAAGAAAAAGAAATAGAATTAGAAGAGTTTCGTAGATCACAATATGAGAGTTGCAGACAAACAGCTGAATCAAAAGTTTAGAAATACTAATATCAAGAAAGTCCAAAACATGTTCAAGGGTTGAAAATGTTGTTAAAATTGTGGGTGTGTAGTTTGGTGATTTTGAAATCACCAGATGAGGGAGTTGATGGAGCGAAGTACTGAATGATATTTTGTTCAAACTCGCAAAGTTAAACTTCCATAATAATTATAACAGTATTAACGAGTATGTGGTGAATTATTAATCAACTTAGTTTTAAAATAAATATACACAAGAAACACGAGGGACTAACTTATGTGCTCTATGTTGCAAGTGCGTAGAAAATAATAAACTAACCCTGTCTATTGTCTTTGTCAGTGTTAAATGCGGCTGTTTAACTAATGGCATGTGCTTATTTGTGTGCTTACGTTATGTCCTATGTTATGTCTTTTCTGTGACAAAGCTCGTGGAGAATCCCTGCGGTCTAAAAGAAGAAGGTAGATATAAATGCTGCTTTGTGTGCTCAGCTAGGTCATATAAATTAATGGGTTTTTAATTAGCTAAGGGGGTGGGTAACAGAATGGGTCACAATTCTCTAATTAATTGATGTCTTGTGTTTGTTTAAATAATAGTTTCCGAGTGAGGCCTAAAGGCATGCTAAGAGATGGCGTTTTCGAATCTTGTCCAGAGAAGAGCCTTGCACATTTCAGAAGTGGAAAACTTTTGCCACGTTGACATTCTTGTCAGAGAAGAAAAAAACAGTTAAATAAGTTGTGCTAAACGTGCTCTTGGAGAATGGCTCAAGGACAGGAAACCGGCAAGTTTGCCTAGGCAAGGAAGTTGAACTGTTACTCGAGAGAAATGTTTCTCTTTTGAGGAAGCTAAAAGTCACGAAAGCAGAGGACAATAGGGCTAAAGAAAAGCCTGAACTTGATGATGAAATGAAGATGATTTCATGTGGACTGACATAAGACAGCCAATGGAAAGCCTGGATTTGCTTGGAGAAATATAAAATGTAGACAGTTTAGCTAGATAGAAAGGTATAAAACCTGACCTCATGGGCAGGAGGGCGCTGCTCGCTTTCTGATTCCTGATTGACGTGACATGCTGTCGGACTTTTGACTCACGTAAGGACAGCAGTCTTAATTTCGTTATTCCTTTTCAGGTGAAGCAAGAATAGTCAGGGAAATAGTTTGAGGAAATGCAAACTGTTATTTTGCTTTAATTCATGATTACTGATTTGCTTTGAAAAATGTCAGTCTAATAAATTATTTCCTTATTAATGCTGCTTTTGTTGCTAATAAAATAAAGATTCTTAATAAAATGCTCATTCTTGAATAATAAAGTTAAAATAAAATTAGATTTTGAAACGAGAAGCTGGTCTTGTTTATTGATGGTCTAGTTACCATCAGTTGATCCATTTACCTGAGTGATTTAATTAAAATAATAAATGTATTAAACCATGGTGAGAAAAGATGATCTGCAGTTGTATATAAATTTGTAAATAGTTTGTGAATAGTTTTGATTAATTAGGTCACATGATTCAGACGCCCAAAAATTGTCTTGTTGGTTTATGGGCCTTTGTAAATGGTTTATGATTAATGGTAAGTATTGTGGTGTTGTGTAGCGTTGGTGAGACAGTTTTTCCTTAGGGGCACTGAATCAGAGGCAACCACGCAGCCCCCTCCTTGCTGCCCCGGGGACTGCCACCTCCACGGGGCCTTATTAAAACATAAGGCGCGGGGGAGCTCCTGCCCCCTCTGCAGCCCCGGGGTCCGCCACCTCCCTGGGGTTTATACACTGATCGGGGGATGAAGTACCCTTGGCTGCTGAGGGTGCTTTGGGGCCCTAAGGCCTCCTGTTCCCTCCAGTAAGCCCCACACAGCCGGATGGCTGTGAGGTGGTCATAGGCCACGCCCCTTTCTCCACCACTCTTCAAGCACACCTTTTGGTGCACTGTTGGTTAGGGGGGGAAGATGTCCCCTTGACTCCTGATGGCCTTAGTACTAAAGTGGACTTTTTTCCCCCTAAGCAGCAGTGCGTCTTAAGGCATGTTTGCAGGGGTTGAGAAAGGGGGCGTGGCCTCTGACGACCTTTCATCAATCCTGCTCTATGGGACTTGCTGAAGGTAACTGGCAGGGTAGTTGGCCCCCAGTGCTTAATTTTTAAAATATGAAGTCCAGGTGCTCAAATGTTTGTTGGAGGACCCACCTACTTTTCCCTGGCTCTAACCTCTTCCACCACTGGCTCCACCCACTTACTCTATTGGCTCCACCTACTTCCTCAACTGGCACAGCAAAAAGTCTGATTTAATTCCCAATCTGAATTCCAGCAAGGGAGCATTCCTTATAGTAAGGTTATGTGAGGAGGTTACCCTGAACATTTTGAAAAATATTACATCGCAAGTGCATTTAAAGCACAATTTTGAAATAAATGAGCTAAAATGACTAATGCATTGAAAAGGGACACTTGAAATATTCCACTGCTCTTTGTGCCGATTTGGGGTCAGTAGGGTATGCCATTTTTAACGGAGTCAATGAGTGCAAAGATCCAACTTTTACATAGCTTATGTGACAAAATAACCCAAAATGTACATTTCATACAACTTAGTACATAAATACTGCTGCACTAAACAACACTCCAGGGTTCTTTTTACTGACTACAAACGCACTCATGCATGGCTGATGCCACCAGGGTATAATTACATCAACTCATCAACGGCTGGAGCGGGAATTTGTATTCTTTGAAGAAAGGATCACAACTTTGTATACGTAATTGGGGTGGTTTGTCAAATTGTCACCGAGAGATTTTTAAGGCATGGGCAAAGCAGCAATTATTCTGGCCTCTCAAGGTCCTACCCGAGTATTCTATCTCTATCTTACTCGCTTCTATTTTTTTCTATAAATCTCTCTCCCCACCCCCTGTCTACTTCTAACTCTGCTTGTCTTTCTCTAACTATCCCTCCCCTCAAAACCCTGTTGTTCTATATATCTTCCCTTCTCTCCTATCTCTTGCTCTGTCATCTCTCTCTCGGAATCTGACCTCACCCCTCTTTACCCCATCTCTCTCTGCTTCCTTCCTACCCTTCCTCCCTACCCTTTTCTAAGTTATTCTTCACCTCTTCACCTCCCTTTTGCCACCATGCTTTGGCATCTCCTTCTGGCCCACCTTTCTCTATGCAACCTCAATCTTTAACTCTGTCTTGTTCTACCTCACAAATCAAATGAGTAAATCCTCACCCTTCTCTCAGCTCATTTCTCTATCGCTGTCTCTGACTGCTTCCAGTTCTATGGCACTTTTCTGTCCCACCCTCCACCTTTTTCTGCCCTGCTGCTGCTTTATGCATCATGTATGTAATTTTTCTTCACTTCACCTCTCACTTTTCCTCTCTATTTATCTCTAGATTTGTATGTAACCAAGTAACTCCCTCCTCTCTTAGCTCAACTCTCTCACCCTCACTCCTCTCTCTCAGGCACATCTTTCAAGCGAGCCTCTCTCACGTTCTCACTTCTCGGCCAGTCTCTGTGCCCATCTCTTCTCTCTACCTCACCTGTCACCTCCCTCTCTGTTCTACACCCTTCGGTGTACACCACACCGCTCTCTCGCCATCATCTCCCTAACTAGTGTCCACTTTCGATCAACCTCACCCCTTTCTCTCAACTGTATACAGCTCTTTCCCCCACCTATCTTTACATTTCTGTACCTCACCTCTTCATTTTTCTCACTTCTCTAGCTACCCACTCTTACTCACCATTGTTCCCATACCTCATTTCTCTAAGTCACATCTCACTCACTCCTTTATTTCTACACAGTCTACTCTGCTCTCTCTTTTTCTCCTATTCTCTCGATTTACATCACTTCATTGTGTACCTCTCCACTCTCACGGTCTTACTTCTTTCTTACTACACCTCTCCTTCTCTACCTCTTTTTTTCTGTCCCTCTCTCATCTTTCTGTGCTCTTTTCCCACTATCAACCTACTCTCCCTTCCTCACCGACACAACACCCATCCCTCTACTTCTCCCCAGTACTCTCTCTCTACTTATGAACTTTTGTATATCACCTCTTACACTCTTCCTCTTTACCTCAACCCAGTATTCTCTAGCTTTTTATCACAGGCTTCAGATCTCTTTTACTACCTCACCTGTGTCTTTTTTCTGCACCTCTTTTCTCTCAACATCTCCTCTTTCTGCCCTTGCTCTAACTTTCTTTCTACCTCTCTTCTATTGAGGGCACTCTTTTACATGTTCCCGACTCTAATCTTACAGGCAACCTATGAAACATACAGCATTTAAAGGCAGCGCATTCATGATTTCGTTTTGGCACCTCATGCGATCACTGCTCGTCCCTCTGTGATTCAATTCACACTTCATACGCATAAAGTGAACTGTGAAGTGAATCACAGAGTGACGAGTCCAAGGCCTGCCCTGAGCAATCATGCCTCCGGCGGCCGGCACCTTGGGCAACCCTAGTACAATGCCCTTAATGGCATTGATTTATTGGCGACTTGCCCATGCTGCTAAAGTCCAGAGTTAAGTTAAAGGCCCTGCACGGCCCCTGCACTTCTTCCAGCCTTCTCCTGGCCCGGGCAATGGCACTGTAACCCAATCATTATAAGTTTGTATGTGCAGCTACTATCTGTGTGACGTTATGCTTTAAGTGTGTGTTTTAAATAGCATTTCTATTTTAAGTAAAACACTGATTAGGACATTTAGTTAATGCACTGCTGGGGGGTGTTGATTTCAGAGTTAATGCACCCTATTCTACATCATTCAGTGGGAAGACCGTGACTGCAAGGACAACTGAGACTCAAATTCTGGAGGAGTTGTTCTTGGCCCATTTTCCTGAACAATGGTACAAAGGATCCTGCATGCCCGCGACACCCCCCAAATGGAGTTTTGAGTTACAAAACCCTCGCTGACGTAAGGGCCGATGTCAAGCATCTGAAGTGTGGGCAGCTGCTCAGGTCCCCTCCCGTAGTTCAACACCATGGGGCCTCACCCCAATGTGCCATAGATTCTCTCTTTTTCACTCTTCCCTCAGCTGTGAGGCCCAGCAGAGTGAGTGGAAAAGAGGCCTACCTCAGGACTTCAATGCGCTAGATCATGAATGCGAGGGCCAGGGGAGGGGATCCCTCTTCACTGGGTCTCACAGTGCCAAACCTAGACGGGGGCTCCACTAGGCTTGACAACACTTTGTTATAGCTGTATGACTTGTGGATGGGGGCTCTCATCCCCTGTGCCTCAAAGTGCTAGCCCATGGCTGTGAGGCCCAGGGTAAGGGGGTCGTGTGCCTCACTGCACAAGCCCATCACTGCGGTCGTGTGCCTCACAGCACAAGCCCATCACTGAGAAGAGCAGGAGAGGAAATCCCTCTCCCTGAGCATTACAGCACCCAAACATGGCTCCTTCCCTTCACTTGCTCTCCTCTCCCCTGGACCTGGCAGCACCGGGTTATAGCTACCAGGTCCTGGTCCAGCAAAGAGTGCAGGGCCTCATAGGGCTTGCCCTCGGCGGCAAGGCCCATTGTAGGGTAGCGGTACCCTGCTCTTGTGGGATTCTGAACAAGACAATGGCTGTGAGGCCTAGGATGGGATACCTACCACATACGTTGCTGAGTTGGCTGTGGGCCTTAAAGCACTCAGTTATATCTGCAAGACAAGACGTAGGTGACTGGCGAGGTGTTAACCTCACCTGGGCCTCCTAGCGTTAGGTCATTGCTGCGAGGCTGGGGCCCCTTCCCCTGGGCTTTGCAACGGTAAAACATGGTCTCAACTGCGAGGCCTACTGGGGATCCAAGGTCTCATATCTAATTGGATCATGGATTTATTTAGCTTGTGTACAAACCGGTGCTCCAAACAGTGAATGTGATTTTTATCTTTCCAGCGCATATTTCTGCTGCATAACGTTCCCTTGCAGAGCAAGGGCCGTTAATGCATTTTACTGTGAACAGTTTCACAACACTTCAAAGCGGGTGGAATTTTGCCTCTCGCTCTTTTCCACTTGAAAATGTCAGTTCCTGTCATCTCTTTTAATATTTGTGGAAGTATTTGCTTTTAGGAGGGTTTCCCTCTTTGTAGTCAGACCATGTTTGGTGCTAGAAAAAACAAAAATGCTTAGATACGAGCTTCCTTGTAGATTGTCAGTTAGCACTGGGTGCGCATACCTGGGTGAGAGAAAGGGAGAAGAAGAGAAACAAGCATTTACAATGCAATTGTTTCGCCTTTGGAAAAGTTAGAGCTATTGGCATTGTAAATGACAAAATTTTACTGTGAACAGTTTCACAACACTTCAAAGCGGGTGGAATTTTGCCTCTCGCTCTTTTCCACTTGAAAATATCAGTTCCTGTCATCTCTTTTAATATTTGTGGAAGTATTTGCTTTTAGGAGGGTTTCCCTCTTTGTAGTCAGACCATGTTTGGTGCTAGATAAAACAAAAATGCTTAGATACGAGCTTCCTTGTAGATTGTCAGTTAACGCTGGGTGCGCATACCTGGGTGAGAGAAAGGGAGAAGAAGAGAAACAAGCATTTACAATGCAATGGTTTCGCCTTTGGAAAAGTTAGAGCTATTGGCATTGTAAATGACAACATTTGTATTTATATGTTGGTTTTGAAAACAGATAAATAAATGGCATTGTCATTTACATTGCCATTAGCTTAATCTCGGCAGTCACGCTGCACTCCCTAGCAGTCACTCTGCAGACACTCTGCACTCCCGAGCAGTCACTCTGCAGTCACTCTGCACTCCCTAGTCACTCTGCACTCCCTAGCACTCCCTAGTCACTCTGCACTCCCTAGCACTCCGTAGTCACTCTGCACTCCCTAGCACTCCCTAGTCACTCTGCGCTCCCTAGTCACTCTGCACTCCCTAGCACTCCCTAGTCACTCTGCACTCCCTAGTCACTCTGCACTCCCTAGTCACTCTGCACTCCCTAGTCACTCTGCACTCCATAGTCACTCTGCACTCCCTAGAACTCCCTAGTCACTCTGCACTCCCTTGCACTCCCTAGTCTCCCTAGTCACTCTGCACTCCCTTGTCACTCTGCACTCCCTAGTCACTCTGCACTCCCTAGTCACTCTGCACTCCCTAGTCACTCTGTACTCCCTAGTCACTGTGCACTCCCTAGCACTCCCTAGTCACTCTGCACTCCCTAGCACTCCCTAGTCACTCTGCACTCCCTAGCACTCCCTAGTCACTCTGCACTCCCTAGTCACTCTGCACTCCCTAGCACTCCCTAGTCACTCTGCACTCCCTTGCACTCCCTAGTCACTCTGCACTCCCTAGTCACTCTGCACTCCCTAGTCACTCTGCACTCCCTAGTACTCCCTAGTCACGCTGCACTCCCTAGCACTCCCTAGTCACTCTGCACTCCCTAGTCACTCTGCACTCCCTAGCACTCCCTAGTCACTCTTCACTCCCTAGTCACTCCCTAGTCACTCTGCACTCCCTAGTCACTCTGCACTCCCTAGCACTCCCTAGTCACTCTGCACTCCCTAGCACTCCCTAGTCACTCTGCACTCCCTTGCACTCCCTAGTCACTCTGCACTCCCTAGTCACTCTGCACTCCCTAGTCACTCTGCACTCCCTAGTGACGCTGCACTCTCTAGCACTCCCTAGTCACTCTGCACTCCCTAGTCACTCTGCACTCTCTAGCACTCCCTCGTCACTCTGCACTCCCTAGTCACTCTGCACTCCCTAGTCACTCTGCACTCCCTAGTCACTCTGCACTCTCTAGCACTCCGCACTCGCTACTCTGCACTCCCTAGTCACTCTGCACTCCCTAGCACTCTGCACTCCCTAGTCACTCTGCACTCCCTAGTCACTCTGCACTCCCTAGTCACTCTGCACTCCCTAGTCACTCTGCACTCTCTAGCACTCCCTAGTCACTCTGCACTCTCTAGCACTCCGCACTCACTACTCTGCACACTCACTACTCTGCACACTCACTACTCTGCACACTCACTACTCTGCACACTCACTACTCTGCACACTCAATACTCTGCACTCTACACAAAGATCTGTTACAATTAGAATAAAATAAAACGAGGTGTAAAAAATGATATGAAGTAATCTTCCTCGAGTTTTTCTAGCACCCGATTCTCTCCCTTCCTTCCCCCTTCTAGCTCCCCATCTCACCTTCTGCCCACACGTTTTCAGATAATGCTGTGAATGGGTGCAAGTATTTATTTTACTTAATGCAGTTTTATATAGCGTAAACTTTTCTAGCACCCGATTCTCTCCCTTCCTCCCCCCTTCTTGCTCCCCACCTCACCTTCTTCCCACACTTTTTTCAGATTATGCTGTGAATGGGGGATGGCGGGCAAAAAGAGATGGGGTGAAGGAGGGACGAGGGGGTCGTAGGGAGGGGGGTGGGGCGCCAAGGACGGATGGTGGACGTGGTATACAAGGACGAGGAGGGATAGAGTTATTGGGTGTAGGGATAGGGAGGGTCGTAGGAAGTGGGTACGAAGGGAAGGGGCCGGAATGGAAGGGGGGAGACGAGGGAGGAGATGAAGAGAAGAAACGTCAGGAGAACTGAATTAAGGGGCCCGGACAAGCTGGCTGCAGAGGGAAGAATGGCTGAGTGAAGCCGGGTAGTGGAGAGAAGGAGGGACGAAGTGAAGGAGATGTGAGAAGGATAGGATGAGAGGGTTGGAAGGGAGCCTGGCTGAGGCTCGGCAGGGGCTGGAGCTCAATAACAGACGGGATGCAGCGGGGGTCTGTGTGGAGTGATGGAGGGGTAGGGTCAGTGTCTTTCACTCCAGTTGCCACTAAAGTCTCTGAGAAGGACCAGTAGAACAATTATGTACCTAGAAGAAATAATAATGCATTTTGTATAGCACCAAACGCTACTATCCTGCTGTTTGTAAACACTGTAAAACATGGACTTACCACCTTTCGGAGGAATGAAAGACTGGGTCTGCCTTATTCGGATTTGAACTCATGACTTTTTCCAATAACTGAAGATAGGAGAAGATGTGGCATAATGGCAAGAGTTAGTGACTTTGGAGTTGGTGAACTAGGTTCGAATTTCACGTGGGCTCAACATCCTGTGATTCTGGGCAAATCACCTCCGGCCCCAGGCGAAACCTAAAAAGGTTTGCCACCACTCGCTGAGCTGGGATGGCATTTCCCTTCCATGACACGGAACAATGTGCAGCGTGAGAGGCATCTGCTGCTGGGAGCACCAACCAGGCGGTGGTCTGTGCGGGCGTGTGCTGCTGCCTTCAGCTGCTCGGAGGGCAACTTCTGCGGGCTCCCTCAGCCTCCTCCTCACTTCTGCTCCACGCAGATGCTGCTTTTGATTTGTCTTCGCCCTCCGAAGTGAAAAGAAGTGACGCGGGAGCGCACAGGACCGCTGTGGGAAGTAAGTCACGCCGTTGACTTATCAATCAGCGGGCGGCTGGGACGCCGCTCCAGGGAGGGCTTCCAAAACCACCTTATTTTTAGACAGTTACACTGATAGGGGAGAATGGCACCATTGTGTCTCTGTTAGTCTGTTGTGGGGTGGGTACTAAGCTGAGCTGGAAGCAGCCGTGCCAATAACCCAGTTTAATTGACGGAAAGCTTATGGAATGTGTTGTGATCGGCAGAGGGCACGGAGACACATGCTCGGGGGCACAGCGTGAGCATCACCTGGCGCTGCAGAGCCCAGGCGAGGCTGGAGCTCCCTCCTGCCACCGCTGGATCCAGGGCACAGCAGTCTGGGCTCCGGCTGCACACCGCCTTCAAGACACTTGTTTGCATATTTCATGCTCGGGGAGACGAATGCCTCGGAATCCGCAGTTGTTCCCCTGAGCACTCTTCGGGGAGTTTCACGACTTGTCTGCCTAGGACTAACTGCGCAGGAAAGCCATTCGAGAAAGGCTCTAATGTGCCACTAAATTTAATGTCCCGGTTTCCCTTTGTGTATTTGCATGTCTGCGTGTTTATGCGCGAGGCGAGGCGGTGGCGGAGTGAAGGGGGGTGTGGGTTGGGCAGGGGTGGGGGAGCGGCGACGGCCTCAGCTGCGAGGGGCTCTTATCAGAGTGACAGATCGCTGTATTGTGCCTGCTCGCTGCCTCAACCCCATGATGGCGCTAACGTGCTGCCATCATCCAATGGGAGCGAACTCAGTCGCCAACTAGAAAGGAATTGAATTGTAGACTGACCTGGTTAACCATACGAAGAAAGAATGTTTTGTTGAGTATTAGTCAACATGTTGGAGCGGGAATAGCTCGGAGTCTCCAGTATTGACGACCTAATGTGGGCGGATTCAGTAGGCACACGGACAGTGGGAGGGGGGCGGAACGGACAGCGGGAGGGGGGCGGTAACACAAACAGCGGGAGGGGGGGAACGGGCACACGGTCAGCGGGGGGGCCGGGAACGGGCACTCACCTTGACTTCTTCCGGCGGCCGTGGTCGGCATAATGACGAAAACAAACACCTAAAAAAAAAACGAAACTCCGCCCACCGCCCGATGACGATGCAAAAAGGGTGGAGAGGGAAAGACGATGCAAAAAGGGTGGAGAGGGAAAAAATCTCGGCAACTCCCACGAATCTGGTCCGGCCTTGACGGACAGATCCGGCTTCCAATGGCTAGCCTCCATTTATGGAGCTAGCCAATGGAAGAAGGGGCGGATTCAAGTCCCCCATACTGCAAAACAAAAGATTTCTCCTGGGCGGAGCTAGGAGCTCCGGCCCCAGGCGAAACCTTAAAAGGTGCTAGACTGAGATAAGCAGAATGCCCACAATCTACTGGTGTAGGGTTTTAGTCAGAGCTCCAAGTAAACTGTTGCTTGCAGTAGCTGAGGCAAGCTTTTGTGAAAGGGGAAGACGGTGGAATTATCATGATGGGACACAGTGGACACCTAAGACCCTTCCTACATTTTACTGTTTACGTGTATACATTCTGTCGGCCTGTTGGTTTTGCGGCCCTGGTGGTTTCTGTGTTTTTTTGGCGAGATTGGGCTGTTGGATACGGGTCCTTAAGTCATTAGTATGACTACTCCCATCCCGGTGAAACTTCTAGTGGTGTGAACAAACAAGGCTCTACTTCACGGTGGTGCTATGCCAATGGGAAGTGAAAAGCAACCGAGCCTCGCCAAGGCTTCGTTGCTTTTCACCCGTCACCCGTTAGCTCAATCTGCCGCGACCAGTGGATAACTGAATAATACAGCACTAAAGGCCATACATTCTCTAATTGAAAAAGTGGAAAATCTCCTTGGAGGAAACAACCTATCGACTCCAAATCTTGCCTTGGACCCTAAAAAAAAACACTCTATTTTTCTAAAGAAACGCAAATCTAAACCAGCTCCTGTAATATAAGACTGTGTGAACTGTGTGTCTGCTCGAAGGGCATTTCGGGAGTAATGGAAGTGACACTTTCCACAATCTCCCTTCTGCTGACTATTAACTGAATCTTTAGCATTGTCAGCCCCAAAGGGCCGAAATGGGGATGAGCTAGGGAATGATGTCAATTATATTTTGTTAAATCTACCTATAGGCCTCGCAACCATGTTTTACTTTTACCGCGGTACTGCTGATAAGTCCAGGGGGAGGGGTCCCAGCCTCGCAGCCATGACACAACGCTGGGAGGCCCAGGTCAGGTGAGGGAAACATGCCAAAGTCTGCAGCCACTGCCCGGAGAAGGCTGGATGAAGGGCAGCAGGGGCTGATGCTGGGCTTTAAAGTTTAACCCTGTTACTGGACTTCATCGTCCAGCGGGGGCCAGAGCTAACCTACCACACCAGTGACTGTCGCAGACAGTGTCACGTCACCCACCACGCTAAAAGAAAAAAAAAGCAGCGTTGCTACCTATGGTTACTATTGGGGGTGGGCGGCCGGGCACTGGCCTGCCTGCTTTATTCAAGAGGCTGCCGCCCTAGGCCTGCTGCTGCCTGCATTCGACGGGGCGTGGCATTTTGAAAAAAATACTGCGCACGCTGCCTGCCGCACAGCAAAGCCCTACCCCCGCAGAACCATCTCCAGGCCCCTGTCCAATCAGTGGCCCACAGCCCGCCTATCAGCAACAACACTGAAAGGCCACAGCCCGCCACCCGGCGCATAAAGCAAATTTGAAATGCGCATCGTGAATAAATAAAATGAGTCTGACGGTCTGGACCAGATATTCATTCAGTTTAATAGCCAAGGGGACTTCATCTCCCTACTAGTAGTGTACCTGAATTAAGCAGACCACTCTTACCCAGTCCAAAGATCAGGGCTTGATCCATCAGCACTGGGCCAGGGACAGACTAATTTGCATATAGCCAGGTTCTGAGCTGGGATGGGGCAGTGAGCTAAATAACGGTGATGGATCAAGCCCTGATCTTTGGACTGGGTAAGAGTGGTCTGCTTAATTCAGACACTCTGTTCATCACCACCCCCTTTTCTGAATCATTTTGTCCACCATAAGCGTGGAAGGGTATACTCAGACATGAGTCCCTTGCTCACTGCTCCATCAGGATTCAAGCAAGCCGGGCCGACGACGCCTGAAATGGCAGAAGCCGGTCCCCGGAAGCTTGTCTCCTTTCTGGTGAAGAATTGGCTTGGTAGTTTGGTCTGCCCTGTTCCCATGATGCACTGGGCCAGGGACAGACTAGTTTGCATATAGCCAGGTTCTGAGCTGGGATGGGGCAGTGAGCTAAATAACGGTGATGGATCAAGCCCTGATCTTTGGACTGGGTAAGAGTGGTCTGCTTAATTCAGACACTCTGTTCATCACCACCCCCTTTTCTGAATCATTTTGTCCACCATAAGCGTGGAAGGGTATACTCAGACATGAGTCCCTTGCTCACTGCTCCGTCAGGATTCAAGCAAGCCGGGCCGACGACGCCTGAAATGGCAGAAACCGGTCCCCGGAAGCTTGTCTCCTTTCTGGTGAAGAATTGGCTTGGTAGTTTGGTCTGCCCTGTTCCCATGATGCACTGGGCCAGGGACAGACTAATTTGCATATAGCCAGGTTCTGAGCTGGGATGGGGCAGTGAGCTAAATAACGGTGATGGATCAAGCCCTGATCTTTGACTGGGTAAGAGTGGTCTGCTTAATTCAGACACTCTGTTCATCACCACCCTCTTTTCTGAATCATTTTGTCCACCATAAGCGTGGAAGGGTATACTCAGACATGAGTCCCTTGCTCACTGCTCCATCAGGATTCAAGCAAGCCGGGCCGACAACTCCTGAAATGGCAGAAACCGGTCCCCGGAAGCTTGTCTCCTTTCTGGTGAAGAATTGGCTTGGTAGTTTGGTCTGCCCTGTTCCCATGATGCACTGGGCCAGGGACAGACTAATTTGCATATAGCCAGGTTCTGAGCTGGGATGGGGCAGTGAGCTAAATAACGGTGATGGATCAAGCCCTGATCTTTGGACTGGGTAAGAGTGGTCTGCTTAATTCAGACACTGTTCATCACCACCCCCTTTTCTGAATCGAGAAGTTGTCAGAGGCACGCCCCCTTTTTCCTCCACTCTGCAAACTTGCCTCCTGGCACACTACTCGTTGGGGATGAAGTCCCCTTTGCTCCAGAGGGACCTTGGAGTCCAAGAAACCCTTGATTCAGCGGGTTAGCAACAACAGGTAATCTAACACCACATATTCACCTGGGTCCATACATTTATTCACAACTCATTGGTAATAACCACTGGGGTCATGTTTTTTAATTCTCTAGATTAGTTATCTTTAGTCCTTAACTAATCTTTTCACTGATTAAAAGTTCTTTCCTCCGGTCAATGAACCATTAGTTGGAACTAGTTGATGGTGAAATGACATAAGATTTCAATATACTTACACATTGGAAATTATCACAGAGTCTGTATGTCTTTTACATTTTTATCTCAGATTAAATTCATGTGAACCACTTACACAGTACAGAACAAACTCTGTCTCTCACAGGAAGGAAGATTCAAATAATCAATTAAGATACGTTCATTTATACTTTGCAATGACACTGCATGAAAGGGAGGGGCTAGAGAGAAAAACACTTAAGCGCAAATACACTGAGCTAGATATAATTACTAGAATGGTGTGAAAACCAACTCCCAGGCCTAGGAATTGGTAAGTCTTTATTCCAACCCATATTCACAATGTAATTGTCACATATTAGAGGGAAAAAACAGTAGTTCTCATGCATTTCAGTGAACTGTTGTTCCGGTTCCCATAAATGTAATCATTCGCAGCCTTGGCTGATGTTCAAGTTGACATGGCGTCTTCCAGCTAAGTTGCACTACACATGTGCAGCAGAACGAGAGGGAATAGACTGTGGCTCCCAATTGCAGGCCCATAATAAGCACTATTGAAAGAGTCAAAAAGACAAATGTTAAAATAAAATAAAAATGGTTTCACTGTACACCACCGATCTCTGCTCTAATCCCATTTACTTATTATTGTTCTTCCCGCATTAGCATTAGTAGAATAGCTGGGTTTAGTTATTCAGCAAGCTGGTGGCAAGCATATGAGTTTCAAGCAGCCATCTTGTTAGCTATTGCGCAAGTGCTAAAAGTTCCCTCCAAGCTATAGATACGTCATACTACGTAGATGCAGGCGCACTAAAGAATTTCAGTTAGCGGCCATCTTAGCATCATTCTCGAGTTACTGCTTAGTAAAACACATAGGCAAGCTTCGTTCTTACTATTACATGTCGGGTAAATGCATGTTATTTTTACAATCCAAGTTTAGTACGGGGTTAGAGGTTACATGAGAAGATTGTATCTGAGCAAGTCTCTTTTTCACGAGTGCTTGGTCCATCACCCTCTTGCTACCTCCTGTAAGTTCTACACAGCGGAATTCCTGTGAGCTGGTCAGAGGCCCTGCCCCCTTTCTCCACTACTCTGCAAATGTGACTACTACTTTAAAATCCATAGAAATTCACAGAAAAAAACAAAGGTTTTAGGGACGCTATAGTTGGGAATTAAAAGGGGGTGGTGATGGACGGAGCATCTGAACCAATCAAACACTCACACCCAGTCAAAAGATCTGGGTTTGATCCATCACCGTTCTTTAGCCCACTCTGCCACCCCAGTTCAGACATGGCTATATGCAAATCAGTCTGACCCTGTGCCTCATGGGAACAGTCCAGCCCGAACTGCCAAGCCATGCCTTCCCTGGACCGGAAACAAGCTTCCGAGGACCGGTTTCTTGCATTCCAGCCGTCTTCAACCCGGCTTGCTCGAATCCAGTGGCAAAGTGAGCAAGGGACTCACGTCTGAGCATACCCTGCCACACTTATGGCGGCCAAAGCGGTACAAAAGGGGGTGGTGATGGACGGAGCATCTGAACCAATCAAACACTCACACCCAGTCAAAAGATCTGGGTTTGATCCATCACCGTTCTTTAGCCCACTCTGCCACCCCAGTTCAGACATGGCTCTATGCAAATCAGTCTGACCACCCCCTTTTGTACCATAGTTGGGAATTAGCATTTAAAAAACCCTAGAAATTCACTGAAGCAACCAAAGGTTACAGGGATGTTATAGTTAGGAAATAGAATTTTAAAAAAGCTTAGAAATTCGCTGAAAAAAAACAAAGGCTACAGGGACGTTATAGTTAGGCTGACATTTCACTCGTACAAAACCAGAGAAGTTCAGCAGCTGAGCTAACTATAACTTGTGCCCCCACAATGCACTGCTTATGACCTTACATATTACATCACTCATGACATGTGCCAAGATGGCCGCCGCCGAGTAGGAGCCTCCCCGAGGAGCTCCTGGTTTTAGGATTACCTTTTTGGTTGATATCCCTACATAAACCAACTCCCCGGACCCCATCCAACCTACATCCCAACTGGACTACACACCCTCTCTAGACCAATGCTACAAAAAAGACAGTGGAAGGTCCACTTAATGGATTTACGTCGACTACAGCTCTGCTCAACGCTAGCGCCACATGGATCTCAACAGGGCTTCGGAGGCCTCCTCCAATGGGACGGATCTGCTGTCGGATGCCCGATCGCTTCCACAGTGAACCCGGGTCGACAGAGACGGCTCTGGTCCTGGTGCCTCCAACTGGCGCACCCTTCCCGAGCGGTCATGCATGAGGCCTGTACAACAGCATTTCCGGTCTTGGCGCCTGCAGCCGACGCACCCTTTCTGAGCGGGCCTGCCTGAGGCCTGGCGGTAATCAGCATGCAGGCCCGCTGGCTAGATCGCTGGCTTGATCCTCGCTGTTGGGTCTCGGCGCCTGCTGGTAATGCTCTAGTTCTTGTCGATGGGCGCCGCGCATGCACGCCTGTTGACCCATGACATCCTGATCTCAGTGAGTCAGCGGCTACGGGTGCTCCTGAGTGTCTTGTCTTCCTTCGCTGGATGACTCTGGTGGCTTCGGATCGCTTTGCCCTGGGCTCCTTGGATGGCCTCTATTTCTTCACCCAACTGAACTCCGTGGAGGAGGTCCACCTTGCCTCTCAGCTCCATCACCACGTATACCACAGGCCATATTAACCGCTTCCGTGCGGCGCCAATTCCGCCCCTGTGCTGGACATTCCAGAACAGGGTGTGGTCGTGACGGAACCGTTCCGTCATCAGCACAGCTCAGCCGTGACTGATGACGTAACGGTTCCGTCACAAGCATCGAAGGGGTTAACCGCAGCAGCCCTTCTTAGTGACTTTCTCATGGCCGTTACTTACTTAACTTTTTGGGATGCAAAAATGGTTGGTGGAAATGTAGACTGGGCGCCATTTTAACCGGATCAATTAAGAAACCAGTCTCTATCTTGTCTTCCTTCCCTCCCTGATCCTGGTGCATAAGGGGAAAGAGAAAAAGGACTCTTGTCACCCCTCGGCCACAGTGGCCATCTTGAAAGGGATATAATTAACAAAAGGAGGAGTATCACCATAGAGAATCATAGATTCCTAATGGGAGGTATGTATGGAAAAAGGAAAGAATTTTTCCTTTTATAAAAAAAACCCTCACTCACCAGCCTAGTGGTGACATGCTTCATCATCGGGGTCCATCCTGATGACCGAGTGTCATCAGGGTGTGCTACAACATCTGGATTACAGTAGAGCTGGTTTGTGAGTGTAAAAGTGCAAAACAATTTTTTTTTTACATGTTAAAAATTGTCCTGGTTTGACTCAAAAAATAGATTTTATTCATAAGTAACTGGACAATGTTAAAAGAAATGTGGAGATACTTTGAGGGTAATTATGACCAAGAGTATCTCTGTAGGTGGTCTGGTCTACATGTTTCAACCTTTCAGTGGAATGTGCCAGGTTTTCATCAGGACCAAAGTGCAAGAAAATGGACGGTCTACTCCCCCTAGAAGGAGTATCCAATCCTAGATTCTTGTAGCCAAAAAAAGCATAAAAGTTTGCTTGAGGCGTGAGCTCGAGCCAAAAATGGGCGAGCTAAAAAAGACCTGTGGGGAAAAAGAAACACAGATACAGTCGTAAATAATTTGTTACGTGCCTGTAACGTTGTGAAGATTCTTTTGTGTCCACATGCAACATGCCGATCCCATTATTGTATAGCCGTCTGGAAATCCCGGGGGCTAGATTTAAATGTATATCCATACGTAGTGCAGTTACCTTGATACTAGAATAGCGGGGTCCAACATACACACTGATCAATATGTGCGTGTGTGGTGGCCAGAATATTTTGTTTTATTTTAATCACACGCGCATCCAAAATATAGTGGCGTGGAATTCTATCCGTTCAATACTATGAGTGTGGACAGGGTTAAAAAAGTGCAATTGTACCAGTATTCGTAAGGGACACACACGGACCAACACACGAAGGAAAACAAACAAACATACAATTAACATGAAACAGTTACTTGGCCATTCTTACTCGTATTTAGGTTTCTTAAGGCATCGGAGGGCTGGGGGAGGAATGTCCTCAGCTAGAACATACTCTGTGGAGGGTGGAAGATATAGATTAATGCCTCTGGGGGGCTACCGCGCGGGGAAGCGGCTGGAAAATGTAAAGACCGAGCTCCGTGATGGCAGAGCGATTCGGCGCTGTGGGGAAAAGAAGGGTTACTTACAGTTCCGTTGAGCCTCGGACGGCTAGTTACCTATCTGTCATGCCCGCTGCCCCGCTACAGTGATCTGTGCTCAATCGGTCTGATAAGACAGGAGCTGGTTTCCGGGATGGGCGTGGCTGGCTAGCGGTCACATGGCAGTTGCCATGGTGATCGCTGTCTCAATGACCTACGGAGTCCCGAAGGGCTCGAAAAGGGAAACTGTTAGGAATTTACGTGCCGGTAATAAATAAAGTTATTTTCTCTGGTTGACACAATCTACACTATGAGACTTACATAAGGGGTGATATTAAACAAATGGATAAAGGTATTTACTCTGATTGAGGCGAACCCCATTGAACCGGTGACACATATTACACTATGTTTGCATGGTACTGAGCAAAGCGCACGAGTATTTATTTTAAATTGCTAAAATAAAGGTCGCATCAATGAAAAGAAAGTTAAGGGCGAAACAGAGACAATCTATCCGTTTACCATGGGGCGTACAATGCAAGGTTGATGCAGGTAGGTTCAATATTATCAAATAGGGGTGGAGGAGCTAAGCGGTAGTTGTTCAAGAAAAGGGGGAGCCTGGCAGAGATGACTACCAAGTTCGACTAGGAATAGCTATGCCGAGTAGTTCTTAACTCAGTGGGGGTCACTGAGAGGATATCACCATGGATCATTGTAGGGAAATCCTATTGGGAATGATCTATGTGGGTCACTGGAAATACAGGCTAATGAGATAAGAATGTTCATTTTAAGACTGAGGCCCAAGGAATGTTATCATTTAATCCGATTTTGTGCGTAGATAGTCTGTATATCCAGCGTTGTTCCTTTTCATAAAGACAATTTTGCAAGTTGGGTCCCGCTTTGACCTGCTCAATTATTGTCCACCTCAATTATTGTCCACCTCATGTCGTTCGGAGTGTGGTTTACTGCTAGGAAATGTTCTGTCAGCCTTGTGGCACTTTTCTTGCAGCGTATGGTACTGCGGCTGAAAGGGAGTCAGTCTTGATTGGGTATCAATTCTTGAAATCTAACTAGCTGATCATGCTCCTAAATATGTTTATTCTCGGTCTAAGTCTTGCTATTTTTTCCCCTCAATAGGTACTTACCACTCCCTCTTCCATGTTTCCTATCTAGAAATAGCCCTTTACTAGGATGATTGGCTTACCTTTATTGCTCAACTTGTAAAACTGACCGGATATTACTTATCCAATAAGCTATCTTCTTCCAAACCTACATCTGCTAACTATAACAATATGCCCTCATTGTCGTTACCCCACTCTGCTATGTTATTTAATGACTGGATCGTTCATGCTGTATAAAAATTTATCAAGAATGATGCTAATTGTTATTTATCCTTACTCTTTATGCATTCTTAATGGTCTACCTCATGTTGTCTCTATTATTTGCTTTTAATTTTTAATATTATTTATCCTTGCTTAACGTACACTCGTTATGGTCTACCTCACCTTTATCTGTTTTGTTGAATTTTTTATTCTAAATTTGAATTTTTTCTGATTGCTGATCTTCCGTAGATCATCAAAGGCATGCACGACCAGAGTTTTATATTTTCTCGGACCCTCTCCCATATAGGCGCCAGCTTCCGCTCCCAGGAGATGGCGGGCACCTCCGAGAAAAACACCCCCAGATATTTAAGGCCCCCCACCGCCACCTGAATCATAGATGCCCACACGCCCACCCGTGCCCCGTCTCCCAGAACCCACAGCGTAGATTTGCGGGGGTTCATATATAGCCCCGACGTTTCCCCAAACATCTGCATGATCTCCAGAAGCCGCGGTCCCATCTTGTCTAGGGCTGTGAGGAAGAAGAGGACATCATCCGACTATAGTGCGATCCTATCTGACAAGCCCGGAGCCCACTCAAAGCCCCGGACCTGGGCGTCGATGCGCACCCATGCCGCCAGCGGCTCCATATCCAAGGCAAATGGATACGGCAACAGGAGGCACCCCTGCCTGGTCCCGCGTCCGATACAGAAGCTGGAAGAGACCGCTCCTGCCACCCGCACAGACGCAGTCAGATCCGTATATAGGAGCATCAGGTACGACATGAAGCGTGGGCCAAAGTTAAGTCTGTGCAACCGTGCAAATGAGTATACCCAACTCAGGAAATCAAACGCCCTGTCCATGTCTGCCAAAAGGAGCGCCGCTGGCTCTCCAGTCTGTCGAATTGCCGCCATCGCTACGTGCGCCTGCCTTATATTGTGCCTGGTGGCCCTCCAGGGCATAAACCCGGCCTGATCTGGATGCAACAGCGTCGATATATGGGGCTGGAGGCGATTAGCCAATGCCCTGGCCAGGACTTTGGCCTCCACATTCAGGAGGGAAATAGGGCGGTAGGAGGCGTGTTGCTCCTGGGTTCGTACATGCTTATGAAACACCACCACCTCCGCATGCCTCCAGTCTGGGGGGAGCCGGCCCACCTCCCTTGCCTTTTCCAGGACCGCCCGGTAGTACGGTGCCAACTGTACATTGTACGTTTAATAAATTTGCTAGGGAACCCATTGGGTCCGGGGGCCTTCCCAGAGTTGAGCTCCCCCTGGGCCGCACCCACCTCCTCATCTGTCAGAGGAAGCTCCAGCCGATCACGTACCTCGTCCGAGACTGCTTTCGGCGGCAAGTCTACCTTACATTTGTCTACCGTGGATGCTGGCAAGCACTCCTGGGGAGCATAAAGACCCGCATAATAAGATGTAAAGCTTTCCGCTACGGCCAAAGGGTCCTTTAAGGGCACCCCGGCCTCATCCAGGACACCCGGAAGGATCTGAGAGTGAAAGGCGCCCTGGCAGAGCCGATGTAACATCTTGCTGGATTTGACCCCCAATTGGCATATCCTGCTCCGCTTTGCCAGCCAGACCTGTCGGGCCTCGCCAGCGGAAGAGCAGCACATGACTGTTGCAGCAGTAGCAGTTGTCGCACCACCTCTCCGTCACCCGCCTCCCGGTCCAGGCGCTCAAGCCTCTCCACTTCTGCCTCCGCCCGTACCAATTCCTCTCTGCGCTTCCGACGAGCTGCCACGCACCAGGCTATGTCCACCCCTCTCAGGGTAGGTTTCAGAGCCTCCCACAATATCCCGGCACTAGAGACAGACCCATCATTGATGGTGAGATAGTGTGCGATCACCTCACGTATATGTTTTCCGTACTCCTCATTCTGTAGGTGCCACACCGAGAGGGGCCAACGAAATGGCTGACGCCCCTGCCCAGTTGAAGAACAAAGGACACCGGGGAGTGATCCGAGAGTCCGCGGGGAAGAATCTCAACCAACTACACCCTCCCAGACATCGCTCGGGGAACAAAGATGTAATCGATACTGGAGAAGGACTTATGCACCGCCGAGAGGTAAGTGTATTCCTGTCTGTCTCCGTGGATATACTGCCATGTATCCGCCTAGTCAAGACTCATCACCAGAGATTGCAGTTTCGTGGGCTGACCACCGCCCAAGCCTGCCCCCGCCCTGCTTCTGTCCCAGACCCCATCCATGATGTCATTCCAGACCCCGCCCACCACGGATATCCCTTCAGGCATCTCGGCCCATATGGTAAGCAGCCTTTCCACAAGTGACCACTGTAAAGGAGGGGAGGCATACACGCAGCCCAGTAGCAGAGGTTCATCCCCCCACCTCACCATTTTTGATCGCCACTTCAACTCCTTATCCCAATACCTACTACCTACACTTACCCCTGACCTCCCAGGCTCCCAAACGTACGATGCCTCTTTTTCCCCCCTCACCCCTACCCCTACCCTCTCGGTCCCTGACTCACTTAACTTCAATGAGACCCCGACTCTCAGATGTATTTCCCCACGGCCGCATTAGCATCCCTCCCTCCTCCTGAATCTCTTACAAGTTCCTCAGCCTCCAATTCCCCCCTCCTCTGGCACCCCGCCCCCTGATCCCTCTATGACTCCACAAATAATTTTAATCTCTCTATCTCCTAGTAACCCTACTATAATGCCTTCAACAACCCTAATCCCACCTCCTCTCGCTACACATCCCCTAGATCTCCCACCAGCTCCACTAATAACTCCAATCTCCTCTCCTAGTAGTTAGCACCCACACGATCTGAATAGCAGCCGCCTACACTCTGCCCATGCCCCCTCTCCCTTTCAGGACACCCACCTGACCCCTGATAATGCCCTCCCACACCCCACAACTCCACCCCTACCCTACAACCTTAACAACCCTCTCTCTCCCACGCCTGGCTTCCCCCCCTATCCACATCTTAGACCTTCTTTCCCAACCAACTTGGACCATTCTCTCCCCTCCCCCCTGATCTCCTAACCCCCTTCCCTTTCTCTCTTCTTACCCAATCACTCCTCAATATAGAACTTCACCTCTCTACCTTCGTATTAGAACTCTCTTCTCTCAGACATGACTTTAACTCCCTCCCCACAAGGAACCCCTCTAATCACTCCTATGCCTCGGACTCCATACAAACCTACCCTGCACTCCCTAACGTAGGGAACTTTACCCCTAATGACAAATTTCCACCTATACCGCCTTGTAGAAATTGTTCAAGAAGTTCACCCCTCTCCCCTAGCCATCTTCCATCCCCTGATCCCCTGACCTTAACAAAGAGTACCCCTCCAACTCCCTGACTACAAACTTCTCTCCACCTCTCTCATCTGTCCCGGTGATCCTGGTAATGAGTAGGACCCCATCCTCCCCAGTCTCACGTAGACCTCCTCGACAACTCACCACGATCCACTCCTGTTCCTCCACAATAATCAACAACCCTAAACCCCTCAACTGCATGCTGGTTAACTGCCAATCGGCATTCTGTCATGCTATAGAAATCGCTGAAACCATCCTCAGTGAAAGCATTAACATCGCATTCCTTATGTAAACCTGGCTCAGTGCCCACTGCTCTTCTACCCTTGACATGCTCTCTCCGCCTGGTTACTCCATCATCAGAAAAGACAGGCCTGACAAAATTGGACGGCGCCTCTCTATAATCTATAAAGAAGAACTTTAACTCCTACCCATCCAGCACCCTGATTTTTCTACTTTTGAATACCTTGGTGCTGAACGTACTGCTCAGGGCTCCCCCCATCCACCTACATAACATCTACCATCCCACTGGTGACCCTCTTCCCTTTGTTGAGGAACTGTCTGATCTCCTTATTCAATCTGCGATTTCCAAACCTAGAAACCTCTTCCTTGGAGATTGTAACCTCCACTGGAATAAAAATGATGACCCCTAAATTAAACTCATCAATGACTTACTTGATATAGTAGTGACATGAAACAACTCTGCAATTCTCGAAGACATTCCAAAGGTGCCACTCTTGACGCTATTATCACTAACAAGGAACTGGCCTCTCTCTCTCATATTACCCATATTGACTGGTCCGACCACCACCTCATCCTCTTCTCGATCAACAGTTCTGTGCCCCCCCCCTTTCACTAATTCCATAAACAAAAGAAGCTGACCAGAAATCTTCACCTTATTCCTGGACGAATTGGAGACTAAAATCAAAACTCATCTGCAGATCACTCCCCACTCCCAACGTAAAGTGCCAGTGACCTTACGGAACATTACAACAAATCTATCGTTGAAGTCCTTGAGCAAATCGCCCCCGCCAAACTAAAACTGCAAAAAATAAACCCTCTAAATCCTAATTCAATACCGACCTCAACAATGAGAGACGCGATCTCAGGCAGACGGAACGCACGTGGAGGCAACAGCCTTCGCCCTCCAATCTTGTCCTCCTCAGAGTCGCAAGGGCCAACTTCAAAAAACACATCTTTAATGAAAAAGCTTCCTTCTTCCGTTCTCAACTTGACAGGGCAAGAAATCGACCTAGGGAACTATTTAACATAGTTAAAAAACAAACTGCCTCAGCCCCACCCAAACTACTGGCTACGGTTGAGAGATGGGAAGAAATTTCTAGCTTCTTCTCAGATAAAATCACTAGATAAGATAATTTTATTGCACAGTTAATAAAAACTCACAATTTAAGATGCACAGCTTTAAAAGAAGTATGTATCAAGAATAAAAAATTAATTGGTGGAAAATAAAATTATGTAAAGATCATGTTACAATTTACATTTTTTAATATTGTTCGTTGGAGCTGTGGACCCACGGTTTTATACTCAGAGGCACTGTCTGTCTGTTACTCAGTTTCCTCCTTTTGTGTCTGCTTAATTCTCTCCGCCACGACGTCAAAGAATTTTGTAAATCGGCAGTTCAATTGGGTCTCCTGCGGGTTAAAACATAGTTTAACTGCCTGTCTGCAAGTTCTAATGCCCTTCT
The DNA here is from genome assembly GCF_964261635.1 of Lissotriton helveticus. Taxonomy (NCBI): domain Eukaryota; kingdom Metazoa; phylum Chordata; class Amphibia; order Caudata; family Salamandridae; genus Lissotriton; species Lissotriton helveticus. Next base: position 800,144,790 of record NC_136069.1, read on the forward strand.
GGTTCCATATTACGCGAAGTAAGGATCTCCTTTTGTCCATTAAGGTTGGGCAAATACAAATTATATGGATTAGATCTTCAGGTCCTGCATTGCAGAGTCGGCAGGTTTTATCATCCCGATTCCTTTTCCATGGGGCCAAATGAGGGCGAATTGGTACTATACCGAGACGAAGCTTTAGAAATTTTTCTTTGGTCTTCTGTTTGAATCCATGGTCCATGTACGCTTGGGTCTTTTTTATATTTTGTAATCGTTTAGGACTGTCCATCCATGTGCCCTTTTTGCTAGAGTTTCCTTGTCTTCTAATAGCGATGTTATTTTTGTAACCTTTGTTACTAGCTTTTTAAAACTTTTGTGATCTACTGGAGTATTCCAGAGGTTAGTCAGTTCAAGTCTTTCTAATGATTCCATCAAATACTTCCTTGCATAAGATCGTTCTCGTCGCTGCAGCTCAATCCAGAAGTGGGCACTTAAGGTGCCCTGCTCTGCGTTTCTGATCTTGTGCCAACATTTTATGAAGCTGCCCCTTCTTTCTACTGTCTGTTTTTGAACCCCGAACTCCAGACGGATTTGGGCAGGAGATACGTGGCTAGGTAGCCGAAAGATGGTTCTGTACGTTTTACTGATCACTTTGTCGAGGGTAAGTGCGTCTTTTCCGAGAGTTGACTCACTCCCGTATGTTAGCGTCGGTTGAAGGCGAGCTCTCAGTACTTGGAGAAGCGGGTCAAGCGTATAGTCTGGCAATATTTTCTTTAAGGGGATCATTGCGAGATAGGTCATGGTGCCTTTTCGATGTAATGTCTCTAATTGCGTTTTAGACGAGCCTCTGCTGTCTACTAGGACTCCCAGGTATTTGTAGCACGCTACATGGTCCAGTTTGCGTCCGTCCAAGTACCAGCTGTTTTTTCTGACCTTCATATAGTTCACAGCCATAGTTTTTGTTTTCTTTAGGTTGATTTTTAGTCCATTGTGCTGTGAAAATGAGCTGGTGGTGTTTAGAAGATGCTGAAGGCCAGTGGGAGTACGACTTATTAGGACCAGGTCGTCGGCATAGAGGAGATTGGACAGCGTGATGTCTCCCAACCATGGGGAATGCGATTTTGTGCTGTCCAATTCCCCTGGGAGGTCTGCCAGAAAAAGATTAAACAAGGTAGGGGCTAGGACGCACCCTTGCTTCAATCCTTTGAAGGTGTTAATTCGCCTGGAGAGGTGCGTCCCGTCTCCCAGCTTAATCTTGACCCAGGTGTTGGTATGAAGTAAAATTAGCTGCTTCAGGAAGGGTTGCAGTATCCCCCATTTTTCAAGCTTTCGCCAAAGTTTGCCTCGGTCCACATGTTCGAAGGCTGAGCTGTAATCAATAAAACATAGAAACAGCGAGCTCTTTCCTGCTTTGGCCGCGTCTGCCGGCAGAGTTAGCGCCATGAGATTGGTGGTAGTTCCTTGTCCTCTGCAAAACCCTGTTTGATTTGCCGGGATTATGTGTTTTGACGCCGCCCAAGATGTCAATTCATCCAATAAAATGCCAGCATAATATTTCGCTTCTATATCCAGTAGAGCGATCAACCGATAATTGGAAGGATCACTCCTGTCTCCCTGCTTGTAAATTGGGCTTATGGTTGATCCTTGCCAGGATTCCGGGCAGGTTTCTAATTCCTGTATGCCCACAAAGAGTGGTGCTAGTGTGCTACTCCAGAAATCGATATCGTATTTAAATATTATTGGCGGTATCCCCTGGTGCACCTTCCGATTTCCCCTTCTTTATTTGCGTTTTTATCCGATCCAGTGTTATGTTGATTTTTTCCCCTATGAAACTTGTTGGTGTGGCGTTGTTATTTGCCCCGTCGTTCTTCTTACGGTCATTTTTTCCCGTTGTACTTTCCGTGGGGTTTCCAGACTCTTGTTCTTTCTTTCCTTTTTCGTTGTCCTTCTTTTTATTCTCTGTTTCTTGTGTTAACAGGGCTATGGGGTTAGCTTTGTCGGTTAAGTTAAAGTGATTGTGCAAATACTCAGCCCAAGCTGCCTCTGATATGTATGAGTTTATTCCTTGATGGCCTGGCCGCTGCAAACTGTGAATTGTTTGCCAAAATTCAGCGCTGTTTTTTAGTTTCGAATCGTACTTTATTTTTGCCCAGAGTTCATCGTTCGCCTGTCTTTTGACTTCCCAAGTTGCCTTTCTTAGGCTTGCTTTTAAACCGCGTAGAGCGTCCTGCAAAGGCTCTTTTTTAGACTGTATACGGAGTTGGTTCAAAGTTTGCTTTATGTTCCGTTTAAGTCTTTTTATCTCCAGCGTGTTTGTCTTTCTCGATGCAGACTTGGGAAGTTTGCATTTGGATAGCCTTGGTTTTGTTGCATATTGATCCAGAGAGTCTTTGTATACCACTCCCAGGCCTCTATTGGGTTTACAGCCAAATTGCCCTGAACCAAGAGCTCCTTCGCGTTTGAAGACAGTTCTTCGATGTTATCTTGTTTGTATTTTATGCGTTTGAAGTCTGATGTATATTCGGACGTAGCGCATGCCCTGACTTCCGTGGGGTTCTCTCTGATTATCCTTGGTACGATTTCTTGTGGTAGATGGTCGCTTTGATCACTAACACCCAGCTTAAATGATTTGATGATGTCAAATAGAGGGTAAGTTGCAAATGTATAGTCTAGGTAGGAGGAACTTGTTGCCGCGTGGTAGGTTGATGCTGGCGGGGTGTCTTCTTTGTACCGGCCGTTCAGCGCCCTTAGATTTAATTGCTCTAATTCTTTTAGAAGTTGGTTCGAACACTTGGTTTGTTTAGTTGAAGGTGGTCGTGCCTGAGTTGGTATTCCCCAGGCTCTGTTAAGTTTGTGTACCAGTTCTTCGTCCGTTGCGCTTCCAAAAAGAAAGAGATTAAAGTCTCCTGCCAAGATTAGATTTTCAACTTCCCCCTCGTCCAAGATTCTTGCTATCTCTTTGACCAGCTCTCTTGCACCTTTCCATCTACACTTCGGGTGTATGTAAGAGTTGATTATTACAAGGTGGTGGCACTGCTTTCTGGTGTTAATTGTTATGACAGTGATAAAATCACTAAGATCGATCAATCTTTCGTCTTAACCCCCTTCCCCCATAGCCATCCTCCCCTCATTAACTTTCCCACTTTATCTCCATCCACCCCTATGCCTCCACCGGATTCTGCCCACCTCCCTCTATCTGCCACCACTTCTGATGGCTCCTACCCAACCCCTCAACTAAAAAACAGAGCTCCCTGGAATAATTTTTGTCCAGTCTCAGAACGGGATGTCCTCAACATCATCTCCAAGCTCTAACCACCCTACCATACCAAAGATCCCCTTCCGGCCTATCTTGTACAAGACCTGAAACACATCATCGCCCCATATTGGAGCACTATCATCAAATCCTCCTTTGCCTCTGGTGATGTCCCTGCGTCCCTCCAACTAGCCAAATCACCCCCCATTTTGTTTTGTCAAATCTGTTTATTGGCATTTTAGGGCTTTCATAATACAATATGAACTTCAATCAATTCAGCACAGCTATCCAGGCATGTCAATTAAGCATTCATATACATAATAACATTACAAGTTGGAATCACGGTGACACAGTTGTGATATCTCAGAAACAAAGGATAATCGCCCAAAGCTGGCTAGATCGTGGATTGCCGAAGCAGGCAAGTCCACAATGGTCCATGACTGTCCGCGCGTTGAGCCCTGTACAAATAGCATGGTTTCGGGTGGACCCCCCAACTTGGACTTGCATACAAAAGTGATAATTATACAACAACCGAAAATAAACTGAAACAACAGCGCCAAAATCACATACTCATACTAAACCCCCTCCCGCCCCTCCCTCCTCCACAGCACCCGCCCCCCCGCGCGTGCACGCGCCCACAGCCACATTATGCTTGCACTTTAAACCTGTATGCCCCAGAGGGGCAATAGTTGTACCTAACAGATGATCCGGACAGGAGAACAGCCCACCTAAGCCTCTACGTCTCCCGCACCACCAGCCTCACCCGGCAACTGTAAGGTATTAAGCATGTGCTCCCAGCACTTCGCTATGGGTTCTTTACGGAGCCCCAACATTTCCTCCCTACGTATGGCAGTCCACTCCGCCCGGGCCCATGCCTGAAGAGAAGAAGTCCACGCCTGTACGCCAGGCGTGTCACGCGCCTTCCATCGCCTCGTAAGGAGGCGTTTTGCCACCACCATCCCCAGGTCTAAGAAACGGGACAACACCTTATCCTCGGGCGCTCTTCTGAAATGATATAAAATGTATTCAGGCCAATCAAAGGGTATAATATGACCAGTGAAGTTCCCAAGCATCTCACTGATTGCACTCCAGTAAGTGCCCAGCCCAGGGCAGCTCCACAAAAGGTGGAGAACTCCCGCATCCATCTCACCACACCTGGGGCAGGACGCGTCTGAGCGGTGGAAGTACTTGTTGATAAGCTCAGGTGTGAGATTGGCTCTATGAACAACGTAAAGTTGTATCTGGCGAAAGCGCATGTTTCTGGGAATGCGTACCGGACTTTTAAGAATTCTCTCCCACTCCTTATGAGAGAACGACCTTCCCAGATACCGCTCCCATTTGCCTCTAAGAGGGGCCAAACTGGTCTCCGTATGCATCCGTAACGACGCAGCAAACCTGCGGACCAGGTGTTTCCCCCTCCCCATGACGTGGAGGTACTGCATGGTTAAGTGCTGTTCAGGCTCCGCCGCCACATCTCCCCACCTGGCCGTCAGCTTCGCTACGAGAGAGCGATGTAGTAAGAACCCCCCGGTGGGAAGTCCGTCCTCAGAGACTAGCGTCTCATAAGCCACTAGCGCTCCATCTTTGTAAAGATCGCCCAGCGTCTGGACATCTGCCTCCCTCCACTGCTCTAGCATGGGGCGTGTGAGGACCCACTCGCCACCTGGGGAACCCTCCAAAGGTATAGCAGGTGCGTACGGAAGCACCTTTCGTGTGAGGAACAGGGCTCTGCGAAAGCATTTATACACCACTGTCAGCAGCAGCGGGGTGGGTCGCTCAGGTGCTGCCAATGGGTGAAAGAGTTTGGTGATATGCTCCAGAGAGTACGGCGGCATGTCTGTAGCTGTATCGTCCATTCCCTTATCCGCCAACCAGCGGGCGATCCATTGGAGCTCCGCGGCCAGATAGTAATGTTCGAAGCAGGGGGCAGCCCGTCCTCCCCTGTCTGTTGGCAGGAATAATTTCACCAGTGCCAGTCAGTGCCTGGACGAGCCCCAGATAAAGCCCCGGAGCACTGCATTAAGCGTAGAAAAGAACCAGGCCGGGATAAATAGAGGCAGATTAACAAAATAGTACAGAAGTCGGAGGAGCATGACCATTTTGGCAAGGGCCACTCTGCCCGTGGTTGTCAGCGGGAGCGTGGACCAAAAGCATATCTGGGATCTGAGCGCTGCCACCGCCCGCCCCAAGTTTCCGTCAAAGAGGTCAGCCGGCTGACGGTAGATCTGGATCCCCAGATACTTAAAGGTGTCAGCCTTCCATTCGACTCTCGTGCCTTCGAGGCAGTACCCCGGATCTTACCTGCATTCACCCGGAGCCCCGAGACATCTGCGAACTTACGCAGTAACTGGGCTAACTGTTCCGGTATGCATCCCACGTCCTTCACAAACACCAACAGGTCATCTGCATAAAGCGATACCTGATGGGTTGCATCGCCCAAAGGGGTTCCGTCTCCTAGAGTCTGCCGCATGGCCGCCTCCAGGGGTTCGATAGCCAGTGCGAACAGTAGCGGGGACAGGGGACAACCCTGCCGGGTGCCCCGGCCCACCGCCACGGAGATGTAGGAGCCTTGGACTACTGGGTTTTTGTAAAGGAGATCGACCATCTGCAGGAAGCCTATGTCAAGCTCATAACGCGATAGTTCCACAGACAGATAACCCCACTCCAGGCAGTCAAAAGCCTTCTCCAGGTCTAATACTAGGCACTCTGCCCTGGGCCACTCTCTCGTTGCCTCGGCCGCCACCCTAAAGTACCTCCTGAGGTTCAAGGACATGGATCTCGCATGCACAAACCCATTTTGGTCAGGATGTATTAAGTGGGGGACCACCGGCGCTAGCCGTTCTGCAAGTATTTTTGCGAAGACCTTATAGTCCACGTTGAGCATTGCCAGTGGCCTGTATGAATCCAGGGCTGTGGGGTCCCTGTCCGGTTTGGGCAATGAGACCAGGAATGCTTCCCGCATGGATGGAGGGAACGAGGGGGGCGTGGCCAGCAGCCAAGCATGGCGGTTGACTGCTAGGAGAGCTCCCGACCCAAGCCTCCAAAATCCTGATTTACACTAGCCCTACATACTCAGCGGAAGACGGTAGCTGAAGGTGACGACTGCGGGAGGGGGCCCGGACACTTGGAGCTGGTCAGCCGTTGCTGATTGCGGCCCGTTACACCACGATCACCGAGGCAGAGCGGTGAGGGATGACGCCCGGATTGGCACTCTGCCGCCGCGACTCCCTGGGCCCGGCACATCGGGGATAGAGCGACTGCTCCGGGCGAAGGGGGCAGCACACCTTTCTGCCTCCTGGCCGCAGAATTGCTGAAGCTGAGTGCGTCACCCCATCGGCAGGTGAGAAGGAGCCTAACAAGGGTGTGGATGCCCTGTGTTGTCCCTGATACTGGCGTTGCTCTCCCCCTGGCCACCAGTGATGTGCTATGGCGATGTGAATGCACCCTCATCTACAGACCCCCGGGACCACGCACACGATTCAGCGAAGACATCGCAGACTTCATCAGCCAACACGCCCTCCCCTCCGCCGACTACATCCTCCTAGGGGACCTCAACTTCCACCTGGAGAACAACAAGGACAGCAACACCACCACCCTGCTGGACAACCTCGCCAACCTCGGACTCAAGCAACTGGTGAACACCCCCACCCACTACGCCGGCCACACGCTTGACCCAGTCTTCTCCTCCAGCAAGTACATCTCCTTCAGCCACTCCTCCGGACTCCACTGGACCGACCACAGCTGCGTTCACTTGAGCTTCAAAAGAACCACGACCCACCACCACCCTCAACAGGTCCTTCGCAGGAGTTGGAACATGATCACCGCCGACCAGCTCACCACCTCCCTCAGCCAGAACCCCCCTGCCAGCACAACGGACCCCAACGAAGCAGCCAGCAACCTCACACAGTGGATCACCAACGGCGCAAACGACCTCGCACCACTGAAGACCCCTCCCAGCAGACCCGGCAGCAAGAAAACCTCTTGGTTCACCGACGAACTTAAGAACTCCAAGAAGAACTGCCGCACCCTCGAGAAAGCCTGGCGCAGCGACCAGACCGCAGACAACATGACTACCCTCAAGCACGCCACCCGCAAACACCACCAGCTGATCCGCACCACCAAGAAGACAGAATTCAAAGAACGTCTGGACAACAACGCCCACAACAGCAAGGAACTCTTCAGCATCGTCAAAGAGCTCTCCAACGCCAGCGCCGGAAACAACGACATCACTCCCTCGCAAGACCTCTGCGACTCACTCGCCTCGTTCTTCCACCGCAAGATCGCCGAAATACACAACAGCTTCGGCGCACCAACCACGCACCCCACCACAGAACCAACGCCCCCCACCATCACCCTCTGCGCTTGGACCCTGGTCAGCACCGAAGACACCACCCGCACCATGAACACCATCCACCCCGGATCGCCAACCGACGCCTGCCCCCACCACGTCTTCAACGAAGCCGACTCCATCATCGCACCCCAACTCCGGGACATCATCAACACCTCCTTCAACACCGCCACCTTCCCGGAGAGCTGGAAGCACGCCGAAATCAGCGCCCTCCTGAAAAAACCAACAGCGGACCCCACCGACCTCAAGAACTTCTGCCCCATCTCGCTCCTCCCTTTTCCAGCCAAAGTCATCGAGAAGACCGTCAACAGACAGCTTTCCGCCTTCCTCGAGACAAATGGATCCCTCGACCACTCACAGTCCGGTTTCAGAGCCAACCACAGCACCGAAACCGCCCTCATCGCAGCCACTGACGACATCAGATCCCTGCTCGACAATCGGGAAACGGCGGCCCTCATCCTCCTGGACCTCTCCGCAGCGTTCTACACTGTCTGCCACCACACCCTAGTGCAGCGCCTCAGCAACGCCGGAATCCAAGAGAAGGCACTGGAATGGATCACCTCGTTCCTCACCGGAAGAACCCAGAGAGTCCGTCTCCCCCGTTCAGATCGGAGGCCACCGAAGTCATCCGCGGCGTACTCAAGGATCGTCACTCAGCCCCACCCTCTTCAACGTCTACATGAGCCCCCTCGCAGCCATCGCACGCCAACACAACCTCAACATCATCTCCTACGCCGACGACACCCAGCTGATCCTCTCCCTCACCAACGACCCCGCCACTGCCAGAACCAACCTACAAGAAGGGATGAGAGACGTCGCCGTGTGGATGAAGAACAGCCGTCTGAAACTGAACTCAGACAAGACGGAAGTCCTCATCCTGGGATCCTCGCCCTCCGCCTGGGACGACTCCTGGTGGCCCCCTGCCCTGGGCACCACTCCCAAGCCAACGGACCACGCACGCAACCTGGGCTTCATCCTGGACTCCTCCCTCTCGATGTCCAGACAAGTCAACGTCGTCTCATCATCATGCTTCGGCACCCTGCGCATGCTCCGTAAGATCTTCCGGTGGATCCCGACCGAAACCAGGAAGACGGTCACCCAGGCACTCGTCACCAGCCGACTGGACTACGGAAACACCCTCTACGCCGGTACCACAGCCAAACTTCAGAAAAGACTCCAATGCATCCAGAACGCCTCCGCACGACTCATCCTGGACATCCCCCGACACAGCCACATCTCCGGCCACCTGAGAGACCTGCACTGGCTCCCCGTCAGCAAGAGGATCACTTTCCGACTCCTCACCCACGCACACAAGGCTCTCCACGACCTGGGCCCCAAATACCTCAACGACCGACTGACCTTCTACACGCCCACCCGCCAGCTACGATCGACCAGCCTCGCCCTCGCCGCCGTTCCACGCATCCGCAGAACCACCGCCAGGGGAAATTCCTTCTCCTACCTGGCAGCCAAGACATGGAACTCTCTCCCCACCCACCTCAGGCGAACCCAGGACCATCTCTCCTTCAGGAAGCAACTCAAGACCTGGCTTTTCGAGCAGTAGCGGACCCCTCTGCCCCAGCGCCTTGAGACCCTCCCTGGTGAGTAGCGCGCTATATAAATGTAATGATTGATTGATTGAATGCCACTGGGTCAATAACGCACGGTCGGGCACATGGAACTGGGACTGTTCTGCCCCACTGCAGGTCGCTGTGGAGCCTGGTAGGAACTGGGGTGATATGTAAGCCTCACATGCACGCTATTGCCAGGCACTACGATCTGTGATTGCCTTGTGGATCAGAAACAGTCACCTCACCGGTACTACCACAGGACAGTGAGTGTGTGGATTGGAGAGCAGCAGTTAAAGGACCCTTCCGCTTAAGATTCTCTAGGGCAGGGGGAGGAGCTACGCTACGAATCAAGATGGCCGCGTAAGCTCCCGGCTCCGCTGACCTCCGCCAGCAGCTCGATTATCCTGTCTTCAATCCTGACCTTACACCTGATTTCCTTGTTTATGAAGGTCTACTGCTTCTAAAGGTGCAATCCCGAGATTTCTACCTCATCGGCTGACGAAGATGCGCCGTGTTTCCATTCTCGGCCTAACAATGTGTGGAAGCCGGGGCCTCGATTTCTAGACTATCCGGGTCAGAGTTGAACAACATCGGCCGTGAGACCTGGACTGAGCCCGGTCTCCCGAAGAGTGCCTGAATTGTTGACTTTTTGTGACGATCCTTTGAACGATCTACACCGAGGACACACCAGCGTGCCACGCCGGCTGCTGTGGTGGGGGTCCGGTGCCCGGAGACCTTGCTGCCCTCCCGGGGTCGACGGGCTGGGGCCCTCTCTGACGGCGAAGGTGTGTTCTGTAAGACGAGGAGCGCCCATTACTTGATATCAGATTTGCGTGGCTGCGACTCCGGAGCAGCCGGCCTCCGGGGTTCAAGTCCGGCTCTGTCGCCTATTGAGAGGGGATGGAGCGGACGGAAGGCGCGCCATCGCTGCAGGCCGTTGTGGCCGCCATTGGGGCGCTCCATTCGCACACAGTCGCTGTGTTCCGGACACTGATGGTGAAAGTGGACGGTATCCTGGAACCTGAGGACGACACCTCTATTGGTTTCCAGCTAGAGATGGTACCAGCGGCGCATTGCACATCAGAGGTCGAGGTCCCCGTGCATAACCCGGAGTTCATGAACCTTGACAGTCCCCTATTACCGACAAGCCAGCCCGTGCTTCTCGCTAGCGTCTCTTGCCTGATCCTGCTGCCGCCTAACGCATCTATGGACGGTCTTCCATGTGGCTACGAGTTCCTTGGTGATGGTTTGGGATACTCGCTGTTTTTGGACACCTTTCCTCGTTCGAGCCGTGAACTTTTATCCTGTATTTGATCCTCCTGTGCTGACAAGAACTTTTGTGGACGCTTTGCCTTTTCCTTCAAAATGGCGGCTCGAGTGGCAAAGACTCTTATGACGGACCGTACTGGCCAGGGCTGAACTTTATCGCTGGGTTCCGATAAAATAGCTTTTAGCGATGCCGGGGTTGTGCCTATATTGTGACGAGAATTGGGTGGTTGTTGTTTATCCTCCCCTGACTGGTTTGTATAATTGCTAAATATTGCTTTTACCATGTCTCGGGGTGGTCGCTGTTGGCGGGGGATACGGGAGACCGGGAGTGTGTTTGCTTTCTCCTCCTCCGCTTTCTCTTTTCCCTTCCTTTAGGGTAGTTCTTGGGTGACAGGCACGCTGCTAGTGGGGTTAGGCCGTAGCCATTGCAGGGGTGCAGGGTGGGGGGTTAGGGGTGTTTTTTTTTATTTTGCCTTCTTTTGTTCTATGGCCCCTTTTGTCTTTTCTTTTTCCTTCTACGAGAGATGGGCTGTTTATTTTTCACGAATCCTTTATTGTCCGGGTGTCTTCGCTGGCTTAATTATCCTGTAACATTGTGGACGAGGTCACGCGGGTGGGATTGCTTTGATTGCTTAATAGATTGCTTATTTCCTATTTCCGTTATGTGTACCCGTGATGGGCCTTTTACTTCTTACAGTGATTATTGTTTGTATATTTCCCCCGCCTGGCCCTGCTCTGTATTTTACTGCGAAACACCTGATATCTGTATTGCCTGCTCTTGTCTTACTGTTAAAATAAAAAAAATAAAAAGATTCTCTAGGGCAGTGTGCGATCCCGACACAGACGCAGAAGTGTATGAGTTGCGCGAATGGGGTGGTGGGTTCTGGATATGATCCCCCAACCAAGGAGCCTGCCCCCGAAGACAAACTGGACCTCATACTGCGGGAAGTACGTGATTCGCTGAAAGCACTCGAGCTACAAATAGGGTCCCTATCCACTGGTTTGAATTTGCTTAGGGCAGATCATGTCAAAATGGCGGAGAAGGTGAAGGACCACGCAACGGCACTGGCGGAGCTGCAGCCCAAACAGAATCAGACTGAAACGGATGTGAAGCAGTTGCAGACAAAGGTGGCCACCTTACTGTAACGAGTGGAGGATGCGGAAGGGAGAGCATGAAGCAACAATATCCGGGTGATTGGCCTGCCGGAGAAGAGTGAGGGACCTGACGCATCAAGGTATATGGAACGCTGGTTCAGGGAGCATTTCACGGCAGAGGGCCTCTCCTCACAATACTGTATAGAGCGTACGAACATACCACGGACAGTTGCTCAGTCTGCTATGGAGGAGGAAGAGTCGCAGGGATCGGACTCTGAGGGTAGTGTGACTTTGTTCCCCTCGGCGACTCCACAGCTGATCAAGGACCTATATGGGTGATGGACTTATACAAGTACTGTAACCCCCCCTTTTTTTCCTTCCTATTTTTCTGTGTTTCCATTCCGCAGCTGCACTTAGCCTTCCTCCAGCTAGTTTAGATAATTTCTGACAGGCCACAGATTATTAGGGGTCTGGCGCTGTAGCAGCTCCACCCTGGCAGCTCTTTGACACACCCTACCACGTGCAAAGCGCAGGCGTACCCCCCCATATGGCGAAGGCGCTACATAAGATCTTTCTTCCTTTTTTAGTAGTTCACTCTGTGTGTTCATTGTTGATCCTCAAATGTATATTGGGTCCGTTATTGATAGTTTTGGTCCGGTACAGTTTTCAGATTGGACCGAGTATCGGGGAAGTTGGGTATGGGAACGGTCTCGGAATGTCTGCCTTTGTTGATGAGCTGGTCTGCCTGTATGACATGCTATGTTCACTCATGTTCTGGTTAATGTAACGATGTACACACCTGGGAAGTACAAGATTATAACTTGGAATGTAAGGGGTATGGGCACAGTGCACAAACGTCACAGGATACACGCCCAACTGCAGCGCCGTAGGGCGCAAATAGTATATCTGCAAGAGTCGCACATGATAGAAAGTGAGGTTGAGAAATTACGGAAAAAATGGAAGGGACAGGAATTTTCCACCACCTACTCTAATTGCGCAAGAGGTGCCAGGATTTGGGTCAGGTATTGGGTGCCTTTTGTTGCTCAAGAGCATGGAATTGACAAATTGGGCAGATACGTACTCATTAAAGGGACATTGGACGGCCAATTGGTGATACTGGGCAATTTCTACGCCCCTAATTATGAGCAAGATCAGTTTTGGAATGTGTTAAGTGGGGCATTAGTGGGATGGGAGGCGCACCCATGGATATTGGGGGGTGATTGTAACGTAGAGCTGGCAGTGTCTCTGGATAGGTCGCACCCACCATTACAAGGTACTGGAATACACAAGCAAGCCGAGGCCCTACTGAGGTGGGCGGAGGGATGGGGACTGCGAGATGTGTGGAGGATGCGACACCCACTATATAAGGAATACTCATATTACTCCGCAGTGCACGACCTCCACACCAGAATAGATAGAGTGTTCTGTTCCGATAGGATAGCAATGCAGGTGAGTGAATTCACATATCTTCCTAAGACATTCTCCGATCACAACCCACTGGAGTTACTCATCACATGGGGCAGGGTACCTACAGCGGTCCCAACATGGCGCCTCTGGCCCCAACTTCTTGAGGACCAAGTATTCCGCAGTACCGTCTCCACCACCATTGACACTTATTTTATGGACAACAGTAAGACGGCCACGAGTAGGTTAATAGAGTGGAACGCCTTCAAGGCGGTGGTGCGGGGGAAGGCTATTGGTACGACGGTGGGTGCGCGGCAGGAACTGCACAAGATACTAGTGGAGGTGGAGGAGAATATGGGCAGGCTGGAGAAAGAAGCAGTCACGGACGCGGAACAGAAGGACCCCCTCCAGGAGGCACGAATCCGGCATGCCGAATTGTTGGAATCTCTGAGGGTTGTAGACTATACGGCATATACACAACGGGCCCACAGCGAGGCCGACAAGGCGGGAGCACTGCTGGCTCGCCTCATACACGATGCCCCTCCATCGGGGGTCATACCTCGGATTGTCAAAGATAATAGGGAAATAGTTACCACGCAAGGAGAGATTAATGCGGCGTTCCGTGACTATTACGCCGCGCTGTATGGGGTACCTGACCGCCCCACAGGGGACCAAACGGAGGCTTTTTTATCTACCCTGACATTCCCAGAAATCTCAGAGTCACTACGTAAGGGCCTCATAGGACACGTTACACCACATGAGATTAGGGTAGCAATGAAGGGACTACCACGTAATAAAACGCCAGGTATAGATGGGCTCCCCATTGAGTTTTATGACACATATGCAGAGACTCTAGTGCCTCGCCTAGTGGAATTATATAAAGAAGTGTGGGAGAAGGGCTCTTTGCCCCTCACGCCAGCCCAAGCCCTGGTTATTTCACTACCGAAGCCGGGCAGAGAGCTCACTGATATGGCAAATTACCGGCCATTATCGTTATTGCCCACGGAATATAAAATATTGAGGAAAGTGTTGGCAAATAGATTGCTCCCACATTTGTCGCAGTTCATTCATATAGATCAAACAGGTTTTTTGCCTGCTCGCAGCACCTCCCTTAACATTAGGAAACTGCACCACCTGTTGACGGAGGCTCCGAAGCGCTATACACACGCTGGTTGTATTTCGCTGGACCTATGGCAGGCATTTGACTCTATACACTGGGAATACATGTTTCAGACGCTGTTAAAGTTTGGGATACCGGCAGAATACGTACAATGGATAAGAATATTATATAGCGCTCCCAGGGCACGCACTCGAACAGGGGGACACATCTCTGATGAATACACCATGCATAAAGAGACGAGATAAGGCTGCCCATTGTCGCCCCTCATTTTTTTAATTATAGCACTGGAACCACTGGCCTTAATGTTACGGCGGGACTTCTTTGATTGGGGGATAAAGATAGGTAATACGACCCACTTGTTTTCGGCATATGCCGATGACATCCTTATGTATATCTCTGATCTTCGCAAGCCACTGGCCGTATTGTTTGAGACATATCGATATTTTGAACTCATATCGGCACTGGCTTTGAATACCACTAAAACACATGCGTTTTACTTTGTGGAACAGGAGGACACCGCTGATGTGGATGTTGGAGGTACTAGTATTCAGGTTGCGCAGTCAACGTTCCGGTATCTAGGCATTCAAATCTATAGAAAACACAAAGATATGTTGGAAGGCAACTTGAACAAAGCAATCAGGGCACTGAGGTCCAGTGTCACATTTTGGACGGCGTTGCCGTTCTCTGTCACGGGCAGAGCAGCTATTGCGAAAATGGTGGTTTTGCCACGATTATTATTTTATTTTACAAATTTGCCTCTGATTGTGCCGCAGCATACCTTTCGCTTGCACAACACTATGGTCACGGTGCTTATCTGGGGAAAGGGCAGAAGACGTATTAGCCTCAAGAAACTACAAGTGGGTAATCGGTGGGTGGACTACGAGTACCAGACTTTCGTGCCTATTATTACGCATGTCAGCTGCAATGGTTGTCATATTGGACGGCGGGACGGAACTTGCAGGAAATTGACTATACGGATACAGACATGGACAGTGGGGCACTACATGCTTTACTATTACCAGGTAGCAGAGTCCCGACAGACCTTTCCCCCTTGTTACAGACGGCGCTGCGGTGCTGGAGAGCGGTGTTGCAATACACGAACACGGCACAGAGGTACGCAGGGAACATACCATTGTTAGGAATTACGCTAGCCAGTGGTAGACTTACGAAACGCAAACTGTCGCCCTGGTTGGATGTGGGTGTTAGCACGGTGGCGGATTTGTTTGGGGAGGAGACACTGATGGATCATGATACGTTCATAAACGAGACTGGCGCCCCGGCACACTTGTAATTGATGCATGCAGCACTGATTAGATTTACTAAGACACACTGGGCCCCACAGAGGACTGCCCCCCCGAGAATGAGCTGGTTAAGATGGTATACTATATGGGTGGTGGACGGCATCTGATTAAATGGCTGTACGCTGGTATTAGCACACACACAAGAACACCCCTACAGGCGCTGAAGACCCTCTGGGAGGTTGATATGGGTAAAGACGTGTCGGATAAAGAATGGGCTATAGTACTGGAGCACCCTTGGAAAATTCCACAGAATGCTAAATTCAAATTCATCCAAACAATGATGTTGCACCGTGCATATTTAACCCCGAACAGACTAGATAAGATGTTTCCCCAAACGCAGCACTCATGTCCGAGATGCCTTTTAGAGGGGGCGGGTTTCATACATATGGTATGGGAATGCCCGAAGCTACGGGGATATTGGGGTGCAGTCAGATATATTGTGGAGGCAGCCACACACCTTGTTATTACTGACACACTGGGGGAGTGCATTTTAGGTCTACACACCCGTATCTCCGTTCACAAGGTACAATACAGATTCATAAACCTTGCACTCACATTGGCTATCCGCAATATCACCATGTGATGGAAGTCACGCAAATCCCCTGAAGTGCGAACCTGGCACACAGACTTACTACGTTGGGGAGGAGCGGAGGGCGCGGCACTGCGCAGAGAAGACACAAGAGGTCTACGAAAAACCCCGATCTCCGTAGAGTGGGAAGTGATGTTAGAAGGGTTGCGATCTCATGACTTTGAGCTCATGGACGAGTAGAGGAGTGATTTGTGATACTGTGACCCATGCCATAGGAACACTACAAGACTTAGTGAGGGCTTCCCACACTTTTGTATTAGAGGGCAATGTACAAATGCCGGCAAGACTGGCAAATACATGTTAGTGAATATAGGTAATAGGCGGTTAGCGACTGAGACATTAGGGGAGGGGGGTAGTTGGGATAGAGTTAGGTTTTCTTTTTTCTTTTTCTGCTATATGTATTGCCTTGTATTATAGTATTATCAACACGTTATATACGAAAATGTGCAACTAATGATGTATTGCAGGTATATGTGGTTTATATGCAGACTGGGTGCGGATTCTAGATGTACCTCCTTCTATACAAGGTTATGTAACAAAGAATGAGGCATACCTGTAATGATCAGAAGCAAAAAACTCAATAAAATATGTTTAAAAAAAATGGATGGAGGGAACGAGCCCTCGTCTATTGCTGTATTATACAACGGATTAAGGGCGTGAGGGTTTCCCTGTTTGCTTTATAGTATTCGGCGGGCAGGTCATCAGGCCCTGGAGTTTTTCCCATCGCCATGGCCTGAATCGCATCTCCCACTTCCTCCAGTGTTAGGGGGGCATTGAGCGCGTCCTTGTGTTCCTCAGAGGCCACAGGCAAGGTACCAGAATCTAGGTACTCTTCTAGCACGTGTCTGGGGCCGGTGCCTCGGGCTTTGTATAGCTGCGTGTAATGACCGGTCAGGGCACGGTGTATTTCGCGTTGAGTGTACACCATCTCCCCTTCCACTGTGCATAGAGCTCCTATCGGGGTGCCACATCCTTCTCTATGCACCAACCAGGCTAACAGCCGACCGGCTCTGTCCGCCCTGGCGTGCGTTGTAGCCGCGTGCGCCGCATAATTATGGCACCTCAGCTGCTCCATAAGAACCGTGTGCTTAGCGCGCAGGTCGCTCAGTGTGCGCGAGTGCTCGCCTGTCCCCTCGCCCTCCCTCTCATACCGCAGGAGCTCAGCCTCCAGGCGCGTCAGGGAAGCAGACAGTGTTTTGCGTATGTTCCACGTGGCCCCCATACAGTGCCCCCGGATGGCCACTTAGTGCGCATCCCACTCCACCATGGCGTTGCTCGCTGTCCCTTCATTGACCTCAAAGTAGGCAAGGATGGCTGTGCCCAGTGAAGAGCGGAACTCGGCATCCTCGAGCGCGGCAGGTTGTAGCCTCCACGGAGGCACAGGTGGGCGATTCGCCTCCCAACTAATCTGGAACCATAGGGGGTTATGATCAGAATGTGTTCTCCCCAGATACTCTGATTTGGCGAGGAGTGGGAGCAGTAACTGGGTGCCGACTATCCGATCTAACCGGACATGCAAATCATGAACTGGTGAGTAATAGGAGTATACCCTGTCTGTGGGATGTTGCGCGTGCCATAGGTCATATACCTCCCAGTGTGAGAGCCAGTCCCGGAACGCTTGCGCATTGGACATCACCGCTGCAGCTCGGAGGGGATGGAAGGAGCGATCTAGACGCACGTCCAGCACCATATTAAAGTCCCCGCCAAGCAACCAGGGAAGGCCAGCGTACGAGTGGAAGATCTGATTCAAGCTAGCTAGGAAGGCGGGTTGGTCCGTGTTCAGGGCATAAAGGGATCCTAACAGAACTTCCTGACCATTCAGCCGCCCCCGCACTAGGGAGTACCTCGCCTCCTGATCCACCTTTACGTCTTTACAAATGAAGGGGACATCCGCCCTCACCCATATTAGTGTGCTGCGTGCATGCGCAGAAAAGGCTGTGCCATAAATTTGCCCCCTCCAGCGCCTACTGAGATAGTCGAGCTCTATCTGGGTCATATGTGTCTCCTGAAGGAGGGCAATCCCCACCCCATGTCGCTGCAGATAGGAGAAGACAGAATAACGGCGTGACGGGTGTGCATACCGCGGATGTTCCAGGTCATTATGTTAGTATGTGTCATGTGTCTGGATGCGTCACACCTGCACAGGGCCGGGGGAGCACCTCAAAGGGGGGCCTATGGGCACCATCAGGGACGGGGGTAACAGCATGCCGCAACTGAAACATAAGAACAATTACAAACAGTGTAAGAAAAGAGCGAGTCCCCAAGGGGGCATACATCCAAACCACAAGAAGATCCACCACTTAAAAAAGGGTGTTAGTCCAGCGCAGGAGCTGTCTGGGTGGGTGTGCTGGCAACAACCAAACTGTGTTTCGCCCCTTTCTCAGACCTCCCGGGCGTTCAAGAGGTGCATGGGGAAGTTCAGGTTGTGTAAACGTGCAGGGCCAGCGCGGACCACCAGAGGAGGATCCCACGCATGTAGTAATTGTGCAGCGCCTTCCAACCGCGGGCCAGCAGGTACACCCGCACTCGTTTAACTGTACATCATCGCATGGCAGCGCAAACGCACATGGCAGAGAATACATTGCAACAGCGCGCACAACAATATTTCTAGAAGGATACAAAAAATAGAGTATTCAAAGACAGGGGCCCCTGTATGGCCACCATAGTCCACTGCTCAGTCATATAAGCTGGTCAGCCGTTTGGGGTGTCACCACAGGCATGTTCATGTCTTCAGGAAGCACCGTGGATGGGGACGACGAGCCACTTATTTCCAGGTCACTGTGTGGCTGAGAGTCCAAGCGGGCAGCACCGTTCACCACTCCCAGGGTCGCAACCGCTTCAAGTGCTTCCCGTCGTTCCAGTCGCGTCTTCTCCGGGCTGGGTGCAACTGGGCCAAGGCCCGTGCCCCGGCGGGCCCCTCTCCTTCTGCGCCTCCTCGATCTTTGCTCCTGCCACCCACCCTCTTCTGGGCCAGCAGGTCTTGCTCCTTTCCACTGTCCTGTCTCCTCCAGCCAGTCCCAGACGTCCGACGGGGCTTCGAAGAAGCGGGCACCTTCTTTCGAGACCACACGAAGGCAAGAGGGGAGCAACAAAGAGTAGGGCAGCTCCAGTTCCCTCAGTTGTCTCTTCATAGCCATGTACGTGCTCCTTCTTCGTTGTACTGCTGCCGTGTAATCCAGAAAGAACATCACACGGCTTTTCCCCACTGTGAGATCGCCCAGCTTCCTAGTTTCACGGAGCACCATGTCCCGATCTCGATAATTGAGGAGTTTTAAGAGGAACGGATGAGGCCGGGCTCCGGGCCGAGGCTTCTGCGCTGGCACTCTGTGGGCTCTTTCTACCACAAAGTGCGGGACAACAGCCCCCGGGGTAAGAGTTCCTGCAACCAGTTCTCAGCATACTGCTCCGGGTCCTTCCCTTCTTCTCCCTCTGGAAGTCCGACTACCCGAAGATTATTGCGCCGAGAAAGCCCTTCCGCGTCCTCAATGCGATCCTCCAGCACGTGAACCCTGTCTATTATATCTTGGAGTGCTGGAGCATGATTTTGCACCACAGGCTGCAGTTCTTGGAGAGACTGACTCCGACAACTTGCGATCGTCGGCATGAAGAATAGTAAAGTCAGACGTGACCTTATCGATCCGGGCCTCCAACGACACTTTAGTTTGCTCCAGAGTAGTGCCAATGCGCTCCACCGCTGCCAACACGGAGTCCATCTTAGCTGCGAGGGCTGCCGCCGACTCCATGCTATCACTCTGATGTCCGTGTGAGGGGCCAAGATCGTCAGCCGCCTGCTGTTTATGTTGTGGCTTATCCCTGAGCCTGCCCATTACCAGCTGCTGCGCAGTAGGCATCTACCAAGCCGGCCACGCACTGTCAATTGCCACCTCCGTATTCCCAATCCCCGCTTAGGTGTCTGGGGCACTCCGGGCCATCAACGGCGTCGACAGGGGTGGGCTGCACACTCCCCAAGGCAAGTGTCACCGCTGGCAGGGGTTACTTTCCCAGTCAATGTGTCAAGGTCTGAAGTCGGCACGTGTGATGGACTGGTCTCCCCCCGGTTCGCCGGGGACTGCTGTTGCCACTGCCCCGAATACCGCCTCTCCACGGCCCCAGCAGCTCCAGGCCTGGGAACCTCGACCTCAGTTGCGTCGCCCCCTCACTAGCAGGCGCCAGATAGGACTCCAACGAAGCCCCCCAAATGTTGTGCTCTTCTGTGTCGCAGGAAGCGGTCCAGCACGTCCAGGACGCCTCAGATCACTTGGTGTGCCACACACCTCGGCCCCCTCGGACCTCTCTGGGCCTTCTCTCCTCGATTTGCGTCTTCCTCGCCCTGAGTGCGCCACCTCCGCTCTATTCGCACCCAGGGAGTCTCTGCCCTCAAAATGGCGCCCGGGGCACAAGATGGCGGGTCACTACTGTCAGGATCTGCACAGTGTCGTCTGGCACCTTCAACTCGCCAGGAGCAGTGTTCTCTACACTTGCAGACTGCTCCTCAGCTGTCCCAACCAGCACAACACAGCGCCGTAGTTACTGTCCTGCCATGGAGGAAGAGCCCTTCACTTTCACAGTTGGCGAGCCCCGTAGTCTGCCAAATCTTTCAGGCCTAGTCCCCGACGGGCTGCCCCACACCGTCCACCGATCGTTTCAAGCCTCCCAGGCTTCACTGTTCCTTCAGCCACAGGGGGGAATCACAGGCCCTCACCCATTCACCAGGGACGCACCGCCACAACGGGCCAGAGCAGGGACTATGCCCAGTCCTCTTCTCAGCTTGTCTATGTCTGACTGCCAATCGTTACTTCTGCCATCCCCCCCCGGGCTCCCAGTGGCGTCCTCGCTTGGCTTCGCTCCTAGGAGTCAAAGACGGGCAGCCTCCAGAGCTTCAAACGGCCGCCACAGGTAGTAGACAGCCCGTCGGCCCCTTGCTTTCCTCATGGCAGAGTGGCACCAAGTCTTCCCAGGCCTTATGACTGCCCCCAGGTTCGCACCTCTCACCTGGAGCGCTGTGGTGAGCGACGCTGCTCTTGTCACATGGAATGCGGGAGGTCGCAGTGGGCGGGGGGCTTCCCCAGCCGGCCCTCAAGTCGGCAGCAGCCACCACGGCAGTTCACTGCTTCAAAACTCCATGCGGGCCCTCACAGCAGGCCATACCAGCTCCAGGCCTTGGAGCCGCGGCCATAGTCACGTCACCTCCGCGAGCCCGCCAGCCTCTCGGGACCGCACTTCAGCAGCAGACCCGGGCCAGTCCTGCCCGTCGCTGCAACCGAGCATTGCCGCCAGGGGTGTCAGGCTCCATCAGAGCGGTGCTCGGATGGGTCCCGGCGGCTGCAGAGATGCCGCGACTCCTCTCCCAGGCACGCCAGCGACCGTTGGGCCCCGGTCGCGCTTTGCGCTCAAGGCCCAGGAGTCCACTTTTGCCTCGACCCGGCCTCAGGCACCACCTCAGCGCTCTCCCGGTAAGGAGCTCCGGGTCACTCAGGCTCCCCTCAGTGCCCGCACACCGGTGCCGGCACACCGGCCCCCGCACACAGGGCTTACCAAGGCACCTCCAACTGGCAAAATTTCAGGATAAGTAGGGGATCGATGTCGGAGTGCTACTGAGAGACGACTGCCATCTTGGCTGGCTAGCCACGCCCCCCCAGGCCAAATCACCCCCATCATCAAAAAAGCTACAATCGACCCTAATGACTTAAATAATCTACGACCGATTTTTAACCTTCCTTTCTTATTTAAGGCCCTGGAAAAATGCGCCCTACTCCCATTGGACAAACATATTGACGCGTTCAACCTTTTGGACCCTTTACATTCAGGTTTTCGAAAGGGTTGTTGCACTGAAACAGCCATGCTTAACAGTATTGATGACATCCACCGCTGCCTAGACAAAGGTGAATCCTCCCTTCTCATTCTTCTCGACTTCTCTGCTGCTTTTGATACTGTTAACCATGCCGTCTTACTTAATATTCTCAAAGACCGCTTTGGCTTTGACTGTTCTGTTCTCAAATGGTTCACCTCCTTCTTCCAACATAGAACCCAACAAACTAAAGTCAGCGATTGCCTTTCCAAACCTCTGCCAGTCACCTTGGGCGTCCCCCAGGGCTAGATTCTCTCTCCCACTCTATTCAACCTCTTCATGGAACCCTTCACCCTCATTCTTAAACAAGCAAAAATCAGTTATCACCTCTATGCTGATGACACCCAACTTTACTATAGGATCAAATCTCATGCTGATGTCCTACATCTTAACGATGCCCTGACTAAGATTCAAATGTGGTTCCATTGCAACCACCTGAAACGAAACCCTAAAAAAACAGAAATCATTCTATTCTCTCTTAAAAACAACTTGCTCCCTATTCAACTCTGGATTTCTGATATCATAGCCCTTAACTGCTCTCTCTCCATCTTTAACTCTGTCAAATCCCTCAGCATCAGCGTAAAACCAGAGCCTCAGTCTTACTCCCCACATAAAAAATTCAGCCAAAGGTGCTCTCTTTTCACTACACCATCTAAAAAAATTAAACCCTTTATCCCTGCTGAAAACTTTAAATCTGTGGTGCAATCATTGGTCCTGTCTAGAATCAACTACGGGGGTGCCACTCTCGCTGAAACCCCTAAAGCTCACCTTTCCCTTATAAAATCCGTTCTTAACCTTGCTGCCAGGCTTATTACTGACTGTAAGCGTTTTGAACACATCTCCCCCGTCCTCAAAGTGCTTATTATTTGGCTTCCTGTTGAAGGCAGATCCACCTACAACACTGCTTGCATCACACACAAAGCCCTCCGTCAAAATACCCATCTTACCTCTCTAACACCCTCCACAAAGCTGGCTGTACTAGAACATTGATGAGCACTAACGCTCTTGTCCTTGTCCCTCCTTTACTAAAAAAGAACTCAACACAATCTCGCTCGTTCTCTGGTCTGGAATGCACTCCCTAAAGAACTACGTTGCAACTCCTCCTACGCCTGCTTCAAAAAAGACCTCAAGCTGCTCCTACTCAACAAATACTGGGGTCCTTAAGATATTATCACTGTCTACTAATTACTACCCCTTCATGGCCTGTTTACCTTCCCCTCTATGTGTTGTCACCCCTACCCCCCAACCCATCCTATTCTTTTATTTGGGCCAACCACCGCTCTATTTGTCAGGATAATACTCATCTTCCTACACCTGGTTTCACCTTCCCCTCCACAGTTGCCCTCACTCTCTCGCCCTCCCCCCTCCTCACCCACTAATCTAACCTTGCTTTCTTCCCGTCCCACTATCTTTTTTTTTTTTTTTTCCAAAACCTTTATTGCACTTTGCATAGTACACAGCGGAATGCCTACAACCCTGAGGGCCGGCCGCTATCCGAGGATCGTTGCATACACAGACTTTCAGCAAAAAGGATAGCAATACCACAGTGACAAGGAATTTGTGACGGAGCGTACTGAAGCAATAAAAGTGCCATTTAAGCAATTATTCAATGCAGGAATTGAGGTTTTGATGGAGTTTTTTTTTCTTTTGTTCCTTTTTGTGAAAAATAACAAACTCGTAACAATAACAGTTAGGAATGACAGTGTGGTCTGACATGAATCAATGCATTTCAAGTTTTTCGTGCCTCTCTGATGTACGGGAACCTGACAGCCCCATACAGCGCGCGTATGCCTCCACCCACCCCACCCGTCCCCCCCTCCTTGGCTCACCAGTCTACGCTTTATGAGGCCACCCTCTACCGCAGCCCAGGCCCACACTTCACTCCCCCCTCCTACCCAGGTTTAGCCCCCTTCCCCTTCATCGTCTGATTCATCCAGATCCTCCTCTCGCAAGGGTTCGCAGATGTCCCCCCTGTACTCATTCCATTTCAGCCATATCTTATTCCATTTCCCGGGGCAGGCTCGGTTGACGTATACTGCCCGCTCGGTCAACATCACCCGATCCATGTTCAAGCACCACTGGGACTTAGTTGGTAGTTCTGCTGACCCCCAGCGCTGTGCTATGTCACGTTTCGCTACCATTAGCCCCGCCGTGACCCAAAGTTGCTCGTATCGGGTCAAGTCAGTAGATTCCCATATATTTAGCAAACATCTCCTCGGGTCAGGTAGTATGGAGTGTTCTAATGCCTGTGAAATTGTGCGGAGTACTTGTGCTCAGTATGCCTGAATCCTGGGGCAGTCCCATATAGTATGGAAGAATGTGCCTTCCTCCCCACACCCACGCAGACAATAGGGATGGGGCGCCCTGTGTATGTGATGTAGCATTGTCCGTGTATAATAAACCCTGTGCAGGATCTTGAATTGCACTAATCGCATGCGTGCCGAAATGCCTACTTCTTTAGGGGACCCAAGTGCTGCGTTCCATTCGTGTTCATCCATGTCGTTAACCTCCCCCTCCCATTTCTCTTTCAGGTGTGCTGTGGGTTCGGGGCTGTTGTTGAGTAGTTTGCGGTAGGTGAGGGATGTCGCCCGTTCTAACATGTAATCCGTGAGTAGGCGATCTTCCAGGGGTGAGGACTCTGGGAGTAGCGTATCTGCTGGGATGGCTGCAAGCAATGCGTGACGGATCTGAATGTATCTGTAGAGTTCTCTGTCGTTGAGCTCATAGAGTTCTCTTAGTCGGGCAAAGGGGATCACTTCACTCCCCTCCCATAGGTCACCCACCACGGAAATGCCTATTGTGTCCCATTGTGCGAACCCCTTGGTGTTCCTCAGGTTGCCCAGTGCGCGAGAGTCCCACAGCGGAGTCATCCTCGTGATTCTCCCCTTCCAGCCCAGAGCTGCCGTGGCGGCGTGCCATATCTGCACCGTTAACTTGGTGGGGCCGAGCAGAGTGCGCAACTTGCGTCGATCATATAGTGGACCCAACAGACTATCAGCGCCCAATTGCTCCCTGTCCGAATGAAATGCGGGCTCGGCCTGCGGTGCTTGTATCCATTGATTAATGGGTTTCAATTGAGCAGCCCAGTAATACAGTTTTAAATTCGGTAGCGCGATGCCCCCGCTGTACCAGTCTCTGTGTAGCTTGGATTGTGCCACTCGCGCTGGTAGGTTACCCCAAAGTAGGTTAGAGACCAGAGCCGCTACGTTCTGGAAGAATTTGGGTGGCACAGGATATGGTGAATTTTCGAGGACGTACAAGAAGCGTGGTAACGCCATCATCTTGTAAAGCGCCGCCCTGCCGAGGAGTGTTAACGGCAGGCCGGACCAGAACTCCACATCCCGTTTGAGTCTATCCAGGGGCGGCTTCAGATTCTTAGCTATGAATTCAGCCGGGTCCTTAGTGACGTGTATGCCTAGATATTTAAAAGAGGATCCCGCCAGTCGCAGCGGGCAGTTATCGCCGACGTCCGGAACCGGACCCCGTAGCACGTATATCTCCGACTTGGACCAATTTAGCGTGTAGCCGGAAATCCTGCCGTACGTGTCACAAATGTGTAACAAGGCCGGTATTCCCTCCTCGGGGTCCGTTAGATACAGTAGCATGTCGTCCGCATAGAGGGACAGACGGTCTTCCCAACCTCCGGTCCCTGGTATGCCCTTGAGGAGGGGAGAGGCTCGTATGAGAGTCGCGAGGGGTTCCAATGAGATAGCAAATAACAGGGGCGACAAAGGGCAACCCTGTCGCGTACCCCGTCCCAGCGGGAAAGTGCGGGAAATGTGGCCGTTCGCCACCACCTGAGCTACCGGGGCTGTGTACAGCAGTTTGACCCACGCTAGAAAGCGAGGCCCGAACCCCATATGTGTCAGCGTTTCGAACAGGTACTCCCACTCCACCAGGTCAAATGCCATTGTGGCATCAAGTGCCAGGATTACTGCTGGCGTGGTGATGATGTCAGCTCTGGCCAGGATACAATGTAGTCGCCGCAAATTCAGTGCTGTGTTCCTATGCGGCATAAACCCGGACTGATCCGGGTGTATAATCGAGGGCAGATGGGGCATGATCCTCTGTGCCAGAAGCTTGGCCAAGATTTTTACTTCCGCGTTCAACAAAGAAATTGGTCGATAGGAGGAACAGTCCTCTGGGGGTTTACCCGGCTTGGGGATTGGTATTATAGTAGCCTCACGCTGGTCCGGCGGGAGGGACCCCCTCTCCAAACTGTCCTTGAACATCCCCAGCAGATGCCCGCTGAGGGTGTCTGGCATTACTTGATACCATTCTATGGGTATCCCATTCGGTCCCAATGCCTTGCCCGGGTTTAGTGCTTTAATGGCCAGCTGGATTTCATCGGCTGTAATGTCCGCCTCCAGCTCGCTCGACGCCTCCGGTGAGAGGGTCCGAACCTCGATCGGTGCCAAGAGTGCCCTGGCACTCTCAGGTGTAATTTTACGCGCCGGGGTGTACACTCGTTCAAAATGGGTCGCAAGTAGTTCCGTTATACGCCTCGGATCAGTGTGTGTCACTCCCTGGTCATCTTTTAGTCGTTGGACCCCCCTGGAGCTACCATCGCGTTTATCGAGCCACGCCAACATTTTCCCCGCTTTGTCCCCCACTTCATAGATCCTGTTCTGAGTGTCGGTTAAGAGACCCTTGACTACCACCCGTAGGTGATCGTTGTACAGCTGTTGCTGGAGAGTGAGTGCGTGCAGGGCAGCGGGTGACGGGTGAGACTCATGCGCCGCGGTCAGTTCCCTCAACTTAATCTCTAGGTCAGCTAGTTCCTGAGACTGTAGTTTCTTGTGACCGGTTATGGTGTTAATGGCTTGGCCCCGCAGAACCGTTTTATAGGCCTCCCAGAGCGTTGCCGGGGAACGCACTGTGTGGGTGTTTTCAAGAAAGTAGTGTTTCGTGGCGTGTGTGAGTGCTTTGCGAACCTGTGGGATTTTTAAGTAAGATGCGTGCATGGGGTATGTGCGCCTACGTGCTCTCGTCTGTAGGGATAGCGTCAGTATGAGCGGTGAGTGGTCTGAAATACCACGAGGGTGAATTACCAGGGTGTCTACATGGCAAAGGGCTTCCCCCAATGACAGGAAATAATCGATGCGAGACAGACTGCCATGCACCGCGGAGTGGAATGTGTATTGTTGCCTGCCCGGGTGTAAGTGTCTCCAGATGTCTGTCATGCCCATGGCCGTGGCAAATCGTCGAAAGTATGTTTCCCCCCCTATCTGGTTGGGGGAGGGGTGTTTATCTAGTTGTGGGTCGATGACCGCGTTGAAGTCCCCCCCTAGGATAGTCTCACCCTCGGGTAGAGTTAATAGGAAGTCCCCTAGTCTTGGGAGGTGAACTGAATGTAAAGCCGGTGGGACATACACCGATACCAAATTAAAGAGTTTCCCCTCCCATTGCCCCTGCACGGCCGCGAAGCAGCCCTGATCATCCGTTTTAATTGATAGGGGCATGAAACGTGAGTTCTTCTGTATTAGAATGCCAGACCCCCTGGAGCCGGACGTGAAAGCAGAGTGGGCCCACATTTTGTAGCCACGCCTATCTAAGGCCTTCGTAGCTCCCCCCACTAGGTGTGTCTCTTGCAACAGGGCCACCGTAGGCCGCAAGCGCTTAATAGCAGTTAATACCAATCCCCGCTTAACCTTGTCCCCCAGACCTCTCACATTCCAGGACATCAAGGTCATAGGTGGGCATTGCGTGTCAGAGTGAGTCACCCCCTCTGCCGGTTCTGGATTGTTAGCCATCGGGGGGTATTAGGTGCATGATGCAGTGTCCCAGGGATGTAACCAGCCCATCGGCTGCGTTGTCACGCAGCAAAGCGTTCCTAAGCATCATGGGGGCATAGTATCACTGTCCGTTCCCAGCAATGCGTTCTGATTCCCATAGGTACTGAAACATTGTCCTTGACCCAGTATGTACATTCCCAACATAAACAGTTCAAAACAAACCCCCCTCCCTGCCCCCCTGCTTAACGGACCTTCAACTGCCCGCCACCCCAACTGAGCAGAGTGCTTTACCCATCCCAAAACCAGAGTACTTGCGTATAGGGGGGAGAGCGTCTCCCCAGGCAGGCGGCTTCCCTGAAGGCTTTTGGGGCAGCCATGCCAGCGTCTACGTGCAGCTGTGGAGAGTATAAGTCATAGCGGCAGTCGGCGACTGCTTATTGTCCAGAGTCTGAGTTCGGGTTCAGTCTTCCTCGCCCCCTCCTTCAAGTCCATGGGAGGGCGAGTGTTCCGTCCCCTCCACCCGACCCGATGTTTGCGAGCCAGTTCGGCTGCCTCCTCCACGGTCCCGTTCCGATCTGTGTGGTCTGCGCTGTCGTCCAACGGTGTGCCATCCTTCCAGCCACTCCCGGGCCGCTCCAGGGGTGTCGAAAATCCACACTTTTTTGTCCGCTACCACCCGCAGTTTAGCCAGGAAGAGCATTGAGTACGGCAGTTCTTTATCCCGCAAGGTCTTCTTTACTTCCAGGAACGTTCTCCTTCTCCTAGACACCTCTGCCGTATAGTCCGGGAAGAAAGCAATCTTCGAGTTCTGGATTTGGATGGCCGGTGCCACTCTAGCGGCCTGCAGAATGGCGTCCCGATCTCGGAAATTGAACAATCTAGCCAGTATCGGTCGCGGTGCGGCCCCCGACTTGGGTTTTCCTCCCGGGACGCGGTGTGCCCTCTCGATGGAGAAGAAGTTTGAGAGTCCCTTTGGCTTAAGCCTAGATTTGACCAAGTCCTCCACGTAGAGGTCCAGTGCCCCCGTGTCTTCTGATTCCGGCACGCCTAAAATTCTGACATTGTTGCGTCGGGAGCGCCCTTCCTGGTCATCCAGCTTGTCCCGAAGCAGCTTGTTATCGGTTTGCAGGCGTTCAACTGCTATTTGCAATTCGGATACATCCTCAACCAATGATTTAGTGACCACCTCGACCTGCTTGACCCTCTCGTTCATTTTTTGGAGATCCGCTCTTATCAAGGTGACTTCTGTTGCTGTGGCACCCACCGTCGTTTGTACTTGGGCCAGCGCTGCCAGGACATCTTCAAGCGTGGCCTTCCTCGCCCCCTCGGTTTCGGCCGTTTTCCCGGCGGTCTTGCGTTGTTCTTGGGGCGGTGAGTGCCTCTCATATGCGAATTTGTCCAGCTTGGCCTGGGTGGAGGTATTTCTGGGGCCCCTGTTAGACATGGTGTCGCCACGAATTAGACTGCCTGATGGTTAGAACGATCGTGCATGGGTTGCGCAGGGCCGCTTCTGTGCGCTCCGGCGGCAGACCTCGTTGCGGGATATGGTCACCGCAGTGGGGGGTGGGATCCCCTCGCCGTTATTCCGTCGTGTTATGCTCCCTTTAGAGATTGCGGTCAGGCCAGGTGCTGCGTCGCCCCCTAGCAATGGTTCAAAGGGGTGTTTGGCGGTGCGCTGCACTGTGTGACCCACACCAACTGTGGCCGCCGTACTGCGCCTCTCCTCCGTGTCTCCCTGATGTAGGTGCTGCCCAGGCGTCCGCCCCTCTTGGTGGCTCAGCTAGCGTATGGCTCCCGGTCTCCTGTCGGGGGGTCCTCAATTTCCACAACCCTCGCCCGCAACGGTCGCTGTGTAGCTGTGCCTGCTGTTGTATGGCTTCGTTGGCCGCTGCTGGGGCCTGGGGCAGTCCGCTGTTGTGGCCGGGTAATGGCGGCACCGGGCCAAGCCTGCGCCGCTCCTTTCGCGCTACCGGTGGATTCGTGCGGGACCGGGGAGTGCCGCCGGGCTGTGGTGTTGTGCTCCCGTGTGCTTGGGTGGACGGGAAGGGAGTTTCGCGGTGATTCCCGGGGTGACGCGCTCGGAGAGCCGGTGCTTCCTGACACTCACCCCCGCCCGCAGGCCACTTCCGGCCGGACTCGGTGGCACCGTCAGCCCGCGGCTTCACTGCTGTATGCAGGCCCAGCTCCTCCTCCGCCACTCGAGATTGAGATATACCCCGTTCGGGCCGCCGCTGCTCCCAAGAACTGCAGCGCTGCTCGCCGCACGGACACTGGGTCCGGTCTGCCCCTTTCCGCCTGCGTAGATCAGGATTATGTTACGGATTTATCGTGGAAAGCCGCCTCTGCCCAGGAGCCTCCCTAAGCTGCGGCCACCATCGTTGGCTGCTAGCCACGCCCCCTGTCCCACTATCTTTGATCTGCTGTTCAACTTAGATCTTCCTACCTAATTGTTCTCCATTTAAAAGAACACTGTCTCTAATCTACTAATTATCTCTAGACCCGAATGTACTAAAGACATATTGTAATTCTGTTTTACCAAAGCCTATATTACCTAAGCTTGTAAAGCGCTCTGATACTCTTGGGTCCAGCCAGCGCTATATAAACCCTTTTAAATAAAGAAATAAAATAAATGGTCAGTGACATCACTGAGGACATCTCAAATTACATGGTGTCATTCTTCAAGGTCTGGGTATGCTGAGTGAGCAAAACGGTATCCCCGATTGGGATGCCACTGTGCCCGATTATAACTAGCCCAGTGTTCCCACAACCAGAGTTCCTGGGTGCAGAACACCAGCCAGTAAAATCTCCTTCAGAATGAGCTGCAAGTGTGTACGATCCAGGACCTGGGTCTCTGGTTCCTGTCCATCCGGTTTCTAAGGCATGGGGGGAGCTTATAGTGCCTCCTGCTACCAATCTGCTCCCCTCCCATCTCGCTGCCCCTTTGGGGCCCATCGGGAGACGGGGAGGGGAAGAACCGACCGGACACAAGTATATGGTGTGTTAAAGGCCGCTTTTATTGGAAACAGGTGCATCCTGAACATAACCCCAACCTTGGCCTTTGCCGCACAAAACTAGGCCTAACTAAATATACACATATCTGCAAATCCCCCCACCCCCACCCCTAAACATTTCCCCAACAAACTCATAAACCTCTTTATCATTTACACAAACGCCTGGCTCAATGTCTTTTAAAACCTCTGCCCTATGTACACTCACTCCCTTCCAACCAGTAAAGCTCCTTCCTCCTATCCTACCCCCCCATTATAACTAGGGAAAGCGCCAACCCCAAGAAAACCACCCCAGCACCTGCTCCTAGCGACACACTCGTCATCCCTACCACAGAAAGCACCTGCAACCAACAAAAACCCTTGAGCTATCCCCCCCCAACCCTAGCTACCAGAAAACAGGGAGGGAGGGTGGGACAAAAAACCCCTACACCTCCCCGGCTGCTGGGTCACTGTCCCATCAAATGGTGACCAGTGACCCAAAATGGCCGTTTAAGTACCCTCCCAGCCCAAAAGAAGCCCAAAAACCGCCGCCAAGCCCAACCAGCCCAATATCCCTTCCTGTGTCCTCTTTTATTCTTCCCCCTCCCCTACCTCCCGGAGCCCCAAAATCCCCGGGGGGGCGAGCCTCCCTCCGGTCGGCCACCCCCCGCAAAGCCCCATTGGGGCCCATCGGGAGACGGGGAGGGGAAGAACCGACCGGACACAAGTATATGGTGTGATAAAGGCCGCTTTTATTGGAAACAGGTGCATCCTGAACATAACCCCAACCTTGGCCTTTGCCGCACAAAACTAGGCCTAACTAAATATACACATATCTGCAAATCCCCCCACCCCCACCCCTAAACATTTCCCCAACAAACTCATAAACCTCTTTATCATTTACACAAACGCCTGGCTCAATGTCTTTTAAAACCTCTGCCCTATGTACACTCACTCCCTTCCAACCAGTAAAGCTCCTTCCTCCTATCCTACCCCCCCCATTATAACTAGGGAAAGCGCCACTCGAAAGCCTTTACTGCTTTCGACCCCCCCCTAGACCTCTGAACCTTCGGATACCGTCTCACCCCTATCGCCCTGTCCAACGCCTCCTTCAACTGTACCACATAAAGTTCCATCCCGTACCTGGACAAGTGTACCCCATCCTCCAAGAAAAAATATATGGCTCCATACGTTAGCTCCGGGTGCTCCATTCTGCCCACCCCTTCTTTCTCACAAAAGGTCCTCATCTCCCTGTTGATCTTCCTCCTAGTTCTGTCAATCGCCCCCGGCCTCACTGCCCCCCTCCAGCATCTCCTCGGAATAAACTCAGACCAGATAATGTGACACCCCGCCCACTGCCTCTTGATTTCCAACAGATCCCTCCGCATTTGCTTCACCAGAGCCAAACCCTTACATTGCACCAGGTCGTTTTCACCCAGATGAACCACTAAAACATCCGGGCACACCCCTCCCCGAACAACGTTATTTAAAACCGGCACCAACTCGTGCCAACGCATACCCCCTTTTCCTCTCCAATGGCACTGAAACAACTGTTCATCTAATTCCAAGTTCAGGTTCCTGCATTTTTCCCATTCGGCCTTTTCCGCTCTTTTAACAAAAGAATGCCCCACCACATAAATGGACACTGCCGCTGCCGTAGGCCCCGCCACTGCACCTGAAAAGAGACACATGTAAGCAGCAAGTCCACACACCCACTCATTCCACCACTACCCCTCGCAACCTGACGTATGTCTTAAAACAATCCGATTTCCAGCGCCCCAACCGCTTTATGTCCTCCTTCCCCCAACCCCGGCGCGCCGCCTCCGTCGCCGCCCCGATACGGAAAGAATGCGTCCCGAAAGCTTTTGGATCCTCCCCCATAGACCGCAGGGCGTGCCGCAGGACCCATAGCAACTGCGCGGCCGTCACACGTCCCGCCTCTCCCCTGTCAAAAACCTCCGCACCCGACTGCGCTCCACCGGCCGCCAACCGCCTCCCCCACTCCACCGGACTCACCGCCTCCTTGTCCCCCGGACCCAGTACCACCCACGTGCCCCTCTCCCGCTGATCGGTCTTGGAACGTCGAAGCCGTACGGCGACCTCCCTACCCCGAAACTCCACGTCCCCCCACTTCAATCCCGCCTGCCCCTTCAAACCCACCAGCTCTGACACCCGAAAGGCCCCAAAATACAACCACGACATCAACGTAGAAAACCGCACCGCCTCCTCCTGATCTCTACACACCACCGGCAACCGGCTCAGCAACCTCTCCAACATTGCCTCCGTAATGGGCCGTCTCTGCCGCACCCGGGCCCCCTTCTCTCTCTCCCAACCCTCCAGAAGACGCCCTCCCAATTCCCCCGCCGAGGGAGCATAGCCCCACCAAAGCTTGCCCATAAACGCCACACCCGCCAGTTTACCCGCAATGGTCACTCTCGCCAGACCTCTGTCCATCAACCCCAGCATGAATTGCACCACCTGTTCCTCCCGACGCCACTTGTCCCGCTGCCTTACCGCTCCAAAACGCAGAAACTCCAGCCAGGCCTGTTCATAACTCTTCCACGTGGACACCGCCACTGACGACCTCACCAATCGAACGACCCGCGCTCTCCCACCAACCACATCTCCTCCGGCACCTCCGTCTTGACCGCCTCCGCCTCCGTGGCTAGCCCATGGAATCTCTGCCACTGTTGACGAGACAAAGCATCCGCAATGTCATTGTCCACTCCCGGCACATGTTGTGCCCGAAACAAGATATTGTTTTCCAGGCACCGCAACACAAACACGCGCATCAGCTTCAGCACCTGAGGTTCCCTCGCAGACTGCCGGTTCACCACCTGCACCACCAACATATTGTCCACCCTGAACAACACGCGCCTGTGCGCCAACTCACGCGCCCACACTGTCACAGCCACCACCAGCGGGAACAATTCCAAGAAAGCAATGCTTCTCCCCCCCCACTTGCCACTGCTCCGGCCACTGCTCCGCGCACCACCGGCCCGCCCAGTAGAGTCCGAAACCGCCGACTCCCGCCGCATCCGATGACATCGTCACGTCCCACTCCCACTCTTCCGGTGGCGCCATGGGAACACCGTTGAATCTCTCCAAAAAAGCAACCCACATGCACAGATCCTCTCGCGCGCCCGCCGGCAGCCGTACGTGGTGATGAGGCATCGACAACCCCGACAAAGCCAGTCCCAACCGTCGACAAAAGGTCCGCCCCGCCCGCACCACGCGGCACGCGAAATTCAAGTGCCCCAACAACACCTGTACCTCCCGCACCAACACCTTCCGTTTGGCCAACATGTCCCTCACCAGAACCACCATCGCCGACCTCTTGTCTTCCGGCAGGCGTGCTTCCATGGCCGCTGAGTCGAGCTCAATCCCGAGGAACGACAGCACCGTGCTGGGCCCCTGTGTCTTCTCTGGCGCCAAAGGCACCCCCAGGTAATTCATCAGGTCCATAAAACTACACAGCTGTTGCTGGCAGTCCGTTGAACCGGGAAGAAGTCGTCCAGATAATGTGTAATCGCCTCAGAGCCTGTGCGCCAGGAAAACGCCCACTGCAAGAAAGAACTGAAACGCTCGAACAAGGCACATGACACGGAGCACCCCATCGGAAGCGCTCTGTCCACAAAAATCAACCCGTCCAGCTGTATTCCCAGCAACTGATGATCCTCTGGGTGAACCGGCAGCAGTCTGAATGCCGACTTTACATCGCATTTTGCCATGAGCGCCCCTCGTCCCGCCGTCGTCACCAGTTTTCTCGCAACGTCCACGGACGAGTATGACACCGACGCCAAGTCTGCTGATATAAAATCGTTCACCGACGCGCCCTCCGGCCACGAGAGATGTTGAATCAAGCGAAATTGACCCTGCTCTTTGCTTTGGCACCACTCCAATGGGTGAAATGATCAGATCCTCCAACGGCGCCACCTCAAAAGGTCCCACCATCCTCCCCTCTCTCACTTCTTTGAAAAGCTTCTCCCGGACGATGCCCTTGTGTGCGTTCACAGACTTCAGGTTCTCCGCCCAACGAGCAATCCGCGGACCCTCATACCCCAACCGGAAACCCTCCCTGAAACCCCGACGCAGCACCGACGCATCATCCGCCCGCGGATAAACCTCCAAGAGGGGTTCCAACCGGTCCAACCTAACCGGTGTACGAGCCTTTTCCCAAGGTACTCGCACCCCCCCTTACCCCCCCTCTCCCCCTGCCTGGCACGGGAGCCGGGTAAGTGCCCTGCGTGGGGCCTCCCCAAAGCCCCCAGCAACGCGATTCTGGATGGCGTTTTCCACAAGAGGAGCACTCGTGCTTAAATTTGCACGTCTGCCGGAGACAGGAACCCCTGTTGAAATCCCAGCAGGCCCCCCCGCTCTGGAAGCTCCCGGCTCCCCCCGGTCCCACCCCCCCACGGGTGGGGCGAGCCGAAAAGGGTGTGGAAGCCAGCGGCAAACCACTTGCCGTGTAGATAGTGCGGCCAAATTTCGCCCCACTCATTGTCTGCTGATAAAGGTCCGCATCCAACTCCCCCCACTTAGCCTCCGGGTCCGACGCCATGCGCGCCCTAAACTCCTCGTCGTAATGCGACCACGCATTGCCACCGTAAGTCACTTGCGCCCTCCGCACTACATCCATGTACTTGAACAGCGCGACTGCTCTGTCAGGATACTTCTCACAATAGACGCTCGCATAGATTAAGAACGCCGCTGACCAATTCTCAATAGTAACCGGCACCCTCGGCCGCCGCGCCAATTCCTGTTCCTCTTCCTTCGACCCCTCTTTGGCCATCAATTCCCGATGCAGCAACCGAAAGATCTCGACATACTCCCCCCTTCCATATCTTCTCCCTGGTCGCCAATGACAAATGCGCCCCCAACGGCTTCGCCACTCCCATGTACGGCAGTTTCTTAACCGGAACGTCGCAGCTCTCTTTCGCCCCGGCACTCGACGCAGCCGACCCACCTAAAGCCACGTCCGTCCCAACGGTCCCCACCGCCGCGCTCGCAACCGGACCCTCGCCGTTCCCTCTCGCTCCGACACTCGCCGCCCCCAACTCACTAGAGGACCCGCTCGACCCCGCACTCCCCGCCGACCCGCAAACCGCCTCCGTACACACACCGGCATCCATCACATACCTACCCTTCACCAGTCTTACTGTATCCCCACCCTCCGCATCCGTCCCAACCGACACGTGGTGTCCTCCTACACCACTCCCTCCCGCCTTGCCTCCTTGAGGCGTGCCCAAGCCACTCCCCGACCCCGTACTGGTCTTACCTGGCGTCAAGGCTGGCTTCCTCACCGGATCCCGCCGCCTAACCAGATCATCAGGGGGGGCCGTCACTCGCGGCACCACTTGCCGGGGGCAATCCTGTAAAACACTGGCAACAACATTACAAACCTCCCCGGCCTCCCGCAGCTCCCCTTCTTCCTCCGACTCCAGCTCCACCCACCCTGCCCCCTCTACCACAATCCTACCAGGAGATACCCTGCTCAACCCTGCTCTAGCTCTACACTCCGTCATCAAGACCCCTAGGTCCACACTCACTCTCCGTCTACCCACATGTTGGTAATCAGAAGAAACCGCTGCCTCGTTGCTCCATCCCCGTCTCCCGGCGGCCGGATCAACCCATCGGGAGGGGGGCGCTGGAGAGCTACTTTCCGTCCATCTTCTTTCGGACCACCCCAGGTCCCTCGTTGGAGCGCGACCGCCCGTACTAGGCAGAGCCGGCCCATCCACTCGGCGGGGTGGAGCCGCATGCTGCTCACCCGAGCCCCTCCCCCACTGCTCCTGCCAAGAGAAAAACGGGGAAGTCCAGCAAGCCGGGGCAAAACCATCTCCACTACCTCCCCAACCGCCTCTCCCCCCTGCCGCAGAATGTCCTCCCCGCCACGCCGGGCGACCCCCCCACCCACTCTCCCCCCACCCCCAGCTTCCTACCCCACCCGGACCGCCCCACGCGCCCCCTCCCATACCCCCCCACCCACCCCAACCACGCAACTCCCCCCCCTGCTCCCCCCCGCACCCTCAAAACTGCCCTCACCTCCGCTGGGTCCCCCGAAAAACCTCCCCCCACCTCCTTCCGCCCCTTCCCCCCGGCGCACCCCCCACCTGCACCCTCCTGCCCCCTTGTGCACCCCCTCCCCCCATCACGCCCCGCCCCCCACCCCGCGGTGAACTCCTACCGCCTGACGGGTTATACTGCTCCTCCTCAGATTCCTCCACCTCCTGCCCACTCTCACCCCCCACCCCCTCCTCCTCTTCCCCCTCAGTTTCCTCAATTAAAAGCGGGGATACCCCTCCAGCCCCCTCCAACCCTCCCTGCCCTGCCCCCCCTGTTCCCCCTTGCTCCCCCTCCAAAAGCCCCTCACTCCCCTCCCCCTCTAATCCCCCCCCTACCTCAACCACCGTCTGCCCCAGCCCCCGGCCCCTCCCCCTTCATGCTCTTCACCCACCCCTGTACTCGCGTCCTCTGTGTGCACCGCACCCCCCTCCCCGTCCACACCCGATCCTCCTGAGCCATCCACTCCCGCCCCCCCGTCATGCCTGGCCTCCCCCAGCCCCACGACATCCCCCACAAACACCAGGGGCGCCTTCTTACCTGAACCGCGCTGTTTCCCCGGTACCTTTCTGCGCTTCGGCGCACCAGCCGCCTGTGGGCCGCCACCGCGCGCCGCCCTCTTCGCGGCTCCCGCCCCCTCCCCCTTACGCGCACGTGACCTCGGCGGGTCACAGGCAGCAACAGCCGCGGCGGCGCCATCTGCAGCGCGCCGCGGTGGTCTTACCCGCACTCCGCTGCGAAGGAGATCGGTCCTGCCAGCCTCCCCCAGAAGGCGAAGCGCTTCCCGCACCCTCGGGTCGGCCAGATCATCCGCCGCCATTTTATCCGCGCTCCGCGTCTGCCTGCCTCTTCACTGCGCCACCGACCGCCTCGCACCAAACCGACCAGCAAACGCTCAAAGTAAGTCCAAGACGCTCACACTACCCCGCAATGCGTAAACGCCCTCAATAACACTACCAGCCCCTTACACAACAAAAAACCCCTACACCTCCCCGGCTGCTGGGTCACTGTCCCATCAAATGGTGACCAGTGACCCAAAATGGCCGTTTAAGTACCCTCCCAGCCCAAAAGAAGCCCAAAAACCGCCGCCAAGCCCAACCAGCCCAATATCCCTTCCTGTGTCCTCTTTTATTCTTCCCCCTCCCCTACCTCCCGGAGCCCCAAAATCCCCGGGGGGGCGAGCCTCCCTCCGGTCGGCCACCCCCCGCAAAGCCCCATTCTCCACCCTTGAGTCCCCTCCTCGCACTGGCATACCCTCATTTTACTTTCCCTGGAGATATGCGAGAGCCTGAATCCCCATGGAAAAGGGAATGCTATGCAAAATTTCAACTGGTAAATATAGGTCTACTTGTTTATTCTTCAAGTCGGTACTGGAAGGGTGTTACCTTAAGAAAACAGTGTATCCACCCCACCAACCTGGCTTTAAGTGGGTTGAGTCCTGCCAGTGCTCAGCACCAGCAGTTTTAAAAAGCAGGTGCTGAGAGGGGTCACTAATAGGCTCTCCATTTCTGCAGCTTGTAGTCACACATCTGTACGTTGACAAAATGGTGCGGCTCCTTTTCCTCCACTTTCTCAACATTAACTTCACTCTTGTCCAGCAGTGATTCCTTGGAAAACTGTGAGTAACTCCAGAGTTAAGCGTCATATTGTTTACTAATTCGTAGTGAAAAACGTCAGTGTTTGCACTGTGTCCTGTACCCAGCCTCATGTGCTTCCCCTTCATTTGCGGCAGTGGAAATCACTGCCTAAACTTCTTTCTTCCAAAACGGATTTTCAGCTTTATCTTGTCACAGCTTTCACTGGATCTCGTGAGAGGCTTCACGCAGCCACCTTGATGGGTGGCAACCAAGGTTTATTCCCCCTTGCTGGAGGTTAGGTGTTACACAGCATACACCTTTGTCTAAAGGGACTTCACGCAGTTATTTTATGATCTACCACAGCTGTCATTTGCCTTCTAAGACATTTTACAGTATTGACCTCTGCAACGTCTCCTTAATCCCTTTGATTCTGTTCTCACTTCCCATTGACTTTCTTAGCGTCACATCACTGCCAGGTTTATTTTTGCATTAACCAACATAACAAAAGTGTTTCTACTGTGTTGTTTTGTTCAGCTGCAGCATATTATTGATTTTCAAATTTACTAAAGAGTCGACCTACAAAGACCCTTTGACGACTTGTGGGATTGAGCACCACTCACCAAGAGTCATCCTGTTCAAACATTGGATGAGTGTTGATTAACACTTTGTGGTTATCTTTTGTTACATATTCCCACAGCCGGCCTTTCATAAGGTTGGCTAAGCAGCTACTACACACCTGTTTGTCTCTTTTCGCTTAGAGTTTTACACCATGCAGTATTACCAAAGCACAATTTCTCACCCTTAAGCTTAGTAGAGAGAACATTATTACACATTTTGTCACCCTACAGATCACCAAATGTCCATATAGGGCCACATATTTCAATTCCATGTTCAGCTAGGACATCAGAAGTTACATCCTGTAATACATATCCTGTGCCTCGTCAGTTGTCGGTTGCTCTCCGGCCCATGGGCCCAGACTTTCTGGCCAAATCCTTTAAATTAGCAACATTGACTCTCCGCACAAAGTTTCTTTCAGGATAACTGGGTGTGGTCGTCACCATATAGCCAATCCAACGTTGCTGAATCCTTCTCTGTGTAAGATTAAAAGGTTCCGTAGCAGTGAGCTCTGGGATCTTTGAGCTTCGTTTGCTTAAGCTTCATCATCTATCCTCAGGGTGATGTTTATTCAGGCGGCTTGGAAGCTGATCACTTGGGCAGGAATGTCAGGGTGAGAGCATAAATGGGCCTTGACGAGAAACCCAGTCATCAAGCACTATGCTTCTCTGCCCCCGTGGGCTCAACATTGCCAGAACTACACTGTAATATTGGTTTCTAGTAAATGGAAAGAGGCTATATGTCTGCTGGCCGTCACCTGTGCTAGGTCAATTTTAAGGATAACTTCCTACCTTTTTCATTGTAGTTATAATTTTGGGATCAAGTGTTTGAGCATCCACCATCTACATATTATAGCTCTATTTAAGCTATGTGTACATTTTAAAAATGTGGCCCAAACCACAATATTGGGCGGACCACCACCAACAAGCCATTGGGGCCGGTCTGCCTAACATCCAGGGCATCGGTCCGACCAGCACATTTTGATGTAGCCAGTCAGACTGCAGGGGCCGTGCGGCGGTCGGAATCCTATCCCTACAAAGGGGGTGGTGCATGCGCAGGCATTGGGATGACCCTTTCCAACTGCCTTTTTATGGCGATCCCACCGCAATGAAAAAGGGAGATGGAAACGGACTTTGGGGGGCCCAAGCCGGGCCCCTGCCCCTGTGGGCCACTGCTAAGTGGCCCTGGGGGCACATGTAGTGGCCCCGACACATCCATGCACTGTGTGCCAGGCACTGGATGTACATAAGTGCCATTTTCTACTACAGCTTGTGCTGCAGCCCTTTTCCTGATCTTGCGGCCATTTTAATATGTAGTCCTTGTAACCAGTAAGGGGCTTTCCAATATGTGCTCACTATGTTTTACTGTGGCTTGATTATCGGATGAAAGCATTTCAGGAAAGGATTCAGTGGAAGGTGGTATGCGTGCTTATTAGAAACGTATCAGCTGTATTTAACTTATTTGTTAACCCCTTCCCACCAGTTTATTCCATTTCACGTGACCTATTGCTGTGGTTGCTTGATAAAACCTTTCAAAAGTAAAAAAGACAAACCTCATTGCACAATTTATATTGGCTGTGAGATAGTCAGTTCATAGTGCTGTTGCAGTGGTTTCCTGCATGTGGAGAGAATACAGGTGACTCACACTGCCATTTGAAATGCACGTTGATCAAATAAATTGTGAGGCAGACTACTGCTTGGTTTATCCACTGACAAGACCTGTAAAAGAAAGCAAAAGTCGGCAAACTAGCACTGCACTGCCTATCGGAATTTTTTTTTTTTGTCAAATTGGATTCGCCATAACAGGAACAAGTTCTGGAAGACCAGCCTTTCATTGTAGAATGGGGTGACATCACGGCGCATCTGAGCCAATGAAATGCGGTCTAATTGTGAAGAGCTTCCATGAGACACACACGACAACATTGGTAAGAGAAGCAAAATAATACACCTCTAGGACACACCTGCCAGTGGATTATGAACACAAAGGCAAATGGTGCACACAAATTAAGAATCAATGTAACACCACACACAAATAGTCGGAAATCGGTGGGACAAACATCTACCCTTGCAGCCATTCCCGTCCAGCCTGCCACATGGATCAACACACTTGTAAGCCACAACTGTCACATACTTTTCGTAATTGTGTTCAACCTTGACCTGCAAGGAGTCGTGATTTCTACACTAACAACAACCAGGAGCATGGATGACACAGATACCCTTCACAGGAGTACATATCATTTCACCAGGGTTTGCAAACTTACTGGACCAACAACCCATATGCAATGTGTTCATGTTACATAACTTTCAGGTCCTGCACCACAGTAGATTACAGATCGTGGGATTAAAAATGCAGTCTGTGGAAGAAGACATCTTTGAAAGTGAAAGCAAATACGGTAAACTGCTAAAAGAGGAGAATGAAGTGGTCGCGCCATTCTTTTATCAGCATAGCACTCGCTTCATCACCGCTGCTCTGTTTTAAAGAGGCAGTGATGTTACAGTGTACACACCAAACTACTGTAACACCCACTACTACAAGGCAGTTTTTGATTACATCAATTCCAGCTTCCTCCTCACGTCTTCAACGTGGGGAAGACATAGGTAGGAGGAGGCAGCTGCAGCCCATGAGAGGAGCAAAGAGCAGCTGAAAGGGTGGTAGGTGTTGTTCTTGAAAGGTAAGGGTTATTAAGTGAACTGGGAGCAGTGGCCAGGAGAGAGCAAAGATAAAGTAGTACCCTGAAGGAAAACATATGGCCAATAGCGAAAAGGATTCCTGCAGAAGGGTCAGTCTCCAGGGTAGAACCAAAGGAGGGACTATTAAGTACATCAATGAAAAGTCAGCATTTCTAATGGACAGTAAGAGGAACCAATGAAAAAGATGGGCATTTTGTTAGCCCATATCCAAGATACTACATGTCTCTTTGAGACAGTGCACTATTGACAGCGGACTATTGTGGAAAATATCAACCAGCTTCACATAAGATATTTCATGTTTATGTTTCATTCTTATTGGTGGTGGACCATGAGGTTGGGGAAGAGTCTGCAACCCAGTCTATTTTGGTGGTCTTTTGGAAAATCAGTGTTATAGTGTTGCGGGGATTCTGCTCATGCACAGAACTATGCACAGGAAACCAGGACCTCTGTGAATTGTGGTGTACCAAAAAACTCACCTCAGTACCCAGAACCCCTATCCGACTAGCATCAGTGTCTCATTCGTTCTCCGTACTACAGCGAACCTACCAATGATTAGACAACCCAGAACAAGCGACTTAGGGTGCTCTCAGAAATGGTGGGAATCAAGAACACTCTTTCCTTTTTATTCTCATACTAGTCCACAACATGAGTAATCAGAAACACGGAAAAGTTAAAAAGTTTATTTTTAACTACGTGCTCTAAGATGCAGTATTTTGGCCAGCATAAGCAGGCATATGATTAGAATTAAAACAATCAGCATTTTTACAATTTCATAAAACACAAAGGGAGAAAACATGTTACAGTGATAGTGGAAACAGGTCGTATAGCACCTTGTGAACCACCCTCCCCTGGCTAGGAGCTAGGTTTTATAATAATAGAAGGTCTCTTAGGCTTAAACGGGGAACCCCGTACCTCCAAGATCAGCGGAGGTGAATCACATCACAGGATCAGCAATGCTCTCTGTCTGGAAAGGTTGTTCTGCAAGTGTCCAAATCATGCATGCAGTGCAATATTTAAGGCACTCAAATTTCAGTTAGCTGTAGCTGTGTGCATGTTGTGTCTAGAGCGTGGGCCGATCAACCCGAATCAACAGCATACATTGTCATTGTGACCTTGAAGACTTCTGCACACAGTGTGCACACTAAGGTAGCAGTGTAAGTTAGGGATGTGAAAAACAGACCGTTCTCATGCGAAGAAAAGCAAGCAGGATAACTTACAACAACGGTAAATGTGATGTCGTGTGCAAAAGCGGCAAAGTAGCAAAATGGCGTTTAAACTTCTAATACTCTTTTGCTAACATAGTAATGTGGGCAAGCAGAACCCTGTCTTCACTTCACCCCCCCCTGATCGGACCACGAACAAAAAGGGAAGCAATTTAGGAACGCAGAGTACAAGTTTGATTAAGACAGAACCAAGTTAATATCTTGATAAACCGCATAATTTGGAAGTGTTATGTTCGACGTTGTGAGGAAAAAAATAAAAAATTTATGACGGCGCGGTATACTGCCCATCACGGAGGAAAAAGGAAACAATAAAAAAAATTGTACAGTACACACTGAAGATGGACAACTGCCAAATCAATCCATCAGCAAATAGGCACAGTAAGTTGCCACAGCCTCCAGGAGGAAGTCATTGTTATCATCTAAAAAGAATTCAGCCATCCAATTTAATAGAGCGAATGAACATACATGTTCTTTCGTAGCTGGAGCCTCTAGCACCATCAAAGGACAACTTGCATGTTCTTTGAGGTAACTTCGTGCCAGGAAGTCATGTGCAGCCGCAAATATATTCCAATTTCCTAGAACTCCATGCGCAGCCGCGCAGGCCATGTTCCCGACCCCAGAACAGTCCAACTTATCAGCCACAAAGGGACTCATCAGTCAATCATAATCCGGGTCAGGAGACACCATATTGGAGAGACACAAATCCAAAGCCCATTCAAAACAGCAATCCAGGCAATGGAAAACAGGTTGCACGCAAGTAAAGTATGAAAACCGGAAGGATAATCCATAGGCTACACTCAAGGTGGCCAGAGGTAGAGTTCCATAGTATTCAAGCATCCGGTTGCGAAGCTGGGACAGCCAGGGTAGGCTGTCTTGTGACACAGATTGTGCAGCCATTTCGGAGCAAACAGGTCAACAGCAGCACACCGGCAGCCAAGGCGAGAATTAATGGTAACCCGCCGAAGATGCTGGAAAAAATAGAATGAAATAACGCCGGTATCACACCAAATATTGTTTGAAACGAGGTCACAAGGCCGGAGCCCACCACTTTGAAAAAATGTGCCAAGCCAGTTGTTGACGAGCACTGAATATTGTGTGAATCAGCGCGCAGAAATGCAGTGGGAGATCAGTATACAAAAGCGCATGCACCTCGGTGCGGGTGTTAGCTACGTGAAGGACAAATGTTTCACGAGAAGAAGTTAGGGCGACTTTTTTATGGGACAATAGAGCCCTTATTCTGCTCATCTGGTTGAACTCTGCTTTCAAGTCGGAATGGAAGGCCAGATGGATATGTCGAGCCTCCCATGTGGAGGCGGGAAAAGCACATTTTTACAGCAAACTACACGTTGGAAGATGGTTACAATGTACGGAATCCCTACCAGCTTGCCACAGCAAGCTTCATTATTTAAAAGCAAATAACTACAGTTAGCTAGTAACGTGAAAGTTGGTGTTATAGCTGGCACAGATTACCCTTTAAAATGCAAGCTAAAATCAGGACTTGGTTGTAGCACGTGCCATGCAATTGTATAATCTTGCATACTAATGCGTGATCAGGTGTAGAAGTGCACTCCTCTCCTTTCAAATAAACTTCTTTACCCTCTCTCAGGCACCTGTATGTGAATGGGAGTGACGAAACCTCATGGAGAAAAGCGCTGCCCAACGGTTCATATCTGCCTAGGGCATAGTGTTTCATACAGGAACTGAATTTAAACAAGGGGAAGGGCAGTGTTATTAACCCATGAATGAGCCATACAGCAGAATTAGACTCGGCCACAGAAAATGGTAACGGTTCCAACTTTTCAATATGTAAAAGTGAATACGTTGCATCCTTCATGGACATGAACTGTTGTTTTTCAGTCAGATTAAACAGCAAAAACAATGATGCGGTATTCATGTAGTCCCAAGGCACTTTCCCGGATTTTAGAGTTTGTAAAATCCCAG
Source organism: Lissotriton helveticus (assembly GCF_964261635.1). NCBI lineage: Eukaryota > Metazoa > Chordata > Amphibia > Caudata > Salamandridae > Lissotriton > Lissotriton helveticus. Next base: position 800,189,392 of record NC_136069.1, read on the forward strand.
CAAACTGCATTATAGAACGCAACTGATTTTGACCATGGTACAAAACAGACACTTCATTCTATACAACTTCCACAACAGATGAAACACTATTAACTAAGGTGTCAATTCTGGAGGAAAGATTATTAATGCTATTATCAACGACAGCAAGTACTGTTTCTAAATTAGCTTGATTAATAGCCCTTAATCTAGAAGCAGCTTCATTTTGAGACAATTTCCAAACTTCTTTGTAAATAGCATATACCCATCTTTTGGACCTGCCTCCTACAGGGCCTTTAACAAAGTCATTCAAATCAACATCGTCAGTCAATTGGGACAAATTAAGTTTAACTGACGCTAAGGTGGAATGTTTAAGCCAGTTTTGACATAATTTGCCTACTGAATAGGTAGTAAAAGAATGGGAGCTTTCAAAACAGGGGTCCACCCTAACCTGCGTATAGCCTGGGGCCAGACCCAGAAAACGATGTTGGCATGAATCTGAACTTTTTTGCTATAAAAACCACCTTGGGGATCCAAGCTGGAAATGTTGAAGGAGGAATTAGTGACTAGGGACTGTAATTCATCAAGGGACATATCTGTGTGATTTTCCCATGTAGGATAAGCAGCCAGATCAGGAATTGTAGGTGCATACATTTTTAGGTCTCGCCTGATCCAACGCATGCGCGCACAACGTGCACAGCTGCCTCTGTAATGGCTCATTAAGCCTTACAGCGCACACGTGAATCCCCTCTCTTCTCCCACTCCCTCCTCGTCAGCTCTTCATTTTTGTTTCAGTTTTGACACTGCCGCGTGTGCGGCCATTGCTTGTTGTTATGGCTTACAAAATATATTATACATTAATACAAGGTTTTTGCACTGCGGACTGTGCGTTTGAAATCACAGTGCCCGAAAGAGAAAACACCATCCAGTCCGAGGAGATAGGTTTTTATTTTGAAAGGGTGGTAGTCAGATCGTGTCCGGTTCTGGCACTTTCAGCCCAGGAGTGTCCACAATAAAAGCATTCTGCATATCTTGCTAAAAACATTTAACACCGCTGGGTGTATATAGAACTACATTTCCTGTGATGACCACACCCTCTGCCTGCAGCATACTGACGAAGGATTCCCATCTGAATACAAAATGCCCAGTAACTGGGATAATCCACATTTTCGACCTTTCTTTGACCCACAGGTTGGCTGTAAATAGATACTGCACATGCTAACAATCACTGGAGGTAAATGAGGGTGTTCAAAGTCAGAGATGAGCATGACCATCAAGCCCACAGTCTCCTCCTTTCACTACTTGCTATTATAGTGGTGGGCTCTACTTAATCTCCAGACTTTTTGTATTTGTTCCATAACTCTTTGCATCCTTTGAATGTCTCTGTCTGGAATGTAGTTTTCCTGTTGTGTGTCTCACCTACATGTATCCAGTTTACAAACTTGGCTCTTCCTTCTTGATAAGGTGTTATAAGTCAGTTGCAAGTGGAGTTTGTATATGCTGACTCATTGAGCTATCTGCTGCTGCATCCCTAAATGTTCGAGTTCTGCTTTCTGGGCCAGACTCTGCTGAGGTCATGCTCTCTGCCATTGCTTTAAATGGGATGAAAAAGACGGGAACAGTTAAAGGGGTGTGGGCTAAGAAATATTCTGAAGAGCCCCTGAAATTCAAGGTACAGTCTAATGCATGTAAAACACAATCCTGTGTTTGAGAAATGAATAGTCTTATTGACAAAGAATGACCAAATCATCAGGCAGGAGCAATTAAGCAGCTAATTAAGTGATTAAGGAATTAAGAACACAACGTAATTCAAAATGTGTTGTCTTATTGTTATGTGCAGCTTAATTACTCGTGTTTAATCAAGCAATACGAACTGATTAATTGTATTTTCTGCATACAAATAAAAAGAGTCAAGATATGTATTTAATATTTTATATAGCACTCTTATCCTTAACCATAGCAATCAAATTATCCTTAACCATAGCAATCAAACAATTGACAAGTTAGATTTAAAAGTGTCCCCTAGACTGCTTACTGTACTGAAATAGCATCTTAGGAATTGGGACTCTATGGTAAATAACAGTATCCACCATGGTGCCTATGTCAGTTTTGTCTTGAGGGAGTAATACGATTCGGAAATGCAAAGTTATTATTTTGGCCTCAACTTTAGCCTTAATTTGAACAAAATTTTGAGTTTTGTGGTTACAGCTGTGAGAATTGGTCGTACCTCTCTGCATTAGTATCACTGTTGTGAGGGTCAGAGGCCGCAGGCCCACTATCCCTCAGGATTGCAAATGTGAAGGTTGCACCGGATTCCTGTGTATTCCAGCTGTGAGAATTGGTCGTACATCTCTACATTAGTATCACTGTTGTGAGGGTCACAGGCCGCAGGCCCACTATCCCTCAGGATTGCAAATGTGAAGGTTGCACCGGATCCCTATGTACTTCAGCTGTGTGATTAGGTCTCATCTCTCTGCATCAGTATCACATGGGAGGCCAGAGCCCTCCTGTCCCCCAGGTTTAAATCTGTGAGTATCCGAGAGTAGACACTGCCTGTCCCTCATTTTTATTATTTACTGCCTCTACCTCATGCTATTCACACACTTACATACAATGCATCCAAACTATAAGCCTTATTTTTAGTAAAAATATCTCCTCCTTTAATGAAAAAATGCTTTTGTATACAGCGTTAATGTTATTTTTTTTTAAAAAACCGAACAGTTCATAAATAGTTTGTAAAATCTTCTTACAGAAGAGATGCACCTTCTGATTTAGTGCTCTCTTGTAAGTGAGCTCCAGACCTGGTCTTTTATTATCATGTTCTTAGAGGCTCCATATTGTTTTGGTGTATCCTACGTTACTTCATTATTTTAGTGTCTGTTATTGTGCAGACTGTGTAGCATGTGCATTTCCCTACTGAACTGCTGCACACTTAATTATTTTGGAGCTCAGCTTCCATGTCTGCTTCTTTTCCTCGATTCCCATTAGTAGAAGGCCTTGGTTATGAATTAAAAGAAGGATGTCAGAAGTATAGTCTTCACCAATCTTTACACTTGGGAATTACAAAAACATGCATTAGCATAGCCAATAGAGCTCGCCTTTGGGACCTTATAGGTCTTTAGCCATGCAACAGTCGATTGTGTTGGACCAAGGATATTGTGCTGCATAACTAAATACTTATAAGGTCCCAAAAGCGAGACCTATTGGCTATGCCGATGCTTGTTTCAGAAGTAGCCAATCCAAAGCAAGTAGTTTGTGAAATAGAATTCAAAAACAACATGTGGTTAGGGATGAGGCACGCATGATGTAAAGCTTCTGTGCCTTGCACCTGCCAGCTTTTAGAACCCCAAACAGATTTAAGATCAATTTTATCTTTCCACAGCTCATAGCCCCCTATAGCTCATAAAGGATTTTGAATAATGTAACTTAGTGTGCGTGAGCCTTACTTTGGAACTAAACTTGGAAGTCATTTTGAAATAAAAGGCTTCAGGATTGGATCGACTAAAATCAGTAAAATATGTAAACATTTTCAATTGAGTTCTCGAACTACCTTCAATGGGAGCTGGGCAGTGTTCCTATTGTGTATAATTAGCTATATTTCTAAACGTATTTGCTTTATGCAGGAAATGATTGCCATAGTGCGGGTAACAAAATAACTCTGCATAATTTGCTGACTCCAAGTACAAATCTTCAGCATCAAATGCAGCATAATATTTCAAATCAGAAAAAAGAGCCTCAACTGCTTGTACATCCCAATCATCAGAATGAATATTTTGTTTCAAAGCATTCCCCATTGAAACACGAAGTACATTGGGGACATTAATAACCTCTCTTGGGCCTTGAATTTGAACAACAAAAATAGAAATGTTCGATGGGAAATTCGATGTTGTAGAGTTAGTGCCAAATGAAAAACGTAACAGGTCAACTGCACTTGTCTGTACACCAGGCAATGACACATCAGTGGGATAGGTATACTCAGTATCTTCATGGGAACCATCCACCGGTGGATTCAATTATGGATTAGTAACTGTATGCATCTCGATGGCAATGTCAGGCCTGTTCGAATTTCCCGAGGCCAAAAAATAATTTCTCAGCATTGCTGGACAAGAGACCGCTGGAGTCATACTAAGAAGAATCGGCCCCTCGTTGTAATTTGACATTGTAACTGGAGATGTACCTGTTATCCTTGCGACCCGGAAGTGGAGGTAAAATGAATGTTCTTGTACCCTGCACGCCAAGCACTGGAACCGGTGCAGGATAAGAGGGGCCGAACTCCTTCTTGTTTTCCACCTTCTCACGGACCAGGTCACCAATTCGAGGTAGTCAGTCAACTACTTGAATCTGAAGTGCAGCATCAGTTGTGGAGGGTGAGTTTTCCTTTCCAAGACTGTCTTGAGTGTCCTGTAGGTTCTGTAATACAGCAGAATGATCATCTACATCTAAGGGTGCGGCGGCCGCTGCCATGTCTAGACCCTGAAGGTCCGGGACAAACATTTTTATGCCAAAGAGCATCTCATATGGGGTCCGCCCACCCAGAGACCTACTAGGGAGATTATTAAGTGCACGTTCAACACTATACAAATAGGTCAACCAGTTTCTGACTGTACCTAAAACCCTAGCTGTCAAGGATTGCTTTAAGTCACGATTCATCCGCTCCACAACAGAATTGCCCTCAGGCCGGTATGGAGATGAAAATTTGACCTGCACCCCCAAAGACCACATGGCTTCTTTGTACGCCTTAGAGGCGAACGCCGGACCCTGGTCAGAATGGAGGATGCCACATGCAAAAATTCCCACAAAGACACGCAAATTCCTGATGACCGTTCAAGCATCAGCACTGCGTTGTGGCCAGACCCATAAAAAGCATGTGCAAGAATCCACTGCAACTAAGATGAACTTGTATGCAGTATCAGAGGAGAAAGGACCGCAGTGATCTACATAAACAGACCCAAGTGGTTTATTAGATATGCACAGCTGTGTTTCAGGTGGACGCGCAGCAGTCAAAGGTTTAATCTGCTGGCAAATGTCACAAGCAAGGACATATTCGCCAGTCTGTTTGTACAATCCGCGCCACCAGTAACGCTGTTGCAAGATAGAGACAGACGCTGAGATGCCTGCATAGGCCGAGGCCATGGCTTCGTGAGCGGCTGTTATCAAGGAGAGGCTGCGGTCCGCATTGGGAATCGACCTGCTGTCTTTGCTGCTTCATCAGCTACACTGTTACCAACAGCGTGTACTCCTATGCGCTGGTGACCAAGAGTATGAATTACATTCACGAGAGGCAGACGTTCTTTAAGTTCTGTGACTCGAACCCAAACTATTTTATGTTTGATTGTGCTACCTTTGTAATCAGAATGTTCATTTTGAGTTGTCATTGAAAGACTGAACACAGTAGTAAGAGTCACTCACAACAAGAGTAGTCACACGAGGATCAGCAAACCCTAGTGCAAGTACCAGAGCACATAGCTCTGCCAACTGGGCGGTACAGTTCCCTAATGTCTGCATTTGCAGGACATCGGACTTCAATTTGCCATTCACCACGGTACCCACCACTATTGCGCAGGTCGCTGAATTGGCATGCTTAGATTCCGTCGCCGGTTGCCCCGAACCGTCAGTGTAAATGATGCAGTGGTAATCTTCAAGCAGGCGCAAGGACAAAGGAGCAGGATGAACAAATTCATACTGTAAGTACTCCTGAGTTTGCAATGAGGAATCAAAGATAAACATGACATCCGGAGACGTCAAGGAAGTTGCCCATTGTATCCAACGTGGATGCAGAGCTTTAGCATTCGGTACACTGGCTTTCGTGACTGCCTAAAGGGCAGGATACGGTGTAACAACCAACATGCGTTTCCCCTGCGACAGCGTTCTCTCTTTTAGAATCGCCATCTGCACTGCAGTCAAAACTTTTTTCGACAGAAGAAAAGCACATTTCACCCGAAGTGTACAAGTGTGACCTGTAAGCAATAGGTACTGTGTCTCCTTAATTAAACTTCAAGTACGTGAAACCCACTGCGCCTGGCACAATTCTTATAACCAGGTTTGTGTGGTTGTCACGTGTCAGCAAGTACTTCGATTCAAAAAGATCAGACTGCAAAGATTGCAGTATATCTGAATGGTATGGAAGCCAGCAAGATTTGGTAAAAGTAGGTTGTATCAATGCATACAGTGTCTTGATACGCTGGGCATAATCGGGAATGTAAGTACGCCCGAAATAAAAAAAAACAGTAAAGATTGTAAATGTTGGAGCGCGCAACTGTGCACACTTCTCCAAGAAGTGAGGTGCTAAACCTCGACTTTCGTTGTTGAGCTCATAGCCCAGAAACAACACTGTGTTCTCTGCAATGTGTGATTTTGCAAAGTTACATTTGTAACCGAAGTCTGCAAACACAGATGCGACACAGATGCGGCCATAATTCGTCGTCTGTGAGATAAATATCATCAACATACGAGTACGCATCAGGGTCGATGCTCTCTAACAGAGAGACTTAATTTTTACAAACAGTGGTCCTTAGACAAAAAAGGGGGATTTCAGGAAAATGAATATAGACCAAATGGAACTATATTTTTATAAGAAATGTCCAGCCGGACAATTTATTATCTTAATAGAAACAATCATGAGACAATAAAACACAGAGTGTGATAGAAGCAGGACACCAGCCGATGCCAGACTAACACACTGGGGGAACAAAAACAAGGGGAAAAAATAGTAGGCAATAACAGGTCATCTGAAAATCGTAAATCATAAAACAGATAATCCACAATATACACATATGCATGTAAGATTAGTGTCAGCTATGCATTTAGTGCATCTCAAGTCGACGACGTTTCGAACCTTAAACAATATCGGTTCATCCTCAGGACACAGAATAATTGCCTAAAGAGTTAACAATCAAAATTGTCCCCACTGCGTGGAAAACAATATGCCATACCATAACAGGAAAAATGAGGAAAAAAGAAAACATAAACATGTCAGTAAATCAAACCCTTCTTACAACTGCGTATATAGTGCAAGACTCACACCATGCCAAAGTGTCAGCGGCAACGGAGTGTAATGCATGCTAAATACAGGCAGTGTGTTGAAACAGCCGGAGCAAGGTGGAAGGCACGACATCCAATTTGTGACACACGCTCACTCATGCTTAATATGAAATTGAAGTGAAACGCTGTTGCGCAATTCGGCCGGTGAACTGTGACAGAAGTGAGAGACTTACAAGGAAGGTGGCGGAAATTGTCGGAACTAAGAGAGTGTGGTGATGTTGAAAACCAAGTGGAGGCTTACCAGTGGAGGAAGGCTGAAGGAGGTTTCAGCACCGGCCACAATTAGGGGCTGTCTAATGAGGGGCAAAAAGAAGGGGGGGGTCATTGAATGGTCTGGACGACCATTAGGTTGAATATCGTGAACAAGGCAAGGAACCTTACCAATTAGATGAGTCCAAGTCTACATACAATTCGATCTGTGGGGAAAGGGAGAGGGTAAGTGGGGGTGTCAGCAAGCACGTAAAGAAGGAAACGTGAGTGCTCCAGTGAAAGGGCTTACCGGTCGGGACGATGCCCTCGTTTAGATTTCTGTTGAAAAATAAATAGCTGCCATTAGTGCTAGCGAGTGTGGAGGAATCGTGTATTTGATCCAGACAGGGATCAGCGTGGTCTTACCGAAAAGTAGAAGAGGCAGGTCCACAATGGGGGTCCTTGCAGGCGTGCACGATCAACACGACTTGCCATAAAAACGTGAAGACGATATGAATGTTACTCGCGATCACATGGCGCCAAAGGACCAATAGGGACGTGACCAAAACTGCCGGCCATCTTGGATTGGGTACCGATTAAAAGTGTGGCGGCCATCTTAAGTGTATTAAAAAACGTCCAGAATGCACATAGCCGTTCTGCGGTACAGGGATTGCATTAAGCGATACCCACAATACACAGGCACGCATTGACAAATTTATGAGATCGAACAACAAATTGCTAGCTTGAAATTAACAAAATGAAAATTCATTTCTACACAGACAAAACGTTTTGTAGTAAACTCAAGGAGCTGAGAATAAAAAGGGAAAAGTACAATAAAAATTGAGTGAGCAAGTCAGAGCATATTTTACAGAGGTGAATCGTCCAGTTACATCTTAGCGTTCCATTCAGTGGAGCAAAAATGAAACTTAAATCAAAGAGGTCCAATCCTCAGTGCGGTTCAGACCAGTATGTAGACTATTTGTCTTCAGGATCCAACGTAGCTCATCCTTGTTTAGCAACTGTTGTAGATTACCACCGCGGCTGGGAAGTCTCACCAAAGAAATAATAGTCCATTTAAAGTCCATTTCAGTGTGAGACCGTTCAGTGAAGTGGTGCACAAGGGGTGCATTAGGAGTCCTGCATCGTATTCTGCTCCTGTGTTGGCACATTCTTGTGCGTGCCTTCTGAGTTGTCTGCCCTATATAGATCATAGAACATGGACAGACAATGGCATGGATAGCATTCGTACTATTACAATTGGAGAATTCTTTACGCACATACTTGATGTCATTGTGACCAAATTCCTTGCCCTCTATAGTACTGTCACACATAGAACAGTTGCCGCATTTAACATGCCCAGTTAGTCTTGGGAGCCCCCAGAGTGTGTCAATTGTGGCCTTTTGTTCGGGTGCGGGTAATGCTGCGCGCACCAAATGATCTTTAAGATTCTTTGACTTTTTAAAGGCAAACAAGAGTTTGTCAAGTTGGAGTTGGCCTGCATTCAGCACTTGCCAGTGTTTCTTGATACTCTTAGTTAGGGAATTAGATGCTGGTGAAAAAGTAGTCACACAGACCTGCCGGTTCTGTGCTTTTCTAGGTTTGGGTTCCAACAACACTTCCCTTGGGCAGAACCACGCTCTTTTGAGTGAAGTTTTTATCAATCTCTGTGGATAGCCTCTGGCGCTAAGTTTGTTGCTAAGTAATTGTGCTTCCTTAAAATAATCGTCTCTGAGGTAGCAATTTCTTCTCAACCTTAAAAATTGCGAATAAGGGAGGGAATCGCGGAGCGCTCTGGGGTGGTTGCTCCTATAGCTTAACAAAGTGTTTCGCTCCGTGGGCTTTCTATAGAGACTGGTGATAAGTGCACCCTCGTTGTCCTGTATATTAAGATCAAGGAAGGGAATGCTAGAGTGGCTTGTGGTTAGAGTATAGATGAGACCACTGCAGTTGCAATTAAGCCAATGTAAGAATTGGGGCAGCAGGTCAGCAGAATCATTCCAGATCATAAAGATATCGTCAATACACCGCTTCCATAGGGCTATGCCACTATGGAAGGGGTTAGACGGAGTCAAGATGCGTCCAGATTCAAGACTGTCCATGTATAATACAGCCAAATTGGGGGCAAAAACAGCCCCCATAGATGTACCTTTGATTTGGCCGTAGTATTGACCATCAAACAAGAAGTAATTCTTGGATAGGCAAATTTCCAGAAGTTGTAAAATGAACAATGTTGGTATACGATGGGGTCTGGAACGGCTGTTCAGAATTTCTTGAATAACCAACAATGAATCATTCTGTGGTATATTGGTATACAGGGACTCCACGTCCAGAGTACAAAGCACGCTGGACGTGGAGTCAAAAGGGCGCTCCTCTATCAGGTTGATCATATGCATACTGTCACGTATGTAACATTGGGTAGCAGGAACAAAGTCCCTAATGAAATAGTCCACAAAAAGACAAGCGGTTCTAAAACTGACCCACAGCCTGACACAATGGGCCTGCCAGGTGGGTGTTCAGTGCTCTTATGCACCTTCGGTAAGGTGTAAATAACCGGGGTGCGGGGAGACTTGGCATTGAGAAAAATATGTTCTTTTTTACTGAGGAAGCCACAATCTAGGCCTTCCTTGGTGACCAACTGTATCAGGTTTTGTATTTCAATAATCGGATTTTTGGAAAGTTTAACATAATGTGCCGGATTATTCAATTGACGAAGAATTTCTGTTTTGTATGTGTCAAGGCTTTGCAAAACAATTCCTCCGCCTTTTCTGCAGACTTTATAATAAGGTCAGAGTTTGATTTAAAGCTAAGTAACGCACTTTTCTCATCCAGCGATATGTTATACGGAATGAAGGAATGGCGTTTCTCAAAAGTGGAGAGGTCCTGTAAGACAAGTTTTTCAAATGTTAAAATTTCCGGGGGCACCATACTGCCAACCGGTGAAAAAGTAGAGGGTGGTCGAAAGGGAGTATTAGAGAATGGTGCAGGCTTGGGATGGAGGAGAAAAAAGGCATGTAATCTCAATTTTCTGAAGAACCGTAGTAGCTCAGTTTGGACGTCCAGACCATTCAATGACTCCCCCCTTCTTTTTGCCCCTCATTAGACAGCCCCTAATTGTGGCCGGTGCTGAAACCTCCTTCAGCCTTCCTCCACTGGTAAGCCTCCACTTGGTTTTCAACATCACCACACTCCCTTAGTTCCGACAATCTCCGCCACCTTCCTTGTAAGTCTCTCACTTCTGTCACAGTTCACCGGCCGAATTGCACAACAGCGTTTCACTTCAATTTCATATTAAGCATGAGTGAGCGTTTGTCACAAATTGGATGTCGTGCCTTCCACCTTGCTCCGGCTGTTTCAACACACTGCCTGTATTTAGCATGCATTACACTCCATTGCCGCTGACACTTTGGCATGGTGTGAGTCTTGCACTATATACGCAGTTGTAAGACGGGTTTGATTTACTGACATGTTTATGTTTTCTTTTTTCCTCATTTTTCCTGTTATGGTATGGCATATTGTTTTCCACGCAGTGGGGACAATTTTGATTGTTAACTCTTTAGGCAATTATTCTGTGTCCTGAGGATGAACCGATATTGTTTAAGGTTCGAAACGTCGTCGACTTGAGATGCACTAAATGCATAGCTGACACTAATCTTACATGCATATGTGTATATTGTGGATTATCTGTTTTATGATTTACGAATTTCAGATGCACTGTTATTGCCTACTATTTTTTCTTCTTGTTTTTGTTCCCCCAGTGTGTTAGTCTGGCATCGGCTGGTGTCCTGCTTCTATCACACTCTGTGTTTTATTGTCTCATGATTGTTTCTATTAAGATAATAAATTGTCCGGCTGGACATTTCTTATAAAAATATAGTTCCATTTGGTCTATATTCATTTTCCTGAAATCCCCCTTTTTTGTCTAAGGACCACTGTTAGTAAAAATTAAGTACCTACCCAAGGTCCTTAGCATATTGCGCCCTGGGTTCCCTTGTTTTGTTTAAATAACTCTAACAGAGAGACAACACGCGTGGCAAAGACACCAGGGCTGTTTTTATAGCTCAATGCTAATCTTTTGAACTGTTTTTGTTTGCCGCCAGAAGTAAAAGCTATCCATTGACTACTAATAGAGGACAGGTTATGACTAAAAAAGCCATTGGAAATGTCAAGTGTGGTCTTATACCTTTTTCCCACAAGACTATCAACCAGGGCAGAACTGTGAGTATTCTGCACTGCGCAAGTCCGACAATGAGAGTTCAAATGCCGATAATCCAAAACTAGGCGGTACAACCCATCAAGTTTGGTTACAGTGAAAAGAGGATTAGTCATGGGTCACACACATGTCTAAATTACACCTTAATATTCCAATTGTTCAAGGATTTCTGCAACTGGAGCTTTCTCTTCTCGCTGCATGGGATATTGGGTTTGTGGCTGTGGCATTGACCGCAATGGAATCTCATGTCTGGGCGAAAGTTTATCCCAGCCGACTTGAGTATGGTACAAAGCCGGTGCAAGCACCTGAGCCCACTCATCTGCAAAGTTCTGCGCTTGCTCCTTTGGCACAGTGTGTGCGAAACTAGGGAGGATTGCCTCCTCCCCTCACGGAGCGGCCAAAACAAAAGGTGGGGGCCAGTCCGCCTCCGCTAACAAAATGTCGTATGTAGAGGTCAGATTTTTCCCCCCAAAATCCCTTTTATTTTATGTTGTTTGTCACCCTCAATTAAAAGGACTATTTCTTATAGTCTGTCAGGGGGAGCCACTCTAGTGTCCGCAGTTTCTACAGTGATGAACGTGTCAGTTGCTGTCACCTTCAGATACTGACGCAGTGCTTGCCGCACTACTGTAACCTCTGCTGCGCTGTCTAGCAGCGTTACCGCCCATGTCAGGTTCCAAAGCTGTGTTCTCACTATCCGTGGCATACCTTGTGGTTAATGCAGCAACTTTCTTTTTCTGAAACTGGGGGCGTTGGTATGGAAAGTCGTCCTGCTTGCCTTTACCATCAGTCGGGCGATGCTGCTCACATTTGTGTGGGGCACCCCGACCTCTGCCGCGTTCTCATCCACCGCCTTGTGAGACCGATGTTTCCTGTGAAGACGAGGAGAACTTTGATCAGGAACCTGAAATCTTATCAGGAGACCTAATTCTCGCGCTGTCGCGCAAATCATATGTGTGCTCAGTAGACAATAGTATCGGTGATGCAGGACACGACCCTTGTTTCTGTTGCTGCTTCCCCTGTTTTTTATTTTTTCAATTCTGTTTAGGAAAAACTGGATGGTCGTCTTTAGTAGACTTAGCCGTCTGTGTTTGCGGTTGAGCTGCTGTTTTAGCAAAAGGCTTAACACGCAAACTATTGCGGCCAATGGTCTTATAAGCCGCCGCAAAAATTTTCAGTAACTGTCTGGGTTTCTTGGCTTCTGGGACAAGGCGCAAAGCATTAGACACCTGGAAGTTAACCGCATCTCCCTTGATGTTAGCAAGGATGAGATCAGCAACTACGTCAAACACTCCGACAAGCCTCATTCCCAACTCAACCGCCGCCTCCGGACCGTGTTCATCCGGAACACACTTTATCATGGAGGGCGGGACAGTCATAGACGGTGTGCCAAAGCACTTCGCATAGACTGCTGCAAATACTTTACCCCCGTTCTCACAATCGGTCGCCTCAGGCACAAAGTCTTTCTGCAAACTAATGGTTAGAATCGAGTGTTTTTCCACAGGAGTCGTATTAGGAAATACTGCTTCCAGTTGGTCAAATTTCTCTACAAGCCAGTAAGGCATATCGTCCTTATTCTGAGGACGCTTGCCCATTACCGAAGTAACCATGACGGGACTAATTGTCATACCGGCCGGTCCATCTGGTTGCGCCGCAACCCCAGGTTCCCCCACCTCGACGTTGCGAGAAACGTACTGTACTAAAGCCCTGTGTACCCCAACTAAAGAGGTATAAAGTTGACGTAAGTCGTCAATTGGGATATTTAGAAAACACAGATGTGGTGTGAACCCGGCCAAGACTGGCCAAGTGGCCCCAGGAATAGGCAAGGGACCCAACTGAACCAGAGTTACGGTGTGGGGGAGGGCGCATTAAACCAAATATGATGCTGCAATGCCGAAATCGGAATCTCTTGTGTCCTCTATGGGGTATAGTTTACAGGTATTGCAGTGGAAGTGTATGTATGAAACGTATCATCATCCGCATTTACTGCAGGAAACGTAACCCAAGAGTAGAAAAGCTCAAAGGGGAACGCTGCATCGGCACTCACCACAAAGATTACTGACATACCATCGCCAGGCACTCCAAACTGCGTCAGATGATGCCGGAGCGCTGTGCGACTATGCAGAGCTATATCAATATCACCCATAAGGACACAGAGAAGAAAAACAATCTATATGAATTGTAGCACAAAAAGGGGTAGTAATTCAATATTTAAACCGTTTTAATTTTCAAGCTTGAGTGTGCCTATAATCTATCCATATAGGTAGGTTAATCCGTCACTTCTGTCAACCGGAAACAGGAGTGAGGGTGTTGTGGACAAATACAAGCACTAATCAAGTGTCTCGAATATAAGACCAAACGTTAGGTGTGCCTTGTTGCGGGATTCTGCTCATGCACAGAACTATGCACAGGAAACCAGGACCTCAGTGAATTGTGGTGTACCAAAAAACTCACCTCAGTACCCAGAACTCCTATCCGGCTAGCACCAGTGTATCATTTGTTCTCCGTACTACAGCGAAGCTACCAATGATTAGACAACCCAGAACAAGCGACTTAGGATACTCTCAGGAATGGTGGGAATCAAGAACACTCTTTCGTTTTTATTCTCATACCAGTCCACATTGTGAGTGATCAGAGACACGGAAAAGTTTAAAATGTTTATTTTCTAACTATGTGCTCTAAGATGCAGTATTTTGGCTAACATAATCAGGCATATGATTAGAAATAAAACAATCAGCATTGTTACAATTCCCTAAAATAACAAAGGGAGAAATAATGTTACAATGATAGTGAAAACAGGTCCTATAGCGCCTTGTGAACCACCCTCCCCTGGCTAGGAGCTAGGTTTTATAATGATAGAAGGTCTCTTAGGCTTAAACGGGGAACCCCATACCTCCAAGATCAGCGGAGATGAATCACATCACAGGATCAGCAACGCTCTCTGTCTGGAAAAGGTTGTTCTCCAAGTGTCCTAATCATGCATGCAGTGCAATACTAAAGGCACTCGAATTTCAGTTAGCTGCAGCTGTGTGCATGTTGTGTCTAGAGCGTGGGCCAAGCAACCTGAATCAACAGCATGCATTGTTATTTTGACCTTGAAACAGACCGTTCTCATGCGAAGAAAAGCAAGAAGGATAACTTACAACAACAGGTACATGTGGTGTTGTGTGCAAAAGCTGCAAATAAGCAAAATGGTGTTTGAACTTCTAATACGCTCATGCTAACATAGCAATGTGTGCAAGCAGAACCCTGTCTTCACTACAATAGGGGTTACGTTGTAAATTGTTCCCATGGAATATTTTCATTCAGTTCCTCAGTGTGTGTCTTAAGTTTGAACATCAAGCGTTGTTCTTTTTCAAACAGTCGGGGATCGTAATTAGTAGTGTTGGTCAGGTGTTCTAGGACCACCCATCGGTAGACTTGCACAGTGTTTTTTCTCTACAGGTAGTGGGTGACAATTTTGTTGTTGCACGTCCATATCTGAGATTACCGCGGTGTTTGCAGATTTTCCACAATAGTCCTAGTGGATTTATACCCACCAACCAGAGAATAGTGATAATAAAACGTCTGAGCCCATCTTTTTGCTGTTAATTAACTATTTCCTGTTAATTATTTTTTCTTACCTTTTTAATTGTTCTTGCCTTAATTTTCCTTGCTTTAATTTAAATTTTGTTTTACTTTTCAATTGTTATCTTTATCTCCATTTTTCAATCTTTTCATGGCAGTGGAATTCCCATTCTACCCAGGCCATAGCTACACACTCTTCATACAAATAGAATGTGGAAGTTGTTCCATTTGTAGCCGCCATCTTGAATCCAGAAAGGGCGGTCTAGTTTCTTTACACCGAGCAGTGAGTACATTGTGTTTGCATGTTCTGCTTACCAGCATTCAGTATTTGATCCTCGCAGGGAGAAGAGGACGGTAAGATTTGGGCCCCAGGTTGGTATACTTAGAACATAGCACCGAGGTGACGCTTTGGCATAGAAAGTGCAGTGAGGACATTGTGTTTGTGTGTTCTGCTTACCAGCATTAAGTATTTGATCCTCTCAGGGAGAACGGGACGGTAAGATTTGGGCCTTTGGTTGGTATACGTAGAACATTGCATTAAGGTGACGCTTTGTCATAGAAAGTACAGCATAGTCACAACAACTGCCACATTGATGTTTCCTCACATGGAGCGAACATTCACGAATTTGATACGCCGATATTTATCTCTCTCTTTTTATGATATAGAGTGTCACTACAAGCGGTACTCTCCACCAGAGGACCCATGATGCAAGAGTTTTGTATTATTTATGTATGTTTTGTGCTTTCTGTGTGATGTGTCACAAGGATCATTGGTTTCACTAGATGTGCTCACCTCAACCAACAATACACTATATTTCACCAGAACTTTCACAATGAGGTGTTTTTGATTGATAAGCATATACAACTCACTCAATATTATAATTATAGACTATGTGTTTAATTCTGTATACTGCCAAGATTTTGTCTGGCTCACTCTTCCATTATATATTACAGATTACTAAGCAGTAAACACCAAATAGGTGCTGTCTTTATTATATAATTAGCTTGCAGATTTTGTGCAGCTATTCAGCACTATTCAAGGAGTGGTGTCAAGGAGTTAGATCCTTTGTCCTGAAGAAAAGCCAAGGGGTTGGCTTAAAACATGTAGGCAATTGGAAAGGCAGGTGCATTATCGCCTATACTTTCTACCTTTTCCCCTTTTTACTGCTCAGAGGTCACATTAAAATAGCACTTGTCTACCAGGCAGGTATTTTTAAGCTTTCACATAAGACCCCCCACTCCTA
The DNA here is from genome assembly GCF_964261635.1 of Lissotriton helveticus. Taxonomy (NCBI): domain Eukaryota; kingdom Metazoa; phylum Chordata; class Amphibia; order Caudata; family Salamandridae; genus Lissotriton; species Lissotriton helveticus. The sequence goes on from NC_136069.1 coordinate 800,205,619, forward strand.
TTTTCATCATTTAGAATCTATCTATAAGTGCTCCCACATAAGTCGTACGTCATGGCACACCCCGTTCCGTAGCGGAACGGGATGAATCCGATGACGAAACATGACACCAAGGGGTAACCCTGGTGGGTTAGGGTTATATAAGAAAACCTAGTGTTTTCTTTATTGTGTGGTGGGTTAGTTCATCTAACACAGACAGACTCCTTTGTTTTTTGTACCTATCTGCCATCTGCCTACATGAGATCCCTATGAAACAAAGCCTAGGCTAACTTGGACTGCCTATTCATGTCTCGGGAAGACTTGTCTTTCATGCACATTCAGCTTACTGAGCTAAATCCAACTCCTTAATGTATGTGGGTGTCTGAGGGTGCATGTTTAGCTTGTAGCCCTCTCCTTTTGGAGAACTTGGCCTTATGGGCCGAGCGGCGCAGGGCATGCCTGAAATCTCCGGGTTCACCTGCCTTGTCAGACAGAGACACGAGACACTCTGTTAGGCGTAGAACATCAGGTTTATTAGCTGCAGCTAAGCACAGTTGTCCAAGAAGTACACCAATGGTAGGTTCTCAGGAGACTGCCACTTCATTCCGTGGCTCACGATCTTTTATATCATACATATTTACAATGCCTACTCCCAAAACATACAAAACTGACAAATGAGAAAAGTTTGAAAACAAGCTATCAAGTATCTTGTATACGCCCTTCTTTCAGACCCCGTGTTCTCCCCTCCCCTCAAGTTAATCAATGCTAGTGCATGTAATTCAATTTGCAGGTGGCAGGACGTATTTGCGAGCCTCAAAGGATGGTTGTGTAATAGGAGAATACATGGAGAGAATAGTGAAGGCCAGTCAAATAATATAAAGTAAAGGAAGAATGGTGGGACCCAAACAGTCAACTAAGACAAGGATCAATCAGTCTAGACATGGATTAACTAACTCGGCCAGTCCCTGACATCGGTTTCACAAACAAGGACAAAGAGTTACTTTTTAACAACAGAGACGAGCAGCTGGAAAGGCAAAAACACTATGTTCGCCGTGTCGCCTGAGTGAGGGCAACACAAAATGGCGGCTGTCACAAAATGGCGGCTGACTACGAAGCGAAGTCGAAAATCACATAACCTCAGACCCTCCTTTTGCCATTACTCAGGCAAAACACAAAGGACTCAAGTTAATCTGAGTCAATGTCAATGGTCATGAGGTCATTGAGCTGTTGCTGCAACATCATTTTAATGTTCTCTGTTTTCTGTGACGCAGGCTTTGGGACACACAAGGTGGCACAAAGACCACTGATGGCGGGACCACACTGCAAACAGAGACAGCAAGAGAAAATGATGGCTAAAATCATTCCAAGGAATGTTAACACTTTCCATCCCCATGTGGACAGTAGTCCCCAAAACCATCCCATCACAGACCAATCTCCTGTGTCCTGATAAATAGACTTGGAAATCACGTGTAACTTAGAAATGGCTTGGTATACTGTAGGGGCATTATCAGGAATGTAAATGCAGCAATTAGACCCAATCAATTTACAAACTCCTCCTCTATCAGCAAGGACAATGTCTAAAACCATTCGGTTTTGTAAAGTCATAAGACGATCCGCCTGAAGTTCAGCCGTCAAGTTACTCAAGGCTCCGGAAGTAACATTTATCGTAGCCTCGACAACACGAACTAGCTGTCTGACGTTTCTGCTATTGGCCATTGGGCCCCAGAAGGGAAGAAACCCTTTAACAAAGTCTCCTATCTCTTGTCCAGCTGTGTCTCCAGAATCGATAACCCCTCTACCATATCTTTTTCAGTGTATGTAGGGGGAAGAAGAAAAGCCACATAACAAGTTCCTGAAAAATAGGCGGGAAGCCATGTATAGGCTCTATCGTGACAGACAAAATATGTACCTTGAGATGGTACCAACGGAGAAGAATCAAGGGGGAATAGACATAGGTATAAGAACAAACACTCTTTTCCTGTTTATTCTTATTATTTTGACCATGTATCTGCAAACATAAGTTACCTTTATGAGGTACAGTCCAAATTGGTAAAGATTTTCTTTGTCTAGCCTTATCAGTGAGGCTAGTAATGTAACGAGTCACATTCCAACCATCATATACTCGTTTCTAATCAACGGGAATCTTACTTATGTCGGCAATTTTAGCCATAGTCACTATTCCCTTTATCAAATGACTATGACTATAATCTGATCCACCAGTATATATATCACCAGGAGGATATCGAAGTTGGTTCTGATATGCATTGGAAAACATAGCCAAATAAGCCCAAGCGGAACCTTCATATGAAAACGGGAGAACTAAATATGGCATCCTTTTCTCGGCGTTATGGGGCATAATCCCACAAACAGTCAGTAGTACTAACTACCAGTTGATGCTGATGTAACAACTGGATGAATGAATTATTGAAATATTCTGTTCTCCTAATTTGTTCATGGTCTGGGAGTGTATAGAACTTATGTGGAGAGTTAGTAGAAGAAGGCAAAGGAACAGGAGTCGGAGCAGGTGCTTGCTGCATTGTGTGGACAATCCATCCCACACAAGCTAATAGAATACATAGACATACTAAAATACATAATGCTACGCCACATCTATTAAACAACAATTTTTTATACTTTGTTTGCATTGTAACTTTTTTATCATTCCCTTCCACTTTATTATCCATTCTCTAAAGGCGTTGCTCACGGTAATCTTCCTGGATCACTTAGTTGTGGTTATTAGCCGTCCTATGACACTGCAAGTCCTGCTGACCTAGGTCACTACTCAGGTCACAGCCTAAGACTCCTACCGTGACCCTGCAACTTGATGGATAGTGAAAAGGAAATGTCATTCAACAAAAAGTAATCAAAGAAAAAGAAAACAAAGTTCAATTGTCTTTCAGTAACCTGGATCTTAGGTTATACCGTGTCTTGCCAGGTATTGTTTGGTCTCGAAACAAAGTTTCTGGATTCGTTGTGTCGAGTCTCAGATGTGTTGGTACAGCTTCTTGCAGCACGTCGTCATCTTCTTTCTCAGAACTTGTCCAGTCCAGGCGTGTACTACTGAAAGGTACAAATCGGGGTACTTTTTCGCTCCCGCAGTCACCTACGCCTTCTTGGACCCACTGGTCATAAGGTAAAGGCAAGGGTACCCTCTTACAGTGCACGCCATAGACCCAGTTTTTCTTCCCGATGACTTTAACTGCTGTGCGGGTGACGAGAAGCACTTGTCGCGGTGGCCCCCAACGAGGTTCCAGATTCTTCTTCCTCTGGAAGTTTTTTACGCAGACGTAATCACCAGGTTGAATGGAATGACCTGGATCTGAGGAAGCCTCCGGCAAAGCGTTTTGAACCTGTTGATGAATAACACGTAATTTAGTGGTGAGGTCATGCAAGTAATCAACCAACAATGGGTATGGAATGTCAGAATATTTTTTAGGTCGAGGGACTCCCCAAACATTAGCTTGGCGTCCAAAAACGACCTCATAAGGACTAAGTCCCAAACGAGAATGTACAGTTGTTCTTGTAGAGAGAAGTGCCAAAGGTAAGGCGTCGGGCCAGGCAAGGCCCGTGCTGGCCTGAATCTTCGCTAATTTGAGCTTTAGAGTACCAGTATAGCACTCTACCAAAACCACTGACTGAGGATGGTTTGCCGCATGGAATTTCTGCCTAATCCCAAGACCCGCACACACCTTCATAATTTGACCCACAAATTCACTTCCATTGTCACTCCAGACAATGCGCGGCAAACCAAACCTTGGGAAGAATTCTTTCAAGAGGACTTTAGCAGTGGACAAGGCAGTATTATCCTTTAGGGGGTAGGCCTCTATCCATCTGGAAAAGGCACAAACCACCACCAGGACATACTTGAGGTTATTGGAATGTTCCATATGAATGTAATCTATTTGTAAAACCTCAAAAGGATACGTAGGGGGAGCAAAATGACCTGCCGGAGTTGGTGTTCCCTTTCCTGGATTATGCATCGAACAAACAATACAATGCTTTACCACATTCTCCGCACATTTAGGAATACCTTCATTCTGCCATACTGGAGCCAGAAGCTAACATATTCCTTTCGCACGGATATGAGCTGAACCATGCGCCAAAGTAACTACAGGCAGTACATAGGCATCTGGTAACAACCAACGTTGGTGTTCCGACAATTCCGTCCAACACCCTGTTGTGTCCAACATTCCCGTACTCTCTCTCCACTTACTCAATTCCTTCTCAGTTGCTTCTTCTTGAATCATTTTCACACTTTCCACTGTGTCCTCACACATTCCTGCTTCTCTGACCCATCTTGCAGGGCCTGCAACATACATACGACTCTTAACATCTTTCGCTGTTTCCTTCGCTACTTCATCTGCAAAAGCATTCCCACGACCCACATCATCAGTGATCCTTTTATGTGCACTGCACTTCACAATTGCTATTTGAATAGGTAATGCAAGTGATTCGAGAAGGTCAGTAACCAACTGACCATGCTGTATTTTAGTCCCATGGGAAGTAAAGAATCCTCTTTCCTTCCACAAGCGACCGAAACTATGAGCAACGCCAAAGGCGTATTGGCTATCGGTGTAAACAGTCACTCTCTTTCCTTTTGCCAACACACACGCTCTCGTTAGTGCAATCAAATCAGCTGCTTGTGCTGAATTCTGTGTAATACGTGCAGTTTCCACTATTGTGTACAAAGTGGTAAAAGCATAGGCTGCAGTAGTATCACCATTAGGAAGCTTAAAACACGACCCATCTACCCATAGGAACCCATCCGGGTCCACAAGTGGTGTGTCTTTTAAATTATTCTGCCCTTAGTTTCCTCCTCTGTACGAAGAAAACAATCATGCTGATCTTGTATATCTTCCTCTTCTGGATTAGGTAACAATGTTCCTGGGTTTAAAGCATTACATCGCTTAATATGTATGTGACTAGCTAAAAGCGTCAACTCATACCCAGACAAGCGAGCACTCGTAAGATGTTGCGTTTTTGTTCTGTTCAAGAGAGTATCCACTGCATGTGGTACCATAACAACAAGAGTATGATCTAATACCAATCCAGCAGATTGACGAATAGAAATCGCCGCTGCTGCTGTTGCTCTGAGACAACTAGGCAATGCCTTGGCTACTGGATCCAATGTAGCCGAAAAATAGGCACATGGCCTTTGCTTGTCTCCAAATTGTTGTGTTAAAACTGACAATGCACAACCTTCTCATTCATGCACGTAGAGTGTGAAAGGCTTACTGTAATCTGGAGTACCCAACACAGGAGCAGAACAAAAAGCAGTACGTAAATCAGAAAAACTCTTCTGACATTCGTTAGTCCAAGGAAGAGGTTGGGGTGTATCTTTCAGAGTAAGTGCCAACATAGGTTTAGCCAACAAAGAAAAATTTGGAATCCACTGTCTACAATAAGAAGTAATGCCCAAAAAGGCACGCACTTCCTTTTGTGTGGATGGTACAGACATTCGTGCGATTGCATGAATACGTTCTGGGGTCAATCGCCTTCCCTCCTTCGACAAGAGATGACCCAAATAGGTAACCTCTTGGCTGCAATATTGTAACTTAGAAGGTGACACCTTATGATGTAAATCAGACAAATGACGCAAAAGCGAAGCAGTCGCATTTTTACAAACTTCCTCTGAATCAGCAGCCACTAACAAATCATCCACATACTGAATACGAGTAGCACCTGGAGGTAAGGAAAAAGCATCAAGCTGGGACTTTAAAGCTTGGCTATAAATGGAGGGACTCTCCCAATAGCCTTGAGGTGCACGTTGAAATCTAAAACTTCGGCCTCCGAGAGAGAAACCAAAGAGATCTCTACTTTCCTCAGCAATAGGAATGCTAAAGAAAGCATTCTTGAGATCAATAACTGAGAACCAAACAGCCGAAGCAGGTATCATTGTAAGCAAAGCAGTAATATCCGGGACAACAGGAAACTGAGGGACAACAATGTTGTTGACCTCTCGAAGATCAATCACAAAACGATATACAGGAGGCTTAGAAGGATCAGTACGTTTAAGAACAGGCAAAACAGGACTGTTGCAAACATTTCCTCTTGTTTCTTCAACAACCCCTTTCTGAACCAAATCATACACAATAGCCAACAGAGCTCTTTCGCCATCGTTAGAAATCTTGTACTGAGGAATACGTGGCAACTGAACATCAGGTTTGACAGTAATCACGTAAGGTGGAATCTTAAGCAAACCAACGTCATTTGGACCCTTGGCCCAAAGCGTAGCAGGAAGTGAACGCAATTCAAGTGATATTTGATCCTTAGACAAATACATAGGGGAAACCAATTTATCACCCAAAGTAAGATGTACACCAGAGGGGGAACAATACAACGTTGCATGTAGACGTTTCAATAAATCCAACCCCAACAAATTCTCACCGCAACCAGTCGTTAGAATGAGCGGGGCTTCCAAATCCTAAGGACCAATAGAGATGGGCAATGGGCATGAAACTGGGATGCTAACTGGTGCGCCAGAGAATCCTACAGAAACATTCGTTAAGACAGACAAAGGTGCCCCAGGGAGTTTGGAGTGAATAATAGAACTTCTCATCGCACCAGTATCCAAAAGAAATGGCTCTGAAACACCCAATGCAACAACGTTAACAAAAGGACCATCCTGGTGCACTGGAACTGATACCACTCCCTTGCTTTGTCTACGGCTGTCCTAGCTAGTATGAAAATCAGTATTTTCGTTCTCAACACAATAATCATCATTGTAATATCGTGCAGACTGAGAATTCTGCTGATCAAAATAATTCATAGTATTCTGAGAGGGAAAGGAACGCTGTCCTTGAGACAACGCACCTCGCCCTCTACCCCTAGGTGTTGACTGAAAACCACCACGGCCTCGAGGCCCTGATAGTCCACCATTACGCTGTACTAAAACCGGACAGCTATTCTTAAAATGACCTTCCTCTTTACAATATGCACATTAATTAGGACCCAACAAAGGTCGCGGAACAAACGGTGCACGTTTCTCTAACAATCTCTGAAACTGTGGAGGCTGTTGCAATTGACGCTGAATAGAACGAGGGGGATAAGCTTGTTGCAAAAGAACCTTCTTTTTCAACTCTTTAGTCTTTTTCTCTACTTTATCCTTTTCTTCCTTATCCCTATTCTCGTAGTACTGAGCAGTAGCTAATATCTGGGCAGACGAAGAAACAGCCCACGAACTCTCAGAATCTTTCAATGTATGCGATAATTCGGGAAGTAAATTAAATACAAATTTATCCACAAATAATCGTTGTCCACCCTCAGTACTCATATCCTGACCACTATGGTCGATGAACGTCTCTTCGAAACGCATAAAGAAATCAGAGACACTCTCATCTTTCTTCTCTTTACACGCAGCTAACTTATCCCAATTAACTCGGAGGGCAGGCATCATTTTTTTCATTAGAGCTATTATTCTACCAGGCAACTCTGTGATTAAATCATCGTGTTTAGCACCACCTACTTGTGCTGCATCTGCGGCAGTTAAAACAGCCCAATTACCACCTAAAGCTTGATCGTGGTCTTCCCTACGAATCCGAGCCCATAATGCTTGAGGGACTACATTTCCCATCAGCAAATCAATATCTGCTAAATTCATAATACATGCATCAACAGTCTGGGACAACTCCTTATAATATCCAGCAGGATTCTTACGAGGGTCCAGTAGAGACTGTTTAAGGGCCCGAACTTCAGATCTTTTCCAAGGGACATGTACCCATATACGCTGAAAATGAGCAGGGACAGGCAGATTAGCACCTGGATCCCCATCTCTCCATATTGGAGGTACTTCTCGCATAGGATAGTGTTTCACTTTATGCCTTACTGCAGGATCAGGTTCAAGAGAAGCTTGAGAGAAAAAGGAGGACCTAAAAGTGATAAGTGTTCGAACAGCTTCCTCGACATCGGAACCCACAATAAGTCCTTTATTAAATGTAGCCTGTATATCAAACAAACCCTGAGGAGGTAAATCCAGATCCATATCACCCCATCCTTTAACAAGAGTATTACACATAGCATTAAAAACATATCTTTGGGTAGGCGCATTCCACTGAAGAAAAGTATCCAGGATGTCACGCACATTATACTGTGGACCACTCATGATCCAATTGTGAGCGAGAGAGTCTAACCTAATTTGCACATCAGTATCTGGAATTTGACTACGGGATTGTCTTCGAGACGAAACAGGAGTCAAATTAAGAGACCCGAAGAAAGGTAACAAAATACCGGAAACAGTATCAACTAATCGTTGACGAGCCGTAGGAGAATCTGACAGTAAGACCGGAGACAACGTGTTAAGCACAGCAGGAGAAGAACTATAAGTAAAAGAAACTGACGGTGAAGGAGACTGAGGTACGGAAGTCGGTGGAAAAGGAGGTGGAATTACTGGAAGAGGCAATTGTGGAAGAACCAGAACAACTGGCTGAACAACAGGTTGCTGAACAACATGTTGTAATGGGGGTGCATTAGCACCTAATACATGAGGTGGAGGTAATCTCAACAAATGAGACATTAAAGGATCTTCGTCAAGCTCTTTACTCTTTGTGGAAGGAGGCAACACCGGATAACATTTATCTATTGCCATACAATGCTGTCGTTCTGACATTTCAATCATTTGATCAGTTTCATTATTCTTAAACTGTTGGGCAGCTTGTAGAATCGTCATATCCTGCGCTTTCTTATTTTTTTTCACTTGTTTAATTTCTTTCTGTTTGGCTTCCTTACGCCATAGGCGGAAAGAGTCAAACATTGCCGGCCGGGCTTTTCTCTTAAATATAATTGCTTCTAGATTGTCTAATATGTCAGGCTCAAAGCTACCATTTTGTGGCCACTGCAAAACACATCTTTCTTTGTATATCGAATCCATGTTTCATTAAAAATAATAGGGCCAAGACCAAGTTTCGAATAGAGCTCATAAGTGGGAGTTCCAACCGGAGGAATTGGACAAGAGTCCTCTAGTTGTGAATCCCTAGTACAAGTAAAACAGCAAAATTTCTTAAACTTACTAAGTCCAGGCATTTCGTAACAAACTGGACTATTCACAAACTTCAAGGGGTTTAAGGCAATTATCACAGCACAAACGTACTTACCCCTCGGCTTCGACTAATGCATGAGTCGAATAAGAAAAACAAAACAAAATAGTGGGCGCTACCCACAAATACTTAACTAAGGGTTTTCGTACGCCAACAGATGTCCGTCTAACGTCTCGCGATACCAATCATCACCACAGGGCCAAGGCAGGGCGACAGTCAGGGCAGCAGTCGTCTGCAGCCGTCGGAAAGGAGTAGCCGCGCTGCAAAAGACCTTCGGTCCACTTTCGACATTCAGGGGTCGCTTGACATGGTTCGCGAATCCTCCAGAATTTTCTTGCGAGGCTCCTCACGACCTTCGGGCTGAACCGCTACCACTGAAGTCGAGCCCCACGTTGGGCGCCTGTTGGAGAACTTGGCCTTATGGGCCGAGCGGCGCAGGGCACGCCTGAAATCTCCGGGTTCACCTGCATTGTCAGACAGAGACACGAGACACTCTGTTAGGCGTAGAACATCAGGTTTATTAGCTGCAGCTAAGCACAGTTGTCCAAGAAGTACACCAATGGTAGGTTCTCAGGAGACTGCCACCTCATTCCGTGGCGCACAATCTTTTATATCATACATATTTACAATGCCTACTCCCAAAACATACAAAACTGACAAATGAGAAAAGTTTGAAAACAAGCTATCAAGTATCTTGTATACGCCCTTCTTTCAGACCCCGTGTTCTCCCCTCCCCTCAAGTTAATCAATGCTAGTGCATGTAATTCAATTTGCAGGTGGCAGGACATATTTGCGAGCCTCAAAGGATGGTTGTGTAATAGGAGAATACACGGAGAGAATAGTGAAGGCCAGTCAAATAAGATAAAGTAAAGGAAGACTGGTGTGACCCAAACAGTCAACTAAGACAAGGATCAATCAGTCTAGACATGGATTAACTAACTCGGCCAGTCCCTGACATCGGTTTCACAAACAAGGACAAAGGGTTACTTATTAACAAGAGAGACGAGCAGCTGGAAAGGCAAAAACACTATGTTCGCCGTGTCGCCTGAGTGAGGGTAACACAAAATGGCGGCTGTCACAAAATGGCGGCTGACTACGAAGCGAAGTCGAAAATCACAGAACCTCACTTTGACAGTGTCAGTTTATATTCATCATAACAGCGGGGTAAACACGCTGGGGCAGATTCTCCTAAGTTCCTTGGAGAGCACTTGCAGAAAGACTAAGGGACTTAGGGTTTGGTGCACAGGGCACTCAGTCAAACATTGTGCATGTTTCATCCACCATTATGTGCAGTTCATTGACTGTAATGCTGTTTTTTTTTTTTTAAACAGCTAATATTGTTTTATTGATTTTTATTTAAATACTTCAGAGCATCACATCTGTAGACCAACACATAGAGAATAACAAACCACATTTCAATCAGTCATCTGAGTATTCCATTAAACAACCGTATGCGAGCATCATATTGTCCAACAGTAATTTAAAACATTTATATTCACATACTAGGCTGGTCAGATACCCTGGAGCTGCGTCATCTCTTCCCCTGTTGTCATCATCAAACATAAGTGGTCCAGCGTTCAAGGAAGTAGTCTCCCTCATTGTCGCATTTCTTAGGCTGAATTTTTCCACCCAGCACCCACACAACTTTTGGAATGTGCGCAGGAACCCCTAGCTTGGTATATAACTTTTTAGGCCTCCATATGTGTATCCATCTCAGCTTGCCATTCCCTTTGGGTAGGAATTCTCGTAGAAACCCATGCCCTTGCAGTGACACTCTCCACTACCCTCAAGCTCAGCATACACAGTGGAAGTTTGGTGTTTGGCAAGTCTGTTCAGTTAAGAATACCCAAAATTAGAAATTGTGGCCACAGGGGAATATCACTGTCTAAGATCTGACCCAGTTCTTGTAGTATATACCTCTAGTGTTTTGTACTCTGGAACAGTTTCATAGGTGTGTAAAGGCACCTTCGTTTGTTAAACATTTAAGGAAATTCGGCGAGGGGCACACTCTATTTTATTCAAACTCCTGCAGTTGTCATAAGCCCTGTGAATGAGATTCAACTGAATTAGTCACAACCTGGCCTTCATTGAGATTTCTCAAGGATCCATGAACCTGCCTCCTAATCAATGTCCTCCATTTACCCAAGATCTTCTTCCCATTTGGTCTGCAGTTTCTGAAGGCCATCTGGCATATTATTAATGAGGTTTTTATAAGATAACAAGACCACTCTGCCCCATCCCCAATTCAACCATGAGGAATCTATTTTCCATGGGGGCACGATCCTAAACCTCAGGGCAGTCAATGTCTTCTGCTTGGAGTGAATGCCTTGGTTGCATATATTTAGATGTCTGCAACTTAGTCAGGTCATATTCAGTGGCAAGGGCATCAAACAATTTTATACCATCTCTTTCCATTATTCCCCTCAAACTGGATACTCCACCTCAAGCAATGTGTAGCCTTTTCCCATGCAGCCAATGGTATTTGTGTGATCGGCAGCAGTTACTGCCTCTTCAAATTTTTGTATAATTAATGGAAATGTTTTGAGGATTCTATAGTTGACGTCCCCAGCTTAATTCTCTTCGGGGCGTAAGTCCGGTCATTAGTTAGTGGTATTTGGGATACCAAATAATAAGCTCTTATATCTGGTAGGGTTGATTCCCCAATTGTATACAGATCTGCTATGTGTTTTTTTTCTTTGGGTGCTTTTATCCAACAACAATGTTTGTATCTCTGTGTCCAACCTCAGGACGGTATTGCACTGGTAATATGGCAGACGGAACATTCATTAAGTTATGATGGACAATGAAGCTGGCAAGTGGGCCGTAAGCATGGGCAGTTTGTAACAATTATCCAAACTGGGTGGAACAATTTAAGAGACTACTTGCCTAGTCAACAAGTGGCCCATGGATGTATCTATGCACAGCCATTGGAAGAACATGCTATCAATCTGACAGCTCCACCTCTGTCGGGATCCCAAAACGTCCCTTTTGTGTTGTACAACACAGAGCAAGTTGGAAACATTGGCCTGGCAGAGGAGGACACTGAGTACCGCAAGAAGTAGTCTTCTACCTCGTTCTTTTCTGATAGCAAACTCTACATCTATAATATGGTTTGCTCTTTTTCTTTGCTCCAGAAACATGGTTGGCAAAGTGCCTAACTGGCAGCCTCAAAACATCCTCCACAACAGATGAAGTAGAGGATGCTGCTTTTACAGCAGCAAGACTTTCAGTTATAATCAACTGAAAATAAAGGAAAGATATCTGTCTTCCTGTGGTAGTTGTGGAAATGTACCTTTTTTAGGGGTACACAGGTGCAGGGTCACCCTTTTGTCCATGGGTTCAAAGACCAACAAAATAGAGCTCAGCACTGGAATTGGAAATAAATAACAAGTTTATTAATCACTCATGAGTGGGACCACGTCCACACAGCACTCTCAAGTGCTGCCTGAGGTAGTACTCTGAAGTCACAGAACACAGGTGTTTTATACAGGTTTTCTGCACTGGAAGCATGTGAACAGAAATAGGGAGAACAAGTTTTAGAAATAGTTTTCAGCAAACAAGGGCAGATGAATAACCACTTGGTGAGCAAAGTGGGAGGGGGAACTACTCATCTCAACGTTAGTGAAGAAACTAACGCCTGCCCAGGCTCTTAGGGCACCATCTGTTTTGTTGTTTACCGACGAATTGAAATGCCGGAGGAGAAGAAATCGAATGCTACAAACGTTTGTAGTAAAAACGTGATGCTCGCTATTGGACTAACTTTGACTGTTGTCATTATTGCTGTCATAATGTGGGTTGTAGAGGAAGTAGCTCCGGCTTGAAACTTACTGACCTCTACTACTCCTGTCCCCACCGAACATCATTATTTTACTCTTCCCTATCATGAAAGAAAGCACCAAATGTCGTACCTCATTAACACTTTCATGCAAATGTTGCATCATACTCATAATGCTACAAACACTACCAACTGCTGGGTATGTGGAATGATGCCAGCACATCAGAAGAAGGGAGGAACGCCTCTCATTCCCTTGCCATTCTCGCATAATGGCTCCTGTGGAGTCTGGTTCGCACTGTTGTGGGCCTCCTAAATTGCTAATATCACTCTAGCTGATGTAGGAGGACTTAATGCAAAGCTTAATAAAGTTTGTTACTCCGATGAGGAAGGAGACCCACGAGCCAAAGGAACTGTTTGGAAAATGGAGGAGTATCGCAGAGGAAATTCCTCCACACGTTTTTCCCAACACTCGAACAGCCAAGGGTAACAGGCGTTTTGTCATCGCTGTTACTAGAGCCGGAGCAAATCTTTGTGTGAGCAGTTTTGGTAGTATCCCAGTGGGAAAAAGTTACTCTACCACAGTGTTGAACATTACTGGAACGAACAATAGCACTTATCTATCATCGCACAACACTTATTTCATTTGTGGGATTAAAGGCTACTGTAATCTACCAATCGGATAGTCCGAAACATGCTATGTGTCCTTCTTGCTTCCTCCTGTGTTCCTAGCACCCGCATCTTATCATAAAGATCAAATAGCCAGTCTTTAACCACCCAGGACAGTGGCTCAAACAGTCTCTTTCTGCGCTGAAATGTCTTTCTTCCTGGATCAAAGCAGATATCTAGATGTACCAGGGATTGTGTGGTCCGCGAAGACTTCCTCAGGTCCTTCAGGTGACGCAGCTAGTCTTCTCTCGGTGACCAAAATGTTACGATGATCTGTCAGCACAGCAGGGCTCACGAAGGAAGAGCTTCCCGCACCTACTGATAAATAGAAGACAAGCTGTCAGTTAACTGGGACATATAGTCACTCCTCAACATGTCTGGGGTAACTAATACTGGTGCAGAAATAAGGGCTTGGCGTAACTGTTGGAAGGCGCTCTGGCACTCAGTAGTCCATGGGAGGGGGAAAAAAAGGGCCACCAAAGGTTTAATAATGTGTGAAAAACTGCCTACAAAAAGAAGTAAGACCAATCAGTGCACGAACATCCTTCTGAGTGCGGGTTACAGGAGCGTCTAGAATGGTCAGAATGCTGTTTGGGGTGAGTGCATGTCCCCCCTTAGATTGGAAGTGACCTAAAGAGGTAACCTGCTCCCGACATTATTGCAATTTCTTGCACGAAAATTTGTGATGATGGGAGTCAAGAAATGATAACAATAAGAGTGTTCCTTCTTCACATTAGGTAAGGACGCCAAAGCGGCATCCTCATTGACAAGACAGGATCTCTCAACCATTGGATAATTGTTATTTAAAATAACACGCACACCTTCCGAAGAACAACGTATTGTGGCATGAAAACAATTAATCATATCGATACCCACAATGTTGTCCGGCATGGTAGAGGACAACAAAAATGGACATACTACAGTGAATTTGTCAAGTCCGAATTCAAGTGACTGTGAAAGTGGGCTAGGTGTAGGTGTCCCATCGAATCCTATCGATGTTATCATTTTGTTGGACAAGAGAGCCCTAGGAACCAATTTTTTAGACAGAGCACTACGGATAGCCCCTGTATCAACCAGAAACCGAACAGTAGATCCAAAGACATTTGCGTCAACAGAAGGACCCATTTGATCTACTGACACCTCAACCAGTTCCTTACCCCATCCTAGGCATCCCTATGCATAATCGGAATCTGCAAGGGCATCAGCAAAATAATCAGACATTTGGTATTGATTTCCTTTATCAAAAGTATTAAAGTAATTTGGTCCTTGTTCAACTGCTTCAAATCTGGGGCGTGCGCCTATACCTCCCCTGTTTTCTGAATTCCCTGGGCGTCTTCTCACACTACCCCTTCCCCGTTGGTACTGCTGACTTTGCAAAAGAGGGCACTCAGAATGCCAATGCTCAGTCTCTTTACAATAAGCACACTGAACAGGGGACAAATTTGCTCAAGGGAGAGGGGGCACCCCAGGTTTATACATTGTACAACCGCCTCTTCCACCTCCCCTAAATGGTGGACCATATACTTGAGCCAACATAACTTTTGTCTTTAATTCTTTAACCTTCTTATCCTCCCTGCCTTTCGCTTCCTGTTCCTGTCGCTCATAATATTGGGCCATAGTCAAAAGGGAAACTGGGGAAGACGTGGTCCAAGAACTCTCGCTGTCCTTTAAGCAACTAGTTTTTACTGGTAACATATTAGCAACAAATTTGTCAACAAACAAATGCTTACCCATATCATCGGCCAAGGACTGACCACTAAAATCATGGAATGTTTCCTCAAACCTTGAAAAGAAGTCAGAAACTAACTCATCCTTTTTCTGTTTACAGGACGCTAACATAGTCCAATCTATTTTCTTAGGGGGTAGGAGAATCTTTAACTTGGTCCCAATAGCTATAGGAAGATCTAATATCTCCTTCTGAGGTTTCTATGCAGGCTCCCTTTCCGCATCTATTTGTACTAAATGTTCCCAAGTATCACCATATGCTACATTGTCATCTATTTTACGTATTGTTCTCCACATATCAGGAGGCAAAATAAGCCCAAAGAACATATCAATATCTGGCAAAGTCATAGTGCAGGAGCTAATGACTCCTTCCACCTCCTCATAGAAGGCTGCAGGATTTTTCCGGGGGTCGGGCAAAGCAGCTTTAAGAGCCATCACATCAGCTCTACTCCAAGGAGTGTAAACGCAATTATATATAAAGTATCTCTTTGCATCATTCGAGGTTTTATCATAATTTGTTCCTGCACCCTTAGGAGTAACATAAAGGGGTGCAGCTTCACGCATAGGTTTTATAGCAACTGTACTTCAGGTGCAACCTCATCCACCGGAGAATCTACTTTCTGTGCTTGGGATTGAACTGCTTCTACATCTTTCTGTTTTCTAGCTAATTCTTGCTCCTTTCGTAAACGTAATGTTGCGTCTCAAATTTTAACCATTCGTCTAATCATATCAGATAAAGCCGAAAAAGGGAAAGACCCATCTGTTAATTGTATATAATCAGTATTGATATCCTTTGGCTCTAATTCCTAAGAAATTTATCTATAATCAAATTTTAACTCCCAAGCAAATTTTACTACAAAATATAATTGCTCTGTATTTTTGACTGTTGAATCATTGTTACAATGAACGATGCAGCGTGAGGCCGGCGAACCTCCTCCCTAGCAATAGTTTTTAATTGATCTTTTTCTTCTCTAGTCAAAGTAGAGTGAGTCTGTCGCCCATCCTGCTTATCTTGTTCTTTATCGTCTGAAGACAAATACTGGTCGTCAGAAACCTCATCAGGGGCATTTGGATTGGGAAATGACGGGGTCTGGGGCGTTCTAATAGGATGCAGTCATCCTGAGGTTTATTAAGTATGGGTTAAATAGGGTGCCTAATAGGGTACTGGCCATTCGCCTCTAATCAATTTTCCCTAACTTTTTCTTTCTATTTTTTCCTTCTTTTCTTTATTTTTTTAATTCTAGCGCTTTTTTATGTATCGTTTTACGTTGTACTATTTCTGCTATGGCTTCTGCTCTCTTCATTCTCTCTGGTACTTCTTTCTCCCACATATGCACTCAATCAAACATATCCTATCTACTTTTTCTTTTAAATAAACACTGCTCTACATATGGAACCTTTTTTAAAAAAGAATCAAATGACCCCATTCACTGGCCATTACAGATCAGAATCTTTTTTTGGGTATTAGTTCCACAGTGGACCATACATTATGAAAGAAATACCATATTTGATATACATATCTCTATCAGGTGTCCCCTCTGGGGGAGCCCGCTGACTTTTTTTTAAAGTTTACTTTGGTACCACCAGAGCAGCAACACCACCTACGGAGTGTGCTGAGAACAAGCATGTTTTACAAATATGTGTAAAATATTACTACTCCAAAATGGTTAAAAAGGAGAACAAGGGGGGCGTGGCCAAGATGGCGGCGGAGTAGGACGTGTTGTGTGTCCCCTCCGGCACCCGGCCCTGCATAGCCTTGCTTAGCGACGGCTCCCGGAGTCTCTCTGAGCGGAAAACTGCTCCTTAACTCCTCCGAAGCGGGGACCAGCGTTGGGGCGACTTTCGAGATCCCCGGTCCCGGGAGACGCGATCCTGAGACGACGGTGCTGCCTGATACCCGGGGCCTGCACGGCGCTCCGGTCTGGGGCCTTTCCTGAGGCGGGAGACGGCTCGGTGCGGCTCGACGGCCGGAGAGAGGAGTGAGAGCCTGCGCTGCCTGGCGGAAGCCTCTCAACCCCCTGTGTCGCGGGCGGCTGCCTGCCTGACGCCGGACTTGGAGCCTCGGGAGGAGGCGGGGCTTGCGGCCGCGGCGGCCTAAGTGAAGAGCGGCCGGCGGACTACTCGAGGCCGGGGATCGCGGCCTAGTCCTGGTCCTGGTCCGGGAGGCGGTCGGCGCTGTCCCTGGGGCCGATCTGTTGCGGCAGCGAGGGCGGACCTGCCCCCCGTGTGAGGAGGTGCTGCGGGCGGCTGCAGACTGGGGGACAGCCCTCCTTAACGCCAGGTATCTACGTGCACCGGCGGGAGCGGATTGGAGGGGGGAGCAACCGTGCATGCTGCCCAGGGAGAGCCACGGTTGAGCTGCTCGCCCAGCGCCCGCAACATTCCCGCAGTGGCAACTCGGATTAGCGGAGTGTTCATCTGGAGGTGGGCCTACCTGGCGGCCGAATCCCCGGAGGGAAGCAGACCCGGTGGGCAGCTTGTGGAGGACGACCGGCCTTGGAATCAGAGCGGGGTGCCATGAGCCGGGGTCACTGACTGTCCGGTGAGGTAGTGGGCCTAGCTGACCTGCATTGCTGTGGGCCGGCTCACCTGGCACCGCCTCCCGTCTCCCCCCTGTAGACACCCTTGGGGCGCTGGACATTGCGACTGCCTCTGATTCTTGGGGCATTGATAGGCAGCTGGTGAGCCTGTGGTTTCCTTTGCCCACCCTCCATTCCTCTGCGGGACGCTCTTCTGACTCCTAGGGGCAGGGACCTGGAGAAGGGATGGCCAATAATCCCCGTAAGGTGAAGGCTGGGAAGGAGGGGACTGCCAGGAGCTCTCAGCCTCCGGCCTCCCCGGGCCAGAGTTCGTCGTCAGGGAGATCTGATGATGAGGCCCCGGCAACTAAGGCCTTCATGAAGGAACTCTTTTCCTCCATTAAAGACGATATATCGGAGCTTCGCGCCCAGCTTACGTCGGATCTTCGCGAGGTGCGGCGGGATGTCGATGGCATCGGGGAAAGGGTGGCCACCCTGGAAGATCACGACCTCAGCACAGCCAATGATGTACACTTGCTGCAGCAGGACGTGCTCCGCCTGATGGAACAGAATATAGACTTGCAGGCCCATGCTGAGGACCTGGAGAACCGCTCCCGCCGAAATAACATTCGCATCAGGTGGGTCCCCTGGGAAGGCGAGGCGGGAGATCTCCGAGGATATGTGCAAGCTCTCTTCCTCCAGATTCTGGATGAGGAAGACGTACAGGAGGTCAGAATGGATCGGGTCCATAGAGTGGGCTTGCCGAGGTGGAATGGAGGTCCCCCCCCTGATATCCTGGTGTGTGTCCACGATTTCCAGGTCAAGGAACGGATTTTGAGGAAGGCGCGTGATCTCCCCTCTCTGCAATTTAGAGATCATCGACCTCAGCTGTACCAGGACCTCGCTGCGTCGACGCTCCAGAAGAGGCGCGAGTTCCGTCCCGTCACTACCTACCTCCGAGAGCACAATATCTCCTACTCCTGGGGCCACCCTTTCCGAATTATTTTCCGGTGGCAGAATAGGCTGGCACAGATTTGTTCCCTCCGGGAAGCAAAGGAACTGTTGGGGATTGGGGATGAGTCCCCGACACCCGAGCATCGGAGTCCCTCGCCACGGAGAAGACGCCGTTCCTCATCCTGGCACAGGGTGGGCCCGGAGAATCGCAGGAGGCCTGACCGCACGACTAGTCTTCAAGAGCGGGGGAATGCAGTGGCCTCTGTGGCCTCCGCCACGCTTCCGCCTTCACAACAGAGCTCTGGGGCGGCCTGATCTTCGCTCCACATGCCTTGGTGCCGGAGGGGCACGCACCTGCAGGTAACGGGGCTATGAATGTACTTTCCGAGAAGACACCCCGGTCTTTGGCCCTGGGAGACTCGTTCTTGGGTCTCCACCTACGCCCCTTGGGAGACTATCTTCGGGGTCTGTCCACTTTAGGGCTTGCTTTGTTTGTGTTTTGGGTTGTTGGGGAGTTGGGGGGCAGAGGGGGGGCGGGATGGGGAGGGATGGGGTGCTGTTGGGTGGGGGGGGGCGGGGGGTTGGGGGGGAGGAGGGGTGGTGACGACGAGTGGTCGATTGTGCGTGTGAGGACTGGAATGCCGGCCTGCTACTGTTGGTTGTGGAGGGCGCCTGTCCTTCTATGCCGGGCCTCGGAGGCTGGTTGTTGGTTTGAGAACGTGAGCTGGGAGTGGTACGGGTGGAGCCGATTCTGGGTGGAGGGGAGAGAGCTCCCGGGCCTGGGAGTTGTCTGGAGAGGGGGACTCCAGGGAGGGGGGGTCCGCTGGCTATGGTTGCTGGAGAGCTGGAGGGCCTGATATACTCACATGCCTATTAGCTTGGGAACTTGGAACGTGAAAGGCCTTAACTCGCCACAGAAGCGCCTGAAGTTGTGGAAATATCTTTTGGATCACCACTTAGACGTGGTGGGGCTCCAGGAGACCCACCTGGCCCGTAGGGATGAGCTCAGGCTCCGACATAAGCAGTTTCCACTCATATACAGATCTTCCGCTTCTACCAAGCATAGAGGGGTGGCTCTTTTATTCAGGTCTTCCATTCAATTCCAGCCTCTGGGAGTGAATAGCGATAAGGAGGGCAGGTGGTTGATGGTTAAAGGGATGCTTCAGGGGCGCCTGTGTACGTTTGTAGTGGTGTATGTGCCGAATGCCCAGCAGAATAACTTTCTTCAGGGGCTGTTGGATGCCGTGGGGGCCTTCGTCGAGGGTCACCTGGTGGTTATGGGGGACTTTAATATGGTGTGGGATCAGGCTGTGGACAGCTCCCGTGCCCAGAGGACGGACTCTGGTGTCTTTTCCGCTGTCACTAAACGAAGGATGGAGGAACTGGGCCTTCTAGATGGATAGCGTGCAGTGAACACACAGTCCAGGGACTATACATTTTTTTCTCATGTGCACCACACCTACTCACGCATTGACTATGTTTTTGTGAATCAGGCCCTCAGGGGAGATGTCCGAGCTTCTAAGATTTTTCCTCTCTCTGTCTCAGATCATGGCCTCTTGACACTCCAGCTTCAGTGGTCGGTGAGGGGGGATGGGTATCGGAAGTGGTACTTTCCGGCAGCTCTGGTGCGTGACGAGGCATCCTGTAAGGAACTTAGGAAAGCTATTAGGGAGTTCTTAACGCTTAACCCGAGCTCGGACACTTCGATATTTAACACTTGGGATGCTTGTAAGGCCTCACTGAGGGGCACCTGCATAGGGCTTAACGCGGCTCTTAACCGCCTGCGTAGGGTGGAGCGGGAGACATTGGAGGTTGAGCTTGAGAAACTTGAGCGGGTCCACAAACTGAACCCTTCTCGCATGACACTTCGACCTCTGTCGGCTATTAGGGGGAAGTTTTAGGCACATTACACCAATCGCTCTGAACTAACCCTCCTGCGTTTGCGCCGGGGGTCGTATGCTCAGGGGAACAAAGTGGGCCGCCATTTGGCGCGCCAGCTCCGAGAAAAGAGGGAGAGGGAATATATAGGGGGGATCCGGGATTCAGGAGGCACGATGCATCATCGGGATGAGGACAAGGCGGGTATTTTTGGACGATTCTACGAGACACTTTATAAGGGGGACTCTCTAGCTACGGAGGAGCAAGACGCCTTTTTGTCTGGCCTCCCCCTCCCGCAAGTCTCTGACGCTGGCAATGACCAACTGACTGCCCCCTTTACTAGGGACGAGGTCCTGGTGGCGATCAAGGCCCTGAAACCCAATAAAGCCCCTGGGCCTGATGGGTATACAGCTTATTTTTATCAATCGTTTGCCTCGGAACTTGTAGATTGCCTAGTTTCCCTTTTTAATAGCATGGCAACTGCCGGGGAGACCACGGGCACTATGGCTGAGGCTCTGATATCTGTGATCCCCAAACAGGGGAAGGATCCCTCCAGCTGTACTTCGTACCGCCCTATAGCCTTATTGAATGTGGATGTCAAACTTTACTCCTCTCTCGTCGCCCGCCGGTTGCAAGATTTGATGCCGGCCATCATACACCCGGACCAGTCAGGCTTCATTAAAGGGCGGCAGACTCATGACAATTTACGGAGAGTGATTCACCTGATTGAGAGGGCCTCTAGGTTCCGGATTCCTGCTGTATTGGTGGGTCTGGATGCGGAAAAGGCCTTTGACCGGGTCGATTGGGGCTTTCTGTTCCGCACCCTGACTGCTTTTGGATTCTCACCCAATTCCTAACGATGCTTCAGGCAAATTTCCATCGACCAACCTCGAGGGTGTTGGTTAACGGACACCGGTCAGCTGCGTTCCCCCATTCCAGAGGTACGAGACAGGGGTGCCCTCTCTCCCCCCTTCTCTTTGCCTTGAGTATTGAGCCTGTGGCGCTAGCGATCCGGGAGAATGACCACATCAAGGGCATACCCTTCACGGGGGAGCAACATAAAATATCTCTCTTTGCAGACGATGTCCTGCTGTCTTTAGGTGACCCCGCTCGATCCCTACCATCTGTCCACGAGGAGCTATCCCGGTTCGAAGCAGTGGCGGGATTCCAAGTCAATTTTGACAAGTCGCAGGTCCTGAATTTGACCCTCCCGTCAGCGGAGGTGGATCGGCTACGCGGGCTGACGACCCTGTCTTGGACCCCCTCGTCCTTACTGTACCTGGGGGTACACCTCACGCCAACGGTGGGCTCCCTCTTTGCGGCGAACTTCCCCCCCCTGTTGGCCTCGGTGCGCAATGACCTTGACCGGTGGAAGCCGAAATACCTTTCGTGGCTCGGCCGGATACATGCGCTTAAAATGGTCCTCCTCCCCAAGTTCCTTTACCTTTTTCAGGCCCTGCCCATCCCTTTAGACACGGACTTCTTCCGCCGCCTGAAAACGATGATGCTGAAGTTTGTTTGGCAGGGGGGCCGGGCTCGGATACCCTTTACGACACTCCGTCGGCCGAGGGAGGAGGGGGGAGTCGGGCTCCCGGACATGCTGCTGTATTACAAGGCCGCACAGTTACGGGTGATAGTGGAGTGGACCCAACAGCTTTCGGAGAAGCACTGGCTACATATGGACCGGTCGGTGGCGGGTAGGTCGATCTGGGACCTGGCCTGGAAGCCTAAAGTGGATCGGCCAAAGAATGCTTACATCAGCACTCCCACTAGCACGGTTCTAAAGGTGTGGGATACGCTCACTGGTGACGAACGATGGACCACCTTCCCCTCTCCCTTCACTCCCATCCACTTTAATCCGGCCTTCCCGCCGGCCGCTCAGGAGGGTCCCTACCGTCAGTGGCGTGAGGGTGGATGCCGGGCACTCACGCACTTGTTTCATGGGAACGTGCCCCTCACCTTCCACAATTGTATGCGTGATTATGGTCTTTTACCTACAGAGCGCTACCGTCATGCCCAGCTCCTTCATTGGGCGACCTCGGAGGGGGTCCGTGAGGCTGCTACTCGTCCACTCTCTCTCTTTGAATCCTTCTTGCTTCGCACCTCGACGATGCGGGGGGCGATTTCGTTTTTATACAGCCTGCTCCTGCGCACGGTGGTTGCCCCTCGCCCTCGATATATGGAGCGGTGGGAGAGCCTTTTGGAGCGGGACATTTCTGATACGGAATGGAAACACCTCTGGAGAGATGTGGCTGCGCTCAACCACTCTGTGAGCCTTCGAGAAGCCCACCTGAAAACAATGTATGACTAGTACCTGTACCCCTCCAGGCTCCATCGCATCTTTCCTACGTCATCGGATCGATGTTGGAGAGGGTGTGGCCTGCTGGGCGACTTCCAACATATTTGGTGGGATTGCCCGATCATCCGCCCCTTCTGGTCGGAAATACTCTCCCACATCAAGGAGATATTGGGGTACCCGATCTCGGACTCGATGGCTCATGTCCTGCTGGGTCTTCGAGACCCATTGTTGGAACACCAGACTAAGGCTGATAAGCGTATCCAGTGGCTGTGCCTCGGGGCGGCTAAGCTCATCCTGGCAGCGGCGTGGAAAAAGCCGCAAGCACCGGCTGTATCATTGTGGCACTCGAGGTTGTGGGGCCTTCTGAGCATGGAAAGAATGTCGGACATCTTCCTGGGGGATTTTAAGAATTTCCACTTCCGGTGGGGTCCACTAGTTCGCTTTTTGTCATCTGGCCTACCATCGGCGGTATGCCCGCCCACGCTACGAGCCTTGCATTTGTTTCAAGTATGATTGGTTTGTGTGTCCTCCCTCCGAGATATGGTGGGAGCGTGGATGTGTCGTCACCACCGGGGAAGGGTGGGGGTTGGGGGTAGAACCAGTTGGGGTTTTGTTATTCTTCATTGTTGCGGCTCTGCTTAGCTTGGGGCCTGGGGAATTCTATGGCTTCATGTACCTTTCTTTTATTGCTGCTGGACAGTATTTCTGCGGACAATTGAGAAGGCACGAGCGTTGTGTCTGACATTCCCTGATGAAGCGTGTACTATTGTAGCTTGCTTCCAGCTTTTTCATTTATTGCATACTACACTCCCCTGTGTGGGATTTGTGGCGGAGTTGTCGCCTATTCTTTTCCTTTCCCCCTTTCTTCCCTTCCCTCTTTCTTTTGAACAAATGCAATAAAAATATATTTTACAAAAAAAAAGGAGAACAATCTCCACATTACCTGCCTTCAAACTTTGCAAAGATTGAATAACAAATCCAAACAAAAAGCCCAGGCTTAACAAATCAAGAGTGCCGCTTTAGCGACCTTACTAAACAGAAGACTCCAACTACCACCTGCTGATCTCTGGTCGACCTAATGGTTACTTCAAAATTGCGCCAAAGAAAACCCAAGTTGAGACCGGCCACCACCTGGGGAGTCAAATCGGGAAAACCGGAAAATTCACGTTGGTCTGTAAAGACAAAGGTCTCCTCGTGCAGTGCGCTTCCTCAGCAAAATTCCAGTCTTCCGTCAAGACCACTCCTTTGGACGGCCACGTCTCCAATGGGGCCCCACGAGTCAGGCGCCAACTGTGGAAATGTACTCAGCTGAGCTGAGCTCATCATGAAAGTTGGAAGGCTCGCACGCTGGGCTAATTCCCCTGCTGTGCTGAGCGTTCTATGGAAACGGGTGTGGTCATGACGAGCTCAGCTCGTCATGAGCACACGAGAACCGTGGCTCATGACGAGCTGAGATCGTCATGACCACTGGGGCGCTGTGCGCGCCCCCTCTTCCCCCAGCACAGCGGGGGAATGTGCCCCGCAGCCAAGGGGTTAACAGGTGCACTGGCAGCTACAACCCTTAGCACATACATTGCTTTTAGCTGAGTCAGGAAGTCAACTAAAATAGATAGCACAAGCAGAATGAAATGACAAAAGAATTACGAAGGAAACTTAAATGGATACCACAGCCAAAATGGATGTCCTTTATGCCAAGTAAAATACTACGTTTTCCACATAGTCTAACAGTAAACAACATGTACATTGTATGCTGCCAACAGTATCAGGTGTGTAGCCAATTGCTTATACCATGTCCAAGTTTTACAACTTGCATTATGGTTGAAGTACCAGGTCCATTTTATTCACTCAGCCTATGTACTTGCTATAATCACGTATACAGTTGGCTTCTGAACTTTTGCCGTCTGACCCCAAATCAGATCTGGAATAGTGCCCTCATTATGGAATGTTGTGAACACATATACATCCTCACATCAAAATCACACTAAGGATCCAAGGGAGACAATCCCAAATGAGAACATATCACTCCCTACCAATATATATAACTCTCACAAAAATATATGTTTTACTTACACCGTTATTTTTTTTTCAATTTAATAGGGAAAAGTATTCCTTTATAAGGACGAGAACCCTCACTCACCTGAGGGTGACATGCTTCATCATGGGGCTCCCTCCTCACATCGGGGCCGCAAGGTCCCGGATGTGGGCTACAACTCTCCACCAAAATCAGTGGGTGGAGAGGAGCTGAGGCATTTTAAATGAAGGATGCCGCTGAGAAGTGTGAGTGAGTGTGGTGCTGAGTACAAAATTAAAACAGGTGAAAAGTTAAAACTATCTCCTGGGACTCAATATATTTATTCAATGGTACCCTTGGATAGGATTTAAAATAGAGAGGACGGGGGTTCAGAGCAAATATACCCCCTTAATGGTCAACATGTTTCTGCCTTTTCTAGACTCCAACCGGAGTTCATAGGCATTCTTCAGAACCATTAAACAATCAAGTCATTGCGTTACAGTCATAGAATTAATGAGATGGCTATACTGGCCGTGATTATTTAGAGTCACGAAGATGATGGGTGATTAATACACCATCTCCATCTGATGGGGACAAATGTGTTACCTCTCTACAGCTATATGGTACCCCATGGCCAACTCGGCTACAGTACTCGTCAGAGTTCGCTGGGTGCAGGGGGGGTCCTGCATATCTGAGAATTTTACTGCTAGTAGTTTCTTTGAGTGCAAAGCAGCACTCTTGGCTTTTTGGAGCTTCTTACAAACAATCTTCCTGAGGGAATCCTTTGCAGTGCCTTCAAATTGTACCACAAGCCACAGTGCAAGCTTTTTACAGCTCACTAAACACTGGACACCTATTTAGAAGTTATTCACATAAAGGTTTTAACTTTCATGAAGGGGTGACAGGACAAGCCCCAAAACAATGTTCTCACTTGTTCGTAGAGTGGAAGGGCAACTAGCAGGGTTTATAGTGGAGTCCATGACAGTATGTACTCCAGTAGAATGTTGCACAACATATATATATATTACTGCCATAACAAGCTATTTTGCTTAATATGTATTGCCTGAGCAGCAGCCACTTTTTGTAGAGGATCAAGGGCTCATCAACCTTTATATTTCTAGGAGTAGTAATCCTTAGAAACGTACAGATAAATTTTCCATGACAGGCTGAATTTTGGTCAACCTCTCATGCTACGGATGGCTCCAGTGCAATGCTGCAGAATGATCACCAAAGTGCAACAAATGCTTTCTGTCTGGGCATGGCAGGATGACAGGTGCAAATCTGGGTTTTGCCTAAACTGTTGAAATAGACCAGTAACACTGTATGGTCGATTTGTGCACTATTCCCATGGTAAGTGTAAGCCCAAAACCTTTTTCAAATTCCGAAGCGAAGTCGAAGTCCACAGGTGTACTCTAGAATGTCTTACCAGAATGCCCCCATGTTCCCTCAGAAACTGTTTGCCATGCAACTTTGTTTGGTACACAATTTCCTCAAGGAAGCCATCATCCAGAAAGAGATGGAAGTTGCAAATAGTCGAAATATTTGCAGTATTTACTTTATATACAGTGTTGCCTGTATAAGGGGGAATTTGTGGTTGCACTAAATTGGAAGACTGTCAAGTGAGCACTCTCCCTGTGCTCGGCATGGTAGCTGTCTGCAAAGGGACAACACAACAACCATTGGCATGTTCCTAAGAATCATTGGAAGACAAATCATTATTTGATGGCACTCAGCCAACTGAAATATCACTACCAGATTCTGAACCATGATCTTCTCCCTCATTTGCAGTCTCAGTATTGGAACCTGCCTCAGACCCTTTCTGTGTTATCCAATTTAGGGCCAGGGCAACAGTCATCTACCAAAACACCACTCCTGTTAACTGTCTGACACTTTCCTCCTGAAATACTGTGCCTTTGGTAAAATGGGGGGAGATGTACATGTGTGTTTGTGATATGAATTAGAATGGGATTCATTCATAATCATGTATCATCTGGGTTGATTCCTACAAATTCGCAGGATTTTAAGACAGATGTAATTGTCTTGTGTATGCTCTCTCTCCCTTTCATTTTTAACTCCTTCTACATTGTTTTTAAACTGCTGATCTATGTGTAATTTTTTTAGTGGTGTATTTTTAACAAACGTTTTTTAATGATTACTTCTTTGTACTGTAGTCTTAGCTTTGGAAGGATTATATAAAATAACATGCAATGATATATGGAATGATTTGTGATTAAATCCTTGAGATAAAACCTCGGAATTTTTCGAAGCACTTGATTTACCCATGATTGGGGTTATAAATGTTTGATGTATGAGTATATGACATTGGATATATGAATGTATAGTTGGCAATCTGGTGTTCTATATTGTGTTTCTAAAGGGAAAACGTGTGACCTAATAGTTTTATACAGAGCGCTGTCCCTTTGGGATTGTGAGGTCCATCTCATTACATTTATTTGTGATATGAATAAAACATAAAACGGACAGCTGAGAGAAATAAAATCAGCACATGAATATAATATCTTCAATGAAACAATTCATTTTTATTGAAACCAGAATAGATTTGTATCTCAATAATCAACTCATATACATAGGATACACAAGGCCCATACTTTCTGTATTCATTCCAAAGACAAGACAAGAGTCACTGACCAAAAATGAAATCAAACTAGGTAGTTATATTAAGGACTTGATTTCTATTAAAAATCTGTTTTTCAGATGCCTATATCTTTGGCGCTGGTTGACGAATTTTCACGAAATCTCCCAAATAAATTCAACACTCAGCTTGTGTCTGAAAAGTTTTGGGGTGATCCGTCAAATCAGGGCTAAGAAAAAGGAGGGGTCCCAAAATACATTTCCCCCATGTAAATTTCCATAGGACCATTGAACAAGCCTGCAGCCCGAACTCCTGGATGGAAATACACCGAATTTGCCAGAAAAGTAGACTTGGTTACACAGATCACGTTTTCACTTATTTGGTGTAAATCTATTCACTAGTTTTGGAGATATTAACTGTGAAGCACATTTTGCGTGAATTCACGCGCTACAGCAAAGTGCTGATTGGCTGGCCGCACCTTCACAAAAAAGTTGCGGCCGCCATTTTGTTTGTCAGAGAAACAGTCCCTGGGCTGAAAATGCGCAAATTGAATAAAGGGGTCAGGTGAGATGTTTCCTGACCACTTGTACATGTTGTAAAAGAGGACGGAGCAAGTATCCTGGGGTCAGAAATGAGAAAAAAACGTTTCTTTTTGCCACTTGCTAAATCTGCATATCCCTCGCTGTGTACAGCATGGCCCCTGTGTAACTCCACGGGGTTCTGTGAATTTAGCAGGACTTGAAAGAAATATATATATATATATATATTGTTATTACACTCTTGCTTCCTCTCAGAGCTATTCATATACCCATACACAACCACTCACATACCCATACAGACACTCTCCCATCCACTCTTACAACCATACAGACCCTCTCTTACCCATTCACAAACCCGTACAGAGAATCTTACACCCACAGTTACACCTATATAGACACTTTTACAACCACTCACATACCTATTCAAACACTGTCACTCCGATTCAGACATCATGTTACACCCATTCACAAACCCATACAGAGGCTGTCACATGCACAATTACATCCATAGAGACTTTCACACCCAGTCACATACCCATACAGACCCTTTCACACCCAGTCTTACTGCTATGTAGACACTGTAACACCCATTCACAAACCCATACAGAAAGTCTCACACCAGTCTTACACCTATATATGCACTTTTACACCCAGTCAAATCCCATATATACACTGTCACAACCATTTCCATATCTTATAGACACTGTCACACCCATTCACAAACCCATACCAAGACTTTCACATGCATAATTACATCCATATAGAAACTATCACACTCAGTCACATACCCATAGAGACCCTCTCACATCCATTCTTTTACACTCATTCAGAAACCCATACAGAGACAGTCACATCCACACTTACATCTATATAGACAGTTTTACATCAAGTTACAGATTTTGGAAAAGGGGGGTGGTGATGGACAGAGTTTCTGAATGATGCAGAATACTCTTACCAAGTCAAGAGATCATGGTTTTAATCCATCACCGTTTTTTAGCTCACTGCACCATCCCAGCTCAGAACCTGGCTATATGCAAATTGGTCTGTTCCTGTCCCAGTGCATGATGGGAACAGGGCAAACCAAACTACCAAGCCAATTCTTATACTGGGAAGGAAACAAGCTCCCGGGGACCGGTTTCTGGCATCACAGCCTTCTTCGGCCCGGTTTGCTTGAATCCTGATGGTGCAATGAGCAAGGGACTCACGTCTGAGTATACCCTCCCACACATAGTGTGGATAAAACCGATTTTGGAAAAGGGGGGTGGTGATGGACAGAGTTTCTGAATGATGCAGAATACTCTTACCAAGTCAAGAGATCATGGTTTTAATCCATCACCGTTTTTTAGCTCACTGCACCATCCCAGCTCAGAACCTGGCTATATGCAAATTGGTCTGTTCCTGTCCCAGTGCATGATGGGAACAGGGCAAACCAAACTACCAAGCCAATTCTTATACTGGGAAGGAAACAAGCTCCCGGGGACCGGTTTCTGGCATCACAGCCTTCTTCGGCCCGGTTTGCTTGAATCCTGATGGTGCAATGAGCAAGGGACTCACGTCTGAGTATACCCTCCCACACATAGTGTGGATAAAACCGATTTTGGAAAAGGGGGGTGGTGATGGACAGAGTTTCTGAATGATGCAGAATACTCTTACCAAGTCAAGAGATCATGGTTTTAATCCATCACCGTTTTTTAGCTCACTGCACCATCCCAGCTCAGAACCTGGCTATATGCAAATTGGTCTGTTCCTGTCCCAGTGCATGATGGGAACAGGGCAAACCAAACTACCA
The DNA here is from genome assembly GCF_964261635.1 of Lissotriton helveticus. Lineage (NCBI taxonomy): Eukaryota > Metazoa > Chordata > Amphibia > Caudata > Salamandridae > Lissotriton > Lissotriton helveticus. The sequence continues at coordinate 800,235,375 of NC_136069.1, forward strand.
AGCCAATTCTTATACTGGGAAGGAAACAAGCTCCCGGGGACCGGTTTCTGGCATCACAGCCTTCTTCGGCCCGGTTTGCTTGAATCCTGATGGTGCAATGAGCAAGGGACTCACGTCTGAGTATACCCTCCCACACATAGTGTGGATAAAACCGATTTTGGAAAAGGGGGGTGGTGATGGACAGAGTTTCTGAATGATGCAGAATACTCTTACCAAGTCAAGAGATCATGGTTGTAATCCATCACCGTTTTTTAGCTCACTGCACCATCCCAGCTCAGAACCTGGCTATATGCAAATTGGTCTGTTCCTGTCCCAGTGCATGATGGGAACAGGGCAAACCAAACTACCAAGCCAATTCTTATACTGGGAAGGAAACAAGCTCCCGGGGACCGGTTTCTGGCATCACAGCCTTCTTCGGCCCGGTTTGCTTGAATCCTGATGGTGCAATGAGCAAGGGACTCACGTCTGAGTATACCCTCCCACACATAGTGTGGATAAAACCGATTTTAGAAAAGGGGGGTGGTGATGGACAGAGTTTCTGAATGATGCAGAATACTCTTACCAAGTCAAGAGATCATGGTTATAATCCATCACCGTTTTTTAGCTCACTGCACCATCCCAGCTCAGAACCTGGCTATATGCAAATTGGTCTGTTCCTGTCCCAGTGCATGATGGGAACAGGGCAAACCAAACTACCAAGCCAATTCTTATACTGGGAAGGAAACAAGCTCCCGGGGACCGGTTTCTGGCATCACAGCCTTCTTCGGCCTGGTTTGCTTGAATCCTGATGGTGCAATGAGCAAGGGACTCACGTCTGAGTATACCCTCCCACACATAGTGTGGATAAAACCGATTTTGGAAAAGGGGGGTGGTGATGGACAGAGTTTCTGAATGATGCAGAATACTCTTACCAAGTCAAGAGATCATGGTTTTAATCCATCACCGTTTTTTAGCTCACTGCACCATCCCAGCTCAGAACCTGGCTATATGCAAATTGGTCTGTTCCTGTCCCAGTGCATGATGGGAACAGGGCAAACCAAACTACCAAGCCAATTCTTATACTGGGAAGGAAACAAGCTCCCGGGGACCGGTTTCTGGCATCACAGCCTTCTTCGGCCCGGTTTGCTTGAATCCTGATGGTGCAATGAGCAAGGGACTCACGTCTGAGTATACCCTCCCACACATAGTGTGGATAAAACCGATATTGGAAAAGGGGGGGTGGTGATGGACAGAGTTTCTGAATGATGCAGAATACTCTTACCAAGTCAAGAGATCATGTACATCAAGTTACATACACATTCAGACACATTCAGACACTGTCACAACCATTTAGATATCTTATAGACACTGTTATATCACAAACCCATACAAAGACTCTCAGGCGCACACGTATCTCCATAGAAAGACTCTTACACCCAGTCACATACCTATAGAGACTGTGTGATACTCACTTTTACACTGTTACAGCCTTTTACAAACCTAAACAGAAACTCTTACATTTACATCAATACAGCGACTTTCACACCTACTCATATACTCATACGCATCATCTCACATCTAGTGTTATACCTATGCAGATACTGACACACTTATTCACAAACCCATAGAGACTTTCACATCCACAAATACAGCTATATAAATATCTTTTTAGCCACTCACATAACCATATAGACGGTGTTACACTCCTTCAAATATTATACAATCAATGTTACACCGATTCAAAACGCATAGTTACACCTATATAGACACTTTTATAGGCACTCACATATTGATGTACAGAGTCTCACACCTAGTGGTATACTCATACAGACACTGTTACAACAAGCAAAATATGCATTGAGACACGTATGCCCACTAAATCTTATTTCTTCCATTTTGAAACAAAGACAGAAAAAGCATATCACAGGGCAGACATAGAGAAACCTCAATTTCAGCATATATTGCATACACAAAGGGTAAACATATCTTAGTTCCAGCATCCTGTGAGGTAATACGTTAGTGCATGACGGACGCATATGATGTACTGATTGACAGTGCTCAATAATCGATCAATTACAAACAAGATCAAACTTGTACATGCCGTTCATATCTGAGTGGCCTTTACTGCATACCATGATGTGGCGAGCTCAGCTAAGTCTGTACAATGAAAGTGTATCTTCCTCTTTAGCCCTTTGCCTTGATAAATAACTCTGGAACAGACCCCAGAAGCTTTTAGGATGGCTCCTGTGAGGGCAATAAATCATTATATAGTTCCGATTGCGTGTTGCAATAAATCAAGTCCTTAGACCAATCCGCTAAAGTGGGTGCTGGGCCTCATGCCTATCTCATCAACACTCTGCATTTAGCTAGCAGTAGTCCCATATCAATCAAGTGCCTCACATCTTTATGCAGTTGTTTCGTCCATCCCAGTAAAGCCACTAGTGGCGTCACACACCAGCGGTACTCCAGCAATAGCACTCAGCTCGCAGAAAATAGATTCTAACTGCCTCAGGGCATTGCCAGGCGACATGGAGGAACCCAGCCGGGCTGACACCACAGCGCTCAAATTCTGCAGTGTTGCGCAAACCATAATCGCATAACCTCTCAGGGGTGTGGTATACTCTATTCAGGAACTTAAAGTGCATCAAACGATGCCTTCCATTTAATGATACAGCCTTCGTGATGTCACAAAAATATCGCAAAATGACTTCATCTAGCACCACTCCAAGATCGTTTTGCCATTCCAGTCTTACTTTTGTGAAGTAATGTTTATGATAGTCCTGTAATGCAGTGTATCTGTTAGAAACTATTTTACTAGGAGAGTCTGATCGTAGCAATAGGGAAAAGGAGGCTATATGTGGGGGTTCCAGCATGTCGTCACCAAGCATCTCTCGCAATGCTTGCCTCACTCTGTGGAAATGGAACCGCACAAGCGACGTGTGATCATGGGCCTCTGATCCGATAGCAGCCTAGTCACGAGCCTCGCCGTTCTAGAACAAGTCTCATATTTTAGTGATATTAACAGAAGCCAGGGCGCGAACCACCTCCCTCTCGGACGATCGATATGTAACACCACTCCACCGGGGTCAAGGGTGAATATAGGACAGTGCCCGCCTGCCGTTTCAACAAATTATGCCATGCATGTATGACAAAATTCACAGAATCTAAGATACCTGATCGTCTGTTTGGGGGATGGAACAGCATTGAAGGGAGAGGGGAGGGCGTCGCTGCTACCCGTCCAATCTGCAGATGTGGGGGGGCAGCCTGCTCTTGAAGCCAGTGATAGGCGTGTGAGCCCTGTGCCGCTCAATACTAGAGTTCCAGATCCGTGGTGACAAGGCCTCCCATAAAGTAAGGCAGCGTGAGGATGTCCCAGTAGGCACATGCTTGTTTCCCAGCCCAGGCTAACTTCAGCAGTAATCTATACTACTATTATAAAGGAAGAACTTTGAACCTTTGAGGCGGGTAACCTCGGGAACCACAGCGCCAATCCACACACCCAATACATCGTTGTAATCGTCAGGGTGTGCAGATGGACATAGGCTATATAAAGTTTAAAAATATACGTTATTTAAAAAAATTTGCGAAAAAAAGTAGTCCCGTGGAAGAAGCGCCGGCCGCGACCTGCGTGCTGACGTCAGGAGCGCGGGGAGGAGCGGCGTCCAGGAGCGGGAGGAGGAGCGGCGGACATGGCGCGGGAAGGAGCGGCGGACATGCGGGGAGGAGCGGTGATGAGCGGCGGACAGGCGGTGAGGAGCGGCGGACAGGCGGGGAGGAGCGGCGAGGAGCGGCTGAGCGGTGAACTGAGGAGCTTGGTGAACTGAGGAGCGCGGGGGAGGAGCGGCGGCTGAGGTAAGGCTCCAGGGGACCCACGGACAATGTCAGGGCAAGCGGATGTCGGGGCAGGCGGGGGACGGGGCGGGCGGGGGCCGGGGCGGGCGGGGGCCCTGAACACTCATTTCGGGCCGGGCTGCTATGTCGGGGCGGGTGGGGGTCGGGGAAGCCTGATTGCTCCCGGACAAGTTCGGGGCGGGCTGCTAGTGAGCGAATAACCTTAAACATATGCGCCTGGAGCACCATTGGGAGATTCACAAACAGTAATAAAAATTCAGGGAGCACCACCATCTTCATGAGGGATATGCATCCCAGAAGTGACATGGGGAGCTGGATCCACCGCTGCACATCATCCTCCAGTTTGGAGATTGCTTTGCCTTTATTTTCACTCAGGACCTTCTTTAAATCTTTATGGACCTACACCCCCAAGAATCGCACAATGTTAGTGTCCAATATAGGGGGTATTCCAATTGAGTGGGCTCCATGGCCGCAGAGAACGGAAAAATAGTTGGCTTTGTCCAGTTGATTTTGAGGCCTGAGAGGTCGTATTATTTTACCACTTCATCTAGTACTGGGGTCAGATTAGACTCTGGGTCTCTGATGTACAGGAAAATGTCATCCGCGTAGGCTGACACAATAAGGTTGTACTTCAGAGAGCGAATTCCTCTATGCCCGTGGTACTTCCGTACTGCACATGCCAAGGGTTCAGCAACCAGAGCATATAGCAAGGGCGATAAGGGGCACCCTTGACGCGTGCCTCTTGATATCCTGATAGGAGCCGTCACAGTATCCCCAACTCTTACCCTGGCTGTGGGGGAATTGTATAGGACTGCCACTAATTGCAAAAAGACCTCTCCAACTCCCATCTGCCTCAGCACTGACCGCATAAAGGGCCACTCTACAGAATCAAAGGCCTTCTCTGCATATAGGAAAACCGCATCAGACTTGACCTCTGGTTTATTGTGTTGTACGGGTCAGAACATTTCGTAAGTTATATGACAAGTTCCGACCAGTGACAAACCCTGACTGCTCATGCCCCACCAGGAACGGTACCAGCAGAGTGAGTATATTAGCTAGGATTTTGGCTAATAGCTTAATATCCACATTAATGAGCGACAGGGGCCTATAAGATTAACATTCATTAGGAGGTTTATTTGGTTTCAAGATTGTAACTATCAGGGCTTCCCTCATTAAAGAAGGCATTATCCCCTTCTCACCCACCTCCTCATATAGTGTAATAAGGTGCGGTATAAGCAATTCTTTAAATTCCTTATAAAATGCGACTGTGAGGCCCTCATGCCCGGAGCACTGCCTGAGCACATCGAGCTGAGCGCCTCTGATATTTCTTCCGCATCCAGCGGTCTTAACAAGAACTCCCTGTGCTCGTCAGCCAGCCATGGCATCTTAATATGTTCTAAGTATTCTTGAGTCGCGGCTTCTTCTGATGGCACTCTAGATCTATATAGAACAGAGTAGTATTGGTGAAACCTGTCAGCTATTACAGATGGGTCCAGCCTCAACTCACCATTCAGCTCAGTCACATCCCCCAGTTCTCTTCTGTCTCTTAATAGCGCCGCTAAAGTCGAACCTGGCCGTTCTTCCTCACCATAGGTTTTGGCAACTGCATATTTCCCCATGTGCTTAATCGTGTTGTCTGCTACCTCGTGACACTCTTCTAGTTTTTTTTTCAATTCATCTAATACCTCCCGCTAAGGTCTCCCTCTCTAGGTGAGTCAATTGGCTCTCCAGAGCATTTAACCATCCCTTGAGAGAACGGAGAACCCCAGAGTGCTTAGACATGGCTATCCCCCGCATATAGACTATAAAGGTTTCCCAGACTGTAGAGAAGTGGCAAATGGAGCTGATATTTATGTCAAAAAAGCTCTCTATAGCCCCTACTATCTCGGATTTAAAGACCCTGTCTAGCAGCGAGAATGGCAGAAACCGCCAAGTGAATGGGGCAGGTCGTTTCAGTGGACTCTGAATATCAAGCATGATTGGGGAGTGGTCCGAAAGTGAGCGGGGTTGCACCACACACACCCTTATTTGAGGGAACATGGATCTTGAAACAAACCAATACTCAATTCTAGTGTGGAGATCATGCGTGCCGCCAATCGGCGACCTCGTCCTCCACATATGTAACATACCCGACTGTGTTGCCGCATCCACTATTGCTATGGCTGCAACTGAAGGGCGCCGCCCCTGACCCCCAGAGCGGCCTAATGTCGGGTCCAATGCGCAGTTTAGATCCCCCCATATTTGTGGTAGGGACGAGACTCCCTTCAAGCAACCAAACAAGTCCTGGTAGAACTGTGGGTTGTCGAAGTTAGGACCATAAATGTTTGCTGTGGCCAGGTCTACTGCTCTCCCCTGGCATCTAGAAATGGCAAACCTACCCCCTGAGTCTTTGTCAAGCTCTTCCAATGTTATCCCTGATTTAGTATTGACCCAGATGAGAACCCCTCTGATGTGCGTGGTGAACCCGGCCGCGTGAAAAGGACCATGCAGCTGCCATCGACTGAGCATTTTACTTTCTGAAGGCAAATTGGATTCTTGGAGCAGAGCAATGTCAATCCCATTTCTTGTGAGATAAGCTAGCACCTTTCGCAATTTTCTAAAGTCATTGAGTCCTCTTACATTCCATGTCAGCAAGCGGACTCTATTGTCCTTACTCTGTGCCATTGCAAGTTACATCAATTAACTCTGTACTACTATCTTGTGTACCTCTCAGCCAAACTCCGATGCCGCCTAATAACATATTCATGTCTTGCATGTACCATCTGTAATCTGCCATTAGGAAGATAAGAATAAATCGCAATGCAATCCCCAACAGAGCATAGACATAATTCCATTTCCCCTCCTTTCTTCCTTCATTCGCAAGTAACTTAACAGTGTTTACCAAATTTAACCCATAACTCTCCTGGCGAGTCGCCATGCAGTGGGTAACACGCAGAGGCGGCTGTTACCTGCTCACCTCCCAAAATCCACAATCGAACAGCAGCACTAGGCCGCAGCCATCTGCACATGTATTAGGCAATCATAAGGCAGCAACGGGCTTGTCTCTAGTGTGAGCGGGAACATACTCACTGCCACGTTCTCAGGTGTCTCCCAGTCAACTCAGAGTAAACCAATCTCAAGCAGTGCATTAGTAAACAGTTTTATCTCTGTTGTAGCCCACTAAGTGTTTAACTCAGCACAGCCCCCTGGGAAGTTCTCTTCCAGCGTCAGGCAGTAGGTGTCCAAATGCCTCCTCAATTGCACATCAATCTGTAAACCCAATTCAGCTGACTTGCATAGAGGGGCTTAGCAGTCTGGAGTGAAAGCGTGTCAATCCTGCTCATCTAGGTCGCTGCAGTCGCACCCGCTTTCTCCCCAGCACCTCTTCTCCGTTCTCCAGACCTCCCATATTCTTTGAGGGCTTTTTGGAGAACCTTAGGGTCTGTGAAAATTCTTGATTTGCCATCCAAGGTGACTCTCAGTCTGGCCAGGTATAACAGTGCATTCTCCAGGTTCTGTTTGCGCAGTTGCCGTTTCAAGGGGGTAAACTGGCGTCTCGCCTCCTGCACCATCATGGTGAAATTGGGGAATAGCAAGATCGAGGAGCCCTCGTACTGAAGGTGGTGTTCCTCCCTAGCCTATGTCAGCGCTAGGTCTCTGTCTCTATAGTTCAGTAGTTTGGCTATACCAGGGCGGGGGTGCGCCAGGCAGATGTCTGTGGCCAAGAGAACGGTGGGCGCGGTCGACAACAAACATGCCAGAAAAAGAATCTTGGCCAAATAGTGACACCAAGGGCTGCTCGAAAAAACACCTCCATGTTGCCCAAGGCGGTTGTTTCGGGGAGACCTGTTATGCGAATGTTGGATCTTCTCGATCTGGCCTCCAAATCTTCAGCCTCGTTCTGCAGGATCCCGAGGAGCCTCCCCACCTGTTTCTGGGCAGTACTCGTTTCCATCTGGGCTTCTTCTAATTCGGTCACTCGTCTTTCTGCCATGTTCAGACGCTCTGCATGCTTGTCTAAGCGTTCCGATATGCGATCCATTTGGTAAGCCAGCGAATCAATCTTTCCAAGTAGTAGTATTCAGGCTTTTCTGCATTGCCGCCAGTATTTGGCGAATATCTCCTTAAGTCTCCTCCAAGTTGTCATCCTGCTCTTCAGTAGCTTTGTCTGCATTTGTCTTCTTGAGTCTAGACTTCCACTGCTCAAATTTCAGTTTTGACTGTGTTTTAGCCATCTTTCCCATCATTATGGGAGATCAAGGTTCCGTGTAGCCCATGTAAGGCTCCCAACTCCCTATGTTGCAGCAGTCGTCAGCGAGAGGTTGCTCAGCTGCCCCCACTGGGTGCATTTTAATTCTCTGGACTAAGCTAGGAGCCCCCAGCACCTTTCTCGCCTGTAAGGTATTCCCGCCCCAAATCTGACTGTTAGGCTCAAAGGATAATAGAAGCCTAGTCCAGGAGCAAGACCCAACCTTCAGAACCTACAGCAATCCACTCCAAGAGATGGGAGGGTTCCCTCACAATTGAATTGTACTTGGTTCAGCTCCTGTCAGCTTCCCTTTAAGAACGCTCTCACCTGAATGTGCCCACCGACCGCCGAGCAGCCAGCAGCGATGGCTCACACCAGGTTGCTTCCTGTCTCACTGAACCCCTCGTTGTTTATGAGCGAAGTGCCTGTGTCAGTATAAAGCGCACGGGAAGCCAGGCCTCAGCCAACTCCCAGGTAGGTCTGCGCCCCACAGCTGCCGCCCGCTTAATCTAGGCGGGGCAGCACGCCGCTCATCAGGCCGCCGTCTACAAGGCGTTTTCCACCTGGGGGAGCGAGTCTCCAAAGCTTCACCGCAGAGCAGCAAGCGCCTTCCTGCCCCTCTACCACAGGAGAGAGAGGTATGTCTTTGTAATCGAGGGCCTCCGGCTGTCTTGAACATGCCAAGCAGGGTCTACGCATACCTTACGGGCTGCTCACCCTTCCACCGCCTCGTCTGCTAGCCGTCAGCCACCCGCTGCTTTGTCAACCATCTTCCTGGAGGGTGGGAGTGCGCAGCTCTTCAGCCGTAATGCAGGTCAAGTCACCGGCTCCGTAGTAGTCCCCCTCCAGACAGCAGAGATCTTCACAGCCTCCGGGCCTCAGATCAGGGTGTTGCTGGGCCTCAGACGATTATGTGCATTTTCTTCCTGTATGTCGCTCGCTCAGACATTATGAGTGCACCGCTGTGTAAAGCGCGTCAAGCGTGTCCCAGACCGGCCACACCAGCGTGTTTTTGTTTACCGATGATAGCGGATTCCTGCCGAATAGTTAGATGGCTTACAGAGCTAACTTATTTTGCGGCCATATTGAGCCCAGGCAAGCTCTGCCTCCGACCCCATACAACCTTTGATATGCCCACTCATACACACACACACACAACCACTCACATACCCATTCACAGACCCATAGCAATACTCATACAACCAGTCACTCACCCTTACAGCCAGTCACATAGCCACATACTCACCCATATGGCTACTCACACACCCACTTACCTACAGTCACTCACACACCCATTCACTCACCCATACAGCCTCTCAGGACAGCCACCCACTCACCCATACAGGCACTCACACCCACAGAACCACATATGTACCCATTCACACCTCCATATACACACACACACATCTGCTCCCTCACCTATACAGCCATTCACAGACACTCACTCTCCAATACAGCCATTCACACATCAACTCACTTAACCAAACCCACTCAAACAGCCACTTAATCACACATACAGCTACTTACGCACTCAGTGTCTCACTCATACAGTCATTCAGACACCCACTCACTCACCCATACAGACACTTCACGCCCCCTCACCCATTCCTACAGCCACTCACACCACCACTCACTCACCCATACAGCCACTCACACACCCACTCACCAATACAGCCACTCACATAGCAACTTGCTCACTCACACTGCTACTCACACACCCACTTATGCACCCATGCAGCCACTCACACACCCATGCACTAGGTTACATACAGTCACACAGCCACTCACATTATATATGTTAGAAGCAGTATCACTCAGTAGTAGTGCACCTAGTATACTAATTTAACTTTTGTAGTAGGTTAGCATATATGTTTAACAATCATAAACTCTTAGAAAACACACTTATTTGAGATTGCATCAGTGATGTCACTGACCATGTCATGAGTGATGTAATATGTGAGGTCATAAGCAGTGCATTACTGGGGCGTAACTACTGAATCTCTCTGGATTTGTACGAGTGAAATGTCAGCCTAAGTATAAAATCCCTGTAACCTTTGGTGTGTATATATATATATATATATATATATCCAAACACAATCCAGTCCTGGAAAATGATCACACTGGAGCCGTCGCCACAGGTTTGAAAAACGATTTAATCCTTGATTTTACAACGGGATACACCCGACGCGTTCCGCTGTTACAATCACAGCTTTGTCACGGGTAAAGTTTTCTGATTCAGTGCTCATATTTAAAAAGACAAAGACCACCTTCATTGCAATAGATATAGTAAAGAGACTCTTGTTGATTACACAGTGCATATGTTTAGCAAGATAATGGAATACATTATTATCATTCAAAATAACTCATGATGCATTTTCATAAACGATTAATTTTCAACATTGTTGCTGTGAAGCCCAAGTGGGCATAATTACAAACAAAACGCTGTCTTGATACTGCAACCAAGGTTTCAATCTATATCAACGTCAAGCCATAATAGGCTAAAAATGAAAATAGAATCCTCATACTGGAAATGACTCCATCATGACAACAATTGTCCAGAGTTGACATTTTAGTCCCGCTCAAGTGAGCATAAATGTATATTCACGTCCGAATCTTGCATTTTGTCACATGCATCATTCTGCAAGAGAAACAACATATATACTCTATTTAATACCAGGGGAACTGCCTCATAGTGAGTTAAAACCAATCAATTAAAAACAATCTAGGAAGAGCATGCGTAAGAGTCAGACAGATTTCATGATTTATCTAAGGTGAATTGACATTTCCTCGTCAAAATTTAATCCCCCAGGTATCATGGTGTTGTACTTGATAATCATTTTGGACTCAAGTTTTCTCAATTCAATTAGCCGGTTCCCACCTCTTTCTCTTAGGGGTATTGAGTCCAACACACAGAATTTCAGGAGATTTTGGTTTTGGTTGTGCTTTTCATGGAAGTGTCGGGCTACGGGATACTGCTTATCATTATTGGAGATGGCTCTCAAGTGTTCAAGCACTCTTAGTTTGGCTTTTTTGGTGGTACTGCCAATATAGAAAAGATCGCAAGGACACTTCAGCGCGTACACTGCAAACTCAGTGTCGCATGTGAAATGACGTGCGATCTTAAATGGTGATTTGTCCTTTCTAAGCTTCACCGTTTACAGTTTTGACTATATTTGCAGGTCTTGCACTTCATGCAAGTAAAGAACCCTATTACTGGGTTTTTCTTCAAAGGCTCTTTAATCAGGTTGGTCATCAGGGTATCCTTAAGGGATTTACATCTCCTGAAAGTAATTGATGGATATGGTCCCACGTGTTCAATCAAGTCCTCATCGGTTTTTAAAACCTCCCAGAACTTGGTTAAACTTTTCCTTATCTCCCACGCCTGGTTGTGATAAAGTCGTTATAAACCTCAATTTATTGTCAGACTGTCTCTTATCTGTGGAGTTAGTTATTAAAGCATCCCTGTCAAGATTTCTGACTTTATCAACAGCCGTTGATATCATGTCAATGCTGTAGCCTCTTTCTTTGAATCTTTGGCTCATAAGGGTTTCCTCTTTTAGATAGTCTTCATTAGAGCTACAATTTCTCTTTGCCCTCAGTAACTCACCAAAGGGAATACTAGAGACTAAGTTCTTTGGATGACAACTTTGTGATAACAATAGGCTGTTACCTGCCGTTGTTTTCCTGTGTAGCTTAGTTTGAACTCTATTATTGGCAATGTAGAGCTCTAAGTCCAAGAATACAATCCTTTCCTTACTGATTTCACTGGTGAACTGGAGATTATAGTCGTTCACATGTAATCTCCTGACAAAGTCCTCTGCTTGCCATACACAGAAGATGTCATCGATGTATCTTGCCCAGAGGACGACATGGTTCTGGTACAAATCGATCTTCCGTACCACCTGCTCCTCCCACCAGCCGAGGTAAAGACCTGCAAAACTGGGGGCGAAGCAGGTCCCCATTGCCGTCCCCTGGGTCTGTCTGTACATGGTCTTACAAAAAATGAAATAATTATTCTTCAAACAAATACCAATCATATCTAACAACATCTCTGATAACGATCTATCCCTTAAGAAATGTCTGCAAGTGTCTATTCCAGCATTTTGTGGTATGCTGGTGTATAAATATGCTGGTGTATAAACTACACACAGCCATACTTAGGAGAAGATAATTGTCTTGCCATTCAATATTCCTGATTTTTTTTCAAAAAATCCCCCGTATCTTTTATATATGCGGGAAGGGACTGCACATATGGTTGTAGAAAATAATCTACATATTTTGATACATTTTCTAAAATGCTACCCCTGGAGGATACAATCGGCCTCCCTGGTGGTGTAGTGGCATTCTTGTGCAATTTGGGCAAAAGGTATAGAGCAGGAATTTTTGGGTCCTTGCAATACAAAAACATAAATTCATTATGCTCCAAAATCCCTTGCTCTCGCCAACCATTCAAATTGTCGTAAATCATTTTGTTTGAAACCTCATATTCTGATTTACTAACCACATTGTATTTCGTTTTGTCAGTCAATTGCTTCAGAGCCTCCTCAATGTACATGTCCAGTGGCCATACCACTACATTGCCCCCCTTGTCCGCCTTTTTGATTACAAAGACTCTATGATTCTCAAGCGTTCTGATGGCATCTCTTTGTATCTTTGTCAAATTTTGGTTGCTATTGTATTTTTTAGCCTCCAATTTCTTCAATTCAAGTATCATACCACGTTCAAAACAGTTTATGACATCATTACCCCAGTATTGGAACTTTCATAGATTCCCATGCTTTGTATCATTCCCCGTCGTCGGACTGGGAGTCTCGGTAATAAAAAATTCCATAGTAGTAGGCACAAAAGAGAAAGGAAAGGCCTAGGCCTCATTCCCTTTTGTAGCATATCAGCCTCTTTTTGTAAACGAGACCAAACTCTAGGCATCAGCCAATCAGAAGAGCCTCACCCTTAGAACCTTCCTGAAGGAACCTCAGAGCCTCAGATTTTCTACCGCACGTTGTGCTAGGGAGTCTCCATTGAGCTCTGCTCTATTTTCAACTCTTTCTAAAACATTTCTAAAGTTATTTCTTCAGGATTTTCTTCAGATTACTCTCTTTCTTCAAGATGTCTGAGGTTGAGAAGAAGAAAGCCCTTTTCAAGCCCTGTTCCACCTGTGGAAAGAAAAGGCTTTTTGTGGAGGATAAACACAAAGATTGCATCTACTGCCTTTATCCAGATCACAAGGCAGAGGACTGTAAGATTTGCCGCACTCTCTCCACCAAGACCTTGAGAGATCGTGCTGGAAGACTTCTTACATGGCTGCAGAGGCAGAAGGAAAGGAAACATGGAGTTTCCAGTGATGAGGAAGAATCGGCGTCATCTGCTTCCTCAAGAAGGTCAGTGAAAAGGGGTAGAAGTTCCCCCTCTTCCTCTGTGGGGCGCCCCTTAAAGGCTTCAAAGAAGACCCCCAGGGAGTCTGATGACAGGGGTTCAGGAAGTTCCCCTCACCACAGTGGGGCTGACAAGGCAGAACTGGTTTCGCCTCCTAAGGGTGAGAAGACAGACCCAGCCTTCAAAAAACCCTCTTCACATTCTTCAGAGAGGAGTTCCAAGTCCTCTACGACGAAGACTGGAAATGAAGCCCAAGATACAGTTGGCCCCGTCGACGGGCTCGTCGACGGGAGCGTCGACGACGAATCCTCCGTCGTCGTCGAAGAAAAGCTCGTCGACGGCAGGGTCGACGGAGAGTGTACCAACGACATCGTCGACGAAGACGAAGACATCGTCGACGAAGAAACCTTCATCGTCGACGGCGGTGACGATGAGGGCAGTGTCATCGACGACGTTATCGACGACGGTCGTGTCGTCGATGAGTGCATCGACGACGACGACCATATCTACATCGACGGCGGGCTCGTCGTCGGTGGCGTCGACGACGACATCAGTGATTCCTATATCGTCGACGAGGATTTCTCCTGCGCCGACGGAACAACCGACGATACTGGCTGCGGAGAGACGGGTGACGATTTCTTTGACAAGAATCTCGCCTGAGATGACGTCCCCGAGAAGGGTGACCTCTTTACCACCCACTATGCTGTTGGACGAGGAGGACTCTGAGGGGGACGGACAGGATGTTTTTGAATATGCCAATAGTCCATCTCAGCTTCTCATCAAGAGTCAGGACACAGATTCAGAGGAGGCATATGTACAAGGCGGGGGCGAATATCAACAGACGGCCCACTCTAGGAACTATGAGCCACAAGACATGGTTTCAGTTCCGACAACATTCCTGTATGACCTGCACAAGATGCTGCACGACTACAAGTCGAAAGCTGACAGACCAGTACCACGTAGGTCTGCTCCATCATCACCAGTGAGGAGCCACTCATCGGTGGTACCTCCAAGCCACCCGATACTCACTCCTCCTCAACCGCAGCGGCCAGTGCCTCAGGCTACGTCGGAGCCAACCGATGATCCGGATGGGGATCAGAACGATGATGATGATGTGTCATCGGATGATAATCACGACTCAGATCGGGACGGTGATGAATACAATGATTACGTCATCCCGGATCAAGCTTCGCCTCATCAGGATTTAGGTGATTCTCCTCCCGCTGACATCGGCAGTTTTCATCAGCTGATGGAACGAGCAGCTGGAAGATTTAAATTGGTATTGCCAGCTCAAACTACGGACTGTTTCTTATATGATTTTAAAGAAACTCACCGTAAAACGACAAAGTCGATTCCGATTGTGGATCATTTATGGGAGGAAGGTTTGAAGGCAATGAAAAACCCAGCGACGGTGGTCCCTGTGCTACCGCGCTTGGATAAGAAGTATAAGGCACCAGAAGATGGACCTGCAGCGCTAACAGGGCATCCCAAGCCTGACTCTGTAATCTCGCAGGCAGCGCAAAGGAAGTCACGGAACCCCTCTGCTCCATTGACGGCCCCCCTGACAAGGATGGACGACGGCTGGAGAACACGGGCAAGCAGTTCTCATCAATAGCTAGCCTTCTGATTCGCGCCGCCAATGCTTTAGCAATATTGGGAAGATATGATCGCCAGTTATGGTGCGATGTAGCTCCATATTTGGAACAACTTCCACCGGAGTCAGGGCTAGAAGCGAAGAAGACTTTGCAAGAAGGTGAGGCGGTTTCTATGGAGATCATAGACTGTGCCATGGACATTGCCACAACGGCCTTTCGTGCTTTGGCAGGAGCGGCAGTGTTGAGACGCCAGGGATGGCTGAAGGCGACTTGGTTCAGACCAGAGATCCAAAACAAGGTCCTTGATCTGCCTTTTGATGGCGAGGCCCTCTTCGGTAAATTGATCGATGATACTCTTCAGGAGATCAAGAAGGATACCGAGACAGCTAGATCGCTGGGAACCCTCCAGTATCGCAAAACTCATTTTCGAGGTGCGAGAGGCAGAGGAGGTGGTTACAGAGGTTCATACCAGCAGCAGCAGCAGCAGCGTTATTCTTCGAACAGCTCTGGATACCAACCAAACTGCCAGTCATACCAGCAGAGACAAGGGCAATCTTCAGGTTACTCAAGACCTTACAACAAGGGCAAGCAGGCTGCCCGTGGACGGGATTCGTCCAAACGCCAATAGCGGCCTCCTGGCTCTGCCTACTGTTCCCTCCTCCAGGAGATCTTCAGTTGGAGGCAGGGTATCAAAATTCCTTCAAAACTGGTCCCAAATTACATCGGACCGTTGGGTGCTCAACATCATAAGACGAGGACATACTCTGGAATTTATGGAAGTACCTCCACCCAGGCCCCCGGCAGTAATTCCATCAAAATATCTGCGTCTCTTAAGACTCGAAGCCCAACAAATGCTCCGCAAAGGGGCGATAGAGCCGGTCCCCTCCAACAGGGCCAGGGATTCTACTCCAGATTCTTCCTGGTAAGAAAGACGCTGGAAACATGGCGCCCCATCCTGGACCTCAGGGAGCTAAATACCTATCTCATCTCCCTGTCCTTCCGGATGGTGTCCTTACAGGACGTTTTCAAGATGGTCAGCCCGGGGGACTTCATGGCCACGCTCGATCTGGAGGACGCGTACTTCCATGTCCCGATTCACCCAGCACACAGAAGGTTCCTACGCTTCACAGTAGCCAAGAGCCATTTTCAGTTCAGAGTTCTGCCGTTCGGCCTTCGCTCTGCCCCAAGGATTTTTACGAAGGTGCTGGCACCGGTGGCAGCATTTCTGCGAAAGAACCACTTCCAGGTCTTCCCTTACCTGGACGATTGGTTACTAAAGGCCCCGACCAGAGCATTGGCGCAGGACGCGGTGCAGGCTTGCACCAATCTGTTCCAAAATCTGGGTCTCACCTTGAACAGAGACAAATCCGTGCTGTTGCCCTCAAGGAGAGCACGGTTCCTTGGAGCAGTGTTGGATTCAAGGCTCTCGAGGGCTTTTCCTACTCGAGAAAGGATACTGAAACTACAACTATTGGCTCAAAGCCTTCGAAGAAAAAAGTGTCTTTCTGTACGCAGCTACAAGTCGCTGCTAGGGGTGATGTCATCATGTATTCCCCTGATTCCGCACTGCAGGTTGCGGATGCGTCCCCTGCAGGAGCAACTGGACCTTCAGTGGCAGCAAGTCCGCGGATCGTTCGACGACAAAGTGATTGTCACTCGAGAGATGAAAGAGGCAATACTTTGGTGGTCGCATCAAGACAATTTATGCCACGGTCTATCCTTCGCAAACGTTCCATCACCTCACATACTGACGACGGATGCGTCATTGGAGGGATGGGGAGCAGTGATGCAGGATCTGCAGATCAGCGGCCATTGGTCTCCACGCGACCAAAAGCTACACATCAACCTGTTGGAGCTGAGAGCGATCAGGCTAGCGCTTCAAGCCTTTCTTCCGCGTCTCCAGGGTTCACAGGTGCTAGTCAGGACGGACAACACCACGGCTATGCATTATGTGAACAAGGAAGGAGGTACGAGGTCACTTCCCTTGTCGCGAGAGGCTCAACAGATTCTGGAATGGACTATTCTTCAGGGAATTTCTCTAAAGGCGGAACACTTACCAGGGGCGCTAAACGAGGGCGCCGACAGACTGAGCAGACTCACTTCTGTCAGTCACGAGTGGGAGCTGAAACAACAGGTTCTGGATCAGCTCTTTCAAACATGGGGCACACCAGAGGTGGACCTATTTGCGACGCCAACCAACAAGAAGTGCCGAGCCTACGCCAGCAGGTTCCACCATCAAGGCTCATTGGGCAATGCCCTCTCAATAGCCTGGACGGGGAGATTTCTTTATGCGTTTCCACCAATTCCCCTGATTCCACGCCTCATCAGGAAAGTGAAGACGGAGCCATGCAAACTAATCCTTATAGCCCCGGCATGGCCGAGACAGTTTTGGTACACCGAGCTTCATCTGCTATCGCTACTTCCTCCAATAGGTCTGGAGACTGTTCCGGCTCTCCTGACAATGTCCGAAGGACAAGTTTGGCACCCAGATCCAAGGTCATTACACCTGATGGCATGGCTCCTGACCAGCGAGAATACATGAATGTCCCTCTTTCCAAGGAGATCAAGAACATCCTTTCCCAGGCAAGGGCGCCTTCAACAAACAGAACATACAGACTTAAATGGAGAAGGTTCTGTATTTGGTGCAAAAAAGAAAAGGTTGATCCGTTCACCTCAAAACCTCATCAACTCCTGCCTTACCTACTCTCGCTAGCTAAGTCTAATCTGTCCCATTCTACAATCAAGGTCCACTTGGCGGAAATTTCGAGATTCAGAAGATCTGATTCTGGTCCTTCGCTATGGTCTTCAAGAATTGTCAAGCAATTCCTCAAAGGCCTGTTCAGGGTCTTTCCGCCAGTGAGATCTCCTCCTCCGACGTGGCATTTGAACTTAGTTCTGGCTCAACTGATTAAGGGTCCTTTTGAGCCGATTCACCGCTCGAACCTGAAATTCTTGTCATGGAAGCTAGCTTTGCTCTTGGCCCTCACCTCCGCAAGGCGAGTGGGGGAGTTGCAGGCCCTTACTATCCAGGAACCGTTTTTGCAGTTCAAAAATAACACAGTCATCTTGTGGACGAACCCCAGGTTCATCCCCAAGTACCTACAGACTTTCACCTAAATGAGCCAGTGATTCTAAAAACATTTTTTCCGAACCCAGTCACTCCAGCGGAAAAAACATTGCACACTCTGGATTTACAACGATGTATCAAATTCTACATTGACCGGACCAAGGACTTTCGAAAGTCTACGCAGTTGTTCATTGTCTTCGGTGGTCCGAACAAGTGTCTTCCTCTGTCCAAACAGGGGATCTCAAGATGGATTTCAAGTGCTATTTTGCATTGCCACAAGATAGCAAGAAAACCTCTGGTGGGCAGGATCCGTGCTCACTCAACGAGGTCAGTGGCATCTTCTACAGCCCTCTTTGCGGGGGTGCATATCAAAGACATTTGCAGGGCTGCTACCTGGAGCAGCGTGCACACGTTCACTAAGCATTACTGCTTAGAGTCATTGCAACAGGATGACGCAGCAGTGGGCCAGGCTGTCCTGAGGAACCTCTTCATGTGATTGGTGAGCTTTCCTTCCTATCCCACCTTCCATGGGTAACACATTTTGTTCTTTCATTTCTAATGTTATGATGTACTTCTTTACAAAATGTGTTTGAGGTTTACTGCTTGCTATTCTGATACAAAGCATGGGAATCTATTAAAGTTCCAATACTGGGGTAAGAAAACAAGTTACTTACCTGTAACTTTGGTTCCCCAGTATTGGTAACTTTCATAGATTCCCATGCGCCCACCCACCTCCCCGGGGAAAGCTCAGCCTTCAGCAAGTATGGTGTCTAGCACACAACGGCTACGAAAATCTGAGGCTCTAAGGTTCCTTCAGGAAGGTTCTAAGGGTGAGGCTCTTCTGATTGGCTGATGCCTAGAGTTTGGTCTCTTTTACAAAAAGAGGCTGATATGCTACAAAAGGGAATGAGGCCTAGGCCTTTCCTTTCTCTTTTGTGCCTACTACTATGGTATTTTTTATTACCGAGACTCCCAGTCCGACGACGGGGAATGATACAAAGCATGGGAATCTATGAAAGTTACCAATACTGGGGAACCAAAGTTACAGGTAAGTAACTTGTTTTCTTCTTCAATGGTGGTATAAATATGGACTTTGGTTTAAAGCCACTGTCACTCACTGTCTCAATATCGATGTCTGTATTCACCAAATTCAAAAAGGGATCATTGATTACATTTTCTTGATCTCCCAGTTTGTGTAATGTATGATGTATATCAACATCATGCACATTCAGATTGGTTGGAATAATAGAGACTTTGTTTTTTCGTTGTTTACGTGTTGCAAACCACTTCTTAAGTTTAAGTTTTCTTATGAAATGAAACAGGTCTATCCTGGTCTCAGTATAATTAAAGGATGCCGACGGACAAAAGGATAAGCCTTTTGATAAAACATCAAGTTCAACATCGGATAATGAAAAGTTGGAAAGGTTTACCACTGTACAGATGTCGTTCTTCATTTTTTCCCCGCTTTGCTCCTTGTCGTCATTCCCACTGGGGTTTCTCCTGTACTTTGGGTAGATTGACCTCGTCCTCTTCCTCCTCTGCCACCACGACTTGGTCCTGGACTTTCGCCGCCGGCTTGAATATTTTGAGCTCTGCCCTTTGCCATTAGCGTAATTTCCTTTAAAAATCTGTTTTTTACTGATTCTACATCATTAGGATCAGTTGACTCCTTATCAGCAGCTGGTGCATTATTTAATTCCTCCTGAACTGCTGTGGTCGCTTTTCTGGGCATTGTTGTCGTCGTCGTGGTGCTTGTGGATGCCATCTTTCTGAGGTGGTCAAATTTCTTACTGAATGTTAATATTTGACCATTTCTATAGTCTGCTTCGTCTCTTTCAAATTTTGACAACTTCTTTTGTTTGATCTCTTCTTCAATTTTTGATAATTTTTTATTCATTTTTGTAAGTTCGGATTCCAATTCTTCGGCAGTGCAGAGGTCTTTTAATTTATCCATGAGTGTCTCAATCTCTTCATTCAACTCATCACATTCTTTCTCTGCGTATTTGATTAGGATTCTTAGTTATTTGGCAGAGCATTCCTCATTATTGCTCATCCACTCGCTGATCATTTCTGGATCGGCGTCCTGGAATGTAGGAATAGTGTAAATTCTTAAGCCTCTCGGCACTCTTTCAACCTCTACATACTGCCTTAAGGCCATTGCTTCCCAGCCTTTTGATTGTTCTTTTTTTGATGCCTTCCATAATGCATCCCAAAGATTCTTTTTATTGTCCTGGGCAACCGGTCCCGGTTGCACCCCCTCAGAAGCCCTGCTGTCTGTTATAGCTCGAGCAAACAGCTTGGTAGCTGCCTCCTTACGCTTACTCGACCTCTCCGTTGCCATTATGATCAAGGAAACACACGCTGTAATTCGCGTTTAAATTTATAGTTTTTTTCGACGTCTTAACAGCAACCTTCGTGCTATTGTCTCGTCTTCCGCTCCCCTTTGATGCACACTAATAACCCCGAGCTGTACTTACGGGGGATCCTCAGTCCCGCAGCACTTCGCCTCCGTTGTTGACAGTGTCCGCCGACTCCTGTCTCACTTCCGCGTTGTGACGCGGAATGGGTGTTCCTCCGTTCCGCTCCGTCGAGCTTCACTCTACTTCGCTCAATTCTTGGTCATAGGTGCAGGGTGGGCTCGTATCCAGTTTTGAAAAGTCCCAACTTCACCATTTTGGCGGATACAAAGCCTCCATCGCGGCGGGCAATACGGCAAAGGGCGCCACTCCCCAAATATCCAAACACAATCCAGTCCTGGAAAATGATCACACTGGAGCCGTCGCCACAGGTTTGAAAAAAGATTTAATCCTTGATTTTACAACGGGATACACCCGACGCGTTTCGCTGTTACAATCACAGCTTAATATATATATATATATATATATATATATATATATATATATATATATATATATATATATATATATATGGAGGGAGAGAGAGAGAGAGCATATTCAGTGCATGTACTTCATATTCATAAAACATATGCAATCAGTCCATTCCTTATTACTTCCTTTTGTTTTTTACAGAAACTGAGGTGGTTGTTCAAGCTCTTCCAGCTACCTGAAGGTAGTCGTGTCCACAAAGGAGTAATGGACCTATAACCTTTAGGGCCTGATTACGATTTTGGTGGTTGTACCCCTGTACAACCCTGGCAGCGGTCTCAAGAAGATCGCTGAGCCGGCGATCTCCCGCCTGACGAATTACAATGTCACCTCTGGCACTGCAGTGGTGTTTCTGATGGCGGTGAATGTTTTTTCATGTGTTGATGCGTGTGTGTTTATTTTGACTGCACACGTGTTGAATATACACATATGCATGATGCATCTGAAAAAATACATACTACCAGTACTTTCCCACTGCTAGAGTCTGACCCATACGTGCCCAGTCCAGTCAATGGGTAAATACTGCAAAACAGACTTGCCTAGATTTTGGCGCCAGCAGGGTTTTTTTCTTCGGGGTTAAGATGATGCTGTGAAGGGAGGACCTGGAGGAAGAGATCCACATAGGAGACTGAAGGGAAGAAAAGGAAATGGGTGAGTATGCACCCCAATTCCTTTGATTCCGCTAACACAAAGCAGGCAGTCTTCCTGACATGGTTGGCTCCTTGGAAAGCCAGCTCGTGATACGGACTGCAGTGAACTTCTCTGTAACGCTCGCTGACAGCTGCTTCCCTGAATGGCTGGCGGTGTTGACAGTGCTCAGGCAGTCTTTCATTCTGAAAACGGACAACATCTTAATACGGCAGGTCGACCGCCTAGTCGGCAGGTGGTAAATCTGAAGCCGACACGATAATGCCAAAGTCGTAATCTGGTCCTCAGTTCCTTCTACTGCTAGTCTATTCTAAAGAATTTCTATTTCCTGGACTCTTTACACAAAGGTCGATGCTTTTTGGCCCAAGTGATTTAAAGGCCTCCGCAGGACTAAGGAAGTCAAGGGAACTTTTACCTGAAATTAAAAGAGGATGTCAACTCCTTAACTCAAATCATACCACATATACTTCCAACGTGTTCTCTGTGTTATATACAATAAATGTGTGATCAGAAACCAAAGAATCAGAATGAATTAAAAATTTAAAATTAAGCCAATCGCAGTCCCAGGTTTCAAAATGAATAAATTATTTCCCGCTACTCGTAATGAAAATTAGTGAAAAACACTAGTGATTGTCCATTAGTACCTTAACAAACAGAAAAAAAACAAAAACTCAAAAGAAACAAGCCTCACTGTTTTGTTCTTACTCATTCAACTCCGACTGTATTAATGTCCAAAGGCTAAAAACAAGCATGTGATGGTGACTGCAAACAATTAAACTTATTACATTGACTGAAACCGTATTAACTTATGGGGGTTAACCTTTCTCTCACTTTAATTGAATAGAGGTCTCAGTGAGGAGACGCAGAGCATGAACTGAAGCAACCCCAAACAAGAAATGAAACTAAACTTGAGGGCAAAACATGCTACTTGTACGCTTCATGAATGAACTACCTAGATTCCAAGACACCTAAATGTAAGCCAAAACAGAAAGCTAAATCAATTGTTTCTAGAAGGGGAATGAACAATTTCCTAGTTAACTTAAAGGAAAGTTTCAATTCTGTTAAGGACATGGAGGCTAGGATTAGGCTTGTCTCTCTTCACTTTTTATTATAATGAGATTACTCTAGCAGCCATTTTTACATTAGTAAAATTCATCTAAAAACGACATCTCTCATGAACACTAGGGAATGACGTCAACTTATTTTAACCAATCACAGAACAATCCATTGTATAACGTCCCCAATCGCCCTTCTAGATTCTTCTTTCTTCCTGCAACGGCTGTCAATCGCCACTTTCATTGTTCTTGTTTGTTAGAATCTGCCCGTGTAACAAAGGAATACCCATTACTTGCTACGTTAAAGAAACTCAAGTATCATAACACAACATGATTAAAATATATGACAACAAATCCATAAATCAAATGCAAATCTTAGTCACAAATCATTTTGTATTAGTATTAACCTGCTTCGAATAATGGGAAAGGGAGACTTTTTCAAGAATTCTTAGGGTGGGCTAAACCTCCCCTCCGTGTCCTTAATAAAATTGAAACTTTCCTTTACATTAGCTAGGAAATTTTTCATTCTATGTCAGGACCCGGAGGCGAGGATTAGGCTAGTTCAAAGCTTATCCACCACCACGCTTGCCAGAGACGGATCTAGTCTAAAATAAAAGTTCTTGAAGGTGGAGTCATTTGACCAGTCTGCCGCGTTGAGGATATCCTCATGGCGAGCTCCTAGACAAAATGCTTTTGAGGCCATGGCCCCTCTGACTCTTTGTAGGCTCCAAAACGGGAAGTATCAATCCCTGCTTCTTGCATGACCCTCCTGACCCATCTGGCAATCGTAGGGGACTAAACCGCTTTGTGAGGTTTGGTGAGTGCAATTAGCAATTGTTTCTCCCCATGAGGGCAGACTTCTTCAGTCACAATTTCATAAGCTTTAACAGTGCAACTATACATAATTTAGGATTTTCTCGTAAAGCTGGATAAGTAACAGTTGTAGAATTACATTTCGTCCTCCAAGAAATATGAAAGAAATCACCTTCCGGAGTAAACACTACCTGTTATATCCAGGACTCGGACATCCGACACTCTGCGACAGAGTAACGGACATAGAAGCATTGCCAATTTTTCCTACAGCTGTTTTCTGGACAGGTATTTATTATGAGGTCAAGATTGAAATAAGTACAGGATCTTGTTAACATCCCATAAGGATGAGTACTTGGGTTCTGGAGAAACTGAAAGTCTAATCCCTCCTAACAGTTTCTCGACCAACGGATGTTCCCCGGCTGGGTGACCATCCACAGTCAGGTGACCTGCCAAAATCGCTGATCTATAAGTATTGATAGATGGATTCGCGAAACCCTGGGAAGCCAGGCCCCCTAGAAAGTTTACCACATGGACATCGTCTTCCCCCAAGGGATCAATTTTGTGTTGATGACACCAACATAACCTACGTGACCAGGCAGAGTTGTATTGTCTGTTTCTATTATCTGCCCAGGCCTTAGCGAGCAAGGAGGAAGCTTCCGTCGAAAGGCCTTGGACTGCCAATTTAACCTGTAGCCCTCCTGGGCATAAGGCGAAGAGACCCGGCTGGGACCAGCGGGTGAGGATTGTCTTGGGGATCCCGGAGGAGATCCAGAAATAGGGGTAGAGGGATTAGAAAATCCCAAGAAAGTTCCATCATCACTAGAAACCAGACTTGAGATCTCCAAGTTGGGGTTATCACCACTATTTCCGCCTTCTGCCTGCGTACTTTCACTGTCAACCTGGTTATCATGAAGAAGGAGGGAAAGGCAAAAGGTTGTTCCTTGCTCCAATCCTGTAGGAAGGCGTCCAAGGCTGTCTACTGTGGAACTGGCCTACAGCTGCAATACCTGTTAAGCTGGAAATCCAGTCGGGATGCGAATAGGTCCATGAAGAAGGGACTCCACCTGTTCTGGATTTGATGAAAGATCTGTGGGTTCAATTTCCACAGGCTGACATCTCTCCAATGACGGGAGTGCAGGATAGGAGCTCCCATGAAGATGCTCCGCTGATAAGGAGATTTGATTAGCTAGGCAATACTCCATAAGAGTTCGGGCTAGGTCCGACAGTATCTTTTTTGAAAAAAAATATTTTTATTTGCATTTTATCATAACTCAACATCACAGTCATGTCATTAGCAGTGCAGTACACACACCCCTATTCTCCACCCACCCTTCCCAGAGTTGTACATTTCTGTCACAGTTCGTTACACACTGTCTCGATATCCATAACATCGTTGTGCAATTGTCTCTTAGTATCATACCCAAAGTCTTCCCTGGAGTGCTCTCGTAGTCGTGCAGCCTGTTACTGAAATCGCCTCCCTCATAACCCCCCATCCAATCCATGATAGTGTCGCCATCTGGTCCAGACCCTACGGAATTTCTTCGGGCACCCCCTAGATTTGTAAGTCACTCTCTCAGCGGCCATGTAAAGGTCCAGCCCTCTCCTCCATTCCTCTAATCCCGGCGATTCCGGTGACCCCCAGTGCTTCGCTATGTCTCTTTTCGCTACCACCAGTGCCAGTACCAGGAAGGTTAGTAGGGGGCGTGCTAGGTCCACGTCGTTGGTCATACCTAGTAGGGCCAGCTTGGGCTCCGGATGGAGCGGGATCCCCAAGACCTCCCTCAGTTCCATAAAGATGTGGGTCCAGTAGTTTTGTATCAATTCGCATGGGTCCGACAGTATCTTTGACCTCATCCCCCTAGATGATTGACATAACGTACTGCTGCCACATTGTCCATCTTGAGAAGGACGGAACACTTCACTTTCTGTTTGGTCCAACAGCAAATCGCAAAGGAACCCACCATCAACTCCAAGCATTCTGGAACTTTGAAAAAAACGTATACGGCAGGGTGACCTTTCTGGGGCAAATGGGGGACTGGGATGCTTTCATGGCCCTGTGTAACTTACTGGGGCAAACATGAGAACCTTTCTTGTCACCATGCATCTAACTGGGGTATAGCGATACCATCAAGCAACTATGTGCTAAATATAAGGCATTGTCATAGATGCATAACACTCTTTATCAGGCAATGCGTGTATAAGGGAGCACGGTGATACTCACACGGAACTTTGTACCTCACTGGTGTAGGTGCGACAAATCTTACAGGGCACCCTGTAAAATCTGGTGTATGGATTATCTTTAAACCTGAAAAGCACTTGTTTTTCCTAGCTGGGGCATTGGGATGCTTACATGGCAAGTGCACCTTAGTGTGGGAAATATGAAGAAACTGACATGACATTGTGCACCCTACTTGGGCATTGCTAATCTTGCATGGCATTATTAGGGACAATGTAACAGTGTCATGGCTGTGTGGACCCCTACAAAGCGGCACGGAAAGAAAAACACTTGGCTTATTTGAGCAGCACCACTTGCACACTGCCACTGTGTTTATCATACTGTGACATACGGTAAAATGTAGCTGCTGGCCTAAAATACCCAGCATAAATTAAGAGTGGTGTTTCTGTCTAGTGGCGTCGTGCCCCAAAGTGTCAGGCACTGCCTTAGAGATTGATGTAGCGCGCCTTTTGTATTTTTGGGGAATTGTGTATGTCTATCAAGTAACTACATTGGTTGTTAATGCGCATACAAGTTACTTGACTGATCTGCTTGCAAATGCCCCATTTGTCATTCAATATTCAAAGTTTTCTTGGGACATGAAGCCTTTATTAGTCCATAGTTTTGGTGAGTCACGCGTTCTCTCTAGTTAATTACGGCACACTGGATTCAGAGCTTACCAATGCGCACCAGTAGGGAGGTAGGAGACAGTGCGGACTCTCCATGAATCCATGATCACACCAGGAGGTCGAAGAAGGGTAATAATTAATATTCTGAAAATGTAATATTTTTATCTGCTGTGTTATACTAGCAGGAGTCGCAGAGGTACATATAGATCATAAAACTCATCTAACAAACATATTTTTGAGTTCGCGTTTTTTTCGGATTTTTTTTCAATTAACCTTAATCTTTGGTTGCGCCTTAAAATGTACCCTTTGTACAATTTCTTTTCGGTCAATGTCTAGAATTTTACTTGGTCACAGGTGGCCACCGTGGTCGTAAGTAACTCTGTTAAACAGGATCTTCTTATTACCTGTGCCCTATCCACTTTCCACGTGCACGTTTCATTTACATGTTTAGAAGGTTTTGTGAATCGGGCCCAAAATAACCAAAAGTGTCCAGATAGCAGTTCCATGAACCAGCTTACTGTTCTGCTAAACTCCAAAAGAAATACACATTTGTTCGTTAAATACAGTCACTCACAATAAAGAAAAGGGATTGAAGGCAAAGTTATCCTCTACAATTCCCTTCTCCATTTATTAATTCCCATATAACAGATTATGTGTGGTATTTAGAGCGCAGTTAATAGCAACATTATCATGATACCCAATGTTCACAGGTTTGGTTAACATTATGTAGGCGTTCCAGTAATACTCAGTTCACTTTGTGTTAAACATTTTGTTTAACAAATGTAGTCTTACGCATTTTCTCTATAACCTCAAAACAAGCTGATGTGAAAGTAACCAAGATGCAAGATTCCTCTTTTCCTAAGCATGTTTGTGCTCTCAAACAGAAAAAAATACAAGAGAGGATCGTGAATATAATAATACATATTATTTACAGCCTAACTGTCTAGCAGGAATGTCTCGGTTCCTATTTACTGATGTTTAACTTCATTTTGGCCTGTTTTTATTTGAGATATTTTGTCTTTTTAACTTCCTTTTTATCCAGGACCAAATCCCCTTATCGTAAGCCAACATGAGGGTTTTTTTTCACCTATGCTTATCACAGATCATCACATTTTGCTGAGACATGCTGTCAGTTTTCATCTCAAATCTTTGATTTATCTTATTGCCTCTGGGGCCCGTGAGCACACACCATTTATTTCTGTGCGCTCTGGGACTGATTGCAAATTGAAGAGGAACTTTACGAGATATGGGACTCGGGCTTTACGAGATATGGGACTCGGGCCTATGATCTTTAGAAAGCTGCACTATTTTTAGGACTTCCCCAAATGCCAAACTATAAGCACCTGAATTTAGGAAAATCATAGATTGCTATTCCTTGTCTAACCTTAAATCAATGGATTTTCCTCTGGCAAAAAAATCCACACGTTAACAGTGCATACACCAGATGAGCATCAGTGGACCTTGGGAAACTCAAAAATCTACAGAGGGAAGAACTGTGTAATGTTATGTTATTTTATAGCGCGCACAGATACCCAGGAGTGTGCCGGTGCGGAGCCAACGAGGGGTGGAAAATGAAACCTAGGCAAAGAGATAAGTTTTCAGGAGCTTTCTAAAAGCAAGAGGCTCCCTAGTGTTCCGAAAAGCAAAGGGAAGGGCATTCCAGGCCACGGCCGCTTTCTGGGCGAAAGAGCTGCCACCTAACCTCTGGTATTTAAAGCTAGGGACCAAAGCCAGAAGCTGAGACGAGGAGCGTAATTGTCTCAAAGGGGCATAGAAGGAGAAGATTTTTTGCAGGGAAGTAGGTCCTTGGCCATAGAGAGCACAATGGGCAATGATTAATGATTTGAACTTTACCCTTGCCGACACAGGCAGCCAGTGCAATGAACTCAGGTGGTGGCTCACATTACTTCTGAAAGGCAAGTCAAGGAGAAGCCTGGCTGCCGCATTTTGGACCACCTGCAGCCTTTTCAGCAGGTAGCCAGGAATGCCCACATAGATCGCATTAGCGTAGTCGAGCCGGGAAAGAATGAGGGCACGGATAACTGTCTCCTTTGTGGCCATTGGCAAAAGGGGGAGAAAGTTCTTAAGGGTTGCTGAAAGCCTGAAGGAGGTGAGTTAGGTGGGCTGAGGATGTCACCGACCCAACCCCTAAGGCACTGTCACAAGGGATAAAAGATGCTTTTATGGTACAGATCTTATCTAACATGTCCACAACCCTGGTCACCCAGTATGTAATCCAGCGATGCCGCCCTCAAGATTACCCAGGAGGGCAGGCCTAGAGGCATCCAATGCCTGATTGAACACAAGCGGATCAATTTTACGTAATTTAAAGCAGGTTTACGGTGGATGCTAGCCGGGGGATCAGCATTGAGGATTGCCCATGAGAAATAGTTTAGGAAATGGTCAGACCAGGGGACCGGACCAGGGTCTTCTATCTCAATGGAAAAATTGGTGCATATGGTATCCAGAATGTGTCCTGCTTGTTGGGTGGGACTATTTATGCACTGGGAGAGTTGAGCGAGATGGAGAACATCCAAAAAGTCGGACAAATCCCTGGCCTCTACCTGGTCAAGATGAGTATTAAGGTCTCCTAGAACAATATCATTGGAAAATCGGTGTGTGCCTTTCTAGAAATAGTGCAAATCACGCAAGTTATAAAAGACAAGATGTAAAATCCCAGTCAGTGATCGACTCCACTTCAAATTTTATGTGACTCACACTTCTACATTAGCACCTAAGCTGTTGACTCTATACAGACAGCATTCGAGAGGGTCATTGTGCCACAAACTTAAAGAGAGGCTATCGAGACCCCCTAGAGCTAACTTCTTATGAACCTCTCTCTGTGCTCAATCTAGCCTACAAGAAAACTGGGGAAGGTATTTGCAAAAAGGATCACCCTGCTTCTACCAATATTGGTCTACCTGGACCAAATTAATTTCATTTCAACAAGAAACACAGTGCTAAACATTAAACAGCTATTTTCTGTTATGGGGGAATGTTCATAGACCCAGTATATAAAGGTCACAGTGTTATTTGGCACGATGAAGGCCTTCAACACTTTGCATTGGGAATATCTATTCAATGTTCTAAAAGAATTGGACTTTGGAGACTCCATTCTGCAGTAGATGAGACTGCGTTTTGCATTCCTCACTGGCAGGGTGAGTAAGGGAAGAGTAATCTCTAACGCATGGCCAGTATGCAGGGATACACACCAGGACTGATGGAGAAACACACACAGACACACTGTTTGCCAAGACCTTGAAGCCTTTGGCAGCATAATTTAGGTGAATGAGTGATCCATGCTCATTTGAATAGGAGCTCATACACATTATATCTCTCTACGTGGGCAATGCCCTCTTACCCCTTCTCCCTCTGAGACATGATAAATGTTATAGACCGAGTCCTGATTGAGCTGAGAGGATTTTGGGATGTGTGGTTTATAAGTCAACTACACCCAGTCCTTTCTCCACTCATTGAAACCGATGGGCAAACTCCATGTTGATGGCCTCCCAGATTTAGCTCTCCTCTGGGAACAAATCACTCTTGCTATTTAAGTATTAAGATTTATTTCACTGATGCAGACCTTGTAGTTGACAATCTGAGATACAACCTTACAGGTATTCATGAGTTATTGTCTTCTGGAGACCCTTTCTTTCGATAATAGTAAGAATAGCTCTGTCTAAAATGCTAATATGTGCTCGACTGTTTATTCTTCATGGTTGCTCCTCTGAAATTACCCAGAAGTCTCTTTGGGGATATAACTAGCATGTTAATCAATGTTATAAGGGGACCACGCAGGCATAGAATCTCACCACATAAACTGCACTTGCCTGTATTGAAGGTTGGACTTGGTGGCGCTGAGTTTGAACTATATTATTTGGTGGCTCAATTTCAGTAGGTGTCTACTTGAATATCAAGTGTTACTAACCCTGAATTCCAATAAATGGCACTAGACCACGGGGTTGGCAGTCTACTCACCCTCCTATTAGAACCATACAGCAGATACAGGCTATAGGATGTAGACAGGTACTGGTAGTGTAGGATTTTAAGCCACACATACACAAAAGCCGCTTATATGCTTTACCTACAACTGTGGTCGCTGCCGTGTTCCATACACTATCCAAATGGGTAGGCAAGGTGACCTGGAGATAAAGAAACTCTGAGATTTGATGGATGGTGAGGGGTTACATATATTCTAGAGCCTCAGACAATAATACCCTATCCAGCCGGCACAGTTCTTAACCTTAAATATACTGACCAGCCTATTTAGAAAAACTTAGTATAGAGACCTGGCCACAACAGTCTTTCTGCCCTCTCTGGGGGCGGATCGTAGGGTGTTTACGTCAGTCTGCCATATAGGGTGTATATTTATGTATGGGTGTGATAGATTTCCCTGGGTGACAGTTGATTGCTGACCCAAAATCCACAGCGATCCACACTGCTAAATAAGAGTTGAGTTTGAGTGGAAAGTTTGGTCTGTCCAAGTTGCATTTTGGGGACTTTTCCCTAATGGGTGCTGGGCCTACTTACATACGTGGGGTATCAATTTTATAGGGACATGTGTGGGAATGCTGGGTGGTAGGACATTTGTGGATGTCCGCAGACGCAGGAACTTTAAGTCACAAAAATGTTACGAAAATGTGCGTTTATTTGCCAAGACGTGAAGGGCATTGTGGATAAGAAAAGGTAGGGGATCCATGCAAGGTTCACCACTCTGGGTGGCTAGCTTTCACAAATGTCTGATTTTGGAAGGTTTCGGTAGATGGTGGATAAGCCTACACCCAACATCTACAGCCACACACGCATCAATAAAGTGTTGGTTTTGAGTTGACAAATTTGTTCTGCCCATTTTAAGTTTTGGGGCCTCTCTTGTCACAAGCGTTGGGCCCACCCACATATATGGGATAATGTTTTTATCGGGTTTGGGAAGGCTGGGTCGTTGAAAATGTATTGATTCCCACAGATTCTGGAACTCTCTTAAGAAGTGTCTGGAAAAAGCTTGATTTCTTGCCAACATTTGGGGTTTGAAGGTTTATAGGTAAGAAAAGGTATGGGAATCCATGCAAGGTACACCTCTGTGGATTTCCTTGGGTGTCTAGTTTTCACAAATGTCTAGGTTTGGTACTTTTCCCTTGGTGGCTGCTCAGCTTAGTCCCAAATTCCTCAGCTCCCCAAATTAAAAACAAACAAACATTTTGAGGTGACCTGTGTTGCGGCTCAGCCAAACATATGGGGCACTGTTTGTATTGGGAGATGTGTGGGAACTCAGAATAGTAGAACAATTATTATTAACTAGATTTCTCTGCCTTTTTGGCTTCCAAATGAAAGCCAGTATGAAAGAAAGAAGACCTTTTGCAAAATGCCCTCTCAATCATTTGGTAGTATGGATTACCTCAAATTCAGAGGTGAACAAATAACCACTGTTCCTAAACACATTATCTTGCGCACTCTTCAGAAATACATAGGTTTCCTTCAGACCCTGCACTTCTTCCCCCTGTTTTTAAAAACAAAACAAACGTAGCTATATTTTGGCTATATTCTCAGTTGCCTCTGGGGGACTCCACATAACTTGGGTACCATTAGTATCCACAGGATGTTTGAAAAACAGCGATGCAAATTTTGGCCTGGATATACTTTGTGGAAAAAAAGTTATAAAGGCCTAAGCGCAAATTGGCCCAAACATAAAAAAAGGGCTCCGCACTAGGGGTGGAAAAGCCTCAGCAGCTAAGGGGTTAACCGTTGTTTTTTTCAGTGAATCTCAGTTTTTCTTTTCATCATATTCATCCAACTTCCCCAATGCCCATGGCGAGTCTGGCATCTCTCATGGGACCCACAGCAGTACTATAATACTCACTTTTGGCCCCAGTCCCTCTGGGTCCCCTCCAGAAGTGCCAGGGGGTCCCTATCCTTCCCCCTTATACCATATCTGTATTCTACATTTTCAGGACATGAGAAACTAGTCCTGTAATGGTGGGCGCAACATATTTTTCTGGTTAGTGGCCAAACAGATCGCTTGGTACCACTGAACCAGTACCAGTCCGGTGGTACCGAAAAGGCTTACAGGACAAAAAGCTCCCTTGACCAATCAGAGGGCTCTATTTTTTCAAGTTTATATTACTGCTGGATTCCCAACCATTCAGATTTACCTACATTTTAACTCCTTCAAGGCCAACCAGAGCATCTCTTTAAATGCAAATTTCTCATCAATGGCAGAATACATTTACACCAAATTACAAAAAGCAAGCTGGCCGTAGAGAGTCACCATTGACACAAACCCTGACAGATGCCTGCTGAAATATCCAAAACACACTGCTCCTCTGCAAGTGTGATGATACACAAATCCAACAACTTTCGGCTTGGTCCTGTAAGCCTTGTTCACGGATAGGTGATATTTTGAAAATTGTGCATTTAAACAAGTGAACTAATACATATAGAGAACATATTACATACATACTGAGTCTTTTTTTCCTATACTCCTTTTAAATCAATAACTCGCTAGAATTAATATTTTTATAATTTGTCCTGCATTTATTACCTGTAGGCAAAGTGGGTAATTAATAAATATCGTTGAGGATAAAAGAGGTATTTTCATTGGACCATGTCCAAGTAGGTGTGCTGTTGTTTTCCGGAGGTATATAGGTTGGCTTAGTTTCTTAACAATAAAGTTAGCAAAGATAAGGGGGATTTCAGCTTAGTGGAAATTCCCTCGGGCAGCAAGATAAGAAGTAGGGAGACCGCATTGAAGAGTGTTACCAGAGCCAAGTGACAAAATGACAAGTAACTGCTGTGTGGAAATTATGTGGGAAGTAGAGGTTTTACTTTCTTCAGAGACTGCATTTCTAACCCTGGCATGTTATATATATTTGTATACAAAGTCATTTAAACTTTTTCTGACTGAATTAAGCATTGCTGTAGTCTGTATAGGGGGCAAGGTTTCAGAGTGTCTAAATCACTCCTATTCTCCTCTTCACACCACTCTCTTCTGCAATGTCTTTGTTAGACATTTACGCTATTTTTCTTCTCATATGTGGTGGAAACACTCAATCTGCATACTCACCCGTAAGGGTCTCAAGTCGCTGGGGGGGGGGGGAGGGGGTGTGCAGCTCCAGTCAGTAGAAGAGCCATGTCTTGAGGGTCTTCCTGAAGATGTGAAGAGTGGGGACGCGTTGGATGTTGATCGGGAGCTTGTTCGAGGTATTCGCCGCGATATAGGAGAAGGCTCTTCCACCCCTTCTAGCTCTAAAGATGCGCAGGGTTTCGGCAAGGTCGGCGGATCCGAGGTTTCTCTTGGGTACGTGGAAGGAGATTCTTTTGTTGAGAAATTGGGGTCTGATGTGGAGGCATTTGTAGGTATGTGTAAGTATCTTGAAGGTTACTCTTTCTCGACAGGGAGCCAGTGGAAGTCTTGCAGGTGTTGGGTGATATGTTTGCGTCGAGGAATGCCGAGGACTTATCTGACTGCGGTGTTCTGTATGGTCTGGAACTTGCAGAGCAGAGATTTGTTGATCCCTGCATAGAGGAGGTTCCCGTAGTTCAGTCTGCTGCTTACAAGTGCATGGGGGATGATCTGTCTTGATTCGGGGGGATCCATTTGACGGTCTTCGGAGGAAGCGGAGGGTGTTGAAGCAGGTGGAGGCGAAGGCGTTGATCTGTCGGTTCATGGTGATGGAGGAGTCGAGTATGAGTCCGAGGTTCGGGGCGTGGTCCGTGGGGGTGGGGGAGCTGCCGAGGGCGGTAGCCCACCAGGTGTTGTCCCATGCAGAGGGGCAGGGTCCGAGGACGAGGACTTCTGTCTTCTCTGAGTTAAACTTCAGGCATCTGCTGCTCATCCAGGAAGCGACTTCCTACATCCCTTAGTAGAAGCTGAGGCTGGTGGTGAGAGGGTCCTTAGTGAGGGAGAGGGTGAGCTGGGTGTCATCAGCGTAGGATACTATGCTGAGTTCATGTTGTCTGACAATGGAAGCTTGGGGGGACATGTAGATGTTGAAGAGCATGGGGCTGAGCGATGATCCTTGGGGTATTCTGCAGTTGATCTCTGTGGGTTCGGAGAGGGAGGGCAGAAATCTGATTCTTTGGGTTCTGCCGGTGAGGAAGGAGCAGAGCCAGTCGAGGGCAGTTCCCTGTTGTTGAGTCTGGTGGGAGACTGTGTTGAAGGCTGCAGAGGGTTCGAGTAGGGTCAAGGCTGTATTGTGGCCTAGGTCAAGGAGGGTGCGGATGTCGTCCGTGGTGGCGAGTAGGGTGGTCTCTCACTGTGGTTGATGCGGAATCCGGATTGAGAGGGTTTGAGGATGAAGTCCCCTTCGATGAATTTCGTTAGTTGGACGTTAACGTTTTTCTCAGTGACTTTGGTCGCGAAAGGGAGGAGAGAGATGGGTTGTTAGTTATAGAGGTCCGTCGGACCTGCTGAGGTCTTCTTGAGGAGGGTCTTGACTTCTGCACGTTTCTGCTCGTCTGGGAATGTGCCAGCTACGAAGGTGGCGTTGATGGTGTGTCGTAGATCAGGTGCAATGGTGGCGGCGGCTCTGTGGAAGATGTGTGGAGGCCAGGGTTCCGTGGGGGATCCTGAATGAATACATTTCATGGTCAATGCAGTGTCTTCGGTGGTGGTCGGGGTCCAGGAGGAGATGGTAAGCTGATTGTCGTTGCTTGGGGGAAGAGTGGGTTCGGTGTCCGGAGTCTGTTCGTTGAAGTTGTTGTAGAGGGATCTTATTTTCAGGTGGATGTAGGAGCTGAGTTTGTTGCAGAGGTCCTCGGAGGGAGTGACTCTGTGGCTTCGCTGGAGGGCTTTGTGAATTCCTGAATGATGTTGAAGAGTTCCACGGCGTTGCTGGCATTGGAATGGATTTACTTTCAGATGAAGGTCCTTTTGGTGGATCTGATGAGTTGGTGGTATTCTGTAATGGTGTTCTTGTATGTGGTGCGGTCTTCTGAAGTTTTGTTGTTTCTCCAGTACTTCTTGAGACGTGTGCAGGTGCGTCTGGATTCTTGGAAGTCGTTGGTGAACTAGGTTGCCTTTCTGGGGCGCTATCTTTTGGGGTTGTGAAGGGGGGCGAGCGTGTCTGCGCAGTTGGTGATCCATCTGTGAAGTTCTTTGGCTGCGGAGTTGGCGTCGGTTGAGGTGAGGGGGCATCTCGGTTGAGGGTGGACTTGAGGTGCTCCTCAGTTACCATGCGCAAGTTCTTTTGCAGAGGGTGTGCTGCAGGATTGGGGGCAGTGGGTTTGTCGATGTTGAAGTGTATGCAGTGGTGGTCCGTCTAGGTGGTTTGCATGGTGTGGCTGAAGTTGATGTTGTTACCTCCTGCGAAGAATGGGTCGAGGTTGTGTCCTGCCTTGTGGGTAGGGGTGGTGACGAGTTGTTTCAGTCCGAGGTTGGCCAGGTTGGCCAGGACGGTGGCAGAGTTGGTGTGGCTGAGGTTGTCAAGGTGGAAGTTGAGGTCTCCGATGAGTATGTTGTCCAGTGGCGTGAGGCGCGATGAGGTCGGCGATGTTATTGGTGAATGTGGTTCGAGTTCTGGTAGGGTTCTGTAGGCAAGGGTACCACATAGGGTCGTTCTGGGGCTGGTCTGAATCTGGAAATGGAGGTGTTCAGGGGGTGGACGGGTATTGCTTGTTCTGAAAGTGGTGAGTCGGAGGGAACTCTTGTGTGCAACAGCGAGTCCTCCACCTGGGCGGTTGAGGCAGTCCTTCCTCTGGTCTGATGGCAGTGGCAATGTCAGGGGCGGAGGTGAGGTTGGGCCACGTTTCCGTGAATTTCACCAGACCTCCTTGACGGCTGGCGAAATGATGTCGAGGAGGTCCCAGATCTCTACAGCATGTCTGTGAAGGGAGTGCACGTTGAGAAGGATGCACCTCAGAGCTTTGGGGATGCTGACGTCCGGCGAGGGGGCAGTGGCAGTGGGGGTGTGGAGGATGGTGAAGGTGTGTCAGCAGTATTTGCAGGAGAACTGGCTGTGGGTGGTGTTCGGGATAGACAGCTGGCAGTTGTGGTTCCTTCCGGGGTTAAGTACGAGGAGGGCAGCGGAGTCGTAGAGGTAGGTGGCTGGAGAACCAGGGTCCCTGGCACTGGTCACGGTCGAGTCGCGCACGGGCACAGACGGGCTTGCCTGTGGCGCGGCCGCCATTAAATAGGGAAGTGGGAGGGAAGCGCAGCCAGGAGGCGGAGCAGGAACCTGCTGGGGAGGGGCCACGGGGGCAGCAGCCGCAGGAAAAGGACGGCGAAAAAACAGGCACGGAGGACACAAACAAAGGGCAAAGGTACAGAGACAAATACAATTAAAGGCAGAAAATTAAAGGCACAATAACAAAAAACACAAAGACAGACAAATAAGCAGAAAAGCGCCTTCAAACATTTCTCATATAATCACAGTTACAGGTGCACACCTGACCTTTGCTCTGTGTAGAGAGGCTAAAGATTGGATGAGCATATATACCGATCCCATTTATGATCCATCCAGAGACAGAAAATGACACATCGTTCAGCCTGAACGCCACAGCTGTCAATCGTAACCCACCTACAAACTGAGCACCCACATCTACATACGTGTAATATCTTCCATGAAAAACTACAGGAACGCACCATCCTGGAGAAAGCACATTTTCTTTGGGTATTGAAGAGTAAAGTGAAGCGTAAATGGAAACAGAAACAACATAGCTGTTCCCAGGCGAGGGGGCACTTCCTGTTTTTGCTCGCTGACACGAGTGATAGGGCACAAGCAAATGCAGAAAATTCAAAGATGGGGCACCCGACCTCTGCCCTCCAGCGACGTCACTGATATCTGAGAATTTAGTATTAAATCTGTTTATTGAAAAAATATGGTGCATACACGAACAGTGCATGGCCAAACAGCCCCCGATCATCGTCACATTGCAAAGTGAAAAGCTCAAGTAGGAAGACTGACCAAGCAATGGCACCCCGCAAAGTCTGTGGCAGAGCGGCGCATTATGAATGCGAACAATCTGTATCAAGAACAAAAAGAAAGGGAACAACAACAAGCCAAACCCCCCCACCTACCCCTCTTACTCCCCTAACCCACCCACCAACCCAGTTCCAAGTCCACTACTCCCCCTATCAAGGGCGCAAACCCACTAACCCGTCTCCGTCTGCTAAAAATCTGACAGGCGCAACAAGCGCAGGTAGCGGGGACACGTAACTTCTTGAAATTCCAAGGCCAACAAAGACAGAAACGGCTGCCACAACTCAGAGTATTTGGCACCCTCCGTTTGGAACGTGGGAGCATGTGCTGTGCGCCAAAGCTGCAGGATATTTTGAATTGCAGAACCCAGGGCTATCGCTATTAATCGGCCCCTACGGGAACATAGTGGGTACATCAGGGGATTCGGCAACCCCAGCAATACATAAAAAGGGAACCGTGGGATCTCTGTGTCGAAATGTGCATCAACTGTGTCCAGGACCTGTTTCCAATACCCCTGAAGCAGAGCGCAATCCCAAAGCAGGTGTACTAGTGTGCCTATCTCCCCACACCCCCGCCAAAATGTCGCCTCCCTAGCGTGATCCATCTTGTGTAACCGCTCTGGTGTGTAGTACCAATACGTTGCAACTTTAGTGAGGGTGTCTGTAAGCCCCATGTGGTAGGCGGAGTGCCGAGCCCTGTAATAAATACCCTCCCATTCTTTGTGGCTGAGTGCCCGACCCAGCTCCCTTTCCCAACGCGCCTTCCCTGAACTATATGTGTGCGTGTATCGAGCTTGTAGTATTCTGTATAGGTCAGAAATGAGTTTTTTATCCGAATTTCGTGTGATAAGCCAATACTCGTACGGCCACAAACTCCTGTCAGCCGTAGGGCGAACTTGGCTATTAAGTGCCCAGTGACGAGCCTGCAAATATCTCAGCCTCTCCGACTCCGGCAAACCATACACCTGCCGAAAGGACTCAAATGGCAACACTCCCCCCTCTGCATATAAATGAAACAAGAACCGGCATCCCTCAGACCGCCATTTCGCAAAAGCCACGGCGTCTTGTCCCGGCGTAAAATCCGGGTTATCCATTAGGTGTGTGAGAGGCGATGGAAAGGAGGTAAGCTCATGCGTGACATTGGTTGTATCCCACACTTCCAGAGGAACCCTGGTAATGTAGGAAGCGTACAGTTTGGGAGGTCTATGCTGCCGACGGAGGAAGGGAATCTCCTGAAGTGGGCGTCCCGCAACACCTGGTCCTGGAAGAGCCAGTGCCTCTCCGACTCTCACTTGCTCCACTCCGCGAGGAGGCGAAGCTGGGCGGCTTGAAAGTAGAGGAGGAGGTCTGGAAAGCCAAGGCCCCCTTTCTCAGGGGGAAGCGTCGCAAGTCGAAGCCTCATCCGAGGTTTTTTGCCATTCCAAATAAAACTGAGCCAGCTCTGACAGGGTCTGGCGAATCCAGCCTGCCGGCGGACGCAGGGGAATAGTACAAAATAAATAGAGAATCTGGGGAAGGACCAGTTTACCGCCGCCACCTTTCCCAGCCAGGACAGGGGGAAGTGTCTCCATCTACCCAGCTCATGCCTAATCTTTTGGCTCACCCCCGCATAGTTGATACGAACAGTCTCCGGGAACGTAGACGCCAGTTGGATCCCCAAGTACGGAATTGCGTCTGACGACCAATGGAAGGGGAAGGACTCTTGCAGGTATGCCCTGGTCGGCACATCCAAAGACAGGTCCAGGGCCATGGATTTACTCATGTTGACCTTAAAGCCCGCCACCTGCGCAAACGCTTCGAAGGATACAAGACACGGCGGTAGCGATTCCCTAGGATTGGCCAAAGAGTAGTACATATATCTGAGTATTTAGACTAGAGAGGAGTCAAGATTACATCCAGGAGACAATACAATTCAGGGTGATGCTGATTTGTATAAGTGAATCAAATCAGTATTGTATGAGAAGTTGAGATGAGTGGGGATGAAGACAGTAACCATTTTGTTTTGATGGGGTTGAGTTTTAGAAAGTGAGTGGGCACTAATTGAGGTTTTTCTGTCAGAAGGGTCCATCTGGTGATGCAACATAAAATCGAGTTGGGTGTCTTACTGCAATGATGAATCAATACTTGTGTGCTGTTCAGTAGCATTGAGGAGTACATCAAAAATTTGCTAGACCTTTCACTGCCAAAGAAGATCTGAAGGACTTTGCATGTACAAAGACCAGTTGAAGGAAGATGAGAACCAATCTAAGTCCTTGCCAGTCCCCTTGGAGGTGGGCAGGGTGAAGAAAATAGTTATGGGCAATCATGTGAAATGATTCTGAAAAGTTTTGAAAATGCTAATTGTAAGGCAATCATGATGAGTTACTTGCTATAGAGTTTTCTGCTAAAGTTGCATTTAATTTTCCCTTGCCCTACCCAATTTCAAATTAAAATGATTTTACTGACATGATTTATAACCTTGATTTGAACCACAGCAGTTAGTTGTTGTCTGTTCCTCATGTGTATCTATGACGACGAAGGCAAAATCATGATTTTAAAGAAAGCATTATATATCTTGTATGTATTATTGTATGCTATTAAAATTTTATTTATATAGCACTTACTACTCTGACGAGGCATCAAAACGCCTTTAGCATAGTAGCAGGCTATTTTGGAACCCAAAAATGATTAGTGGTGTATTAGTATAGTAAAATTTGAGTTAATTTGAGTGGTGGACATGTGAGTCTGTTAGTTGGAGTGAAAAGGATAATGGGGGATAGAAAAGGGAAGAGTCTAGAAAGTGTTTATTGGGAGATCATAGTAGTAAGATGAGGTTTGGGATGAGTATACAGAGAGATGGAGGAAGGAAGAATCTCTAGAAATTATGGCTTAGTATATGGTGCACAGCAGAGCGGAGTCCAGACTTATTTGCATATGGCTGGGTTCAAACTGGAATGGCATCGAGAGCAAAAAAAACAATGGATTTAGTCCCAGATCTCTGCACTGGGATGAATGTGTGACATTGTTCTGCATTCTGTCCATCAAATGTTCTTTTTGACAGCAAAAAGTGGGGGTAACCATGAACGTAGATCCTACAGTAGTAAAATGAGTTTTGGGATGAGTCAAAGGAGGGATAGTTTTGGGGTGATCTATGGAGTCATGGAGGAGGGAAGAGTGTAGAAAGAGTTATTTTAGAGCTCATAGTAGTTGAATGAGGTTTCGGATGAGTCGGTGTCAGGAACCCCTTATCTTGTAACAGTGTGTTCCTTAAAAAAACTTTCTTTTAGATTAAAGGGTGTTGAGTTTAAGAAATATCCACGTTGGAGAAAAAGAAATCACAGGAAACAAATGCTCAAGGTTGTCCTGTAGCATTTAACTCAATTGCAAGGAAAACATTCTGATTTGGCCATTGTTTTGTTGTGGCAAGGTTTGCGGTCTTGTTGTTGTGGCTGCGAGGTAAGGAGAGACACTAGTGCTCACGTGCAGGCTATGCGGGTAGCACTTAAACTGTAGTTTATGGCCGTTCAGGAGTTTTTGACTATCATGCTCCTTCAGTAAGTATTTTAAAGGAAGAATTCAAAATTTTAAGGACAAGTTTGCCCTGTTTATGCTTGTTCCTGCCCTACCTTGACCTGTCTGGTGACTCCACGCCATTTCTGCCACTTACAAGGGGGAAACGCGCTCCATACCGAGCTACCGCCGCGCCAGGAGACATCAGCGGCAGCGGAGCGGACTCGGTACCCCAGGGGGACCTGCTTCAGCGCACGCTGTGCGCGTCATCATCTAGCGCCAGGAGGCGCCTCAAAAGTCGGGTCCACCCGCAACGCGGGACGCGAGCGGGACGCCGGGCGAAGCCCGGGCCAAGGGCGGGCCCGTTTTAGCCCGTTCTAGACAGTGAGAGACTGGACTGGGCCACCCCTCTTACTTCCATCTTGTAAACTGAACTTTGGCAAGGTAAAACCCGCTTATATCCACAGTGTATTGTAGTCTATAACTGTTATATAAACCCACAGGGCCTCGCTGTTTATTATTGTTTGCTCACTATGTCCAAGCAAAAAACGCCTGTCACCCCGGCTAATACAATGCACAACTACCTGGTCCAGGTAGTGTCAAAAATTAATACAAATCGGAGGTCCTCCTTGGGCATTGAGGACTCGCCACCTTGTGCTCAATTGAATCAATCAGGGGTAACTCAGTCTGCCACTGACGATCTCATTTTCCCCGATCTCATTGAGGTTCCAAATGAGCAACCACCCACTGATGTATCCATGGCCCCTACTGACCAACAACTTGACCCGTTTACAGACCTAATTAATCTAGAAGACCAAGATAAATCTGTAACAATTGAGGAGCTTGCTATAGAGAGCAACACTCCCCCCACACCGGTTCCCGCTCCAAGAGCTAAAAAAGGGATTGCTAAGGCTCCTCCTAGAAGAGGTGGCCTACGCTCTTGTAAAAATAAACCCGCAACCCCCCCTAGACGAACAAAGAAAAGGATAGAGGATGGGATAAGGGAAGAGGAGTACGAAAATGAAGAAGGGGAGGATACCCTCTTAATTAAGCTTATGGGTACATTAGAGTCTAAACTATTAGGTTTAATGAAACCCCTCATATCAAAAGTTGACCAATTAGCCAATAAGGTCAACAAGCTGGAGTCCCTGTTAAGGAAAACCAACGAGGGGGTGGGGGAAATATCAAACCTAGTAGTAACTAAATTTGAACAACTGGAGACGGCGGGGAAATTACTTGGGGTGAACATGAATATTGGCCCACAAGCTCCCTCTGAGCAAGTCCAACAAATTAGCCATATGCTCGATAACACTCCTGATATGGTCCAAGTTCCAGATGCAACCCAATTAATGAGCAATACTATCCCTGAGATTCTGAATCCAGAAACTGCCCCAGTTGAACTAATAGTTGAGGCCTCGCCCCTTATTTTAGTACTAGCAAACACACCCTTGCTGAAAACTGGACAGATTGAGTCACCTGATTTCTTAAGAAATAAGGCCCTTCAGTGGCTTAGTAGTAACATGCACACAACTCCCTGGGGCAAGGAAAAACTATCTGACGATCTGCTTACAGCAAGAAGGGTTAGGTGGATAGGTACTAAGGCGAAGAAATTCCAAGGGGATTGTGTGGTCTTGAACTTTAAGGGACCTGAAGTCCTGCCTGATGTCCTACGGAACATCCTCCCCCCACAACGTAGGACAGCTGAAATAGTTCCTTTGACACTGGATTTTTTCTATAGCAGAAGAGGTATAGTAGCCAAACCGAGTATATTAAGAACAAAATGGACAGTTGTGGGAAATAGAATTGCTAGGTCCAATCCAGTATGTGAGTGGGGGTTAAATTTGGACAACCAATATTCTGTGTTAACTGATTTAAATGAGTGTGATTGACTCGCATGTGCCTCCTCCGCCACCCTAGATATGCACCTGGGCCAAAGTTATGTTAAGACTCCCATGCTAGACGAGCCTACAATAGTCCCAGATGTATTTCGGACCACCGTCCTAGAGGAAGTAAATAGGGTTCAGGTGGGACAGAAAAGGCTATTGGAAGAAACTGAGATGTCACCAACATTGAGTAATAATGTGATACCGGGAATAGATCCTACAGAAACAGTAAAAGCCCCTGATATTGATCATGCTCACACCCTAAAGGCCAAACCGAAACTATCAATTGTTTCATGGAACATAGCTGGAATTTCTAATAAACAAAACATCCCAGACTGGGTCGATTTTACTAACTATTACGACATTGTCATGTTCCAAGAAACTTGGTCGCTTACACCAATTTTCAGGCAAGGGTATTTGAATTTCTACGTCCCGGCTTTAAGAAATCGAGTGGGACGTCCCTCGGGGGGCCTGTTAATTTGGGTACGCCAAACTTTGAATTGTTCGGTTAAACAAAGGTCTATACCCTCTAATGATATTTTGGCACTTGATATCACCTGGCAAAATGGTCAGCAATTAGCCCTGTTTAATCTCTATTCGAGGGGAGTTGCCAGGGGTAAATCATCAGAGACCCTAACGTGTCTTGAGAACCATATTGAATTGCTGCCAGACCCAACCCATATATTAATAGGCGGGGATTTTAATACCACCCTTGAACCCCTGGGTGAGGAGGATAAGATCCTGGCCGAAGATGAGGATACCAAGTGGGGAATCCCCCAACTAGATATCCCAGTAATTAGGAAATGGAGCACGGTAGCAATCCAACTGAAAAGTTTTTGTCTTTCTAGAGGACTTAGAGCAGTCAATGGGCGAGCATTGTCAGATCCCAGGGGGAATAATACCTTTGACAATGGCCGATCAGCCAGTAGGATAGATTATATACTCCTGGATATAAGGGCTTGGGACAAATTGGTAGATATGGAAGTGAAGGATAAGATTGAAAGTGATCATAATCCATTGTGTCTGACGCTACATACCTACCATGACAAACCCGAGCATCCTATAGAGGATCACATGGTTACGCGGGACCTTGTAAGCTCAAATAACACTCGATATTTGAAGTGGAGCATGCTCCTAGAAGATATTCCCAAACTGGAAACCCTTAGGAAAGTAGTGGTGGGCGAAGTTGCTAAGATTAAGTCTCATTATGGACAGTCCGATTTTATTGACTACATGATGGCTGCCCATGAGATACTCTTCTCTAGAATCCAAAGCTTTTTGCTTAAAAAAATATCTAC
Organism: Lissotriton helveticus; assembly: GCF_964261635.1. NCBI lineage: Eukaryota > Metazoa > Chordata > Amphibia > Caudata > Salamandridae > Lissotriton > Lissotriton helveticus. Next base: position 800,279,296 of record NC_136069.1, read on the forward strand.
AAATAAAATAAAGAAAGCCCAAGAAACTAGAGGGTGGTATGATAAGAGCTGTAGGGCAGCACGAGATAATCTTAGCAGGGAACTAAGATCAGGAAGGCCAGAAGTAGTAAGGCTGGCAAGAGACCAGTATAGGCAGGTTCAAAAACTAGCAAAGAAGCGTTGGGACGAGGATTGCTGGCGTGAACTAAAGGAGGTTTGTGCCTCCAAGGATTCCAAGCGCTTCTGGGCTTCAGTAAAATGGGCAAAGGGTGGCATAGCACCCCAGCCTGCTAATAATGTCGCAAAAAACAGTTGGATAGAATACTTTCGTCCACAGTATGCCCGTAACCCCATGTTTAATAATGTTAGTCCACCTCCGCAAGTCTACTATAAAGTACCTTTATTTGTTGAGAGGGATGTGAGTGATGTATTGGACTGTGTAGCAGGGGGGAAAGCACCAGGCATGGATGGAATTCCGGCCGATATTTTTTTATCCGATCGGAAGTCATGGTGCAGCTACTTTACAATGCTGGCTAATGCAGTGGCTATGGGAGGGAGAGTGCCTGCCTCATGGAAGGGAGCCGAAATAATCCCTATATATAAGAAAGGTGACCGATCCCAGGCTAAAAATTACAGACCCATTAGCCTGATTGATACAGCACAAAAGCTAATGGGTCGATTACTGCAAAATAAACTGCAACAATGGATTGACGAAAACAACATTCTGTCATCCTATCAAGCTGGGTTCAGGCCCCTAACTAGCAGCGTTGACCAAGTCCTCCATTTTCTAACAATCTATTGGAGAAATGTTATCCTGAAGAAGGGGACATTGTATGCAGTTTTTGTAGATTTAAAAGCCGCTTTCGACATGGTCCCCAGGGAAAAACTCTGGCAGACCTTGGCGGACGCAGGCTTAAAGCAGGAATTGCTTACACTCCTCGTGCGCCTGCACGAAAATAATTTTGCAAGGATACGATGGGGCAAACAAGGAGATGTAACTGATCCCTTTCCGGTTGAACGTGGGGTGAGACAAGGGTGTGTCCTAGCGCCAACACTCTTCTCTATTTACATAAATGGTATTGTTGAACACCTAGAGAAGATTGCCAGTGACGCCCCTGTAATTGCCGGCTCTCGTGTGCCAGTCCTCATGTTTGCGGATGATACACTTTTACTTTCCCGCACCCCTAGTGGGTTACAAAAAGTAGTTGATGCCTTTGGTGTATATTGTGATGAGAGGGGCCTAGAACTAAACACTACTAAAACGAAATTCATGTGCCTCAATTTGCAGTCCTCTTTTAAGGGTGTAATAAAATACAAAGGAACACCATTAGAAAGAGTGGACTCCTTCTCATACCTAGGTATCACTCTGCAAGAAAACATGAGCTGGAAGCAACACATAACTACAACCCTACTAAAATTTAGACAATTAGCAGGTGCCATCTCATTAAAACATCGTACTTCATTGACAAAGCCGGTAAACTGCGTGATGGAAATATATTCCATGAAAGTCCTGGGGGCTTGTCTATATGGATCGGAACTATGGGGTTTTTCAAACCTGAGTGAATTGGGCCGAGCAGAAAACAGGTTTCTAAGAGGGATCACAATGGTCCCCCAAAGTACGCCAACAATCCCGTTAAAACTAGATCTGGGAAGAAAATCTGTTGAGGATGTAGCGAGGCTCCGGCCCCTCCTATATTGGAGACGAGTTATGGTGACCCCAGAATTAAACCATTATGCAGCAGCATTGAGGGATGTCATCAAATTTGATCGTTTCCATATTATCCCATGGTTAAGGGAGTTGCGGGGGCTCCTTACAAAATTGAAATTGGACTATTTATGGGACAACAATGACCTAGCTTGCTTTCCTACTAAGGAAAAGCTAAAAGAGCTATACTGGGAAATGGTATATTGTACAATGTTTAGTGGCAGTACAAGCGTAAATTTGACATCTCGCTTTTTAAATGCAAAAATGTATCCCTCCTATGAGCCTTTTTGGGACCTTATTGAAAAACCATACGACAGAAAACTTTATTTTCAATTCCGCATTGGTACTCTACCTTTGAATGCGTTTAAGAGGCATTGGTCCCCGGCATGGGATGAGAATTGTCACCATTGTAAAGAAGAAACTGAACATATCGCCCATTTCTTGTTTTGTTGTCCACTGTATTTGCCCCCTAGACGTAAGTGGTTAAATCCGGTGTGCTCAAAGTTGGGTACCCGAAGCCATTCCGAAGCCCTTAGGATACTCGAAACAGATTGTTCAACATTGCTTGTGGTTGGTGTAGCAAAATTTTTGGCTTGGTCATGGCTAATCCGTACTCGATCATTAACGGCTATTGCATTACAATGAAATTATGTATATCCTTAATCCTGTTTTTGCGACATGGGACTATTGTCCTTTGTTTTCTAATGTAAAGGAATTTTAAATTTTTTAAAAAATGTAATAATGTGTGTAATTCTGATGTACTTTTTATCATGTCTTATTCGGCATTTAATGTTTAATATGTATTTTTAGAAGTATTTTTATATCTAGTATTTATTGTATAGGGTTAGGTGAATGCTTTTATGACAAATGTCGAATAAAGCTTTATAAATTGAAAATTGCTTGTTATACATTGCGGGGAAAATTCCTGAAGAGAAAAGTTGAGTTCAGCACTAGAGAGCCTTCGGTGAAAAGAAGGGCTCTTATCTGTCAAGTAAGATTGTTCTATTTCATGTTATTGAGCGTCCAAGATAGTCAGCGCACAAGATATTTGGTGACTGTTTTTAAGAGATGCAAATTCATTGTTTTTGGAAGATTTAAATAGGGATCTACTTTGAGAGTAATGTATTAATCTCATGAGGAGACAGAAGAAATATTGCCCCATTTACAGCAATTACAGTGTACAGAAATAAGAAAGTTTTCAGAGTTATAGCTGAGAAAATATTCAAAAGACAAAAGGATATTGTAAGAGACTAAAAGAATACAATTAGAGACAAAGAGACAATTGTAGAAATAAAATACAGCATTGCAGCAAAAAAGGAACACGACAATTTAATCCATGACTGCAACGTAGGAAGTTACAATTACTTGGAAACGACTAATATTTGGAATCCTCATTTCCATCCTATTTCATAGATTACCAGGAGATAGTCAGATTAATTGTTGATTCAATAGAGAGTAGATACCCTCAATGCTAGACAGGTAATATACACCACACAAGACAGAGAATAAAAATAAATAAGATAGGAAAGTACCCAAGTAACAAGGTAATTCTTTGTTATTTTATAGGTGTCAGGACAGATAAATTGCTGTAGGAGCACCAAACGATTGAGGCAGGCTCTCTCTTTCTTTTCCACTTCCCATTTCCCCCCTGCTGGTGTTTGCTTCTGACATACTAGTGCTTGTCGTGCACAGTAGTGGAGGGTATTTGGAGACAGCTCATCCGTTCCTGAGGCGATCGAAAATCAGATAGGCGTGACAGTTGGAGAGTGGAGGATGAGGCTATATTGAGAGAGGTATAAGGTGAATTATAGAGTAGTGCATTGGAAAGAGGCAACTTTTTAAAAAAATATTTGGAGTAAAGTAATATATAGATACGTAAGTACATATTATTATACATCTTTATATCAAGAAATGCACATATCTAGATACATACATGTAATCAAATTGAATGTTGTGCATTTGTGTTCGAGTATGGTGTTTATGTAGGGAAGAGACAACTCGATTAATCTTCTGAAGATAAGATCTTTATCTCTGTATCTTATGTTTGAGGGTAATGAATTCCATAGTTTGGCTGCTTGAACAGAGAAAGATGTTCCATCTACATTTTGTTTTCTTGTATATATGTATAATGTGAACCTATCCAAAAGACAGAGTCAAGGGCAAGGATGGCATAGCTACTTTCTTGGAGCAGGAGTGCACTGTTCCTGCATAGTGATGTAGTATTCTTTTAAGAGGTGTAGCTTCAACTGTTTCAGTAGCAAAGTTGGGGCCATCCTGATGATACAGGGATATTGATATGTTGCCAATTTCTGCTTTTGCCACTGATGGTGGATGGTTTTAAAACCTGGGTTGATGATATAAAATTGGTGTGCTTCCACCATTTTCATAAGCAAGGAGTTATGTTAGTTACCCCCGACACGGATTAGTTATTTTTGTCTGAACTTTGTTTTTGACCCTTGTGTACCAATTTTAATGATGCTTTTTCTTAGCTGTGCATATTCAGATTCATAAAGCATATAACTCACTTATCCAAAAAGGAAGTGAAAGATTCCTTCTTTATTAAAAGGAAATAGTGAGAAACATTGTCTTGACCAAGTTTCTCTAATAAAAAGATCCACTTATTCATGCTCTTCATATTACTAAAAGAGCTGCCTCAGAAAACACTAATGGATTTTATTCTGATCTAACCCAATAAAAACATGTTTTCCCAACCTCATTTTGATTCTCTTGAATCAAGAATCCCAGAGAAGGTTCAAGAACCAGTGACGGGAAGTAAATGTTCTGTGTCACTGTACTATTAGTGCACTATATAATATTAAAGTGGATCTTAAATCTCACTTCTGTCTTTACTTTTTACAATGACCTTCCTGTTGACAAAGGTGATTGCCACAGTATAGTGACCGTGCCTTACATAAAATCTCATATAGAAATATAGATCGGTAACAGTGAATCATGGGGCGATGTTCTGAGTGACATCAAAAAGACAAAGAAAGGGAAGCTTGAGTCGTTTATGTTGTCACTCAGACCCCCAAGAAGAAAAACTTCCTTGCTAATTACCTTTTTTCCATCTATAATTTTTTGTTTGGTATGACCCTCAAAATGATCTGCCTCTGCTTTCAGCTGCTACACAGTGTCACAGATATTCATAACACTGCCTCTGCTCTGTCCCATATGTAAGACAAACAAAAAAAACATTTGCAATACAATATGTCTCGCATTAGTGAAACTTTGAGCTACTGGCATTGCAAATGCTAATGTTAGTCCTTTTTTTGTTTTTGTTTTGTTTAAAAATATCGCAGCAGTACCATAAGTAATAATAAAAGAAATGTCATGAATGAAGGAAAGGGTGCAGTACCAAATGCTAGGTGTCCCTGTGGAGTTGTAAAGGGACCACATATGGTACTGCACCCTTAGTGGAATGATAAAGAAAAAGATTGCTGCTGAGTATACATTTTCATTTGTTTTTATTAAACTCTACAGGGACACCTAGTAACAGCCTGTGGTACTGCACCCTTTCCTTGAGCCCTAATAAGGGAATAGAATTGCGTGCCGTGGCACAAATGCTTTATCAAAGGAAAAAATAAATAGAAATGCATGGCGTGTGGCCGCCATATTTAAAGTAAATACATTTAAAGTGAGCATTAAGAAGTGGGAGCATTTTTTGTGTGTTTTGTAGCTTTTGCCTTTTGGCATGCTTTAATTCTATATGTTTAAAGGTATATGCGCACTGTGCCATCAATGCCTGAAAAGTAAATAAATAGCAAATAAAAATGGGCGGCCATCATGTTGAAAGGTAAAAGCAACAATAATGTAAAGGCAACCACCTGCACTTTAAAAAAAACGTATTTGCTTTTGTAGCAATCGCCACATGCTGCGCTTTAGCTTCAGATATTTAAAACTAAAGCGCTGCGTGCCACGATTGCATCAAAAGTAAATAAATGGAAAGGAAATGCGGCGTTGGTCTGCTCGCCTTTTTTTTCATATTTATTTACTTTTGTAGCAATTGCGGCTCGCTGCACTTTAGCTTTAAATGTGCGAAGCTAAAGAGTGGTGTGCCGCAAATGCTAATAAAGTAAGTAAATAGTAAAAAAAGATTTACTTTGTAAATTTTACAGTAAAGCTGATATTTAAAAAATTACCTCCTCTGCAGCATCAAGGTTTGCAGAAGCGGAATGACATGTTGTGCCTCGTACAGCAACTACAAGCCAGGGCGGGTTGCAAAAGCCAATCAGCATGTTGTGCCTTCTTCAGCAAGACATTAAATCAACTAAATAGTGCTCACTAACTGTTAATGAAACCTAGAGAGTAAGTACACATGTAAGAAGGGCTGGCCTCATGGGAGGTAACAACGGAAGAGATTGAGGTACTAAGGAGGGACTACTAAGCCTATTCATGAATTAAAAGCCACCATTTACAAAGGACAGTAAGAGGAGCCAATTGAAAAGATGGGCGGAAAATGGCCAGAACGTAAAGCCCATACCTGAATACAGCATGTCTCAAAGAGACAGTGCAAGTGCAGCCTAGGTGAAATCTAAAAACTGGCCTCCTGCCACCAGCCCCACTACACTCTGTAGAGAGACAGAGGTTTTGGTCCAATTTTCTGCAAGGTAGACTACCCTGAGCGCGAGGAGTTCTCTTAATTAGCTTCTAGCCAGCCGACCTGGAGACTTCATGAGAACGTGATGGTGATTGAGGGGCCTGTGTTGGGGGTGTTGCAAAACAGATGCTTTTGTTATGTGATGTTACATACAAATGGACATAGTTTAAGTACAATCGGTGTCAAATAACAAAAAAAACTCATTTAATCACAACCTTTTGTGTTGTTTTTAGATATCGATCTCTTCTTAATGCTGGGGACCAAAAGTTCTTGCAAAGTAACTTCCGTCGCTATAACTCCCAGGCTACTCACAAATACATTCCGAGAAGGGCGTTGCTTTATATACCTGGAAACGATGAAAGAAAGATACAGAAAATACCATCTTTGAATGTAGACTGCGCTGTATTGGACTGTGAAGATGGTGTTGCTCTGAACAAGAAGGTAATGCCTTTTTATCATTAAAAATTTTACTTTTCGGTATATGGTCTGCACAAATAGTTTATTTTTGTTAAATCGGGTTTTTCTGCTCTGTTCTTGTTTAGTTCATTCGCTCAGCACTAAGTCATGAGGTTATGCACTGAGGCAGGGCAAATGGACATGACTGAGTTTTGTACAAAGAATGGCAAATTATGTCGCATATGGTGTGATAAAAGGAAAATTATGTGGCATTTGTTTTTTTTTGGGCTAAAATTACATTTTAACGTGCATAGCGTAGTCTAATTTTAGAGTTTTACACAGATGGGCACTAATAAAAACATGGATCCTAACATATTACAAAATACAGACATTTCTTAAAAAGAAGCTGTGCAGATGATTTTTAAAACGTTATTGACCAACAATTGAGTATTTAGTATTGCATGGAAGCCCGGGAACATCCTTTTACTGATACCGTCCTTTGTACCTCCCAGATCAAAATAGTTTGTATCAAATATTTACACCTGAACTTGGGGAGGTTCTTTACCAAAGACACTTAAAAGTAGCATGTTGGTACCCACAAAAATGGAACCCTTTCTTCTGAGGATTGCCAACAGGTCCATTCTTAAAAGATAATAACATCATCCAGCAATGTTCAAACCTGGTCGGTATCTGCATATTCATTCACGAAGATAAAATGTGACCAGATAATGCTCACAAAGAATCAGGATTTGCATTGCATTCCATTTTCATAATTGTTAGTACTATTTGATGCATCAGCTAAAAACTATTTTTATTGATCTCTGTAAAGTATGCAAGTGATGGTCGGTCATGTAGTAAATCCATTAGCGCGTAGAAAAACAGACATAAAAACATCCAGCTTCACGACAAAATTAGGACAATAATCCCTTATGTCAGCGAAAGAGGATTAGGGCAATAAGGAGACACCAATGGAAGCTCTGGCCAAAGGAAGGTTGGCGCACCAGTCAGTAGTATTGACCAGGGCTGCAGGGCACAGACTGCGGTACTTCCTGATACAACTTTGAAGGCACTGTATGCATAGGAAGAATTCCGGGGCAGTAGATGAAGGATAAGAAGCCCTGCCGCCAGAACATACTTGCCTGGCAATCCAAATTGATGGGTTATTATTGTTGCACTCAGTTTGCACCCTTTTGCATGCTTGCCTCTTTTTTTTTTTTTTGCCCTGGGTGGTTTACATGGTTAGGGCTTTGTTTTTCACTTCTGTCCTTCTATAGGTCCCGTTTCCTTGGCCTAAGAGACTTCTACGTTTCCATGCCTGTTTTCAGCAGTGTCTGCCACGCTGCTTCCATTTCACTTGAGTTTACTACTGGTGATTTTACTCTGTTTGGCTGTCCTTTGGTCTCCAGGCAACTGGGGGTAAATATAGAAACTTCCACTACTAGGCAGGTTAGGAGCCCAATTCTATCTTGTGCATTCGTTGCCTGAAGTTATTTATGTTACTTTCATAACTATCTTCCATCCATTGTGCAGACCAACTCCAGAACGTCCTGGCTGACTACCTTCTAATGCATTTCCTAAAGGTTCCAGTGTAGCTACTTGTCATCTTCCTTATCTACCAAAGGTCCGTCCCTTAGCCCTGATTCCAATAGGCTTTGAAACTCACCCGAGAGGGCGAAGAGAGCAATCCTCGTCCTTTATTCTGAGTCACATTCTGTCTGCTCTCGAACCTGACAAGCAGTGGAATTAAATAATTTGTGTTTCATTTTTTAGAATCAATCAGTTTTATGTTGTGGAATACGAAAGCATAGTACACAGCTTCCTGCCTACATCTCAAGCCCGTACAAAAGGGGGTGGTGATGGATGGAGCATCTGAACCAATCAAACGCTCACACCCTTTCTACAGATCTGAGTTTAATTCATCACCCTTCTTTAGCCCACTCCGCCACCCCAGTTCAGACATGGCCATATGCAAATCAATCTGACCCTGTGCCTCATGGGAACAGTCCAGCCCGAACTGCCAAGCCATGCCTTCCCTGGACCAGAAACAAGCTTCCGAGGACCGGTTTCTGGCATTTCAGCTGTCTTCAGCCCAGCTTGCTTGAAACCAGTGGCAAAGTGAGCAAGGGACTCACGTCGGAGCATACCCTGCCAACTTATGGCGAACAAAGTGGTACAAAAGGGGGTGGTGATGGACGGAGCATCTGAACCAATCAAACACTCACACCCAGTCAACAGATCTGGGTTTAATCCATCACCATTCTTTAGCCCACTCCGCCACCCCAGTTCAGACATGGCCATATGCAAATCAGTCTGACCCTGTGCCTCATGGGAACAGTCCAGCCCGAACTGCCAAGCAATGCCTTCCCTGGACCGGAAACAAGCTTCCTAGGACTGGTTTCTGGCATTCCAGCCGTCTTCAGCCAGGCCTGCTTGAATCCAGTAGCAAAGTGAGCGATTTGGTACACTGACCCTATGGGATCGCCATAAGCATGGAGTATAATTCCAAGATAAGTCTTTTATCATCCGACTTGCGCACTAGCCACTTTTCATAGGACGTTAGGGGTCTGGACATGCAGGAATAATTATCCGGGGACGTTAACCAATGCGAGACCTGACTATACGCAAAAGTGTCCTTAGCAGGAAAGTCATAGTCCTGTCGCAGTTGCGCGAAGGGTATCAGCCTGTCCAAGTCAAAGAGGGATCCGACCCGCTTGCACCCCTCTTCCCTCCATCTGTGAAACACCGCCGACTTCTTCCCCGGGGGAATTCAGGGTTATCAACAATGGGAGTCATGGGTGATGGGAACGACGTCCACCCTCTTTTCTGCGCCACTCGGTCCCAGACTCTAAGAGTAGGCGACGTGACCGGCGAAGAGTAAAGCCCTCATGATTCACGGTAACCAAAAACTCCCTCCAGATATTCATGCCAACAACGGACTGGTCCATAAATTTCCAGTGTTTACTGGATGTAGGCCTGTTCCACTCCACAACATAGCGGAGACACGCTGCTTGGTAGTAGCCGCCTATGATCGGGAGGCCGAGACCCCCCTGCATCTTTGGCGAATCATTTGTGAAAACGAGAGCCGCAGCTTCTTCCCTTCCCACACAAACCTATTGATTAGTTCCTGTAACTTCTTGAGCATGCCCTTGGGTTGGGTTATCGGTAACAGCTGGAAGATATACAAGATGCGCAGCAGTATCGTCATATTTACCGCCGCCACCCTTCCAAACCATGCCAAGCGCAGTCGCGACCTGGCGTCCAGCACCTTAGTCGTGTGATCCAGCAGTAAGGCATATTTAAGCGAGACCGCTTTCTCAATAGTCGGGGTCAGACGAATTCCCGGGCGTGTGTCCCTCGATAAGTGAAATCCCTCTGCAGGGCCTCCACTTCCCTAGTGGGAACAGTCAGGTTCAGAACCAGCGATTTCTCCAAATTAACTTTAAAACCCGAGATAGCCCCAAACTTGGCCATTTCGTCTAATAATACTGGGAAGGTTGTCCTGGGCTGAGTGAGCAAGAGAATCACGTTGTCTGCGTACAGACTAATCTTATGGATGTCTGCCCCAAACCATAGCCCCTTGACCTCCTGATTGGCCCCGTATCCACTGAGCGAAAGGCTCCATGTAGAGCGCAAATAGGAGGGGGGACAGAGGGCTGCCTTGCCTCGTCCCACGTTCAATAGAGAAGTCAGATCTACACCCATTGACCCGTACGAACTCCCTGGGGGAGTGGTGTATGCACCTGAACCACTGCAGGAACTTCTCTCCTATCCCAAACCTGCACAGTACCGCAAAAACATAGTCCCACCTCACGCGATCGAAAGCTTTTTCGGCATCGATAGATATGAGGAAGGCCGGCATCCACCACCCCTGCGAGCAATCTATAAGATGTAACAGGCGCTTGGTGTTAAGTCCTCCCTGCCTGGTCGGGATAAAACGCGAATGATCAGGATCAATGATGCCTCCATAAGAGGGTTGAGGCGCGCAGCCAGGATCCCTGCAAAGAGTTTTGCATCCAAATTAAGAAGCCAAATAGGTCTGTATGATCCGCATGCTTGTGCATCTTTACCTGGCTTTAAAATAACCGAGATGGCTGCTTCCGCCATAGACAGTGTCACCGCACCCGTTATCGAGAAAATAATTAAACAGACGGGTTAAAATGGGAAAAAGCTCCACACAGAATGCCTTAAAAAAGGAAGCCGTAAATCCGTCCGGCCCCGGAGACTTGGCCGGCTTCAGTTTAGAGATCTCAGAGATCACCTCCTCAATGCGTATTGGCACGTCAAGATCCTCTCTGGCCGTGGTGGGGAGAGGTGAAATATCGCTCGTATCGAGGTACACCTGCGGGTCTAATGAAAACGAATCTCTGTCGGAGTAGAGAAGGTGATAAAAATTGCAAAAGGCTTCCACAATCTGCTCATTCGCGGTCTGTTCTATCTCTTTTCCATCACGGACCGACTGGATCACAGTGGTCTGAGTCTAACCGAAGCCTCTGCGCCAGCATTTTCCCACATTGATCACTGCTAAGATAACATTTGTGTTTCAATATAAGGAGAGCATACCCCGCTCTGTCCAGATCCAAGTGCTTCAGTGCGCGCCTACGGTTCTCCAACTCCCTCCAGATCCGTGGTGCTCCGGTGCGCTTATAAATCGCTTCTAGCTCACCGATTTCTGTTTCTAACGCAGCGCCCTTATCTCTATAAATAGAATTATAGGCTGCTGCGACCGCAATAACCTCCCCTCTAGCGACAAGTTTCAACGCTTCCCAGACCGATGACAGAGATATCGCACCCGTATCGTTTACCTGCAGGTAGTGCACTATTGTGTCTTGCATGCGCTTCACCACATCTTCGGAATGCAACAAATTCTCTCTAAGCCGCCAGCTAGGGGAAAGGCGCGCACACGCTGCGCAGGCAGGAGGTCAGAAATAAGCGCGTGATCGGACAGGGAGCGGGGGGCTATGTCAGAGGAGAGAAAGCTGGACATGAGTGATGTAGAAGCCAAGAAGTGATCAAGTCGCGCATGCATCTTATGAGCTGCTGAGTAGTATGTATAGTCTTGGGCATTGGGATGCTGAGCACACCAAACGTCACACAACCCACTCTCTGCCAGCCACTCCCTTCCCCCGCCGACAGTGTTCCGGTCTGGTGCGTCTGCTGCCCCGATCTATCCCGGGCCGCATCCATCACCAGATTCATGTCACCACCCACCAGGACCGCAGCATCTGGTGAGGTGAGCACTGATGCCAGGGCTGACAAAATAAAGGGTTCTTGCTTCTAGTTCAGGGCATAAACTGCCCTGATTGTAAGGTGAGTCCCCCCATAGCATTCTAATGGCCAAGAGCCATCCCTTAATCTCTGTCACTGTGGAGATGATCTTGCATGGACATCGAGCTCCTATCAAAATAGCCCCCCCATTTTTCTTAGACGGTCCCGCAGACCATGACTGTTGTGGGAATCGCCTGCCCCGCATGCGCAGCACATCCATGGAAAGCAAATGTGTCTCCTGGAGCAGGCAGCTATCACTCTCAGCATTTTCAAGAACGGAGAGCACCGCAGCACGCTTCACAGATTATTCAACCCGCGGACATTGAGGCTCACCACTTTAAGATCCCTGACCATCTCCCACCTGGTGAGGCACCATGAAAACTAGAGCAGAGTTCCACCCCAACCAAGCGGCAGCCTCCCCGTCCTGCTTCGTAAAATGACCCTCTCCCTTGGTACCTGAACTGATGCAGCGGTTCCCACCCACAGCCCCACCCATCCCCGTACCCAAAATGATCAAAACCATAACACCCAGAGAGACAAAACATTGGCGTACAAAATATGACCAAAGTCTGTCACATTGAATAACATTTGGAAGTTCGTGGTTGCAATCCGCCTCCCTACCATGTGAGGATTAGAACGGAGCCTTCTTATCCATGACGAATCGACAAGACCCTCAACCGGTCTCTACGTTCCTTCCCTCCAACGCCCCTCCATGTGTCCACTCCCATGACTGCAGTTTACATCTTCATGGGGTAGCAGGGCAGTCTGTGGTTTGCGCCAGGGCGGAAAAGACTGCCTCTTTTTCTCTGAGTTGTGTGGTCAGGTCAGGTTTCGTGGCCGCTGGGGCCCTGCCTACTCGCTGCCATCCCGAGGTACGACGCACCCGTTGCGACATGGGTGTTACCACATCATCTACAGCCGCCGAGCGCTCCAGGCCCAAGACCCCCATTGCCTCTTCAAGCGATTTGAGTTGTAGCAGCTTGCCCTGGTGTTTAAAAATCAAACGAAAGGGGTGGCCCCAAGCATTAGGAACATTGTGCTCTCGTAGGTGCGTGGTCACAGGTTTTAACGTCCTCCTTTTGACGAGGGTAGAAGCCACCAGGTCCTGATATAGAGCCGGTTGGCAGCCACGGAAGTGGATAGGCTGGGCATTGCGAGCTTTCCGCAGTATACGCTCCTTCACCTGAAAGTCATGTACACACACTAGGATGTCCGGTGGTGGCGCCTTATTGCCTCGAAGGAGGCCCACCCGGTGGACCCTGTCCATTTGAATGTCCGCGGTCTCACCTTCGCCTAGGAGTTGCTGGAAGAGCTCATTGGCAAACGATCGCAAGTCCACCCCCTTCCAGCTTCCATGGGACTGCTCTGATGCAAACGTTGTTTCATCGCGAGCGGTTTTCTAGATCCTCAGTGTGGGCCTGAAGATCAAGGTTCTGCTCGCTGAGGCGTAGCACTTCTTGCTGTAAGTGATGGAGCTCTTTGTCTCTCGACAGGTCGTGCTCTTCTAAGGTCGCCACCCGCTCTCCAATATCGTCCACGTCGCGGCTCACCTCCTTTAAGTCTGATGCCAACTTGGCCCGCAACTCTTGTATATCCTCTTTAATTGGCGTAAAGAACTCCGCTATAAAGGCCTTAGTAGCAGGGGCATCTTCTCCTTCGACTGGGCCGCCCTCTTTGTCACCCCAGTGGCGTCACTAGGGGGCTGCGGGGGGGCACGGACCGCACCGGGTGTCACCCTCATCACGGGTTGACACCAATCTGGTTATGCTGGCTCGCTGTGTAACACAAACACAGCTACAGCTCTGCGACAGACAGTGCTGCCTCACCTCTGCTCTGCTGCTTTGCTCTATTATAGTGCAAGCGCACGGTCACCTGTTTACAAATTAAAATACTGCCGCTGCAGTCAGTGCTGTGCACCTGCGCCGTCGTCTCTCCATCATCCGGTAATTTGGGACTGACTGGGGTCCGGAGGCCGAGGTGAGAAATATATCATTTCCCAAGCTTGTGTGTGGGGGCGGTGTTCCCTGGGGGCTGTGTTCAGTAACGGTGAGACAGAGGAGGTGCCGAGGGCCTAAAGGTTTTGAAGACTGCACGCCATGCCCTTTTCAAAGGTGGTGAGTATTTCACGTTTGATTTATCCTCACTTTTTGGAGATGAAGTGCTAAAATGTAGCACTATAATGCAGTGCTTCCCATCACTTGTGTAAATTTGCCTAAATGAAGAAGCATTTGAAGTTGAAATGATCGATCCTGCATTGATTTATTACAGTCTCTTATAAAATGGGGTTCTGGTTTAAAAAAGCAATCGATAACGAAGATTCTCCTAAATGATCAGAACACATTCCAGGTTAACACCATCACTTCCTATTACAGAGGCCTAAAGGAGCTGTAATCCACTAACTATAGTTATTAGAAAATGAGATCAGTCCGACTGAGGGAGATCAGAAGTTGTACCGTTAGGCACATGTAAAAAAATATGTTGAACAGTAAAGGAACACAGCATAAATGGGGCAGTGTACCATTCTCCCTAATTCTTCAGGTCCAAACAAGCAGAGTAATGCTTAACCAGCGTGAATGCACTAGACATTGAAACAGATGTAGAAAATCCTTTGTCCCTTCTTTGAAAAAAACATGCTGTTCCTTCACAGCAAGTTCCAAATTCATAATCTACTGCTAATATGGGTGCAATTTCTTATGTTTTTCCCTCGTCTTTATTTCTCGATTTTGCTCGTGAGAAAGTGTCACTCATAGTCATTGAATGTCACTCATAATTTCACTGAAATTATGAAAATGTCTCACATGGGCAACCTGAAACCTTGGCAGCTATGCACGAGGCACCGCTGAACTACTTCCTTTAGAAGCATTAACACTGCCTGTCAGTATTAAACGTCGTTGTGTGGGTAGGCCTAGAGCTGAACGCACGTGCGCTGCACTGCTACTGACCAATTAGTGACGGGGGAGGTAGCCAGCTCAGCGTGCGCTACGTTACGCAAAGGAAACAGTCCAATCCGGGTGAAAAAGCCCGGTCCCACCAAAAATTACAGAACTTGCATTGGCTGCTGTGTGCCATCTGGAACCTCACGAAATATTCTACTCAACAAAGCAAGAATTCAGGTAATACACTCAGTCTTTTAGTTCGCTGATTTGCTCGACAATATTTTTACATGCGGTATTGTGACTTAAAATTCGTTAGTGTGACGCGAGATGTGTGACACTTGGCAGGACTGAATGTGGCACACAAACACAATCAGATCGAATCGCAATCGCATTAGACTCCTAGTCCCCAAGGCCGGCCCAAGACAGTGACAGTGCTATAAAAAAGGAAGGAAGCTTTAAAGACGTGTCAAGAAGCTATTTATTTTCAGAGCTGCTTGGTGTTCGCTATCGCTGTATGAAGCATCTGTGTCAGGAGCAGCACCTAGCTTTGTATCTAATCTATTATCTTATGTGCTCCAGGGTTTCTTCTGCTTAGGGAATCCCCTCGGATAAATCAGATATAGAATGAAAAAAAGATGGTGGGCCCAAGGCAGCACTGTGTATTTGGAAGATCTGACGCATGACTGTGTTGGCCTACCTTCTTGGCGGACTCGGAGCGGAGGAGGTCCATGCGGTAAGTCGTGAGGGGGTGACACCATGAGTTACCGGCACCGGGAGACACCAACCCTAGTGACGCCACTGTGTCACCCTGCACCGCTGCCTGACCAGATTGCTTCTGGAGGAGGTCCTTAAAGGATTTCTCCTTGTGTGCTCTTGCTGCCACCATGACCCTCGGGGACTGTCGCACCCCTCTCAGGTCCCAGCCGCCGCGCCCAGTCTCCTTTCAAGCTGCACTTTCTTCCGGGCACCGCTCCACACCAGGAGCCAACGTCCACCGGATTGCGGACCGCTAATATACCCTGTCAGGGCACCTGGGTCCACCAGTTCTGCCCCCACTCTCAGGCAACACCTCCTCTGTCTCACACCCCCTCAAACTCAGGTCTCTCCGTCAACTCATGCACCTCCAGGAGGCTCCCTCCACCAGCCGCAGGATCCCCGTCAACAGAGGCCAGGGCAAGATGAGCTTAGGAGTGCTACACCTGTAGGCCCCCGTACCGCCTCAACTGAGATCTGGGAGCCGGGGGGGCAGCTTCTCTCAGTTTTCTCCAGGTCAGCAACAACAGCCTCCACTCTCAGGCCCCACCAAGGCGCAGTCACAGCAGGAATGGCCCACTTAGAATTCACCAGCGGGAGCAGCCCCAGCACTGCGGGCCCAGGCAGCCATGTACTAGCCCTGGGGGCCGCCCCCCCCGAAGACACCGCGGGGGTATCACGAGGCCTCTGCACCCCCACTCCAGTATTCTTAGCTCCGCTGACCAGAGCACGCAGCGCACACCAGCAATCACGGCCTGCCTGCCGTTACCCGCCGTCCTCTGACTTACGGACCGAGTCTGCTGCGCTGGGACCCCTCACATCAGGCATCACACTCGCAGTGGCTTACCGGGCTCCTGCATGCATCAGGGCAGGTCAGGTCTAGCGGCCACACAGCATCTACCGCTGGACAGCCTCCTCTACCCATAGCACTTCACCTCCTCATACATAGATTAGATCACCAGCTGGCGGGACCTCCAGCGCCGAGGCACTCACTGCTCGTGGTCCCTCCTCCGGGTCACCGTCCGCCGCGTCAAAATGACGCCTTCCGCAACTGATGCTTCCTCGCCAGCCGCAGGAGTACAGCGGCGCCCTCCGCAACTGCCGGGACCGTCACTTTTCTGCCTTTCTCTGTCTCTTCTCTGGGGGGCTACCCCTTGATGCCGCTCCTGATCCTCCGCACTCCGTGACTAGGCCGCCCACCGGCTCCGCTCACCAGGCCGCCATCTCGCTCCGGGCCTGAGTGCCACAGACCGGCGCCCGACACCGGAAAATCTGAAGTGGACACCGGTGGGGGAGCCACGGCTACCCCACCGAGCGGCGGATGGCACGGGAGGTGGGTGATATTTCAATCAGTGGCGTCACTAGGGTTGGTGTCACCCGGTGCGGGTAACTCATGGTGTCACCCCCTCACAACTTACCATATGGACCTCCTCTGCTCTGAGTCCGTCAGTGGACACAGTTGGCAAATAACGGGACCATACAGAATTCTTAGTAACGTTTGTAAATTTAGGTCCGATATTTACAAACTGGTATATGTGTTCAATGTTCAATTTACTGTTTAAGACCAGGAGGGCACTCGTATGTATCTTTAAGCAATACCCTGGCATCCACTGACAAAAGAAAACTGTGCAACACCCGAAAACTCAACCAGTGCAACCGTTTCTACCATTCCAATTCTGGCCACAGTTCAGAGCTGTTAGGTCAACTATGAATGAAAACTGGTCTTCAAACAATCAGATGTACCCAGAGTCTTACATTTGGATAAAGAGGAATACAATGCCACTTTTCGAGGCTGACTGAGATAAAAAGACTTTCACACCTTTTATTACAAAGGGCAAAGGTTTTGCAGATAATAGAAAGGCGAATGAGAGCAGGATGAAAGGAGAGGTGCACAGAGGTGCCTAGAGGCCAGCTATCAGTTGTTCTGGCTACTTCCACCTGGCCTGGTGGCTAACGAGGCTGAGATTTGTTTGGGAAGCCAGAGAAAGCAAAAAGGTGGCGTTGGGTGGCAAACTATCCAGTGCTTTCAGCAGGTGCTGTTTTGTTCCATAGGGGAGATCAGCGCACCAGTAAAAATACGAGTTTCTGGACATTTGCTGATAGGAAGGAGGGCGCCAATCCATGACCCATGTCTGACTGGGAATAAACGCAGCCTG
The DNA here is from genome assembly GCF_964261635.1 of Lissotriton helveticus. Classification (NCBI taxonomy): domain Eukaryota; kingdom Metazoa; phylum Chordata; class Amphibia; order Caudata; family Salamandridae; genus Lissotriton; species Lissotriton helveticus. Next base: position 800,297,023 of record NC_136069.1, read on the forward strand.
CGAATGTGTTAATGCCAGCCCCTTACTTCACTGCACGAGGGCAGTAAAACAGTGAGGTGAGCCAGTCTGTTCCTCTCCAAAAGAGTTGGGGCGTCCGAAGTCATTACTTTTATTTTTTCAAAAGCGGAAGCAAAGTTTCTTATTTACTGGACACTTTCTCAAACATATTGGGGGAAACATACATTCCAAAAGCAGCTCTGTAGGAGAAGGCTTTAATTTGCACGTATGTCGGGTCTAGCGCAATAACCAGAAGCATTAAGGGCCCTTATGAGAAAAAAATTTAATGCCTGAAATAAACTGGGTGCTGCTGCCTCGGAGCATAGATCCTGGCTTAGCCCTTCCCCCCTCAACCCACTGTCCTTTGCTGCTCTATGCGACGTGTGCCCCTGCGCAGCCTCATTGAAATCGAGGCGAACAAATTTAGCGACGTTAAGAGCAGATGGAGAAACCTCGTGGAAAAAAAAATCCAGTCTCCACCTTGTTAAGAATCCAGGTTCTGCTGTATGCTAGTGCTCTCTCGAGGCTCGGCGCACACAGAAGGGAACCACGGGTTCCCCTCACCATCACTGTTTGGAATGATTGTCAGGCAGGAGCAGGCGATAACATCAGAGTGACTTTACAGGGACTGCATACATCGGCACTGCCAGGTCATGCGTCCAAGGATGGAAACAGCAGTACAGAAGCATTCTAGTTAATAACCTACCACGTTTACTTTGAGTCACTGTGAAGATTTTTGGATGCAGTTTGAGAGGCACGCAAGAAGAAAAAAACGAACCTCCTACCTCTGGTTTTAGTTACAGACAGCCATAAATGACGTGTAATGGGTCCCTCAACCCCTTTGCCACAGTCCCTGCTGAGGAAATCTGCAAAGACTCTTGCACAGCTGGGCCGCGAGACTCCAAGCGTGGGAACAGGGCCTCGTGGTGCTGAAGAGGCAGTCCGCCCCCTTGCTGACGCGACACTGGACGTCAATAGACGTGACGTCCACACAGCGTCCACACGTCAATAGACTTGACGTCCAGACAGGCCAAGAGGGGTGACGCGCGCCGGCGCACTTAAGCCTGCAGCACTTTTGTTTTGATCGGATATGTTGTTATTTCAGGCCTGTTCCGAGGGCTGCCCCAGTAGGAATGAGTTGGCAAATACCTGGTCGGCGTGCTCGACCTGCACGTAAGGCCGTCCGCCGTCCACCTTGATTGCTCCTTGCAGTTTGTAGACACTAATCCTCCTAATTAAAAAGAGCGGAGGCGAGGCTGCAGAGCGTAACCAGCTTGGTGTCACCCCATGTGATGGGTGTCACCCAGTGCGGTCCGCACCCCCCGCACCCCCCTAGTGATGCCGCTGATTTCAATGCTTATGCTCAGCGGCACCAGAGGGACCGAATTACACGTCCTCTTACGACGCCATCGTAGCCACACTCCCCGTGTTTCATTCTTTAGAGCAGGCTTCTCCAGCGAGTAGCTCGGGAGCTACTTTTAGCTCTTTAGAGACCCGTCAGTAGCTCTCCTATGCCAGCTTTCTAAATTGATCCTTTTTCTTGGTCAAATTAACATATATGACAAAATTGTGTATTCTGTGATGAAAATGTGTTTATTTTAAGAACTCATAAGCTATAGTCCCAGACAGTATGGAGGAAATCTCCCACCTGCTCAAAACATCATAGGCATTGCAGGCCATCTGTTCTATGCATGTGCCATAGGAGCTTTGGAGTCCAGTATATACGGTTTAGATATTTAAATGTTATGGGGTGAAATCTAGCAGTTACAGCGGCCTACTTCGGACTCTTATGTATGGTCAACTACTCTCCCTCATCAAGCTTGCCCTCCCACCGCTCCTGCAGTGTCTGGAAAGAGTCCGGGATGTTGATCACTAGGGATTCATATATAAGGGACACGCAGCCTTTGTCAGGAAGAGGAGCCATTGTGAGCTACACCTCGAAGGGTCTGAATTCTGGAATATTGTTGCACTCTCTTAAGTACGATCTCATGACTTGATGCAGCTGCAAGCACCTCTCAAGCTGGTACTTCTCCAACATGACTTGCCCTGGAGTTGGGCAAAGGACTTCAATATCTGTGCCTGTCAGTACATGACCAAGGGTAGGGATTCTGAAGGAATCCCATCCCCGAAAACCCTACAGCTGCGAAACATCTATCATAGGGATTCCACACCACAGGGGTATCTCCCGCCTTAGTTTGCCATCCCATCAGGTCTTGAGGGAGGACCCTGTAAAATTCCACCTACACCACAATTTTTATACATTGCTCATAAGTTACTGAATCAGTACGTTGCAATGAAGTAATATCAAGACAGATACTTAGTATACAAGCCTGCATTTTATACATATTCCTTTTATTTGTTCTTACAAAATTACTTCTTTACTCAATTGGAAAATTCATTTTTTAATAAATAACAAGATTAGCAAAAACAATCCTGAAATGTGTCCCCTATATCAAAGAAACCCCTCTCCCTCACATCCTCAACCTGCTCACACTAAAATAATGGACGCCATAATCCACTCATCAATCTAGCTCATTCATACCTCATTCATACCACACATACTCAATACATCTCAACACAACTAAAACAAATGAGGAACTGAAGCACATGGGCATCCTGTGTCACCCCATGTTAATATATTAGCATCATTTTTTCATGTATACATCTTTTGTAATGCAAACACAGTCTTTCAGTGCCATAAACAGTTACATGCCTTCTCATTATTACTAAGATATTCAATATTTCATATCTGATAGTGATCAAGATAGATAGCTTTACTAGATTTTCATCATTGTGCCGATGTGAATTTTGGTGTGAGACCGAATATTACTCATACACCTTCCTCACGGCACATTAAAATGCCATGATCCAAACAGTAGGAAGGAGGAGGTAAGGGGTTGAAAGCATTCCTACCTCAAAATAATAATTAAATTAGAATTGATGCTCACGTCATCAAGGTTCATAACATGCTAATTCCAAAAAGTTATCATTCCAGTATTGAATATTGTATGTGTACTCGGAAAAAACAAGACTGAACCCGGAAATTCACCATGAAATGAATTGCAGACCTCCACTGTCACCCATGTGAGCACCCTAGTGACACCCGAAAGGAACAGACTTAGACCAAACAACATGCGAGTCTGAGGGAGGACCTACAGATTTTGCAACACAGCCTGTGTCAAAGGGAAGTCCCATGATGGCAGCCGACCACCGTATATATAATAGAGTAGAGGGCAGTTGCTCATGCACCACCTCTCCAACCAATATGTGGGGCATCCTTTGGCCACTAGACCCAAATACTGATGAACAGAACATGCGATGAACAATAATAGGACAGTAGGTCGGCCATGGCCAATCCACCGGCAAAGACTTACAGCGCTTGATAAAGGCCCACCCCCCAAATAAAAGCAGCAGGGGCCAATGAGAATGTTGTCGTGGTTGACTGCAGTATATAGTTAGGGGTAATTTTACACAGCATGAGCCAGACTCAGAAGAGCAATCTTCTTTAGTAGCGCTACGTGCCCGAGTATGAGTAGGGGCTGTGAAAACTAGCAAACAGTTGCTACGGTGTGAGATTGTCCCCCCTAGTCTGCCTCTCAGTATCTGGATATTCATCCGCAAATAACGGAAGCCCACGATTTTAACCACCTGGCCCACCCCTGAGCCCATTCCTCCATCGCCTCCCTCTGTACCACCAGGAACAGTCTTATTCCAGTTGACCTGGAACCCATAATAGCTCCCAAAAGTGTCAAGGAGCACCATGACCAGCCTGGTGGCACAGCGGTGGCTGAGATACACCAGCAGATCGTCTGTGAATAGGGACACCCTGTCCTCACAGTAGTTGGATAATTTAAGTCCTTCCAACCACGCATCGGCTTGGCGAAGATGTGTGAGGGGCTCAATGATCAGAGCAAATAACACGGGTGACAAGGGGCATTCTTGACATGTACCTCTTTCAAGGGCTATTAATGCAGACAGGGCTCTTTCAACTTGCATGCGAGTGTGTGGCCGGTCATACAGTAATCGAACATAGGGCAAGTAATGAGGGTCGAAGCCAAGATACTTGAGCAGTGTAAACATATAGGCCCAAAACACCCTGTTAAAAGCCTTTTCAAAATCGATTAACAGCATAGCCAGCAGCCGTCACATCTGGTCGACAGCTGCTTGTGCGTTGTGAAACTTCCAGATATTGTGGCGTGTTGATCTGTGATGTATGAAGCCACTTTGATCTTTATGGATTAGATCTGTGAAGGCAGTACTTAGCTGCACTGCAAGAACCTTAGCCAGGATTTTGTTTTTGCCATTTAGCAGCGAAATAAGTCTATATGACAAGCCCTCATAGATAGAAAATCGATAGCCCTCATCTCGGAACTAGAGGAATTAGGACTCTCCCAAAAAGTGATGAGGTCTACTCACTCGGCTGGGCTCACACTAGACGGTCTGTTCTCAAACAATAATCATATTTCAATAAGGGAGATTCTCTCCTTAACATGGTCTGATCATTGTTTTTTATTATGCGACATCAGGATACTGCAGCCCACTTCTATGCACACCAGCTCAATCCTCTCTAAACAATTCAGGGCCTAGAGTGGCATTAATCAAGCTGGTCTTAAACAACATTTAATAGACACCCAACCGGAAGCTGTGCCAGCCCCTGAACTGGCCTCTACTAATTATACAGAATGGATCCAAAATGCATTTAGCAGACTAGTACCATACAAAACAGTCTCTAAAAACAGGAAGACTCCTTCAGCTCCATGGTTTTTTGAGACACTTAGACTGGAGAAACAACGCTGTAGGAATCAAGAAAGACGCTGGCGCCAAGAATATGACAACATTAAAAAATCACGTTACAAGGCGGCTCTGATAAAGTATAAACATCTCATAATTATAGAAAAAAGTAACTAATATACCAAAAAAATAGAAACCGCGCAAAACTCTGCTAAACAGCTGTTTCAGGTAGTATCCAAGCTGGCAGGTCCAGTGGTGAATTCTACTAAGGAGGCATCCCAATCACTCTGTGATTCTTTAGCCAGCATTTTCAAGACAAGGTGGGCTAAATTGACTCCAATTTTACTGCTCCTCCGGGGGCTGGAATCAACTGGCTGACAACAGCAGGAGGAGAGACATCCTCAGCTTCATGGAATTTAGGCCAGTGTCTGTGGAACAGATCACTGATCTGGTTAACACAGTCAAATGAGGGTTCCCGTCTGACCCATGCCCCGTTAGTCCTGAAAATGATCCCTGACCTGATAGGCGCTAATCTAGCGAGCATCTGTAATTCTATGTTTTGTTCAGTCACTTACACTTCCATATGGAAAAATGCCATAATTCAGCCATTTTTAAAGAAAAACAATCTCGACCCAGGAGAGACCAAAAACTATAGGCCAATCGCGAGTCTTCCATTTCCAGCGGAAATTATTGAAAAAATGATGAATATCCAGCTGGCGCAGTTTATTGAAGGGAATAAGCTGTTAGATTACACACAATTTGGCTTTAGGAAAGGCCACGGCACAGAGACCGCACTCATCAAAGCCTCGGATGAAATTACAATGGTGTTTGATAGAGGAGGTGCCGTAGTCGTGGTGCTTCTGGATCTATCAGCAGCTTTTGACACGGTTGATCATGCTACTCTGATCAACCTTCTCTCAGCCATAGGCATCGGACGTAAGGCCAAAGCCCTTCTGTCCTCTTTACTCTCGAATCGTACCCAGTCAGTCAGTATGGGTGATTTCAACTCACCAGTTTTTTCTCTCCCTTGTGGAGTTCCGCAAGGATCGTAGCTAAGTCCAACTTTGTTCAATATATATGTGACGGACTTAGCACGAGTAATCAAAACCTTTGGAATGGGTCTCACGTCTTATGCGGACGACACGCAACTGGTGCTTGCGGTGCACAAAGACGGAGAGGCAGTGACGGGAAGCTTTCAAGATGGCATGTTGGCTATTAGTTCATGGATGGCAAGTAACTGCCTTAAATTAGACTCAGACAAGACCGAAGTAATGGTCTTTGGAAACCTTGCCCCAGGATGGTCTCCGACCTGATGGCCAGCTGAGCTGGGATCACTCACCACCCCTGTTAAGAAGGCCAGAAACTTATGTATTATATTTGATGCGAGCTTATCTTTTAAACATCATGCCAACGCAGTGGTCTCTTCATCCTTTTATGTTTTAAGGATGATAGAGAAATTGTTACCTTTCCTCCCAATTAGCACTGAAAGAACACTCATCAGTGCCCTGGTTATGTTGAAGGTCAACTACTACAATGGCCTTCTAATCAATGCCCAAGAAAAAGTTCTGGGCAGGCTGCAACTGAAACAGAATGCAGCCACCAGGATACTGGCAGGTAACCCGAAGTTTAAGTCAATTTCTAATGTGGTGCGACAGCTTCACTGGCTGCACATAAAAAGTAGAACTAAATTTAAAGCTCTGTGTATTGCCTACAAGGCAACTCACAACATAGGACCTGAATACCTGAAAAAAGCTTTTCTGGCATACGCGCCTAGCAGAGCCCTGTGCTGAGCAGATGCCAACCTGATGATCGTCCCAGAACCAAGAAAGCCAACTGGGGTGATAGAAGATTTATAGTGGCCACATCCAAACTATGGAATTCGCTCCCCCTGCAAATTAAGACCAGTCCCACCTTGCTATCATTCAGAAAACAAGTAAAAACTTGGCTCTTTCAGCAATAAGTGGCCAGCTCTACGCTAATCCTTACAGTCCATAGTGCCAAGACACCCATGGGTATTTGTGCGCTCTAGAAGTTGTTAACATAACATAACATAACATAAGCAGTGCTGCAAGGTCGGCCTGGTTTGAGAATAGTGACAATGTGAGACTCTTCCAGACCCCTCAGGAGTTGCCCACTGTTGCAGGCCTCTATGTATAGATCCAGTAGGGGCTGTGCCCAAACTCGAGTTTGGGCACAATTTACTTTTTAAAAGCAGTCCTGTCACCCAGGGTTGTTTTTAAACTGACCCCCGGCATCAACAGTGCACACATGCAAGTGCAAAAAGAGCTGCTGGCCTCTAAACTGCCATGCCCTAGGGTAATAGGAACTTCTAGGTAGTTTCAATCCCCCTGCCCTATTATATACTAGGGACCTATAGGGGAGGTCATACCAATCACAGGGGTACCCCACCATACCATTGTGTACCCTAGTGTATGTAGGTGTTTTGAACTGTATTCTAATGTGTCTCTTTCAGCATAGCACTGGTCCTTGGCCTGGTTAGGCAGAGCCCACGGTCAATCAGAGTCAGTTACCACCGGTATCAGTCAGCAAAAAGTTGAGGGGTGCCCAGGGCACAAGATGACTTTGCAACAGTAACCCATTGAGACTTTTGACTATACTGTTTATCACCTGCTTAACAGAAATTATAATTTATAGTATAATTAAGTATTTGTAGTTGAAAAGTTGGATTATCTCTCTAGACTTAAGGCTAACTGGGAGGAGGATATTGGGGACCTAGAGGAGGAGGACTGGAATGAAGCTCTGGCAAGTCCGCGGACGGCCGCAATCTACATTCGTCTGCCCCTGATCCAATTTAAGTATTTACATCGCACATACTTCACACAGCAGAGCTTATGGCGGGCGGGAATGGTGGGTTCCCCGGAATGCCTTAGGTGTGGAGCAGAGGTTGGCACTCTATTGCATACTGTCTGGAGCTGTCCGGCACTACAGAGGTTTTGGGTAGGAGTCTTCTGGAGCCTGTCGGAGGTGCTGGCTTGGGTACTTCCTCGAGATCTCAGGTTGGCGTTGCTACATGTTATGGAGGGTTTGGGGGTAACCGGTACAAACGCCTATTGCTGCTGCTGGGCCTTACCTTGGCCAAACGAGACATTGCACGCGCCTGGTAGGCGCACCAGCCCCCGCCTCTGGCTGTCTGGATGAATGGTATGGACTTTTCCATGGGTATGGAGCAGCCTGTGTTCTCGGCCAGGGGCTGCCCTGGTAAGCACTTTAAGATTTGGAAACGGTGGGACGATTATCGAGGGCAGGACTTAGACCCGCCGCCCGATGGAGCTGCACTCTAGTTACCTTAACACTTAGACATTTGATTTTCTGGTGCTGTGTCCTGGCTTGACTCCATATGCTTTCTGTACAGTTATGTCGTCCTCAGTTCAACAGCTGCGCACTGGGGGGGAGGGGCGGGAGGGGGGTCGGGATACTGTTTACTATTAAAAAGTCTGTCAATGATATTTTGATATGTTATTGCTTGCAGTGGTCCCTGGTGTTCGGGGCAATGCATCATATGTGTGTCCAGACAAATAAAATCTGTTTAAAAAAAAAAAGTTGGATTAACTCATGGGATTTAAGATTTAAGTTCAGCACCCAAGCGGTCACTGTGTAGTACAGAATTTTAAAGAGATCTCATGTCCACTGGTAATTAATTCATCTTATTGATTAGATGAGTGCTATCATATATGCTGTTGAACTCTTTATGTTGACTTGCAAAAAAATGTGCATTTATTCTCTTTTTGATTGTTTACTGGAACCCATGCTAGAAATTATATATTGACATGAAGCATTTAGATGACCCTCAAGTATTTTTGTCAGAAGATATAATATGTTGACCGTAATATGTGTTTGTGTTTAGATGGCCATTCGGTGGCTCCTACATGATGCATTATTATTCTCTTCTGCATGTATTTTTATTCTAAGGTTCATGTTGTATATGTGTCCTCATCTTGTATATGTTCTTACTTTTTTCAATAAAATGTATTTGACAATCAGGGCTTAAACTTTATCTGCTGGTTTTAATGTAATCTCTTTGCTGTCTGTCAAGTTTTCTATGGTTTTTATTTCTTTAGTTACGAGATTCCCAGTCTTGATGTGAAATGTGTTTAATTTTTCATAGCTGTTAATGTTTCTGTTTCAAATAAATCATGTACTTCATGGTTTACATGACATTTAAAAAAAATTTAGTCTGAATTCTTTATATTCCATGGCTTATATACTCAGCAGAGTAGTGTGGCAAATAAATATATTAGACACAATTTCCTCTTTAAGGATTAAACATCTGTTTCAATGTTCCTGTAGTTGGGACAAACAAATTACCTTTGATTAGAATACATTTGTCAAGGGAGTGGCGTGGGCTGAGACCTGGGAAGATATGTCCCACCTGCGCTCTGTTTTCCGAGCTCCCGGGAATCAGTGCATCTTAATAGCAGTGGCATCGGTCTTAGATGGCCGAGACCTAAGGGCATGAGGTTGGGGAGCAGGCTCCTTGCAGCCCTCACCTCTTGGCATCAATGAGGCGAGCCACAGAATTTGGTGGAGTCAATTCTGCCAGATTAGTGGCCTTCAAAATGTCGCTGTGCCTTGGCTCGTACCACAGATTGGCACAGTCTCACACAACTGGTGCAGCAAAGGGGCAAAGAGTAGAGAATAACCTGCTGTGACAATTGTTTGCTCGGAGGCCCCTCATTGTTGCTGACACCAGTGGGGGTGTGAAGATAGGCACTACATAGTGCAACACGATTGACGGTGAGTGTAGGGACCGACATGAAAGCAGCCGTTGGCCCCTGATCTGTGATGGATCCGGATGGAACGTATGAGTGACAGAGTGTTGAAAGCTTAAGCAGCACGAATATGGCTCTGTGGTGGTACATGTTGGTCTTTCGGGACAGATGGGCATGTATTGTTGATGAACCTCAGCATTTCACTAGAAGCCCCCAGATATGTTTTGAGCAGGGAAGTGTGGATGAACACGTCACATGCCTGTGGTTCATGTTTCGTTAAAAAGAGGCGCACCTATGACCTGAAGCCCCAGTTACTCACAGACTTCACAAATGCCCAGTAGCATTGCATGTCCAATGCTGTCTGAGTATGGCAACTGCACAGCCAAAAGCAGCCAGAGTCTTCCATATGTGACATGCTCCAGGTGCAAAAAGCCTAAAAAAGCTCAGAGCCATGAAAAAATATTGATTTGGCGCAGTCGAACAGTCTTGCTGACGTGACTGGTGCACCCTCCAGACCCCAGCAACCAAAGGTGGTATCTAGGGACTCATGACATAATTTCGCAAAGAGTTCTCTGTGTCTGAAGCCAGAAAATTAACAGGGTCATCTCTGACCTAGACTGTACAATTCAAAGTGTAGAAACTTGTATTGATCAAGTGGAAAACGATCTCGCGTCAACCTCCCACGAACAGGATAGGCTATTACGAAAGCTTGGAGACGCATCATAGGGATTTAGCGGACAAAATGGACGATACTGAAAATCTTTCCAGATCGAACAACATTTGCATCAGAGGGAATCCTACAGAGGTTACTACCAAAGATCTCAAATATTTTGTAAAAGCATTGTTCCAATAGATCCTCAAAATACGAACTCAGAGGCAATACTCCTAGGGATCTATTCACATTCCAGGAGAAAAGAAACCTGACGCCTTATGTTCTTCTCAGAAGTAATTTTTACAAGGGCAAAGAAGCAATTGTTATGACTGCTCGTTGACAAAAACTGTATGTTTTCAGGAATACCAGACTCTTGCTATATCAAGATATCTCCTCACTCTGGTACATCATTTTGCAAGTGTCACCTCCAGTCTCAGCAGGGGGACAGGTGGGGTTTCTCATTCCATTTATTGTTCACCTTCAAAGGAACACAGCACGGTGTGCGGAAGGCGGCACAGACAAACGATTTCCTGAGCATTACTGCCAACAGAGAAGCTTCAAACATTAGCACTTCACCTACAAGGGAAGATGTTTGTGCCAACTGACATACTCCAAATCAAATGGAACGCTCAAAAACAAAAGATACTGACAGCTTAGAGATAAAGAGGACCATATAGCAACATCGGAGGAAGAAGATTAAGTTAGGGTCGTTTATGGCTCGTCAGATAAGTACCAATGTTGCATCACAGACAGCATTGATCAGACGATTCAGCATTGACCGAGAATTTTGTGCGCACCTGTAAGAGGGCTTTGCTCCTTCTAGTGTGTTGGCAGGAGCTCAGAGCTGTACACAGAAGTCCACCCCCTCAATACACCACAGACGATTGGTACGGTGATAGCCTGTGGCTATTGTTGTAAGCTACGCTTCATAGTAATGAATGTTTATTTATATTAAAAGTTATGTTATGTTTTTTTTTCTTTTTGCTGAATTGTATCCTCTGTTAGCAAACCTGCTTGTTTGGAGCAGTTATGGCCTTTGTGGTGCATTCAGATATTTGCTAGCAAATGACGTGCAGGATGTTATATATCATGTCGGTGTGGAGGGGATTGTTTCATCTAACTTATGGAGGCTTGCTTGAGTGGCAGAGTTGAAAGATAGTTCAATGGCTACTATATCAATAACCACTCTGAATGTTCCAGGCCTAAACTTCCCGATCAAAATTAAAGCACACCTGCAATAGCTTAAATGTAAGTAGGTGGACATAGCTCTCGATCATTACATACAAGATGTCCACGGGTCTAAATGCAAAAAACTACTACCTCGACAAAGATGCGATTCTAAAAAGCAGCAAAGGATATAAGTGTGTTAGTAATCCTGGAATTCTCCTAAAAAGTAAGGATACCCATCATTCACCACATGGTGGTATACACCCGTTACAACGGATCTTTTACTCCGCAGACCCATTACAACGCGACCATTACTCCGCATACCATTACAACGCATTGCGCTGGGGGGCGCTCTAGGATAGGGAATAAGTATAATTTACTATCCAACACCTTCCCTAGGGTCCACGGGGACTGGAGTTAGAATAGTAAATTATACTTACCACTATCCAGCGCCCCAAGGCGCTATGCGTTGTAACGGTATGCGGAGTAAAAGTCGCGTTGTAATGGTCTGCGGAGTAAAAGTATGCGTTATAACGTCATACATCCCCACATGGTACCGCCCTGGTCATCATCTGGGACTCCTTTTGACCTTCCCATTATGAGACATAAATGATGAACACAGCACTAGATTAAATGTCCTACATCAAATTATGACTCACTGAACGGTCCTTCAGATGTTAACTGATAATCAAATGTGATTGGTAAAAGGAAATTGCAGTGCATTTAAGTGTAGAAAAGTGAATTAAGATTGGGCAAGGGAGCAACACTATATTTTATTCTTTTTACTCAGTTCCCCAAGATTAAAAAACAGAGCAAAATAGAGCAGTTTAAACAAATATCCTCCTAGATTATATTTAGGTCGACATGTTTCAGCAATGTAAATGGACACTCTTGTCCTTGCCTTCCTCAGGACCTTCAAAAGTGATTGCTACTGCAATGTGCAATGTGAACACAAGTGTGTTAGCAATAAAGAAAAAAAATTTCACCTGATATCCTAGGTGTCTAACTATTCCTTTCTGCATGTGGACTGTTTGGCCACTGAAAAAAATATTACAATTATTACTGAATTATAGTTTGCATCTTAAAGAGGTCATAGGCAACACGTCAGGTGTCTCTCTATGTCGACATCCTGGTATGACATAAATGTCAGTCATAAATGCATTTTGCAAACATTATCATTAGTTACAGCATGTATTATACTATTCCATTGATGCAATATCGCTCCTGCTTACCTATTTTACAGGAGGAAAAGGCCTCACCTCACCTGGCTGCGGCTCAGGGAGAGGAAGCACCGTCCTAAAACCAGAGAAAAAGTAAACAAGAAATAAAGTTAAATGTCCCATTTCCTCCTATGTGTCTGTGATTCAGATTCAGATTCAGAATAACTTTATTCGGATTCCAAGAATCCATAAAAGCACAAACAAACAATTTTACAGCAAGCTAATAAAATCGATATAAAACAGAAGATATTAGACAGTTCATTAGATACACCATTAACAATTCATCAATTAATTTAGCATAATTTTGCATACAATGTTTGGCAAGATTTTCATACAAAATTAAAAGTTCATGGGTTGGACATCATCTAACGAGCTCGGGTGGCGAATTTCAAAAAAGTGCAAGTGCGAAAAACGAATTCTTCATTTTCTAAAGAAAGCAGCATCTGATGGGCTTTGTTCAGAAGAACATGTCTCTGTTTTTTTTTAAAATTGAGTTAAAAACCACTTCACATATTTTAGATAATAATTACCAAAAAACAAGAAATGCAAATCCGTTTGTATGCTCACCCCATTACAGGGGCAATAATTTTACAGTCCCTGCTCTCAGGCGAAATAAAAGACTCCTTTCCCAATAAGTCATAGCCAAAGTAAGATAAATTGGTAGGGGATGCCTGTGCAATTCAGTACTCATATAACTTAGTACGGAGAATTTCTTAGATTCCATGCTAATCCTTTCAGAGTTATAGAGTGTATAAAAAGCATTTTTCAACTCATTTTTATGAAGTTTGTCGGCTGTACTCTGGTCTCAAAAGAGGCTACCTTTGTCTATACTACATAGACTCTGATAGACCCCTGAGAGCCAAGGAATATCCATTCCTCTCTCACATTTGAGACAGTCATTTATGATTTCTCTCGATAGGAACCTCAATAGGAACGCAGATTCATTCCTCCAGACTGAAAACCAAAATAGAGCAGGACGAGCTTTAATAAAATCGCTAATAAAATTTAAGTTAAGTTCTTTATGGCAGATATATTGGGAGGTAGAAATTGGAGCACCCAGCAGCTTTCTACAAAACCTATTTTCTTCCTACTGGATGCAATGACTATTCGCAATCCCCCATATCTCAGCCCCATACGTAGCTACTGGGACGCATTGTAGTTTAAAAATGTTTAAAATTGATAAAATGGCACCTGTTTTCTTTGGCCGGGGGAGACTAACGATGGAATTGATGGCCTTTGAGAACTTGCTCGTGGAGTGGGCCAAATGCCCAGTCCACGAGCCGTTCTCAGCAAAGACCATCCCAAGATAGGGATAAGTGCCGGTGGACGTTAGTTTATTATTCCCTACAGATATAGAGTTAAGCTGACGTTTCCCGGGTCCGCATGACAAAATAAAAGATTTTTAAAATTAACACGTAAGTCCAGACTGTCCATATAATCAAAGAAGGTCTTAACCAAAATACGCAGAGAGTTAGGTGTGCGGCCTATGAGGACCGCATCACCTTCGTACAAAAGAACAGGTAGTAATTTAACATTGATTATAGGGACGTCTGGAGTTGACAATTTCAGGGAATTACTCAGTCCATTAATATAAATGATAAAAAGCAGGGGTGCTAAAATACACCACTGTCTAACTCCCCTGCCCATCCCGATAGCTCCCGAAACCTTGCCACCACTGCCAATCCTAATCTGAGCCTTAAGATCCGTATGGAGATGTGCCAAGAAATGTACCAATGGCTCATCCAATCCATAATCCAATAAAATAGACCAGAGCTTAGACCTATTAACTAAATCAAAAGTAGATGATAAATCCATAAAACCCAAATAAACTGGGGAAGATCGGGTGATAGTATATTTGCCAATGACCAAATTAAGATTTAAACACTGTTCGGTCGTCCCAACCTTACTACGAAAGCCCACTTGACTTGGCTCTAATATACAGCTTGCTTCTGTCCATTTTAAAACCCTATTATATATGATTCTTTAAGGTATTATCGAGCAGAGAAATAGGTCTATAGTTTATAGGTTCCGATCTGTCCCCTTTTTTAAAGATTGGGACGATAATGCTTGTAGCCCAGGTACTTGGCATTGGAGCATAGGGTACATTTTTAAAAACATTCAGGAGGAGTGGGGCCCAGAGATCTGGTTTCCATTCGATTAAATCTATAGGAAGCCCATCTGGGCCAGGAGCCTTGTTGCCCAGGCTCTGTTCAATTGCCTCTTCCACCTCTGACAAAGTAATTTGCAAACTGATAATTGACCAGGTTCATATTGATGTGATCCATGTGGCGGGGTGGCATACATTTTGAAAAACTTACTCTCCCATGACTTGCTAGAGATGGTACAGCTAACCGGTGTTAGTAGCTGACCCATATTACGCAAATGCCTAACAGCAGACCAAAATATATTGCCCTTCTTAGTGCCGGCTGTCTCGGATAATACTTCCCAGCGATTATTAAGGAGGACGCCCTTCCGCTCACTTATCGCGATATTATACCTTCTCCTAGCTTTTCTTACATCTGCAATGCACCTGGGTTTAGAAGTTAGGACCTTACTTAAGTTCCTGTTAGCCTCTGAACACTCATGGTCAAACCACCTTGGTTCTTTTTCTACCTGGGAATTTGGTACTAACAAGAGGGATTTGATAGTCAAACAGAGTTTAGTAAAATCCTCAATAACCCTTGAATGTGGTCCTTCAGTCGATAGACAAGAGGTGATTAGATGCATGTGCCTCTCTACTAATGTGTGAAGTAATTTACCACTGTCAAGCCCCCTCCATTTTAATCTTAGTTCATCGGTTGAAGGTGTTATGTCCCTTGCCCTGCATTGAGTAATATACACAGGGCGGGATGCTAAACTCAGGGTTATTTTAAGGGGGTTATGATCCCCGTAATCTGTAGCACTAACCTTAGCAGCCAATAGACGGGCTGCAAGGCAAGGGGAGACAAAAATAAAATCAATAGTTGAGGAGCAATTCCTTCCTCTGAATGTGGGTACCTGCTGATTTCTAGGGGAAGGAACAGAGGTAGTGCCCAAAACGTTCATAGTGTTAATAAGGATGTGTTAACTCAGGGAAATATCCAATTCCCCGCCCCTGCGTAAGGCGGGGACCGCGTGTAATACATCCGCACCATCCGGTTTGGATGCAAGTTTAGCATTAAAATCCCCACCTAGAAGGATCCCAATAGCCCCATCTGAACCTTTCTGTCTGTCTAAATTGGAAATATTGGTAAAGAGCTCGATAAAATTCCTATTCAGAATGGTATAAAAATCAATATTATAAAAGTTAATCAAATAGAAGGGGACTCTCCTTTTATATCTCAGTATTTGAATGTTGCAGCTGTTAGTTGGTATAACCTTAATGCTCCCTCCAGAGGCTACACTAATCCCAAATAAACAAACCCCCAGATGCGCGGCCAAATTTGGGCTTAGGTGCAGGTAAAGTAAAGCAGTGAAAACCTTCTATATGTAGATCATGTGTAGCCCATGTTTCTTGAATCATTATAACATCTTGGTCAGATACAGTACGCAGCCAGTTCTCGTTGCCTAGCCTTGATTCAAGACCTGCTACGTTCCAGCTCAATATGGTACGGTCAGTATCAGCTTTACTCTTGTCAGAAATTGGCACAATTTTAGACATATCAGTAGGGATGGTTGGTACAGGTCCTATATCGTTCCCTACCTGTTGTTGGTAATCGGTTAATGCTGATAATTGCATATTCTTTGTTTCCCAAACGTCTAACTGCTCCATCTGGGTAGCTAATGTAATACCTGATATTCCCTCTGAAGTATTCCCCACACATTCATAGACACCAACCGACCTATATTGTAGTGTGTTTATCTAGGTACCTGAATCGATATTCCTATTCTTTGCCCTTGTCCGGTTATAAATCAATAATATCCCTACAACGGCATAGAAACCCTTTTCATAATTCAGTCATAGCGCATGCTGTCACATTAAGCAAGCCTATTCCTCCAGCCCCCTAGAAAGCACACAGAGTTCTTAAACAAATCCAAGCCTCCAGCAACCTGGGAAATCCCCGCTGCTTTGTTTTGATTTCGTCCGAGAACTCCTGTAAAGCACTGTAAGAACGACCAGTTCTTAGTGACATCTTTATTGACGTCTTATGTCCAGCCTTACGTCAAACCTGGCACCTTTCAGGTATAAATATACCAACGTTGCCTTAAGCAAACACACGGTGGTAATCCTGGAGCAGAGCAGCTATCTACTTCCGAAGAGCCCAGCTGATGCGAGAGCCCACGGACGCTGCCCCTCCCTTTTGACGCGCTGAGAAAGACGCTGTCTTTTCTCCTGCCGAGAAATCCAGCCTCCGGCGTTTCCAGCCTACCCTTGCGGGTGACTGGGATACCGAGTCCTGAGAGAGAGATACCAGCCCTCCTGCCTTCTAATTCCCAGGTACTGGACTGACTAAACCCTTACAGAGAATTCTTGAGTCAGATTCTTGGCAAAACAAACTTAACTTAAACTGCTACTTACTTACTCCTTCCCACGTATTAGGCTTAGGTCAGGTACACCGGGGTAGGCGTAGTTAGAAGCACCAGTTGAGTACGATTAGTCAATGTATATATGTATGTATCTATTTTATCCATTTTTTTTAATTTAAAAAAAAAAACATTTTTTGAAAACCTTTATTGACATCAAAAAGGAGAGACAAGTCAAGGCCTACAACCCAGCCGGCCGGCCGCAATGTACAAAACAATCAGGAGTCACCAGGCAAATATCACATAATCAATCAATACAAAGCAGAGGTCGTACAATCATAAAAGGGGGGAGAAAAAATTCAGGAACCAAAGGGCTAAAACACAGGAGTAAATAAGGCTCAATTTTATAATATGGGGAGAAGACGTATGACAGGCGCACTTTCAATACGGAGGCATCCGATATCCCGTAGTCAACTGCAACATTAATAAGGGGGCATGGGGCCAGAAGATCGGGGGGGATAATACAATGCATTCAAGAAATCAGGATATGTGAGACACAATCAGCCCCTGAGCATTCTTCTCGTAACATGCCCGCCACCCAAAACACTACCAAGCCAGAACAGAGGGATCGGAAAGACAATAAACCAAAACCAGCTCGTCATAATAACTTCTAGGACACCGAGAGGAAAAAGGGGGGGGGACGAGGTAGGGAAGGGGAGGGGGAAGGGAAGGGAAAATGGAGGGAAGACAAAATAAGACAATAAAAAGGGAAATAAAGAAATAAGAAAAACGAAAGGAAGAAGACACGCCGACCCAGGCCCCCCGTGGCAGGAAAACAGGAGACAAAAGGAGTAGCGGCCCAAGTGGGGGTATGGCGATCGGGGAGAAAGACAGCCGAAACCTATCAGGAGGATTAACGACGCCACACCCCCCACCCGAAACACACCAGAGGAGGTCAGGACAGACGCGGCCTCACGAAAAAGAGATAGAAAAGGGCCATAGAACCAGAGGACAAACAAAAAATAGTACCCAACCCACCCGTCCCACCCTGCACCCCTGTAGAAGGCTATGGCCTACCCTTCAGACAGCGTGCCTGTCGCCCTAAACCAGAACCCGAAATATAGCGAGAAGTAAGAAAGAAGAACGAGACAAAAAAAAAACAACAAAAAAAAAACAACAAAAGCGAAGAAAAAAGGGGGACAGGAGGGAGGAGCAGAATAACTATAATCCGAACGGGCGGCCGCAGCCCTCCGCCCAACCAGAAAAGCACAGTCAAAAACAGACCAGGACGACACCCCATCACAGGCTATAAAACATTAAGAGAAGGGGACCGCCCACCTTTCTACGATTAAAAACAATGTTGCTACTAAATCGTGTACCGGGAATCAAACAGAAATCGTAAATTTCACCCCCAACCCTTTCGAGCGACAAACCCCACCCACCACATGGCAATGTAAAACCACATACTAAATACGAAATCAGCATATAGTCGAGTGGAATGGTGACTAACATAGCTACGTGGGGGGTAGATAGAGCCACAAGGGAGCAATAGTCCGAACCGAAAGTGTAGATGCATCAACAATCGCAGCACGATCAATGTAAAACAGGAGTTCAGTTGCGCCACTGGATCGGGCGAGGTGGCCCCAATTATAGACACAGGCAAAGTCGTCGAAGCAAGCACATGAGGCAGTCCACCAATAGTTTCAGGCAACAATGTCAAACATGGTCGCAGTACAGCATCCAAGTCCCCGGGGTCCGAACCATGAAAAGCAGGGCGCCCCAAAGTCACCGGCGCACTACACGATCTTCGATCAGTGGCGGAGACACTCAAGTCAATCGAGGGGGACGAGGCAATGAAGTCATCGAAACAAGAGGGCGACAAGAAGAAATGGCGCCCAAAATGGCGGCAGATCGTGGCGGACCCACCGAGACTCCCAGGGCCAGGGAAGCGTGTAGGGATCTCAGGGCTTCCAGGATATCTCTGACCGTCGGCTCACGTCCACCAGATCCGCTCCCCACACGATTAGGCAACACGGGCCCGCCGCCACAGGGTGATTCTCGTTCCAGAGGGTCGGACGCCATTTCGTGAATCAGCCCAATCGCCGCCCACCAAGACCCCCGGAAATAACAGTTCGCAAATGTAGGACTTTACAAGCTCCGGGGGTCCCAGCAAGGGCGGCCTCGATGCCAAAAGGATATCCGCCCAAAATGGGTCTCCGCCAGCACCAGCTCCGGTGCCCCAAACAAGCGGAGTCCGGGCCCCGAGGACCAGGGCCGCCGAACCAAGCAGCGGCGGAGGGAGACCCCTTCACAGAATCAGGTCCCGGGGCCTCTCACCCACGTCGGCCGCGCGGCCACCAGGGCAGGCCCAGGTCAGGATCGCCGGGATCTTCGCACATCGGCTCCCAACACTGGTTCTCGCTCTCGGCCGGGGCCGAGAGCGTCGGATCCCGCCGGCCAGGTCCCGGTCCAAGTCTCGCAGAGGCCCCGATCCCTCGGAGGCCACAACTCCGGAGCCACTGCACACCGAGACCCCGGGGTCGGATGGTAAGTACAAACAAGCCGTTATGTTTCAATGCCCCAAAAGATGTGTCGTCCTCGGACAGGATAGAAGACAGGATAGTCAATCAGGACGGAGGGCTGCGGGAGCCGAGCTAAAGGGCGACCATCACGGCCGCGAGCTAGGCTCCTCCCCTATTTTATCCATTTTAAAGTATCATATGGCTAAGAAACCATATCCATGCTTTTACAGTATTATTTCATCATCCTGCTTTTACTGTATGCACTTTACTTAACTATAAGTATTGCAATTGTAGCAATTCATTTCTCTTGTATGAGGAAAGAGACTGCTCAATAAATAACACCTTTTATTGAAAACGCCCGTCTCTCTTTTTCTCTGCAATCTGGTGAAACTAAGTACGCACTTATTGATTGAGTGAAATAGCTGTCTTTTGTTTTCACACGACTCTAGAGATATACTCTTATTCAGGGAGAGCAAAGTTGTCATGTTTTATGGTTGTCAGAAACTAAATCCCTTCTTGTCTATCCAGGGAGGTTAAACTCCTCCTCGCTTATTCGAGAAAGTTTCTAGTGAACTCTGAGCTAGCTGGCAAACACTTAAGTCTAATATAGTCAGTAGAGACCTAGTTAACCTCAGTCCTACGTCTACACTACTGAAGATATTATTCCAATGCGCAGAGCCTATTGGGACTATAGGAACTACACTACATGGCGCCCGACGTTTGGTAAGGCGATAAATCTAACGCAAGACGTTAGAGTAACTCAGTCGTGCTTTTTCACACAGACCCTTTCTCCCGTAAATACTCCAAAGACGTCTGGAGTGGGTCAAAGGTTAAAAATCCGCCGGAACTTAGTAGGAAGAGATTTCTATGTATAGTTTTTGGTTTATTCAACGTTGAAGGATACAGTGTTCCAAAATATTGTGCACCTAATCTTTGTTTCCTTGAAAACCTGATCTGCAACAAAAACCTTTCTGTCAGTAAAAAATGTCAGAAACTGAAGAAGAAAGGGAGGCAGCTAGAATAGCAGCTCGTCTCCTAGAGGATGACACAAGTCTCCTGCAGACTGACCCGGGTGCAATACTCATCCCGGTCAACATAAGAAAAACTATAACTATTAAACTTATAGAAAATGGACTAACATCGAGAGGTGGTACAGTCATATTCGTAATTGAGGCACATGAATATCGGCAGACAGAGGTATTCTATTCATGGATAAACTTTCCAGCAGCAAACGCTGTCACACATGAATTCCACTATTACAAAATAGAGGAACCACCGGATGAGTACACTCCTTTCGAGGAGGTGGAAATCCCATTAAAATACCAAGAGCACCTGCTCTGGTTTAAAGGCGCCCTAAAACATAATAATCACATCACCAGGCTCGGTCCACTAGGTAGACCAGGAGCAACATGGCCGGTTCTAGCCAGCTGCACACCACATCCCGACATCGAAAAAATGTCAGTACCAGAACTTTTAGTACAGTTAAAACAACTGATTAAAATACATAGACAATTAGTCCAATATGTAATGCGGACTTCAACAGTCCAACCAGCTATTAACATTCCACAGCTGACCCCTCAGCAGGGGAACACAAACAAAATTACACCACAGAACATACAATCGTGTCTGGGTAAAGTACCCGCAAAACGGGAACAAATTCCATTCTGGTTAGCACAAAAAATCACTCAAATAGAGGCAGTATTTCCGGATATTACCCCTACTGAGAAACACAGAATTCTGACTATCTGTCTTCCAATGGGGATCGCACCACATGTGGAGGACTGTGACACTTGGGGCACAGTCTTTGCTTCCATTTACACAAAAACACATGGTGTTCCGTCCATGGCGGTAATACCCGATGTGCTAAGACAGATTCAAAACGAATACGGTCCAGAACCTGCTTTAACTCTGGGTATGAAATTATTGAAAGACTTCAAGCAGGTCTCAGCTTTATTATTATCTAATATAAAAGGAGAAGCAGCATCTGTGGCGATCCGCCAGAAATTGAAAGAAACAGATATAACAGAACAACCATTTGAACTTGCCAGAATCATAGAAAAATCCTATGAAGAGCTAGGAAGAGATAGTTTGGGTGGGAAACCAGTAAAACCCCAACTAACTGAAAATCCTGAAAAGATATTTATTAAAAATAATCTAAACACTCCAAAAAAGAACTGGGATGGAAATAAACAATCCACTCCCAAAGAAAAAAGATTCCAGTCCAGAGGAAAGTGTCCTTGGCGGAGAGAAAGATCTCCGGACCAAGGACACAAGTCTCCCCAGAGGGAACCCTCTGAGAAAAGATACAACCTTAGAAATAGGGATAATCTGAAGAAACCTGATAGATATCAAGATATTGATACACGTCCCTCTCGATATTTTCAGACTTCCTCGCAGAAATCGGAAAGAAGAGGACGGTCAGAACACAGGGAAGAGCACGTCAAGTCCAAAGACAAGGAACCTGCTCATCAAAGTAAAAAATTACAATTTCCAAAAAAGAAGGTAGCCAGTATTAAAATAATCAAACATGCCGAAGATCCTGAGGACACAGCTGAAAAACGGAGAGTGGGCTCAGACAATGCTAGACAGCGCAGCAAAAGTGAGCATAGCTCGCAAGATCCTGATGAATCATCTGGAGACAGTGGACACGAATGAATACATTCAGGTGGAAACTGCAGATACCAGAGTTAGCAAACCTCATAAAATATACGAAATAACATTAGGTATAGAGGGAGATAAGACTAGGAAAATAAGGGGTCTATTTTGGGATAACATCTCAAAAGGCTATGACATCCTTTTAGCTGAAAAAGACTGGCCACCGGAGTTTGTCAGAGAGTGCCCTCATGGCGAAGAAATGATTATGCCTGCCTTCTCAAATCATATTCCAATTCATAAAAAATATACACTTGCAAGAAAGTGGGCAGTAGCCCAAGCTCCTGCCTTATATAAAAACCATGTTGGATGGGATGAGGACCCTCCTCCTCACAAAATCCAGTTAAAATGTCAACCAACTGCACAGAGGCAGTACCCAATTAAGCAAGAAGCTAAAAAACAGGTTAGGGAGATCTTAGATCAACTTGAATACCAGGGGCTGATTGAAACATGCACCTCTCAAATGAACAATCCTTTGTTTCCTGTCTCCAAGCCAGATGATTCATATCGTCTAGTTTTGGACTACAGACACCTTAACTCATGTTGCAAAACCTTTGCAGTACAAAACTCACACAGTGCAGCACTAATGAATAACATCGTGCGCAAAAAATACAAAACAACATTAGACATCTCTAATGGATTCTTTTGTCAAAATATAGCACCTGAAAGCAGGTATTTGACCACTTTCTCAATAATGGGCTCGCAGAAAAAAATTCTGTCGACTCCCACAGGGGTTCAAGAACAGCCCAGGATTATTCTCAGCAAGAGTAACAGAGTTACTACAAATGTATGATGATGAGGCATTGTCTTATGTCGATGACATCTATCTAACAGATGATGACTTGGATACTCACTTGAAAAGAGTGAACACCATAATACTTGGGTTCGCAGCAGAGGGTTACAAATTCAACTTTAAAAAGTCACGAATTGCCCATCTAACTGTCCTGTTTTTAGGATATGAATTATCAAGTGAAGGCAAAAGCCTGGCAGAGAAATGTGCTGTAATCCAAGCACCAAGAACTCTGAAAAACTTACAATCAATTCTAGGTTTCCTGAATTTCGGAAGAACTTACATTCTAAATTATGCAGAGAGGGTTAAACCTCTCTATGAACTAATAAAACCAGATTTTAAAACAATCAATTGGACTCAAAAACACACAGAAATTTTGAGATCATTGCAAACAGACATGTTAGCTAAAACAAAATTGCAAACACGCGATAACACACGCACCTTGTGATCCGGGTCATCCCAGGAAGATGCGGATTCACATACCTAACCTCTAATGAGGGGGAAACGGTACCAATAGCATAGAAATCACATTTGTACACAGAAGCTGAAAAAACATTCAGTATTAAGGAAAACATTGTTCATGCGGTTCAAACAGCTGTAGCAAAAGAAAGAGACCAAGCTGACGGCAGACAGATTACTGTTATAACAGCAGAATCAGCCTTTGAGGCATTAACAAGCCCATGTAATTTACCTACCGTGGCATTAAATCCAAAATGGATACAATGGGAAAATTCTCTTGCTACAGACAAAGTGAAATACTATTTTGGCCCGAACATGAAAAAATTAAAAAATCTAGAATATGAAAGAGAATATCCTCTGCCAATCGACATTTGGCCCATACAACAGTACGCCTGTATAATATATACAGACGGATATGCACAACCCTCAGTTTGGGGAAAACCAGCCTATAACGCCACATGCGATATTGTTAAATACGTGTGGCGCGGAGGTAAATTAAGACCTCTGGTAACAAAATCACACTCTGTAGAAAACAATTCAGATAAAGAAACTGAAGTAATGTCGTTAAAAATGGCGCTAGATAATGCAGATCGCGAATTCCCGACACTAATAGTGTGCGATTCATATTACTGCGTCAAATCATACAATAACGACTTGCAGAAATGGGTTCAAAATGGTTACAAAGATGACACAGGTGCCACAATAAAGCAAAAATCGCTTTGGGAACAAGTAGTTCTTTTACAGAAAGAACTACCAAAGACTCACGTGATACATTCATTGAGTCATGAACGTGATGGCGTTCACGTTTCAGGGAATTCATTGGCTGAGACAGCCACAGCTACAAAAAAGCGTTCAGGAAAATACGTAGATGGGGAAACGATGCTGGCAGTAAAAACGTCATCAAAAGGCGACTGTGCAGCACTACCCGTCAACTATCCACTCAATTATACATACGTAATCGATGCAAACTCCGTTCCTTTTGCTCAAATCCCTGGAGTGGGGGATAGAGTAATTCCAAACACGAACAGGAGAAACTTATTAATAGCAGACGCACATATGGGTGAGGGTCTAAGACACCTTAAGATTAAGGAATCTCTGAAAGAATTACAATCAATATACTGGTGGCCGGGAATGAGCCTGCAAAACTACAAATTTGCATTTTACTGTGAAAACTGCAACAGAGACCGCAGTGGCGAACTGCCCTGAGTATTACCAATGCCCTTCTTTTAGATAGAATAAGAATATCAATACAAAAACCCAGAAAAAATGCGTCCCATTAATATAATTAAAGAGACTAGTTTCACTTAAAATGTAGACCCCAGCTCTCGGCTGATGTCTGAACTGTTATAAAAGATTTGCGAGTCTATAGCGGCATAGACGCAATTGGCATGCTACATTCTGACCAGGGTCCTGGTTTTAGCTCTCGAGCTTATAAGGAGGCCATGACCAGCATGGGCATTGCATTGCGGGAATCTTATCACTTCCTTCCTGAGGGAAATGGGATGGTGGAAAGAAAAAAACGAGACATAAAGCAATCTATAACGGCAAAGGTATTAGGTTCGGGGGTTGGGTGGGTCAAACATCTAATAAGTGTCCAACATAGTCTTAACAATCTGCCAAGAAATTCTCTAAAAGGTTTAAGTCCGTACGAACTATTGTTCGGGACTAGAATGCATATCCAGGATCTCGATAGTCAAACTTCAGTGGTAGAAGGAAAATGCTTTGATATCAAAGATCGTTTGGCTATTTTACAGGACTTAAATGAAACAAGAAAAGACCTGAGCAACATAAAGTTGAAACAACAGCCAATAGCCACTGAAGAGAAACCACCTGTCCCAGCAAGGCCTGTCTGGATTCCAAAGATTGGGGATCTGATCAGAGAGAAAATCGCGGTGAAGAAGGAATTTGGGCCTTCTTACAGAAAAGCAGTACCTGTCTTAGCTGTCAACGGAACAAGATCAGTTGTACTACCGCCCCTTGCTGGTAAAAAGGAGAACCGAGTTGTATCCATCGACCTGGTTAAACCACAATCATGTGGCCAATAATAAATAGTAGGCCAAGTGGTCTCCCAAGAAATAGCAGAACACCAAAGTTTGCTACAAATCAAGAGGTTCAAACTGAGAGACTAATCACATTTGATAAACCTACAGTGAATCAACGAGGACTATGCAACAAAGCCATGGAACTTATGCCTCTTAAAACCCAAATTGCAACAATTCGTCAAGAAACACCTGTCTACAACGATGTAGCCACAGACTATGCTAATAAAACAAAGAAAAATCCGGAAGCAATTCCAATAATTGACAGAACTGCATCAGGCTACTTCATCAATTTCGATGACTTTTCTGAGGATCCGAGCGAACCTGAGGAACAGCCAACAACAACAAAAACTTTTCAAGACAAAACTAAAGAACTCCTTCATCAACTACAAGAAACTTATCTGATTTCCCCATGGATTGAATTTTGGGTGGTGCTAGGTGTACTTTTCCTCCTGCTTTGGCTCATCATGGTGCTATGCTTGGGACACTTCATTGAGGGAAAATATGTTACAATGGACACAGCAAGCCAGAAAATCAACCTGGTCCTAAAGCCACACAAGTCTTCACACATCGAGAAAAGAGAACTTTCTTCAGTAAACTTCACAGCCAATCCGATACCCGGTGGGGTAGCATGGGACAAAACAGATTACGATATATATGGCCTGGTCGAGCTCTTGAAGTATCCTCATCAATTTAAGGTTTCATTAAATGACTTCGTAAAACCGAGCACATTCTCTGATGATTGAGACTTTGAAAGTATTAATGATATGATGTCAGACTTAGTTATGTCAGCAAAATTTAAAGACCATGATTATTTACAAGGTTCATCAAATTATGAACAGATGTACTGCTACAACAATTATGCTAACCATTATTTGCATAAATCTGCTCAACCTAGAAATGTTTTAAATTATAATCAATGGGAACATTGTGCAACTCCACCAAAAGGTAGTTCAAAAACATTTTATGAGAAATTCCCATACTTCTCAGGGTTTAACAAAAGTGAAGCAGAAACATTTTATTTTAAACTATTAAATAAGACAGGAATGAAAACCATGCGGACAAATACAAAATTAATCTATTCAGAATCATTTTTTGAAAAAACTGAATACATTTGGTTTTGATTTTTGGAAAAATAACATTGAAACAAAAACGATCTGGGGTACCAGAGATTGGCAAGTCCAAGTATAGAATCATTATTCAGAGCCTGCATGATCCCAGAACAAATTATATTTTTGAATGACACCATTCAACAAACAACCTGTCTTGGCCTAGCCAAAATTAAAGACTTATACAAACCGTCTATTCCGAAGCCAACACCTGACAGTAATAGCACTACAGATGTTGAGATAGACGTATCCCATATTTTAAACCAAACAGAACACATCCTGATTGGAAAAAATGGTTGATCTGGCCCACAGACACAAATAACTGTCAAGATAGATTCCTGAACAAAATACAGGGGTTCAAATTGACCAGGCCAGACCCTAGATACTCCCAGAGACAACATTCAGGGATAGTAACAACATACAGTGTAGGAAAACTCTGCCTTGAATGGCTACAGACATCCACACTGGCAGAAATTAAGCAACACTTAACTTTACTTAAAGAAGGTGCTGACTTGCGTGATTTCATTATGGGACCACGCAAACAGCGTCAAAAAGGTTTCAGAGCGGCCTCTATATATGCAGCTTATAACGAAGCTTGGAAAGAAACTCAAATTGAAACAGCAGAGAAAATACGGGAAATTGACCGTATTAATTTGGAAAAATCACTTTCTTTTGTGGACAATGGGTTAATGACTCTGTCTTCCAGAATATATTCACTGGACAGTATTGTATCATCTGCAATCGATATAATGGAGCAGGACTTACTAATGTTGCAACACGGTCAGTCCCAATTGCGTTCTATTGTACAGCTTGGCTGGACGTTACAAAACCTGCGTTCAGGCTACGTGCCTTGGCGTTTAATCAACACAACGTCACTATTCTCTATATTTAACCTTACTGATATACAAATCAGTTTGGCACAAAAAGGAGCAGAATATACAATTCTGAGCATTGAAAAACTTGAGAGATTACCATTGACAATGTCAGAACGACCTGTCATTGAATGGATAATACACGGAATAATAACTATTCCGATAACAGCTTTCCAATTTCGATACTGCCAAAAGTATATACAGGCAGGCCAGTATGAAAGTTTGGGTAAAGGATACATTAAGTCATCATGGAAATTACCTTACACACACACATGTTATAGTGAAAAAGGACAGAATGTATTTCTTAGTGGTAATAATTGTGAAAAGTGGTATACTTCTGTGTCAGGGTATAAATCTACATGGGGCCTGTGAGGGGACTTCAAATAACCTTTCATGTCACCAGCTTGGCACACCTGCAACTCGAATAGAGCCATTCTTTAGACGGCTTTCGAACGGGAGCTACATTCTAATAGTGGACCACAGATGTTGTGGCTTGGTGCCAGGAAAAGCTTATCTAGTAAGCGTTTCTTCCATGGTCACTTGTTGTATGCAAGTATTGTATCCGAACGACACTCCAGACAGGGAGGGAAACATTTGTCCCAGTTTGAAAATCTCTTCTATTCGAATTGATACTTTAAGCAGAATGAAGTCTGTTCTTCTACAGATGCCTGTGCCCTTGACGTCATCCAAAGAAACGTATGATCTCCAAGTTGCAAGGACAACGGCAGAGATACATAACCTTTTATCAACAAATTGCCCCTTACACTTCGCAGAAATGCTAAACGAAATCTTAAACATCTCTGATACGAATGGCATCACGAGTGTATTTAAGACAATTTTTTCGGGACTGTTGACACCTTTTAAAGCAGTCCTGGGCATCTTTCCTAATTTTGTCCATTCAATCTTTGGCGGCCTTCCACTCCTGTTGGGACTCGTAGCCGGCATTTTATTTTTGATACTCCTGCTTCGTTATGGCAAGCCATGTCACAGACAAGACTCCAGCAACAATGGAAGAAACGATCCTAGCTATACGCTATCGGGACCGCATAACTAAAGTCCTTGGATTAGCCCGGCTAAGAGATCTGAATATGACCTGGTTTCTTTCATTCAGACCCATCTGACAGAATTGTATCTTACCTGTGTTAAGATGTATGCTGTGCGGAGAAGAATGCGTGTTAGACGTCTGCCTCACACTACAATCAGAAGTACCATTTGATACAGATACCTTGATAAGTCCTGTAACGGCTCATGCATCGTGTTGTCCCCAGCGGTTACCTATCCTGATGACGGCATTCGTGGAAACTTCACCACTGCGATTGAAGGGTACTGAAGTGCAAGATGAGAGCAGCATCAACCAGGTATGACCTTCTGTGAGCACTGCTGATCATGTCATCGATGATAGCAATCATTCTCATCACTGCACATTTGCGACATTTTCCAACTTGGTCGAACTTTCACCTGAAGCGGTAAACTGCTTTTTTGAAAGTCTGTCTGAAATGATGTTCTCCCCTGAACAAAAAGAATAAACTTTTAAGCAAGCAAGCACTCAGCGTTCTCTGAACTCTGAATTTGGCCTTCAGCTTTGAAAAACAAAAGCTTCTGAAAATATTTGGAACTGTTTTGACTTCTTCCCCTGAAAGACGAAATTATTTTTTTTCCCCGATTCCAAAATATTTACCTTTTTTTGGCACTCATCCTCTGCTTAAAGTAGAACTATTCTTAGAGAACAGAGCTTCTATTTTTAGGAACTCTAAAGACAATATATTACCTCAGCTTTTAGCATATTTACAAAAAAACTGTATTTATATGTGATGAAATGGTCTCGCACTTTTTCTTTTCTGTATTAAGAGCCATTTCATGTGTAAATTTTCGCAAAATCATTCCGCTGATATATATGCATCCTATTTTTTGAATGATTTCTCTGCTTGAAATACTGTACCTATACTCGTTTTTCGTGTATTTCGCATATGCCATTTCAGATGCATAATAATGTATTTTGGGGTGGATCGGTATACACATGCACCGTTAGATATATTTACTATTGCTTAGTTTAGTAATTATGGACATGAATTCGTGGAGTGGGTGTAGTGTGTTTATCTAGGTACCTGAATCGATATTCCTATTCTTTGCCCTTGTCCGGTTATAAATCAATAATATCCCTACAACGGCATAGAAACCCTTTTCATAATTCAGTCATAGCGCATGCTGTCACATTAAGCAAGCCTATTCCTCCAGCCCCCTAGAAAGCACACCGAGTTCTTAAACAAATCCAAGCCTCCAGCAACCTGGGAAATCCCCGCTGCTTTGTTTTTATTTCGTCCGAGAACTCCTGTAAAGCACTGTAAGAACGACCAGTTCTTAGTGACATCTTTATTGACGTCTTATGTCCAGCCTTACGTCAAACCCGGCACCTTTCAGGTATAAATATACCAACGTTGCCTTAAGCAAACACACAGTGGTAATCCTGGAGCAGAGCAGCTATCTACTTCCGAAGAGCCCAGCTGATGCGAGAGCCCACGGACGCTGCCCCTCCCTTTTGACGCGCTGAGAAAGACGCTGTCTTTTCTCCTGCCGAGAAATCCAGCCTCCGGCGTTTCCAGCCTACCCTTGCGGGTGACTGGGATACCGAGTCCTGAGAGAGAGATACCAGCCCTCCTGCCTTCTAATACCCAGGTACTGGACTGACTAAACCCTTACAGAGAATTCTTGAGTCAGATTCTTGGCAAAACAAACTTAACTTAAACTGCTACTTACTTACTCCTTCCCACGTATTAGGCTTAGGTCAGGTACACCGGGGTAGGCGTAGTTAGAAGCACCAGTTGAGTACGATTAGTCAGTGTATATATGTATGTATCTATTTTATCCATTTTAAAGTATCATATGGCTAAGAAACCATATCCATGCTTTTACAGTATTATTTCATCATCCTGCTTTTACTGTATGCACTTTACTTAACTATAAGTATTGCAATTGTAGCAATTAATTTCTCTTGTATGAGGAAAGAGACTGCTCAATAAATAACACCTTTTATTGAAAACGCCCGTCTCTCTTTTTCTCTGCAATCTGGTGAAACTAAGTACGCACTTATTGACTGAGTGAAATAGCTGTCTTTTGTTTTCACACGACTCTAGAGATATACTCTTATTCAGGGAGAGCAAAGTTGTCATGTTTTATGGTTGTCAGAAACGAAATCCCTTCTTGTCTATCCAGGGAGGTTAAACTCCTCCTCGCTTATTCGAGAAAGTTTCTAGTGAACTCTGAGCTAACTGGCAAACACTTAAGTCTAATATAGTCAGTAGAGACCTAGTTAACCTCAGTCCTACGTCTACACTACTGACGATATTATTCCAATGCGCAGAGCCTATTGGGACTATAGGAACTACACTACAATATGGTTGTCAATCTTGGGCGTCTAGGTGTCTGTGTATTCTCAGATACATGTTCCTCATTTGTTCGTTATATTCTCATATATAGATGTATCCAATTAGGCAAATTTACTCCTTTTCCACTGTTCAGTCACATGCTGAAACCGGGACATAGAAGATTCTGGTATTGTTTTTGGCGTCATTGATATATGGTGCCACCTACTGTCAAGTACTAACCAGTTCTAGTGTGCAGTGAAGATAGCTTCGAGACCACCATCTTTGTCAATTCACGTGTATCAATAGGTCTCCAAAGCTAGAAGCTATTTATGCCGTAGTGACTGTCTTACATGTTCCGTTGCGAGGCCACTATAGTGCGATTACACATATGATGAACATCTCAGCCCTTGGACAGCAAGATGCCCAACCCCCTCAATATTCTGCCCTGCAAAGTGGTCATCTGAGGCAAACTAAATATAGTCATCTGGTGCTAACAAACTGACCCAAGACAGGCTTTTGGAATATGTTATATCGCCGGTGCCCTCCCGTAACAATGACGTTAATTCTTACAAGAACACTAAACATAATGTCCCCCTCACCTTTCTGTCGGTACTTCACGCTGGCTTCCAAGCCGTCTCGGGGAGGTACCCGGCGGTGTTGTGTGGCCGTATTTACTTCCTGCGATAACGGCTGGTGAGTGACGCATCACGTGATAGAATCACGTGATGGCGCGTCAAAAGTTTGTCTGCTGGGAGTTGTGGTTCCCTTGCTCTTATGTGCCCGTGAGGTGGCGTATAGTTTTTTTTTTTTACAGGTGACGACCTGTATCGGCAATAAAAGTGTTTAATAATGGACAAGATCGAACAAGTCAGTATTCTATTAAATTATGAGTGTCCTGCCTTAAGTTCAGATCATCGTTAAGTAATACAGCCAAACCTCCGGATATCAGATCAAAGTTACCAGTGATATGTACATATATTTCTTAATCAGGATCGATACTTTTCTGCAAGTATTAAAGGGTCATGTGAGTCATCATATACAGCGGGACTCTAACGGAGGAAGTCCTACACTGCTGCCTCTCATTTTTAATAAAACTTTATTGAGAAATACTGTATCTACTAGGGATAAACCAGCAAATATACACTACCACCTCTATGAACAACAGTAGTTGGCTGTCCACCGTTGATAATCAACTATAACAGGTGGATACATATATATGTTGGAAAAACGCTTTATACTGGGAACCTAACCAAAGGTAGTCCAGTGATAGTGTTCACTCCTAAAGTAGTCGGAGAAAGACGGGGAGATAAATGTGATGTATCAGAGTCTCATCAACATTTATCACAGTAACGTCTATGGGATTTCATCATTCAACCCAGTCTTATCACATCCTAATCTAAACACCCATTTCTGCTCTCTGATTAGTAGATATTTTGATATATCAGTGACATGATCTGGGATGTATGGCTGCTCCAAAACTGTCCATTGGAAATTAGTCGGGCTATGTTTGGCCTCTAGGAAGTGGCTCGTGAGTTTGGTTGCTTGTTTTTTGCATCTCACTGTGCTTTTGTGCTCTGAGATTCTTAGCTTAACTCTGCGGGTCGTCACACCCACATATCTCAACTGACAGGGACAGTTTATCATACGTTAACGTTTGTCGCTGTTACAGTTGGTGAATCTTTTTTGTTGCCACGGCCGGTTAGTTCCAATGTCGATCTCAAGTGACTTCTGTGTTTGTGGACAGGCCGCACAGGTGCCACAGGGATAGTGGCTCCGCATCACAGGCAAGTCCCACATAGTACCTATGAGATGTTGTGTCTTACTTTTTGGTCTTGTATGAACCAATTGGTCTCTTAAATTCGGTCCACGTTTGAATGCAAATAAAGGTGGACGAATGGACTCTTGGCCTGTATTCAGTATCGACCAGTATTTTCTGACAATCTTCTGGATACTGTTTGACAGAGTGCTGTATGTGTTCACAAAAGTCAATCTCTGCAAACTCTGTTTTGGAGCAGATGGTTCCAAGAGTGCCTCTCGGTTGTTATGAATTGCACACTTGAGGGAGCGGCGCACCAGCCTCTGGGGATATTTCCTCATATTCAGTTGTTTGGAGAGTAGGGCAGAATGTTCTTTAAAACCATCTTTGGTAGAACTGTTCCTCCGTACTCTCAAAAACTGCCCATAAGGGAGGTTATCCCTCAAGGATTTAGGGTGGTAGCTATTGTAGCTTAGCAGAGAATTGTGTGACATGGGTTTTCTATATAGTTCAGATTGAAGTCCTGATGGAGTAGCTAGGATCAACAAATCCCTTATGTAAGCATGAATATGGGTCCCAAAACCCAGAGCGGTACAGTGAGTCCCTCACAACCAGGGCACAAGTCCTAAAAAAAGAAGTGGGGGACGCTGACGTCAAAACAGGCGGAGGCGGAGCCTCGTAGAGCGGAGCACAACCACGGAGAGGAGATTTGGTGACGCCAGAGCCAACTGGTGAACATTGTCACCGAGAGCATAGGGGACTACAGGATCAGGG
The DNA here is from genome assembly GCF_964261635.1 of Lissotriton helveticus. Taxonomy (NCBI): domain Eukaryota; kingdom Metazoa; phylum Chordata; class Amphibia; order Caudata; family Salamandridae; genus Lissotriton; species Lissotriton helveticus. Next base: position 800,330,298 of record NC_136069.1, read on the forward strand.
CTCCCCAGCGGCATCTGAACAAATAAGAAAGCCCTCAGCGACCTGCCTGACTTCAAAATGTCGGCCGTTTGAGACAACCACAGGCTTCAATAACTCCGCGAGTACCAGAGACGGCGTGCAAGGTTGATAATAAAGAGGGACGGAGCAACTACAAGACTGGGGCCCAGAAGGAAAAACAAGGGCAGTTCAATCCTCTCCCTAAGGGTGAAATAACAAAAGCTACACACCAATGAGGGGAACAGAGGAACAGACCTCACAACACATGCATTAAAGCTCCACCGGTGACAGCACATGTTGAGGTCATACCTTATCTGACTTGGTCTCTCTAGCAGCCTTTGATGCAATGTGTCAGCAGGATCCCATACAGCTTGCACAGCGTCCCATCTGCCTCATGTGTGCCTGGTGCCTTGTGGTTGCACATAATCCCCCCCTGAGCGAGACGATTCTACATCACCCTCCTCCAGGTAGCCATTTCTTTTTCCACCTCCTTCGATCTCTCCTTGCGTCCTCTAATGAGTCTGATCTTGGACAATGCCCCGTGGGAAGAAAGGGATACTGTTTTATACTTACCTACGGATTTAATGGATATGGATACCTACTGCGGAGCCCGAACAACTTTGGCGGATGCCCAATGGAGCTGTCCTATGCAGCTATTGAGGAGTCTGGCCCCTCGGCCGTCACCTACCAGTCGGACATATGACATTGTTTTTCGCGTCTCCCCGTTTGGTCTCCTTCCCTCCCCCTCCTCTCTGATTCTCTTAATGCTAACTGCTGTAACTATGTATCCTGTTACTCCCTGTTTCAACTGATGTGGATACCTACAGCGGAGCCTGAGCAACCTTGGCCGATGCCCAGTGGAGCTGTCCTATGCAGCTATAGAGAAGTCTGGCCCCTTGGCCGTCACCTACCCAGCCTGACATCTGACATTGTTTAACTCGTCTCCCCGCTCGGTCCCCTTCCCTCCCCCTCCTCCCTCCTCTGCGATTGTTTGGATTCTAACTGATGTATCTATGTAGCTATAGAGGAGCCTGGCCCCTTGGCCGTCACCTACCCAGCCGGTCATCTGGCATTGTCTTCCTCATCTCCCCGTTTGTGTCTCCTTCCCTCCCTAACCTCCTCCCTCTGTTTCTTTGATTCAAACTGTTGTAACTTTGTAACCGGTAACTCGCTGATCCAACTGAAATAACTATGAAACCTGTAACTCGCTGATCTTCATGTAAAGCGCTCTGATACCTCCGGGTCTAGCCAGCGCTATAGAAAACTTTGCAAATAAAAAAATCCAAAAAGCCAGTTGTTTCTTAACAAACTCCACCGTGAACCGTAGGAATTCATTCCTGTTGTTGAGCCATGTCAAGAAATGATGCAGATCATCTATATTGCCTCGCCAGATAACCAAAATATCATCTATATAGCGTTTCCACAACCGCACTGAGTTGTGCAAGGGGTTGGTTGTAGTCGGCACATGTTCTTGCTCAAAGCCATGACATATAAATTCGCCAGGCTAGGAGCAAACACGCTCCCCATGCTCGTTCCAGAGGTTTGTAAATACACTGTGTCTTCATACCTGAAGAAATGTTCTTTCATGGCGATAGTGGCACACGCCATGATAAATTGTACCGGAGTGATGGAATCTAGATCCCGTTCCGTTAATTAATTAGTGATGGCTTCCAAAGTTTCATCCGGAGGGATAGATGTGTATAATGATTCTACATCAAACGATACTAGATAATCTGTTGTCATATCAAATTCTATCACCTGTAGAAGTCGTAACACATCTTTAGTGTCTTGTAGAAAGGTAGGCATCTCATTAACCATGGGGCGCAGGAAATGGTCAACAAACGTGGACAGTGGTTCTAAAATAGATCCTATTCCGGAAATATAGGGCGCTCTGGCGGCGGTCTCTGTGTCTTGTGCACCTTAGGTAAGACATAAAAATATGGCATGATGGGATGCTCAGTACATAGATATCCAGCCTCCTGCGTGGTGATCCATCCTTCGGCCAAGGCTTCTTCTACCATATTCCCAATGATCATCTTAATCCTGGCTGTCGGATCTGCTTGTAGAGAACAGTAAGCTTTCCTGGCATTTAGTTGTCTAAGGCATTCTGCACGGTACATGCTGGTATCTAACAGGACAATCGCCGCGCCTTTATCGGCTGGTTTGATTGTCAGATCTTCATTCGATGTTAGATTCCGAAGGGCCTTTTGTTCCACTCTTGGTAAATTGCAGAAAGCATCCTCGTTCTGTGAGCATAGTATGTCCATATATTTTTCCACTGCCTGCTCAAATGCCAAGACTTTCGCCGGCATTGTGTGTTGTGTGTGTAGGTGGATTAAAGGTAGATTGCCTTTTCAGTCCTGTGTTTGTATCTATAGGGTCATCCTCGTCTCTTGGTTGTTTTGCAAAAAAGAAATGTAATCTTATTTTCCGAATTTTTTTTGCCATTTCCATATGTGTTTGGAAAGGGTCACCTCTGAAGTTCGGTACAAAGCCACGGCCCCTGTTCAAGGCTGCTTCCTCTACAGCAGTACGAGGTTGTGAACTCAGGTTCATTACAAGCCTGTCTCGGCACTGGCCCCTGGTTGTTCTTGAGTCTTCATCTTGCTGATGTTGCTCCTCAGATTCCTCATTGGTGGGGGAGGGCTCCAATGCACTTGGGCCTGTTGGTTTCTTCTTCTTCCCCTGGATCGTCCCCGGCCAAAGTCTAAAAAAGGCTGATTAGGGAAACTTCCCGAAAACTGTGGTGGAAGAAATGGTCCCATTTGTTGTGGAAAGCTTGGGCCACCAAAGTTCCATGGATTGGGTGGCCATAGCTCTCCTTCATTTGACTGATTTGTTGCTTCAGGATGTTTCCAGAATACGATCTAATTGGTGACCGTCCCAGTTTCATGCCACAAATAATACTAAAACTAATACTGCTGAGAAGGGGATTAGCATTTGAGTTAGACTTGCAATGTTATTACAAAGAGGGCAGATATGTGGGGATTCAGGGTACACTAGGTTGTTCAGAATTGGCCATATACTCCTTATACACACCCAAAATGCAGACGAAACTGATTGATTAAGACTTTTTACTGAGTGTTGCCCATTTCTCAAAAGTTTGCATTGTTATTGGATGACATTCCATTCTTCAGCCAGGGGAAGATAGATCCCAGGAAGGAGGATTTACACATGAGCTCCTCCCTCCCTGGTTCAAGGTTTATCAGATCTTGATTTGGCGGATGTTTGGTGGCGCCCTGTCTCGATGACAAAGACTTTATTCATTTATTCCAATATCCTCAGATCCTACACCCGCATTGATTTCATTTTGACTTCTAGAGATTTACTACCGTGGATTGTAGCTACAGAAACAGAGACAAAAGTCCTGCCAGCTCATGCAGCAGTGTGACTACATTTGGACATTGTAGCACCTCTGATTCCCAACATAGACCATGACTGATAAATGAAGAAGCCTTCAGAAATCCGGTGGTGAGGGAGAGGATTAGGGAACCAGCTAAGCAGCACTTCCATGAAAATGACAATGAAGAGGTGAGTTTTTAAAAAACATTTAGGTGATAAAGCAGTGCATTGTGGGGTAGTAAGTTATAGTTAACTCAGGTAACAATAACTGCTGATTGTAATGGTTTTGTACAAGTGAAACCTGAGCCTAACTATAATGTACCTGTAACCTTTGTTTTTTTCAGTGAATATATATATATATATATATATATATATATATATATATATATATATATATATATATACTAGCTTACCGGTCGCGCGTTGCTGCTCTCGTTGCTCTCCTGTTTCATTCGAGAGGGCTTGAGCAGTGCGTAATCTATCTGTTTCCAATCTTGATTCTCGTTGCTCGTTTGTTTGTGAAGAACGGGCTTGAGCAGTGCGTACTCGATCGGCTTACAATCTTGATTCTCGCTGCTCGTTCGTTTGAGAAGAAGGTGCTTGACCAGTTTGTGTTCGAATAGCTTCTAATCTTGCTTCCCGTTGATCGGTTTCCAATCTTGATTCTCGTTGCTCTCCTGTTTCATTCGAGTGGGCTTGAGCAGTGCGTAATCTACCTGTTGCCAATCTTGAATCTCGTTGCTCGTTCGTTTGTGAAGAATGGGCTTGAGCAGTGCGTACTCGATCGGCTTACAATCTTGATTTTCGTTGCTCGTTCGTTTGATAAGAACGTGCTTGACCAGTTTGTGTTCGAACAGCTTATAATCTTGCTTCCCGTTGCTTGTCTGTTTCTGAAGCTTGTAATGCCTTTTTTCTTTCGTGCTTTAGATGTAGTTCGACAAATCGATTTCCGTTTGGGGGGGCATAACTGTCGACGATGCTCGCAAATTTGCTCTCAATTTCAGTATTGGAAAGATTATGAGGGCCCTTCTGGGTCGATTTTTAAAAACATTTTTTGCCAGAAACCTTCGCGGGAGTGTACTCAATAACTTCCCAAAGTTTCATGGCGATCGTATGAATGGTGTAGTAATGCATAAAGTGTGGTTTTAATTCTGTTTATTTATTCGAGTGCTTGTGGATACACAGTATTTTTTGTTTTTCCGTCTGGTGCGTACATGAATAAATCAGAAGGTTTTCCGACGCATGAGCTGGCCACATACAGTTGTCAATGTGAGAATCACAGATTCTCCAAATCTAGTCCACACACTTGCAGCGATTGTCCTTGTGCTTTGTTGATGGTCATTGCAAAAGCGAGTCGCACCGGAAACTGTAAACGAATCAGTATTGGAAAGATTATGAGGGCCTTGGGGGCTCGGGGGGCCGATATTTAACAAATCTTTTTTTTTTTGCCAGAAACCTTCGCGGGAGTGTACTCAACAACTTTAAAAAAAAAATTGTTTTTTTTTGTTACCAGAAACCTTCATGGGAGTGTACTCAACAACTTTCCAAAGTTTCATGCCGATCGGATGAATGGTGTAGTAATGCGTAAAGGACAAACGGACATACTTTAGTTTTTTTATATATATATAGATATATATATGCTTGGTAAAAACATGTGTGTTAAAGACATTGCTTAGGAAAGGCATTGCGTGGTACCACCTGCATTGTAAAGGCTGTTCCCCCTAATCTGTATGAACTGATACTGCTTACTACGATAAGTCTTGAGGTTCCAACACCTTAAACAATTTAACCCCACCTTCCCATATAACCAAGTGAGACCAGTCCATGCTTACCGCCCCAAACATATATTATAGTACCTCAACCCTCATATACGCCAGTTAGTAAATTTTATATTATCTGATAATCAATCTTCCTTCAGTTATATACTGCAAACTTTCCTACTGCTCTCCACCTTGGTGGCATATATTTTTTAACGTATTACTCCAAGGTTCTTGTCAGCCGTTTTGAAACGGTACATTAAAATAATCTGACTAGAAACATCGGAGAAGATGAATTCAGTATCCAGGTAATACTGATTGACATCTTTCTTCTTGACTTCTTAAGAACAGAGACATGCCTTAAATCTAATGTCATCAAAATGCATGTTTGTACAAGTTGAGGAGGTAGTAATAGTAGTTTGGTTCTAATTTTGGTGATAACATGCAAATGTTTTGCATTGTAGTATAAACAACAGAGTGTCAGTAGGCTGTAATGAATGGCACATGTAATCTGTCTGACCATTTGCATGTCTTTCCTACCATGCAGAGCTTGTTTTATGACACGAGCAGTCATGTTGGTGACTAGCAGCTGTGAGGGGATGCACTATGCTGCTCTGGGTGTTTTACATGTCTTTTGGCTCCTACAAAAGCTTGGGTGACCCCTCTCCCTCAGTCTTTGGCTTCTGCTGTCACAGATAGCATTAATTACCTGAATATTGATGGAGCTTGGGCCAACTTAGACAGAAAAGCTTAGGTGACGATCTTTTTGTGTGACATGTGGGATAAGGGAACCCTTTCTTTCGTTCTCCAAATACAGTGTAGTAAGTTTTGATTACAGTACGACTCCAAGTCTCAAGTTAGTAAGTTTATTCCAAATTCAGACTCAGAAACAGATTCATATATATTAGTCTTAGCATTATCGTATACAAATACAACACAAACAACAAAAAGCCAAATCTTCTGAAGAGATTTCCCTATGTAATAAAAAGAAAACAACTAATTCAATTATCACTATGTAAGTAATAAGGAAACAAAATCTTGTGTTAGACTGCATCAGTTTCCCATCAAAAGTAGCATAGATTCTTTGTCTGTCCCTACACTATCCTCAGGTGACAACCCTTAACCTAAAGCAAAGGAGATTAAGTGAAGTGAAATTAGAAAGGCGTCAGCTGTCAGAGTCCTCTATAGAAGAAACTCCAACGTGGGTCAAGAAGCATAAGCCACACTAAGCAAAGTAGAGGTTTAAACTTCAAGGTGTCCTAAGTCAGAATGGCCACTATCCCTCACTACGTTGCATCATAACATATGTTACATCCAAAGGACGTCCCACAAACCGTACTCAGTAACTTTCCATACTATCAGCACACACTAGTTTCTTTACACCGCCTTGCCGTTCTCATAAATTGTTACTCCAGCCGTCCTTGGTCTCGTCTCCTTCTCCCATGAGAACTCTCCTCCCATCTTGTTATCGCATTTGTTTGTATATGTTGCCACTTCACATGCCTCACTATCTACTAAGAACAAAAGCCATTTTCGCTCTTCTAGCGAAGTCTTGTCCACCTGCAGTGGGAACACAAAATATATGCAACATTTCTACTGCAAGAAAAATATGGATTCAAATGTTAGCAGGAACGAGGTCTAGAATTACAATACATCTCAGGCCCATAAGTTAGGCTAAGTTAACATGTGCATGGGTTACATTATGTCCACACAAATAAATCAATTTTTCCACATATGATTTAGTAATTAACACAGTAATAATATGAATATTTTTTAGTAAACAGCTCATTATACCACTTATCCGCGAACACATTAACAGACGTTTCTCATGAAACATTAATACAATAGCAACATATTCAATCAGTTACATCTCAAAACACACATATATTTCATTCGTTTTCAAGGATATTTTAAATATGAAATACCTCCACTGTCATTTTCAACATTAATAACAGAATACATGTGAGTGCGATCTACAGGTGATTATTATGCACTCCTAACACATCTCTCAGGGTGGACTAATTTTTTTGCACTCCCCCAAATCAGGAATTTTCATGAAGATAATTACATTCAGCCATGTTAGAGCCCCTTCCTTTGAGCCTCAGGCAGTTATCTGAAGAAAATTACTAAAACAGTGTGATAATGTTATGGAAAAAGAAGACGTATTTGCTTAGTCCAGTGTTGCATTTAAAAATAGAAATTGCCTTCCTGGTAGGTTTCTGTTGCTAGTTAGACTCTCAAATGCACAACGCAATTCATTCCTTTAAATACGTGTTCTCTATAATATTTGCTCAATGTAAACAAGTCAATTTTTTCAGCCAAAGGAAAATACTTGATTGTAGCATGAGAATATGTTTCCTGCTAAATCGTTTTCTTAAACACATTAAAAGGAGACAGTTTGTATTTGCAGAGATTGCAAGGCGTTAAGTATAGCTGGACAGAAGTTCTATCCTAGCTATTTGGTTAATGCCTAGAAGGATTAAATTAGATTCTGTGGCTGTTAGTCGACGTGTGCTGTGAAGCTAGCAAGTAGGATCTTTCTTAAGCCCTGCAAAACGTAATCCTATTACACCGCTGGCAGCTGAATTAACATCTAGCAAGCAGGACTTCACAGATTATTTTTTTACGGTTTCAAAGAAACAGCGAATGGTACATGGCTATTAAATGTCGTTCTTGAAATTGGGGAGAAGGAATTCTGGTGTAAGGCGCGATCAGTGTCACACACATGGGAGATGAGACAGGGCTACCGAAAAGGAGGTAAAACAGATGCCTGACATCAAATGGTTAGTGTACAGCGCACTGAACAATGTGTCACAGATCCATTTTCAGAATGCAGTGCACTCAAAGATTTGATTTACTTTTCATTTGTGAATCTCAGTTCTCTATCAACTGTTAAACCAGTGAACTGTGAAAGCCCTTGGAATGTTTTCTGCCCCTTCATATTTATTTATTTATTTTTGCTTGTAGAGGGATGCACGCGAGAATGGGGCAAAGATCATAGGGAAAGGTTCAAAGAAACGAATTTGTCTAGGTTCAGGTTACAACATGTGTTGTTCCTTCCAGAACAAATACTTGTCACTCACTGCTTGGGATTTAGCAATGCCATTACTTGTGTGCTGCAGATGTACTTTCCAAAAAGCGCTTCGCACAACTAAAGATCCCAGAGGATTTTGGAGGTGTATTTGGTAAAAGCAACCTGTGAAGCACATTTATTAAATAGAAATGATGAATCATTTATTGTCTGTTTTAAGAAATGTTGAATGTCTTGGACCTGTGTTGGGACGGAAAGGTCAAAGTCCCCTGCATGGTGACAAGCGTTCATCATTGCCCTAGATGTCCCAGCTGGAACGATCTCTGAATCCCTGCTACTGATTTGTGGGTCATGGGCAAACACGGATCATGCATGTGGGCCATCATCTAGGCTTGTCTCAAGGTAAAGCTGTCTGTTTTGACTGGGAGGGGCGCACCAAGCACTGCCCTTAGCTGGAGCATGGTGGTGGAAGCTTACCAGTTTTTGTGTTCAGTAGATTTAATAAAGTGAACAAGGTGCTTTTTAATTGTGTCGTCGAAGTTCCAGGAATGTGGAATTCTTATACTCCGACGCCCAGGACATATTGTTTGGGGTCAAGGGCAACAAGTTTTCATGTGTATTTTGTCCTTTGGACAAGTAGGTCCAACCACCTGCAGCACAAGCCCTTTGACTGCCAGTTTGCATTATTACATTATGGAACAGGGAAGAGCACTGTCTGCAGTTAAGGTAATATTCTTCAGTATTGGGGTGTCTTTCATAGATTAACATGCCTGAATCATTCCCCGTCGTCGGAGTGGGATTCCCACGGTACATAAAAAAGCAATAATTATGCACATAATAACCCAAAATCCTTGGTAACATAAAACCAGGAAGTAAAGTAGCCCTAACCTACAAGGAAAACAATTCCACACCTATGACTATCATAGTCATTATATACAGTCCAAACTGCAGCCAATCAGGCGACAGCACCCACCAGAATGTTCTCCCCAGAGGCTCAGGCTCTCAGATTTTCTACCGCACGTCGTGTGAAGGGAGTCTCCCTGAGCTCTGCTCAGTACTTCACTATTCTTCTGGAATTTCTTCTCTTCAGAATGTCATCTTCAAAGAAATCTCTCTTTAGACCTTGTGAATCTTGTGGGAAGCTCCAGCTGTTTTCTGAAGATCCCCACAAGAAGTGCATTTATTGCCTTTATCCGGATCACGAGGTGAGAGATTGTAACATTTGCAGGACCTTCCCTCAGAAGACCCTCAGAGATAGAGAAGGGCGCCTACTTCTGTGGCTACAGAAGATCAAAGACCAAGATAACCCCTTATCTGAGGTGGGAAGTGTTGCCTCTGGTTCCTCTATGTCCTCTAGGAAGAGGAAGATTTGTCTTCTCCTGGGGCTAAGGTGTCGAGAAAAACTCAACCCTCTAAGGGTTCTGACTTGCCTTCTTCCTCAAAAAAGGCTCCTCCACCTTCAAAGTCTAAGCCTCTGCCCGCTATGTCCCCGAGAAAGACTGGAAAGTCTCTGGCATCAAAAAGACTCCCTGAGAAAGATTACCTCAGAGAAAAACTCCGTAGTCGACGGCTCCTCCGTTGATGCTACTTCTACGTCGACTGTTACCGTCTCATCGCTGAGACCCAAGATGATCATGTCATCAGCTTCATCTCCGTTGACGCTAGTCTCTGTCTCTGTTAAGCCCATCTCGTTGACGAAGGAGATTTCATCTACCGCCAGTGCTCCGTCAATCGTGAAAGTTAAGAAGATCTCGTCGATGGTTGCCTCGTCGACGAACACCACCTCGTCGACGAAGATTGCCTCGCCGTCGACTACCACCTCGTCGACGAAGATTGCCTCATCGACGAAGACAGCTGGCTCGTCAACGGTTACTTTCTTGACACCAATCCCATCAACGACGATACCGTAGAGGGCCCACTCGTCGATGCCTATTTTGTCATACTGCATGGAGTTGCATGTTTGGTCTGCACCAACGCCCACTGCCTCCTCTGCACCACCTACAACAGCGGCTCCTTTGCTACAGAGACGTGGCTCTTCGTTGGAAGCCCTCTCTCAATTACATATCTCCCCGCATAAGGTACCCGTCAAGTTGCCTGAGCAATTACTAGACTCTGGGGAGGATGAACGAGGAGGACAGACTCCTCACTGCCAGAAGCCCTTCGGAATTGCTTATTAGGTATCAAGAGGAGGACCAGGATGAAGGCCCTTTCCCTTAATCTGTAGCTCCAGCTCCTGACACGGTTCCCACAGCACAGATGCCTTTAGCCTTGCTGAAAAATCTGCAATACATGTTGGACGACTATTATCGCCATTTTCCTCCATCTTAATCGGCAGAGTCTATTCCATCAACACCCATGCCTCAAGCTTCTGCTTCTTCTTTAAGATCTCCTAGACCACCTTCTCCAGTACCGTCTCATCATTCCCATGATGTTAACACCACTGATGATGATAGGGAAGAAGGAGAAGTGGATGATAGGTCTATTCTTATGGAGTGGGACGATTACCAAATTTAAACTCCGTCGCCTTCAACTCCAGCTCCCATTGACTCTCCTCGAGTAGATATCGGAGGCTTTCATCTCCTTATGGAGAGGGCGACGCAATGGTTTCTCATACCAATGGAAACAAAGAAGGATGAGTACTTTCTCTTATTTTAAAGACCAGCCACTAAAACAGATACGGGCCATTCCCATTATAGATTTCATCTGGAAGGAAGGATTTGGAGTCATGACAGAGCCTGCGGTCTTGCCTCGATCAGAGAAAAAATATAAGGCACCAGAAAACTCACCTGCATGTCTCATAGGCCAGCCGAAAGCTGACTCTGTCATCGCCCAAGCGGCGCAGAGACGAGCCAGGAACCCCTCCTCTCCTTTCACAGCTCCGCCAGACAGGGAGGGCAGACGGCTGGATTCTATTGGGAAGAAGGTTTCCACCATGGCAGCGACGACCGTCCGTGCTGCTAATTCCCTAGCCCTATTAGGGAGATATGACTGGCAGATGTGGTCGGACATCTTCTCCTACGTTAACATGCTGCCGGAACCATCCAAGTTTGAGGCCTTGAAGATTTTACAAGAAGGAGAGCGTACCTTTTTGGAAATAATAGATGCTGCCGTGGATGTCGCAGTACTACGGAGACAAGGTTGGGTGAAATCAACATCTTTTCGCCAAGCGAAAATTATTAACATGCCGTTTGATGGGAAATAACTATTTGGCCAGCATGTTGATGAGGCCCTTCAGGCTAATAAAAAAGACACTGAGACAGCAAGATCTCTTGGTATCCTTCAATTTCGCAAGCTGCCCTTTCGGGGTGCTAAAGGACGTGGATCCCAACAGAGGTCATACCAATCCTCTCAAGGTAATCAAAGATATCAGTCCTACAGGCAGCTGTCATACGGACAGCGAAATACCTCCTACTCGCAAACAAAAAGAAAGCCCTCCTACTCTGGACGGGATTCAACTACAAAGCAATGAGATCCGCCACCTGCCACCATTTCTGATGCCCCCCCCCTTTAAAAGTTGGAGGAAGAATATCCCAATTTTAATCGACCTGGTCCGCTATCACATCAGACAAGTGGGTTCTGGACATAGTGGCCAGAGGCCATGTTTTATAGTTCATAAAGATTCCTCCAAACTCTCCTCCAAAAGGCCCACCTCCTGCTCATCTCAAGGAGCTTTTTTTTCCCAAATAAATTTGATGATTCGAAAAGGAGCGATTGAAAAGGTCCCTCATTTACAAAGAGGAACAGGATTTTATTCAAGATTTTTCCTAATAATGAAAAGGTCGGGAGAATGGTGCCCCATTCTCGACCTTTGCACCCTCAACAAATACCTGAAAAAATTATCCTTCAGAATGTTAACACTTCAAGAAATCCTTCAACTCCTTTCGGCAGGGGATCACATGGCCACCCTCGACTTCCAAGACGCTTATTTTCATGTGCCGATCCTACCCAGACACAGAATATTCTTACGGTTCAGAGTGGCTAGCAGGGACTTTCAATTCAAAGTCCTTCCTTTTGGACTACGGTCAGCACCCCGTGTGTTTACAAAGGTCCTAGCACCCGTGGCCGCACACCTTCGTCTGGAAGGGATTCAAATCTTCCCATACTTGAACGACTGCCTTATCAAGGCGAATTCCTTTCCAATCGCAAGCGCACATGTTCAGAGATGTCTTTCACTGTTCCAATCCCTGGGTATCTCCATCAACTTCGACAAATCTCATCTGGTTCTATCACAAAGAAAGACCTTTTTGGGAGCCACCTTGGACACTCCGCTTACTCAGGCTTTTGTCTCAAAAGAAAGACGTTAGAAGATAAGAGGGGCCCCTTACTCAATCCGTGGGACTAGGGCACTTAAACAGTGAAATCAAAGAAATCCCGTAGGGTAAATTTTCTATAGCAGCGCTAGATATCATACATCAATAGTCTCCCACTCTCACTTCACTCTACCAACTTTCTCTCCCTACACACCAGTAGATTGTGCCATATATGTTAGAAGGACTTCCATGAAAAGTTAAAACTGCACAAGTTTTTATTTATTACATATGTCAAGAATTATTTACTTAAAAATGCATAGACCTAACAGTCTACTCAATAATCCATAGTTAAAAAACAATAATACAAAGCAAATTAATCACCAAGATTAAAAACACACACTCTAGAGAGTTCCACTGTCAGACTGATTTAATCAGTCTTTAACAGTTAACACATCTACTATTACACAGTATTACTCACACTGAAAGATAGATTCCATTATTGTCAATATTCCAACATTGCTAAGTAAGCAGATTGTGCATATTCTTTTGGCGTCGACGCGTTTCGATGGTTCATTAAAATTGTTCCATCTTTATCAAGATCAGTTCATATCTCTCTATAGTTGAGGCAAAATAATTTTCAAGCAAACACCTTGAAAATGATAGCAGGTTTCCTATTCTTGTTTTGCTCGTCTATATATTTTTTTAAATTTGCCTCTGACTACACCATAGCGCATATTCGCATATCGGGCAGCTGACTCAAACTTCCAGTAATGATGCTTGTGTTCTCACTTGGAGGTTTCTACTTCTAAAATAGTTCAGGATTACACCCCCTAATCCCTGGGGGCATTATTATCTTTCCAAGGATTATAGTTATATTTCCTCTGTTTCCTTCGTGTTATTTGACTGCTCGATAGTGTTCAATTTACGAGTCAGACCATTTGTGCGATAATATGGTGTAGAAAAAGGCGGCGTACGTATGCTGTGTTTGGCATCTATCAAAAGAAAGACAACACAGGATCTGCAAGCTATTGCAATCAAGAAGGTACATTTCAGTCCGACTAGTCAAGTCTTTTCTAGGGATGATTTCTTCCTGCATCCCCTTGATACCCAACTGCCGTCTCATAATGAGGCCCTTGCAAGAAGAGCTCAACCTCCAATGGTTGCACATTTCGGGGTCGTTCGACGATGTCATTCTCATCACTCCTCGGATGTGAGAAGCCTTCTTTTGGTGGACTCAGGTAAAGAACGTAAAAGAAGGATGTGCATTCCTGGTAGAAGTGCCAAATTTCACTATGACCACAGATGCTTCCCTCGAGGGATAGGGGGCACACCTTCAAGGGATGACGGTCAACGGCAAGTGGAACGTCCAACAAAAGAAGTGGCATATCAACCTTCCAGAGTTGCGAGCCATTTTCTTGGACCTGAAGTCCTTTCGAACCGTCATTCTGGGAGCCTCAGTACTAATTCGCAAATACAACACTACAAGTATGCATTACTTGAACAAGCAGGGAGGGACAAAGTCGGTCCTACTCTCTCAACTAGCCCAAGAGATCTGAGACTGGGTGATTCGTCACAAGATCAGCCTTTCAGATATTCATGTTCAGGGAGTCTCCAATGTCCTAGCGGATTCCCTCAGCAGATCCACAATATCCAATCGCAAGTGGAAGCTGCATCAACTAACATTGAATCAAGTCTTTCGGGAGTGGGGTTATCCCAATCTGGACCTGAATGCGACCAGTCAGAACCGCAAAAGCCCATCCTTTGCAAGTTGGCTTCCCACCACGACTCAAGCCGGAATACGTTTTAGATGAATTGGTCGCAGATATATGCCTTCGCCTTTCCTCCCATTCCGTTTATTCCCAGAGTTCTCCGCAAGATGAAGAAACAACCTTGCCGCCTGATTCTCATTGCTCCCAGATGGCCTTGCCAGTTCTGGTTCACCGAACTTCTCCTTCTATCACAGTGCGATCCCATTCAGTTTCAACCAATACCGAACCTTCTGTCCAACTAAAACGGACAGATCTGTCACCCGGACCCGGCATCTTTGAGATTAGCAGCCTGGCTCCTGAACACCTTGAATTCGCACACCTAAATATTCCTGCAGACTGCCAGGAAGTTTTAGCTAATGCTCGAGCGCCTGCTACTATTAAAACAAGTAAGCTCAAATGTAAGATATTTTGCATGTGGTGTCAATCTGCCAATATACATCTGATTTATGCAAAACCAGAACACATTTTTCCGTTTTTTCTTCAGTTGGCAAAATCGGACCTAATCCATTCCACTTTGAAAGTGTTCTTGGCAGCTATTTCAAGGTTTCGGCAGGATGGATCCAATTCTCTTTATTCAGCTAGAGTCATTCAGCAGTTCTTCAAGGGATTGGTTTGGAAGTTTCATTTGGCGCCCACCTCCATCCTGGCATCTTAATGTGGTGCTTGCACAACTTATGCGGCACCCCTTTGAGCCTATTCATAAAGTGGATTTAAAGTTCCTTTCGTGGAAAGTATCTTTGCTATTGGCTCTAACATCAGCAAGGAGAGTCAGTGACATTCAAGCATTCACTCTTAAGCCACCTTTTCTTCAATTCACCTCAAATTCAGTAGCGCTACGCACCAATCCCAGTTTCATACCAAAATTACCTGCGGACTTCCACCTTAACGTGCCAATAATTTTAAAAACATTCTTTCCAAATTCTCTAACACCTGCGGAAAGAGCCTTACATTCCCTTGACATCAGAAGATGTCTCAAGTTTTATTTACAACGGACTGCACCAATCCGTAAATCGGACCAACTGTTTGTGGCCTATGGGAAGTTACGTCAGGGATATTCAGTATCCAAGCTGTTCTCCGCAATCTTTTTAATTAAGTTGAGCCTCTGTTCTCCCTCCTCCACTATGCTCTTTCTTAGATGCTAATTGACATGCTTATTCTATGTCTTAAAATTGTTCTGCATATGTTAAATACAAATGTATTTATGTAGGATTTTCACATTATTGGTATTTTATTGCATGATGTTTGTATTTATATATCTTTATGCATATATATACCACTGGACAAAGAGCGTCTCACGGGCATTATGTCATTGTACTGCTATCTACTCTTATTGTAAATGTAATTGTAAATGTATTTGAGCTTGTAAAGCGCACTGCTACCCGTCCGTAGGTTTCCTGGCGCTGTATAACTCTGGGGAACCCGTCCTGGCTTTCCCTGTGGGATGGTCCCTGCTGGGAGTCCCCAAGGTGGAGCCAGGCATCCCCGGAATTGATGGGGACGTTGTGGAGATTAGGCAAGCTAATGCCCAGAGTTGCCGAGTGGAACCCCTGATTAGAGTAAGCAACGAAGCGAGAATTATCGAGTCCGCTGACCCAAGTCCACGACCCTGCCGCATCGGGAATTGAACCCTGGTCCCGGGCCGACTTCTGCTCCCGGGTCTGCCGCCTCTAACCAGTGAGCCACACCACTCCATTATTCAGGCATGTGAATCCATGAAAGACACCCCAATACTGGAGAAGAACAATAGTTACTTACCTGTAATCTGTGGTTCTTCAGTATTGGTGTCTTTCATAGATTCACATGCAACCTGGCCACCTCCCCTCAGAGGCTGGTTTATGCTCTTATCTCTTGGTTCACTCTTGTGTGAGAAAATCTGAGAGCCTGAGTCTCTGGGGAGAACATTCTGGTGGGTGCTGTCGCCTGATTGGCTGCAGTTTGGACTGTATATAATGACTATGATAGTCATAGGTGTGGAAGTTTTTTCCTTGTAGCTTAGGGCTACTTTACGTCCTGGTTTTATGTTACCAAGGTTTCTTGGTTACTATGTGCATAATTATTGCTTTTTTATGTACCGTGGGATTCCCACTCCGACGATGGGGAATGAATCAGGCATGTGAATCTATGAAAGACACCAATACTGAAGAACCACAGATTACAGGTAAGTAACTATTGTTCTTTTTGTCCATATTTATTTAATGTAATTATTTATAATGTTTTATATAGCGCAAACTTGATCATGATGTTAATGTTGTTTCAAACGTGTATTTATGTTTCTTTAATTGAAAGCCTTTATTATTAGAGTAAGCTTTACCTATCATTGTGAAGCAAAATTCACCAAGCGTTGGATTGTTCACCCACTAATAGGGAACGTGAGCTATGTTTAGACCGTTGTGAGACAGGTTAGTTTTACCCTACTGATGATGTGTTGTTGCAATAGTAATCCAGCTCAGTACGAGAGGAACCGCAGGTTCAGACATTGGTGTATGTGCTTGGTTGAGGAGCCAATGGGGCTTCTGATTCCAACATAGGAAGTAAATGTTGTAAGCTCTGACTGCACTACTAACAGTGGTTCCAGTATAAAAATGTGCACACATTTTCAAAGTTTAGCAATATGCTCCCAGAATGCTCTCTGATTTGATGCAAATATTTGCAGAAGCTTGAAAGCAAGATTGATGATTCTTTGCTTTCAAAATACAATGTTAATAAAAAAATTAAAGCAGGAAAAAAAATATTTAGCTAAACTACTGTAAACTTTCAGGTACCATTTCTTTGCAGCGTCATTTAGTAACAGGTGTTGAAGCATGCTAGTATTTCCCCCAAAAGATTTATAGTGGAAAATCAGTGTAACCTGTTTCAATAAAATTATGGGAAACAAAAATAAACAAGCATTGGCAAAGCCAGTAGGTCTGATATTGGTGGTCAGCTTTTTACTTTTGTCAATGTGGACTTTAAAAAACAACAACATTTTATTAGATTTTGAAAGTACCACAAGGGCAAGAGCCCAAAAACATCTGCATAGAGATACATAAGTAAGAACTTGCCAAACGTGAGGATACCAATAGGTACAATTTGTATATATCTAACACAAAATAACAATAACAGAATACTAAAAACTGTGCACATACTTTGCCACCCCACCTATATTGGCAAGCAGATGACAACACCCCCGCACACCCCACTGGACAAGACAATACAATGCACCTTATAATCTGTAAACCTCCCAGGAACCTACTATTACCGGGATTGTGATGGTAGAGGAGGAAGATCTATGCCCTGGTATGTGGCCCGTCAAGACCACATTTTCCTATGTTTTTGGGGACAACCCCTCGCCTGAAAGACCGCCATTTCTGCACCCATGCACTTATCTAGTTCTCTGCGCCACTTCCCCAGTGTTGACTGAGAGGTGCCTTTCCATAATTGGGCAATGTCAAGTTTGGCAATTGTGAGGGTGAGAAAAAGAAGATGCTGTTTATATCGATTCCCACCTATATCTAATGTGTGACTTGTTTTGGCATGGTTTTTGTAAAACCTTATTGGTATGTGAGCTGTCGGGCCCTCGCCATTATAACAATCATTGGCAAAAGCAAAATTGTTTTTGGGCTCAAAAAGCACACACTTGCCACAGTAGTTACTGGCACTGAACAAAACTACTTTGTGTGCCAGTATGCTCCTTGTGAAAGAGCAGAATTCTGTCACTCACAGTGAAGCCAGCGGATACAGAGAGTGAGACAGAATTTTAATAAACGCAAAAGGTCATGGTCAACGCCAGACCAAATTAGGGGCCTAATTATTAAAGAAAGTCTCAAAAGTGCACCCATGGAATATGTCCTTGCATTGAGTGCAGCTATATGGCTTTCACGAATTCCGAAGAATTTACAGAAGTAGGACAAGAAAAAGTACTCCTAGAAAATATTTCTGAACTGCATTTTAGCATGAGCAAATATGCATGTGTAGATTTGCTCATGCGAAAATCTGAGTGTTTGCAAGTTCACTTTCCCTCCAACCACTTTTTTCCCAACTCTGGAAGAAAGTTTACATCTGCCATTGTCACCACTCCAGTTACTTTTTTATTTCTTCATACTAATTCAGCACTAATCCTTTATGGGTTTCCGGAGTAGCATGCTTTAATACCCCATCAGGAGTAACAAGCGCTATATAAATACAAACCTTTTTTTTCCTCCTCTATCCTTCTGCTATCTTTCCGAATCCAAATAAATGACTAACCTATCCGCCACTTAAAAATTTACTTGCATGTTTCACTATACTAATTCAACACTAATTCTCTATGGGTCCCGGAGTAGCGTGCTACTCGCCGAAAAAGCGCTTAGACGCCTCGTCAGGGGTAGTAAGCGCTATATAAATGCAATTACAATACAATACAATATGCGTTGTAAAAGTTTGCGATGTAATAGCCACGCATTGTAACAACACTTGAGTTGTAACAACTGCGTTGTAATTGTCTGCGATGTAATTGCATGCGATGTATCGTCATATATTCTTCTTTACACCATCTCCGTATGTAATGTAACCCTCAGTTTAAAAACACATGCATAGACAAACCATGTTTCTCAAAAACGAGGCATGCCATGCTTATTATGTGCCTGTTATATAGCTACCTTCACTTGCCATCAATTAACCATAGATAATGAGTGCCATAACACACAGAATTTTTTCAATGTGTTGGATACATTTTACTTTTTTTGTGATCACAAAATGCTGAATATCAGCATATCTACAAACTGAAATGCACTAATCTACAAACATTTTATCTAAACACAATTGACTGTAAACCAAAAAGTACATTTATTCTTATGAGTGCTCGACTCTTAACCAATTAATCTTGAAAATATCAGGTTGAAAATAAAATGAGTGAAAAACTCAATTGATGGAGTTCCATTTGAGGGCAAATTCCTGACACCCGTGACTGGCATAAGTTCATCACAAGTGTTCCTTGTTAAACGGACTATTGTCCATGAAACTTAAACTTGCTGCTCATGTTCTTTGCTGATGTGATTTGACTTCTCTATACAGGTTGACAAACTCATAGGGCTCTTCTTCAGGGCTAATACTGGATTAATATGGTCAGGGAACTGACTGAAAGAAATTGTCATAAGTATCTTGTGGTATCAATAGTGAAAAATGTCCTAGTACGCATGATGGAAAGTTTCAATTCTATTAAGGACACGGCGGTGAGGATTATGCTGTAACTTTCTTAATTCCTCCTTCCAGCAGTCTTTAACTTCTAACTTTAGCTTTTTATAACAAAAAACTAGCACTCCCTTGGTGCTTCAGTGAGGCCATGCACAGTCCATCAATAGGCTATCCCCAAGCGTTTGCGCTTCCTGTGTCAACTCCTCTTGCATGACTGCAAGCACTAACCTCTTGCATGACTGCGAACACTGAATCCTGGCATGTCGACAATCATTCTTGGAACCGTCCGGACCTGGAATAGATCAACAACAACCCATGACTCTGATCTCAGTACTGTCAAAAGCAATCTCAACTTTACTCTTTAACCTAAAGTGAGAACCTCTCAACATGAACAATACAAGACTCTGTTTTCCGTAACAATATTGCAAAATGTTAAAACATATACTTATACCATACAGCAGGCTTCCACCCTGACGGTTACATTCTTTTTTTTAAAAACATTTTTATTAATATTTTATCCTGCAAACGCATAACAAGCATGTCATGTAGAATCACAGTGTCCCTCTCCGCCCCCGCCCCCCCTTAGCCATCGTCATCGACAATTCACAACCCAACATGCCCCTCATAGTGACCAAAGCCCCCTTCCACCTCCAAATGAAAACATCCTTAAAGTTTCCGACACCCGCCCCCTCGGCCGAGATTAACTGCCGGCTCACTCCCGGCACATCAAAGTCCTCCATCCAGGCCATGATATCGGTGCCATTTACCCCATACTCCCAAACTTTTTAGAACATCCTCGTGCCTTATACGTGACCCTTTCAGCTGCCATATATATATCCAGCCCCTTCCGCCATTCTTCTATTTGCGGCAGGGCGGGTACCCCCCATCTCCGTGCCACATCTCTCTTGGCAACCACTAAGTCCAACACCAGGAATATCAACAGTGGGCGGGTCAAGTTTACGTCATGAGTCATCCCCAGTAGCACTGTCTCTAGTACCTCTCCCAGTTCTTTCAAAATCTCTCCCCAATAGGTCTGAATTTCCGGGCAGGACCAAATAGTGTGATAAAAGTCCCCCCTGTCATGGCCACATCTTAGGCAGTGAGGTTCAGCAATCCTCCCTATCTTCCATAAGCGCACCCTATCAAAGTAGGTCCTATGAAGAACATTATATTGAATGTGGCTCAGGCGGGACTTAATCGCTACCTCCCTTAGGTGCATAAGGACCGCTTCCGAGTCCACCGTGTCCATTTCCCCTACCTCCTGTTCCCAGATGTTCAGAAGTTTTTCCAGCCCATCCGGCATATTATTCATCAGAGTTCTACATGTCATAGAAACCTCTCTACTCGGGATCCGTTCCTGTAGGAGACGACCCTCCAGTGGTGCACACTCTGGGATTGATCCAGTCAGGGTCGCCTCCGCCCTCCAGGCGTGACTCAGCTGAAGATATTTAAAGTGTTGCGTGCGGTGTAATCCGTATTTCACCCTAAGGGATTGAAAGGACTGTAGTTCTCCGTTATTCATGACATCTCCCAGCGACGAGATGCCAATATCGTCCCATCTTCGAAAGCCCCGTAACTTACTGAGTTCCCTCAGCCATGCACATTTCCACAGTGGCGTTTGCCTTGCAGGTTCCGTTCCCATCCCGTGGCCTTTGTCGCCTGGTCCCACGTCCCCAGAGTAACCTTCGTGGCCGGGAGCAGTCTACCTGTCCTTTTGCCCCCATATAAGTAGTGGAGATAGGTGCGATTCTCCATACCGCGTCTCTCCAGTGCATAAGTGGGGTGTGCCGCAGGGGCATGTATCCACTCATTGATAGGGACTAGGTGCTCCGCCCAGTAGTACGCCTCCAGGTTAGGGAGCGAAATACCCCCATTGTATTGGTGGCGCTGTAGAGTTGTCAGCGCTACCCGAGGATGTTTCCCCAGCCATAGCAGGGCCCTCAATTCCATGTTTATTTCTCTGAACACCCGGCGCAGTAGGGGGAAGTACTCATTCTGAAAGGCATAGAGGAACCTCGGGAGCGTTATCATTTTGAACATGGCAGCACGGCCTAATATCGTAAGAGGGAGCAGTTTCCATTGTGCCGCATCATCCGCAAAGTTGTTCAGTACGCGTTTAATGTTCCTGTCGTAAGAGAGGGTAGCGTCACGTATATCCCTAGGTAGACAAAGCCCTCTGTCGACATTTAAAGCCTTCCTGGCACCTCAGGCAGTCCTCCCGTTCCTGAGGGCTATAAAGGATCGATTTGTGCCAGTTTATCCGATATCCCGCCCGGGCCCCGTAGCAGTCCAGTTCCGAGAACAGTGCCGCAATCGTAGTGTCCGGGTGCGTAATATATAAGAGGATATCGTCGGCATACAACGATATTTTTTCCTCAATCTCGTCCGCTGGTCCTATGCGGAACCCTCGAATGTCTCCGTTCTAACAGACCGCAGAAGCCAGTACTTCTATTGTTAGAGCAAATAGCAGGGGTGACAGTGGGCATCCATGCCTGGTCCCACGCGTAATCGCAAAATCCGCCGACATCACACCGTTGACTCTGACTTTCGCCCTGGGATCAGTGTATAACAATTTCACCCAGTGCCGATATTTAGGCCCAAAGCCAAACGCGCCAGGACCCCTTCAAGGAAAGGCCAATGGACTGCGTCAAACGCTTTTTCAGGGTCAAGCGACAGGAACAAATGCAGGTCCTGTCTGCCACTCACCTCCATTAGTCAATTATGTGTCCGCCTCAAGTTCAATCTGGTTGCCCGATCCGGGAGGAAACCTGTTTGATCAAGGTGGACGAGCTCAGAGATCACCCGCCGCATGCGAAGGGCCAAGATCGTCGTGAGAAGCTTCGCTTCCACATTCAAAAGAGATATGGAGCGATATGACGCACAATCGTCTGCCGGTTTTACGTCTTTATATATTGGGATAATTGTGGACAGTCGAAGGTCAGGCGGGAGCCTGCCCTCCTGCGCTGCATCTTCAAAGAGCCCCAAGAGATGGCGGCCCAACAAGTCCGCAGTCTTTTTAAAGAATTCCGCCGGGAAACCATTAGGGCCCGGGGACTTCTCTACTCGAAGCTTGGCCGCGGCTCCCTTAAGTTCTTCTAGCGTGATGTCTGCTTCCAGGTCGCGTTGGTCCTCCTCCGCAAGCACCGGGAGGTCAATGCGGGCCATGTATTGCATCGCGTCTTCCTGAGACCCCAACTCCCTGGCCTCATAGAAGGCCCTGTAATATTCTGCAAAGGCGCCGGCTATCTGTTCATCTGTATGCACCAGTCTTCCCTGACCGTCCCTGATCTTTTCCACCCATCTCGCATCTCTTTCTTTCCGACTAAGCCACGCCAACAATCTGCCAGATTTGTCCCCCACGCCATATAAATGGTATAGAGTCGCCAATGCCTGGCCCTTAGCCTCTCCCGTCACCACGCTTCTATACTGGCGCTGCACATCCGAGAGTCTCCTGTAAACCGCCACGTCTCTACCGAGCAGGTGTTCCTGCTCCAGGCCAAGGATTTGGGCTTCCAGAGCTTGAACCTCCCCCTGCGCTCTCCTCCTTTCCCCGGCCAGTCTATTCTGAGCTCTGTCCCGCAGGACCGCCTTCAGTGCCTCCCAGAGTTCCTTCATTTTCAGCCATGTAGACTTTCACGTTTGCCCGTAAGCCCTTAAGTATATCTGCATTCTGAAGATCCCATGCCGTCAGTCGCCATGTCGGTCGCCTCTCGGCCCGTCCCTTCCCTACCATCACCAGCAGTGGCGAGTGGTCCGAAATACCCCGTGCCTGGTATATTGCCAAGTCCTGCCCTTGGAGCTCATGGCGCGCCATGAAGATATAGTCCAACCTTGAGTACACCCTGTGCGCTCCAGAAAAGAACGAGTATGTCTTATCCACTGGATGAAGCCGTCTCCACACATCCACCAATCCCATCGCGTTCATTGTCCGTGAGAGCAAAGTGGGCGTTAGGGTCCCAATCCTGTCCCCAGACCTATCCGCCACTAGATCCATTACATCGTTGAAGTCCCCTCCCAGCACTTGTAGTGTGTCTGAGGTAGTCAACAGGATATCAGTGACTGCCCTTAGGGTACCTGCCTGCAGTTTGGGTGGAGCATACGCCGAAATAAGTGTGCAGTCCCTCCGTCCCTGACGGTTACATTCTTGGAACAACACTGGGTGGGAAAAGGAAACCTTTGGAGCCATGGGCGGGAATAATCCTTGCCTCCATGTCCTTAATAGAATTGAAACTTTCTGTCATGCTTACCAGGAAATGTTTCATTCTATGTCAGAATAAACACAACATTTTCTCACAACTCTGAAGAGGAAAGGAAAAAACAGGGAAGAAAGAGGAGTTGACACAGGAAGCACACACCCTTAGGGATATTGGAGACGGCCTATTGGTGGACTGTGCATGACCACACTGAAGCACGATGGGAGTGCTAGTTTTTTTGTTATAAAAAGCTAGAGTTAAAAGTTAAAGACTGCTGGTAGGAGGAATAAAGAAAGTTACAGCATAATCCTTCCTCCGGTCCTGACATAGAAATAAAACGACAAGTATTTACAAAAAATGTAAACCTATCTACCATACCGGTATCCAAAGTTCATGCTTGTCACTATCAAGAGAAAATCAAAAGTGGGTTGGCTTAATGGCCTGTGCTCAAAGCAACCATTGTTAACCCAACACCTAGTGTGAGTCCCCCTGGTGATCTCACCTTGGGTGTATAGGTTTCCACCTGTAAGACAATTAAAGGGTACTCATGAGAAGGACCTATTTCTTATTTGCTCTATATTTCAGTTGTAAATTTACAATTGTATTGTATTGTAATTGCATTTATATAGCGCTTACTACCCCGATGAGGTGTCGAAGCGCTTGTTGAATTAGTATTGTGAAACATGCAAGTACATTTTAAGTGGTGGATAGGTTAGTCAGTTATTTGGATTTGGAATGATAGCAGAATAATAGAGGAGGAAAAAAGGTTTGTATTTATATAGTGCTTGTTACCCCTGATGGGGTGTTAAAGCACGCCACTCCGGAACCTATAAAGGATCAGTGGTGAATTAGTATGGTGAAATATGAAAGTAATCTCAGTGGTGGATATTAGTCAGTTATTTGGAGTGAGAAGGATAGCGGAGGGATAGAAGAAAGGAAAGATTTGCATTTATATAGCGCTTGTTACCCCTGATGGGGTGTTGAAGCACGCCACTCCGGAACCTATAAATGATTAGTGGTGAATTAGTATAGTTGAATATGGAATTTGAGAAGTGAACATGTTAGTCTGTTAATTTTGATTGAAAAGGATAGTGGAGGGATAAAAGAGTGAAGGTTTTTTTTGTTTGTTTTGTTTTTAGGTCTTAGCAGTAGAAGGAGGCTTTTGGATGAGTACAAAGGAGTTTTGGAGGGGAGAAGTCAGAGGGAAGAGTTTAGAAAGGTTTGTTTTGGGGTATAGGTATAGTAGAAGGAGGTGTCAGATGATACACGGAGGGGTAGAGAAGGAGAGAGTCAAGAAAGGGTTATTTTGGGGATCATAAGAGTGGTATGGGGTTTGGGATAAATGAGAGTGGACCTAGAGGATATATTGATAGATGTATAGGCTGAGAAATAGGGTAGTGCATTGGAAATGCTAAATTAGAAGAACGTGATAAATATATAGATCCATAAATACCTTAAGTTTGTGGATGTGGATGGTGTGGGCTGGGTATTGCTAAATGGGAAAATGGGCAGCATTTCTGGCCCTGGCCCTGGTCAGTCTCGAACAGGCTCAAACAGGCAGGCTTTTGCTGGCCTACAGCTTGCGTTCACGAGCTCGTGCACAACTGCAGTCTGTGTTTTTATTACTGTAATCAGGCTCCTAGGCTTGCACTACCCCACTCCCTTTTTCCCCTCCCTCCTGGTCAGCTTCATTTGTGTCTTCTAGCTGTGAATCATGCTCCTCTGCTTGCACTCCCCCTCCCTTCTCCCCTTCCTCCCCCTCCTCTCCGTCAGTTTCATTTGTGTTTTCTATCACTGTGAATGCTCCTGCTTCCACCAGGCACAAACACCACCAGCCGTCAGTGCACGCTTTCACCAGGCACACACACCACCAGCCGTCAGTGCACGCTTCCACCAGGCACACACACCACCAGCGGTCAGTGCACACTTCCACCAGGCACACACACCACCAGCCGTCAGTGCACGCTTTCACCAGGCACACACACCACCTGCCGTCGGTGCACGCTTTTACCGGGCACACACACACCATCAGCCGTCGGTGCACGCTTTCACCGGGCACACTCACCACCAGCCGTCGTGCATGCTTTCACCAGGCACACACACCACCAGCCGTCAGTGCACGCTTCCACCAGACACACACACCACCAGCCGTCAGTGCACGCTTCCACCAGGCTCACACCCCACCAGCCGACAGTGCACACTTCCACCAGGCACACACACATTTGTTGTATCCATCCAAGGATGACCGGTGTGGCTTCAGAGACGACATCCTATTTCACTGGTGTACCATATTGTTTTAGTCCTGTCTGCGCCACATGTATGTATGCCTTTAGGCTGTTATAGTGGAAATTGATTTAATTGCTTATCACCTTTCAGGTGTGCCACATTCCTCATCATAAAAGAAGGAAGGCACAAACTGGGCATGAATACAGAAATTAATTTGACCATCCGCTGAAAAATAAATGGATTGCATCAATCTTTACTCTTGGGAAACACAAGTTTCTTCCTTCTAAAGTCGAGCAGGTTCAGACAACTAGTGTTTACGGAAAAGGATTCCATCATCTGATTCTTTTACTGGTGCTCCAAATATCCTCCTAGCTTTTATCATAAGATTTTCACATCTGGCTGCTTGTCTGGATTGATATTCTGGCAGCTGCCTTGTCACAGACAATTTCTCTGTTCACAGGTATGCAGAATTATTCTAGTCTTGTGTCACATGTAACTCTTTGAGATGTTGAGGCAGAAACAGTTCAGTCAAAATGTCCAAATGTCCAGGTTGAACTTGGGCATGTCCAAGATGGCGACGTGAGCTGACACTTCTTCAGCTCGCTCCGCCACGACTGCCAAATATCCTGCATCTAGCTGCAAAAAACCTGACAGCGGCCCATGAAATCAAAGCGGGACGTGTCCCGGGTGTCCTGTAAACAACCTGAGTCCTCCCGGGAAATCCGCAACTACGGGGAATTGAGACAGAGCAGCTGAGACCCTGGGCTACGGGTTGCGGCCCTTCACACACTGGACCTCTGTTGAAGGCGCGCCCAGCTGAGGGCGCTAGACCTGCTGTAAGCAGCCCTCTCCGACTACCCATCATGCCCGCAGACTCGCGGGTGCAGCTGAAGTTCGGTACACCAGGGCGCGGTCTGGCCGAGCGCCTCGCTGCCTCATAGACACTGTGATAGTTTTCCTGCGTCACTCTGGAGACTGGCCGATCCACGGAGCATATATGCTTCCCAAGACTATCAACTTGCCATCCAAGGCACCTTTCACCAGGATGTACCTGCCCTGATCGTCCACTTTCTTTTCTATAGCAGTAAACGGTGTTCCGTGTCGCACCCAGATAGTGGCCCCTCTGGAGAATGCAGAGTAGGATGTTGAGTATATAGTCCCCCTCCACTTTTTCCGTAGCTTCTGAGCTTCGGAAACCGTAAGGTGTGTTTCCTGCAAGAAGGCCATTTGTGTATGCTGTCTAAGGAGATAGGCGTGGACCCGGTGCCGTTTCTGCACTGCCCCCAGCCCTCGCACGTTCCAGGTGACTACCTTATATGTGCCTATTCGGTCAACCATGGTCAGTGTGTGAGGAAATCAGTCTCGGGGTTGGTCCTATTTCGAGAACATCGGGGAGCTGAAGACAGGAGTGTGCACCTATAAAGATTATCAACAGTTCTAAACCAAACTTGGCGCAGCCATATAACCAAGCTGGGCCCAACGCTAACAGTAACAACATATAGAGCCAAATGTATGTGCATTTGCCTTGGGGGGTGGGTTCAGCACACGTACAGCCATTTCGTTATCAGTTCCGGTCTCCACCGGCTCAACTGTGGCCCGGCCGGGCACTCAATGTAAGCATTATGTGGTCACGGACGGGGTTTTAATAATGGACAGTTAGCGGCCATGAGCCGCACCCCGGGGCTCCACAGTGTAGTACCTGTTCCAGAGAACGTGGAGCATTTTGGGGGGAGTGAGTTCTCGTCCTTCCACCCTTTCCTCTCACCCTCCTCCCGCCTCCATCACTGCTCCTTCGAGGTCCGACCCCCGGGGTCTAGGCATAACAGAAAAGGATACTTTCGTACATTGTAGTAAACTTGCTTCAACTGCTGTAGAGGAGTCTACTCGGGGTAATACCCGACAGGTCAGCAGTCTATGAGATCATCTGCAGCTCAAGGCGTGATGGTAGGAAAGAGCAGCACGCTGTTGTCTGAGTCCGAGTGACCGGTGGCGTCTTCGGAGTCCGAGGTTATTTTCGCTGGGTCTTCCCTGAAGGTGCCGGCGAGCGAGATGGCCTCCCGTTGTCCGTCCCTCTGATGGTTCCTTGACGGGCCGCGCTCAGTGTTTCCTTTTCTGGATCCAGTCGGGGAGCGGCGACTACCTCTCGATTCCTCCTCCGATGCTCTCGCTTCCGCCTCCTGGGATGCCTCTTGGCTGCCATCCAGGCCCATCACCTCTAGCCATTCTTCAGCGTCCGTTGGGCTCTCGAAGAAATGGGACTTCTTCCCGTGAATAATTTTTAGGCGGGCGGGAAAGAGCAAGGCATATTTCAGATGCGCGCTTCTCCGTTTCTTCTTCACCTCCATATAGGAGGCCCTCTGTTTCTGCACCATATTCGTGTAGTCTGGATAGAGCGATATTCTCCGGTTTTCAAATTGAATGCTGGATTTCTCACGAGCTTTCCTCAGTAGGGTGTCCCTATCCCGGTAGTTAAGGATACGGACTATGAGAGGGCGAGGCGGACGCCCCGGCTGAGGCTGTCCCGTCGGGATCATGTGCGCTCGTTCCACACAGAAGTACGGAGAGAGTCCGTCCGTCGCCACGTGGTCTGTGAACCATTGTTCCAGGAACTCTGCAGCCCGCGGTTCCTCACATCGTTCCGGCAGACCGATCACCCGTATGTTATTTCTTCGGTTGCGGCCTTCCACATCCTCGACCCGGTCCATCAGTGCGGCCACCTGCCCCTGGATGTCCTGAATAGATCTACCGTGGTCTGCCACCTTGGGTGTGATGTCCGTGAGCGTCAGCCCCATGGTCTTTGACCCTGTCTGCCAACTTGCCATGGTCCGCTTTTAAGAGGGACAGGTCACTAGTGAGAGTCCCCAGTTGGTGCTCCAACGCTTGTCTGGAGTCTCGGATCTCTTGGAGAATGAGGTCCAGCTTGTCCGTTTGTGCATTACTTTGCTCTGACTGGCCCGTCCCACCAGGTCCTCCTCCACTCACTCCAGTTCCGTTCAGCGGGCCGGATCCCGTCGGCTCTCCCGGGCCCTCCGCATTTCTCTGCCCCTTCCGGACCATGGTGTGCTAAACCGATTGTCCTTAGCCGATCCTTCCTGTTGTCCCTCGGTGTATAGGTAGTGGGCAATGTCCTTCCGAGTACCGGGTGCTTAACAGGGGGTCCAGGAGTCCGCCTATCATGTTCAGGCAGTGGCTCTAATGTCCAAGACCATATATTCAAGTCAGCTAGGGTCGCCGTCGGTCCCTCCGTAGGTCCTGCTCGGCCTGCACTTTAACCCCCAGTCCTGATAGTATGGGGACAGCAGCCTCGTTGCGGTATGTCGGGGGCCTACTCTGCCCCTTCTCGGTGTGATCCTCCGGGCTCCTCCGGCTACGGGGGTGCGTCCCCGTCTCTTAATGTGGTGCCTCAGGAGTCCCCGCTCTCAGCCCTCGGGTGGGGGAAGGGCTGGTGTGTCGTAGGGCTCGGTTCTGAGCTTAGATAGCCCCCCCGGGGGCACGGGCCTGTATCTGGGCCTCTTCAGGAAGGAGCTCCCTCCTCGGTGTTGTTGCCTCCCAAGTTCGGGGCCTACACTGGGCCAGGGTCGTCTTCAGGGGCAGCCCCAGTCGCTTACAGTGCACCGCACTGGATCTCGCCCCCCCCCCCCCCCCCCCCCAGCTCCCGGGCGAAGTCAGCCCGCCGACCACAGTGTCTTCAGGGGGGAGGGGGTCAGGAGGCAGCTCGCAGGGATGTCTCGGGCCCCCAGTAGCTCAAAGGGCTCACCTCGCTCCCAGTCTCCTCTCCAGCCAGGCGTCGCAAAATGGCGGGTCCGCTCCGTCCGGCGATCCGCGGCGGGCTCTCGGGTCTCAGCACGTCTGTCCCAGCCCTTCTCGCTTCACTACGGCCGCTCCTCCCTCAGGCGATGGTGTCCGCGGGAGGCCCGCCGTTCGGCTCCGTCTCACACTGGGCGCTCCCGCAATCCCGGGCGCCGTCTCCCGTCGGGTCCCAGTGCACCCAGGGCCACCGTCGGGTCTGCAGCGGACTCCACCTCCCGTTCCTGCGCCACAAGTCTCGGCGCGGCCTGGAAAGTGTCCCTATCGGCGTTCTTTCTCGCCACTGCACAGGTTCCCGGACTCCGGGCAGAGCTCCGAAGCAGTTGCGGGTGTTTTTATCAAGCGATGTCCCCTGTAATTCCGTGTAGGGACGGATTAAGCCCGGCCGGGCTCGGAGCACTAGCGAAAGCCGTCCGCCATCGTGGCTGTTCGGCCACGCCCCCCCAATTCCCCTATACTTACCTGCTTTTCTTTAACTTTTACTTTTGGAGCATCCCACTTTTGGTATACTCCCCTTGAGGAACTTTTGACCCTATTTGTGTTGACGACATAATAAAAAGTCTTGCCACAGCCTTGTTAATCATGTAAGCACCCATTCCTCTTCTTTGCTGCTATTGTTAGTAGGTTTCTTTCTTTTGAAAACTCTTTAATTGCTAATGTTTGCTTCCTC
Organism: Lissotriton helveticus; assembly: GCF_964261635.1. NCBI lineage: Eukaryota > Metazoa > Chordata > Amphibia > Caudata > Salamandridae > Lissotriton > Lissotriton helveticus. The sequence goes on from NC_136069.1 coordinate 800,360,491, forward strand.
CTTATTTTAACCGGCTGCTCTCAACAGATACCAGGGCTCACTTTCAATCTGATTTTACAAAGCATATTCTCTAACAAGGAAGTCACCAGTAAACTTCCGCACTGCCTACTCATAACTCCTGCCTGCCTGCCACGTTGTCTTCCCATGTTTCTGTTCCTCCAATTATTATTATTATTAATTAGCATTTGTTAAGCGGATAGCTACCCTTACGCATCCCCGCGCTAGCAACAACATGCAGAAGGAGGCTAGATGGTTAAGACAAATTCTGGAGCCAAATCTTCAGCTGCTTCCAGAATGAGAGGTGGTAGGCAGTTGAGCGCAGCTGGATGGGGAGGGTGTTCCATAGTCTGGCAGCATTGTAAGAGAAAGTGCGCCCCCCTGAACGGGCTCTCTTCAGTTTGGATACTGCTGCTAAAAACATGCTGGCTGACCAGAGGATTCTTGAAGGGCGGTGAAAGGCCATGAAAGAATGATTTATCTTTGGACCTATCCCCCAGAGCGTATTATGTGCTATGCATAATGATTTAAACCTTATCCGTTCGTTTATTGGGAGCCAGTGCTGTTTTTTTAGTGCTGGCTTGACCGAATGCGAATAAGAGGTGTGATGGAGTAGCTTGGCTGCGCAGTTCTGTACCACTTGCAATTTCCTTGTGGTGGACTTTGTGGTGCCACGGTAGAGGGAATTCCCGTAGTCGAGGCGGGAGAGTACCAGCACCTGGACCATTACTCTTCGAGCTGGAATGGGGAGGAGTGGGAGGATTTTTCACAGCATTCTGATGATACCAAAACAGGAGGCAGCTAACTTGACTGCTTGGTAGTTGAAATTAAGGGACTTATCCTACCAGACTCCCAAACTTTTGATTTGATCTTTGGGGGCTGGTGGCTGGCCCAGACAGTTGGGCCAGTTCATTCCAGCTGTGGCGATGGGGTAGTTGCCCAAGATCATTAGCTCAGTCTTGTCTCCATTAAGCTTAAGACATGACTGGTCTATCCATGTTGCCACAGTTTCCATACAGGCTTCTAGATTGACTGGCATGTTCTTTGGGTGTTTTAGCACTACCACTAGCTGTGTGTCGTCTGCATAGGTAATGACCTGAATCCCATATGGGAGTACTAGCTCGGCAAGAGGTTTTAGATAAACTTTACATGGAGTGAGACTTAATGATGAGCCCTGAGGGACTCCGCACGTTAGTGGCACACGCTTAGAGGTGCAACCACCCTCAAATACCTGGAATACTCTATCCTTCAGGAAAGACTTGATCCATGCCAAAACCTTGCCTGAGACTCCCACCATTCTAAGTCTGTCAAATAAGATGTTGTAATTGACAGTAATGAATGCGAAGCTCAGGTCAAGTAGGATTACCGCCACTACACCTCCTTGGTCGAGGATTTTCCTTGATTCCTCTACTACTGCTAATATAGCTGTCTTAGTCCCATGGTTAGGACGGAAGCCGATCTGAGAAGTATGCAGTAGGTAGTGGGTTTCTTTCTAAGTATTCTGAGAGAATCTTGTTGACATATTTCTCCAGAATTTTACTGGTCCCAGGTAGGCGTGAGACTGGACAATAGTTACCCCATACCTCAGGGTCAAGGTTGTTTTTTTTTAGGAGTGCTCCGTGTGTATACCGAATCAGGTACCTCACCATCTGCCTCACTCAAACTGTAGTCAGCATTACTATGTCTTCTCCATTAATGCCATAACTAGGGTTTCTACGCTTATCAGACTCTCAACTGCTCAGCCATCTGTGGGGGCACATGGAAAATCAGTTCCAAAGGATCTGCTCAAGTCCTGCTGCCAGGTGCTCAGGGCAACATTTTATCCCTTTTTATGTGAAAGAAACTGGTAAGATGGAGTGGGTGTCAGCTTGCCAGCCCGGAAGAAACAATTCTGGTTCCCATGTTCATAAGTGATGATGCCGCTTCAAGCTCAGAGCAAATCATTGGTGGCAATATTATGTGTGAAGTTTGAATTGGCTGCGCTTGTGGATGGGGAGCCCATGAAACTTCCTGAGTTGCAGTGTGGGCGGTTGAGCCTGAGTTTTGTGGCAGTGTTCTTGATGGTCTGGAGACTGTGTAGGAGCTGTTTAGAGATTCCAGCTTAGAGAGTGTTGCTGTAGTCCACTCTGCTAGTGATGAGTGTTTGCCTGACGGACAGCCTGGTGTTCTAATGCAACCATTTTAAGATCTTTCACAGCATGCTTAGGATGTGGGAGCAGGAGGTGCACACAGCAATGATTTGAGCTGTTGTCTATGACGATCTCGAGATTTCTTGCGTGGTTTGTGGGTGTGAGTGTTGGTCCGATTTCCAGTGCGAATCAGGTGGAGTCCCATGGGGAGGTCTTGTTGCCAAAGGCAGTACTTTTGTCTCGTCAGAGTTGTGTTTCAGGCAATTAATTTGCATCCTTTCTGCTACCATGGTCATGCAGTTTGTGAAGTTGATTCTGGTGGTGGTTGTCTTATCTGTCAGGGAGAGAATGAGTTGCGTGTCATCAGCCTAGTATATGACAGTGTTGTCTTATGATTGGATGATATTGGAGAGTGGAACCATGTATATGTTGAAGAGGGTGGGGCTGAGGGACTATCCCTGTGGGACTCTGCATATCAATTTCTTGGTCTCTCAAATGAAGTGTGACAGCCTGACCCTTTTGGTTCTTCTTTGTGAGGAAGGAAACATCCATTTGAGAGCATATCCTTGTATGCCAATCTCATGAAGTTTTCTGACGTGGGTGTTGTGGGACACAATGTTGAAGGCCACGGAGAGGTCGAGTAGGATGAGGGCTGCTGTTTCACCTTGGTCCAGGATGATTCAAATGCCATCAATGGCCACAATGAATGCTGATTCAGTGCTGTGATTCCTTTCAGAATCCTGATTGAGTGTTTGTCTAGAAGATGGTGAAGTTCAAGATGGGTTGTGCGTTGCTTGTTGATGACCTTCTAAATCCATTTGGCTGGATAGGGGAGTAAGGAGAAGGGTCAGAAATTGCTCCGTTGATTCGGGCCGGTTGTGGGCTTCTTGGGTAGGGCGTTGATTTCTACAAGTTTCCATTCATCTGGCAAAATGGTGGATGTGATGGAAGTGTGGATGATGTGGGTCAGGGTGGTGCTGGTTGGTGATGTTCCCAGTAGATGTGGTGGGGGCATGGGTCCATTCAGGCCCCTGAGTGGATGTTCTGTATGATTGCCACTGTGTCTTTCTTGGTTGGTGGTGGGTAGGTTAGCGATGAGTTCTCTGGGGTCAGGTTGGTGTGCGATGTTGTTGTATATGTTTGTGATTTTGATGTGGAAGAAGTTGGATAGGTTGTCGCAGAGTTGTTGAGAGGCAGCAATTCTAGTGACTGTGGCTGAGGTGAGACCTTGACGATCAATAAGAACTCCTTGCAGCTGTTGGAGCTTTGTCCTTTAATGCAGACCGCTAATGCTTTTTTATTGGTGTCCCTTATTTGCTGGTGATGGTGTCAGAGAGTTCCTTGTAGGTTATTCTATTGGTAGTGTCGTGGGTGGCTCTCCATTTCCTTTCTTGCAGTTTACAGTGTTGTTTGGTGTGTCTGAGATGTTCTGTGTACCAGCTGGCTTGTTTGTTTGATCTATAAGGGTTGTTGGGTTTGATGGGTGCGTGGGAGTAGTTCTTGATCCTGTTGTTGAAGTTGTTGATGTCCTTGTCGAGGTGGTCTGTGGGGCTAGGTTGAGCCGAAGTGGGTGCTTTGAGCCAGTCTGCTTCTGTGATTTTGCAACAACTGCGGCTTGGAATGCTGAACTTGGCAGGGGAGTTGGCTTGAAGTGTGTTTATTTTGAAGCGGATGATGGAGTGGTCGGTCAATGTGAGCACTTTGGTGGACTTGTTTTTGATGCTGTCACTTGTGGTAAAGATGGGGTCCAGTGTGTGTATTGCGGTGTGTGTTAGTTCTGAGATGATCTGGATGAGTTCAATGTTGCTCAAGCTTCCGAGGAGTGCTGGGGAGCAGGGGTTGTTTTGGTCGACCACATAAAAGTTGAGGTCACTGAGGAGAATGTAGTCTCTAGAGTCGATAGTGAGCAGAGCAGTGAATAGGTGACGAAGTTAGTAAAGATGCCTTGTGGTCCAGTTGGTCAGTAGGCGAGAGTTCCATCCAGGATGAAGGTTTCAGAGATTTGCAGATGTGTCATGAATGGGGTGGTGTTCTCTGTGGATGTTTGCAATTGAAAGATTCTAGTAGATGATAGCGAGTCCTCCTCCTGGCTTGTGAAGGCGGTCTGTCGAGCTATCATGTAGCCCGCTGGGATTGCCATGGTGATGCCGGGAGCCGATGAGGGGTAGAACCAGGTCTCTGTGATGAAGAGGATGTTGGATGCATAGGTGCACAGCAGGTCCCATATTTCAGTTGTGTGTTTGCTGTGTGATTTTCTGTTGAGAAGCATGCTTGTGAGTGGGTGTTGACATGTTGGTTTGCTGTGGTGTAGGGTGGGGGTGTAGGTGTTGTTGCTTGTGTGGTGTGGTGTGGTGTGTTTGTTGGGCGGGGGTATCGAAAGAATTGTTAGTATTTTTGTGGGGGATGTGGGTGGGTGGCTGCTGGAGAACTGAAAGTAGGTGCTGGTGAACACTCCTACCAAGGTGTGAGGTGCGGTGCGAAAGCAGTTGTTGGACCAGCGACGGAGGTTTAGCGACCTAAGGAGTGCTGCGGAGTATCACTGTGCGGTGATCAGGCCAGGGTTCCTGGCGCTGGGCACGGTCAAAGCATGTAGGGGTGCAGACGGTCTTGCCTTTTTTGTTTGGCGTTTAACACAAGATGTGCATTCGGCTAATCTGGAGAGCCTAAATCAGAAAGATGGCAAACTGAGAGAGGAAATGACCCAGGTGTTAGAAGTGTGCGCAAGGTAAGAAAAATGTATTTATCTATTGGAAGGACAAGTGGCCCTTCCAACCAAATGGTCAGACAGGATTAGAGCACTGGAAAGAAAAGACAAGTACCTTGAAAATCGCTCACAGAGGGCCAGCATACTAATTGTTGGGATTCCAAAAGGGATCGAGGACACGGACAGTGGCATTGCTGGGTCATCAATTTTATTTATTTATTTTATTTTTTAAAAATGTATATAGCGGGAACAAGACCACATATGGGTGCCAGAGCACGTTACATCTTGGCAGTTAAGAAGGAACAAGCCGTGGAAACCATATCACAACCAGAACAAGAAACAAACATAACAGATCATGATAAATAGAACAGATCTATAAAGAACAAATGTAAACAAGCGTGTCCTAAAGTGATTGGGAACTAGCCCAGAAATGTCTTCATCAGTAACTCTTTGACTTCCTTTTTGAAGGAAGCTGTGGAATTGGTAAGTCTTATTTCAGGGGGCAAATAGTTCCAAATCCTTGGTGCAGTACCCGAGAATACTCGATTGAAGGTTTTCTTTTTATGGAATTTCAGTGGTTTGAGCAGTAAGGTGCTAGAGCCTCTAGAGGATCAAGAGCCCTCAGAGAATTCAAGTTTTTGCCCAAGCTAAATTGGGGTGTTGAAGGGTAAAGATTTATGAGTCATGCATGGAATTTTCAGATAAATCCTTGCTTCATAAGGCAGCCATTTTAGTGATTTCAACTCAGGCGTGATGTGATGATAGCGTTTGGAGCCTGTAACGAGCCTTGCAGTGGAGTTTAGGGAGGCCCTAAGTTATGCCGTCTTCGATCTAGGAAGGCCACAGAGGGTAGCGCTACCATAATCCAGTTTAGAAATCACTAAGGCTTGCATCACATTCTTGAAGTCGTTATGGAGTAGGAACGGTTTTATTTTCCTTAGGGCTGTCATTTGGAAGCTCACACCTTTGGTGAGAGCACTAATGTGCTTTTGCATGTTCAGATGTTTATCTACCATTATTCCCAGAGAACTTGCAGAATCAATGATGTTTAGAGCGCAGTTGAGGGCAGTGTGTTGATGCATCCATTCTTCAATGTCTGGAGAGTGATTGGCTGGGGCTCTAAGGAGAAATCTGTTTTGAGAGCATTTAGTTTCAAGTGATTAAGAGTCAACCAGCTTTGTGTTTCTTGAATAATTGAGATGAGGGACCTGATGTCCTCAGGAGAGGAGACTTTCAGGTGCATTTGAATGTCGTTAGCATATATGTGGTAATAGATGTAGGACAATTTCAGAATTTCTGTTAGAGGCTCCATGAACAAGTTGAAGAGGGTGGGCGAAAGCGTGGACCCCTGTGGCACCCCCAGGGTGAGCGGAACGGGTTTTGTCAAAGTCTGATTCACCTTAAGTCTTTTTGTTCTGTTGTGAAGAAATGAGGAGAACCATTTTAGCACAGTTCCTGATAGCCCAATCCTGTACTCCAGTAGCTCAATAAAGGTATCATGTTTGACAGTATAAAAAGCTAACGATAGGTAAAGGAGGATCAAAAGGCATGATTCATGTAAGTTTAGCATTCGTAGAACATCATCAACAATGTGGGTAAGAGCGGATTCCATGCTATGCAACTGAGGGAAGCCCAATTGGAATTGGTCCAGCAAGCGGAATTGTTCAATGTGGCTACATAGCTGGATGTGTAATGGTTGGATGGTTTCAGAGTGGCCAGAGTTTTGCGAATGATGCTTTCGATAAAAGGCTTGAAATATGCTCCAAACCGCATTGTCTTTGGGGGGGGGAGAACCATAATGGGAGGGGACATCCCCGATTCGGAGGTAGGATAGGAGACAGGAAGGCTCCAAAGCTACCCTTAATTCAAGTTCAATTTTTGTTGCCTTTTTCTGGAAGAAGGCGGCAAATTCCTCACAATTAGTCTGTGTTCAGAGTTCCATTGAGGGGCGATTGGTTTGGCTGTTAGATTGAGGTTTGAGATAGAGATTTTATTGTATAGTTAATAAAAACCATTACAAAAGAGTAAAAACATCGGTTAAAAACTGATCAGTATACATTCCTGATTGAACTTGGCAACATTAAAGAGCAAAATTAAGTCAAAAGTGTCCAGTGCCAAGTCAATTTATTTATACATTGTCCGTTAACTAGTTGTGGGGTGGTGAGTTGAAATCGAATTCATCCACTGTATCCATTGACTGGCTGGGGAGAATGGTAGATGCAACTTCTTGCATTGCTACATGGAGTAAGATCTATTCTTAGTTTTCAATTTTGTGCAGTGACACCCCTTTTGCATTCCGACTTCATGACAAATGTAATGAATCTGCAGATGAATTGCGGATCCACTGCACTCAGGATTTGTATAGTGGCGGAGCGACAGGTACGTATTCCATACTCAATGAACTATGCCTTTAACCAGTACCGTCGTTCCTGAGCCAGTGCGGGGCAGATGCAAAGTAGGTGGATGAAGTCTTGTTTTGAGTTGCCACATAGGTCACACTCCTTAGTGTCAGGTTTCCTCCAGTCTGGTATATCAGCGTTTGTCGGCAGATTTCCCATCCTTAAGCTGAGGTATTTTGATTTGATATATGGAGAGAAAGAAAACCCGAAATAGGCTGCAGGTTTGAGGACCTTGTATGATTGAATTGTCATCCATGCGTGAGCTCGGTGACTGAAAATCGATTTGTCATTGATCAACGAATGCCTGTTTGCAACCTTTTTAACAGCTAGTTTAAATGATGGTACCGGTAGCTTAATTTGCCACAGCGATGCAAGTTCAGTAATGTCAAGGGACTGTTTTAAATACTTGGCATACTGGGAATTCGGCTTGTTTTGCATTGCTTCCCACGTGGCAAGGTTGATTTCTGTTTCCCTGTTCATCCATATATTATACCAGAATATAATGGTCTCATACTTTTTTTGGAGTTCTTGAAATTGTAGGCCAAACTCCAGTCGGACCTGCGCAGGTGAGGCATTGGGCGGTAATGTGAAAACCTGCTTATAGACCCTAATTTGAATTTTGTCAAGAAGCTGTGCACTTCTGCCATGATGTAACACACTGCCATAGCCTATTGTAGGGAGCAGCTTGGCCTTGATGACTGTCAAAAGTGGATTAAAATGGGGACCTTTTAGCTGCTTGGAGATGTTGTTTAACGCATATAACAGGGCTGTTCCCTTTTTTTCAATGACATCAAAGTGCAAAGAAAAGTTAAGGCATCTGTCCAGCTGTATTCCCAAGTACTTATAATTGTCCACTATTTCTAGCTTCTTGTCATCTATGATAAAAACTGGAAATCTGTTACGCCGACGTGTCAGTAAGTTTTTTGACTATTTATTTCGAGACGATTGCGTTTTGTGTATTCTGCCAGACCATGCAGGAGGCGTTGCAGACCTATTTTTGTCTGACTTAGAAGCACCACGTCATCGGCATAGGAGAGATGTGTCAGGAGTAATGCTCCTAGCCTCGGCGGATGGGCGTTAATCCCGTCCAACCTTGTAGTTAAGTCTGCCATGAACAGATTAAAAAGGTGGGGGGCCAAGACGCAAACCTGTTTTAGTCCGTCAAATGTGTTGATCTTCCGTGTTAGACAGTGCCCATTAGCTATCTTTACCTGCATCCAGGTAGCAGTATATAAGTCCATTATGGGATTCAGAATTGCATCCGGCAGGCCCTGCTGCTTTAGTTTGCACCATAATAGTTGACGGCTGACAAGGTCAAACGCCGCCTTGAAATCAACAAAACAGGAGTACAATGCTTGGTGGTTTTGTATACTCTTTTCAGCAATTAAACTCAATGCCATGGCATTAGCCATAGTGCCTGTACCCCTACGAAACCCAGTCTGGTTTACCGGAATCTTCTTGTTATCCTCAGACCATTTTAGAAGGTCAATTAGCACCAAAGATGCATAGTATTTAGCTTCGGCATCGATAAGTGCTATAAGACGATAATTGGATGTATTTTTACGGTCTCCTCCTTTATAGATCGGATTTATGATCGCCCCTCTCCAGCTTTCTGGGAGACGACTCGTGTTATTTATTGATCTAAATAAGGTGTTTAACTTGCCTGCCCAAAATTCAGGGTCCTCCTTGTAGATTGCCTGGGGGACACCATTTGGTCCTGGAGCACAGTCTTTCCTGCTTCTCTTAATTATTTTCAATGTTTCAAATTCCACATCTGTACTGGATGTCTGATTTCCACACGGTTGATTAACATTCAGGTTCTTAAATTTTGTCGCTGCTGGAGTCCTCGGTTCCAGTGTTTTTAGTGTGTTATTGGATATTGTTGTGGGTGGCACCGATGGCTTAACTGAGAAGATGTCCAGTAAATGTTGAATCCATGCTTTTTCCGTGACACAGGTCGTGCTTATTGTTTGTCCAGATCTATTTAATGAATTTACCTGTGCCCAAAATGCTCTTGAGTCGGATTGTTTTGCGTTGTATAATAACTTAGTCCAGAATTCTGTGTATTGAGTTCTTTTTTCAATCCAAAGTAGTTTTTTATATTGTTTCCTGATTGATCGTACTGTTTGCCAGACGTGAGAGTTTGAACTGTGGCCCTTTGTTTGCCTCATACACTTCCGCAGGCGCCTTCTTAAGGATAGTATGGTCTTGCTAAACTGACCCCCTTTCTTTAGGTTGGATTTATTCCTCAAATTGACTCTAGTTTTTGGTAGCTTATTAAAAAAAGAGGTCCATGCTTCTGCACACAGTTCACTTCCCTTGGTTGTGGTTTGAAGTAGGTGTTTGGCATCTTTGGCTACTTGTGGTAGTGAATTAGTCGTCCACCTTATACGCTTCAGGTTGATCCTTGTTATTTCCCCAGCTGTCGATTGTGCTTTTAGATGTTTAAAAGGTGCCAAATTAATCTCAGTGTGTTGCATTGAATGGTCACTATCCACTGTACATTGGATTTGGAAGCTTTTGACTAAACACAGCAGAGGGAGCGAGATGATGGTATAGTCCAGAATTGTGTTTGCACTCGGGCCTATGTAGGTGGTTAAGGGGGGTTTATCCTGTTTAATTCTTCCATTTAATACGCGCAGCCCCTGATTTTCCAGGGCCCACATTAACTGTTTTCCCACTAGGTCAGATTTTTTGGCTGGGGGAATCTCCTGTGTTTCCACTGCCCAGAATTCATTGGCTGCCATGATATTGTCTTCGTCTTCTGGGGGCTGTATAAGGTTGGAGTTGAAATCGCCCGTCAGAATTATCTCCCATTCTGGATGTTCGAGGCGGAAACCTAATATTACTTTGTTAATGGTTTGAGGTTTGAGGAGTTCAAACTATTTCTTTGGCCAGTTCTTGAATTGCTGTAGTTGCTGTGATCATAGCTGTGTGAGATGGTCAAGGGAGGGAGAGGATCTCTACAAGCATTCCACCAGTCTCAGATTTCTTCTTTCAGTATTTAAGCTACCATTATACCAGGGTTTGGAGATTTTGGAGGGCATTCTTTTTAGCTGTAGGGGTGCCATTGAGTCTATGATGTTAGCCATGGAGCGATTATAGGGATCTGTAAGCTTGCCAACATCCTACATATCCCGGGGGGCATGCTGTTATCAATGCGGGAGATCAGATCATATAGGTTAATGTTTCTAAGACTTCTTTGCCAGTGCCTTTGTTTCTTTAGCTGAGCTTTATTGAATCTCGCCGAATCTGTGCTGAGGTAACAGGGGGCGAAAGCTTCAAGTTTGATGGAGATGATCTTACTAATGACTAGATCTAAGGTAGCTCCCTTGATGTGAGTAGGGCTATCGCATATTTGAGTGAGTTTGAGGTCTGATAGGAAAGATTTGAGGCTGTTGACTGACGAGTCATTCATATCATTCCAATGGAGGTTAAAGTCTCCAAGGAAGATCTGGGTGCCATGACACATCACATTTGATGAGATGATTTACATTATCTGTTCTAGGATGGAGAGATTGACTTGTGGAGGGTGGGAGAGCACGTGAAATTTACAAGCTTGTCTGTTGTTGCATGATACCTCGAAGCTCAGGTATTTCCATGACGGCATGAGATCAGAGTGCCGTTGTCTAACTGATAGATTGTTACGATGTATATAAGTGATGCCTCCTCCTTCTCCATCGGGTCTATCTAGCCTGTTGATGTCAAAGGTAGGGGGCACTAGTATGTGAATAATGGCTGCAGAAGAGTTCTTAAGCCAGGTTTCAGTCAACACTAGAATGTCTGGATCAGGATCCAGGATGAAGGCAGAGATGTCAGCAGCATGCTCTGTACTGATGATCTGCAGTTAAGAAGCATGCATTTAAGCTGTGATTTAGGATCAGCTGGGTGAGGAGTAGTGGTGGGGACACGAATGAGGTTGTTCTTATTTAAGGATCTCGAGTTTATCGAAGGTTCTCTAAACGGGTCAGAGTGGATTGCTTCAATTTGGCAAAGATTCTCTGTGTGAACAGCATGAGAGGGATCATAAGAGAGAAGAAGGGTAAAAATATTCTTATCTTGAAGTGGGTCTTTTAAAAGCAAACATCGTTTACCACAAATCCTATTCCCCGCATTTAAAGATGGGTGTCCTCCTTGGAAAATTATTGTGTATTCTCAAGACTTCTTAATAAAGGAGAGAGTGCTTGCTAAAGCTTGGGAAAAGAAAGTTGGATAAAAACTTCAAGGGGTTAGGCGTCTCCATGAAGACAGAAACACAAGACCGCTAGTCGGTCGAAAAGAATAGGGAAGGGAACTCCATATGCCTTGAGAAAAATCGCACATGACAAGAGGCGCCAAGAGCAGTCAAAAGGCGATTGATCCCAGTCTGAAGCCGAGACTGCCCCGGGGACAGAATCCCCAAACTTACAGATGGACTCAGACAACAATGGAGTGTCCTCAGGGCCGGAGTCGATGCAGCCACTAGTAGTGAATGAATGAAGAGAGGTTTTGTATAGCGCAACGTTCACTCCAAGGAGCATCTTGGCGCTTTTGAGGACGGAAAGAAAAACAGGCGTATGAAGGTGTAAGTGCTAAATAGTACGGGAGAGAGGGGGACTTAGAGAGGGATGATTAGATTAGTGATAGCGCTAGGTGGTCTGGGGTGGCGAAAATCCATGTTTTGAGGAGTTTCCTGAAGGTGGCAATCCAGGCTCCAGAGAAAAGTGGAGATAATGAGAGTGCAACAGAGGAAACTATACCTCCAGAGCCAGACCCAAGTGAACTGGGAACTGCTACATGAGTACCGTCCGGAAGGTAATGAGAACCAACACAGAGCCTCCTAGGAAGCGTTAAGAGCTTCAAAACGAGACTGGACACATAGTTGGGAGGGGGGGCGACAGACTGACCTGCTCTCTCCTGCTGAGAGTCACTTCCTTTGATTGGGGGACAGAATGCTGAGGGAGGGATGGAGTGAGGTGTAGTCGGAGATAGTTGGTAGACTATACAGTTGGGGGTTCAATTGTTTACTCTATTGTTCACTGATCGCAGAGGCCGCCATAACAAGAAACTCCTATAGAACAAGGGGCACGGAGAAGTACTGCTCCCCTCCCATGGGCCCGAAGCTGAACATATGTTACCACCAGATACAACATGGCCCAGCATTCAAATTTAACAGTTATGCCATGGAAAATTAATGGTTTGGGGAACAAAATCAAAAGAGGACTAGTGTCACAACTCATACACGGTACTGGCATTCAGGATTCACTTCTGGGGCAAGAGGGGTGGCCATCCTGCTAAAGAAAACTATCCCCGTTCAGACCTCACACCTCTGGCAGGACCCCTTGGGTAGATATGTGGGAGTTACGGGACTATAGGGAAGGATAGATGTCACGTTGATATGCATCTATGCACCACCTAGACTTCAAGCATCCACCATGACTAAGGTAGTTGACATCTTGCTTGAAACACCCTCCGCCTTACAAATAATAGGCGTAGACTTTAATGATGTGATGGACCTAGCAATGGACCCCACTGGAGGGGGGGGGGCAAATTCACACAAACCAGCCCCTTGAGGCAATTCTCCATAACAATGGCACTTGCAGATGCATGGCAGGAGAAACACCCCCAGACCAGGCAGTTCTCTTATCACTCAGGGGCACACGGCACGCAATCTAGACTGGACTATATATTTATTCCTAGGGGAGCACCTCTCAATATAGGCAACGCAGAATACGTAGCAAGGGCCCTCTCTGATCACTCTCCGCTCCTAGTTAAGACGGGCCTGAGGGAACGAGATAGAGTCCAAAGATGGAGCCTTAACCCATGGGACCTGAATAACACCAAAATAGCAAGTGGCATTAGGGCAGACACAAAAAATAAATTCCAGGAGAATAAGGACTCGGTCCCCTCCGGGGTGACAATGTGGGAAGCCTATAAGACTGCGCTATGGGGCAGAGCTCAAAATCGCATTGCCTGGGAGAAAAAAGAGAAAAAAAGTGCCTAGATAACATGGAACAAAAGATAACTGAGCTTCACAAACAACTATGCCAAAGAAAAGACCCCGAACTGACTCGTAAGTTGTCCACCCTGAGGCATGAGTATAAGGAACTAGCCATGGACCATGCCAAAAAACAACACTTAGCCACACTACACCGCCTCTACGAAGTGGGAGATAAGGCACAAAGGGCTCTTAGCCTGGATTAGCAAAAAGGAGATCCAAGATAGATGGATGAGAGGGATAACTGACCTTCAGGGAGTTAATCACTCCACAGATGACGGAGTGGCAAAGGCATTTGCTGACTACTACAGAGACCTCTATCAAGCTCGTAACCCTAAATCACATATAGAGATAAGGGAATACCTGGCAGCAATTCCCACTCCAGCGTTAGGAAATGAGTAAGCCCAAGATCTAGAAGCATATCTGTCCTTGACAGAAATCCAAGAGGCTGTGGCGAAACTTCGCCGGGGTAAACCCCCGGCACCAATGGGTTTCCGCCTGAATTCTATACGCGGTACATTGATCTCTTGGGCCCCCATCTACTTTAGCTTTTCATAGACTCACACGAAGACGGTGTCTTACCCCTCGATCTGAAGCTGGCAACTATAGTGGTCCTACATAAAGAGAGTAAGCCCCGCGAACAGTGTGGCTCCTACAGACCCATTTTGCTGCTAAACTCAGAAGTGAAGATTTTAGCTACCATCCTGGCGACCCGTCTCCTGAGGGTCGTTAGGAGGGCCGTAACGACCCTGGTCCATAAAGACCAGTCGGGATTCATGCCGGGTCGAGCTACCCGCTTGAACCTCAGGAGCACCCACAATTGGCTAATGAAGGTGAAGGACCGGGCAAATCCACAGGTGTTCTTATCACTCAATGCCAAAAAGTGTTTGACGCAGTAAACTGGTAATTCCTGGATGCCACTTTGACTAAATTCGGGCCTAAATTTTGCAGTTGGGTGGCGCTTCTTTATAACCAGCCTGTAGCTGCGGTATGAGTCAACGGAAAGTGCTCGGCATCCTTGAGTGAGAGAGGGACACGACAGGGCTGCCCTCTCTCGCCTCTCCTCTTTGCGCTAACTCTTGAGTCTATGGCCTGCACAGTTAGAGAGCATCCCACCATCCAAGGGTTTCGAGGGACACCCACAGATGGCGGAGAGGAAAAGATGTCCCTATACGCCGTTGATATCTTACTATATATCACCAACCCAACCACGACAATCCCGGTCCTGTTTGAAGCTTTAACAGAGTACGGCAGCTACTCTGGTTACAAAATCAATTGGAATAAATCCACGCTATATTGCCCGACTAACGCCCAAACAGACTGGCCTTTGCCTGACGAACTGAGAGTTGTACATGAGGGCTTTCAATACCTGGGGATATTTGCTACCCCACATCATGAGACATGTAGAGAGAAAAACCTTGGGAAAATACTGCGCAACTTTATCCACGTCTCTGTGGAACGATGGAGAGACCTCCCACTCTCCCTGCTCGCACGGGCGGCCATTTTTAAAATGATCACCCTGCCCCAACTGCTATATGCTATTCAAAATACATACCATCTACTCCCCAGGGACACCTTTATGGAGATAGACAGCAGGATTCGATCATTATTGTGGCAGGGGGCACCCCAGGGTGGCGCTCACGACACTGCAATGAAATCCCTATAACGGCGGGATCGCACTCCCAGACATAGAGGCCTATTACTGGGTGTCCCATCTGATACCTATAAATGAATGGATACATAAGGATAGGGACCACCCCATGTATTGCCTGGAGAGGGAAGAATTGCTACCACATGTGTACCTACACTACCTATACTGGGGAAAGGGGGGCTCCCACTTATTACCTGCGACACAAGTTACTTTGACCTCATGGGGGAGGGCGGCCAAAACCATTGGTTGGTCGGGCGGGTCACAAAGAGCACTCTGCTCTGGGAAGGATGTTGGCTTAAAGACATACAAAAGTTAAAAGGGTTTGAGGCCTGGGATCTCTTGGGATCTTCATGATAAGGAGACATCATCGAAATAAGAGAACTCAAAACATGGGCAAAGCTTAAGCAGGAATGCAATATGAATTACTCCCAATTCATCAAGTATGCACAACTATGTCACACATGGCAGGCAGAGAACATCCAATGTGAACAACTGCCGAAGTAGTCTGAGAGGTAGGGTTTGTGATATGCCAGGAAGTGTGGCGCCTTGCTCGGTTTGCGTTATGTATGTTTGCTATGTATGTAACATGGTGCAACCAGGATAGGGGAGATACCCTATAACCCCTAAGTGTGTGTGGGCAAAAACCCACACAATTTAAGAGAAACAAAACCCCGGGCACACGTTATTGGGAAGATATGCTAATTAGCAAAATCTGTAGTATCACAAATATTTTCATAAATGGTCCATTCAAGATTTGTAGAAAGTCTTCAATTTGTTTAATCTTTATCATTGACAGGCAACCAGCCAACACGTGTTTCGTCACAATGGGAAGTATCCTGTGACTTCTTCAGGGCTGTAATGTAACACATAGCATTTTTCATGAAATCGCCTCGACGGTGATAATTCTGACCCGGCTGGTCTGGGTCGGGAAATCGAAGAACAGAAAGTCCTTATTAATCTTATGGTTAATAAAAAAGAAACTCCGGTGTGACTGAGATCCTAGGACGAAAGCGCCTGTGAAAAGGTTAAACGGCAGGTGCCCCGTAAAAGGTACCGGGAGACCAGATATCCTGGGAGTGTAGCGTTAATAGAGCGATTGTCTGGCGGGTACACCGTCAGCCGCAACCTTTAGCGTGTCAGCTAAAGCAGGGCACCGCCACTGGTTCATCTCTGTTCTGGAACATAGGTGAACCAGTGTTGGTGCCCTTCTTCAGCTTACACAGGACAGGAAAGGGCCCAGTGGGGGTCAGGGTCGGGAGGCGTATGAGGTTTGGTAGGACTGTGCAGGAGAAAAATCTATGAAGGTTTGAGAGATATGAGGGGTTTTGAATGTTTAAAAAGAATGGAATGCTGGCACATTTTCGTTTACCTTTCTGTAGAAGGAGACTTTCAGGAATTAACTGCAAAGGATGAGTCCTGCAAAATTCAGTTTCTTCATTTGAATGTTAACGGTCTCTATGGTGTCCAGAAACATCTCTTAATATCCCGACAAACTTATGTTTCTTAATGCTTTGTAAGAGGAGAAAATATAAATGAAAAGTTACCTTAATGATTAAAGTAACTCTTGATTTTAATTTTCTTCAATTTCAAAGTGTCGCATTTACAAACAGCAGACCTCTTGCTCCTAGTGGCCAGTATACACTGTGCCATACTTATAACTAAAAAATAAAAGGCATTTCTTTTAAAATGTGAGAAATTTTAAGTGAAGAAAAATATTTCTATGAAACAATAAGTCTTAGGGCCTGATTATGAGTTCGGCGGACCTGGAGCGGGCGGCACACCACTGCTCCTCTCCAGGACTGCTGAAAACTCACCACTGCCCGCCCGCCAGATTACAAGTAATTTTGGGGTCTGGCAGATGGGCTGGTCCAGCGGCAGATGTGGAATTTTAGTTCGTGTACTAAACATTATCTACGCCATCTTGCAGACTCGCGTATGAGTATACACGACAGCCATTTTAGGTACCATGGTCTCCCTGTTCACGATCGCCCGTCAGCACACTTCCCTGAACCTTGCAAGCCTTCCCCGCGCACCCTGGCTGCCCCCCCCCGCACTCACACGCGCAAGTCATGAACCCTCCCCTCCCATGACTCTGTCTCAGGGAATCACACCCCGCGCCTGACCAACACCTCCTTTCCGTCCATGAATACCCCTCCTTTGATGACCCCTTCCTCTGAGCCCGACTGCCCGTACGAACCGCTGGTCATCCTTTAGCCCGAGGATACAGTTTATTGCCCATTACTGTATTCACTCGCCTTTCCTGAAAGGAGCCACTATTGATCACGACCTCCCCATCCCCTGAGATTCGATCAGGCGCACACATTCCAAAGGAATCGGCAGAACACTCAGCTGCGTGATAGCCCCTTCCAATCATATGAGGGGAAAGGGCCTCTACTGTTGTCATGTGTTGGAATGGGCCGGAACTGGGGGGGTGCCGGTGATGTCGTTCTCATACTTCACAATGTCCCTGTTGTAATAAAGGACGTTCACATGTCTTGAACCAGTGTATAAAAGACCAGGTCTCAGAGAGGTTGAGAGAGCACCTCGAGACGATACCTTGTTGTCTGATCTGATGTGTTCCACTCCGACGGAATAAACTTGTTTCCTGTCTTCCTGTCTCCAGCGCCTGCCTCTTTATTGAATAACTTCGTATGGTATTAGAGGCGTTTTACGCCGGGCAAATTTAACTTAGGAAACATCTACTGAAATCGCCTGACCATTTGAATTGATCTTTATCAATTGGCGTCCCAAACGCGGGGCCCATCAGCGACACGTGGATCCAGTGGGAGAGGTCCCGACGACAGAGTGAACAACTGCAACGATCGGAAGAGCTCCTGTCCGATAGACCCTTGTCTGACAGCCGATCATCTGAACTTCACTGATTCCGAGCAGACCTCTCCCGAGTGATCTACGGTCCTGGCTGGGAACCACCAGGAGTGCCGCGATAGCAACAAGAGAATAGAGGACAATCGGGCGCTGGAAGCGGAAGACGAGAAACTGTCCATGCGGTCCGGGTAAGGTCGTGACACACGACAAATTGCGAAATTGATTGATTGATTGTTTGAAAATACTAGTATTACTTATTGACTGTTTCTGAGAAATTCTCTATTTGCAAACAAGCACAGAATCGCCATACTCTGTTTAATCTTTGCAGATAGTGAAGGGTAGGCAACGCAAGCCTTTAACACGTCGTGCCTACTTTTCTCCTCATTGATTGATTGATTGAATCGAGCATTGAATTGTTCGAAGTTGGTTCTCTTAAGGATCTTCTCTGTCTGCAAACGGGGAAGAATAGGAATATTCTCTCTCCCTTTGCCGATAGTGAAGGGTAGGTAACGCAAACCTTTAACACGTCGTACCTATGTCGTTCCTCATTGATTGATTGTTTGCCCGAACATTGACTGTTTTGGGAATTGGTTCTTTTCGGAGGTATTCTCTATTTGCAAATAGCGTAGAATAGAATATTCTGTCCAGTCTTTGCAAGTAGTGAAAAGATAGGTAGTGCAGGCTTTTGCCCCCCCATTGTAATCCGTCATGCCTATCTTCTCCCCATTGGTTCATAGTTGGGTCAACCCGGACCGCTTATTAGAGATGAACCATCCAGCTCCACTGGAAGGCACCCCTAATAAGGACATGTTTACTAAGCAAGGACTAGTCGCTATAGCTTATAGTAAGTTATGGCATAAATATACAAAAAAGGATCCTAAAAATCAATGGCCACTGATAGGTTCATTTGATAAAAATAAAATAAAAACACTAGAAGCAGCTGTAAAAATAAACAAGGCAACGCCCACTATGCTTGATAGTATTGGCATGTGGCGCAAAGAAGCAGAACATCGCAGGAAAAGAGAGGAAGCGAAAATAGTGAAAGAGTTACGAAAAAACGCCCATCTGGCCGCAAAAGAACTAGATGAAGAAATAAGAAGAAGAGAGGAAGTTAGACAAACGCAAGAATCAGGACTGGCAGGCCAATGCCCTGTCAGGACCACCTCTGCGCTCTACCCGGAGATACCCTCCAAACAGCGGGCAAATGACGAGTTACTGCTCGGGCCTCCAATTATCTACATGCCTCCTCCTTATGCTCCCAGCCAGCCTCTAGCACAACACTCACCAGCTCAAAGTGCAGGTATGGGTGACCCTAGCGCTAGTGCCCCGGCTCTTACGGCCTTCGCACCAGCCGCATTGGTAACAACAGCAGATGAACATGAGACTAGCAGGCACCTAACAGCCAGACCAAATAGGTTGAGCAAAGATGAGCGGGATGGAATCGACAAGATAGCAAAAACATTGGTAGAACGGAAGGAGAGCGAAGAATATACGATGAATATGCACAATTCACATGCCGGTAGTCATAGACGGCATTTCATTTTACGGTTCAGCTACCACACCCTGAACGCATATGAGGATAGGTACCAGAATAAGGGTCCAACAAAATTGACGGCTCTATATAGAAGGGTCGATGTTGGAGATGGAACTGAGAGCGATGTGACGGACCTCTTCATGCAAACGCTTGAGGTCTTCCGCCACCTCGCGGAACAGAAACCAGAGGTCAAGATCACAGTCCCTGAGACGATTGAGCCCTCATTAGAAGCAGCCAACACGATGATGCCTATCAGAGAAGCCGCCCCCTATTGGGTTCCCCCAAGAGGTCAGGGAACAAACGATGATATCAACCACGCAGATGCAAAAGGGAGGGTTGTGTACAACTGGGTTTACCAACCATGGGATCGGCAAGATATTTTAACTTTTAGGCAAACCCTGCCCGATTTACGAAAAAACCCTACAGCATTTTATACAGAACTAAGCACAGCCTTGGGCTCAACAATAATGACTCTAGCGGACATTGATTTGTTTTTCGGGTTGTGTCTGCCGGCTGATGTGTGGAAGCAAATCCGGAAAGCCGACCACACGGACCTGTTCGGACACACCTGGAAACAACTCGATGACCTAGATAGGCAGCGAGAGCCCGGAAAGAAACCTGTAAAAGACATACTGGAACTCCCCGACAAAATAGTGCAGAAGCTAAAGACGTTGATCCCAGAAAAGAAGGTAGACTGGTCGATAGTCACGGCTTGTCGCCAGAAACCTCAGGAAGATGTATCAGAATACTTCTCACGATTCGAAACAGTGTTCTCCGACTACAGTGGCCAAGATATGACCACCGCAACCGGACAACACCTATTCGTGCAAAACTACGTAAAGGGGCTAACGCAAGAGGTCTCCCAAAAGTTACAGACTAGCGAGAGTAGTTGGGGAGCCTCTAAACCTGCAGCTATCCTTCAGATGGCTCAGTATTACGAACACCAAAAGAACGAGAACGAAAGGGCAACTGAGAAAAAGAAAAAGGACTTAAAAGAACGAGTAATGATTGCTCAATTGCAGGGAGTGACTACAGGAAGGGAACGGTATAGGGGGAACTACCAGTCGAATGCCCCTAGGAATTCGGCCCCTAGAGACCGCAACCCCACACCTGGCGCTCCACGAACCGACCTCGATGAGAACCAGTGTGCATTTTGCAAAGAATTTGGGCATTGGAAGTCTCAATGCCTGGCCCTTCGGGAAATGATTAAAAATAAAGAAACAAGGGACATGACAAATGGCTCCAAAACTGGAGGGCAGGGACGAAGGCAGACCCGCGACACCACCAATGACCGATCTGACAGACCAAACACATTTGACCGCCCCCGACAGAATCAGTGCCAACAGTCCGACGGCAATAATGCTCACGACTCTGCATAGGACTGCCAGGGGCAAGGGAGGGATCCAGTCGAGCTCTGTGTTGACCAGCAAGGTCCTTACGTCACTGCTAAGGTCCTGGGTACAAAGTCTCCATTTTTGGTAGACACTGGAGCGACACGTAGTGTATTATCAAAGCGACTGATTCCAAGGGCACCCTTGTCTGGCTCACACATTACCTCGATAGGTTTCAATGGAACGCCCTCCACTAATCCCCTGTCTGTACCTATCTCCTTTGACCTAGGAAACAATCCCACTGACACAACATTTCTGCTCTCCTCCAACTCCCCTGACGCCATTATGGGTATTGATTTACTGAAACATTTCCGAGCTACTATTAGGTGTTCCCCGGATGGAGTCCGAGTCATCCTGTACGACAACCCGAGCATGTCCAGACCCTACCCCGCACGACATATGTACGCCATAACAGATGCTGACCTATCCTTGCTCGATACCCTACCCCTGTACCTATGGGCCAGAAACGACTCGGATGTAGGACGAATGATGATCGATCCTGTACACATAACTGTTCGACCAGATGCAATACTCCCGAAACTCCCACAGTACCGGATATTGCCCGAAGGCGAGAAAGCATTGGTAGCGATTATTCAGTCCTTGGTGGACGCAGGAGTGGTAGAGGAAGTGGTTAGTAATGTCTGCAATAGCCCTATCCTACCCATTGTCAAGAAACAAGGTGCGGGAGATGAGAAAGCATACCGCTTCATCATCGACCTGCGAGAAATCAACAAAGTGGTGGTGCCACAGTACCCCGTAGTCTCAGACATCGCCACCATCCTGACTCTCATCCCGTCCACTGCCACCACCTTCACCGTTATTGATCTTAAAAATGCATTTTTCTCTATCCCCATCCATCCAGACAGCCGTTATCTCTTCGGCTTCACTTTAAAAAACCGTTCGTACCGATTTTGTAGAGCTCCCCAGGGCTACACGGAAAGTCCCAGCATTTACAGCCAGGCCCTCAAAAGACAGCTGGACGCTGTCCAGCTACCAGATGGAGTGGTGTTAATCCAATATGTTGACGATATCCTTTTGGCGGCCGACACCACTCCACTTGCAATCACAGCCACTATCCAACTCTTGCACTTTCTTGCGGAGAATGGCCACAAAGTCTCCAAAAAGAAACTGCAGTTCTGTCAGCCCCAAGTAACATACCTAGGCCACCTCCTGTCCAAAGAAGGGAGGAAACTTACGCCCGACCGAATCCAAACCATCCTAGACACCCCGATTCCAAAAACGCAGAAGCAAGTCCGTTCATTAGTGGGCCTTACTTCTTTCTGCCGACAATGGTTACCAAATTTCAGTCTCATTATAAAACCCCTACTTTCCCTGTTGGCCAAAGATGTTCCGTTCCCACTCCCGTGGACTCCCGAATGCCAAGCATCCTTTAAGGAGTTGCGGGATGCCCTTTGCTCGGCACCCGTTCTAGGAACACCAGATTACTCCAAGCCCTTCTCCCTCTTCACTCACGAAAGGGAGGGATGCGCATTGTCTGTTCTAACTCAGCCCATCGGCGCCAAACAACGCCCTTGTGCCTACTTCTCTGCCACTCTTGATCCAGTTGCCAGAGCTCTACCTGCCTGCCTTCGAGCAGTAGCCGCTGCTGCTGTCTCTATCCGCCAGAGTGAGGGAATTGTGCTTTCAAACTCCCTCACGGTATTAGTGCCCCATGCAGTTGACACCCTTTTGAACCAGACTAAGACTCAACATCTGACTAGCGCACGACTAACAGGGTACGAATTGACTCTACTTGCACCCCACATCACCCTGAAGAGATGCACGACATTGAACCCTGCTACACTGTTACCCTTGCCCGAAAATGACCCCGATGTGCCCCCTATACACGACTGTGTGACCCTCACGGACGAACAGACCAGGAGTAGAGTTGACCTCCGAGACATTGCTTTTACAGATCCTGATGGAGAACTATGGGTAGATGGCTCTTGTATCAAACTCCCAGACGGCACCACTTCTGCTGCCTATGCGGTGACGACAGCTCGAACAGTAGTTGAAACCGCTCGCATCACACAACGATCCGCACAGGCAGCAGAACTAATTGCCCTCACACGAGCATGTATCATAGCAGCAGGAACCACGGCAAACATTTACACGGACAGCCAGTACGCCTTCGGGGTGGTTCATCATTTTGGGCTCCTGTGGAGGGAAAGGGGATTCCTGACGTCCCACGGTACGCCCATCCTCCACGGAGATTTAGTCTCCGCCCTGATTGAAGCAGTTCTTCTCCCCAAACGATTAGCAGTAATCAAATGCCAGGCACACAAGAAGGTAACAGATTTAGTTGGACAGGGAAACGCACTAGCCGACATCACTGCTCGAACCACAGCTGAGAATAGGACAACGACACGCATGTATGTGACCAGGTCTCAAGCAGAAAAATGGACTGACGCTAGGGAAACGATCAGGGACATCCAATCGGCCAGCACACCACACGAATTGACTGAGTGGGCACGGGTGGGTCTAAGGGACGATGAAGGCTGCTGGCGGACAAAAGACACGAACAAATGGTTGCTGCCTGATGCATATTTGATCCCCATACTGACAATGGCACATTCCCCTGCACACATAGGCTCTGCCCCCATGATTGAACTCATTTCCAAAGTTTGGCACAATAACAAGATCCCCGACTCGGCCAAACGCCTAGTCCAGCAGTGCCTTATCTGCTTACAACACAACCCCGGGAAAGGAACTGTGGTACCCCGGGGAGGGTTTGGGATCCCCGACCACCCCTTTGAGGTCCTCCAGATGGATTACATCCAATTAGAGAGGTGCCAGGGCTTGAAGTACGTATTAGTCATTGTATGTGCCTTCAGCAAATGGGTGGAAGCCTATCCGACCCGTGATAACACTGCCATGACTACTGCCAAAGTATTGCTGAAAGAGTTTTTCCCTCGCTACGGCCTTTGTCGAATTTTATGGAGCGACAATGGCCCCCACTTCATAGCTGAAGTTATCCAACTAATCCTGAAGGGGTTGGGGGTAAAACAAAGATTCCACGCAGTCTTCCACCCCCAATCTGCTGGCCTGGTCGAACGACACAACGCTACACTGAAACTGAAACTGTCGAAAATAGTGGCCACCACAGGACTTAAGTGGCCAGATGCCCTTCCACTGGCATTACTATCAATGCGCTCCACTCCCACTAAGCACCACTTGACCCCCTACGAAGTTGTGTTTGGCCGGCCTATGAACCTCTGGACTGCCCCCAAACCGACCTCCATTCACGACGTCCCCGACGTCCTGCTGTCAGATTATTTATGCAAATTAACTAAAACGTTGTCTGTCATTCATCAACAGGTGCAGCAGGCCATCCCCGATGCTTCCAGGGGTCCCGGTCACGATATCCAACCGGGGGACTACATCCTAATCTGGAACTTTCAACGAGCGAAGAGTCTGGAACCCCGGTGGACGGGCCCCTGGCAAGTGCTGATCACCACTCGGACGGCTCTTCGAGTGGAGGGGAAGAAGAACTGGCTGCATGCACACCACTGCAAGAAGATTTCCTCGACCCTGGCCACGACAGACAACGTCAGCACCCAAGAAGAGCTCCTGAACAAAGACCGACCATCACTGAACTGCTATCCTGATACTGAGGCACTTGAACTTGCAAAACACTCTGATCCCACTGTGCCATCTCGAGAAGGGTATTTCCTGCGTCGAAAGGAGGGAGCTTCGGCTAAGTAGGCCACTGACTAAGTTAAAAATCTCAGAAAGGTGACCCAAAGCAACCAAGGGTTACCCGGAGAGAAGCTAAACAAAGTCTGTGGTTCTGCCCACTACCGAGCACCTTGAAGATGAAGATGATGGAAGCGCCAGATAAGAAGATGATGGAAGCGCCAGATAAGAAGACGTCGGAAGCAACAGGAAATACCCACTACAGGAACCCAAAGACTGACAATTTGCACAAATCAAAGACAATCGCTTTCTTCATTGTCTTCCTCTTTTGCCTCCTCCTCATGACTTCCTTCTGGATCTTGGAGGAAAGCACACCCGCTCACCAGATGTTGCCAACCACTGTCCAGCCAACCACGAAAGAACACCACCTGATCACCCTTTCACCTCAGCTCCGAGAAAGGCGTAGGGAGTTCTGGAACAATTCCTTCGTACAACTGTTGCACCAGCACAACCTTGCTGCAAATGCCACGAACTGCTGGATCTGTGGGTTGCTCCCACATGCTACCGGACACTCCATCCCCTTCATCCCTTCTCCTTTCTCAGTTCACGGCTCCTGCCTCGCCTGGTTGATCCTCATGCAAGAAAGCCACAAGGACAACGCCACTTCTGGTCACTTCTACTATGGGTTCTGGCTGAACAAGACAGGAAAGCCCTTTTGTCCTGCAATTTCAGGTTCAACCTTCCTTACGAACATCCCTGCCAAAGAAAGGGTCGAAATGCAAGTGCTCCACAATCCAGCCAGACCCACCTTCTCCCACCTGCGGAAACAAACGGCTGCCACCCTGACCGTGGCCCTGTCTGTCATCAATGTCACAGGACTCGTATGCCTCGAAGGACAAGGAACGCAGCTGGTGGGTCACAGTTCTTGTCGCATCACCAAAACATTGGTCTCAGCTGACCCCCCCCTCCTTTGTTGCTTCCCCGAATATGTACTTTGTTTGTGGCACCAAAGCTTACACTTGGCTCCCAAGAGGCTGGAGGGGTACGTGCTACATCGCCTTCATTCTTCCTCCCACGTATGTGGCTCCAGCCAACCACCACCGGCAAAAGCGCGCCGGAGATGTTGAACAAGCCGACTCCACCGGAGCACAGTTCCTGGATGCAGCAAAGGGACTTGTTCCTCTGTGGGGACCAATGGCAAATAGCCGCGCTATCCGACACCTGACTCAGGCATTAGAAACAACCATTAACATCACCGCTGGCATCCTCGCCAACAACACGGCTGAGCTTCAGGCCGTCCGCCTGGTGGCTCTTCAAAACCGTCTTGTTCTAGATGTGGTTCTGGCCGACCGCGGAGGTGCATGCCGCATCATCGGCTCCAGCTGTTGCACCTACGTGCCAGATAACTCACCTTCAGTCTACAAAGCAATCGAACACCTCCACAGATTGTCCTCGGAGGTTCACCAGGAGCAGGAAGGATGGTCGCTTGGAGGCTGGTTCTGGGACACTTTGAAGAGCTGGGGATGGAGATTGTTCACGTTTTTATTGATACCAATCATGACACTGTGTGGGTGTTGCTTAGGTATTCAATGTTTACCATCTTTATGTGCACTCATTTCCAACTGTATGTGCCCAAAGACTTTGAACTTTAAAACTGAGCACATGAGTCCCCTATACGAAATAGAGGTGCGTGGCCTCATGGGGATCGATCCGAACTGACAAGCTGGCGAGACATGTTAAAGGGAGGACTGTGGAATTTTAGTTCGTGTACTAAACATTATCTACGCCATCTTGCAGACTCACGTATGAGTATACACGACAGCCATTTTAGGTACCATGGTCTCTCTGTTCACGATCGCCCGTCAGCACACTTCCCTGAACCTTGCAAGCCTTCCCCGCGCACCCTGGCTGCCCCCCCCCCGCAATCACACGCGCAAGTCATGAACCCTCCCCTCCCATGACTCTGTCTCAGGGAATCACACCCCGCGCCTGACCAACACCTCCTTTCCGTCCATGAATACCCCTCCTTTGATGACCCCTTCCTCTGAGCCCGACTGCCCGTACGAACCGCTGGTCATCCTTTAGCCCGAGGATACAGTTTATTGCCCATTACTGTATTCACTCGCCTTTCCTGAAAGGAGCCACTATTGATCACGACCTCCCCATCCCCTGAGATTCGATCAGGCGCACACATTCCAAAGGAATCGGCAGAACACTCAGCTGCGTGATAGCCCCTTCCAATCATATGAGGGGAAAGGGCCTCTACTGTTGTCATGTGTTGGAATGGGCCGGAACTGGGGGGTGCCGGTGATGTCGTTCTCATACTTCACAATGTCCCTGTTGTAATAAAGGACGTTCACATGTCTTGAACCAGTGTATAAAAGACCAGGTCTCAGAGAGGTTGAGAGAGCACCTCGAGACGATACCTTGTTGTCTGATCTGATGTGTTCCACTCCGACGGAATAAACTTGTTTCCTGTCTTCCTGTCTCCAGCGCCTGCCTCTTTATTGAATAACTTCGTATGGTATTAGAGGCGTCTTACGCCGGGCAAATTTAACTTAGGAAACATCTACTGAAATCGCCTGACCATTTGAATTGATCTTTATCACAGAGCTGTTTAAAGGCTTATTGTGAGCCTTAAACATGGCCACCAGTTCACGTTCCTGCACTGGAAGGAATGCACTATGTTGTGCATTCCTTCCTGTGAAGGAATTGGGGGTGTAAAACTACATAAGGGCACAACATGTGCCCCTCTGCATGCACCCCTGTGCACAGGAGCAAGAGGTTGCCACCCGCAACCTTATTCATGGTGGTGCGACTGCCTTGAAAAGGACGGTGGAGAGGCAACTCAAAATAAGCTCGGTGGTGCTGCTAAGGCACGCCACCACATTTTGGCCTCAAGGCTCTGCAGGATCGTTGATCCATGGCGATATCAGCAGTTCAATGGTGTTCAGACCGCCACCATGACTAAGGGGGTCTCATAGACCACCATAGTCTTATTAAGGCCCTTTATGTTTTTCTCCACTTTCAATTAAGTCAATTATATCTTAATGTTTTATCAAGCATTTGTCTTAATTTTATATTCCTCCGTTTTAAACTAATTGTTTTTTTCTGATAAAAATATGGAACCTAGATTATACGGAACTGGGAGCAAGATGCCTGCTTCTTAATTGAATTTGCATATCTTTATTTCAATTATTAAAAATAATTCTAAAAGAATATTACATCATCAAAATCAACAGAAAATTATCTGAAATATAAAACATAATTAATTTAGAGAAAACATAAGAATACAGATTAAAATGACAGGGTGAAAAACAATATTTCTTAAAAATACCATTTGCGTACCTTAAGCAATCCCATTGTCCTTAGTTTTAAATTAATAACCTTTAGAAATTAATTATTTTGTTGAGATACAGGGCACTACAGCAGATATTGCATAGGGCTCAGATAACATTATATAGAAAGGCTGGTCTGTACTGATAAAAACCCTTAGATTCAAGAATTGGCATGGATACCTACGCTGGGTGGTATCATAATACCTACAAAATAAAACCAGGCGCACCAGGGTCTGGGGCGAACTGCCAGCACAGTGACAGACCATCATGGTACGTGGATCATATTGCCTAGAAGGAAAACGGAGAGAAAAATGATTTACCCCCAAACTGAACTTTGTGAGCAGAGAGCTCTCCCAGGGATTTCTGACTATGGACCGGTAGCCCAGACCATCATTGTTTTTCAGGGTCAAATATAGTCTCATAGTTGATTTTTCATGAGCAATGTTTTCTCTAACCTCAGTAGCCTGCCTTTGGAACAGCTCTTTGACTTTCACTCTATCATCTTTGTTTAACAGCTGGGCGTATGATACAATTCTGGACGACCCAAAGACTATGCAGTGTTCCTAATATAATCCAATCTCAGAATTTTATGACCATAAGTACAAACCAGGCAATCTTGTCTCACATCCTTGTTAAAAGCAGTCTTTTCGCTACTCCAGACTGTTATCCACAAGAGCAAAAGGGCAAGTTTAATAAAATCTTCTACATAATCGAGGTTTAGCTCTGTATGGAAAAATTAGAGGTGGCAGGTCCCTAGCCTAATAATCTCTTGCAAAATCGTTTCTCCTCGTGCTGGATACTCACAGTTTCGATACACCCAGATGGCTGCAACCTATGTAATACAGGAAGACACTTAATTCTATATATTTACTGTAATGGTAATATGGGTTTGCTGCCTACCGTTGAGGTGTACCTAAAAAGGGTGCTGCACACTTGGTTAAAGCGTGAACAGCGATTTGCCAATCAGGGTAACCAATTATTCTGTTGGTCAAAAGCAATGCTCACATAGGGGAACACACTCATCCTTGGAATGACTTTCTCCTTAATAGCTATGGGTCAGATTTTTTGTGGACTCTTTCCTGCATACCATACAATTTATTTTATCTATATTGGTGTCCAAGGCTAATTCATCCATGAACATGGCATATAAATGTACAAGACCCCTAAACCATTCAGGGTTCGAGAGAGTTGCACCGCATCATCTGCGTAGAGAAGAATGGGAAGATATGGAGCTTTCACTTTAGATGTATCCTTCTCGTTGGCTACCAGATAAGAATTCAAGCTATTGATATATAACAAAAATAAAATAGGAGCCAACACAGAGCCCTGCCTAACCCCCTGTGGCAGGCTAAAAGAGTCTGTACACTCTCCTTCAATACCATACCCAATAGAAGCGTTAAGATCCATATGTAGGGCACATGCAAAAATCAATCAAAGGCTGAGGCATTCAAAGATCAGATAAAATACTCCATAATTTGGACCTATTGACCCGATCAAAAGCACTGCTCAGGTCCATAAATGCTAGATAGATGGTCCATTTTTTAGCTGTGACATAGTTTTCGATTACCAAATGAAGATTTAGGCACTACTACTGGGTTCCCCTGCCTTCTCTGAAGCCATACTGGACTGGGCAAAGCCCAATCTTTGAGTCTTTGTAGAATGATCCGACCCACAGCTTTAGCCACAGAGCCTATTAAATAAATAGGTCTTTAGCAATGGGGGTCCTGTCTGTTCGATTTCTTAAATACAGGCACAATTACATCAGTTTTTCATGAGCTAGGGATCTCAGATGGGGTGGCTGCGTTTAAGACGTTAGTTATCAAAGGGGCCCAAAAAGAGATGTTCATCTTATAAAGATCCATGGCTACCTCATTAGGCCCAAGGGCTGTGTTGGTAGGATTAGCCAAAAAGGCAGAACATACTTCCTCTAACTCAAACGTAATTTCCTAAGGGAATAGTGGAGCCTTCTCTACAGAGGCCACTGGCCCTCCTAGCCCTAATGAAAAGCTTGATTTAAAATGTGCCACCCATTGTTCAGGGTGATATTCTGAATCTAGCCTAAGCCATCTGACAAAATCGGAAAGAATTGTTTCCCATTAACGATCTCCCAGAAGCCCTTAACGTCCTGGAATTACAAGTAGAGACCAGGCACTTCAAGTTTGACTACTTTATGGCCTGCTTCCTTGTTCTAATTGCTAGCTTGTAGGCTGCTCTCTCTATTGCGATACGTTGTGTGTCTCTCTGCAGCACATTAAGAAAATCACAAGCCACCAGTTGGCGTCCCTACACCCTTTATCAAACCATCCAGCTTTTGTGAGTGCCCCTGAGCGCAGATATATCGTAAATTATTGCTTTTATAGAATGGTTAGGAAGCTGAAATCATCTAGAGGGGCAGCAGACTTAGTATCTATAATGAGTAACGAGTTCAGGATCTAACTCAAATTCGAACAGACTAAGGTATTTAATAAGTTGGGGATTGATATACTGCGCTATTTCATTCTAAGCTCCTTGTCTTTAGAAGTCATACCCAGGGGTAGCAACTAAACAACTGCTAAGTGGTAACAACATCACAACCTCAATAGAGTTAGGATCACTCAAGCATATATGGTAAACCCTCCCCCCCACCCCCCCCAAAACAAACCAATTTTTCAAGAGCTCTGGATATAAAAATATAATCAATAATTGGCCCTTTGCCCCAGCCGACCGACAAAGGTTGGTTGTTGACTAAAGGGATGCCTCACGATATCCATCACATTTAAAAGCCCTGCCTGACCAAGGGCTTTATATAATCTTCTTCCCCTGTTGTCTGTTATTATGGAACACATAGGTAGATCGCTGGGCCCAAAAGGGTCAAAGGCAGTAGTAGGAATTGTACCCAATTTGACATTAAAACCACCTCCCAGTATATACTATAGCAATTGAGCTTAGAAAAGGTCCTGAACTCAAGAACAGACAACACCTATTTAGGACTACAGTGGACAGATGATTGGGAACACAACATTTCTCTACACTGATGAAATGTTACTTTGTCTCAGACCCAACCTTCACCCACGATAGAATCATGCACATACTCACAATGTTTCAATACTTGGGCTACACCATCAATTGGAACAAGCCCCTGATCTACCTCCTTTATGGAGTTGCGCTGCGATTACCCTGTGACTGTGTATCCCGCATCCTCACAGATGGATTCTGGTACCTTGGGATTTATGTCCATTCAGCAATATTGGGAATCAGTGGCTAATTGTTTGCATGATATCTGTGGGGGGAACATGGGTGCTTCCGCAAAATAGTACCTTTTAGAATCAAACATTTTATTAAGCGAACCGAACACCTTTATACATAGCCCAGCTGCCTACATCTACTCGCCGGCAGGGCGTAGGCCTATAATAATCATACACAGCGTCTGGGTCTACAACCCGGAGGTCGACCTCGCGTATTTGTGACAGCACTGCCACCCTACCGGGTGCAACACACCCGCCATTTTAAATGAAAGAAATCCCAGACAAACAAGGAAACATTGAAAAAAAAAACCTACTCTCCCCACTCCCCCCCCCAGCCTCCCCCAGAGAAGACGGACGGGAATCTGCAGGCAGAAGCTCCTGTCTGTGCCTGGATACCGAGGGGAGACGCAGCGCGAGCAGCAGGAAACCACACAGACCAGTAGGCTGCGGGAGGACGCGGCAGGTAGCGGACACTCCCCCTTGCTACCGGGGGCATTTGAAGAAGAACCTCGCGTCTCCCGCTTCGTGGGAGACGCAGCGAGAGCAGCAGGAAACCACACATACCAGGAGGCTGCGGGAGGACGCGGCAGGTAGGGGACACTCCCCCTTGCTACCGGGGATAATTTAACCAGCTACTACTTCCGGCCCCGCGGGTAGCGCGCGAGGGCGGGCGCCGGGCGAAGCCTTTTAGCCTGTTCAAGCACGGGAGAGGACAGGACGGGCCACCCCTCTATCATCTTTGGGATTAAGGTTAGTGCTTGTAAAACCCTACCTCGTATTGTTGCTAGTGGTCACATAACTGTGCGGCGACTTACGAGATCTTACAGACGGCTCACAGCTGCTCCGTAAGCTTCCAGCATGGCCACTAGCACTGATGGTAAGGGGGGGAAAGTCCAATGTGGGTGGTTCTATCGTGGGAACACTAGATCGCTTCGTCACGAGGGCTACATCAGTCCTTTCGCGTGAAATTGAATTGACAGAGAAGAGACTTTAGACCCGGTCTTTGATAAACGCTCATCGTTGGGGCCATTACTGCACTCAATTTCCCCAAACCATCAACATGTGGTCAGTACTGGTGACTCCGAGTTGGAGATGGAAAGTCCAAATATCCAGGGTAGTCGTGTTGTGGAACTTTCACAAGATAGCAGGACCAATGCACCACTTAGTACAAGTGCATGTGATCCCCACAATGGTGATACTGACTCCGTAAACTTGAGACCGCTAACGAGATCTTTACAGTGCTCCAAGGCGGAGAGCGCAAAAGCATCAACAGACGTGGTCGTGAAAAAGAAGCGCGGAGGAGCACCCCTAACTAGTAAAAAAGCTGAACTTAAAAAAGGGAACAACAAAAATGAAGAATCGAGTTCAAGAGCCTCACTTATTTTGGCAACAAGCCCACAGCCTACTCTAGTGGCCACCACACCAATGAACTTCAGCGACATTAACCCGGCAGATTTGGGATCTGCATTCTGGGGGAATTGGAGCGCATTTTCACAAGGACCTGTCTTCCGATATACGATAGACTCACGCAGATTGAGAAGAGACTACTGCACTTAGAGTCACGGACTGGTCCACCACACTTGCAGGCAGATCTGCAAGTTGCAGTAGGGGCAGGTCTCCTAGATGGGGGGTTGCAACCATGGAAAGGAGAAGCAACTGCTAGCAACCAGCCAACTAGTAATCCTATACCGGATGTTAGGCCGCTGGTGGCAAATTCTAGTTCACCCACTAGTAGTGTCCCCTTACCACCCAGGGAAAGGTCCAAAGATACTAACAACGTACACCCCAGTAGTGGGGCCTCGGGGAGGAAAACGGGTCGTGTGGATGAACAACCCAAAACCCATAGAAATATCGCTGAGTAGAAGCAGGTGCAATTACTACCTCGAGTTGATCTCCCCCCAGCCTCACTGCCCTATGTGGTAGTGCTTGTAGGGGTACCAGCACATGATAGTGGGAAAAATGAGGTATACATTGAGCTTAAGAACAAATGTATTCAGTGGTTGAACTATAATAGGCCTCTAGCACCACAGGTAACTGGTGAAATACTCTTTGCAAGGCGGGTTGATTGGATTGGGGATGGGCCAAAAACAATTGCTGGTAACTGTGTAATTATAAATTTTAGGAACAGATCTGTAGTGGATTACATATGTAAGGAGGCCTTAGTGGGGAGTAAAACGCAAATCCTACCCCTACATTTGTCCTATTTTTACCCTGCTACTAATTTGGGTCGGAAACAATCTAGAGGGGGCAGTCAGGGGGGTTCCTGAACTCACCATCATGCAGAGACCAAATAGAGATGAATAAATGGGAGAGTCCACAAATAACTACCCCGTTGCTCTCCTTTTTTCCTCAGTATAACAGGTTTAGTACTCTTGACTTAGTAGATTGACAACCAGTGGCCAAAGCATGTCCACCATCAGTAGCTAGAGAACCTGGTTTGCAATTAGCTAGTAACCTGGATACTGTTGATGTTAATTATTTCAGAGACCCCAGTATTACGCAACTAGAGACAGCAAAAGGAAAGGGGCCGAAAGAGCCAACTGTGGTACAGATTAGGGAGAAGGCTAGCCTGGTTGCAAACCCTGATGCATTCC
The DNA here is from genome assembly GCF_964261635.1 of Lissotriton helveticus. Taxonomy (NCBI): domain Eukaryota; kingdom Metazoa; phylum Chordata; class Amphibia; order Caudata; family Salamandridae; genus Lissotriton; species Lissotriton helveticus. The sequence goes on from NC_136069.1 coordinate 800,393,891, forward strand.
CCAGTGTGATGCAGGAGGGTGCTTCGGGGTTGGCCGGCATGCCACATTGAGAACAAGCAGCTGAACAATCCGAAGCAACTAAGAAGATGGTGAGCCCCAGTGGCAATGCATTTGTGGTTTTGACCCCAAAGAAGTTGTTGGTACAAGCAGTTTTGGGCCAAAGGACACTAATATTAAAGTCCTGTCCTGGAATTTGGCAGGATTGAGAAATAAATTATCCACTCCCGAGTGGGGTCAATTTATCGAAAAGCATGATATCTGCATCATGCAGGAGACGTGGGCCCTGGAAGAGATCGTATGTGATGGTTTTGCCACTTATAGCATTTTGGCAACTTCCAAGGGGCAGGGGGAGACCTTCGGGCGGTTTAGCGATATGGGTTGGCACGCACTTGGGGGCTAAGGCAGCCCATGTCCCAACCAATTCACCCGACATCCAATGTGTCCTCCTGACATTGCCCGATTCTACACAGGTTGCCCTTCTTAATGTGTACAATAGAACGTCAAAGGGCGGGCAGGAATCTCCCACTATTGATATATTAGGGCGGTTTATCTCTTCGCTTGACCCAGAAATAGCTCTATTAGTCGGAGGCGACTTCAATTGTCAGTATGAACCTCTTGCTGGTGTTGATACGGCTGATTTAGTGGATGAGGATGAATATTGGCATATCCCTGAATCACGAATAGCCCCAGTAAAAGCATGGACTCCACTGGTACTGCAAATTAAATCTTTATCCCTTACAACGTCTCTGCGGGCGTGTAATGGGAGGGTGGACACAGATAGACCGGGCTTACCAACTTTTAATAGACTGGGGCAAAACTCCAATTTTGATTATGTACTAGTTGAAGCCAGACATTGGAATTGTGTCTCTGACTTCAGGATTCACCACCGGAGCGATAGTGACCATAACTCTCTGGTGCTGTCTTTGAAACAAGGGAGTTTTGGTCTGTCCAGCGCTGCGCTCGACCCTAATTTTGCCCAACCACCCCTCCTCCTTTCTAATCATCGGCGGCGAATTAAGTGGGCGAAAATCCAGGAATCGCCAACCAAACTGGCAGAGATCTATCAGCTTGCAATACCGCAGCTCTTAGAAATGGGCATGGCAGGAGAAAAGGACCCTGACCCAGAGGCAGGGACCAGGGCTGTAGATAGCCACAAACAATTGATTGTAAACCTTCTTTTTCTACGTATGCTCGGGGCACTGCTACATTAGTTAAAAAAGGTACGCCCTTCTATATGGCAGGTTCCATGGTAGATGCCCAAGGGAGGTACTGTCTGATGTGGGGCAGGCTAGGACACATTGCGGTCACATTGGTTTGCTGTTACGGTCCAAACATCGACGACCCGCAATTCTTTACGGAGTTGTGGGCGGCGATTGTGGGGACAGGCCCTCAACATTTGCTCTGGGGGGGGGACTTCAACACCACAATTGACCCACTAATTGATAGATCACACCCGGCCCCTCACCATTACACTAAGGCAAGGGAAGCATTGCGTGCTGCAGTCGAAAACCATCATTTGCTGGACACCTGGAGACATCTGCACGTGGGAACGCGGGAAGGTACTCTCTTTACAGCACAAGCGCGCTCTTGGGCTAGACTAGATTATATTTTTATGTCATCACAACTGTATACTGCATTGGTTAGATCGCTACACCTCCCTAGAACATTCTCTGATCATTCCCCAGTGCAGACCACTCTGAGATCAGTGGATTTGGGTCCCCCGGCCACGGCCTGGCGGATGCAACCTACGATGCTGCTGGACGCTGCATTTCAGGAAGAACTCCGTGAGGAATGTCTAGAATTTTTTAAGCGAAATAAAGACTCTGTTAATGATGTAGAAACGATTTGGGATGCATTCAAAGTGACATTGAGGGGGGTGTATTGCTAAGGGGTCCGGAGTCCTGAAGAGCATCATGACCCGGTTGAGAACACTAGAGAGGGAACTTAAGGGTGCGGAGGCATCCTTGGCATTGTGTCCTGATGATGCTACCCTTTCTGTGATCCGTGAGAAAATCTCGGAGTACGCTGAGGAAGCCACTAGAGAATCACAATTTAGAGGCAAATATTGGGTGGCTCGTAGATATGGCGAAGGTGAGAGACCAGGGAAAGCCTTAGCTGCAACGGTTAAACTGACACATGCGCCTAATATTATAATAGAGCTCGACAATCCGGAGGGAGAAGCCTTCAGGAGCACTGCACAGATACTAAATGCATTTGTGATGCACTACAGTACGCTTTACACATCTACTAGAGCCGGAGACCTAAACTTGCAAGAATATCTTGCTGATGTGTCCCTTGGGTGGCTGAGCGATGCACAAAGAGCCTTTTTAAGTGCCCCATTTGAGTTGGATGAAATACGGGATGCGATCATGCATATGAGGTCGGGGAAGGCTACGGGTATTGATGGGATCCCAATAGAATTTTACAAAACGTATATTGAGTTTATGGCTCCTGTACTACGTGAGGTCTACGAGGATGCGCTCGAGGTAGGCCACCTGCCGTCCTTCATGCGTGCAGCGCTTATTACTTCACTTCTTAAGCCTGGGAAGCCTGCACATAAATGTGATTCCTACAGACCCCTTTCTTTATTAAATTGCGACGTAAAGATACTTGCTAAGGTTATTGCTACACGTATCAGCCTCCTCCTTCCTACTTTGATCCTCCCCGATCAATCGGGCTTTGTGCCTGGTAGAGCGACGTCACATAATCTGCGTACTTTCTTCTCGATCCTTAATTCAGTGCATGACGACCTTCCTATGGCGGCCATCTTTCTTGATGCCACAAAAGCCTTTGATTCCCTGGAATGGGATTATGTGTTTCAGGTGCTTGAGCGAATGGGCTTTCCACTCATATTTATTTCCTGGATTAGATTGCTGTATGAGAATCCCGTTGCTAGAGTCCTGATTAATGGCAAACTCTCCTCTGAATTCCCTATCTCTAGAGGCACAAGACAGGGATGCCCTCTGTCTCCGCTCCTATTTGCGATAGCTACGGAGCCCCTTGCAGCGAAGTTGAGACAGCACCACAAAGATAGTGCACTCAGATGCTTTCAGAGACAAATACTTATATCCATGTACGCAGATGATATCACGTTGTATGTCCGTGACCCTGGCGTAAACTTAAACCCCATTCTCAGAGAGTTTATTAGATTTGGAAGACTCTCCGGAGTACAGATCAATTGGGGTAAGTCGTGCATATTTCCGCTAACGGCATCCACGAGCCGATTTGGGCTTGACTACCCCCTTGCTTGGTGTGACGGTGATTTTACATACCTAGGTATCCATATAGAAAAAGTTCGCGAGGCATTGCTCAGAGCCAATTATGGCACTTCAATGACGCGCATCAGTGACAACATCACAAGGTGGATTACTCTGCCACTTTCCATGGCAGGTAGGACATCCTTGATTAAGATGGTGATCCTTCCCCAACTTTTGTACCTGTTCTTGAATATCCCTTTCCACCCGGGTAGATACTTTTTTCAGCATCTACGTACTGAGCTCATCAGACTAGTATGGGGCGGGAAGTCGCCTCGGCTTCAATGGGACGTTATGACTAGACCATACACTCAGGGTGGGTTTGGCATTCCAAACTTTGAATTATACTACCAGGCTGCTCAGGCTCACTATGCCTTTTTTTGGATACGCCAACCTAGATACATGCCCCAGCTGGCTGCGGAGCACTGGCTGGCACATCCGATCCCGATAGAGGGGGCGCTGTATTCCTTGGTGCCTGGCAGAGATATGACGCCTACATCAGTGATGAGTACCATTACCGCCTGGAACCGCCTCGCTGCCAGGTTGGGGACTGATATGCTTTATGCACCGCTTTTGCCGCTCGTTTACCATCCACAATTGCCACTCCTACAAGAAGCACTATTCCGTAGACTGATCCGTAGTATACATGTCACAAATTGGGGGGACCTGTACCACAATGGGGAATTTCGATCTATGGCTCATTTGTATGAGGGGATACAACCGTCTCCGCTTGACATTTTTCTCTACGTCCGACTGCGCCAAGGATTAAAGGCGATTACGCCCGATTTTCCTCGAGAGCCGCAGGCCCTAGCACCCTTGCAGCGTATTCTTCTCAATGACACTCCTAGCAAGTTGGTATCGACACTTTACAGATCGGTACACACGCAGGTAGAATACGCGCCACTGCCAGCTAGACTACGGTGGGATGAGGAATTGGAAGCACCGCTCACTGATAAGCAATGGGAATTCTGCCTTCAACAAACGGAACGTATCTCTTCTAGCAGCAGATATAGAATTCTACATTATAAATTTGTACACCGACTGTATTATACTCCGGCTCGTATGTGTCGGTTTCAGCTTCGCGCCACTGACAACTGTGACAGATGTGGCACCCCCGGGGCTAATTTTTTACATCTGGCATGGGATTGTAAAGTAGTACAGCTGTACTGGCAACAGGTCTTTACGGCACTGTCCAAAATGGTACATACATTGCTAGATCCATCCCCTGTTCTGGCGGTGCTGGGTTATGTGGAGCCCGTACGGGCGGTACACCGCAAATTTGTTGCATTAGCCCTCTTAGTAGCTAAAAGAAGAGTTGCATGTAGATGGGGTAGGGGCAGGGCCCCTAAATTTAAGGACTGGCTGCGGGACCTTACCTATTGTCAAGAACAGTGCCATACGTATTCTGAATTATTAGCTATCGCTTCCAGACCCACGGATATATGGTCCCCATTGCAATGTTATTTATTGGAAGGGAATAACGATACTGAGGAGGAGTGACCTCCTAGAATCCCCGTGGAGTTTTTTTTTTTTTTTTTTTTTTTTTTTCTTCTGTTATAGGCAATATGGTAGCTGCCAACTGACTGGCGCATAGACTGTAGACATGAACTACTGAATGCATACCGTGTCCCTTATTGTTTCAGGATCTGTTACCGATTTATACTATGTACATGCATTGGATATTTACTTTAAAGATATTATATCTGGCATTGTGGGGCGGGAATGACACCTTTTGGGTATTGTTTTGAGGAGATAGTTTTATGTAGGGATGTGTTGGTATTGTGTCGGCCTTGCAAGAAAATGTGAACCCTTATACCAACTGGGTGGGACTACCTACGATGTTACAGTGACACTATATGGAGAACTGTTACACGGGGGACTGGGTGGTATACATGCTAGAAGACGAATTGATTGTATGTGTACCTAACATTGCACTAATTCATGATGTACGAACGCAAGAAAATTCCAAAAATAAAGTTTAAAAAAATAAATAAAAAAAATTTGATTGTAAACCTATCGGATGTCTTTTTCCCAGGTGCAAGTGGAAAGGTTATTACTCATCAAAAGCACCCTTGGTATGACGCATCCTGCCGGAAGGCAAAAAGTGACCTCTTAGCTGCTATAAAAAATGAGGGCAGGGCTAGTATCAAGCAGTGCCGGTATAGGTATAAGCAGGTAGTTAACCGTGAGAAGAAGAACTGGGAGGAGAACAGGTGGGAGGATCTAAGAGTAGCCCTCTTGACCAAAGATCCTAAATCATTTTGGTCTATTGTGAATTCTGGGGGTAGAGTGCCAACTATAGCGAATATTGCAGCGGCAGCATGGGAAGCCCACTTTGGGGCTTTATACACTGATACTGACGTACAGCCACCACCGCACGCCACCCATGGGAACTCAAATGAACATAGTTTGGAGGACCTGTTGGTGCCGACGACGGAGGTCGTAGCTGAAACTCCCCAGCTCTGTACTCTAAGATCACTAAATGAGCATTCCTTGGTGGGGCCCCTGATTTGTAAACAGGTGGGGCTGAAGATATCTCACTTGTGGAGGTTGAGACAGCTATAGTTAAACTCCTATAAGCTCCCCGGTGATCTATTTCGCACACAACCCAAAATTTGGGCACCATACTTGGTTGTCCTATTTAATGCAATACTCAAGGGTAGTCCCCCGCCGTATATGTGGCTTGAAGCGGAAATTGTCCCAATTTACAAAAAAGGCTGTCCATTAACCCCGTCTAACTATCGGCCGATCAGCCTGATAGACACCACACAAAAGCTGATGGGCAGGATCATCCTAGATAGAATTCAGGGATGGATAGAGGAAAGTGGGACTCTGTCTATATTCCAAGCCGGGTTCCGGACGGGTATTTCAACAATCAATCACATTTTTAGGCTCCAGGTATTATTCTGGAAAACGGTATGTGTGGAGGGTGGCAGTCTCTATGTCATATTCGTGGATCTGCGGGCCGCATTTGATCTAGTCCCGAGACAAAAACTGTGGGCTGTATTGCTTGGTATGGGTCTTTCACCTGAACTGTTAGATATCTTGATTAGACTCCATACCAATAATTATGCGCAAGTTAGGTGTGAACGATATGGAGAACTGTCGGATCGCTTCTCTGTGAAGAAAGGGGTACGCCAGGGGTGTGTCCTGGCCCGACCATATTCTGCCTTTATCTGAATGGGCTAGTTGACCGCCTCCTGCAGGTAAAAGATAATGATGCCCCTGGGCTGGCGACTGGGCGCGTCCCCGCGTTGATGTTTGCAGATGACACTGTTGTTATCTAAAACATCAACGGGGATTCAGCGTACCTTGGAATGCTTCGCTGTTTTTTGCAAACTGCTTGGGTTAGAGATCAACTTGGATAAGACCAAGTATATGATTTTTAATCCCCCGATGAAAACCCGCCCGAACCCTCTGTTAAATGGTACACGCCTAGAAAGAGTTAAGACCTTCGACTACTTGGACATTACCTTGACAGAAAACTTTGGCTGGGGGGTTCAGACAGCAAAGGCGGCCCTCAGGCTGTCCCAGGTGGTGGGGGGAATTAGGAAAGTCCACAAGTCTTCGGTCTTCAAGCCCGCTGCGCCAGTCCTTGAAATCTACAAACTTCAGGCCAGAGTTGCATCTACGTATGGTGCAGAACTTTGGGGCCATAAACGAATACCGAACCTTGTGAGGGTAGAACATAGTTTCATGAGGAACCTACTCGACCTACCAATCAGTACACCATTAACTCCGTTGCGTATGGATTTGGGGCTAGAACCCATAGAGGAGGTAGCAGCTGCTCGGCCACTAATGTATTGGAAGAGGCTTTGGTCTGTCCCTGAATTAATATCCTATAAAGCGGAGTTTACTGAGGTATGGGCTACTTTAACATCTAGGAACATCCCATGGCTTGCACATGTGAGGGCACTAAGTGACCAAATTGGTTTACCCGAGTTGTGGGAGAATCCTGTAGATAGCTGCCAGAAGATAACGAAGGCTAAGCTGCTGAGTAATGTTAGAAATGATAGTTCAGTATCTTTACAGAGGTGCCCAACTCTGGGTAGACTGACATTGGAGTTCCTTCAAGTGAAGGCAGAACCGAGTTTAGAGAACTTCTTGGACTTAATCTATCCCGCTCTTGCTAGGAAACTCTACATACAGCTAAGGATCGGCAGCCTCCCACTTAGGGTTTTCACTGGTAAATGGGCCAACAACAAGACCATTGTTTGCCCAGCTTGCAATTACAAGCGAGAAGATATTTCCCATGTACTGTTTTTCTGCATTGCCTACCAGGAGATAAGGAAACGCTGGCTGATCCCACTTTATAGGAATCTTGGTTTTACCCATGTGCCCATGCTTGTAGGGTCCTCCGTTTTGATACACATCCCCCCATTGTCTTTGCTGTATCACCATACTTGTTGAGTATGTGGCATAGAAGGAGAAGTTTTTTATAATCGTGCATATATTTACTACACTGTATCGTTGATAACTTCTGTTTTAATCTATTTTATCCTCCGGTTTTACTGTATACGTAATTTATTGTTTTAACCTTCAGTGAAATGTCCTGATTTTATGTACACTTTTATGGTCTACTTGACCGAAATAAAGTTATCTAAACGAAACGATAATCATGCACAGCGTCTGGCTCTACAACCCGGAGGTCGACCCCGCGTATTTGTGACAGCACTGCCACCCTACCGGGTGCAACACACCCGCCATTTTAAATGAAAGAAATCCCAGACAAACAAGGAAACATTGAAACCCCCCCCTACTCTCCCCACTCCCCCCAGCCTCCCCCAGCCACCCACCCCTTCCGCCCACCCCTACCCCACTCCGCATCAGCTCTAACACCCCCTGATCCCTGGGGTCGCCTGTCTCCTTGAATAAAGACCCTCTAAGTCTCAGGTGCGTTGCGTGGCACCTACCGGTTCTAGAGGGATAAGTTGTAGGATTTGTAAGTACTTCGGGCACGTCACCTCCCGGAGGTCTTTAGACAGAAGCCGAAGGAACGGTGCCCACAGGGTAGCATATTCCGAACCCTTCCCATCCATGCCAAGGGAAAGTCGCTCCATAGCAAGGGTGTGCCACAGACGTTGAAGCCAGTCCTGAAAATCAGGAGTCGCTGGGGAACCCTACTGCGCTAAAAGCACTTGCCTCGCTGCTAATAGGGCCAGCGCAATTTGCCTGCCAGGGAGCAAGTGCAAACGAAAGAATTTAGGATGGGGAAGTCCCAATAAGGTGTGTTCAGGAAGCGGGGCAGTGTGATCTGAAACGCCGCGTCTAACTCGTCGAGCACTGATGCCCAATAGCGTTCTAATTTCGGGCAGCGCCATAGTAGGTGTGTCAGATTCCCAGACATCCCACAACCCCTCCAACAGAGGCCTGATTTAGCTTTATCCCAGTGCACGCCCTGCGCTGAAGTATAATACCAATACGTCGTTGTTTTATATGCCGATTCAGTTCCCACTGTGTTAGAGGTCGTGTGGTGCGCTCGGTAGAACACTTGCTCCCATTCTTTAGTCGAGAGGGGACGTCCTAACTCTCCTCCCAACGAACTTGCGCTTTCGTGCGCTGTTTCCGGGAGCAACGTAGGATCATGGCATATAGCTCCGATATTAGGCTTCGGTCATCCTTCTTACCAACGAGCCATCGTTCAAAGGTCGCGAGCGGTCTTGGCATAAGGGCCACATTGGCCGGGTGGGTCACCCAATGTGCCACTTGAGCATGATAGAATGCATCCTCCTCAGCTAGGGGGAAATAGTCCGCCCGCAACTGGGGAATGGGATTAGCCCATCTAAGTCAAGGAGCATACCCATCCTCTTGCAGCCTTTCTCTCGCCAGCGATGGAAGATCGGCGAGGCGCGGCCTGGAGGGAAGTCTTCTTTATCTACTATCGGTGTCATCGGAAAAGGGAAGGAGGTCCACCCCTTACGGATCGCCAACTGATCCCAGGCCTTTAGCGTCGGAGATGTCACCGGGGAGGAGTACAAGCCCCACGCTCTGCATTTACGCGGCAACCAAAGCTCCCGCCAGATATTACACCCTGCAACAGTTTGGTCCATGAAAAGCCAGTGTTTACTGGACATGGGCCTATTCCACTCCACTATTTATCGGAGACAGGACGCCTGAAAGTATGCCGAGAGCTGAGGGAAACCCAAACCCCCAACAGCCTTCGGCGAGGTGGTCGTAGTGAACGGAGCACGTGGTCTTTTGTTGTTCCATAGGAATTTGTTAAGCATCCCCTGGAGTTTCTTCAACATACCTAGTGGTGGTGTTAGGGGAAACATCTGAAACAGGTAGAGTATTCTAGGGAGGATGGTCATCTTAATGGCGGCCAGCCTACCAAACCATGCTAAATTAAGGCAGGACCAGTCCGAGAGGGACTTAGTGACCTGTTCCTTTAGCACAGAGTAATTCAAGGAGAGCGTTCTGGGCAGGGTCGGGGCAAGACGTATACCAAGGTACGTGATGTCCGAATGTGTCCATTGAAACTCAAAGTCCCTCCGTAGAACTACTACGTCAGCGGACGGGATCAAAATGTTGAGGATTTGAGATTTAGAAAAGTTGACTTTGAACCCCGCCGCCGTATGAAAAGCATGCAGCACTGCCGACAAATACCGTAAGGAGGAGCAGGGATCCTGCAACGCCAGGATGACGTCATCTGCGTATAGGCTTATTTTATGCACGTCAGCTCCAAAACGGATACCCGATATATCGGGGTGAGACCTGACACGCTGGGCAAAAGGCTCCATATAAAGCGCAAAAAGAAGCGGCGAAAGGGGACACCCTTGCCGTGTCCTCCTAGTGATGGAGAAAGGGGCCGATTTGCGTTCATTAACCCTTACCACCGCTGTGGGAGCTGCATAAAGGCACTGGACCCAGCGCAAAAAGTTGTCACCCATGCCAAACGCTCTCGGCACCGCAAAAAGGAAGCCCCAGTCTACACGGTCAAATGCTTTCTCCGCGTCAATAGACAGCAGAAAAGCCTGTGTCTTAGAGCGATGTACCAGGTCAAGCAGATGTAACCTCTTAGAGTTGTCCCCCCCCTGTCTGGTGGAGATAAAACCCGCCTGATCAGGGTCAATCACGCCATCCAACAGAGGACTAAGCCGCGCTGCAAGTATCCCTGCGAACAGTTTAGCATCTATGTTAAGGAGCGAGATCGGCCTATAAGAGCCGCATTCGGTAGGGTCCTTCCCGGGTTTAAGAATGACTGTGATGTCCGCCTCTGACATGGAGGGAGTGACCGATCCAGTGTCAAGGAAGGAGTTGAAGAGCCGTGTTTAAAATGGGGCCAGTTCCCTACAGAAAGTCTTATAAAAAATGGCGGAGAAACTGTCGGGTCCGGGCGATTTATCCAACTTGAGCCTGGAGATGGCAGAGATTACCTCCTCCATGTGAATCTCTGCATCCAGCACCTCAGCCGATTCAGGGAGGATTGGTGTGATGTCGGCCTTTGCAAGGTATTGTGTTATATCTTCAGGGGACGCACCCTCCCTCGTGTACAGAGAGTGATAAAAATGGCGGAAGGAATTAACAATGTCCGCATCGTTGGTGTGGGGTGTCGCTCGATGATCCTTAATTTCGGTGACGGCATAAACCTGGGCCCGTGCACACAACCTGTGTGCCAGCATCTTACCCCCTTTGTCCCCGCATAAGTAAAATTTGTGTCGCAGGCGCAGTAGGATATAAGCTGCTCTGTCTAGGTCCAGGTGTTTGAGCATGCGTCTCTTTGTTTCTAGCTCTCTCCACACCCTAGGTGCACCCGTCCTTTTAGGTACCGCTTCTAGGCCTCGCACTTCCCCCTCAAGTTCCTCTCGCTTCTCCCTGCGCAACCTGGAGTATGTAGCCGCAAGGGCTATGAAATCCCCTCTGACCCTAACTTCAGGGCCTCCCATATTGACGCAAGCGCAGTGTCCTCTACCATATTTTCAGCTAAGTAGTGAGTGATTGTGTCCCGGATCTTCGTGACCACCGAATGAGAGTGCAACATAGAATCCCTAAGCCGCCTGCCGGCTGAAGGTGGCCGGGCGCCAGTCAGGGAGAACTTCACTGATATGAGAGCGTGGTCGGAGAGGGAGCGTGGTGTAATGTCTGCTTCGGAGAGGTGCTGTAAAATGGCCGTCGTGGCCAGAAAGTGATCTAAACGCGCATACGTCTTGTGTGCAGCAGAATAATAGGTAAAGTCACGCTCTTGGGGATGTTGTACACGCCACACATCGTGAAACCCACCTTCATCAAGCCATTGCTTCACCCACCGTGTCCAGGCGCCTGCTTGGGACGTCCTGTGTTCTGACCTATCTAACCCCCCCATCCATCACAAGATTAAAGTCCCCTCCCACCAAGATTAGCGCGTCAGGGGACGCCATAACTTGCGCCAGGGCAGTGCGTTGGAACGGTTCTTGCTGGGCATTTGGGGCGTATAGAGATCCTATCGTAAAAGTTGTGTCCCCCCCACTGAACACGCACTGCTAGGAACCTCCCTCTAATATCTACCACTTGGGCCAAGATCTTACAGTGTACTCGACAGCTAAACAGCAGCGCCGCACCATTTTTCTTGTTCGGGCCCCAGGACCAGAGCTGTAGCAAGAAGATGGGTTTCTTGTAAAAGGCACACATCACTGTCCGCACTCTCAAGAAGGGACAAAACTGCAGCTCGCTTCACAGGATTATTGAGTCCGCGAACGTTAAGGCTCACCACCTTAAATTCCCTAGGCATTGTACACTACATAGGGGGGAGGGCTATTGCACCGGTCTCAGCTAGAATCAAACAGTATAACACACTCAAGACCAGGAGATCGGATCTGTCCCCTGCATTCCCCTTTTGACAGCTTGACGTAACGCTCGGCACCTCATCCTCACCATGGCGGGGGGAGAACGTCTTCATCATAGCCCCATCTAAAAACCCTCTGTAGCTGACGCGGAGTCCCTCCCCGACCCTCCCATTCCCCCCCCCCCAGCAACAAGCAACAAAAACCCCACAACTTAAACATAATTGAACAAAGAGAAAGCAACAAACGACAGTTCGTAAGATAGGCCCCAAAGGCAAGGGGACATGGCACCAGTCAATATTCTTCCAGTTCCTGATCCAGGACTCCCTCACGGGCAAGGACATAAATCCCAAGTGTTACCTCATAGGGCCAGCCCCCTCCGACGCCTGCCATCAGCCCACTCAGGGCCTCACGTGCCTACATCTCCATCTGCCGGCGCTGCTTCAGTCACCAGAGCCACAGAAGCCACCGCAGCTCCTCTCTCCTTCAGACTTGCGGACAAGTCGGGCTTCCTTGCAGGCGCTGGCCCGCCCACTCTCTGCCGGCCCGCCCACTCTCTGCCAGTCCGCCGAGCGTCGCCGCCTTCTGGTAGAAGAATTGCCACTGCCGGACGGTGAGTCAGGCCGTTCCAAGCCTAAAATGTCCAAGGCCACTTCCAGGGACCGTACTTGGACCAGCTTATTCTGCCATCTGAAGATGAGCCGGAACGGGTGCCCCCAGGAGTAGGGCACATTTTGCTCTCGTAGGTGGTTGGTGACGGGCTTGAATTCTCGTTTTTTCAACAGTGTAGAAGCCGCTAGGTCCTGAAATAGCAAGGGCGGTGATCCCGGAACTGAAGGGGATTAAAGATGCGTGCTTTACGGAGGATCCCCCGCTCTTTCAACTGAAAATCATGCACGCAAACCAATGTATGAGGAGGGGGGGCTTTGGGACCCCGCGGCAAACCAACTCGGTGCACTCGGTCCATTCAAATTTCTTGTAGGTCTTCTTCATTGAGGACGTGCCTGAAAAGGGCCTCTACATACTCCCTCAAGTCCGCCCCCTCTCCTTTCCAGGGCACTGCTCGGATCCTAATGTTGTTGCGTTGGGACCTATTCTCCAAGTCCTCGCATGAGCTTGTAGGTCCAGGTTCTGCTCTGTCAGACGAATCACGTCTTGCTGAAGCCGATGGATGTCCTCCGCCGTCCCCAAGTCATGCTTCTCTAGCGTCGCGACACGCTCCCCCACTCCATCGACGTCTCTCCTCACCTCGCGCAGGTCAGATGCCAGTTGGGAGCGCAGTTCCGATATATCTTCCTTTATGGCCGCAAAGAGCTCAATCATAAAGGCCTTGGTTGCGGGCTCCTCATTCTCGCCCCGCCGTAGGGATGTATCCCACACCGGAGAAGCAGGCTGCGCCGCCCCCTTCGGGGTCCTATCTTTCACAGGCTTATCTTTCCTCTGTCTAGTTGTCGCCATCCTAATGTACTCCTAGGCCTGACGCCACAGCACAGGGGGAGACGGGGGAGGGCACCACACAGTCCAATGTCGCCTTGCTCACCACATGAGAATGCCGAAATCCACTGTTAGGCCTCACCTGGCCGACTGCGCACACTTCAACTCTTGCGTACCATACAGCTTCCCCGACTGTACGTGCGTGTCAGGTGGGAGGCACTCAATAAGCGGCGAGAAGATCCGGGACTTATTCTGACCCACTGGACCGTCAGCGTAGTGCTACCTCCACACTCAGTTCATGTCATGCGGCCTGCTGTACCTGGGGGATGGTCGGGGGGTCGACACCTCACTCTCTGCCCCAAGCACCGGTCAAGCACCATCCACCGTGTCGCGGACCGCCAGTCACAGCCTCCCCTGCGGCCGCTCAGCTCCGTAGTTGGGCCTCGGTGAGGCCGGGCAAGCTCCCCTTCCTCGGACGCTAGGCCTCACTAGGCTGCACACCACTCCGACGCAGGCCGATGCCAGTCGCCCACTTCCAGGCCTCCCAGTCGCTTTCGTGTCCCTCTAACAAGGGGGGTCAGGGCTCCCCCCCCCCGCGGCTCCCGCGCTCGTAGCAACCTTCTCCCTGCCACTCCCGCAGTCGGCAATCCCCACCGCTCCTCACCAGTGACCGCCGGTGTCAGCAGCAGCTCGTACAGGGGACCACGGAGCACGTCCCTCTCCAGGCTCCAAGCAGGCAAAGACGCCCCGCCCTCAGGCAGGCAGCCCCGCCGGACTCTTCCGCTCCGGACCCGGCACCCGCTCCCGGTGCCGCACACTCCTGGGCCCGCAGGGCGTCACTACAGAACCCCACAGCGGGGACATGTCCAGTGCTCGGCGGCCAACGGCGCCTCTTCCGCCAGCCCTCGACAGGGCCTTAGTGCTCTGCCAGGTTGTAGGGCAGTGTCACAGCTCCGATCGCTGCCTCGATCTTGCTCTTTCTTGCCGCCAGACCTCACGCTGAGACCCAGGCGCCGTCCGAGTGTAGGCCTCACCACAGGCCGCGGCGAATCGCCACCTCAAGCAAAAATGGAGCCCCCAATCAGCTCAGGATCGTCACAGGATACCAGGCAGCTTAGATTCATGGGCGAATGGGCCCCGAAGAGGGTGCTTTACAAGGCAATGTGAGTCGTGGCGCCGGAGGGACTGAAAACCACGTCCTACTCCGCCGCCATCTTGGCCACGCCCCCCAAATAGTACCTTTTAAATATGCGGGATGCCACTGACCTCATGGTCAGTTATGGGTGACCCTGGGACTGATGATAGCTAAGTGCTACATACCGCATCTATGGAGAGCCGACCAGTCACCACAACTGGAGGACAAGAAGCAAGACATGAACTGGTGCATGCTGGCAGAGAGGGTGGTCTTTGAGAGCAAGGGCTGCCCAAATAAATGGACCAAGATATGGGGAAAGTGGAATATTCACCTTGGAGGTCTATGTGCCTCCAGTGGAAATGCAGGTGGTGATGTAATAGGCTCTGATTGTCTAAGACTTGAGGTTGCCTTGTGAGGCTTGGGAGTGAAGGGGGGGGGGGTGCTGTGGAGGCCCAAGGGTTGGTGGGAAACTGATTTTGTCTTTATTTATTTTTTAAGTTGATTTTATTGCATTTTTCCGAAAGAAAACAAATGCCACAACACATACAGTACATGTTGTGTCAACTGAGTGCTGACATGTAAAATGAAATACAAAATAACAGTGGTTCATAAAACAATAGTAAGCAAATAAAAATGCTGGTACATACATTGATAGATATTAGTAGATCCATTTGTCATAACCAGATAGCTGACATCGCATCGATTTTTGCAATTAAGTGCACCTGTCAGTGAGTTCAGGGTGGAGCAACAAGTCAGAGCTGAGTGGCTGCCAAATGTTCTTTGGCCGAGAGGTGCCAGGCAATAGGGACGCGTAGATATCGCTGGTGGTGTCGCAGTACATTAGGTCTCTTAGCCAAGCCTTCACCGTTGGTAGCACGGACCCGCCCAATTGCAGCAAAGCTTTGAATCCCAGCCCCCAGAGGTCGAACATACCCCAGCAGCGCAAGCAGCGGGGAGGTAGTCAGCTCAGCCTCAACCATCAATGTCAAGTGTCCAAACAGCCTCCCAGAATGCTAGTACAGGGGGGCAATTCCACGCTAAGTGAACAAAATCGCATTTGCCATCGCACACCTCTGACAATTGCCTGGCTTTGTACAATCCATTTTTGCAAGAGGTGTGGGGATGACATAGACCCTATGTATGTATTTAAAGTGAAGGAGTTTGTGCGGACGCAAGCAGACAGCAAGCACATGCTAAATCCTGTCTTGCCTGCAACTTTGCTTTTTAATGTTTTAAACTTTTATTATGTGTGGAGCTTTATTCTCAGCTGTGTCAGCTACTTGTACTTGCCTCTTGCCTTTGGGACTCTGCTCCCTGGTAGCGCGTATTCGTGCTCTCGCCAGTGCCCCGGTCCGCAGCGGGTTTTCCCGTTTGATGTGGAGGGTGCCGGCGGATATTCAGACTCCTTTCCGGTTGGTTGGGTGGCAGAGCCAGGAGGTCAGCGCACTAGTCTACAGTGACTATTTAAATAGCATGGCCTGCTCGTCACGCAGCAGACGCACGCAGCAGGGGCTTTGCCGGCGCGCAAGCCCATCTGTGCCAGTCCGCTCCAAGACAGCGCCGTGCGCCAGAGATGCTGCCCTTTTTCCACCTGACCAGCGGGGACGGATTAGATACACCAGAGAAGAACTCCTAGACCTTCGGTCGGTAAGGGCTCCATGCCATCACACTATGGACCCTGAAATCCTATTTAAGAAACAGCACCATGTATGCACATTATCTAGTACCTTTGTGATGCAGGCGTGTTTTGGGAGCATTCCCAGTAATATTGAGGTAACCAGGCCCCCTTCTAAAGAGCAGATAGTGCAAGGCTATCTCATTAACGCAAGATCCCTGATTAAGAACAAGGTGGCCTTCATTAAGGAAGCCAATTTGAGTCTTCATCACTGAGACATGGGCCACAGATTCTTCAGGTCCCGATCTCGTAGACGTTGTCATTTCTGGGTACAGCCTTGTCAGACTGGATAGGGTAGGCAGGCAGGGTGGGGGTTTGGGCATTCCCCACAGAGAGACTACGGTCTGCGTACAAATTTGTTGACCGCACCCCCTGACCTCTACCAGGCTCTCTACTTTTCAATAAATATGCATCCCACGGAAAGCTTCTCTGGTGTCCTATGTTATCAGCAACCAGGTTCCAGGGCATCCTTCAGCCAGGATTTCAGTAGTCGTTTAGAACCCTACCTCAAAAGATCCAATCTTACTCTCCTGGGGGAATTTAATTTCCTTCTAGATAAGACACTGTGTAAGGATACTCAAATTCTTGTGAAAACCATGAGTTGCTATGGTTTCACACAGCTGGTTAAGAGTCCCACCCATATGGCTGGGCATATCCTAGATGGGGTCTTTTCTAATGGCCCTCGAATTATGGTGGGAGAACCTATTCCCCTCTCCTGGTCTGATCATTTTGCCATCCCTTTTGACTTGCGTATCTCGGCATCAGGGACGGGTCTCTCTGGTAACAGGAATTTGGAGGAAAGAAGCAACTTCAGCCTCATAAGAAAGGAGTCGCTCACTAATCCCCTCAATAACTTTTAGCCCACTGGGCACCATGATGCTAATCTGCCAGCAGCTGAACTATCGCATCAACTGTCTGTAGCAATGGACACACTGGTGCCAGTGAGCAAGTATTATTCAGCAAGAAGAAAACCCTAATCTCCCTGGTTCTCTGCCAGAATTAGAAAGATGAGACAGGTGTGCCGTAAACAGGAGAGGCTGTCGCGCACTGACTTAGAGCTGCTGAGTAGGGAATTGCATAACCAGTGTTTGAAAGAGTATAAAGTGGCTATTATGGAGGAAAAGGGACTATACCATTCAAAGATCACAGAATCAATTAAATCCTCTAGGGATCTTTCTAATGTCATCAATTCTCTTAACCCCCCCCCCCCCCCGTCACAGATTCTTCAGAATTTTCTCAGGAGTTCTGTGATAAAATATCCAATTTCTTTCAAACTAAAATCACAGACATTTATTCCTTGCTGGAGCTTCCAACTCTAATGTGGGGTCGCATGTTCAGTCTACCTTCCTTCCAAGCGAAGGTGCATTTACGGAGGAGACTCCCAGTCAACTCACAATCCCTTGTATGGTCACCAGATGTTACAGATTGGGTTCTAGAAGGAGTCAAATCTGGCTCCCAGTTAGATCCTTGCCCCCTTAAGGTGCTAAAAATTGGTTGTGAGATCATTATTCCCCAACTTACTGCTGTTTGAATGTAGCCATCTCAGAGGGACAGTATCCTTTCTTGTGGAAGACTGCAGTGGTTAAGCCACTTTTGAAGAAGACTTCTCTGGACCCTACAGAATTGAAAAATGATCGTCCAATTTCATTACTACTTGTCCCAGCTAAGATCATGGAAATTTAGTTAAACTCTCACCTCAGTGCCTACCTAAAGGATCACCAACTACTTGATGGTTTACAACATGGGTTCAGAAGCCATCACAGTACGGAAACAGCATGGATTGCCGTATTTAACAATATCCGTACTCAAGTGGACGCAGGGCACACCGCTTTGCTTGTCTTACTTGACCTCACCGCAGCTTTTGATATCCTATCTTCTCTGAGGCTGGTTGAACATCTCAGACAGATAGGGATCGGGGCCTTCTTGCTTCCTTTCTCAGTGATCGGGCACAGACAGTGAAATTCCGCCTATTCTACTCGGCCTCTAATCCCCTGTCGTGAGCCCAACACTTTTTAATATCTATGTTGCCCCACTGGCTAAGGTTGTGAGATCCTATGGGTTGGAGGTGTTGTCCTTTGCGAACGACACCCAAATAATGGTGCCCATCACTCACAGTATAGTGGATTCTGCCCTTAATTTTAGGAATTGTATGCAGACAGTCTCCTCCTGAATGGTGGAAAACTTCATGAAATTGAATGGTGGGAAGACTGAGGTCCTGATCTTCTGCAGTAAACTGGACAATTGGTCCAGTGATTGGTGGCCGGACACGCTTGGTGTCTGTCCCTGTATCCCATGGGAAAAATCTAGGGGCAATAGTGGACAACTCACTCTCCCTGAGCCTGCAGGTCAGCAGGATATTGTCCACCTGTTTTGGGATTATCAGTATCCTCAGACAAATTTCCCATTTTCTTCCTTATGACTCACGTAAGCAGGCTGTTATTGCCTTGGTAATGTCCAGATAGGACTATTGTAATGCCCTTTATTTGGGCATTAATAAAGGCCTGGTGCGACATCTTCAGCTGGTGCAGAATGCTGCGGCCAGGCTGGTGATGAGCCTACCGAAATACCACTCAGTCTCAGCCTCCATTATGACGCTGCACTGGCTTCCTCTGGACCGTAGGATCCTCTTCAAAACACTGTGCCCAACTCATAATGCCTATTATGGATCAGGCCCTGATGGTATTAAGGCAATTTTTCATTGTTATGCTTCCAGCAGACAGCTCCAGTCCGCAGATACAAATCTGTTAACAGTACCGAGGTTTAAAAAGGCAAAATGGTGAGGTAGAGCTTTCTCTATTGCTTCTGCTAAGTTGTGGAACTCCCTCCCGGAAGAGCTTTCTAGTCAGGTGTCACATCCTCTCTTCCGTAAAGCCTTGAAGACCTGGCTTTTAACATAGATTTCCGTTTGAGCATGCCATCTTGTCTGCACATCAGTTCCGCATAGCGCCTTGACGCCCTTGAGCAAAGTTTAGCGCTTTATAAGTTCAATATTCCTTCATTCATTCATTGTAGTTATTAGATACATAACGAATCTGCCCACAACAATACACCCACGTCTTGTCTGTGAAAGGGTGTCCTAAGTCCCCCTCCCAAGCCGGCCGCACCCTCCCACCCACTTCCTGATGGAGTGGCTGTGCGAGATGATACAGTCTGGAGACTATGTGTTTGCTGTCAGGCAACGTGATTATTTTAGAGATGGAGGAAACTCGGGGCTTCACCGTCAATGGCCGTATTGCAGCAGCCAGCGAAGCACGAGTCCTATGCACAATAATTTGGTCTAAAATGGATATGTCGCGGCCCTCTATCAAATCTGTAACAGAGCTCATCTGGCTGCCCGAAACACATCTCCAATGGTTCAAAGCGGACAGCGGGAAAGCGCATGCTGTGTCAGGGTTTCAGTGGTCTGGGACAACCATGGGTTATAAAGAACTAGAAAATGTGGGGAGTACAAATAGTCGACTTTCAGATATTTACGAAGTCGCTCCCAAGCCCAGCATGTGGTTTGTAATGTATGAATCTCCGCTGGGGTTCTCGGGAGACCACGCGGGAGAATAGTGGAAAGAGGACAAGGGCGGGCCTGCGAATTTTCGGGCTTCAGGAATTGTAATCGTGCATCTGAGTGGTAACAAAAATAAGCATAGTGCGACTAGATAGTATAGGTAAAAGTCAGGCACTCCGAAACCCCTCCTTGCAAAGGACTGAATGAGCATCTGCTACCCCACCCGAGCCTGACCCCCAGCCCAAATCGATCGTATCTGCATGCTTCGAATGGTATTAAAAAAGTTGCTGTGAGTGGAATGGGAATATTTAAAAACAGGTATAAGAACCGGGACAGAACAACCATCTTAATAATCGCAATCCTGCCAGCGATCGATAATGGGATCGCTATCAGCGTTCTATCTGCGCCGCAAGACAATCTATGGCTGGGCCACAATTAGGGTGGATGACTTCTGATTCTGTGCTGAGATACCTGTGTGGGTCATCGCACCAGCACAGGGGTAAGCCCAGCGTGAATGGAAGGGTAGCGTCCGTCAAGGGAAAAACCTCATATATAGTCCAATTGATAACTAGACAAGAAAAAACGCCAAATCGCACCACATTCCGAATAATTGGGGAGATATTAGTAGCAGGCTCCCGCAAGAATAAAAGAATATCATCCGCATTTAAGGAAGCCAGGAGAGGGCTCGATGAAATCCCAGCCCCCGTTGAAGGTGTTGCTCCTGAGGGTGACGCACCAGCAGGTCCATCGCAATGATAAATAGTAGGGGCGAGAGCGGACACCCCTGTCTGGTGCCGTGTGGCAGGGTGAATTGTTCCGAGAGTTCCTCATTGACTCTGAGTTGAGCGACAGGGTTAGCATAAGGAAGTCGTATAAGGGCACACAAATTATTTGGGAAGCCCAATTTGCTGAGCACTGCGTGGAGGAAAGCCCACTCCAAAGAGTCAAGCTCTTTTTCGGCATCAAACAATATTGCGGCAGCAGGGAGAGCCGGTTCAACTTGGTTAATACCCGCAAATAGCTTGCGCAGATTAACCGAGGTCGATCAATTCGGGACAAAGCCCGATTGAAGGGGGGAGATGATTTCACCGATTAAGAGTGATATGCGCGTCGCAAGTACCTTCTCCAATATCTTGTCATCTTGGTTTATAAGCAATAGAGGCCTCTATGAAGCACATCTATCAGGTGATTTCGCTGATTTGAGGAGCAGAGTTACAATAGCTTCTCACATAGTAGGAGGGACTTCCAGAAGATGCGGGACTAATAGTGTTTTGTATGTTTTATGAAAGAGGCCTGCAAGACCATCCATGCCAGGGGCACTGGAGCCATCCAGGCTGTCAATGGCATCGGCTATCTCATCCGCGCCAATAGGCGAAGCCAAAAATTATCGCTGCCTCTCCTCAATCCACACCATAGCAATCTCCTCTAAATAATCGGAGATGGCCACGCCAGTCGGTGAGGAGCATGTAGTGTATAGACCAGTGTAATATGACAAGAAGGTGGAAAGAATGTCAGCGCTCTGTGTAACAGAGGTGCTGTCCTCTGCTTGGATGTGAGTGATGTACACAGTGTGCTGTCGAGGGGAAGCCAGTCGGGCCAGGGTGCGCCCCGGTCTCTCTCCCTCTCCGTATACACAAGCGCATGCATCTTTGCCCAAATATGCGCTCTTGCGAGCGGCAAGTTCCTGAATGTCTCCTAATAGCTTTGTGCGTTGATGCAATAGGGAAGGAGCGGCCAGCGCCCGGGCATACAAATCCCACAGTGCCTGCTCAGTAGTGTCGAGGTCCCAACGGATGGCGCACAGAACCCCAGCCTGCTTGGCTATACCAACTCCCTGAAGAACTATAGAAATGATCCCTGAAAGTATAGTCTTATACCAACTCCCTGAATGTATACTTGGAAGGCCTCCCTCAAAGTGGCGTAGCGAGGCACAGAACCCAAATCGGTCCGAAAATATTTGGCGATTGCATCCTGCACCTCACTCATAAAAACAGTATCCAGCAGAGCGTCACCTGGGAAGCGCCAAGATCTACAGGGACATGCAATGTTAGGTAACGCCATTGATAGTAGTACTGGTGAATGGTCTACAGGGTACAGGGCAAATAGTTTGACTCTTGCATTGTGATCAGGAGGTCTGGGGTTATGTACCACTGGTCTATGTGAGACCATGTACCGTGTGGCACAGAATAGAAAGAGAAACCCTTGACAGCAGGATGCCGATGTCACCAGGCATCGGCCAATAAGTGTGTTTGCAGTAAAGTTTCATGTTCTTCTATAGAACACAGTTTTGTGACATGACCTGTGCCTGTAGTGTCTGAAGCGGGCTGCAGTGTGAGGTTAAAGTCACCCCCAAATATGATGGAGTTAATTGGCATGCCAGAAATATGTGTGGAGATATTAGCAAAGAAGCCACATGCGTCCACGTTCGGGGCGTACACATTGATTAGGAATAACTGCTTTGTGCCCAAGCACCCTGCTACCAACAAATACCTTCCCTTGGGATCCCCAGTCACTGTTTGGGTCACAGAGGGCAAATTTTTATGAATCAGGACACAGACTCCATGGTAATAAGTGCTGTAGCTAACGAAAAACCTATCGGTGCCCCAGGCAGCGGCAAATCAAATCGTTGTCCGAGGTCGGGCGTAGTGAATCTCTTGAAGGAAGGCTATATGTATTTGTGTCTAGCTACCTGCATCCCCTTACATGGGTTCGATAGACCACTTATGTTCCATGTCATGCATTGCAGCTCCAACTCCCCCACTCCTCTCCCTGGGACACCTACAACCGTAGTAGTAGCATGTGGACTAAAGTACCCATGTGTGTGGGGCAAAGCAGCCAGCTAGTGCATAGAATAGTGTCCTGCAAGTTACAAACAAACTTCAAACCATACAACATGAACTCCCAGTCCACAACCCCCCTGCCACATTGGATAACCACCCAATCTGTGTCCGGTGAATCCCAAAATATCATAATTCACAAAAAAGCGAAGAAAAGAGGTTAGGAGATCTCCAAGGGGGGAAGCAACACCCCGAGCAGGCCACTGAGATTAACATCAATGGTACGCAAAATATATGTAACTGCATTTGGCAAAGAGAAGGACAGCAGTTTTTACATTCTTAATAATAGAGAAGAAAAAAGGGAGAGAAAAAATTATTAGGTCCCATCAGCCTCCAAAATGGCTATGAGTCTCTGCTTGTTGGACCTGCAGCACCTGTGAAAAGCTCGCCAGTCTGGTTTTAGCGCAACAGCAGGGAGTAGAGAGTTTATTTTCCTGGGGAAGAGCCTCTATTCGACTTGTGACGTCTCCAGAACTCAGCTGCATCTTCAGGTGTATCAAAAATGGAGGTTTTGCCATTAATCTGAATGCGGAGGCGCGCCCGGTATAACATAGCAAAGCAAATATTTTCTCCTTTCAGAGTTCGCTTGATATCCTGGAATTTACACATGGCCTCCTGCTCTACCAGCGTAAAGTCATGATAAAGTGACAGCGACATCCACAGAAACTGCAGGTCTTCCACCTCCCTGACCTTGCACAAGGTGATGTCCCAGTTGTGATAGTTGAGTAGCCGCGCAATAATAAGGCCCGGGGAAGCACCAGGAGCAGATCTGGGGGCCAGCATTCTGTGGACTTGCTGCACTGCAAATGTGGTTGAAAAATTGTCCCTGCCGAGGAGCTCAACCAGAAGCCGTTCCACATATGTCTCCATGGGGCCTGTGTTTGTAGACTCGGCCACACCAGCTGTCCGGAGATTGTTGCGGTGTGACCTTGCCTCAAAGTCCTCGGCCTTCGCCGCCGTTGTTTTGAGGAGGCGCTCTGTGCGGTCAAGACATTTGTCAATAACTGTTTGTGCATCCTCCATCTCTGAGATGAGCTTCTCTGCTGTATCAATGCTGGCCTCGTGTTGTTCCAATCAGCCCTGCATAGTATCAAGACAGGCAACCAAATTGTCGAATCGCTCTTCAAAGGCTTTGAAGCCCGCGCGTAATTCTGCTATTATGGCCGCTGCGACCTCCACAGGGGGTTGTTCAGAGTCTGGGGGGTCCACACATGTGGCCTCATCGCCGCCTTCCTGTCTGGAGGGTTTGGTGGCCTCAATAGAGAGCTGCTGCTGTCTAGGATCCCCACCACCTATATTGGATATAGGAGAGGACCGGGAGTCACTGCATCCCACCCATGCAGAGAGTAGGCAGGCCGTGCCGCAATGGCGTTAAAGCAATCTTCAGGCCGCAGGATTTCTCATTCTCCCAGTAGACAAAGATGGCATGCAAAGCAGCAAGCCCCGTGGTGCCACAGCCGCCACGGCTCACTTTCCAGGGTCAGCCACACAGCTTCCCCGTGACGGACTCCACACTGCATAGCCCACCACTGGACAATCACAGGCAGGGCTTTGACATCGCCACCGAAAGCATTACAGCGGACGGGGAGTCAGCGTGTTCATTGGGCCTAGGGTCAAGCATGAAACTCACCGCTGCGGCCTTGGATGTCCAAAAGCTCGAGGGTCCGCTGCTACATCCCGGTAGGCCTCAAAGCCCCGGCCTCGATTTTTCTGGCAACTGCATCTCACAGCAGTAGCCCTGCCCTCAGGCTTGCCCATGACCCCTGACGTTGCGGGGCCTCCGAGGGCCGCGTCAGGCTGCCGTCATCGCAGGGCCGCTCACAAGAGACATAAACAACAGAGGAAGATGCCTATACTGATACGATATTTGAAGCAAAAATGGTGACAACGTATAGACAACAGTTCAATACATTTGTGTGCTATTTAATAGTCGTTTATTCAAAAATATTTCACAAAAATTTAGAAATTTGGAGAACAAGTCATACAAATTTTTATGACAATAATGAAAATGAAGACACTGGAATGAACTAAAACATCACGCATACCATCATTCATAAATCCTCAGTCATATCACAATGAACCAAACTCACATTCATTCATTCAAACATGTACTCAAAACGAACTGATGAATAAATTCACCAATAAGTGGAGTACTTGGTCTGCCAGAAGATCAAAAGCAATAAATATAATTCATGAAAATACAGCATATCTCATTCAGTTGAATAACAAAATCTAGCCATATATAACACAATTTAGGCGTATTATTGCCAATGCAAAAGCAGAAACAAATGAGCAAAAGAGCAAAACCAGCAGACCCATCGGCCTACGCGTTTCGAATCCCTATGGATCCTGGGATTCTCCTCAGGGCCAATCAACTCTGTAAAGAGAAACAAGAAACCATGTATCTAGCACCTACAATCAAAAACCAAAAAAGCACTACTACACCATAAAGGTAACACTTCACCTTACCAGTAAACTTGGCAAGTAAGAGACGGTTATGAGCAGGAGCTCCTACAAGCAAAATGGAGAAAATAGAAGAGAAAAATAGGATTTTTTTTTGTGAGTGTACCCATAAAATTGCCTTCTATATATAGGATGCATTGGGAATCACTGGCGGCTTACCTCAGTAAAGTCCACCGTGTATTCAGAGGTTGACAGGATATTCAATAAAAAAAGCACTGGTCCCATGAGCGTAAAGGTGACCTGACAAAAAACATAAAGGGGCAATTAACGCACAATGCTAGAAAATATCTGTAGCCACAACAACAAGCCTTATATACGATCAACAGAGAGTCAGGTAGTGAAACTAGGAAGTCTCTTACCACAGATTGCCAAGTGGTGAGTCCGGCCTTGGTGATACTATTGAATCTGGAGCCGGATGGGTGGGGATCAATTTGTCAGGCTAGAAAGAGCACAAACGGGCAATAAGAGTGAGCTTAAAAGCACAGCCACGGGTCCGGTTTACATTATCTAGATGAGCGGATGCATCTACCGTATAATTCTCGATCCAGGGCAAAGGTGGGAAGTCGTGTCTCATAATGAATCCAGACCGGGGGATGCTACAGGCAATGTGCGTGCGCACACGCTTAGGATGCTGGGTAATGTAGTCCGGGCAAGGCGCATGCGTGGAGCACTCCAAATGATCGGCTACATCTCTGAATCCATAATTGTTTAAACAACCATGGTTTGGGGGTCAACATAAAGAACCAGTTAGTGGCTCATAAAGATCCATAAATACTGAATACATAAAATATATATAATCCTTACAGATCGTTTGAATAAACACCATTAGAATTCTGGGAGATGTAGTCCAACTAAGTACATGTGCACAAGAGTGCTCAGGGTCTAGGTGCAAGCAGGAAAATATATTGCAAGCAAAAGAACATATAGTGTAATGATCACTCATTTAGGTGTGGGGTATGATTCCCAGAGCACAAGGGATTCATTTGTAAGTGGGATAAGATCAGGGACATTACACTCCTGTAAGCGCAAGTCTGTGAAGCTGTAAGACTCTTGGGTTGGAAAGGACCATAAGAAATTGCAGGTAATGGTGCTCAAATGGGGAGTGTGAAAAAACTGGCACTCCGCTTAGCACAAATCCGTGAGGCTCAATCGCTCCTGAATGTGGGAAGACAATGAGCAGTCGTGGTTAATGGTGCTCAAATGGGAAGTGTATTACAAGCAGGCATCCAATGCTAGGGTACTAGGAGCAACGTTAAACAACTACTGATGCCGGGCTTCTTAGAACGGACAAATAAACAGGCACGACTAACTACAATTTATAAATTTCAGATAACTCGTTAAGACCTGACACGGCCGTGTCAAATTTAACAATCAAATGGGCCTCTCTTCGAGATAATTTCAACTCTAAATCCCCTCCACGGGGGTCTCTTTCAACTTTAGAGATGACTGTCCATTTGAGATCATTGACTAGGTGATTATGTCTTATCCAGTGGTTGACCAGGGGTGCAGTCTCAACTTTATTCTTAATTCGCAATTTGTGTTGAGTGATTCTCTGGCGTATTTCTTGGTTGGTTTTGCCGATGTAAAGGTGTCCACACCGGCATACTACTCCATAGATAACATATTTAGATTTGCAGTTACTAAAGGAATTGTGTTTCCCCTGTGTTGAAAAAGTTAACCTTCCATGGTGAGATCACAGCAAACACAAGTCCCGCATTTGTGGTGGCCGACAATGGGGGTCAAGCCCATTAGATGTCTTAGAGTTGGTTGCAGCTCTTTGGGGGCTGCTGCCCTTACAACATAGTTGGAAATACTGCTTTCTTTTTTGAATGCAAACAAGGGTGGTGACTGTAAGCTGGTATCCAAGTTCTTCACTAAATGCCAATTTTGTCCAATGAATTTCTTCAACTTATTAGAATTGGGACGGAATGTCGTAACACAAACTTGTCTTTTTGACTGTGTTTTACTTTTGCGTTCTAGTAAGCATTCCCGTGGAGTCCATCTTGCTCTTTTCATGGTGTTTTTGACTAATTTTTTGGGGTAACCTCGTTCGCACAGTTTAGTTACCAAATTTCCAGCATGTAAGTTGTACTCTTCATTAAAGGAACAATTCCTGCGAATGCGCAAAAATTGGCCATACGGCAAATTTTCTTTTAAACTTCTAGGGTGATTACTAGAAAATAGTAAGGCCTTATTTCTGTCCGTTGGTTTGGTATAAAGTGTAGTCACCAACTTGCCTTCAGCAGGGTATACCTCAGCATCCAGGAAATATATTTTGTTGGCTGAATATGAGATGCTAAACTGAATGTCCGCTGTTCTAGAGTTCAACCAATCGTGGAAGAGTTTAAGTTTTTCTACTCCACCTGTCCAGACCAAAAACACGTCATCAATGAAACGTAGCCACGTTCCAATAAATTCTGCAAATGGATTATTATTGTGGACATAGGTGTCTTCATACAGTGACATAAAAAGTACAGCCAGCTCTGGGGCAAAAGGGCACCCCATCGCCACTCCTTTGATTTGGAAAAAGAACTCCTTTCCAAAACAAAAGTAGTTCTTTTTTACGGCAAAAGATGCCAAATCAACCAGAAATTGGGTTGGCACCTGTACTGGTCTAGTTCTTTTGTCTAGGAAAAGAGAGAGCACTGCCTTGTCTTGGGGAATTTGGGTATAAAGGGAAGTCACGTCCAGTGTGACTAACAGATCCTTCCCTTTATTAAAAAGGACATCATCCAACTTATTAATAATGTCGGTCGTATCTTGAAGGTAAGAGACCACCAGATTCATAAATTCTTTCAAGAAGCAATCTACATATTTTGCAATTGGTTCGAGCAGTGATTCACAGCCCGCCACAATAGGTCTTCCGGGCGAGTTTGTTTGATTTTTATGAATCTTGGGCAAGATGTAAAACATTGGGATCTTGGGGTGTTTATTTTGTAGAAAGTCAAATTCTTTGGGACCTAGGAAGCCCAGTTCGAAACCTTCCTTTATGATTGAAAAAAGGTGATTCTGGAGTTCAGCAGTGGGATCTTTAGGAATTTTGCGGTAGCAGGCAGGGTCATTAAGCTGTCTCATGACCTCGGCGGTATACTCTATGGTATCCCAAACTACTATAGATCCCCCTTTATCCGCCTGCTTTATCGTAACTGATGGATCATTTCTTAGGGATATCAAGGCATTTGTTTGTTCTTTAGAGGTGTTGAATTTTACAAACTTTTTTTGTTTTTCCATGTCTGAAATGGCAGACAGAACTGTCTTTTCAAATAAAATGATTTCTTTCTGTATTTTACTGCCTGGGGGGAAAAAAGTAGAGTTTTTTACGTAGCCCTGTAACTTCAGACGATGTTATGGCAGGACAATTGGCAAAAAACATGGGTAATCTTAATTTCCGGCAGAATTCAATAAATTCTGTTTTCATTTTTACAAAATCAGTTTTTTTGGATGGCACAAATGATAATCCTTTGGCAAGAATACTTTCCTCTGCTTCAGTTAATGTTCTTTTTGACAAATTGAAGATGGGGACACCGCTAGTTTTTGTAGTGCTGTCTGCGGGTGGTCATCTCCCGTGGCTGGGTGTATCTTACTCTTGCCCTTGATCTGGGCTGGCCTCTCCCTAAAAAAGAGCTTGGTGTTGAGCCCTGGGGTTGTTGTTGTTGATTCCATATGCGATTTTGGTTAGGTCTACTATTGCTGTTATCACTTTCACCCCCCGAGGAGGATGATGTATCCGAAAAGGTGATGAATTGGTTACGCGATCTACCGCGATTATCCGATAAGTATCTTCGTGAATCTGATTTAGTATATAAATCCGCCTGTAAGAAAGGGTAAACGTTTTCTAAAGAGAAATTCTTTTTATCCTTTTCAAATTGATTTGTTTTTTGCGTGATGATATAGTCCTTAAATTCCAAAAACAACCAAGAAATACGCCAGAGATAATCACCTAGTCAATGATCTCAAATGGACAGTCATCTCTAAAGTTGAAAGAGACCTCCGTGGAGGGGATTTAGAGTTGAAATTATCTTGAAGAGAGGCCCTTTTGATCGTTAAATTTGACACGGCCGTGTCAGGTCTTAACGAGTTATCTGAAATTTATAAATTGTAGTTAGTCGTGCCTGTTTATTTGTCCGTTCTAACAAGCCCGGCATCAGTAGTTGTTTAACGTTGCTCCTCGTACCCTAGCATTGGATGCCTGCTTGTAATACACTTCCCATTCGAGCACCATTAACCACGACTGCTCATTGTCTTCCCCCATTCAGGAGCGATTGAGCCACATGGATTTGTGCTAAGCGGAGTGCCGGTTTTTTCACACTCCCCATTTGAGCACCATTACCTGCAATTTCTTAGGGTCCTTTCCAACCCAAGAGTCTACCAGCTACACGGACTTGCGCTTACAGGAGTGTAATGTCCCTGATCTTTTCCCACTTACGAATGAATCCCTTGTGCTCTGGGAATCATACCCCACACCTAAATGGGTGATCATTACACTATATATTTTTTTGCTTGCAATATATTTTCCTGCTTGCACCTAGACCCTGAGCACTCTTGTGCACATGCACTTAGTTGGACTACATCTCCCAGAATTCTAATGGTGTTTATTCAAACGATCTGTAAGGATTATATATATTTTATGTATTCAGTATTTATGGACCTTTATGAGCCACTAACTGGTTCTTTATGTTGACCCCCAAACCATGGTGTTTAAGCAATTATGGATTCAGAGATGTAGCCGATAATTTGGAGTGCTCCACGCATGCGCCTTGCCCGGACTACATTACCCAGCATCCTAAGCGTGTGCGCACGCACATTGCCTGTAGCGTCCCCCGGTCTGGATTCATTACGAGACACGGCTTCCCACCTTTGCGCTGGATCGAGAATTATACGGTAGATGCATCCGCTCATCTAGATAATGTAAACCGGACCCGTGGCTGTGCTTTTAAGCTCACTCTTATTGCCCGTTTGTGCTCTTTCTAGCCTGACGAATTGATCCCCGCCCATCCGGCTCCAGATTTAATAGTATCACCAAGGCCGGACTCACCACTTGCCGATCTGTGGTAAGAGACTTCCTAGTTTCACTATCTGACTCTCTGTTGATCGTATATAAGGCTTGTTGTTGTGGCTACAGATATTTTCTAGCATTGTGCGTCAATTGCCCCTTCATGTTTTTTGTCAGGTCACCTTTACGCTCATGGGACGAGTGCTTTTTTTATTGAATATCTTTTCAACCTCTGAATACACGGTGGACTTTACTGAGGTAAGCCGCCAGTGATTCCCAATGCATCCTATATATAGAAGGCAATTTTATGGGTACACTCACAAAACTTTTTTCCCTATTTTTCTCTTCTATTTTCTTCATTTTGCTTGTAGGAGCTCCTGCACGTCTCTTACTTGCCAAGTTTACTGGTAAGGTGAAGTGTTACCTTTATGGTGTAGTAAAGCTTTTTTGGTTTTTGATTGTAGGTGCTAGATACATGGTTTCTTGTTTCTCTTTACAGAGTTGATTGGCCCTGAGGAGAATCCCAGGATCCATAGGGATTCGAAACACGTAGGCGATGGGTCTGCTGATTTTGCCCTTTTGCTAATTTGTTTCTGCTTTTGCATTGGCAATAATACACCTAAATTGTGTTATATATGGCTAGATTTTGTTATTCAACTGAATGAGATATGGTGTATTTTCATGAATAATATTTATTGCTTTTGATCTTCTGGTAGACCAAGTACTCCACTTATTGGTGCATTTATTCATCAGTTCGTTTTGAGTACATGTTTGAATGAATGAATGTGAGTTTGGTTGATTGTGATATGACTGAGGATTTATGAATGATGGTATGCGTGATGTTTTAGTTCATTGCCGTGTCTTCATTTTCATTATTGTCATAAAAATTTGTATGACTTGTTCTCCAAATTTCTAAATTTTTGTGAACTATTTTTGAATAAACAGCTATTAAATAGCACACAAATGTATTGAACTGTTGTCTATACATTGTCACAATTTTTGCTTCAAATATCGTATCAGTATTGGCATCTTCCGCTGTTGTTTATGATTCTAGGCTCAGCCTTACTGATTAGAGCCAGCCCTCCTTTTGTTAATAGCTCACGAGAGACAGCGGCACCCTCACCAGCTCCGTCACTCTCCGCACATGCCTTAGATCCTCCGGAGGTTGTGGCGGCACACAATGTCACAGATCGCCGCGATGGGTCATGTTGGACCTGGCCCTTTTTTGGCACGTTCACCCCAAAACCTTTTGCTTTTTCCTGGCCTATTTCTGTAACCTGGTGTTGGTGATTTTAGGTCTCTGCGCACTTTTTCACTGTGGTACAGTGTAAAGTGCGTGAGCTCTCTGTGTATGTGTGAGAGTGACCTGCCCTCCCATAGGAATGCATGGGGAATATGTGTGACCATGGTAGTTCCTGATGTGTGGGGAGTGCGGGGTCGAGGTTGGTATGTGCGAACTTGTGATATTGAAGGCTGCGTAATGATGTATGCGGCATGAATGTGTCTAGTGTGGAAGTGCCACTTCTAGACATGGGTGTGCGTGTGTAGTGAGTGTGCTGGCACGTGATTGGCTGGAGCCTGGCTCCAAGAGTCTGGATGGGTCTGCCCAGTGGTTAGTGTTGAGATTAGTGGCTGATGGGAGGGGAGGGGTGCACCTGGGTCCTGAATAGGGCTTGGATTTCCCCACACAATGCTAGCTCCGCCCCCTGTGGTGCGACTGATGACCCTAGCCTGACTACTGAATGGGAGGGGTGGCTGAGCTCATCAAAGGGGCTCCCAAACCAGCTGCACCTGGTTTGTCCCCCACCCTGCACCTTTAGACAGAGGAATACACTGTATAAAAAGGGGCTGTGTCCCCTTACAAAATGTTCTTGTTTTTGCAACTTGAAACTACCAGGGGGGTGCTGCTGCTGTGGTCCAGGGGAAGGCTTGCCTCCCTGGGCCCTGCCCAGCCCCTGGATGCCCTGAAGGACTATTGGGGACCCCTCTGCCTTTCCTGAGAGGATGGGGGACTTTGCTTTGCCCTGGAAGCCCTGTCCTGTGTGGCTGGGACCCTTCATGCTATAGGGGTCATTTCTGGGGGCCTGTTGGTGCTATCAATGCCCCCAGTGCCTTGAGAGCGTTTTATTTCTAATTTCTGGGCAGAGCGCTGTGGTTTTCCCTAGGAGGGAAGCGCTCCTGCCCTTTGTGCCCCCGAGTGAGTCTTTGGTGCTCTACTGTGGATTAGCAGGTGCCTACCCTGCATTGCGCCTGATTCGCGTTATATTTTAATTTAAGGGTGCCACCCCGTTTATTTAATTAATTAACGGGTGCCCACCCTGTTTCTGCTTTTATTTTATTCCACGAGGGTGCCCACCCCTCATTGTCCGCTGTTTAAATCACCGCCGCAGCACCGGCATTGAGGACGCCGGCAAACAGGAAGGCAGGCGATGTTTTGCCTGACGGCGGGCGGGACTTCCGTTTTTGCTAGGAAAGTCTTGCGCCAGCCGCCGGCACCAGGGAAGAGAAGGAGGAAGTCCAGCGAGGTGGCCATTGCGGGGCTCCCGGGAGCCAGGGAGAGCCCCACAGCTATGGTGAGCAGAGGCGGAGGGGGCACGAGGCTACCCCCACCACGGGCGAAGAAAAGAAACAGCAGTGCGATGCTGCTGCCCCGCCAGAGACGTGCTGCCGCCTGCCAGAAGGAGCCCCGCCGGAGGAGAGCAGCCGGTAAGTGAAGACTGGCTGGGGGGCTCCGGGTGTGTGTGGAACCGTGTGGATCAGGCACTGCATTGGGTGCATTTAGGGCGGCCCCGGGTGGCAGCGGGCCGCCCCACCGTTCTATTGAGAAAGCTACAGAGCTAGAGGGCTCCAACGATGCACGCAGTGCCAGGGGGCATGTAGGGCGGCCCCGGATGGCAGTGGGCCGCCCCAGCGTTGTGCTGGCATCTCCTGGGCCCGAAGGCTCCACGATGGCCCATAATTGTTTTAAAGAGTCCCTGTGAGGTGCTGGCGAGGGCCATGTTTATTTGAAAGGCCCCAAAAGTGTCCGTGCTGAGCCTGTGGCTCCAACTCGTGGCATGCACTTTTCTGTACAAGAGCCAGTGTGCTCCAACGCCCCTCTGCTGGTTCAGAGCCTGTGTGGCTCCATCCCCATTTTTGGCGCAGTTTTGCTCCTGAGGGCTAGCGAGAGCCCATGCCGCAGTTTTACTGATTTCCCAGCTGCCCAGCAATTAGTGGGCAGCTGCAGCGTTTAGGCGCCAAGGGAGAGAGAGTCCCTGTGTGGGACAGGAGATGGCACAGAGGTGCCAGGTCTTTCACAGCTGCGCAGCACTTAGTGCCAGCTGCAGCTTTTAGGCCCTTGTGATTGTCCTCAGCTGCCCAGCAATTGGTGGGCAGCTGCAACGTTTAGGTTTGCCTGACTGGCGCTGCGTGGCATCGCGCCCTGACATTCTGGAGACAGGGCATTTGAGCCCTTCTTGAGATGGCCAGTTGGCCAGTGGGGCTGGTATGTGGGTAGGGCGCAAGGCCCTAATGTGATTTTATTTTGGCCCAATGTGATTATCTATTATATATGTGATGGTAATTGCCTAATGTGATTTGTGTGCTAGAATAAGGGGGTGCTAGGAAATGTAATGCATTTAGTATGTTTTACGCACCCTGTATTGATACCTCTAGAGATGGTTTTACCTATGGAGGTTTATGTCAGTGAGATTATGTTTCACTGTGAGTTATGCCCCTAAATGTGATTTATTCTTAGGAGGCAGAGTCTAATGTGTTTAGACTAGTGAGAGATTGCCTACTGTAGTTATACTGTTTAGGCCTAACAATGATTGCTGTGTAATGTGCTTTGCCTTTATGCTTGTGTATTCTTCTAAATGTGCTCATGCTTAGAAGTTTGCTTTGCCTAGTATAGTTTATACTAGAGAGGTTATGTGTCCATGCGTGATCTAGGCCTATGGTTATTAGTATTGCGTAGTGTGTACCTACCTTCACCAGTGGTTACTGGTGGTGTTCTACAATTGTCAGTTTGTGTTAGTTATTCTAAGTGACAGTTCTACTAAGTGCTGATTCTGACAGTGGCCCACGAGGCCCTGTCCTGGTGTAAATAATCCCTTGTTAATATTGCCCGTGCCAGTTGGCACAATGTATATTGTGTGATGACTATCTGATGTGTTTTGACAATACAAAAGTTATTTTTATATAACCTTGTGTGGAGTTCCTTTTGTGGTGTGCCTAGGATGTTGTTGCTGTTGTGTGCATGCGCAAATGCTTTACACATTGCCTCCGGGATAAGCCTGTCTGCTCGTGCCAAGCTAACAAGGGGGTGAGCAGGGGTTATCTTGGCTTGTGACCCCCTTGCCCTGACTAGAATGGTGGTTTCTGCCTGGCTTTGGCGTAAGCCTTAGCCAACCAGAAATCCCAGTTCTAACAGGTCGCAGCTAGGTAGCTAAGAAAACGTGGACTCAGGAGCTCCGTCTTGGTGCTTGGTCAGGCCAGGCCCCTCGGAATACTGATTTTGTCTGACGGTGTCTCTGTGCTATAATGCATTTCAACTTGTGTTTCTATGTATTTGCGTGCCCTAAATTAAATAAAAAGTTTTCTAAAAAAAAGAAAAGAACAGACAGCACCTGGAATAAGATCTCAATCTGACATCATGGGTCTTTGACTGAATTACAATAGTTAACAAGCAAAAAGTTAAACTGACTAGACAAAACAACTCACAGGATCTGGATCTTCCTGTTATTCGTAGGAATGGGTAGGGAAACAGCCATTACAACGCAACTTTCACAATGCACTACCATAACAACGAAACTTTTACAACGCAGGATCCATTACAATGCATGCCATTACAACTCTTGCAATTACAACGCAGATGCCATTACAACGCATGCCATTACAACGTAAGTATGGGTAAGTATTTAATTTAATTTTAACCCCTACACTATCCAACACTTACCCTACTATTACACCCCCTGGAGTTAGAATAGTAATTTTAACCCCTACACTATCCAACACTTACCCTACTATTACACCCCTCTGGAGTTAGAATAGTAATTTTAACCCCTACACTATCCAACATTTACACTACAATTACATTCCCATTAATTAAAATAAAAATAAATACTTACCCATACTTACGTTGTAATGGCATTCGTTGTAATAGCATCTGAGTTGTAATGGCATGCGTTGTAATGGCATGCGTTGTAATGGATCCTGCGTTGTAAAAGTTTCGTTGTAATGGTATGCGTTGTGAATGTATGCGTTGTAACGTCATACATTCATTGGGGATAACCTTGAAATTCATAAAGATATGAACAATGGTAGCTAAAGTTCTCTGGCACTGTGAAACAGTGACTGGAATGGAGAAAAACACCACTCAAAACCATCCCCTATAATGGGCTCCCAGGTTCCTTGGAACATAATCACTTCAAACTGGTGGAAAAATTGGCATCCAGTAACTTGGATCTGACAGCAGCGATATACCAACAAAGAAGCCTTAGTGTACAGTCCTGCTTGGGCATTACAATACTGGAGGAAGAGAGTACAGTTAAAAGTGAAATTCTCCCCGTATCTGGATTCGAGGGTGTAGAGTTTGTGAGTCAGTCCTTATTGTCCAAATACTGACAGGGGAGAAATCTATCAGAAGTGGGGATAGGAGGTTTCTCAGTCACCCGTACCGTTGGAGGGGGCTATGTCCTGGGCCCTGATTGTAAGTGTCTATAGAAGAAGCCAAGTGGGAGAATATGTATATCCTCCTCCAAAGGGTGCTGCTTGTTAGTGCTTTCTACCAGATGCCTGGCCAGGCTACGGTATTTGCAGTTAATTGCCACACAACCACCCTTCAAGTGTCTACAGGGACCACCCGTACGACCGGTCTCACAAACAGTATATCAGTGTATCCTTTAATGTTAAATTTAGAGTTACAGCACAGTCAGTGACATATTTTGTTTTTCAACTGGAGTGTGGTCTCCTTGGTGTTGGAGGTTAAGTGCGGGACCCATTTCATAATGGCGACATAGGGACAACAGTCTGGGGTAAATTAAGGCAGGGCAAACTCTTATCTGTCTGGACACCCCACACTTTCTCTCGGTCAGAAACCATCAGGTACATATTATTATAGTCCCCCGGGGCACTCACCTCCATTTGAAAGAGCCAAGTTGTTTCCAGCAGATGGCGTAGGCCGCAGAAGAATGTCAACATCTTCTTGTGGGGTGTGATGAATTAATCGAACATTGTTTGCGGAGGAAGCCTTACCACACCTACATGGGAATCAGAAGAAACTGGTGTAACTGGGAGGGTTGATCCTGAGTGGAGGTATCAACATGGTACTAAAAGATGGCTTGATTAAAGCTGAAACTGCAGTTTTTAACTTGAGTAATCTGTATACTAGAGGAGCAATACCCTGAACTAAAACAGACTTAAACTTGTCCAAGATGAGATCCCAATCAGGGGTTGATACATTACAAACAATCTGTTGGTCCCCAGGCAAATCATGCTTTTTTGAGTTGAGAGAATACAATTTGCCATAATTAGTATTAGTGGTTCGCTGCTTTCTTTTTGCTAGAGGGGTGCAGTCACTGCCATTTGAAGTGTATATGCCGTTATTCACTGCCGGTGGTTACGGATCAAAGGGCAGAGTACTGGTGGAGACAATTGGGACCGAATGATCAGGGCATAATTGGAGATTAGGTGGTAATAAAGTAGGGGAGCTGAAGCCCTTTCCCGCAACCAGGGATAACCGCCTCTCTACCACAACATTTTCCTTAGAGATCGCAGGGGTTAGGTCGGTGTCCAAAGTGATACCATTGGATGGCTTTTACTTGGGGTCCTTATCTATGGTCAGTTTACGCTTCCCCATGCTGCCCACTTGTCTTAGCCCAACAGTTAGATTTTTTGTCTTGGGATGCAATACCAATAATTAATGGACACTTTGACGGGTGAAGACGGGCCCAGTCTTCACCCAGGCGCATTCTGCACTGCGGGAGGGAAACAGGCCTATCAGAAAGAAACCCATATTGATAGATTCCTTACCTTAGAATTACCCCCAGGCGTCAGGCTTGGGGTACCGCTGCGTGTCGGTAGGTGGCATTGTACGGCTCCGCGTCCATGACTGGCGTCGTGGTTGCCGAGATGATGTCGCGGGCGCTACTTAGACGCCTCCCACGGGCGCTGACGTCATTTCTTTCTTTTTCCACGCAAGCATGCGCAGATCTGGGAAGAGCAGGAACCCCTAGTCAATTTTTGACAGATTTTTTTAAGCTTTTTGTCACCACTTTTTCATTGAGTCTTCGACTCCTAAGGTGCAGTTAGGATGCCCGGTTTTAAGTCCTTTGAGGACTGTCACCGTATGATGTCGCTGACCCAGTCGTGCCCCAACTGCCGGGCCATGGCGGTGAAAACTTACGGGAGGGGTCCCGAAAGTTGCTGGAAGTCCGGCAGTCGGCTCCGCGCCGCTCGAGGTCCTGGTCCCAGGGGAGGTCGAGGGACCGCACGCGGAGTCATCACCATCGGTCTTCGGGATCAAAGTCTTCCCACTCGGGGTCAGGTAAGACGAAGCACAAGAAGTTGAAGAAACATCATCGTTCTCAGACTTCCCCTAGCCGGTCGCGCGATGCGGCTGAGAGTGCGGGTGGTACCTCCCCGCGGCTCCGGCAGAACCTATGCAGTCGCTGCCGGCCTACCTGCCCTTTCCGGGTTTGTCGGCGACCCCGGCCCAGATACAGGAATTCCTGTCGGCCCGCCTCGCTTCTTTGGGCCGTCGGGTCCCGTCAGTGCGCCATCGGGTCCCGCGGTCCTGAGTGGGGGTCCTCGCTTTTCACCGCCAGTGGCCCTAGCGTCACCATCGGCCCCGGTGCTGCAAGACCCCCTTGGATCCATTTCTGTATCCCGGTCGATGCCGGTTGACCCTGTAACACGCCTACCAACGTCAACCCCACTTCCGACGTCACTCACTCCTCTAGACGACATCGGCCCAGTTTTCAGCCCTGTGGTGGACACGGAGTCGGCCCGGCGTCGCTCGATGCCATTTTTTACGCCGCTCAGGGATTTCTATCCCCATGTCCCTACTCCTTAGTTTCACCCTGTACACCAGCCTGAGGAGGAAAGGGAGGACTGGAAGGGGTCTGAGGACCCGCTCGCAACTGCTTACGAGTCTGAACAGGACTGGGCAGAGGAGTTGGGGGATGCCAGTGGTCTGGATACCTCACCAGACTTTGGCATGCTGTCTCCTCCTGCAGTGGCTACGGAGGAGGGACGCTAGTTATGCCGTGGGGTTGCGTAGGGGGGGCCGAGGCCCTACACCTCGAGCTCCCTACTGTGGTTGTCAGGACTAACCTCCTGACGGGAGTACTTCGGCCAGCAGCTACTTCTGCGGAGCCGCTGCTTCCTTTCAACAAAGCCCTTTCTGACGTTCTTTTGGGCACTTGGTCCAGGCCCACCACAGGGGCTCCTGTGGATAGGAACGTGGCCCGACACCATCGCCCGACTCCGGGTCACCCCATTTTCCTCTCCCAACACCCCACCGCTGAGAGCTTGGTTGTCCAAGCCTCTGCTTCCCCAACTGCCTTCCCATCCGCACTCCCAGATAGGGAATCCAAGAAACTGGATCAGTTCGGAAAGAAGATTTTTTCTTCCGCCAGTTCTGCGCTGCGGTCCGTGAACATCGCATGCCTCTTGGGCCGTTATTCTCACTCTATGTGGGTACGGTGGCACAAGTGGTGCCTCAGAGTCCGGAGGAGGCCTGGGCAGCTCTCTCCCAGGCTGTTGCAGAGGGGAGAGACGCAACTAAGTACATGATTTGTTGTGGCCTAGACACCGCTGACTCTCTGGGCAGATCGATTGCAACGACGGTGGCGGTCCGTCGCCACGCCTGGTTGAGGACCACTGGATTCTCGGGGGATGTCCAAAACACACTTATGGACATGCTCTTTGATGGCCGTCGCCTCTTTGGCGACAAAGCAGACCACGCGTTGGAGCGGTTTAAGGACTAACGGGCTACGGCCAAGTCATTGGGGCTCTCTGCAGCTCGCCCTTCTCCGCAGGCTACTTTTCACTCCTTTCGTGGCACCAGAAGGGGCGCCTGCAGCGTTCACAACAGAGTCACAAGCCTGCGCAGCAACCACCACAGTGCGGACACGGGTTCTGCCGTGGCGGACCAAGGGGCCAGCGGGCGGGTCAATCCACCTCCTCCCGGCCCCCACTGCCTCCAAACCTTCCTAGTCTGAACTTTCAGGCCCATCAGACGCCAGTGGGCGGCAGGCTTTGCCATCACCTCCCCCACTGGGGCACCATCACTTCGGACAGATGGGTTTTAGAAATAGTCAGAATGGGCTACTCCCTCCCCTTCGAGACTACCCCTCCAGCCATGCCACCTCAATATCACTACATGTCGGGGGATCACTTGGTGTTTCTTCAGCAGGAAGTTGCGGCCCTCTTGACCAAGGGGGCCATTGAGTTCATTCTGACGCCAGAAGTAGGTCGTGTTCCTATTTCCACTACTTTCTGGTGCCAAATAAGGACAAGGGCCTGCGTCCTATCTTAGATCTCCGGAACGTAAATCGCTTCCTCCGCAACGAGAAGTTCAAGATGCTCACTTTGGCTCAAGTTTTGTCTGCTATCGACCCACAAGACTGAATGGTAGCGCTGGACTTGCAGGATGCTTACTTCCACATCCCAGTCCTGCGGGCCCACCGGCGTTTCCTGCGGTTCATGATAGGCCACGAGCATTTTCAGGTTACCTTGCTCCCCTATGGCCCATACCATACCGTGCCCCTCGGGTGTTCACGAAAGTGATGGCGGTGGTCGCAGCTCATCTGCGCAGATCAGAGATTTCAATCTTCTCCTATCTCGACGACTGGTTTTTGAAGGCGGGCTTGCCCCAGACAGTCGTCTCCTACCTCCAGACTACGGACGACCTCCTTCATTTGCTGGGGTTCTCCATCAATGTGCCGAAGTCGCACCTGATTCCCTCTCAGAAGCTCCTCTTCGTCAGAGCGGTTCTGGACACAATGCAGTTTTGGGTCTTTCCTCCCAAACAGTGAGTCCGAGATATTCGGGCTCTGATTACCATCTTTCGGTCCTTAT
Organism: Lissotriton helveticus; assembly: GCF_964261635.1. Lineage (NCBI taxonomy): Eukaryota > Metazoa > Chordata > Amphibia > Caudata > Salamandridae > Lissotriton > Lissotriton helveticus. Next base: position 800,434,002 of record NC_136069.1, read on the forward strand.
CCCGGCTTTCAGTCAGAGTGACCCTGAGGCTGCTGGGCCTCAAGGCCTCCTGCATCCTGCTGATCAATCATGCCCGATGGCATAGGCGGGCTCTGCAGCGGGACCTGAAGTTCCAGTGGGCGCAGCATCACAGGAACCTGTCCGATCACTTCCAGGTGTCAGAGGGTACTGCACAACAACCGCAGTGGTGGCTCATGGACCGGCATTGGGTCGACGGCAGACCCCTCGCCCAACCCCAACCGGAGATCACAGTAGTGACGGATGCGTCCCTCCTGGGATGGGGCGGCCACATGAGAGAGGCGGAGATCAGAGGCCTCTGGTCTCCGTCCGAGTCCAAGCTCCACATCAAGCTTCTGGAGCTTCGGGTGATCTGACTTGCACTGAAGTCATTCCTTCCCTCTGTCAAGGGGAGAGTAGTGCAGGTGTTCACCAACAACACAACCGCCATGTGGTACTGCAACAAACAGGGTGGGATGGGGTCATGGACCCTTTATCAGAAGGCCCTGTGCCTCTGGACATGGCTGGAACATCAGGGCATTTTCCTGGTGGTTCAACACCTGGCAGTTTCTCTGAACGCCAGAGCGGACGAACTCAGCCACAAGTGCATGATGGCTCACGAATGGCGTCTTCACTCGGACGTGGCGCAAGGTCTCTCTTCGGCAGTGGGAAGAGCCACAGAAGAGAACGCGCAATGTCAGCAGTTCTGCGCATTGGAATTTCCAAGGCGGCACTCCCTCGGCGATGCTTTTCGTCGTGAGTGGAGTTGCGGTCTGTTGTATGCCTTTCCGCCTATACCACTTCTACCCAGAGTGCTAAAGAAGATCCGGCTCGACCGGGCCCAAGTTATTCTTGTGGCCCCAGACTTGGCCCGAAGAGTTTGGTATCCCGAATTACTCAGTATGAGCATCAATCCTCTGATCAAACTGCCTCTTCAGGAGGACCTTCTGTAGCAGCAGCAGGGGACGGTCCTCAACCCAAAGCTGTCCAGCCTCCACCTCTTTGCATGGAGTTTGAGCGGCGGCAGTTAATTCTTTTCGACTTGCCTCCTGAAGTTTGTGATGTCATTCTGGCAGCCAGGCGTCCCTCCACTAAGGTGGTATACGCCTGCAGGTGAAACAAATGTGTGGCATGGTGCACAGCAAAGGCTGTGGATCCCCTTTCTGCTCCTCTTTCTGAAGTCCTTTTGTTCCTTCTCTCTTTAGCCCGGCAGGGCTCTGCTCTGGGCACTATCAAAGGTTATCTTTCTGTTATTTCAGCCTTTCTCAGACTTCCTGATCAAGACCCCTGTTGTCAATACATTTCTCAAAGGCATTACACACCTTTTCCCTCCTATTCCATTTGTGATGCCGCAGTGGGACTTGAATCTAGTTCTTACTTATCTCATGTGTGCTCCTTTCAAGCCCCTTCATAACTGTCCTCTCCGTCTCTTGACCTTGAAGACTGCCTTCCTGGTTGCCATCACCTCCACTAGGCCAGTGAGTGAGCTCCAGGCTCTTTCTTGTAAGCCTTCTTTTCTGTCGGTCCATCCGGACAAGCTTGTGCTCAGGCCCCGTCCTTCCTTTTTTCCAAAAGTTGTTACGGCCTTTCACATTGGGCAGACTATTACTTTGCCTACCTTCTTTTCGCCTCCGCATCCTTCCAGAGAGGGAGAGAGGCTCCACCATCTGGACCCAAAACGTGCGCTTTCCTTTTATCTCAACCGTACTCAGCAGTTCCGGGTGGATGACCAACTCTATGTTGGCTATGTTGGAACTAAGAAAGGTTGGGTGGTGCATAAGAGGACTATCTCCCGCTGGGTCGTGTTATATATCAAAGCCTGTTATTCTTTGGCTAAAAAGGAACCTCCGGTGGGACTGCATGCTTATCCCACTAGAGCGACTGCAGCCACTACTGCATTGGAATGTGGTGTCCCCCTGCAAGACATTTGTCAGGCAGCCACGTGGGCCTCGCTGCACACGTTTACTAAGCATTACTGCCTGGACAGCCAAGTCTGGAGAGACGGCTTCTTTGGCCGTTCTGTTCTCCGGGACTTTCTGGTGTGATCTTAGTTCGCAGACCCACCACCGGGGTTGGTATTGCTGGGGTATCCATTCTAAGGTAAGGAATCTATCACTAAGGGTTTCTTTCAGATGGACAAGTTACTTACCTTTGGTAACTATATATCTGTAAGAAGCATTAGTAGTGATAGATTTCTTACCGCACCACCCATCCTCCCCGTTCTGCTTACTGATTTCCAGGGTTAAGGTATCCCTTTCAGGGCCCTAGTTTCAATGCACCAGTGGTCAGTTTCTTGCATTGCTCTGCATTCCTGGCGCAGAAAGTCACGTACAGAACTGACGTTAGCTCGCGTTGGCGGCGTCTAAGTAGCGGCCGCGACGTCATCTCGGCGACCGCGACGCGCAGGGGTACTGCTGACGAAAAATTTCCGGACCCAGTTTGACGCCTGGGGGTAATTCTAAGGTAAGGAATCTATCACTACTAATGTTTCTTGAAGATATATTGTTACCGAAGGTAAGTAACTTGTCCTTTAAAGTGCCCGCTGGCTCACAGCGCTGCCTCCTCACTGCCTCCGGCACTCTGGTACTTGTACTTCGCCTATCCTGTGCTTTTAATGACAGTCCCGACTTTCAAATGCATCCCACGCTGCGGGAGGGAAACTGATTTTTTAAGGCACCAAGCTGGCTCTTAGCTGTCTCCCCCACCCCCTCACTGCCGCAGGTACTCCAGTACTTGTGGTCTGCCTCTCCTGGGCTTTAAATCACAGCTCCGACTTTCAAATGCATCCCATGTTGCGGGAGCGAAACAGGCCTATTAAAGCACCCAGCTGGCTCTCAGTGCTGCCTCCCGTCTCCTTACTGCCACAGGCACTCCGGTACTTGTAGTCTGCCTTTCATGGGCTTTTAATCACAGCCCGACTTTTAAATGCATCCCACCCTGTGGGAGGGAAATGGGCCTTTTAGAGCGCCTAGCCTCTCTCCCACCTCCTCACCACTGCAGGCACTCCTGTACTAGTAGTCCGCTTCTCCTGGGCTTTAAAGCACAGACCCAACTTTCAAATGCATCCCCTGCTGTTTGTAAATGTGACATTTGGAAACTGTAGAAAATGTAACTGATGCATTTTATGGAATCAATATAAACATAAAGTTAACTCTTCAGTTTAATTTTCTCCCATTTCAGAGTGTCGCCGTTACACACAGCAGGCATTTTGCTCCGAATGGCTAGTAGACATGGTGACATTGACATACTTATAACTGAAAAATAGAGCCATTATTTAAAGTGCAGGAAAATGTTCCACAGTCTGAACATTTATGCAGAACATTTCTCTACTCTTTCTCCCATTTAAAAAAAATTGTGGTATATTTGTGTTATACATGTAATAGTGCCACATATGGTGAAAGGTATGTCCTGTGCCACAAGTGCATATGCCACAGGCTCTCAGTCACCCATACACATATGTACAATTCATACGCACATGTTCATACATCCCCAAAGGCCACACTCTCACTGACACACAAGGCAACCCTGTCATAGTGACCCTAGTCAAAGCATTTTGTTCAAACCATAGTATCTGGCTGTATGGACAATAGCTTTAAATTCAATTAAGTTAATCGTGGGGGTGTCTGGTAACAATGTTCAAGGTGCTTAGCCTTCAGTAGCCCTCTCTGCATAAAAGATTAGAGAACCCTAAGGGATCAGTCGATCGTGAGCTACCATTCGCTTGCAGAAACCGTCAGAGTGGCTCCCAGCCTTGGGTTCATTTTTAACTAAGAACTGCCATAAGTGTTGCATTTTCCTTTTAAAGTAAAGGCTATGTTTATTTTACATTATTATCAGGCTGCAGATAGCAGATCCTGATAATGAGCAGTGCTCCACTCAGATTTATGACCCATGGGTGTCACAGAGGTTCAGAACTGAAGCACTGAGGTATTTAGTAACTCTTAACTTAATAAGTCAACTCTTCATTTTAATTTTCTTCCTTTTCAAAGTGTCATATTTACAAACAGCGGGCATTTTACTCCTAGTGGCTGGTAGACACAGTGCCATGTTTATAACTGAAAAATACAGTCATTTTTAGGTTTCGACCTGACGTAAGCAGCTCATCGCTGCTCTCGTCATAAGAGGCTTCTTGGAATCGATACGATTCCAGAAGCCGTGTCTCAGCTCCGCCTTCAGCTTTGATTCATGCACTTCGTTTGGCATCACAAATGATGCCAAAGGCAGTGCAATGATTACACCGAAGGCATGTCAATCCCTCCTTGTTGCCACCCTGTCTCCTTTAAGCCCCACCCAACGGGATTGGATCTCTCACTGGCGGCGTGATACTGTCTCCTTCATTAGCAGGGAGACACTCTTTCTTTTTCATTGTGAGTGCGGGCCGCAGCTTGAGCACTTGAGTCTCTCCCCGCTGCACACTCCGGAGTGATACCCCCATGCTGCGAGTGTGTTCACAGTGCACTAGTCCCACCCTGCCTTGCCCTCGTCTCTCCTCGGGGGTCTCCCCCCACCCTTTGGAGCACACAGGATCTCTTTGAGGCAGACCCTGAGGTGGGGTGTGTGGGGGCTCCTCTGTTAGTGTGGAGTAGTGGAAGGCAGCCAAGCTGACCCGGGCCTGGCCTGCTGCCCTTCTCCCCCACACTCATGGATGGCATTTCCCCCTCCCCCCATGGAGGTGGAGGGGGCGGATGTTGCCTCAGCTGGGGGTGGACATCCATCACAGACCAGCCAGTTTTTATTTGGTGGGGGGGGGCACCTTCAGCTGGACAAGTCATTAACGCTCCATCAGCACTTACTGACACTGGCTTACTGGCTGACACTGACTGACTGACACTGACTGACTGACACTGACTGAATGACAATGACTGAAACTGACTGACATTGACTGACTGACATTGACTGACTGACTGACACTGACTGACTGACACTGACTGACTGACACTGACTGACTAACACTGACTGACTGACACTGACTGAAACTCACTGACTGAAACTCACTGACTGACACTGTCTGACTGACACTGACTGACTGACTGACACTTTGTTAGGAGCTTATTTTCCCTCCATGTTAAATAATAGTAGATGTTTCAGCACCCCGGCAAATGTGCTGCATAGCTAAATACATATAAGGTCCCAAAGGCGAGACCGATTGCATTGCAAATGCTTGTTTTTAAATGAGAGAAATTTAAAGTGGAGAAAAATGTTTTATGAAACATTGTCTTAATGGTTTCCTGTACTTTGAATTCAGCCAATTAAGTCCTAATGTTTCATGAAGGAAGTGTCTTCACCTTAAATTCCTCACATTTAATCAAATGACTGTATTTTTCCTTTTATAAATATGGCACCATATCTACAGGCCACTGGGAATAATATGCCTGCTGTTTGTGGATGTATGATGATACAACACGATCATTTAGATCGTGGTACATTACATCGCTGGTTTTACAACGCAAGTCGTTACAAGTCTCGTACAACGACTTGCGCTGGAGGGCGCTGGACTTAGGAATAGTGTGATTTACTATTCCAACACCAGTCTACGTACAGTAGGGAAGGTGTTGGAATAGTAAATCACACTATTCCTTAGTCTTGAGCGCCCTCCAGTGCAAGTTGTTAAAATGAAGAGTTGACTTATTAAGTTAAGAGTTATTAAATACATCATTGCTTCAGTTCTGAACCTCTGTGACACTCATGGGTCATAAATCTGAGTGGAGCACTGCTCATTATCAGGATCTGCTATCTGTAGCCTGAAAATAATGTAAAATAAATCTAGCCTTTACTTTAAAAGGAAAATGCAACACTTATTGCAGTTCTTAGTTAAAAATGTAATAACTGCGATGTAAATGTATTGCAGTGTTTTGACAGCGTTGAAAAAGTTGTTTTCTCTGTTTGGATAGACTCTGAAAAAGGAAAAAATTAAAATGAGGAGTTTTATGTAATGCATATAAACATAAAGGCAGCTATTCAGGTGAATTTCCTCCCAATTCAAAGTGTCCCATTTACACACAGCAGGCGTCTTGCTCCCAGCGGCTGGTAGACACACTGCCATATTTATAACTGAAATATAGAGCCATTTCTTTTTTTAAAGGGGATACATTTAAGGTGCAGAAAAATGTTCCTTATTATTAATATTAAAATTTTTGCATAACATTTTTCTGCACTTTACATTTCTCCCATTTAAGAAGAATGGTTGTATGTTTGTGTTGTACATGTAATGGTGCCACATATGGCGAAAGGAATGTCCTGTGCCACATGTACTTACAACACAGTCTCTCAGTCACCCATGCACATATATCCCATTAATTCACACACATGTTCGCACATCCCCACAGACCATGCGCTCACTGACGCTCATGGCAGCCCTATTGTAGCACTCCTAGTCACAGTATTTTATTGAAGCCATAGTATCTGGCTCCATGCACATTAGGTTTAAAGTCAATGAGCTGGGCGAGGGGGTGTCTGGTAACAATGAGCGAGGTACTTGGCCTTAAGTAGCTCAGAAGGTTCTGAAGTAGCTTTCATTACAAAAAAGATTGGAGACTCTTGGTTTAGAAACATTAAAATTCATTGGAGTAAAGCTTTTAGCATCCAAATTACGAAATAGGCGATTTCTGCTTCAGTCATTCTGGGCCATAGTGGCCTGAAGTATGCAAACTTGAAAATCCATCATTATAAAATAATCTATAAACTATTTATTTATTATTTTATTTAGAGGTTTTCTATAGCTCTAGCCAGACCCAAAGGTATTGGATCGCTTTACAACATGAAGAAGAGGAGACAAAATACAGAACAGTGTCAAGGATGACAAATAGAGAAGAGTTCAAATTTTACAGTTCTGCTGAGTGTCAAAGGTGTGTCGATGAGGTAGAGAGGTCGAGGGATCCGAGTCGAAACCATGAGGTAAAGGGGTCAAGAGGTAGTCTCAAAGCCTAGAGGAGGCAAGTCTTGTGCTGTAATTTTCTCTTAGCGGTACCGACCCAGTGGTTGAGAGTTCGGGGAGAGAGTATGGGGTAGGTAGTGGTTGAGCGATGTCTGATGGCTGCCCGGTGGGGGCGTGATGTCAGGTGACTGCCTGGGGGAGGCGTGTGCGTCATGTGATTGCGTTCGGGAAGGCGCAGTTGAGGTAAAGGGTTTTTAGGAGGCTTTTGAATTTTGGAAAGGAGGGGGTGGTTCTGGTGACGACAGGGATGGCGTTCCAGATTTTCGGAGCGTTTCCTTGAAGTAATGAAATCTTCATTCTCAGGGAATACTTACTAATAGAAAAAAGAACTTGGCACAGCAGCTGAAATATGAAAAGACATCTTTATTAAATTTAATAAGTGAGCCCACGTCACACAGAAGCCGTAGCAACTGAATGAGGTAGTCTGAGGAATACAGAAAACAGAGGCCTGTTATATGCTTAGGGTTACAAACTTCAGCATACAAGTAAGGGGCAGTCCTAGCTTTTGCAAGCATGCAAAAAAATGCCTAACATGGACATGCAAGGTCCGCCAAACGACAAACCCATTTTACAGTTGTCCGGCCCATAATCAATCATTGAACAAACCCAACATTCTTCTTTAGACAAGCCGGACAAACCCATAATAAAAGGACCACAACCCATATCATAATCAGACCATAAAAGAAGGAACAGAAAGCAGGATAAGGGGTGTGTGTGTGTGTGTGCATACCAAACTCTACAATGTCCTGTGCTTTGATCCTCAATCTTGATCAGCTAAAGGGCAGGAACTGGTTTAACAAGGTCAGCTTCAGGCAACAGGGTCAGTTCAATCAGGTCAAACAGGAGTCAGCATGAACTCGAGCTAAGGTGTACATGTCCTCAAAAGACTAGTTTCAGCCACAATCATGGCCTATGTGAGGGCAACCACAAAATGGCTGCCATACACAAAATGGAACCCACGGGTTCAGAATTCACAGAACCTCAGACCCTCCTTTTGCCCTTACATAGGCAATCACTCAGTCTGTATCTGAATCGATGTCAATATTATCCGTTATTCCCTTCACTAAGGCATTATTACTCGAATTATCTTTAATGGAACGCAAGGGATAGACTTCGTTGACATAAATAAACATCGTCTGATATGCCCATACAGACCCATTGTAACTAAATGACAGAACCAAATAGGGAATACCTCTATCTGTAGTATGTGGCATAAGACCACACACCCAACAATTAGTGGTGTTCATTACTAACTGGTGTTGATGCAGAAGCTGTACAAAGGAATTATTAGTAAACTCTGACCTCCTAACCAGTTCATGTTGAGGTAAAATATGGAAAGAATGCGAAGAAGTAGTAATAGGAAGAGACATAGGTTGGGAGGTGGGTATAGATGTCAATTGGGTAGCAAAAACAATCCAACCCACAAAAGACAACGTCATGCCTAAAAATACTAGAAAACATGTTGTTAAGAACATATGGACAACAGGAGAAAGTAATGACCACTATTACAAACAAAATTATCATTTTCACAACACTAAGCAAAAGCAAATCCTAAAACTATCTAATAACATTTTAGGACTCCTATGCATTTCAGAAACTTATTATATATTCAGGTGAAACAGTGGCGATTCTTATTAATGCTCTCAGATGAAAAGGGATACTCTTCCACAGAGAATGGACTTTATTCCGCTTTTACTAAACAGAATACTACTTTAAAACAATACCAGCAAAACAGCAATCAGTTTCCTAGCATCCATTGTATGCAATCGCACGGGAAATACCCAGAGTCCGTCCAAGCCCCTCCGGCAGGCTTCTATTGTTCATCAAGTCCTCTTGTGTTGTTTTCTTCCGCATGGGCCTCTTCGTTCAGGCCTTTCATGAAAATGGTCCTTCTCATTATCCGTTGGAGTGCCCTCCTGGCAAACACTCACAGCTTATTTGACAGTCTCAATGTCTCAAGGCAGTGCACCAATATCTCTCCTCTGCGGGAGGCACTACAGATAGTGTGCTCTCCATTGATCATGGGCACAGATCATCTCATGCAGACCCAAGTACTATTAATCAGGAAAGAGCAACAGGCTTTCATACTCAGCAACACTTTCAGACTCCAACACTCGCTTTTCAGTGTCAGAGGATGCTCGGGCTGCTCTTCCATTTAATCATAGGTACCACAAGGTGCCTTTTTCCAATCCTGGATCCTCTGGTGCACTGCCTTTCCGTTGGAGCAAAGAAAAGGGGGGGGAGGGTGTGGCCAAAACTCAGGCCAAGGGGGCTCAATGGACTGCCTACTGTCAGAGGTTCCCAGCACATGACAGGTGAAAAACTAAAAACTTAAAATAACTGGAATCCTTCTCTTTCGCTCATTTGCACTGAAACTCTGGTTCTGTGGCAAAACCAGCTCCTCCTTCTTTTCTGATGTTCAACGCCTTCTGATGAAGCAAGTACAATACGTTGGAGATATCACTGATGACACGCTGGCGATCACTGTCTGGGTGCTGGGACTGTCACTGATGGGAATTAGCTTTTCATCAAAGGTCCGCAGGTTATTATGACTTAATCCCGCAGAACCTAGTGACGTAGGAAATGGGACACATTTGTTATTTTCCTTCAATTTAGTACAAAAACAGTTTGTTTTTAACAAGAGGATTGCCAGCAGGTGGCCTGCAATCTGCGAGGGAGTGGCCATACGCCATGAGACAATTCTGGTCTAGAACACACTGTCATTCTTATAGAATACAAAGACAAAGGCAATAAGCAAAACAGTGCCTCTAATTTCTTCAATTGGGTTTCCATGTGAGAGCATATCCTCTACCATCTAAGGGTAGATAACTATATGAGAATTTTATCTAAATGGATGTCCTCACACATAGTGACATCGTCTAATGGGGTAAACGCATTTTTTCTCTCAATGATTAAGTCTAGGTGTTCCTAAATTCCTTATCTAGAACATCTCAAAAGAATAATCGCATAATACAGATTATCAGGGACATGTAGATACCTCACTTTTAATAACTGTGCATCAAGTGCACTACGCAATACACAGGCTAATAATCAAAATGTGGAAACTTGTCTTATAATAGCATTGAGTCAGTTAACCAGTCCATCACTACCATGACGGTTAGATTGGAAAACATCGAGTTAGGCCTAAAGAAAATTCTTAAAAAACAGTCTAGTCATACAAAAGGGAATTATACATAATATAGGGGTTCCTAGTACATTACTGCAATCTGGAAGTGTGAACCTAAACAATACACCTATAATAATAAAACAGCTGACTGGTGAAAGGAATATGGAAAAGGGAAATGGGACTAGGTCACAGCTAAAATCCCCAAACGCTAGGCACGATGTGACATCGGTCAGGGGAGAAAAAGAAAAATCTATAGGAATAACAAGAAATTACTTGAGTGAACAAAAATCAAAAATAGTTCAGAAATGTTAGCTCTACCGCTGGCCGCTAAACCATATACGGTAATCTCAGCTAATGTTCCAGTTCCTTCTTCGGGGAAAAATGAAACCTCGTTTCCTTTATGGTACAAAGCCATACACTACTTAGGAAGCAGAACAAAACTGACTAATGTAATATAGAAATTAGGTCACCATGTACAAGAGTCACAAATCTATAATTTTATCCTTACGTCCAATCGGGATACATAAATGTAGGGCTGCCTGTTCCTTAAGGGGAGGGGCAGTACGTGACTAACAGCATGTGACACACTTTGATTCTGTATATCTCTTTTTTTATTTTCCTTCAAATACCATTAAAGCCAAATTTGACATACACTGATGAAGTGTTGTCTGTCTTTCTGTGAAATTTAGTGTCAAAGCAAATCTACCCAACTGTTTGCAGGATACACATCGTCATGTATATCCCTTCACAACACAGGTAAACTTGTAATAGTATCAAAAGCAACAACATAAACGCAAAACGCACATGTTAAGCCATCAGATATACTTGCTGTATATCAAGCACAAAAAACATAGACAAAACAATAGCATATGTAAATGAGCGGCGACGCACACACTTCAAGTCCTTAACTTTATGCACTGTGAACCTGCAGCCCAAAACTCAATATTTGGGCTTGCTTAATTTGTCAGGTTTAAAATCCTTACCCTCCTTATTGACAGTAGATCACCAATTAGTGGATATCTGCTGTCAAATACAACTTTTAGACACACAGAACCAGCAAGAACAATTCATGATAGAACCAAATACACAAACATGAAAAACGCATGGACATTTCTTTCCAAAGGAGTTACGCAAAAACACATCTCATTTCAACCAACCAAACTCACGTGTCTTGTCAGCCTTAAAATCACCCAGAACAATCCATGTATGATCTGTGGGCAGAAGCAAAAAAAAAAAACACAACACACAAAAGAGAGACATTTCTCATAACAAACAGACATCAATTATAACGTTTAATCAGAAGACAAAACATAATCCACATGAACAGACACAAAAATAAATTTCCATTACTTAACTGTTACCATCTTGTCAGTCAGCTCGCAACATTAAGCCATTTTAACTTTCCAAAAGTAAAATTCTTTCACTGACACTCCATGTTATCTTGGCGCCACAATTCGTTCTCACTTAGGCATGTAGCCTTCAAAATTTCAATTAAAAAAACTTCGTCTTATTTTCTGTCTAAGATGCAATGCTTCATTTTCAGTCAAATAAAAGCAACTAGCAGACATTATTTTTTTAGAGGCAGAGATACAAATATATCATTTCTGCAGAGCATTTAGCATGTGTTGGGACTTTCAAAGAAACCTGTTTCATATTTTCCCTTTGGAATTAAGTTCTTTCATTTTGTGGAAAAACCAGAAACCCTTCCTTTTAGAGGCCTGTTTTGCAAGGTCATTCTGCATTTCACAGAGACAAGGCCCTAATTTAAAAGGTCACAAATGTCAACATGACAGCCTCCTTCCATTGTTTACAGGGAAACTAAAGATAACACCTCAGCGGGACTTGAGCAAGCCTCTGCAGCTCCACTAGCCCCCACCCTCTGCTCATTCTGAGGCTGACAAAGGCAAAAGGCCTTCCTAATTCCTCCTAACTTGCAATAATTTTGAAAAATAATGTCTCCTTTTTAGGCGCTAAAAATTATCTCAATTCCCAGATTATTAAACAACATTTACTGTGAATAATTCACAGAACCTAATAACACACATACCAGTTTTAGAACAAATGCTTGTTGCAATGGTACTTATTTCATCAACCTTAAATGAATCTCACTGGGTCATTTAAAAGCAAACCCCAAATGGGGACAGCCTGCAAATTTGTAGTATACCTAAATATATGCATTTACTGAAGCCTAAAGCACTTTAAAGCTATTATAAATGGCAAAAATACCCAAATTCGACTTTGATATTTGGGGCACTTAAAAATAAATACCCTATAAGTATGTTACATATTAATCATCCTCAGAATGTTCTTTACACATTACAGATATGAGACATTAGACATATCTCATGTAAATCCTTAGAAACATTAGTTTTTTTACGCCTGCGCTAAGTGAGATGCCATATGCTAATGTCCTCATTATGCAGTGCAACACAACTCAAATTAAATTTTAATGCTAGGGGGTCATAGTATGAGTATTAAGCTTCATGAATAGTAAAAAAAGGAATTTTGTAGCACTTATTTTTAATTATTATTTTTCATAATTTAATCATTATTTTTAATAAACCCAATCATTTTTGATAATACCACATATAAAAGCAAGCTGCATCCCTTATTTCAGACATAAACAGAAAGGGGTGAAACACTCGGGACACACAATACGGCGCGCTTTAGCCATGCATTTCGTGAATAGCGCCAACGCTATTCACTTACAGAAATTGCACTAATGGGAAAACCACATAGACATTTAAACACACATTTAACCCACAAACCAATACTCAGAACATAAACAAAGTACAGCCCACAGACTGTACTTAAACCAAACCATTTGTAAATACTAGTTGTAAGTCATATTTACAAGAAACGCTTCTCAATTGTGTTTCAAAAGACTGCAAAAACAGCCCAACAGACTGATGTATGTCCAAGAAGCGAAAATACACTCAATTTACTAACTTTGGCTAGCAGAACACCAAAAAATCGCTCTGCATATCTTCCTTCATAACATTGCGCAGAACAAAGGATCCTTATATGTATTATGTCATATTTTAATTCCCTCGGGATACAAAATCACCAGGGAAGAAATATGTATGTAAATCTAAACCTATTTAGATATTCCCTCTAGGGAAGCCGGCTAATTTACTTCACATCACACTATGGTACCTTCCAAATAAAGCCACACATTCTTCTTATGTGAGCTTTTAAACAGGCATGCCAAAAATATTGCAAAATATACAATATTATAATAAATGTAGTGCTTAAGGTACTTTTCGTACGTGCACCGTTCAACTAAACCAAATAGAGAAAATTCTCTTCATTACCTGTTCTACACAAATTGCAATTCGCATATACAAACCTATACAAATCCAAAGTTGGCCAACACAAATTCCAAAGTTCCAAAGTTACAGTCCTAAATTTGCTCAGACCAGGCATCTTACAGCTCACTAATCTAGCTTCAAACTTCAAGGGGTTATCAAAAACGATATACTCGCAAATATACGAGACCCTCGGCTTTGATAATTGCAATAACCAAATCAAAACCAAGAAACCAAACAAAGTCGTGGGAGCGACCCACTTGTACTTCTTATTTTTACTAATCAAAAGGTTATCCAAATTCTAACTGTCAAGTTCTACATGACCTAACGGTCTTTTTTAGAATACTCACGCCAAAAAGGTTCTCAGTCCGGAGTGACATCATGTGGAGGATCAAAATCAGGAAGAGCAGAAATATACTGGGCTGCAAAGACAAAGAATCTCCAGAATTCCTGTGCACAGAGTAGTAGAGTCCCATCCTGTCCTCCTCAGTAGATTTCAGTCTTCTGACAAGATCACTCCTTCAGAAAGTCACTTCTCTGATGAAGCCCACGTTGGCCACGCCATTTGAAGAAATGAAATCTTCATTCTCAGGGAATACTTACTAATAGGAAAAAGAACTTGGCACAGAAGCTGAAATATGAAAAGACATCTTTATTAAATTTAATAAGTGAGGCCACGTCACACAGAAGCCGTAGCAACTGAATGAGGTAGTAAGAGGAATACAGAAAACAGAGGCCTTTTATATGCTTAGGGTTACAAACTTCAGCATACAAGTAAGGGGCAGTCCTAGCTTTTGCAAGCATGCAAAAAATGCCTAACATGGACATGCAAGGTCTGCCAAACGACAAACCCATTTTACAGTTGTCCGGCCCATAATCAATCAATGAACAAACCCAACATTCTTCTTTAGACAAGCCGGACAAACCCATATTAAAAGGACCACAACCCATATCATAATCAGACCATAAAAGAAGGAACAGAAAGCAGGATAAGGGGTGTGTGTGTGCATACCAAACTCTACAATGTCCTGTGATTTGATCCTCAATTTTGATCAGCTAAAGGGCTGGAACTGGTTTAACAAGGTCATCTTCAGGCAACAGGGTCAGTTCACTCAGGTCAAACAGGAGTCAGCATGAACTCGAGCTAAGGTGTACATGTCCTCAAAAGGCTAGTTTCAGCCACAATCATGGCCTATGTGAGGGCAGCCACAAAATGGCTGCCATACACAAAATGGAACCCACTGGTTCAGAATTCACAGAACCTCATCCTGCAAAAGCGCGGGCTCCAGTCTTTTGCTTCCGCGTTTTCAGGGGAATGAGTAAGAAGGAGTTGGAACTCCTGTGGCTTCTTGATTGACCGTCTTTCTTGAGTTTGGCGGCAAAGTATTCCGGTTTCCCTGTGTGCAGGGCTTTGTGTGTGAGGCAGGCCGTTCTGAAGCTGGCCCGCATTTCCACTGGGAGCCATTTTAGATCTCCGAGTGCGGGAGATATGTGGTCAAATTTTTTTATTCCGGTGACCATTCTGGCATCTGCATTGAGGGTGGTTTTGAGTGGGGCTAGGGGGGAGCGAGCTGAACCGGAGAGGACTGCATTCCCACAGTCCAGTCTGGACAACACCAGGGATTGGGTGGCTTGTTTGAGGTCGGTAGGAGGGAGGTGGGGTTTGATTTTGTTGAGGAGTTTGGAGATGAGGAGGATCTCAGTTTTTCCTTGATTGAGTTTGAAGTGGTTCGTTGATAGCCATTCTTGGACTTCTCTGAGAGTATTGTTGAGTCTTCGGATGTCGTTAAAGGAGGAGGTTTCTAAGTAGTTTTGGGTGTCATCAGCATATAGATGAAAAGAGATGTTCACTTTTTTCAGAATGGAGGTGAGGGGTTCCATATATATGTTGAACATTTGAGGGGAGAGAATGGACCCTTGAGGGACACCTCTGTTCACGGGGAGGAGATTCGGAGGAAAAGGATTTGATTTTAACTCTTTGGGAGCGGTTTTGGAAAAAGGAGGAGAACCGTTTGAGGACCACTTCGTCTGCACCTACCCGCTCTTGGAGAGCTTTGATGAGAAGACTATGGTCTACAGTATCAAAGGCTGCTGACAAGTCTAAGAGGATGAGTAGACAGCAGTGGTCTGAGTCGAGGGAGTTGAAGATGTCGTCCATGACATTGAGGATTACAGTTTCGGTGCTGTAGCATTTTCTAACCAGTAAACAGCTAAGGGTTGGCTCTAATCAGTATGGCTGAGCCGTCATAGAACATAACAAAAAAGTGATTGCCAGTACTGATAACACCACAGTAACATAAATTCAGACACAGTACTTGAGAGAACATTCAAGACTGGAGGCTAGTTAATAGCTTTTATTCTTGTTTTTCGATTTTATCAAAAGATACTTTTTCATATTCCAAACACAAACATATATAAACACATTTATCAAAAAAATCAAAATCGGGAAGAATCATTCATCACATCAATCATATCACAACCATACAACATGCAGTCTTACAGGGGGAGAAGGGGTGCACTTAATCAGAGAACTATAAATTTTACCAAAGCATACAATATTTACAATATAATATAAGACAAAAAGAGCCAAAGTCTGCACAACACTTAAATAATATTTTCATTCGGTGTATAATCAATTGTACCGCAGCCCCAGCCTGCTAATGCACAGGAGCCTGTGTGTAGTGCTGCCAGAGACGCCGTCGTTTGAAACCTCTTTGAAACCCAAACCTGTAAGTACTTTTCCCTGCGAAGCCTTTTAAGCTACGTTTTTTCACTAGGTGCATACTAGTCTCTCATTTTTGTTTTCAATTCTTTTTGATAAATGTGTTTATATATGTTTGTGTTTGGAATATGAAAAAGTATCTTTTGATAAAATCGAAAAACAAGAATAAAAGCTATTAACTAGCCTCCAGTCTTGAATGTTCTCTCAAGTACTGTGTCTGAATGTATGTTACTGTGGTGTTATCAGTACTGGCAATCACTTTTTTGTTATGTAGCATTTTCTAAAGCCTGATTGGTGATGGTCTAGCAAATTGATATTGTCAATATGATTGTTCAGTTGACGGAGAACGCATTTTTCTAGGATTTTGGCAAGGAAGGGGAGGTTGGAGACAGGTATGAAATTATTCAGGTCGGTTGAGTCTAAACCAGGTTTCTTCAGAGCTATTTATGATCTCGCACCAGAGTGGTGCCAGGGTGAGTTTCAGCTCTTTGACCATTTGGGAGGGAATGGGGTCAAGGTTATGAGACGAAGGCTTGGAGGAGGAGATAAAATTGAGGATCTCAGATTCTGTGATGGTTACGAAGGAAGACCAGGTTGTTGTCGGTCGCCTTCTCGTGGTAGTTTAAATTATTGGGGAGCAGTCTTTGTCAGGGGGATGGAGGTTAGTGTCCAGTGAGAGTTCGATCATGGAGATTTTTTCATTGAAGAAGTTGGCGAAGTTGTCACATAAGGCTTTAGAGGGCTGGATGAGGGATGTCGCTGGCTTTGACGTTTGTTTTTTGATGATGTTAAAGAGTTCTCTTGGTCTGTTTTTGGCCTTGTCCAGCGCGACGCAGAAAAAGTTGGATTTTTCATTATTGATATGTTGTTTGTACTTTCTTCTTGCTGCTCTGAGCTCATCGTAACAACTGGAGGAGGGATTCTTTCTCCATAGACATTCTGAAGCTCTGAGTTGCCTTCTTTCCTCATTAATGGCCTTGTTAAACCAGGATCTGGAGGGTATGTTCCTGGGTTTTTTCAGTTTCAAGGGGGCTAGTTCATCTAGGATGGAGGACATGGTAACATTGTAATAGGATGTGAGTTCTTCCGTTGAGCGGCCTACCGGGGAGATGGGTAGGAGGGAGGATATTTTCTCTTCTAACTCAACTGTGTTGATCTGCGCTAAGTTTCTCGACCATGAGGGGGGGACTGAGATGGAGAGAAGAGATAAGATCTGTTGGGGGAGGTGGAATAGGATAAGGTGATGGTCTGACCAGTCGACCGGAAGGATGTGATCTATAGTGATTGCGCCATGTTTGGCGATGATGGCATCTAGGATTGCTCCTTTGTTGTGGGTTTCTTTAGAACAGTGCTGGATGAGGTTGTTGTAATGGAGTAGGTCATTAAGGTTTTGAACTGGAACACTGTTCTTATAATTTCAGTGGAGGTTAAGGTGGCCTAGAATGATGTTATTGGTATCTCGGAGAGATCAGTGCGCGATTAGGTCTGATAGGTGTTCCGTGAATGTGACGGTGTTGCCTGGGGGATGGTACAGGAGGTGGCAATGCACTACATCATTGTCGGAGGTTTTGATATACTCCTACACCGTTATGTAAATGGAAAATGAGTTCCAAGTCAAACTGTATGAGATTTAACGCAGAATATGCTAATGCTATATATATATTTTCCAATTGTCAAAAATTAAAGGGGATCTTGGATTTCGTTACATATAAAATATAGCATATAACAGGATGGGAAGTGATGTTTAATACTGTATCCGTTATGTGCGGGATATTCACAAAAGCAGATAAAGAGGATTAGGATCTTTGTTCTTTGCTATTGTGGCTGCTCATATATGCAATGGCCAATAATGGAAGGACAAGGAGTCACCATCAGTAGCTCAGTGGTGCAACAAATTCCTGCATAATTAATTACGAAATAGAAGAAAGCTGTTTACTATGCAAAAGGACATAAAGATTAGCTACAGTTTAAAAAACTGGGGTGGTATGTATGGTTGACTTGCGCAACATGATTTATTTTTTTATATTTCGTTATTCGCATTTTCGTGTTGTTGTAACTATAAACAGGCACTATTATGCAACAATAATTAATATCAGCACACAGGATAACAGTCATCACAGTAATGCAACAGAACTTTATGAATCAATATGGAGAAGCACGTTGTGCGTATGCAGACCAATTGTTACAGCACCATAACAAGTGAGGTAGGCTAGGTCAATACGTTCCCCAGGGTGATGCCATATGTAAAGAAATAGATAAAACAATATATTAAGTTAACAACCAAAAACATACATAAACAATCTGGGAGTCCTGAGACAGCAGCAAAAGCATGATAGTGCTGTTCCTATACAAACAAGAGGGAAGGACACATAGGGGAAAGGACAGGGGTATCTGTGTGTATCAGTGTATAAGTAAGCGCTCTCCGCCCTGCTGGCCAACCAATGCTGGTGGGGCTCCTGTCACATGTAGAGGCAGTCGGTCTGAGTTCTAGGTGTTTCCCAGGGATACGTCATCTGAAACCATCTTCGTGGCATATGTTACCTGTGGTGCCTTGGGCTATATTAGGGGTTAAGCAGGGGTGTCCAACCTGTCCTATAGCCTAAGCAAGTAAGTTTTTCCAGACAGTGGCCGCATCCCCCCCAATCCACGGGCCATGACATCAGCTTCAGCAGTCGCCCATTTGTGTACAACCCAGACAAAACAACCAATCAGGGGTGGCTGCGCTGCCTTCCAGGACATAGCTATCAACCGCTTGAAGAGAGCCATAGCCAGATCAACCAGTCTCAGATAACGCTTAGTGCGGTTCGTGCGTTTGGTGATTCCCAGCAAGCCAAGCAGGGGGTCAGGCGGCAGCTGCACGTCTACCACCGCAGAGATATGTTCCATCACTTGCACCCATACCTGCGCTGAAGTGTGGCATTCCCACACAATATGAAAGATGGTCTCTTCCTGGTGGCCATCCGGGTGGCACACTGGGGCCACTCCCGGGGAACATCCTAAGCAGCCATTGTGGAGTGAGATAGGTGTACTTTTATGGTCTAAGGATTGAAGTTCATTATGAAATGAAAACAAATGGTGTGAGATAGTTGTGATGCAGGTAGATGAACAGAGTGAACTTCAGAGGAGCATTACGGGAGACATTCTTTACCAGCTTGAGCACCATACCCCGTTGCTTAGTCGTCAGAACTGTCCCTCGAGATTTGTCCCAGCTTGCTATGCAATACAAGATCTGCATCGCAGCCTGCAGAACCGTATATAGCACTGTGAAGGCGTTACGACCCAGGCAGTGTATTGAAATGTACTGTAATCCATGTTGCAGGGTATTCCTGATCTCCAGGATGAGGGCGTAGTAAACCAGAAATTAGCCAGCTTTCAAATCATATTCGTCTTACAAATCTTGAAAGAAGCCCAGGCCACCATCATTATACAGGGCACTTCCGCCTCCTGCCAAGGTGTTGGGTCATATGCGACCAACAGGACCCATATCCTCGGCACGTCCAAAGTGGTAATTGTGGAGTGTAAGGAGTCAAGTCACGCTGTGGCTGAATGTACCAGTGCTTAGCGGCGCCTGCCAGTGTGCTCATCCCTCTGGGTGATCCTCAAGGTGTTAGTAGCCAATCAAAAATTCCAGTGTCACCCAGTTCCACTCCAATCTATCTACTCTGGACCATCACATCCCCCACTAGCCAGCGGATTGCCCATTGTTGTGCTGTCACAAAGTAAAGTTTGAGATCTGGCACTCCAAGGCCCAACTCTCTCAGTGGCCGATTGAGCGTCCGAATGGATACAAACTTACAAGCCCCACCCTATTTTAGTTTTGAGAGTCATTTTTGTAGATCTCCCCAAAAACGCTCTTTTTGGGACCACTGGCAATGGCGTAAAAAAATATTGAAGCCGCTGGAGTATTTTGTCTGTCGAAGCTCAGCCCATAGGCTTTAGGAGTAGGCAAATCCAAAAGCCCAAGGACTGTTGAAGCGATGTTAGGGTTCTGCCATAATTCCCATCCAGGAGATCCCTGTCAGAGTGGTATCAATTAACACCAAGATATCAAAATGTCTCAAACTTCCAGGGCAAATGGCAGATTCCGATTCCTCCAGATCTGTGCGTTCCACCTCCCGTAAGGGGAAAATACAGGACTTCCCCCAATTGACTTGAACGTGTGTTCCAGTGCGACCCCACTGCCACACCCTGTCCTGGCCTCTTGCCCGCAGCAAAACGGCCAGGGGCTCCATAGCTAGTGCGAAGATTATGGGTGAAAGGGAGCAGCCCTGCGGTGTACCTCTGCCAATGTTGAATTGACGTGATATTTGGCATCCCATTCGCACTGTGGCCCGCGGTGCTGTGTAGAGAAACTTAACCCAACCCAGGAACTCAGGACCCATCCCCAGAGCCTCCAATGCCAGCAGCAAATACTTCCACCTGTAGAGTGTTGAAAGCGTTCTCAAAGTCCAAGGAGACTGCCACTGGGAGCTCCGCAGTCCCTTCGACTGCACCCATAATGTGGCACAGTCTGCATGTGTTTTAATAGGTGGCCTTGAGAGGGGATGAACCTGCATTGGTCAGGGTGGACCAGCATCGAGAGCATCCAGCACCTTGCTTAACATTTTATAATCAATGTTCAGCATTGTCATAGGACGATAGGAGCTCATCTCCAGGGTATCCCTGCCTAGTTTGAGCAACACCACTATAAGGGCTTCACGTAGGGAGTCAGGCAACCTGCCCTGCTGGTGCGCCTTGTGATATACCGCAAGCAACTTCGGGGCGAGGGTATCCCTAAACGTCGCATAGTATTCTACCGGGAACTAATCTGTTTCTGGGACCGTGTTAGAGGCCATCTGGTGTATGGCTGCCTGTACTTTCATGAGCTGTAAAGGATGCTCCAGTTCCTGTAACGGCAGTGGTGTCAGACATCCCCATTGATGTAGTCCTGGATGTGTTCCGGAGAGGGCCCCAGGGGATGGAATACAGCACCTCGTAATACTGTGGAAAGGCTTTGCATATGACTACCTGTGAGTTCACAATGTCGCCAGTAGGAGTACAAATCGCCCTGATAATGGTCCCAGGGACCGCGGAGTGCAGTGACCACGCCGGAGTATGGCCCGGCTTATCTCCATTCACATGCTAATGAGCCATTGAGTCCTTGTATTCAATATTGTTGAGGCAGCACGTCTCTTCCCAATAGTGACCTCGTAGTCCCCGCAATCGTCCATGATTTCAGCTCCCGTCTCTCCCTCTAAGTCGGTGGCATGCAAGCACGTCTCTAGCGCCAGCAAATTACAAAGGAGGGATACTTGCTGTCCCCATGTAGTCTCAATACAATGTCCCCTCATGACCACCTTTATTGCATGCCACTCTATACCCTTAGATCCTGCTAAGCCTTCATCAAAGTAGTGGGGCAGAGGTGTGCTATCAGTGTCCCTGTAGACCGCTTCTAGGAAGGTCTCTGTTCGCATTCTCCACGTTGGTATTGTCACCCTGTCCTCCCCCCAGCAAACGGCCACATTAAGGGGGCCCTGGTCTGATATCGTCCGGCCTAAGCACTCAGAGTTCAGCACATGAGGCCAAAACTCTGCATTACAGAGAATGTAGTCTGTTCTGGTGTGTATGGGGTGTCCTGGACCATAATAAGAGAATTCCACATCCCCGGGGTGACCCAATCGCCAGACACCATGAAGCTGTGTGGTGGACATCCATTTCCTAAAATGTTTGGTTGCCTGTAGGCTCTGAGTACTGGGGATGGGAGGCACCAAACGATCCATGGTGGTGCAATGCACACAGTTGAAGTCCCCTCCCCAGACACTAGGGTCCCGATGTAGGTAGCCAAATACCGGTCGGTAACGGCCAAAAATCGGTAATTTCGGCCATTTCCGACCGGTATTTGGACATTGAGATGTAGGGTGCCCAAAATTTCCGTAAAAGTACCGAATCGGAAAAATTACCGATTTGGAAAATATACCGAGTCGGTAAATGTTCCGTATCGGTTAAATTACCGATTCAGAATATATACCGAGTCGGTAAATGCTCCGAATCGGTAAAATTACCGATTCGGAAATTAAGAAATGGAAAAAATAACACCCTTGAGATGTAGGTGACCCATAAAATACCGATTTTGTTGCGAAATCGGTATTTAAAAGTCGGAATTTAACATGGATTGAAAGCAGGTGGTAACCAGGTGCAGCCTATAAAATAGGGCCCCAAAATGCAACACTGTAACCAGAATGGCGGCATTCTACGTAATAGCAAGACGGCTACGGCTACAGGCAGCAGGAGAGAGGGAATGGAGAAGGGAGGAGCAGGTCTACAGGCAGAGGATTACACTCTTCCAATTGAAAGAGCCAGAGATACTGCAAAGATACAGACTGCACCCCCAAACCATCATGGACCTGATCAGGGACCTGCACCCACTCCTGGAGCACTCAAAACCAAGGGCCCACGCCATCCCACCCCATGTGCAGGTGCTCTGTAGCATACACCTGCTTGCATCTGGGAGTTACCAGAGTGTTGTTGCTGCGGTAGGTGGGTGTCCCAGAGCTGCCTGTCCCGTTTTTTCAGGAAGTTCCTGGATGCCATGATGCAAAGAATGGAGCATTACATCCACTTATCCAGTATTGGGGTATCTTTCATAGATTCACATGCCTGAATCATTCCCCGTCGTCGAGGCGGGAGTCCCACGGTAAAAAATATATACAATAGCAGTGCCTAAAACCATTAGTAGTAGGCTAGAAAAGGATATAGGCCCAACTAGGCCCAAAACTTAGCAGCCTATCTACCTCATTATGTAAAAAGAACTGAAAATGTAGCCTCAGCCAATCAGCTGACCTCACCCTCTAGAACCTTCCCAGCCCAGGCAGTTCTCCTCAGATTTTCACCGCACTTCGTGTGTAAGGGAGTCTCCCTGAGTGCCTACTCAGTTTTTCTTCAAATTTCTTCAAATTTCTTCAAGATGTCTGAAAAGAAGGCTCTTTTCAAGGCTTGTGGATCCTGCTTCAAGAAGAGAGTACATGTGGACGACCAGCACTCTGATTGTATATATTGTTTGCACCCTTCACATGTTGTGAAGGATTGCAGGATATGTCGAACCTTCCCTCCTAAGACCATCAGGGATAGAGAGGCAAGAGTTCTTTTGTGGTTGAAGTCGTCTTCCACAGATGACGAGGACAGAGCCTCTACCTCAAGTAAGAGAGCCAGTTCCAAAGAGAGGTGTTCTCCTGAGAGAAAGAAGAAACCTAAACTCTCTCACATATCCTCTGATTCCACAAAGAGTGCTGCGTCAACAGAGTCACCAACTGTGAGTACAGCCCGAACTAAAACTGTCTCTTTGGTGTCCTCTCATACTGTCACCACCTATTATACGTCCTCTACATCTTCAAGCACAGTTTCCACCTCAGCAATTACTTCTCCTGTGATGTCTGTCAGGATTTCTTCAGTACCTGTCATTTCACCTGCTTCATCTGATAAAAAAGCATCGAGGAAAAGCCCGTCGTCGACGGGTCTTCCGTCGACGATCAAATCACCGTCTAAGAAGCATTCGTCATCAGTTCCGTCGACGGCCTCGTCGACACGGCTCCCCCGTCGACGAAGGTTTCATCAGCTCCGTCGACGAAGACCCCGTCGACGAAGACCCCGTCGACGAAGACCCCGTCGACGAAGATCCCGTCGACGAAGATCCCGTCGACGACGAGCCCGTCGACGAAGATCCCGTCGACGACGAGCCCGTCGACGGCCCCCTCGACGAAGACTTCAGCTCCATTGACGACAGGCTCGACGACGAAGAGTCCGTCGACGGATTCGTCTGCGAGGATGTCGTCGAAGAAGGCCTCGTCGACGACAACAACGGTGATGACGGTGCCGTCTACGGCAGTTTCGTCGACGACAGTTCCGTCGACGAACGCATCTGTTTCTATTACACCGTCGACGGGAGCACTGGTTTCTTTGAATGTGCCGTCT
Source organism: Lissotriton helveticus (assembly GCF_964261635.1). Taxonomy (NCBI): domain Eukaryota; kingdom Metazoa; phylum Chordata; class Amphibia; order Caudata; family Salamandridae; genus Lissotriton; species Lissotriton helveticus. The sequence continues at coordinate 800,458,037 of NC_136069.1, forward strand.
ACGCATCTATTGCCCACATCTCCGGCAAGAGTGCAATATACCCATTTCCAGAGGAAGTCATTACACAGGCAGAGTTATTCTCATATATCTCTTGCCTTCACATATTTTGGAAACCTACGTGGAGGAAGACTCTGACGATGAAGGGGATGATGAAGAGCCTTTTGGAGTGGCCCATCACCCTTCCCAGTTGAATATAAAACATCAAGAGGATGACGATGATGATGTTCATTATTATCAGGAGAATTTAGCAACTCCTTATCATCCTGAGACGCAACGCACGGAGGACACAGCCCATCTTCCGTCTTCTTTGATTCAAGATTTGCAGGCCATGCTGGCTGACTATCGCCAGAGGTTTCCGCCAACTCTGCCTAATACGAACGAGCAGCCTGTGCCAGTGGAGATGCCGCGGCATTCTCCACCACATCCTTCACAGTCTCCAAGGCAGGAGGTTGACCCTGAGACTGGGGGTGATGATGTTGACGTCTCTTCACCAGATGAGGATGAAAGAGAGGATGGTGAAATCCCGGATTCCACGCCTACGGAACCGTGGAATGATTACGTCATTCCTATGCCCTCTCCTAATTTACCACGTCCTTCGGATTCTCCGCCAGAAGACATCGGAGGTTTTCATAACATCATGCAACGGGCAGCCGCTAGATTCCAAATTACAGTTTCGGTTGAGCAGACTGACTGTTTTCTGCATGATTTTAAAGAAGGGTATAGAAGGGTATCCAGATCTATACCTATCATTGAATATATTTGGAAGGAAGGGATTAACATAATGAAGACGCCATCTTCCATCCCGGCGGTTCTTCCAAGAGTGGACAAGAAGTATCGAGCACCACCGGATACTCCTTCGTGTTTGATTGGTCACCCACGACCTGATTCAGTAATTGTACAGGCGGCTCAACAGAAATCCAAGAATCCAGCAACTCCAATTTCAACACCTCCTGACAAGGAGGGCAGAAGATTGGATGCGATTGGGAAGAAGTTCTCAGCTAATGCCGCTGCTACTGTTAAGATTGCTAATTCTTTAGCAATTTTAGCACGTTATGACAGACAAATGTGGTCAGATCTGTCAGAATTCATCAACCTTATTCCTGAGGACAGTGTTCAAGAAGTCCGGAAGGTTGTCATGGAAGGGGAGCGGGCGGCTTTAGAGATTATTTATTGCGCCCTAGATATCTCTAATACAGCCTTCAGACAATTGGCTGGGTCAGCAGTTCTCAGACGACAAGGATGGCTCAGGGCAACTTCTTTTAGACCTGAAGTCCAGACCAAAATTCTTGACATGGCCTATGATGGAGAGTTGTTGTTTGGCAAGCACATAGATGAAGCTTTGCTTGCGATCAAGACGGATACTGATACGGCCAAATCGCTTGGTACCCTACAGTATAAGCGAGGATATTTCAGAGGAGCAAGGGGCCGCGGCTTTTCTTCCAGAGGACATTATCAGAATCAGCAAAACCGCCAGTATCAAACTCAGAATAAGCCGTATTACCAACAGTCCTATAGGCAATCATCGTCCGCGGGTTTCTCTCGTCAAGGAGGAAAGCGACGTTCTAACTACCAGGGACGCGATTCAAATAAGCGCCAGTGAGCTTTGCCGGACACCATCCATCCTTCCTTCCCTCCCTGTGGGCGCCAAGATCTCCGTCTTTTATCAACAGTGGCTGAAGATAACTTCAGATCAGTGGGTTCTGGACATAGTCAAGAACGGACACACTCTGGAGTTCTTGCAGAAACCTCCAACATCACCGCCCAGGGGTCCACCTCCCCCTCGTCTTCATTTGTTATTCATGGAAGCCATGAAGATGCTGCACAAAAATGCGATAGAAAGAGTTCCAACATCCCAGAAAAATCAGGGGTTTTATTCTCGCTTCTTCCTTGTGGAAAAGGTTTCAGGAGAGTGGCGTCCAATTTTGGATCTACGAAAATTAAACAAATATCTGAAAAAGCAGAGTTTTCGCATGGTGACGCTCACGGATGTCCTCAATTGCCTCATAAAAGGGGATTTCATGGCTTCCCTGGATATGGAAGACGCTTACTTCCACATTCCCATACACCCAAACCACCGCAAGTATCTGAGATTCACAGTGGCTGGTGTCCATTTTCAATTCAAAGTGCTCCCTTTCGGCCTGAAATCTGCACCGAGAATCTTTACCAAGACTCTAGCTCCGGTTGCAGCTGCGTTGAGGTCACAGGGAATACAAGTGTTCCCGTACCTCGACGATTGGTTAATAAAAAGTCCAACAAGAAGTTCAACGAGGAAATCGGTCAAGAGTGCTCTATCAATGTTCTCAAATCTGGGCCTGACCCTCAACGTCACCAAATCTCAACTGTAACCCAAACAAATTCTAACGTTTCTGGGAGCAGTATTGGACACTTCTCAGTGCAAAGCCTTTTTGACCCTAATTCGTCAAGACAGGATCACAAGGATGGCAAGTCAAATAAGGACAAGAAAGTCTCTTTCGGTCCGACAATATGTTTCCCTGCTAGGGATGTGTTCCTCTGCACTCCATCTAGTCCCACTAGCTCAACTCAGAATGAGACCTCTCCAGGAGGAATTGCATCGGCAGTGGCGGCAGATAGACGGCTCATTCGAAGACCGCATCAAGGTCACACCCAAGATGAAACAGGCTCTTCTATGGTGGGCGTCAAAGAACAATTTGTCTCCGGGACTCACATTTCTTCAGACCATACCGGAGTTTACTCTGACAACAGATGCCTCCATGGAGGGTTGGGGAGGCCATCTGCAAGACCTTCAAGTGCAGGGACGATGGTCTCATCAGTACAAACAGAAACACATCAACAGCCTCGAGTTGAGGGCCATTTTTCTGTCCTTGCAAGCCTTCCTGCCAAGAATTGCAGGCTCTGCAGTGCTGGTGCGCACGGACAACACCACCAGCATGTTTTACGTAAACAAGCAAGGGGGCACAAGATCTCTGGCCCTGTCACTGCAAGCACAGGAAATGTGGGAATGGCTAATCCATCACAAAATTTCCCTCAGAGCGGAGCATGTACAGGGAGTTCAGAACTCTCTGGCCGACGATCTCAGCAGGTCTTTCACAGGATGTCACGAGTGGGAACTCGAACAACGCCAAGTAGACAGAATTTTTCGGATCTGGGGCACACCAACGCTGGATCTGTTCGCCACACAACAGAACAGCAAATGCCTGTATTTTGCCAGCAGGTTCCACCAACAAGGGTCAAGAGGAAATGCCCTGTTGATGAGGTGGTCCGGAATCTTTGCGTATGCCTTCCCACCGATCCCTCTCATCCCGAGGGTTCTACAGAAAATGAAGAGAGAGCGTTGCTCTCTAATCCTAATTGCTCCTCGCTGGCCGAGACAGTATTGGTTCCAAGAGCTTCTCCTACTCTCTCATCAGCCTCCACTGCGCCTCAAGCCAACACTTTCAATGCTAACACGGGAGGAAGGTCAAATACTACATCCGGACCCTCAATCGCTGCACTTGCACGTCTGGCTCCTGATTTCCTAGAGTTTAAGGACCTTGAGATCTCTCCAGATTGTAGAGCTGTTCTTTCTCAGGCTCGTGCCCAGAGTACCATCAGAACTTATCGCTTTAAATGGAAGAGATTCTGTTTGTGGTGCGGAGAACATGATGTCCATCCACTACAGGCTCCACCGGAGCAGATTCTAACTTATCTGCTGTCTCTGGCTAGATCAGGTCTTGTTTTCTCTTCTATTAAGGTTCACCTTGCGGCCATATCAAGATTCAGAAAGAGTTACAACAAACCAGCGTTATGCTCTTCCTCTCTAATAAAACAGTTCCTTAAAGGATTGTTTCGAGTTTTCCCTCCAGTACGACCTCCTCCTCCAGAGTGGGATCTCAATATTGTGTTATCTCAATTACTAAAAAGACCATTTGAACCCATTCATAAAGCAGAACTTAAGTTCTTGACTTGGAAAGTGGCTATTTTATTGGCTCTCACTTCAACCCGTAGAGTAAGTGAGATACAGGCTTTCACTATCTCGGAACCTTTCCTACATTTTTCCAAGGATTGTGTGACACTTAGAACTCATCCTAAGTTCATTCCCAAAGTTCCGACTCAGTTTCACATCAATCAACCGGTGAAACTCAGGACTTTCTTTCCGGACCCCAAGACTCCAGCAGAAAGGATGCTGCATTCCTTGGATGTCCAAAGATGCCTCAAATTCTATTTGCAAAAGACTAAAGATTTGCGCAAATCTAACCAGCTGTTTGTGGCTTATGGCCAAGCTACCCGTGGTCAGGCCGTGACAAAGGCAACTATAGCCAGATGGCTTTCCTCTGTCATTATCTTCTGTCATGAAAAGGCGAACAAACCTCTGACGAGAAAGGTTAAGGCGCATTCCACCAGGAGATGTCAGCGTCAACAGCCCTCTTTGCAGGAGTGACCCTGGAGAACATCTGCCGTGCTGCTACATGGAAAAGTGTGCACACTTTTACCAAGCACTACTGCCTGCAGTCGGTTGTAAATGAAGATACGTCAGTGGGAGAAGCAGTGTTGCAGCATCTTCTTCACTGAGGTTAGAGTTTAATGGTGTTTTTTCCTTATTTTCTATATTGTTAAACTGGTCTGGAATACTGTTTTTCTTTTAATACACTGTATATATTATATGAAGGTATTGTCATGATTATGCATATGTACTGAGATATGTTCTTGCTCTAGTACCTTCCAGGTTGTGTGGGGATATATGGTTTTGGATTGTCTCCCACCTTCCTCTACCGACAGGTATGGTTATTACTGCTTGCTATTCTGATTCAGGCATGTGAATCTATGAAAGATACCCCAATACTGGATAAGAAAACAAGTTACTTACCTGTAACTACAGTTATCCAGTATTGGTATCTTTCATAGATTCACATGAACCCACCCTCCTCCCCGGCAGGGCAGTTCTTTGTTATGGTTACTACTTCTCACTTGTGCTGGGAAAATCTGAGGAGAACTGCCTGGGCTGGGAAGGTTCTAGAGGGTGAGGTCAGCTGATTGGCTGAGGCTACATTTTCAGTTCTTTTTACATAATGAGGTAGATAGGCTGCTAAGTTTTGGGCCTAGTTGGGCCTATATCCTTTTCTAGCCTACTACTAATGGTTTTAGGCACTGCTATTGTATATATTTTTTACCGTGGGACTCCCGCCTCGACGACGGGGAATGATTCAGGCATGTGAATCTATGAAAGATACCAATACTGGATAACTGTAGTTACAGGTAAGTAACTTGTTTTCTTCCCAGACACTGATGCGGACTTGCTCAGGACCAAGACTGACTTTTACCTCATGGCAAATTTCCCACACGTGATTGACTGCATTGATGGCACCCACATCCCAATATGCCAACCAGCTGCCACTGAGCACATATACAGGAACAGGAAGTCATCACACACAATTCATGTACAAGTAATCTGTGATGCCAAGTACATGATCACAGATATAGTGTCCAGGTACCCAGGAAGCACCCACGACTCCTACATCTTCCAAAACAGTGGGATCTACACCCGCCTGACTGCGGGTGAATTGGGGGAAGGATACCTGCTAGGTAAATTACTGTGTGACACTCCCTTGATAGATGATGCAGACGTATGTTAATGTGTGCGTATAACAAGAGGGAGAGAGAGGAGGACGACGGCGGGACAACAGGTACAAGGCAGGCACTGACCAGAAAGACTGGTCATCCCCTTACCGCTTCCCTCCAGGAAGCCTTGGCTAATAACCCAAAGCGTATGCATGAGAAGGGAATCCCCCTCTCACATATAGAAAAACGCCTTAGTGAGTGTATCACATAGTCTGTACCACAACACTAAGTCTGTTTTATTTCACCACACCTTTTAAAAAACGGTCCTGAGGAAAGCCAGAATACTCTAAGGCACTGGCTGAAACATGTCGACCATCTGAAGGACGCAGGGGGCAGTAACTCGCCATCTTTACGCGTCCTGTAGCCTTACTTTTAACCGCTGGTGACGGCCCAGTTATTAAAATGTAATTTACCCTCGGGTACAGGGACCACCACCAAGCCGTTTTAAATCACAACTCACTCAACCTCACTCACTGCACTCTCAGCAATATACCAGCTCCGCTGTAATCAGGCGTCGTAGCACACCCGGGACATACTAGGTGTCACTGGGTGGGCCCGATGATGAAGCATGCCACCAACTAGGTTGGTGGTTGAGGGCTTCATGAATACACCAACAAGGTGCCCGTGACAGAAGTACTGCAACACTTTGGTCAACTTAAGCTAGTCCTCTTTGATTAATCACGTATGTTAATGTGTGCCTGTGAGTGATGTTTTTCTCCTTTCACATTGGGGGATAGTGCAAATGCACTCCGTTCCTTCGTCCTGACACCCTACCTCAACCCCACGACCCCCCACCAGAGACGATACAATGTGGCACATAAATCCACCCGGAACATCGTGGAGCGCACCTTTGGGCTCCTGAAGAGCCGGTTCCGCTGCCTCCACAAAAGTGGGGGGGCACGGCAGTATTCACCTGTAATATGCTGTAAGATCATACCAACCTGTGCAATGTTGCATAACCTCGCAACTAAGAAGGGCACAGAGGTGGAATTGGAGGACTATGAAGACCATGACGATGAGCAGGCACTACCAGCAGCCAACACAGTAGGAGTACCAACACCCACAGATGGAAGACAGAGACGGGCAGAGATCACACACAACTACTTTTGAGTAAGTATAGAGACAAAGCACGTGTTGTACTGCAATGCACGTAGTTTATTCGGCACTATGTCAAATGTCTGAAGACACAATTGTAACATACTAGTGTGCCTAGCACAACTGGGTGGACGGGGGTTACCTCACCCTCACATGTTCGACCGAATTTGGTAGACTCACTGCTTGCGCCCATGCACTGCACTGCATGATGTGTGAGGTTGGCTTAGTTCTATGTCTGCTGTGCCAGCGCCGGTACTCTGGCGTCTGCTGCTCCTCCTTATTTCAGGGATAGGGGTGCTGCTCCTGCTACTGGTGTTGTCTGTGTCCCCTAAACCTTCAGCTCCTGTGGTGGCTGACTGGTTTGTCAGCAGCACTTCCATTGCTGTAGTGACTCTCCCCATCCCCCTCGTGAGATCAGTACAGCAGTGCACCAGCCCCTCCTGCATCGCAACTGATCGGCGACACAGCAGTGAAGTCGTAGTTGCAACACGGTGCATGCCCCTTGTCTGCTGTTGCATGCAATGCCTCTCCCTGCGCCTCTGGGCGCGGTCGTCATGTAGTTCCTCACACAGTGACATCACACACTGAGACATGTCCCTGACTCCATCGGCCATGTCCCTCATGCTGTCCGCCATTGACGTTATTCCCTTGTTCATGTTATCAAAGTTTTTGTTCATATGGCGCATTTGTCTGTGCACTGCACTAATAGCTTTTGCCTGCAGGCGCTGCACCTTGACCATTGTGGTCTCAAGACCACGGAAGACACCCTCATCACAGCCACTCACGCTTGCCTCCCGGACCCTACGAGGTCTTGTTCCTCCGGATGGCGTGACAGGAGTGGATGGAAGACCTGCTGCATTTCCTGCCATTGACTCAATTGGCTCCTCACCCTCCCTTTCCTCATCGGAGGATGTTTTTCGGATCCTTAGCGGGGGAACGTCATGCCTCCTGGGCCTGCAGATGTCTGACACCTCTGTGTCTGCTGGTGTGTCAAGTTGTTGTGATTCATTTGTGGTGAGTCAAGGGGCAGAGGAGATGCTTCAAGTTGCATGGTGGCTGCCTCTGGTGTGGCAGCTGCTTGTGTGCAGGGTGCTGTAGGTGTTGCAGTGCTTGTCCCTGCATCTCTGCCTCCTTCCTCACTCCTCTCCCTTTGGAGATGTGTCTTCTCCCTCTTCTGCATTGACTTGCGCGAAGTCTCTCCTGTGGACAGATATGGACAGTGTCTTAGTGGTGCTTTCACCGTGTAATTCACTATTAAATCACATTATATTAGCACTATTTCCTGCTCCTCCCTTGTCTCCAATTGTATTGTGTGGCATGCCTGACATTATTATATGTTGACTGCTCTGATGTGTATTCTTATGACTACCACTCCCATAATGCATTGCAGGTGAATACTGAAGCCTGTACTGCATTTCCTCAACACACATCCACATTGGGGGAGGGAGACAGGCAAGGGGTGAGGGATGATGAACATGTCCCTTACCTTTCTTTGATGCAGCTCGGGCTGAGCTGTCTGCATCACCAATCCCCACAACGCACTCTGGCTCCAGTGTGGACTCCACAAGCTCTTCCAGATCCGTGAGAGCAGGTGCCCTGTTCTTTCCACCACCTGTTGCATTGGCCTCTTTACTTCTTGCTGCCAATTTCTTCTTGGTTATGATCCTTAGATCATACCATCTCTTCTTGAGATCATCCACTTCCCTGGTTGTCACTCCTATTGCATTGACTTTTGTTTGGATCCCCAGCCAGGTGTTCCTCTTCACAGCCTCTGCTACCTGCAGAGACTGCTTTCCAAATATCTTGGAGTAGTGCTTTACCACCTCCTCCACCAGCACTTGAAGTTCACCTGTGCTGAACTTCATCTTCCTCTTCCTCTCTGCACCTTCACTCTGGGAGTCTTGGGAATCCATTTGTTGGTCCTGCAGAGCTCAGCTTCACAACAGCCTGTCACTGTGTAACTGCTCTCCTGTGTGATCAGGTACTCTGCACCTGCATGGGTGTGGCCACTTCCTGGTTGTGGGGTGGGGTGGATGCACAGGATTGGTAGTTTGCTCTGTTGGTTGGCTGAGGGGCGGGGTGGAGGCACGTGATTGGTTGATACATCAACTGCCTGATATTTTGTATCCCCGACTCGGTGTTTACCGATTCGGTATTTACCGAATCGGTAAATACCGATTTGGTAACTCCAATTCATTCCTATGGGCATCCAGGCCCATAGGATTGAATGTGGATTTCCAAATCGGTATTTGCCGAATCGGTAAATACCGAATCGGTAATTGCCGGGTGGGGTTTTCCGAATTTACCGAATCGGTATTTCTTACCGATTTTTTACCTACATCTCATTTCCCTTTTCTAAAATACCGAATCGGTAAAATTCGGTATTTTAGAATCGGTAAAAATGAGTTACCTACATCTGGCCATAGGAGTCTGTGGGTCTAAGAGTAAAGCTGGAGACTGTGTTAGCAGGAATTTGGCCTGAAGTGTGTTGGGTGCGTACAGTGAAATAACCTATAGCGAGCAATCATCTAGAGCACCCTCTAGCAACACAGAGCAGCCATCAGGTTCTACCACTGTCCTACTCTGCACATACGGGACACCTAGAACAATCCAATCATCGCCACTTTGGGCCTAGATACCATATCTAGCTCAGTTGCAGTGAGGTGCGTCTCCTGGAGGCAGGCTATTTGTATGTACCTATGCCTAAAGAATGCATATAGTTTGTAAGTTAGCATATAGGAGTCACCATACCTCTAATATACCATGTCATTATATTTCTATGTGATAGTCATAGGGTTTGTGATGTGTCCCACAGCCAGGGATAGCAAGCGCATCCACACAACATGTCAGTCCCAGCACTCATGTTCCCTCCCCGTCCAGTCCCAACTAATAACTACAGGTAAAACATAACAGTAACTCACACACTCTTGGCTTGGACGATAACAGACATCGTGCCACAGTGTCCTCAACAGATCAGCAAGTAACTAAAACATGACCTTAGTCCTTACGGAAGTTTTTGAGGGTCAGGCCAAGAGGTGTATGGTAAAGGACCCAACGAGGCCTCGATCTTCCTGGGCCCAAATACGGAGCTTGATCGTCCAGGAGTCCCCTTTGCAGTGCAATATGACCACCAAAAAAACAAAAAAGGAACACCCTCGCCTCTTCTCACCTGTTACAAGCATAGTTCCCTTCACTCACTGGTAGGGAAAGAGTCACTGTTCTGGAATCTCCCTACGAGGTGACCTTACCGAGGCAAATGTGGAGTCTCTGTCAGGATTCCTGCCACAGCTCAACTCTCTTCACTACCACAGCTCACCCCTCTTGACTATCATAATATACTTATATCAAAACAAGAGGAGAGGTAGGGTAGTGGGATACTCTAACACCCCAGTTTCAATCTAATAAACAAAACAAGAGTATTCCAAGGCAGTTAAGGAGACCATCAATATGGAGCAAGGAACGACTTCATTTAAGGCGTTTTAGAAGAAAGCCCTCACTCACCACCTAGTGATGACATGCTTCATCATCGGGCCCCACAGAGGGGATCTAGCATCCCCTCTGTGTGCTGCAACGCCAGATCTACTGCGGAGCGGGTAGTGGGTAAGGACAGTGATGTGCAAAGAATATTAAGTGAGTGATGTGAGGTTTAAAAAAGTCTGTAGTGTATCAAAATTAATTTTATTAGGATCACTAAGGACTTATCAATAAAATGATGTGTAGGAAATACGTCCACAATTATTCAAGTGGTAGTTTCCTTAAGTCAGTCGACATGTTTCAGCCACGAAACGGTGTGAATTTACCTGGCATTCTTCAGGACTTGGTGTGAGTAAACCCTGGCGGTATGGACTCGCTAAGGTCCACCCTTACCTAGGGACGTGAAAGTGAAAATAAATAATGAAAAAGTGCAAAAAATTTGAAAGAAAAGCTGTCTTTCTAATAACTCCTGGTTTAGGAGGCTTCCGATTTTACGGTTTCTGCACTTTGATAGTGTGATGATTTCACACCATGGGTCACAGGAGGGGGGTGGAGGCGTAATCGGCACACCGCCCTCGACGCTCGGCACCCGCGGTATACCTGTAGCGACCCTCTGCTGGACCCCGAAGATCATCATCATATACTGAAGATACCGAAGATATCATAATATACTGCCATGACTCATATCATTCCTCCCAACACTTATGAATAAACAAACGTCTTGGACCCTGACTTTTGACCATATTACATGCTGTTGGTAATAGCTGCAGCTGGTGTTCCCTGTTTAAAAAAAAAAAAGGCTTAATAGCTTTTACAAATGTTTTACCATGCATATGCTTCAGGCGCCACTGAAACATCCAGAAAATCCACCAGAATTTAGCATCAAGCAACCGGCATAGATGATCTCAACGTGAACCTTCCGGAAGAGAGCCCTCATCAAATTAATCATATGCACCTGTTCCTTGCTGTAAGCAATTAGAACGCGGCCTTTGTGAACATTCTAAAGCACCTACTAGAAGGCAGTCTCATCAAGTTAATTATCTGCTCCTGTTCCTTGTTACAAACAATAGAATGTGATCTTCATGAGCATTCTAAAGCAGTCTTATGTAAAGACTGTCCACACTCCTCCTCTTTGCTTAGCCTCTTCGCCTGCCACTTACCTGTTTCCCGGCTTCCAGAACTCTGTCTTGCCAGCTCCCTTGCCCCTTCCACTTCAACCTCACCGCAAAGGACGTCTCGCGGCAGTCTCGCACCTGGATGGAAAACCAAGAAGAAAAGGAGAGACGCATAAATAGACTTGAATTCGCTACACGCTGAGCTCAGATGCAAAATCGTGCTTGCAGACAAGGTAAGCAGTGTTTTTGTTCAACTTGTATTTTCTGTTGGCAACTTACCCCATCCAAATCCGCTTGTGAGTTTGATGCTGGAATCACACTAACTACTGTTTCAAAACTTTGATGAAGGAACCTCTATGGACTATCTAAAACCAACTGACAACAAAATTAAAGGTTGGTTGAGATATAAAAAGCTTTCTTGAGGTGATACGTTAAAGGATATAGCAAATACTAAAGACTTAATATTTGTTTGTTAGTAGATAACATATCTGCCGGTATCATTCATCAGACTGGTGTGATTGCCTGCTGCAGTTTTTTTGAACTCTTTGTATTGATGAAGAACAAAGACATTGTTACATTTGCTGTATTTTGTTAAAGTGCAGAGATTGTTCCTAAACTTAGTAAGCATCACTTTTGTCACAACTTATTCTAACGTTTACATTTATCACTTCTCCCCTGCTCTAATCTGATGTTCCCTGTCCCAGCGGTGAGCATCACTTAGTGGTGGCTTACATATGTTCCCCCTATACAGATTACACTTGACCCACATCTGCTCCCATTTTCTTGGGTAGCCTCAGCTTTCATATACAGTCTTTTCGGCTAACATACACCAGTTCATATCATTCATCCAAGCCTGGATTGTTGGCGCTACGGGGGCCCCCCATGATCTGGCTATGTTATGCTTAGCTACCGTCAATCCAAAACGTCACCAGGTTTATTCTTTGCTTTTCATATCTTTATTTCCCCATATATTTAGGATATACCATTTTGCTTCTGGCTTCAACCTTGCCCCTAGTACTTCCCCTATACAGCCCACGATCCTCTCTCAGTATCCCCTGATATACACACAGCTCCATATTGTATAAAAAATGTGCCTTTTTGGTTACATAATCTCCCACATGTTTTATCTTCCCAATAGCCCATTCTGGCAAGTGTTTGACATGAGAGATATATTTTGTGCAGAATTTTAAGTACTACCTGGAAGAAATCCCCAACTCCCGCCGGGTGGCCAGCACATCTCGCCACTCTTTGTCATCTAAGTCCCTCACATTGTTTCTCTATCTCTCTCCGGGTGGAGAAAGGGTTTCGGGGGCATTGTTGATTAGCTTTTGGTAGGTCAGGCAAATCGAATTTTGGCTCATGTAGTCTATTAAGATTCTGTCCTCCAATGGAGAAGATGCAGGGACAACCTCTCCCCTGGGATTTGCCGCTTGGAGAGCGTTTCTGATCTGCATGTATCTGGACATTTCTGTGGTGCCTAGATCGAACTTGCGTTGTCGTTGGGCAAAAGGGATTACTCCTCCCCCGAACCACAAGTCACCCATCCGAGAGATGCCTATTAAGTCGCACTTCTCGAATCCCTTGGTGTCCCTAACTGTTCTGGGTCCCATAGTGGGGTGGCTTGTGTAACTTTGATGCCCAGCCCAAGGTCTTGTTGGCTGCATGCCAGACCTGTACTGTGTGTTTGGTAGGGCCTGTGAGGTGTAGTCACAATGGTCTTTTACACAGTGCCCTTTCATAACTCTCCCCGGGCGAAACCATTTTATCCATTCTATAACCAGGTTCGTTTAATGGATGATATGTACAATGGTTAATAGCAATTAGTTGCGATGCCCAATAATATTTTCGTATGTCGCAAAGTCCCATCCCCTCACTAGTTTCTGTCTATTCGATGCGGCTTCCCAACCCATATGAGTTCTCTCTGTTTTTTTTCAATAGTGTTGAAATAAGTGGTTGGGACTGGGTACGGCATGTTCTGTAGTATATAAAGAAAGCGCAGGAGTGCAATAATTTTAAATAATGCAGTGCGTCCCAGTATGGTCAGTGGGAGAGTCTTCTAGTGTCGCACAGCGCTTTTCAGACATTGCAGTGGGGGCAAATGGTTCTGGCAAATGGGGTCAGTGGTGATGTAGATTCCCAGGTATCGGAACCCCTCTACAGCTATTGTTGCCTCACATTCCCTGGGAAGGGGGGGGAGTCTCTCCTCTCAGTATGTAAACTATTGACTTTGTCCATTTGATTATATAGCCTGAATACTTCCCACAAATATTAAAGATGTGTCTCACCCTTTGTATCGAGGAGTTAGGGAGGCCAGATATAAAAGTATGTTGTTTGCATAAAGGGATATTCGATATTCCCAGCCTCCCATCCAGTGAAGCCTCCTTATCGGAGGGTCTCTGACAATCCATGAAGAAAGGGGTTCCAATACTAGGGCAAAGAGTAAAGGTGACAGCGGACAACCTTGTCTCGTCCGTCTTCGTAAAGTGGAGGATGGGAATAATATACCGTTGACTACTACCGGCGCTAGCGGGTTACTATAGAGGAGTCTAAGCCAGGCCACAAAATTAGGACCAAATCCCAGCTTTCTCATAACTGCGAATAAATAAGGCCATTCAATGGTGATGATTGCCATTTTGACATCTAGGGACATTACATCAGTGTCTTCTCTTAACATGTTCACTCATCCTAGCACTCTATGAAGTCTATGCAAATTTAGTGAAGTACTCCTTCCTGACATAAAGCCGGAGTGGTTGGGATGCACTAGTTTCGGGATGATCTGCATTCAGCATGAAGCAAGTCATTTGGCAAGGATTTGGCTTCAGCATTGAGTAAGGAGATGGGGCGATATGAAGTGCAACTATTTCTTGGTTTACCTTCTTTATGGATGACGACTATTGTAGCTAGTCGCTGATCAATAGTAAGTTGACCATATGTACGACTCTCGTCATACATTTCTTTCAGATATGGGGCTATAGTATTGGTTACCAGCTTGTAGAGTGCTATTGGAAGGCCTTTAGGGCCTCCTGCTTTACCAGACTTAAGTTTTCTGATTGCCTGTGCTACTTCTTCACTCATAATGTCACCCTCTAACAACGTTAGGTTCTCCATGGTTCGGGACTGGAGTGACATTTTTGTTTGATTCCGCTTCTGATAGAGTGCTCATGGTTGAGTACACTCACTCATAGTATGTGGCAAACTCCATTGCTATCTGTTGTGGGTCACGTATTATTTCTCCACCCTCTGTCATTAGCTCCGTCACTAATCTGTTCACCTGTTCTCGCTTGTTGAGTCAGGCGAGTAGTTTCCCTCCCTTGTTCCCAACGTCATGAATCTTATTTTACGTTGCTCTGTTTGTTGCTTTTTCGGCCTCAGTCGTTAAGTCTTTACATGCTTTCTTTTTCACGCTCCATCTGTGTTTGATGCTTTCTAATTTGTTCCCGGCTAATTCACCATCTAATTGTAAAATATCGCTCTCTAATCTTTCTAGTGCTGCCTGCTTTCCTTTCGGACGCCGGCAGTCAGAGAAATGGCCTGCCCCTAACTACCATTTAAAATGCCTTCCAGAGGGTCTGGTCAGACCTCACTGAGCCTTCGTTCTCCTGAAAGTAGAGTTCTGTAGGTTCCTTGACACCCTTCTGTGTCAGTGGGTTCCTAAGATTCCATGGTGTGATGGGCGCTATCTTCCCTGGTTGCCACATCCTTTCTCCATAGATTGCGCAGACAGGAGAATTATTCGAGATGCCTCTTGCCATATGGCATATCTCTTTAAATCGCACTTCTTGGTCTGCTGGGGGGAAAATATAGTCTATTCTAGAGAGACTGTTGTGGGTGCCTGAGTGGAACATAAATTGGTGCTCTTCTGGGTAGTGGACTCGCTACGCGTCCACTAATCCTAACGCCTTTAGAAACTCAGAGAAGAATGTCTGTGTGTCGTGTAAGTCGCGAGGTGGGTGTCGGTCTAACCTTCCTGATATAGTCGCATTAAAATCCCCTCCTATTAAAAGTCTGCCAGCTGGGAAGCTGAGCAGTAGCTCACTCAACTCTAGAAAGACTATATTGTGAATGGAAGGAGCGACATATATGATCACAATCATAATTGGGTGGCCCTCCCAACTTGTCATGACTGCCGCATATCTACCTTGTGCATCTACCCACGATTTGGTTACTTTCAGGGGGAAAGAGGTTCGCATTAGTATCCCCACCCCTAGAGATCCAGTGGAGAAACTGGAATGGACTAATAGCTTATATCCCCAGTGATTTAGTGCTTTGCATGTATTACCTAGTAAGTGTGTCTCTTGTAGCAAGACTACGTCTGGGAAGTCTCTTTTTATATATTGGAGTATCTTCCCTCGCTTAAGCTTATACCCCAGCCCATTTCCATTCCAGGAAAGGAGCTGCAGTCCCTTATCTGTTGTCGGGCCCATATTCATTTGTTGATATTCTCTCCGTTAGTCCAACTCCCACACCCAAGTCGGTGACGTTGGCGTGGCCTGAGTTCTGGGCTTCATTTCGTTGCCCCCTGGGGACCCTCTGCCCCACCCCCGTGATGAATAAATCGTCTCTTCGTGGGATCCAGATTGCACTGTGCCTGAGATGCTACGTTCTAGGCATGTACTTTCATATGTTTATCTCTTATGTCTTCTAAACCGCTAACTATAACAATATATAACCTAACACCACATACCCTGCTTCCCTGCAATCCAGGCTTAAAACTACGCAATATCCCAATTTTGCAGCGTGCCTGTCACCCTATCCCCAGCTAGTATGTGTATATGAAACAGGGGTAGTGACCCAGATGACACCTCACCTTCCGCCACCGCCCAAATTTAGTATGTATCTTTTGTATATTTATATTTTGTAAAAAAGGATATAGTCACAATACTGCTACTGGACGCTCAATAAGTGTTCAGTTAGTCCCGTCCTCTTCAAGCTCCGCAGCAACAAGAGCTGAGCAGCTGGAGGACTCCACTAGCACGTCCATTGCCACATCAGCTGAATTCGCTGTTCTTGGTGCTGTGTGTTCCCTGGTCTCTATGGTCTGTTGATTTTTTGTGAAGCCTCTCCCTTCGTGATCCGGGACTGTTCCCACCAATAGTTCTCCATCTGTCCAGCCATTCTTGTGCAGTTTATGGGGTATTGAAAAACCATGTCTTTCCTTCTGCCTCGATTCGTAATGTTGCTAGAAATAGCATGTGGTATTTTATGCCCTTGTCTCATAGAATCTTTTTAATCTCTATGAAGGATCGCCTTTGTTTCTGCACCTTAACTGTGAAATCAGGAAAGAAAGGTGATTCGACTGTTCTCATATGTAAATGGCAGTGCTTTGCGGCCAGTTTGCAACACAATGTCCAAATCTTGGAAGTTGAACATTCTGGCTAGCAGGGGTAGGTGGGTCCCCAGACTAGGTCTTCCTCCTGGAATCCTGTGAGCTCTCTCAACTGAAAAGAAATTAGAAAGGCCCCTTGGTTGTAGGTGGTTTGTGATTAGGTCTTCCACAAAAAGGTCAGCTTAGGGCCACCAAAATTCTGACGTTGTTACGGCGAGATCTGCCTTTATAATCGTCCAGTTTAATTTCCAAGTTGTGATTGAAGACTTGCAGTTCTTTAATTTGTTGTTGCATGGTCTTTGTACCTGTTTGGAGGTCTGCCGCAGTCGCTTCCACTCTTTGAGTTTATCACCCATTTTCTGTAAATCCGTGCTAAGTGTTACCTCTATCGTGATGAAGTCCATTCTGTTCTCTGGTGAGGTGCTTGCTCCACTTATTGCTTCCAATATATCCTTTAAGGTAGGGTCTCCGCCCTCTGAGCCCGGCATGATCGAGGCAGTCCCTTTGAGCAATGTTTCAGCATCTAGAGGTTTTTGCAGTGCATATTTATCAAGTTTAGTTTGATGGGTCCCTTTTTGCCCCTCAACACCAGTCATCTTATTCTACACGGGGAGAGGAAAGGGCCACCTTCGTTGTGTCTCTAGCCCCCTGGGTAGAAGCCGCCGCCTGACCATGAAGTTATTCACTCCACTCTGCTGGTTGGTTTTACCCAAGTGTGGCCTGTGCCTATTTCCTAGTGGTGCTGTGGTTGCTCCTTATGGGTAATTAGTTAGCGGCCACTGTGAAGCTCATAGTATAGGTCTGCCCCATATCTTAATGGCTGGGTCCCGTAGATGATATCTGTGCATAGCTTCGGTTGTGGCTTTGAATGTCCCAGGTCAGCCAGAAGCTGTGGTGCACCAACCACAGATCCCCATAGTCATGCGATTCACCCGTGCTCAGTGCACCAAGGAGGAGTGGGGGGTTTGGTTGAGTGCTTCCGCCTTCCAACGTCAATCTTTAGTCCACTCTGGTGTCTGCCGCCTCACTTGCTACTCTAGGCGCCGACCAGGGTATGTGGATTCGTTGAGATGTCTGCTCAGTCGTTCTCCTCAGCTCTCATCAATTGTCGAGTGACCGGCCAGTGTCTCTTATTGTCAACTGAGCCACTCCCAGCATATTTCTTTTCCTCCTCCGACACTCTGGTCTGCTATGAGGGAGTCCAGGGGGCCCAGTATTTACTCGGTTCCACACCCGGGACTCCTATGTCACCACTCAGCTCACTACCTCACCAATCTGGTGTCTGCCGATCCTGCCCCACCAGCCGTCTCGGCAGAGTCGGAAGCGAAGAAGGAGGGGGAGAGGCCGTGCAATCGCTCTGTCCGCAGTCTCGGCCCCGGGCCCCAAGTATTGTTGCCGCACGAACTGGCTCTGTTGATCTCTCCTCCGGCTCAGCACTCGGGGCCGGGGATCAGGGTCGCCAGTAGGTCTCCACTTGTCTCATCGTCCCGGCACTGAAGCGCAATCATTTGGTCCAGAATTCAACTGCGCCAGTCACGGGGAAGACCCAACACCACTTTTATGTAAGCATCTGGATCTTTTTAACGGATTTATAGGTGGTGGAAGCGAGCAAGTTACGGAGCCTCTCTAACTCGCGGCCATCTTCTTCGGTGCCTGGCCATGCCCTGCCTGCTGCAGTTTTGTGGTTAAGTAGACAGGCCACAGCATCTTTTGACTCCACATGCTCTCTCCATTCCAACCCCATTCTCCCTGGTATTTGCTACTGGAGCAGTGTCTCCTTCTGTACACTGAGGGCAAGTCTTGAGGGGATTCGGGAACTAGTGTCACTGTGTGTATCACCGCCCCATTGGAATCACCTGGGATCCAGGTAGGTGACTTAAGACAGTCTCCATATGAAGCCAACAAGCTGGGGGCTCCTAGCACAGATTCATGGTCAGTGTCAGGTGCCAGGACCTGGAATCTATTGACTCCATGGAGGGAGACCTCCACCACCTCCTGCGTCTCTTTTTGCAGCTTGTTCCTCAGATGGGAAAAATCGGGGTCTGTGCGGGTGGCGTCGCGTCTGGGCCTTGATTCCGGCCATACCAATAGGCGTCTCCTTTTGCTCCTGGCTTGTCTTGTACTCCTTTGGTGCGCAGCCACGTCCAGGCCTCCTCTCAGGAGGGAAAGAAGTGAGTCATGACGGCATCCGCCATTCTGAGCCTCGCAGGGAAGAGGAGGGCATATGTCAGTTCCAGAGTCCGCAGTTGTGCCTTGACAGCTCCGAAAGTGTTGCAACGCCGTTGAACCTCTTCTGTCGGGATACACCTTGACGGTATTTCCATTGTACAACCAGGGGCCCTTCGCACTGTATAATTGCAAGAGAAGGTCCCTGTTTCAGTAACTGAGCGGACGCCCAATCACTGGACGCTGGAAGGCCCCTGTGACATAGGGGCGGCCGGGGATTCAGTGAGCCATTTCACTGGAGTAGAACTGCGGGATCCGGTTGGTCAGAACCATTTGTGATAGCCAGTCGTCAAGGAGGAGCTCCATGTTGTGGCCCTCTCCTCCCATCCCCTCTCAAGAAGCTGATATTTTTGCGCAATTAGAGCCCCTCCGCATCCTACGCTCTTGCGTTGAGGTCTTGTGCCTCAGTTTGCAGGAGTTTTAGTTGATCCTGCATGGTCATTCACTCTCTCTGCGAGGTTGGCGTGATTCCCTTGTACTAGCCCAGTTTGTATTTGGATTGCTCCTTGTTGGGTCTTCATGCCAGTTTTAGAGTCCTGAATAGCTTGCAGCACCTAGTCAAACATTCCAGTGTGCTTTTCAAGATTGTTTCCCAGTTGGCGAATCAAATCTGCCAGCACAGGCGAAGCTGCCAGCATAGCCATTATCGTCTTTTGGGGTTGTGGAGGGCTGGATGCCCTCGGTCGGACCATGCCTCATTGGCCTCCTTCCACGACAATTGGAGACCCAGAGCGAGGGTGGCCAAACCCTGATTACCAACAGAGCCCAGGAGGGGGGAGAGACTTCAGGCAGTCAGCCAGGGAGTGGACCGGTCCAACATTCACCATTTCCGGCCTCACCCCTGCGCCTGGTGCCCCCGCCTGATGTCAGTGGCGGGATGGGCACTCAGAGGCTCTGTTGGTAATCAGGGGCTCGGCACCCTCGCTCTAGGTCTCTAATCGTTGTGTATGGAGGCTGCTGAGGACTGGTCTGACTGAGGGCCTCCAGGCCTCCGCCCCCCCAAAAGGCGATAATGGCTATGTTGGCAGCTTCCCTCGCGCTGGTAGATCAGATTCGCCAACTGGAAAGCACCCTTGAAAAGCATACTGGAATGTTTGACTAGGTGCTGCAGGCTATTCGGGACTCTAAAACCAATCAAAATAAATAAAAAAGTGCCACCCTCCTCTGGTGATGTCGGCTCTACCTTAGCAAGGAGCGAAGTTACTGCAATTAGGGGATATTCTAGCCATCAGCCTTAATTCTGAAGGTTGAGGAATTGGGAGGATGGCTTCCGGGTCAGTATTATGGCAGTTGTGAACAAGATGCTAATTATTACATTGTTTCTGGTCGTACAAACAATAAAATACACGTCCCTGATTGGGTTCAAAGAGAGTAGCATTGGGCGGGCCCTTAAGCTCAGCGCGGAAGTGATTACTTGATGTATCCACGAGCCACAAAATGCACCCATTCATATGTAATTACGTTTTTTGATGTTGAGTTTGAGGGAAGGGGAAGAGGCAGTGTTTATACCTTGATTGAAGCAGCTGGTATGTTTTCATTTTTATTATTTTAAGATGTCTGATGCTAAAGCCTGTAAGCAACATACGATTTCCCTAAAACGGCCCAAGCAGGGTTTCTTACTTGCAGTAGCTAGCTGCTAAGGTCAGAGGAAGGCTGCACTCACCATTTTGGAGTAGATTAGCGTGTACTGAAGAAATAGAATGAAAGGGGGGAGGGTTATAATTAAGTTGCTGGGTCTTGAGGTACAGGTTAAGTCTCATGTCTGTTTTACTGCTTCTTTCCCCCAGCCCATGCTATATTCCTTAGTGTACGATGTTTAAACAACTGACCAAAAATGTGACAACATTTTTCTACCCGCACCATCTACCGATACGCCTATTTACTAGCTTTAGCCAAAGAACACACAAAGGTTGAGTCTCCACGGGTAATGGCTTTATCTCCAAGCTGTCTGAAAACAGAACACAGCGGGTGATCAAAGGGAGGCCATGTAGAAAAAGAAAACAACCTCTCGGCAGGCACAAAAACTATGAAAACCCCTGCCCATGCACTAGATATCTGTGAAAACCCTGACACCAGCACTAACTGTTGGGAATGTTTCGCTACCAATAAAAACATTTAGCCCACACTAAGTTTTCTGATTGTTTGATGCATGTTTCCATTGCAGATTCTCAGTTTCAAGTTGTGCTGTTGTAGTAGACTTGCTGATCTACAGTATATTGTATTGCGACAGAAGTGCAGTGTTATGGTTTTCAGTATGCTAGGAGCTTTGAATAGCTCTGCAGGTCCCTGTATGGTATTTCTTAGTATTTAAAGTCTGCTTAGCTGGTAAATGCCCTGAGCTGGCATGTTTGGAGGGAGAGAGAAGTGGAGCGATCAGTTGGGATGGGCATTGTTATTATCATCCTGTATCGGAGTGTCATTGTGAGACTCTTAACCTGCAGTGGTGGACTATATTAAAGTTTTTTAAATTGTCCAGCAGTATGTGACAGATCTCTATAGTTAATCCATGCTAGTGCATCCGATGATGTGTTTTTTTGACTGTACAATACTGGGAACGGACAACCTTCGTAGTAGATATGCCTAATGTGAATGTAAGAGGCATAAGTTAGAATTTGCTGCAGACCGCTGCATATTTTGGTCTAAGTATTATTGTGTACAAAACTATATAATGCCATGGCAAACCATATGTCAGCCCTTCTTAGTTTACCTGCATATCGAAAGCAGTTTGGTGGAGTTGTTTTCAATCTGTACGTTGTAAGTTGAGGATTGCACTTGAGGGTGCAACTTCCTGTCTGGACTCTGTTGTTGGAATGTAGTGTTGTGTAGTTATCTAGAAAATAGCAATGTTTTTAGCTGTTTTCAGAAGTGTATATAATCCTGGGTGCTTGTTGGAACTTGACCACTGTTACCGAGAAACAGTGCCTCCTATAGATTTCTTATCGTAAGGTGGTGTGAAGATAAGTGGTGCGCACTGTTCTGTTTTGTTTGTATTGCTTGACTTTTACTTGTAGGTATAGCGGTCCTTTTCCCTGGGAGGCTCTGTAGACAACGTAGAGTGCCTTGAACATTGCCCTTTTAGCTTTAAATAGCCAGTGGAGACAGTTCAGGACTGGAATTCTGCGTTCTCTTGGGTGAAGGTGGAGAGGAAGCCATAAAGCAGCATTTTGGATGAGTTGTATTTTGCATATGATGAGTGTGGGTGTGCCAAGGTATAATAAAGCATTCAGATTATGAGGATGAGGATGGCTTGTAGTTCATGTTGTTACGCAAGGTAAGGGAAGATGCGACATAGTGCGGCATAGTGTTTTCATTATGTAGAAATTGTTACCATGTAGTATCAAGGATAGGTTTGAATCCATGGTTACCCCTAGGTTTCTAACCTCTCTTGGTGTTTTTGGAGGAGCCTCACATTCCTTAGGCCATATGGTGGTAGGCTGATATTTTTGCCATTGTCCGCAGGTCATGAACTCTGCCCTTGCGGTGTTGAGCTTGTGTTCATGGCACAAAGGCAGTCATCAAGTTTTGAATTGTAGAGGTTTTCGGGGCTATGCATTAAAGAAATTATTTGGGTGTCATCTGCATAGTTATAAGTGGGAGATTGAAAGATGTAACCCACTTTGGTAAGAGAATTAGGTAGATGTGAATAATAAAGAGGATAAGATGGACCCCTGAGGAATGCCACAGTGTTGTATGGGATGAGGCGATGTGAAAGGTGTTAGGTAGACTACACTTTGTCCGTCTGTGAGATAAAAAGTAGGCCTGGACCTAGTTCACAGAGTTCTTCACGAACAAAAAAACTGCAGTTCCGCAAGTGGCAGAGTGCTGCTTGAACTGCCGTTTGCGCTGATATTTCTGCCATTTTATCGGAGTGCCAGTTCGAGCTCGCCAACTTACCGTTTGCAAGCGAGAGCGGGGAAAAAACTCAGCTGTGCTGAGTGGAGTTTTCTGCACTCTGCAAGCTCCGTGGAGCTTGGAGTGCAAAAAACTCTGCAAACTTTGTGAATGGACCGTAGTTCACTGCCCGGGGCTTTTTAAAAAGCAATCCCTTTTAGGGCCTTTTTATGGACTCCGAGATCATGGAATCTATGTTGTAGTGTGTGGTGGCGGACAGTGTCAAATGCAGCTGATAAATCCAAAGGAACAAGGCAGCTACGCCATTCTTTTCCACCGTGAGTTTTAGATTATCACAGATGGATATGATGGTTGACTCTGTTGCCTGGTCTGAAGCTGGACTGTTGGTCTGACATTAAGTCTTTATGTTCTGTAACGTTAGAGAGTTGCGTATATTCTGTTCTCTCTGAAATGTTTCCTAAGTATGGTCCATTTTATATGGTGCCTGTAGTTTGTAGTTTGCTGGATCAGATGGGTTGAGTTTTTTTTTTTTGGAAGAGATCTAATTTAGGAGGTTTTCAGTTTAGGTGGAATGAACCTAGTTCCAGGGATTTGTGGAGTATGCTCTGGCTAACTCCCCTGTAAAGGCTATCTTTAAAGATTTTTGGAAGTGCTGGGTCTGAAGGTGATTCTAATGGGCTGGCTTCAATAGTAATATCAAGGGAATCTTTTAGGACAGGGCATTGAAAGTATGCATTGCTAGATGATTATTGTTGTCTCTTTCTTTTGTAGTTAGGTCATGTGTTGCTGTGGTGTCGTTCTTGTTCACCCTAAGGTATTTTGCAAGCTTTTTAATTTTTGAGATCATTTACCTGGAGATTTTGTCACAGAAGTCATGTGATTGTAGGGATTCAGTATTTTTGCACTCTGGATTTCTGTATTGTTTTAGAATTTTATGGAGTTATTTGGAAGGGCAGTCTCCTTTCCTGAATGTAAGCTGTGGAAGGATACAAGTCATCCAATCAAAGAAGGGGACGATGCCAGTTTCAGGTGAGAGACAAACACCAAACAAATAAGGCAAGCTATCAAATAGGGCAAGCAAATGGGATTGACAAGAAAGTCAACCAAGGATCAATGTTAGGCTCTTCCAATGCAGACTGTAAGTATTTATCCTGTACACAGCAGCTCTATCAATAATACTGTCTGTAGTTCAGACCCCAAAAAACTAAATAAATTCAGTTATCAAGAAATATTTGAGTTTAGGTTTAAACATTTCAAACACCTGAAAATGTTTTCCTTCACATTATTCCCACAAACCACTATCACCTGCCCCACTACAATCTGGGGAAATATAGTTCTAAATGGGGTTACATGAGTCAGTCAGTCAGTCAAAATACTTTATTTCGATAAATCAATATCATAAAAAGACAATAGCACTATACAACAATTTACATATACTAACATACATAATTTATACAAGATAAAATCACAATTGATATACACAGTAAGAAATATGTGCAAACGTTATTTTAAAAATATTACCCTGTAGAAATACATTAAAAATACATTAAACAAGAGGTCAGTTAAAAGTCCTATGATTAACACGTACATTGCTTATCCTAGCTGCCATGACTAACAGTTCTGGAGCTACGGGGGTCTCGATAATTTGGACACTATCTCCTGAGGCACATCTCTAAGCAAAAATCATGTTTGGCTGCTGTGATTGGTGCTGTGGGGAACAGGTCTTCTCCCCTCCCGAATGAACTTTCTCCTACCAGCTATAAGCTGAGACAGCACTGCACGCGACCATTCCTTCTTTTGCTCTGTGGCGGTCCTTTGGTTTTGATAGATTGGAGCTTTGCACGTAAATGAGGACAAAAAAAAAAAAAAAAAAAAGAGGTCAGTTAAAAAGAATACAAAGTAACAGACATTATTGGTCCCCATATTTCATTCTCAATCATCAAACAATCCCGTAATGTAAACATAGAGTCACTGTCCACAGAAGCTGCAATAAACACAGTAATCTCTGGGCATTTAAACCGATAGTGCCATTTTTTAGGGCTACCCACAAACAGGCAGGCTGCTTTTCCAGATTTGTTATGCATACATTTGAATGCCATCTTCACACCTGGCACATGAACTTAATTAGACTATGTCTGGAAAAATAATCTGTTCTGTGTCAGGAAGAATTGAGGTGGGATAAAGAGTGCTCAGGTCCCATTACCCAAAAAGCCAAGTTGCCTTTTAATGACAAAGAGCAGAAAGCAGTCCAACAATGTAAGTTGGAAGATGGCTGACACCTTTAAACCTGTCAACCGCAAACGAAATATAAGATTCCTAAAGAGACACAAGTTTTTGGAAACACGCACATTTAGTAGATCCCGTAGATCCTACAGTGACAAAAGGTAAGTAGTAAACTAGATAGACCAATTACATTCCTATGCTGGCACGTTTTAGGATTCAGTGAAAATTGGGATTGCAAATATGGTGTAGAGACTTAATTCGCAACTTAGCAGATAGGTCTCCAATTAATGAAGGTACCATGTTTGTTGCACTGGCCTACAGTTTTTTTTTCAGTTTTGGATTTTTATATTGTCCAGGACATGCCACTCTGAAGTTGTCAGTAGGCTCCATGTTGAAACTATATAAATACTGAACTTACCCCAAAAAATGGTATGATCAATATGATGTCTATGTTGTTTAACTTGCACTTTTTCAAATCATTGAAGACTCAAAATGTTAAACTGATAGTCTGTAGTGCTTAATCAGTTATTCTGGAATCTTTGCTCCTAAATCAGTTCTCGGACAGCATTCCACCCACTTTATACATCTCTTCGGCACATACATAGTGAGACAGTTGGTATCAATGAACTTCTGCAATCGCATGTTTCTATGAAGGTGTTTTAGTGATGCCATCAGCATCCACTGAGCTGTGCGTGCATAAGGGTAGCCAATACATGGACAGATCAAGTATGTCACCTAGAATTAATGCTCCCTGAATATGTTGATTTTTACAAATAATTGGGGCTAGGAGTTCTGTTGTTAAGGCGAGGGAGGATCCACAGTTGGAGGGCCTGGGGTGTCTGGTTCTTGCTGCGGCAGGGCCTCCCTTCCTGGGGCAGATGTAGATGGGCCAGATGTTGTTGGGCCACAAGAATATATGAATATATGGTGCTGCATAAGCCCTGCACATATGGAAGTAAATGTCATGCAGCACCCTAGTCATTGAGCCCATATTGGAGCTATGAATTTCCATCTGATAATTGAGCTCCTGCTGCAAATGCTTCATTTCCCAGAGCTCAGTGCGTACCTGGCCTATCATGTCTTGGGACTGTTGATAGGCTCCCAAGCATTGGTTGATGATGGTCTGGGTGACTGGGCCCCAGTGCCCTCACTATGCTGCACACATTATCCCTCCTGTGACCCCTAACCCCACTACCCTGTGCACTTGGCCCAGGTTGCCCCATCCGGCTGATTCCTGGGTGAGCTGGAGATGGTGGTGCAGTGGTCTCAACATCACCCAGGACTGGGGGGCACATGTTCGGTGTCACAGTGGTAGGAACACAGAAAGTGAAGCATTCAGTTTGCTGATGTTTTACAGCTGTAGTGGGAGGTGTTGTTGTGGGCGTAGTGAGTGTCACTGGAGCTGTCTGCCCTGACCGACCAGATGGACCAGGTACCTCATCGTCCTCCAGATCACCAGGAGTGTTATCCTCACTGACGGCCCGACTCTGAGCTGGAGTGGAGGGCTCTTCAGTGACAGAGTCCTGGCCATGTGCTCTGCCAGTTAGACCTATTGAGAAGTTGAGAACATTTTTATTAGTAAAAGTGTGTATTGTACAATCAAATCTTTTGAGACAACCAATGAAAATACCTAGAAGATAAAATAGGTAGAGATTATTGTGATGACAGCTTTCAGTGGTATTGCACATATTACTTTCACTTTTAGCAATTACAAACAGCACAACTTCAACAAAACAGGTAATCGGATGTTCTGAAATGATTAGGAAGTATATCTAACATCTCCCAACCATTCAGGCCAATACAGTGGAGAGGTGAAAGCTGGAATTGACAATTCCAAGGCCTAACTGAGTTCAAAGCAGACGTTTCCACAACTTGGATGGTTGTTTGGCATTAGTAATCATGTGAACAATGCAGTCAATTTTGCAAGTACCTCTTCTATTCAGCATAGTAATTGACCCTTTCCGTGCGCACGACTGCCGGAAGCCATCGTGCGCAAGGGTGCTCGTGTGCGCAGGACGGCTCCCGGCTTTCCTGGCACATGGCAGCGTAAATCCCTCAGGTGCAGGCTCCAGAGGGATTTCTTTTTCTTCCCCAAAACCTCTGGAGCTGGGGAAGAGCTTCCCCAGCTCCTGAGGCCCCCTGGTTTCTTTGAAATGAGCCTTTAGGCTCATTTCAGTTTCACTTTCTATGTGCTCAGGGGGCTATCTCAGCCCCCTGAGCACATAAAAAGACAGGAGACGTATCATTGGAAAGGTGAGAATCTCTTCAGCAGATCCCTGCTTGGAGATCGCCTCAAGGGGGCAATCCCCAAGCAGGGATCCACCACTAGACACCAGGGGGGGGGGAGCGGCCCCTTGGGCAAGGGCTTTTGCTCCCCCCCCAAAAAAATATTGGCCACGTTCAGTCTTTTTGCCCCCGCTGGGGGGCAGATGGGGGCAGTAGCAATTCTAATTAGGGTGGGGGTTGCCCAAAATGGGCTTTCCAAATTGGGCACGCCAATGTCCCCACCCCCCTGCCACAATTACAGCCTTTCTGCCCCCCCTGGGAGGCAGATGGGGGCAGTAGCCCCCAATCTGCCCCCTAGGGGGGGGGGAAAAAGCCCACTAGAAGCCAGGGATTTTTTTGGGAGCAATTTGAATTAGGGTGGGGGATGCCCAAAACGGGCAAGCCAATGCCCCCACCCACCCCCGCAACAATTATAGTCTTTCTGCTGGGGGGGAGAAGCCCATTAAAAAACAGGTATTTTTTGGGGGGGGCAATTTTAATGAGGGTGGGGGCTGCCCAAAATGGACATGCATACGCCCCCACCCCCGCCTAGATTACTGCCTTTCTGCTCCCCCCTGGTGGGCAGATGGGGGCTGTAGGCCACTAGATGGCAGGGATTTTTTTGCCAATTTGAATCAGGGGTGGGGGCTGCCTAAAACGGACATGCCGATGCCCCTACCCCCACCCGCAAAATTTCCAGTCTTTCTGCTCCCACCTGGGGGCCATATGGGGGCAGAAAGCCCACTAGAAACCAGGGATTTTTGTTGTTGTATTCAAGTAGGAGTGGGGGCTGCCCAAAATGGGCATGACAATACCCCCAGAGAAATTCCAGTCTTTCTGCCGCCCGGGGGGGGGGGCATATGGGGGCAGTGTCCCCATATCTGCCCCCAGGAGAGGGGCAGAAAGCCCACTGGCGCCAGCAATTACGCTGGCTTTTTTATGCATGGGGTGGGGGCTGCCCACAATCAATCAATCAATCATGCCATTTGTATAGCGCACTACTCACCCGGGAGGGTCTCAAGGCGCTTGGGGGGAAGGGTATGCTACTGCTCGAACAGCCAGGTCTTGAGTTGTTTCCTGAAGGCGAGATGGTCCTGGGTCAGCCGAAGGTGGATGGGGAGGGAGTTCCAAGTCTTGGCAGCCAGGTAAGAGAAGGATCTTCCTCCGGCGGTGGCTCTTCGGATGCGTGGTACGGCTGCGAGGGCGAGGCTGGTGGACCGTAGCTGGCGGGTGGGCGTGTAGAAGGTCAGGCGGTTGTTGAGGTACTTGGGGCCCAGGTCGTGGAGAGACCTGTGTACGTGGATGAGGAGCCGGAACGTGATCCTCTTGTCGACGGGGAGCCAGTGCAGGTTCCTCAGGTGGCTGGAGATGTGGCTGCGTCGGGGGACATCCAGGATGAGTCGGGCGGAGGCGTTCTGGATGCGCTGGAGTCTTTTCTGTAGCTTGGCTGTGGTTCCGGCGTAGAGGGCGTTTCCGTAGTCCAGTCGGCTGGTGACGAGTGCCTGGGTGACAGTCTTCCTGGTCTCGGTCGGGATCCAGCGGAAGATCTTGCGAAGCATACGCAGGGTGTTGAAGCACGATGAGGAGACGGCGTTGACTTGTCTGGTCATCGAGAGGGAGGGGTCCAGGATGAAGCCCAGGTTGCGTGCGTGGTCGGTTGGCTTGGGTGCGGTGCCCAGGGCTGGGGGCCACGAGGAGTCGTCCCAGGCGGAGGGCGAAGATCCCAGGATGAGGACTTCCGTCTTGTCCGAGTTCAGTTTCAGGCGGCTGTCCTTCATCCCCTCGGCGACGTCTTTCATCCCTTCGTGTAGGCAGGTTCTGGCGGTGTTGGGGTCTCTGGTGAGGGAGAGGATCAGCTGGGTGTCGTCGACGTAAGAGATGATGTTGAGGTTGTGCTGGCGTGCGATGGCTGCGAGAGGTTTCATGTAGATGTTGAAGAGGGTGGGGCTGAGTGAAGATCCTTGCGGGACGCCGCAGATGACTTCGGTGGCCTCGGAGCGAAACGGGGGGAGGCGGACTCTTTGTGTTCTTCCGGCGAGTAACGAGATGATCCACTCCAGTGCCTTCTCTTGGATACCGATGTTGCTGAGGCGCTGGACTAGGGTGCGGTGGCAGACCGTGTCGAACACAGCGGAGAGGTCCAGGAGGATGAGGGCCACTGTTTCCCCCTTGTCGAGCAGGGTCCGGATGTCGTCGGTGGCTGCGATGAGGGCGGTCTCGGTGCTGTGGTTGGCTCTGAAGCCGGACTGCGAGGGGTTGAGGGATCCGTTCGTCTCGAGGAAGGCGGTCAGCTGTCTGTTGACGATCTTCTCGATGACTTTAGCAGGAAAAGGGAGGAGCGAGATGGGGCGGAAGTTTTTGAGATCGGTGGGGTCCGCTGTAGGTTTCTTCAGGAGGGCGCTGATCTCGGCGTGCTTCCAGCTCTCCGGGAAGGTGGCGGTGTTGAAGGAGGCGTTGATTATGTTCCGAAGTTGGGGTGCGATGGTGGAGTCGGCCTTGTTGAAGACGTGGTGTGGGCAGGGGTCGGTCGGTGATCCGGAGTGGATGGTGTTCATCGTGCGGGCTGTATCTTTGGTGGTCACCGTGGTCCAGGTGCGAAGGGTGGCGGTGGGGGGCGTTGGTTCGACGGTTGGGTGGGTGGGTGGGGCGCCGAAGCTGTTGTGGATGTCGGCGATCTTGCGGTGGAAGAACGAGGCGAGGGAGTCGCAGAGGTCTTGTGACGGAGTGATGTCGTTGGTGCCGGTGCTGGGGTTGGAGAACTCCTTGATGATAGTGAAGAGCTCTTTGCTGTCGTGGGCGTTGTTGTCCAGTCGTTCCTTCGGGGATTTCTTCTTGGTGGTGCGGATGAGCTGGTGGTGCTTGCGGGTAGCGTGTTTGAGGGCGGTCATGTTGTCGGTGGTCCGGTCGAGGAGCCAGGCTTTCTCAAGGGTGCGGCAGGTCTTCTTGGAGTCCTTGAGGTCGTCGGTGAACCAGGATGCCTTCTTGCTTCTGGGTCTGCTGGGAGGGTTCTTCAGTGGTGCGAGGTCGTCGGCGCAGGCGGTCAGCCACTGCGTGAAGTTGCGGGCTGCTTCGTTGGGGTCCGTTGCGCTGGCGGGTGGGTTCTGGCTGAGGCAGGTGGTGAGCTGGTCTGCGGTGATCTTGCTCCAATTCCTGTGAGGTACCTGTTGCGGGTGGTGGTGGGTCGTGGATCTTTTGAAGCTGAAGTGGACGCAGCTGTGGTCGGTCCAGTGGAGTCCGGTGGCGTGGCTGAAGGTGATGTACTTGCTGGAAGAGAAGACGGGATCAAGCGTGTGGCCGGCGTAGTGGGTGGGGGTGTTGACCAGTTGCTTGAGTCCGAGGTTGGTGAGGTTTTCCAGCAGGGCGGTGGTGTTGCGGTCCTTGTTGTTCTCCAGGTGGAAGTTGAGGTCCCCGAGGAGGATGTAGTCGGTGGACGGGAGGGCGTGCGGGCTGATGAAGTCTGTGATGTCTTCGCTTAATTGTGTGCGTGGTCCCGGGGGTCTATAGACGAGTGTGCCTCTGAGGGTCGTCTTAGGGTCGGTGTGAATCTGGAAGTGGAGATGTTCGGCTGCGGCGAAGGAGTCGTTGGCGTCGGTCGTGATGCGGATGGTGTTCCTGTGGACGATGGCGATGCCACCTCCGGTCTGGTTGATGCGGTCCCTCCTGATGATCTTGGCACAATGGGCATACCAATGCCCCCACTCCCCAAAAATAACCACAGTCTTTCTGCCCCCCTTGGGGACGTATCGGGGCACCCCCCCCCCTCCCCCCTCCCCGATTCCTCCCAAAAGACTTTATTTTAGCAATGTGCCTACCTGTGGATTTTGGGCCCTAGGGCAGCTGGCACATAGGGAAACCTATCAAACGGTACTTGGGCATCCCACACGAGTGAGGTACCATTTTTCTCTGAAACTTTGGGGAATGCGGGCTGGGTGGAATTTTGTGGATCCACGCAGATTGCAGAACATTCCACCACAAAAATGTGAGGAAAATGTGTTTTTTTAAAACAAATTTTGAGGTTTGCAAGGGAATCTGGGTAACAGAACATGGTGAGAGGCAGTCAAGTCACCCCATCCTGGAGTCCCCTGGGTGTCTAATTTTAAAAAATGTAAAGGTTTGCTAGGTTTCCCTAGGTGCCGGTAGAGCTAGGGTTCAAAATCTACAGCTACGCACTTTGCAAAAAAAGGGTCAGTTTTCACTGTGAAAATGTGGTGTGTCTACGTTGCGTTTTGGGCCGTTTTCTGTCTAGGACACTAGGCCTACCCACACAAGTGAGGTATCATTTTTCTCGGAGGAATTTCGGGAACACGGGGTGGGTGGAAGTTTGTGGATCGCTCGCAGATTCCAGACCTTTACACCACAGAAATGTGATGAAAATGTGTTTTTCTTGACAAATTGTGAGGTTTGCAAGGGATTCAAGGTAAAAGAACCTCGTGAGAGCCAGTCAAGACACCCCATCCTGGATTCCCCTGGGTGTCTAGTTTTTCAAAAATGTATAGGTTTGCTAGGTTTCGCTAGGTGCTGGCAGAGCTAGGGTTCAAAATCTACAGCTACGCACTTTGCAAAAAAAGGGTCCGTTTTCACTGTGAAATTCTGGTGTGTTCACGTTGCATTTTGGCCCGTTTCCTGTCGCAGGGGCTAGGCCTACATACACAAGTGAGGTACCATTTTTTCTTGAAAGACTTTGGGGAACGCGGGTGGGTGGAATTTTGTGGATCCACACAGATTCCAGAACTTTGCACCACAGAAATGTGAGGAAAATGTGTTTGTTTTGTCAAATTTTGAGTTTTACAAGGGATTCTGAGTAACAGAACCTGGTGAATGCTGGTCATGTCACCCCATCCTGGATTCCCCGAGGTGTCTAGTTTTAAAAAATGTACAGGTTCGCTAGGTTTCCCTAGGTGCCGGCAGAGCTAGGGTTAAAAACCTACAGCAAGGCACTTTGCAGAAAAAGGGTCAGTTTTCACTGTGAAAATGTGGTGTGTCCACTTTGCGTTTTGGGCCGTTTCCTATCGTGGGCACTAGGCCTACATACACAAGTGAGGTACCATTTTTCTTGGAAGACTTTGGGGAACGCGGGGTGGGTGGAAGTGTGTGGATCCACGCAGATTCCAGAAGTTTCCACCACAGAAATATGAGGAAAATATGTTTTTTTGACAAATTTTGAGTTTGCAAGAGATTCTGGGTAACCGAACCTGGTGAGAGCCAGTCAAGTCACCCCAACCTGGATTCCCCTGGGTGTCTACATTTCAGAAATGTTAAGGTTTGCTAGGTTTCCCTAGGTGCCGGCAGAGCTAGGGTTCAAAATCTACAGCTAGGCACTTTGCAAAAAAAGGGTCAGTTTTCACTGTGAAAATGTGGTGTGTCCACATTGCTTTTTGGGCCATTTCCTCTCGCGGGAACTAGGCCTACCCTCACAAGTGAGGTGCCATTGTTATCAAGAGACTTAGGGCAACAGAGAATTGTAGAGCAACTGTTATTACCTATTGACTTTTGATGCATTTCTGCCTTACAAATGAAAGGCAATGTGTAAAAAAGAAGTAATTTTGAAATATGACCTTAAAGTCTCATGCTAGTATGGGTACTCACAATTTCGGGAATGTGCAAATATCTACTGTTTCTAAACTCTATATTTTGTTCCAATTTCAGAAATGCATAGGTGTTATTTCATACCGATTTTTCCATGTATATATTTTCCCAAATTAATTGCTATATACCCAGAACATAATGGAATACCATTGCAAGACGCTGCTCAGTTATTGGCTGTGGGTTCGTCCGGTTCTTGGTGAACCTACAAGTCCTCACAACTAGAAAGGTCTAGCGGATGTAACGGTATATTGCTTTCAAACAGCTGTCACAATTAGAAGAAGTTACAGTTAAAAACGTTGGCACAAATGGCTGTTTTTTTCAACTAATTTTCAATTTTTCCTATATTTAAATGTTAGTTTCTATGAAGAAACCTTGAAGGATCTACACAAATGACCCCTTGCTGAATTTAGAATTGTGTCTACTTTTCTAAAATGCATAGCTTTCCAGGATCCATGATTGTTTTCATACCCATTTCTACCATTAACTGGAAGGTTGTCATCCTGTCCGTGGACGTCATCCCATCCGCGCAGCGGGCGGGCGCAGCGGGCGCGCCAAAGGCAAGCCCGTCTGCGCCCATCCGCGCCGGGACCGGGCCCAGGGCAACCCCCACTGGTCTGAAAGAGCTGGATGACAGACGGATATATTCTAGATCCACCCTGTTAGAGCTGTGCCTATCTCTCATTAATTGTATTAGAAATGATCTAGATTGTGTGGTAACTAAGCATGGGCGTAAAATCCGTTCCGCTCGCGGATTTTTCGGATTTTCGGCAAATCCGCAATCCGCGAACTCTCGCGGATGTGGCGAAAATACGCAAATCCGTGCGAAGCGGATTTTTTGCTTGTGTTAGCACTGCTCGCGGTCCGCGGCGCGAAAGTACAAAAATTACAATTGGGGAGGGGTGAAGGAAGTGGCCCAGTCTCCAACTTCCTGTTCCTGTCCAGCAAGCTCCTCCCATAGGGGTGGGGTGAAGGAAGTGCCCCAGTCTCCAACTTCCTGTTCCTGTCCAGCAAGCTCCTCCCATTGCTTAGTCCATTTCCTGGCCACTTTGATTTCGATCTTGACTGGGAAGGATTACTTTTTGTGGATGCTGCTGGATATTTGGATTTGAGGCCTTTTGGATTACTTTTGGATTCGAAATTTTATTTCACAAGGAAGTAAGTTGATGTTGTTTGTTTGTGGTGATTTTTGTGTGTGTTGCTTGTTTTTCGACTTTTTGGGGGGGAAAATCTGCAAGTTCGCGAGCTGAGGATTTTTTTGCTTGTGTTCGCACTGCTCGCGTCCCGCGCAGCAACAATCTCGCACTCGCGA
Source organism: Lissotriton helveticus (assembly GCF_964261635.1). Lineage (NCBI taxonomy): Eukaryota > Metazoa > Chordata > Amphibia > Caudata > Salamandridae > Lissotriton > Lissotriton helveticus. Next base: position 800,492,085 of record NC_136069.1, read on the forward strand.
AATTGTAAAAATTACAATTCTGCACATGAATTGAAAACCACCAGGCTTAGTTATGGGTGCATGCATGATGCAACTGTTTTGTTGAAATTTATTTTTAACATGATTCTGGCCAGGGCATGGATGGCATTGGATTGTGGTGATTTTTGTGTGTTTTACGACTTTTTGGGGTGGTGTTGGGGGCTTGTTATGTGGGTGGGGGCCATTTTATTGCCTGGTCCCGTGTAGGTGGGGGTCTATGGGCCATTTTAAGCCAGTTTGTGTGCTTTGTGCCATAGGCCTGCACCCAGTGTGCTCTGATTTCATCCATTATGGTCAGGGGGCCCAGAATCGGTCTGTTCGCGGATTTTGCTGGTTTTTCGGCACGTTCGCGCCGTGAAGCAACAATCTCGCACTCGCGAAATTGTAAAAATTGCAATTTTGCACCAGAAAACCACCAGCAGGCAGCATAAGCCTTCTGAAACTTCATGGATGGCATTGGATTGTGGTGATTTGATTTGTGTTGTGTTTTTTGACTTTTTGGAGTAGGGGTTGGGGGCTGGCTATGTTGGTGGTGGCCATTTTGAGGCATGGTCCTGGCCATGTGGATGGGGGTCAAGCGGCCATTTTGAAGGCAGGCAGTGAGCTTTGTGCCATAGGCCTGCACCCATTTTGCCTTGCTTTCACCCATTGTGCCCAGGGGGAGTCAGTGGTACATGAAACTATAACCCTCTCTGTGTGTGCTCTCTTGGATCAATGTTAAATTCCTGTTTCCCAAAAATGTAGCAATTCTTAATTTTGAAATTTCCATATTGTGTGGTGTGCACGAGTGTATTCATAAATGCCTACTTGCAAACTATTTATTGAAGTGCTACATATGCAACATATATTTACTGATGTTCCTCTGTCTTCGTTTGCTTGTAGGTGCATAAAGTCAATAAATCCGCATCATCGTTGAGCATCAGTGCCAGGAAGAAGTCCTGCTGCGGCCTGTTGTTCCGACATCTGAAGAAGATGGCTCCAAAAATAGGTGCCGGTAGGTCCTCTAGCAAGAAGGATGTCTCTACTAAGGAGAAGAAGAAGCAAGTGGCACCACTTACCAAGGAGACTGGTGGCACCACCACTAAATTTTTGTGGGGAAAACAAAGGCCCACCATGAGTGCTGCACAGGTAGCCTGTTTAGTGGTTACATCACCAACGACCAGTGATGTTGGCTCATCGCAAGAAAGTAGCAGCACACCATCAACACAGGTTGTAACTCATCTCACAAGTACTATTCAACAACCAAAGCCGCAACAACAACTGTATGGGTTACTAGTACAAGCACAAGTACATGCGCAAGGAGCTGTCCGAGAAGGAGCTGTCCGAGAAGGAGCTGTCCGAGAAGGAGCTGTCCGAGAAGGAGCTGTCCGAGAAGGAGCTGGCCGAGAAGGAGCTGGCCGAGAAGGAGAAGGCCGAGAAGGAGAAGGCCGAGAAGGAGAGGTCCATGGAGAGTTGCAAGTAGCGATCAGTGAAGAGGCCCATGTAGCGGCGCATGGAGCGGTGCAAGTGCCCACAATGGTTGTTCTTCCAGAAGTAGGGGCACAGGAGGAAATTGACTTTGGAGCCGGGGTATCATGTCAGGAAGACGAAGGCACTCCTCCTGATGATTCATTTTCTCCCAGCTCCCCACCAAAGAAAAGATCAAGGAGTGTGTGTAGAAGTTCCTCTTCAAGCCCCGCTCCATCAGATGATGATCTGGATCTAATTGGCACCCATCTCCGACGTCTGAGAGGGAGGCCCACCATGAGCTGCGAAAGGTATCAAATGTTAAAAGGAAGGGCCCCGGAAAGCTCATACTTATGGATCCGAACGTCGGACTTGATGAAGTGGTTCATTCTGATGTTGATGAACAGGATGACAGCAATGACCTAGTCATCACACACGTCATTCCAGCCACACCGGCCATGCAGCAGACAGACATTTATACCCTATCCCGACGTCAGGCTGAGCGTGACCCTGGCGACGTGCCACTGGTAGCACCACCAATGCAGTCAAGTAGTGCAACAAGTTCAACAAAACCTACAGCTCCCATATTTTCTCCCCAGAGGGGGACTCCATCCAGCTCGACTCCCTCAAGTAGGGTTGCTGAAATAATTGCACAACCCAGTAGATGTCTGCAAGGCTCATCCACCACTGCTTCATCTGGCATTGGCAGTATCATCTCGTGCGCCAAAACCAGAGGTTTCAAGTCCCCAGTTTGGAACTTTTTTAGTGTCCATGCAAAGTATGATAACATAGCCGTTTGTTGCATTTGTAAGACTAGCGTTAGCCGTGGTAAGACTGGTACCAACTATGGAACCGGAGGCCAGATAGGTCACCTTGAAAGAAGGCACGCTGTCGAATGGTTTGCGCACCTAGCAAACATCAAGGGAAAGCAATCCCAAAGGGCAAGTGGCCAAAATATACCCATACTAGGTGTTTCATCTGAAGATGACGGGGAGGTAGAAGAAGCGTCAGACATGTGTCCGGTTGCACCCAGTACCCCTGGCAGCACCACACCCTCCGGAACACATAGGAGGCACACTGAGAGTCTGGGAGACACACCAATGCGGAAAATGTCAACACTGATCAGAAGTGGGTCGAAGAAGGCATCAGCATCATCCCGTAAATTTGTCCAGCACACCATTTCAGCCATGTTCTCCTCAGATGTGCAATTTCAACGCAACCACCCAATTGTACGCTTGTATAACACTAAGCTGGCTAAAATGCTAGCGGTGGACCTTCTCCCTTTTTCGTTTGTCAAAGGTGTGGGTTTCCTTGAACTCGTGGCAACACTGGCCCCTAAATGGAAGGTTCCTAGCCGGTTCTATTTTGCCAGGGTTGCTGTTCCAGCACTATATAAAGAGGTGCTTGAGTTGGTTGGGGCTGCTTTGCAGAAGAGTGCTGTTCACACTATACACCTGACAACAGACATGTGGACCAGTTGCCAAGCCCTTGATTACATGTGCATCACTGCACACTGGGTCTCTTTTTCAGGGGTTGCACAACAGATAAATGCAGGTGGTGACTTGGTCGAGATTTTTAAGGGTGCTCGTAAACATGCAACATTAGCCATGTTTGGCATGGAGAAAAGTCATACTGCAGCCAACATTTTGGATGACTTTAACAAAAAGGTCTCGCAATGGCTGCCCCCAAGAAAATGCAAGGTTGGTTATGTTTCTACTGATAATGGCAGCAATGTAGTTAGGGCCATGGAGGACGGTTTCTATTTCAGAGTGCCGTGTTTGGCGCACTGTATGAACCTTGTCGTGCAAAAGTTCTTGAAAAAAGAACTTGCAGTCGACAAAATACTGACCATCTGCAGAAGAATATGCACACATTTTAACCATTCGTTTAAGGCCCGGAAGGAGCTGAGGCGCAAGCAAAATGAACGTAGTATGCCAGTGAAAGCACTTATCCAGGAGGTGGCAACACGTTGGAACTCAACCTTCTACATGCTTGAGCGTCTGCATGAGCTGTTTCCAGTAGTCAATGAGTATTTCTACAACCTGGGTGGTGATACGACAGAAATGATGCTAGCGGTGGAGCAATGGCAGCTAGTTAAAAGCCTGACAGACATGCTTCGTCCTTTTGAGGTCTTCACGCGTGACGTCAGCAGGGAGGACTGTTCTTTGAGCAAAGCTATCCCATTGTTGCTGAAGCTCGAGCACCAAGTCAAGGTGGTGTCTTCACAATTAAAAGATGCTGGAAAGAATGAAGCATATGAGTTGGCGCAAAGATTATTACAACGCCTAGTTAGCAATAAACGGCTTGTAAATATCAAGAAACAACAGCACTACATTTGTGCTACTATTCTGGATCCACGTTACAAAAAGCCATTGTTTGGCAAAGTAATAATTCCTTTTGAAACATCAGATGTTACAGAGTACAAAGGTTGGCTAGCTCAGTCAGCCATTCGTTTTGAAAGAGAGCGGAAGGAAACTGTACGAGAAGACAGTACTACTAGTGAATCAGCAGGCCATCAGGCGTCCCAAAAAAGCACTTCTGCATCTGTGCCTCTGGCAGAAGTGAGTGACTTTTCCACTAAGCCGTTAACCACACCAGCAACCGTATCATCTGCACCAGGCCCAGGCGATATGTCTGAAGCGGATTGGCTAAGTGAGCTAGGGTTTCCTTGTCCCAGAAAGGACACAGAAGTGCAAAGTACAGGAATGCGGGAGGACATTCTTTCAATGGTGCAGGCCTATCTGGATGACTCCACAGCGGTCAATATTACTGAGGACCCATTGGCGTATTGGCATGGGAAAAGAAAAATATGGGAGCTCAACAACCTGGCTATCAATTACTTGTCTTGCCCACTCGCAAGCGTGTCTTCAGAACGTGTTTTTAGTTCTGCTGGTGGCATTGTGACTTGCAAAAGGTCCCGCCTCTTGCCCGCAAATGTGGAGCGGCTCACCGTGATAAAGATGAACCAGCACTTCATACCACCAGATTACAAAGTACGAGAATGCACGCAGGAAGAAGAGGACACCGACCTACCTGAGGAAAGTTCTCCTCAGTTACCAGAAGTACAACCGACTGATGTATTAGCAGAGTATGAGGACGAGTTCTGCTTCCCTGACAGCGAGTTCTGAAAATGAGTCAATGACTCATTAACTGTAAATTTAGTCCTCCTTATTCACTTTTATTCCTGTGTGTCTGTCTTTCTTTGTTTAGCAAGTGCTTCATCACATTCACAACAAAACTGTAATCACCCCATCACAAGCAACAACAAGCCCATCAGCAGAACTGTCTTGATTTTGATGCCGCAGCATTCCTCATGTTCACAACAGTTAGTTGACAAGAACTCAGTCCTGGTCGTCTATCCTCCTCCTCCACTCATCCTATCCATTTCCCGTAATGCTGATGCCTGGATTCTGCACAATGAAGAAACGTACGTTGAGTCCCCTAAAGAGGGACTGGAAGTAGTGAGTCCTCATTTAAATAAATTTTGCTAAGTGTGACTTTTTTTCCCCGATTTGCATTTTTGGCTGTTTGGGGGTGTCAAACTTGTTTGCGCTTGGGTTTACGGGTCTTGGCTGGGCTATTGCTGGCAAGGTCTATTAAGGGATGAAATTGGCCAGTTGTGGCCCTGCTGCAGAACGCTTTAGGACTCTGTGAATTCCAGGTGGAGCCAGCCCTCAAACACAAATTACAGGTAAGATAAGCGTTTGGATGGGAGGTAGTATAATGGAGTGTTCGGAGAGGCGAGAGAGTGACAGTGGTACTAGTAGTAAAGTCCTAGGGCTCTTGAATTAACAAACTCTGTGACAGGCATTTACTTTGGAAAACATTTGGCCTATTGCACGTGAACGTTTAGGCGTTATTATTGCTCGCTTGCCTGTCTTAGGGGTGCTGTCTGTGGGGCTTCTAGGTTTTTGTGGTGTGTGAGCACCGCTGCCACATTTCTAATGTTGATTGCTTTTGTTTTGCAGAAAATCCACGCCGGGAAACTCCAGTTGTGGCCCTGCTGCAGAACGCTTTAGGACTCTGTGAATTCCAGGTGGAGCCAGCCCTCAAACACAAATTACAGGTAAGATAAGCGTTTGGATGGGAGGTAGTATAATGGAGTGTTCGGAGAGGCGAGAGAGTGACAGTGGTACTAGTAGTAAAGTCCTAGGGCTCTTGAATTAACAAACTCTGTGACAGGCATTTACTTTGGAAAACATTTGGCCTATTGCACGTGAACCAACACGATGACAGTGTTCAGTTAAATGAACTTACTGCAAAACCACCACCCACCAAGCTCAAAAGTAGTAAAAAAACAGGTATGCTCAGATAAAGTTTGAAAAAGTATATTTATATCCCTAACAAAATAATCTCCCGCAAGACCCTCCCTAACCCCAACAAATAAATAGTCCTTCAAAAGTCCCCAAAAAACCCAACTCCCAATTCCCACCCCCCAAAAGTCTCTAAAAAAGGGGCAAGGGACACTCTAGGGATGCAAGGTGTTGAGTTTGGCCTCCAGGGCATCATGCCTTAGGGCCAGGGCATCATACTTCTCCTGGAGGGTGGCGTGATCTAAGCGGAGGCCCTCCACCACATTCTGATACTCGTTCCATTTCTGGACCTCCGCCTCTAGGTCGGACACTCTGCGGAGTGCACGGCGCAAGCGAGCCTTAACAGTACTGTGAGGTGCAGCCTTTGCTGCTCGGCGGTGGCGTCTTCCAGCACGGCTCCGGTTCGCTGGAGCACTGCGCTTACCGGCAGAACATGGGGTCACGGAGGAGGATGTAGATGTTAGATTTGATGCACTGGAGTGCGTGTCGTCCCCCTCCAGTTCCACCATTCGCCGATATTCGGCAACAGTTGCTTCCAGCCTCCGTTGCCGGGCCAGTACAGCCAGCATACTCCTCGTCGGTTTTGAGGTTTTAGTATTGCCAACTATATGAAGAAAGAAAGACATAATATGTAACCAATGCTCTTTAAGAATATGATTAACACAAAATAATTCAGCAGGAAGTTGTGTCACAGTACAACTAGCAACTAGCCAGCGCAGTACAAAACTATTCAGGCCAGTATCATGGGCGTCCGCAGGGAGGGGCAAGGGGGGGCGCTTGAATCACCATTTCCCTTCCCACAACTCACTTGTATCCTTGGTTTGATGCTCTTTCATATGAAAGAGATCTGGCAGAAGCCCAGGCGATATGTCTGTTTCCCTCTCTCTCTCTCTCTCTCTGTCTCCCTCCTTATGTCTCCCTGTGTCTCCCTCTACCTCGCTGTCTCTCTCTCTCTGTCTCCCTCCCTCACCCTCCCTCTGGCTCCCTCCCTCTCTCTCTCTCCTTCTGTCTTCCTCTCTCTCTGTCTCTGCCTCTATCTGTCTGTCGGTCCCAGCCTGCTGTAATTACCATATTGTAATTTGTCACTGGGCCACCACTGGATACACATCATATCCTATCTAAGAGTCAGATAGTACCATGATCCAGCTTACCTGTACTCGCCACCGCCACTGTCTCCTTCCTCACAGTCTGTACTTCTTGGTCCGACTCCTCTAGCGCCGCCTCCTCCCCAGATTGATCCTCGGACTCAGAGTCAATGATCACCACCACATCCGAGCTGGCCCCGCCACCAGATGTTCCACCTACAAAGTAGATTTAAGAATGTTAGATTACACCACTCACTAGTATTTGGTCTATGAATGAAAAAATGTGAAAACAACAGAAAAATTAATTGACTGTCTACTCTAGTCTAAAGTAAAAATGTCCCTCCTTCCAGGGAAGGCTGTTGTCTTGCTTCACTTTTTTGTCACAATTGTTGAATGCTTGCTTAATTTTAACACACACCATTTTTCTCTGAACAGACAGAAACTGGACTTCTAAGGACAAGAGCAACATCAACTTCAAACCAGGTGAAAGCTCGGCTCGACCACAAGAAATGTGTTCCATTACTCATCAACTCAGCACCAAGCACTTTTCCATTTCCAACTAACTTAATTTTAATATATGTGTTTACTTAAACTTTTAGTAAAGCTTTTAAACTTGAATAGACTCTGTGGTTTTTGGTCCTCCAGACTATAGTGACTGAGCGAAAAGTTTTGCAATTTTTGCAAGGAGGAGTCCGTGCCGCTGACACTACCAGGTTTATACAGTGTGCCAAACACGCCACTCTGAAATATTATTACTCTGGTCTTTGGTGTCCATAGTTCGGTTTGTGGAGAATTGTCCCTGCAACAGTAGGATTATTGATTTTGCTCCTATCTAAACACTATTTCGAAACAATTAAATTAGGAATGCTTGGACAACAATAGGTCCTCTATATTTAAATGAAAGCTTACTGGGGCCAGCAAAGGAGCACTCGCCGCCCTGGCCTGCATCCTCCTCCTTTGGAGCCACTGCATCCGATTTTTCGGTCCGCTTGCCCCAGGGCAGACCTGACGTACAACATGAAAGAATGAACAGAAAACATTGATGATTGCTGCTTGCCGATGTCCTTGTCAACCAAATCAAACATTTAGAAAGAACAAGAACCAACTATTTCATCAAAAATGAGGGCTACAAAGGAAGGACTGCACCTGAGCCTCTACTCTAGGGGCAGATTTACAAGCCCCTTGCAGCTCTTTTGCTCCATTCTTGCGTCAATTTTGTGACGCAGCGCCACAACAAGAGAGGCGCCATGGTGTGGCGTATATTAACAACGTTACGCATATGGGAGATGCATCCCATTCTAAAGCCCTGCGCCATTAGGGAGCGTTCCAGCGCAAGGGAGGGCGTTCCTGCGCAGGAACGCATGCTAAAAGTGGCTATGGGGAATATATAAAATTTCAATCAGTCATTTAGGACAATGATGCGTCACTGAAACCCTGCGCCTGCATGAAGCAGACTTACGGCTTGACGCAGCATTGCTGGAGCTGCGCCATCGTTGCAACGCAACTCCATCAATGAGCCGCCTTTATGGCACCGATGCGTAACGCTTCGGTGACGTTTTGGGACCATGGTGTGCCGCATTGTAAATACGGCGCACCATGGGTGGTGCTGGCGTGCCGCACACTTTGCACGGATGCACAGGTAATTGCTAATCTGACACTTAGGGGCATACTTACGAGTTCTGAGCTGGACACCTCCAGATGTGCACCAGAACAAATGCGTAACGCAAAACTAACCTTACGTCACGGCAGATGCGCCGCAATTACAATGCGGCAAACCCTGGCGCAAGGTTAGGCAGATGCGTGACGAAAGAGAGGCGCATCCCTAGAGTCGCGTCGCAGGCGCGATGCAACTATAGCAATGCTCAGGGCTGCCCAATACTCAACATACCGCATCAGTCCTTACGCCTGCTTCAAGCAAGCAGGCATAAAGAATTGACGTAGAAGCATCGCAGAAGTGCCTGCGTTAAATCTTGTAGATTTCACGCAGGCACCTTTGCGAGGCGCACAGCTGCCTGACCGCCACCCCCCCCCCCCTGCGTGGGAACGCACCCATTGTGGCGCAGGCCCAGGCCTTAACGTGGCGCATCTCCTTAGATGCATCACGTTGTATATGACTCGCAGGGATGCGCCACGTTTACGTCGCTGTGCGTCAGGTAAGGCAGCGTAAACGTGGCACAAGGGGCTTGTAAATCTGCCCCTTTGTGTCTAGCATTACGCAGTTCTGTAAAATACACTCATACATTACTCAGCCCAATTAAATGAACACAAAATAGAAAACAAATAAGCAGTGGCACCGCCACAGAGAAGGAGAACAGTGCACCTGAAATGCAAAGAAGATTTTGAAATATTAATTTACCTCTGTTATCAATGTAATCAGCAGCATTATTGCTCTTTGTAAAAAAGTTAAAGCAAACATTTGCAATATAACACAGTCACACAGAGCAGGAGAAAAAACAGAGTAGTGAGTGATGAAAAAATTGCTACTACTACTCACCAAGCCCGGGGACCTCCACTCCCAGCCCGTCTAGCAGGTCGCGCTCTCGGTCCAAGATATCGGTCCAGCGGTGGGTTACTTGATTGTAGGTGCGCTGGACCCCCGTGATCTTAAAAAGGGCCCGGCACACCTGCCCCCACCGCTTCCGTCGCTCCTGGCTGTTGGTGTAACCAGCAGCGATCCTGCCGCCTGCCGCGATGGTCCTGGGGAGACGGCGCTGCACATAAAAAACGAGTGCGCCCACCTCCTCAGGGCTGAAGATCTCCCGGGGCACCACCATTTCCGCCCTCAAGCGGCCACACGGGAGCCGGGCACGGGCTGCGGTGCCCGTCTTGGGCAGCTTGACAGCTGTCTTCACCATGTTCTGGGCAGGTGTTAGTAGTAAGGAGACAAAATGAAAAAGAATAAGAGTAGGGAAGAAGGAAATAAAAGTTTAAAAAAGTAGTTGAAAAGTAAACAAAAGTAGCCTAAAACACAAAAATATAGACCTAGAAAAATAGAGGGATAGAAAATAAGTTAAATAGATCAAAAAAATATTAAAACAAGCAAAGGATGGCAGAGATATACAGAGGATAGAAACACCATGCCCAGACACATAGGAATGAATGAAAAACAAGATGGCGGCCCGATCACGTGCGCGTAAGTAAGTTCGCACGCGATTTCTCTCGCGAACTCGTGCGAACTTGCATTCGCAATGCGCTCATTGCGCGAGATTACACATTGCGGGCGGAAACGGAAATACGTCACGCAAACAAAATGGCGGCGCCCATACTCAACCTTGGGGTAACTCGCACGAGTTCGCGGCTTCCACGGTCGAGTTCGCACGACGCCGCGCCTCGCGAATAGGGCGAAATTACCGAAAAACGAGTTTTGCAAAAGCAAAACCAACGAGCAGGTGCAAAAGTTCGAGCTCATCATTTGTAACCATTTTACCTGTAGTGCTTCCTGAAGGGGCCCTCCAGAATCCGGTTGCCTACTTGCAACTATTGTGTGACCCTGCTCTGACAGTCACAGAATAGTTACAAGTATGCCATTGCATCCTGTTATTGCAACAAAAAGGAAAGGGAGCAGACAAGCAGGTGCCAGCCTTCATTAATGTCAGTTGGGGCAGGGCAGGTGTTGTTGTTTGCAAAACTTAGTGCAGGTGTGCTTGGCTTTGCCACAATAATGTACACTCACTAGTCAATCAGAGGGTGCTGTGATGACACCGAGGGTGGCATGGGTGTGCCAGCCAGAGGGTGGCATGGGTGAACCAGAGTGCCAGTGTTGACAGAGGATGGCAGTGCTTTGCCCCAATAATGTACACTGGTGAACCAGAGGGTGCTGTGATGACACAGAGGGTGACATGGGTGAGCCAGAGGGTGGCATGGGTGACCAAAGAGAGTGCCAGTGGTGACAGAGGGTGGCAGTGATGAAGAAAGCCTTGCAAACAGGCTGGGCACGTAGAAACAACAAGTTCGCAAAACTGGCGACCCGACAAGTAAGTTCGCAATTTGCGAAATTGTACAAAACCCTCGCGAACTTGCAGAAACCCGTGCAAACACACACCCCCCAAAAAAATACGCAAATCCGCGAGAATTCGCGGATTTTCGCAATCCGCAAATACGCAAATTCGCGGATTGCGAATCCGAAAAATCCGCCCATGCCTAGTGGTAACCCTCCCTCCACCTAGCTGCCCTCACTGTCACTTTGCCATTCCCTTTACTAATGGTAAGGTGAAATCAAATCTTAAAAATACCTATAAAACTACTACGATTAGCTTAGCCCTTATTAACGCTCGCTCGGTGGGAAAACACAGACAGGAGATAGCGGACCTTATCTTGGATAAGAATTTAGACATCCTCCTAATTACAGAAACTTGGATGGATGATACGTCGGATCCGGACCTTGTGATTGCGGTCCCGTCTGGATATAAGGTTTATCGTCAAGATAGAAAGGGTAAAAGGGGAGGTGGGTTGGCGATAATTGCCAGGGACAGCTACATAGTAAGGACCTCTTCTATTCCTACCTCATGTTGTGAAGCCCTACATTTTAATATTAAGCTAACTGCCACCTTTAACTTTAAAGGAGTGTTATTATATCAACCTCCAGGAGTGAGGACAGGTTTTCTCTCCAACTTAGGCTCGATACTGGAGCCTTTGGTGGCTGAAGACTCTTATACAGTCATGGGCGACTGGAATTTTCACTTAGATCAGTTTGATCAGAAAGAAATACACTCCCTATTAACAGATATGGAAATGTTGGGGCTTGATCAACTGGTTACTTCTCCCACTCACGAGGCCGGGCATATACTGGATGGCGTTTTCTCTAATCTGGAGGGCCTCTGTATAACAGATATCCTCCCTTTGCCTTGGTCGGACCATCATGCCATCTTAATCAGCTTATCTGTTAAGGAGAACCCAATTCAAAGGGCAATTATTACTAAACCAGAATCTTTTATGGTCTGGAAAGAGTTAAACAAAGCAGACCTAAAAGAGTTATTAGATAGTACTTGCCCCACTCTATCCATGGACCCTAACACTGCCACCCTTCAATATCAAGAATGGCTAGGGCATGCTACCCACTCACTAGTACCCATAAAAACAGTGTCCAGAAATAGAGCTACCCCTTCGGCACCATGGTTTACGAATGATTTAAGGAAACAAAAACACATTTGCAGGAACAAGGAAAGGCACTGGAGAAAATCTTATAGCTTAGAGAGCAAAATCAGCTACAAGGAAACGCTCTCAATTTATAAAGCTATGATTGCCGAGGCAAAGAAGTTCTTTACCGAACAAATAGATAAGGCAAAAAACTCTAGTAGACAACTCTATGAGATAACAAAACAACTGGCGGGAAGTACTCCCGATTTAGCGCCAATCCCCTCTCAATCACTATGCGATGAGATCGCACATTTCTTTTTTACGAAAGTAAACGATATATATCTGGCTTTCCGTTCTACAATGGATGTCTCCTTGAATTCCAGTTGCCGTATTGTTTCTCACCCCCACTATTGCAATTCACAGATCTCACGGACGACCAGACAATGGATATCATCTCATCCATTAAAACAGACTCAGCCATAGACCCCTGTCCTTTTAGAGTCCTGCCTCCGGTTATGGACTCTTTGGTTACGGTGATTACAAAAGTATGTAATACCATGTTTAGATCTGGGATTTACCCAGACATACTGAAAAATACCCTTTTAAAACCACTGTTAAAAAAATCAAACCTGGACAGGGACGAGTTAAAAAACTACCGACCTATAGCTAGCCTTCCTTTCCTAGCAAAGGTAGCTGAAAAAGCCATGAATCAACAGCTTTCATATTTTATTGAGGAACATCACCAGCTGGATAGTACCCAATTTGGATTCCGTAAATTCCACGGTACGGAAACGGCACTAATCAGAGCAGCCGATGACATTAGAGTCATTCGGGACCAGGGAGGAACAGCTGTCCTGGTGCTGCTTGATTTAACTGCCGCCTTCGACGCGTCGACCATAAGATTCTAGTCGACCGTGTCGAAAAAATGGGTATCCAACTGCTGGCCAAAGATCTGCTGGCCTCATTTCTGGCCGACAGGACGCAGATGGTCACTCTAGGATCCTTTCAATCAGCTCAGTTGTCGCTGCCGTGTGGGGTTCCTCAAGGCTCATCCCTAAGTCCGACACTTTTTAATATCTATGTGTCGGACCTGGCTAAACTCTCAGGCTGTCACCATCATACTCCGGGTTTAGGTCACTCCTCAAAACCTTTCTTTTCACTGAGTCCTACCCTTAGACGGTATTTCACTCTCCCCTTCCTGTTCTCTTAATTAACCCTTTTTCCACTGAGTTTTACTCTCAGACTCTGCTCCACTCTCCTCTTTCCGCTCCCCCAACACAAGCGCCAAGAAACCTAATGGTGATAGTTGCGCTCAATAAATTCTTTTAACATAACATAACATAACAAATGAGCCTAACCTCATACGCAGATGACACGCAGCTGGTTCTGGCCATAAATAGCGATGGAGACAGGGTGGCAGAACGTTTTCAAGGAGGTATGCTAGCAATTGGGGAGTGGATGGCCTCCAATTGCCTTAAGTTAAACTCTGAGAAAACGGAGGTGGTCATCTTTGGACCTCTTTCACCAGGATGGTCTCCGGCTTGGTGGCCAGCACCTTTTGGAGTTCCTCCCAAGCCAGCTTCTAAGGTGAGGAACTTGGGAGTGACATTTGATGATGGCCTTAATTTCATGGCCCATGCTAGGAAAACAGCAGCTACAGCGTGTCATAAATTAAAACTGGTAAGGAAAATTATTCCTTTCTTACCAGACACAGCTGGAAAAACCCTGGTGGTTGCCCTAGTTTTATCTTCCCTGGACTACTGCAACGGACTATTCGCAAATGCGCAGATTTGAGTGATTAACAAATTGCAAACCATTCAGAATGCGGCGGCCAGACTCCTTTCTGGAACATCTAGATTTAAATCTGTTTCAGACACAATAAGGAATAATCACTGGCTGCCGATTCGTAATCGAATCAAGTTTAAGACTTTATGCCTAGTTTATAAAGCACTACACAATCAAGGTCCGCAGTTTCTCAGGGATCAGTTAACTCCATACACTCCCTCCAGAAATCTTCGTTCTGCTACCTTGAATCAGCTAGCGGTGCCACGAACAAAAACGGTTACCTGGGGTGACCGCCGATTTGTGGTGTCGGCCCCTAAGCTATGGAACACTCTACCACAATCCATTAGGACCAGCCCCTCACTTCTGCTTTTCCGTAAGCGCTTAAAGACCTGGCTTTTTAACCAATAAAACTGTAGCGAAAACACTCCTTGAAGATCGTGGTTGGTTTAGCGCCGAGACGCCTACGGGTATTCGTTCGCGCTTAATAAATATTAATAATAAATAAATAAATAAATAATAAGGAGGTTGAAAGCACATAAAATAGCAAGCATAGGCTATGTCCCAGAAAAATGCCAAAACTGAGTAAAAAAATGTGGTTTTCTGGAAAAAGTCGGCTTGTCCCTGAAATCTAGGAAAATGGTAAACTCAGTCCTACAACCCCTTTGTTGATATCATTTGCAGGGAAAAAAACAGATGCTTTTATCTGTAGCCCTTTTTTCCCATTTTGCAAAAAAAAAAATTCAATGTATTTTGGCTAATTTCTGGGTCCCCTCCAGGGGAATCAACAAACCCTGTGTACCTTTAGAATCCCCATAATGTTGGAAAAAAAGGTCGCAAATTTGGCGTGGATACCTTATGTGGTCAAAATGTTGCAGGGGCCTAAGCGCGAACTACGCCAAATAGCCAAAAAAAGGCTTAGCACAGGGGGGGGAAAAGGTCTAGCAGCAAAGGGGTTAACATACCTTACACTTTTAGTGTCCACACAGTTTGATTTGTGAAACTCATGACATCAATTCAATTAAGAACCATTCAGAAAACAACACAAAACCATTTTCAGAAGAAAGCATTGAATAGAGATTGATCAATACATGACACTTTACCATATGTTAAAATATAGTAGACAATAGAGAATAAGCAATGTGAAATAGCAAAATTCTTTTGAGATACAGAAACAGGGGATCATGGTAATCATTTACTTGTAGTCATTTCACAGACAACTTACCAACACTTGCAAAATGGTTACTGGAACATACCTGTGGAAGATATTAAGTAAAATGGGCCAGACACTTACAATTTGACACACATATGGTCAATGGCTTATTTGGTGTGGTAACACTTACAGGTAACATTCCATCATGTGACATGTAATGGAGATTGACATCTGTAATATTAGATGCAACACAATACATTCGCACTTACAATCTAAATGACCTGTTAGTGATATTTTGAGGTTTCTAATTTATTAAACAAAGTGCAGCACACATTAGCAACTGCTAACTTCAAAGCAAACAGGACATTGAGGTTTAGTGAGAGAGTGTAAAGTGGAACTTACGGGACTCCACTCCACCACGTATTCCTGCCAAGCCTTCAGGATGTAGAATCTGCAAGCCCTTCTCCTCCCATGGCATTAGTTATAAGGGGGTCTGGGAGAACCACCACCAGTTCTTTGGGCCTCCATGTGACACTTGGAGTCCAGGGAATGCATCCTCCCCCGCAGGTCATTCCACCTTTTCCTAATTTCTTCTTGTGTGTGCAGGTTGTTAGCTACAAAATTTACTCTGTCGACTATTCTGTCCCACATTTGTCTTTTCTGCAATAGGGTTGTATTTTGGGACTTGGGCTCCAATTAATTGTAGCTCTATTCCTATGATTTCATCCACCATGACTGACAACTCGCCCTCATAAAACAGGGATTTTTATGGCCTGGCATTGTGAAATAAAATAATATCAAATTAGCAAATTGACCACAAGGTGAAATATGACAAAAACATGGAGGGACACGTAACAAGGAAATGAAACATAAAAAGACCTAACTTAACTGAGTAAAACTCTGCTGACAAGTGGTGTGGTGCAGTGGAATGGCAAAGGATCATGGTCTGAAATTGGGTGTGTTTTACTGAGTGGTATGCAGGTGTTTCTGTGTGGCCAGTGAGAATCAGGTGTGTTCTACTGGCATCCATCCAAAGGCCCCAGTGATGGTGCATTGTTCATCTCGTACCATGATGGTCTCACTCCGCCTGGGAACCGCCACTCGGAACCCACCAGCACAACTGTGAAATCTAAATCTGCTCGGAGATTTTTGTTAGGTTCATATATACTTGTATTCATTGCAAATGGTGGCTCCGCCATCAGCTGTTTTTATACCTGTTTAATGAGAAATCACCATAAAGAAATTTAAACCATGAATCTGCTCAGCGGGAACCCGCTGCCCTGACGTGGTAGTATTCACCAGCATTGGAGTCTGCCACGTCAGCAGCGGTGTGCAACGACCGCGGCGGAAAACACTTTGTTGATGCATATGACGAGGCAGCCTGCATGCATCTAAATAGGGCGGGCAAAAGACTTAAGGTTTAAGTTCAGAGCAATTTAGATATCATCTATGAACCATGTTTTTTTGTGTAAATCGTGTTTTTTAAAGGTTTGGTATATGAAACAGTATATTCTGTTCATGACATATCGACACGCCGGCCATCATGAAAAATAATAAGAGTTAACCAGCACAGGTAATATCAATGTAGGCCTACAATTATCAACATTAGAGAATAAACCCAGAATATCCCTAAATGTCACAAAATATAAAATGTACAAACTATCCCCCCCCCAACTAATGCAACTCCCCAACCTTCTCCCCCACCTCCAGCTGGGAATAGTATTATTTAACCACCCCTCCAACAATTGCACCAATACAAAACACCACAGTGTTTTCCATCCTTCCACCTCGGTCTATCAGTGAAGGAGTACAGCCTGCTTTCAATTGAAGAGGTTAAGAGCCTTCCAGCTGGGAGGGTAATAGAGTGGTTGAGATGCCTTTGCACATGGCCCTGTCCAGCGGCTTCCAGTTTCCTTCAGAATGCAATGGGGTACCGTTCATTTAGCTACTGGGGGAAGGGTGTGTGTGTGTGTGTGTGTGTGTGTAATCAGTTCAACAACATTATGCATACAAATAATTAAAAAAAAAGACTAATATTAAAAATATTTGCGCAAATGACATAGAAACAAGCGAAAGTTTAGCAGAATGTAGGGAGCCTAATCACCTTAAAAAATTACCACAACTAATTCTCCACTAATACAATTGGTTGTAAAATCAATATAAAATTTCTCAAATTAAAGTACATTGTAAAGCTAAAGTGCAATATATACATTGGTTCCCATAGACTATTGTAGCAATTTAATTGAAAGCAGTTAAACAATTAGTCAATTAATTAAAATAAAATAGGTTGTCCATACATGGTTGTCCATACATTGCGACCAATTGCAAGAAACAGAACTATTCCTTAAAATATAGTTTAAATATCATTCAAAAACCAAATTAATTCTGGTACACAGAGTTGCATGTTTTTGCATCTAAGTCTCCATGCATATAGCAGATAGCTGGCAGGGCAAAAATTAACGATGTAGTAGTATCACTTCTGAGAAATCTAATGTTATCCCTCATTTGTCTTACAGACAGAATATGACAAATCACTATTAAATCACTATTAACTAGGTTCTCCTGTAAGCAGAATATCTTGGTCACAATTAAAAAGTGCTTTTCTGTTTCAGGGCTAAAATGGCAAGATGGACAGATAGAAGAAGTGGTGTGACCATTATATCTTCTGCAGAAACCATTCATTGGCAAAATACTATATCTAAATTGCAAATATAAGGATTTCTCTTGAGGGGGTTCAATTTAATTCATAACCTCCTCACAATACAGATTATCTTTGAAATCCCAAAATCTTCCAATTAGCTCCCCCCGTAGTACCATAGTTCAACCAGCAAATATGAAGTGAATAACTTTTCTTAAGGGACACCAAGGTATTTTTCTATATGCAGATACGATTGGACCGTAGTTCACTCATACCAAATCTGTAAAACCATGTCTTGACATATTTTAGCCATGGTATGCTCACTTTAGTGTCACGTGCAATCACTTCACGGAATGATTGTTCCATAGAGAGTGGTGAGTTATTATGCCAGACTCGGATCCAATAGGCTAGGGGTCTTGATGCTGCTACATTTGCTATATTTTTAAGTCCAAGATCCAAGTGTATTGGGGTCAGTGGTGCATTTCGAGGTAAACTCAAAATCAATCTAATAAGGATGTTTTGTGATTTTTCAATCGCCCCTATGTTCTGAAGACCCCAGATCTCAGCGCCATATAGTGCAGCACCTACCCCATTTTCCCGATAGTTGTCAATAACCGGAGCTTCCGGCCTATAGGTACATACTTTCACCATTTTAACCAAAGTGGAGCTTACATACTGAAGAGTGAGCTGGCTCTTGGAAATGTGTGGAGTCCATGATAATGTATTTGTGATACTTACCCCCAGGTAATCAAATTGTTTTACTTGTTTTATGAAAGTATTACCCAATTTCACCTTGCCTCTGAACGACTTGTGTGGGTTAAATGCCATAAATCTATTCAGTAGGTTTTGTAGCCCCGTTGGAATCTGGGTACGAGTAATGTATCATCAGCGCCCATCAAAGATGCAACTGGACTATAAGCAATCTTTGAAGGGTCCCCATTACAATCATGTAAGGACTCAATCAACCTATTGATATATATAGGGTGAACAGAGTTGGGGCCAATACACACCCTTGTTTCACCCCTCTGTTCACTCCATGATTTTGCCTTTTTGACCCCATCTTATTTGGGCATAGTTACCCCGGTGGAGCCTGATTATCATTTGTTGAAGGTAGTTTGGGACTCCTAGCTGTTTTAGGACTATCCACATTTTCTACCTAGGGATAAGATCAAAAGCAGCAAGTAGGTGCACAATACTATATATATGTGGTCTTGATTTAATTACCACATATTTCCGTAATATTATTAAAAACATAAATAATTGGCCAGTAGTATTTGTGTTTTCTCTGAAACCGGCCTGAAGAGGCAGAGAATCTGGTTCTCCCTTATCGAGTCCTGTAATCTCTCCAACAGGTGCTTACAGAACCGTTTTTGTGCAGTGGCGTAACAAAACTTGAAGGCCCCCCTGCAAAGTCCATACGGGGGGCCTCCCACGCTCCATGTACAGTCCGAAACTCTCAGGCCTGGGGCCTGTCAGTGCCAGAGGGGGCCCCTGAAGCTTGGGCCCCCCGCACCTCAGGGTCTGCAAGGACTTTGTTACGCACCTGTTGTTGTGATATAGCTGAGGCTAATAAGCCTGTGGTTTGCTGGATCATTTTTGTCTCTCTTTTTATATACTGGGACCACCTGCGCCCCCAAGCAGGAATCAGGAACCTCTGCACCTTTTATAATAGTATTAGAACTTAAGTTGAGAATAACACACCATACTTTTGGTTCAGAGAGGAAAAGATCCCCTGGATTTCTATCTAATCCATGTGCTCTTCCTCTGTGTAAATAGTTAGAGCTAGCTTGGTTTCCACCAAACTAAAGTTTGTCTGGTCAACATACCGGGACTCAACGTGCATTTCTGAGCAGAATAGATCCTCTACCCCAACCCCATTATAGTCAGTCCAGTATAAAGTGTGCTAAAATTTGTTTCCCAAGACAAAGTTTGGATATGGTAGTCTTGAATTTGAATTTGAATTGAATTTAAAATACTTGTAAAGCGCAGCGTTCACCTAGACGGTTTCTTGGCGCTGTGGAGGCAAAGTTAGCAAAAGAGGGACAGAGGATAGGTTGCTACGAAAAAGCCTGATTGAACAAGAAGGGGTTTTAAGCCTTTACGAAAAAGGGAGTAGTGTTTAGCCGACCGCAAATGGTCGGGAAGGGAGTTCCAAAAGGTGGGTGCCAAGAATGAAAAGTTGGCACCTCCCGATTTTTTCCGCTTGTATCGGGGTACCTGCAGAAGGGATTGAGAAGATGAGCGAAGCTCTCTGGCAGGGACGTATTCCTTTATCAGGGAGACAATAAAAGCAGGAGCTGAGCCCTGGCGGGCCTGGAAAACCATGCAACCAGTTTTAAAGAGGGAACGCTCCCTGACAGGCAGCCAGTGGAGCGCCTTCAATAACGGAGTGGAGTGGTGGGAGCGGGAGAGGCCGTACACTAGCCGGGCCGCCTGATTTTGCACCAGTTGGAGCTTTCTTAAACTGAAGGCTGGAATGCCGTTATACAGGGCATTGGCATAGTCCAGCCGGCAGATCACTAAGGCAGACATGATCAGTTTAAGTGCCAGGGGGGAAAAGAATCGGGTAGAGTCTTGATCTATGGTTTGTTTCTGTGTTCCTTTTGCTAAAATAGACCACAATTGTTTACTATCTATGGTTTTAGCTGCAAAAGGATAAGTCTCTCCATAAACTTTCTTCCCAGGTTCGTTTGGCCTCTCCCTTCAGCTCTTTCCTTGCTGCCTTGCATTGCTTGTTAAACCATTCAGCTTTATTTGTATGTGTAGCCATACACTTCACTGTTTAAAAAAAAAAGGTTTGCCCATTAATTCGCTATAAGTGTTTAAAGTTGGTTGTTCCTCACAGCGGCGGCTCCTCCGCTAAGGCAGAGGATTGATGCCCCACAGGAAAAAAACATGATAATAACACTATGTTATCATTTTATTTTTCCCTAGTGGCTCTGTAGGTGCGGGCGGGACTGAGCTACCCACAGAGCAGAGGGAGGAGTGTTGGGCACTTTCTAAGTGCGCATGACGGTTTGGCCGACTGTCTTGGGCCGACTAAACTGTAATGCACACTTACCATGTTCTCCACTGGGCTGTACTGCACAGCCTGGCTGGAGAACATGCACAGCCTCCCAGCCCTTGTGTGAGTGCCAAACCACAGCACTCAGACCAATCACCACACTGCTGTCATGCTGGAAACAACAGCGCTGTGATTGGCTAGGGGTTTCAGGGAGCTTGGGTGCTTCCTGCTTCATGGGCAGAAGGATGGAGAAGAGGCAGCCGCAAGGAGGGTAAGTTAAGTTTTCTTTTTTCCCACTTTTCTTTTTATATCTCAGGGAGGGAACCCCCTCAGCTTTAAAGAAAAACGCCCTTGAGTTCTCAGGGCCGAAAGAGGCTTGAGGAGGGGGACCATGCAGCCCCGTCCCCTTTAAAATATATATGACCCTCGGGGATAGGGTCCGCAAGGCCATAATAGGCTCAGCGAGGGGGGATCGCATGGCACTCCTTTGAATATATTTATGGGTCCCCAGGGCCGTACTAGGCTCAGGGAGGGGGCCACGTGCCCCCCTCCCCTTTTGAAAAAATACAACGGCCCTGGGGGGTGGCGTCCCCATGGCCTAAAAAGGCTCAGGGAGGGGACCACATAGCCCCCTCCCCCTTAAAATATAGACATATAAAAAAGCCCTTGGAGAAGGGGTCCCTATGGCCATAATAGGCTCAGACATGTGGGCCATGTGGCCCCCTCCCCTTTAAAATACATAGTGCCCTGGGGGGTGGGGTCCCCAGGGCCTAATAAGGCTTGGGAGCTGGGCCATATAGCACCTCTCCCCTTTAATAAATGCACAGTCCTGTGGGATGTAGTCCCCAGGGCCCATTATGGCTCAGGGATGGGAGCGGCGCTGCCCCCTCCTCTTTTTTGTAAGTTACGGCCTAGGGCGAGCTCCCCTGGTCCTATAATGGCTCGAGGAAGGGGGCCCACGGCCCGTCCCTTTCAAAATATATATATGGCCTTGGGGATGGGGTCCCTAGGGCCAGCATAGGCTTTGGAAGGTGGGCTGTGCGTTCCCCCTCCACTTTAAAAGAAACATGGCATTAGGGGGTGGGGTCCTGGGGCCTTTTTAGGGCACAGGGAGGGGGGCCATGTAGCCTCCTCCCCTTTACAATCCTTATGACCATGGGGGTGAGGTCTCCTGAGCCTAATGAGGCTCGGAAATGGGGCTACGTACCACCCCTCCCCTTTAATAAAAACACTGCCTTGGGCGATGGGGTCTCCAGGGCCTTTTTAAGGCTCTGGGTCGGGCCCATGTGCCCTCTCATCCCTTTAAAATACGTAATACCCAGCATTCCAAGACAAGCTCTACTCAAGCACAACACACATTCTTACCAACAAAGTAAGGAGGAAATAATTCTAAGGGAAAAGAGAAGGAACAGACAAGAACAACTAAACATTTATGAACAGACAGATGGTAAAAAGAACCCCCGTGTAACAACACCTAATTGTTAAATATCTCAGGCTGAGCTCTGTTTCTAGTACTATGTTTAGCTCCATCACTTTCGTCATAAAAATGATGCTCAAAGGCAACATCACAGGAAGGACTCTAAGCAATTCCCCATCCCCTTCCAGAGCCACAACATCATTCTCTCTCCCACTAGACTCAATAGGCTTGGCACCACATTCTCAAAAACAATATTATCACGAAACATAATATTCATTTCATTGTCGCTCCCAGTTGAACCAGCTTCTTGCATCGTATGCATTACAAACAGAAACACTGTGTAAGTTGCAAACAACACCTCCTTCAACCTTGACTTATTGAGAGCTTTGTTACCTTGACAGCCTGACCATTTTGAGTGTAATTTTCCTTGCCTACTAGGTAATTTAATGTGTACTAAAGTCCCTTCACAGAGAAACCTCAAGAAGACTTCCCCTCTTATGCCGTATGCAGGGCGCCTTCTTCTTCTTGTATTCATCAACTGTCTTCCTCACGTTAATGTAAACCATTTCCCCAGAGCTCCAGAACCTCCTGTGGTAAAAATCATCTCTTTCAATTGGCGTCGAGCAGGGTTTGATCCTGCCCTCTGACTTCTCAGGAGTTCAAATGGAAAACCCCTGTCACTGAATTAGGAGTGGTCCTAGAAGATAATAACATTGCTTGTAAAACCTTACACCAACTAATAACTCCATTGACTGCCAGCTTCATAGTCTTCTTGATCATTCAGGTGAAGTTCTCCACCTGTCCTTTAGTTTCAGTGTGATAACTCTCTTTACCTTAATACCACATCTCTTATGGGTTTTTTAGAATGATGTGCTTGCACATTGGGGACTATTAGCCATTCTCCACCACGTTTAATTCTGGACAATTATTTTAATAATCTATAAAACGATGGTATATGCCTCTATGTTTATGGGAGTATGGAAAGGACAAACAATATAAATCCTTACCATCTGCTATGGCCCACCAGTAAGGTCTACTGTCTGGGATTTACTACTTAAGGTTTGCCAGATTTATTGCTCCTGTTACACATCCTCTACTGCCTCTTCCAGCTGTCAACTGCTTCATCTGAACCCTCCCACTAAAAATATTCAGTAATCTTTCTTTTCCGGCAGATAATCCCTAAATCTCCTTCACAACTCTGACATACGGTGGACCCTGGTCACCACTTCCCTACTCAAGGTCCTCCACCCCATTGTCATCCAAAACAAAGTGGGGCCTACAGGGGGGCCCTAATCCCCTCTCACCCACTTAAGGCAGCAGTGCTCCCTCCACCCCACCATCCCCAAAACACTATACCCCATCCTGCCACCGTACACCAAAAACACGACTGTAAGATATTGGAGTATTAGCTGCGGGGGATAAGTACCCACCTGAAGTAATAATCACAATGCTTGTCAAGGTATACCACAAAAGTAACTAATTAAACCTGACCTCAACCTCCTGGTAGCAGTAGCACAGAGCAGCGAGGTTTTACTGAGAGGCAATGTGTAACTGTAGCAAAATAAACTGCATCTAAAAGGCCTCTAAACTTCGATCTGTGTGCTGCTAAAGTCCCATTTTTGTGCTCCTAAATTTGTTAATCTATTACGCAATAACCTTGGGTGTCGGGCCACCACCTTGTAGATGTCATTCAAATTAAATCAAAGAAACCTGTGCTCAATCTGTTGTAAAGTGACACAAAGCAGTATGGCTTAAATCAAAGACAATATGCAAAGTATTTAAGTAGTGCATACACTGTAGAAAAAGTCATCACACAAAAAACCATAAAAATTCCACAACTATTTTTAAAGAAAAGAGAAATATTATTTTATGAGTAAGATAAAAAACAAATGATAAAAAAGCAATTGGAGAAACCAGAGATATCAATTTCTACAGATTTACCTGAAAATAGCAACAAAAAGCACAAGCTCCAATGATTGTCTAGGGAAGCGGTAAGCCTAGACCTAGGCACGATTTGAGGCGGACTGCGATTGAGCCTTGATCAGATACACAGAGTGGATTGGTTCCAGTGAAAGTCTGGAAGTCAACTTATTTGAAAATGTTTCAAGTTTCCAATCAAGGGACGTTGTCATTTGTTTGGAAGAAACAATTGTCTCACTGTTGGACAAATCTGAAATTGTAACCATCGTCTTGGAGCTTTTGGTCGGATACCTGTCCCTGGTTGCTCTCTGTCAGACTCTGGTGCTTTTGAGGTTTTTGCTTAGAAAGGTTTTTAAGTCTCAAAACAGAAAGGGACTTTGTCGTTTTTTCAGAGATGATGTAGTGTTTCAGGGTACAAATGTGAAATTCAGTCTAATGTCATGGAACTGTCAGTTGGGTACTTTTTGCTAAAGGTTCCCTTGGCTCTGGAGCAAAGGTTTTTAAAAGTTTCCAAACATTTCACTGGTGCCCAAGCAACCACAGGAGTATTCTGCTATCCATCCTTCCCCCCCCCCCCCCCGAGTACCTCAGAGGCAATTAGAGTCTCTCAGGGTGCCAGTCAGAGGTCACCAGCAAAGTCCAGTCCAAGTTCCAGTTGTCACTGGTCAGCAGGGAATTGTAGAGAAAGAGTATATTTCAGCTTACTGTGTCCCTGTAAACACACAGAAGGTCACCCACCTGACCCTTTGAGTCAGCGTCTTTGTCCTGGGGACAAAGGGGAGCAGATCCCTTGGAGATGGTGTCCCTATGGCCATAATAGGCTCAGGAATGTGGGCCATGTGGCCCCCTCCCCTTTAAAATACATAGGGCCCTGGGGGAAGGCTTAGGAGCTGGGCCGTATAGCACCTCTCCCGTTTAAAAAATACACAGTCCTGTGGGATGCAGTCCCCAGGGTCCATTATGGCTCAGGGATGGGAGCGGCGCTGCCGCCTCCTTTTTTTTGTTGTAAGTTTCGGCCTAGGGCGGGCTCCCCCTGGTCCTATAATGGCCTCGAGGAAAGGGGCACATGGCCCTCCTCCCTTTAAAAATATACATGGCTGTGGGGATGGGGTTCCTAGGGCTCTAATAGGCTTTGGAAGGTGGGCTGTGCGTTCCCCCTCCACTTTAAAAGAAACATGTCAATGGGGGGTGGGAATTTGTGGCCTTTTTAAGGCACAGGGAGTGGGGCCATGTAGCCTCCTCCCCTTTACAATACTTATGACCATGTGGTGAGGTCTCCTGAGCCTAATGAGGCTTGGAAAGGGAGGCTACGTACCACCCCTCCCCTTTAATAAAAACACTGCCTTGGGCGATGGGGTCTCCAGGGCCTATTTAAGGGTCGGGGAGTGCCCCCCTCTCCATTACAAAAAAAATAAGACAGTGGGGGTGGGATCCCCAGGGCTTAAAAGGCTCTGGGTCGGGCCCATGTGCCCTCTCATCCCTTTAAAAAACATAATACCCAACATTCCAAGACAAGCTCTACTCAAGCCTGACACACATTCTTCCCAACAAAGTAAGGAGGAAATAATTCTAAGGAAAAAGAGGAGAAAGAACAGGTTTGTCCCTAACCCACGCAGAGGACACACTGGTGTACCTACCCGGCCACTCACCCACCCTTAGTTCTACTCCTTAGGATTTACCCTAGGGCCACACTGGTTGTAGTGCACGTCTCCCTCTGGGTTGGCTACTGAATAAGAAAGGCCAAACAGAGCATGAGACATATATGACAGGCTTTTCCGGTGGGTGGCACAATCAGTGCAGTGACCCACTACTTACCAGTGCACTACCCACCCTGGGTATGCGGCATAACTTTTTGCAGGGCACTCACAGGTACGACGCCTATACCAGTCAAGTTCGCACCCTATCCTAGCATGTGTAGTAAGGGGACATGCACCTTCCCGCTGCATTACAGTGGGAAAGTGTCCAGAGTCCTAAGATCGTGAAAAAAGAGTTCGCAAAACCAGGAGGAAAAAAAGTCAAATGTTTCAGGAAAATCCCCCTAAGAAGGGCCATTTCCAACACCGATGTACTAAAATAGTGTGATCTGGCTTTGTGTGAAATCCTAGCACCAAATAAAACCAGGCGCAAACAAAGGGTAAGCAGAATGTTGCCTGAAATTCCTAGGCATAACAGCATGTGTAATTTCCATAAAATTATATACTTAGTATATTATATATTCTAGAAAACTTGAATGGTTGCCATTGGTACCAATCTACCTCGAATTTAATTTTCACATATAGAGCCAATAGCTTGACTTTGCACCAAAGCTGAATACTTAGCGTCGAGCAAAATCTTTTTTTTTTTTATCACAGACTCTTTGTAAATATTTCATTGCACTGTTTTTCCCATTCATACAACGTAGGTCGACAGATTTCACCTTAGTGCTGTGTGCTTGAAGTTCAGTAAATGTAGGCCCTGTAGGAGAGTAGGGTCTGCTTCCTATGGTCACCCCCACTTTTTGCTGTGATTCTCTGGTTTTTCGACTTTAGTGTGGCGGTGGGCCTGCTAATCAGACCCACAGCACAGTTTTCTCTCTAAATTGATACCATGTACTTTAGGTACATACCAGATTGGGTATTGGGTCACCTTTGTGAGTCCCTGTATAGTGTACCATAGGTACCCAGGGCATAGGTGCATCCAAAGCCTACCAGGGGCTGCAGCATGTATTATGCCACCCCTGGATGGCCCTCCAAACTGACACCACAGGTCTGTTCACACAGCCTGGGTAAGGTGGTGTAATCACCCCTTACTTAGATATAGTATACCTATATCTACCTTATATATAGACACATTTGCACCTATATATACTCCTATGGTAGGCCTCGACAATCCTGGAGGCAGTGTGCTTGGTTTTATGTGAGAGGGTGCCCTAGCATGAGCTGAGCCCCTCTGCAGCTTTCGGAACCATCTCCTTATAGCTGTTCTATGATATAGTCATACCATATACTCTTAAGTGCATTATAATCCTCGAAGTTAATGCTAACTTTGGTTTGGCTTTATCAAAACATGTCGTGTAAGGTGTCAAACACTTTGGAATACTATCCCCCCCCGCCAATTCTGGAGGCGGGGGTAGCACACCCTTCTAGAGGGAAAAGACATGCATGTTACTGCTTTACCCGGTTAAAGTTAAACAGAGCCTCAGCGTCTGACCTCCTGTTGCTGGGGGAAACTACAGCAAGGGTGGCCTGGGCAATAGGTTTCCTGTCCAGGGAGGTGCCAGCACTTCCCCAGACAGGGGTTATGTGTATTGGGGCAGGGAGGGCTGCACTCAGTGAATGCATCTAGACACTGCCTGAGGCACACAAGGTGCTCCATGCATAGCCCGGTTCAAACCAGTTGCTGGGGCACTCCAGCCCCAGCTCTGGCGCAAAACTGGACAAAGGGAAAGGGATGTAACCACCCCCTTCTCAGGTCCACCCATAGGAGGGACCTAGTCAGGTAATCCAGCCCCTATCCTTAATGTAAGTATAGGAGCTGTGTCCCCAGGACTTTAGATTATCCTGGACGAATCTTTGAAAGACATATCTCGGACCTTCGACATTCCATTCTGACTTGAAGACGGAAGACATCTCCCTTGTGGGCAATGAGTGACCACCCTGTGCAAACAGGCACCAACAGCAACTTTGCCAGTCTGCAGTTTCAAGGCTCCCGTCGGAACCCGAAGACTCTGCGACTCAAGAACTGGACTTCTAGACTTCTCTGACCCCGATCCACATCCACAGCAAAGCTGAGACCTGTGGCGGACACGAGAGACGTGGGACCGGACATCTTGGACATCCTGCATTTTGCTACCTGCACTCCTTTCCTGAAGCCTCAGTAAGTTGTGCATTGGGGTGCGAGAAGCCCCAGCCCCGAGCACCATTTACACCGAAGCCCAGGACCCCACACTCTGCGAGTGTCCCGTGGGCCCCGCCTCTGCATTTGAGCTTGACACTTCTTCCCGGTTCCTTGCCCGTTGGCTAGTGAGCCCCCTGAAGACGCCATCTTGAATTTGCTTTGCTTTCCTGGTTGCTCCAGGCTTGCTCCAGCTTCCCTAAAAAGTAGAAGCGCCACAGACCTTCCTGGTCTGCAACAGAGCCAATCTCGACATCCTGCGTGGGTTGCGGTTGCCAAGGCTTGTTGGGTCCAATCCGGATACTGACACCGCAGTCATCTAGATCCATCGTGGGACAGCTCGAATCTGGCGCCTGGTCATCGTCGATGCCTCCTGGACCTCATGGCTGAAGAGACAAACTCACCTTCTTCACCTTCAAGCACGCAACATCGCCTGGTTCCTTCCTAGTTCCTTCCTGGTCACTGGCTAGTGACCTAGACTCTGTCCCCTCTGCTTTCAGGTTCTTCACATCACCGATCCACCATTGGATCCACCTGGACACTTTTCCTCAAGTCGCCTGCAGCACTTCTTTGCAGATCTTCATGGAAAACGACGACGAAACCCGACACGAAAAGACACCTATGCACCCGGCTTCCCTGGGTGAGGTAACACGAGTACTCCGGTGCTCCTGTGGGTCTTGACTCTCGAAGTGTCCTAGTTTGAAAGGGTTCCATCCTAGTCCATCCGGAAGTGTCCTTAAACAGTAACTTTGTAAGTTCTTCGTTTCCCATTATAAGTCAATGGTAACTCGCGACTGTGTTTAGACACTGCACGCGTCTCCCGTGGGCGTCCTACTTCCTAACCTTTGGTTGTTTAGTGTAGCCCCAGCGATTCTACAGGCCCTAGGCGTACTTTCTAACTCTCACGTGGTACTTATACCACTTTCTTAGTATTTAGTTCGTGAGGCCCCTAGGGCATTACTGTATATTGTGCAACTTATCATATGCTAATTGAGTAACTTGTGATGTACTTTTACCTCTGACCTCAAGAGTGCAAAGGGGTTGTATTTAGAATAAATACATATATATTTGATATATACCTTGTGTGGTGTCCTTTCATTTGGTATTCAAGGGATTGTAATTGGTAAAACAGCTGGCTTCACATGCTCTCTGAAGTCTTAGCCTATTGACTGCTGGTCCATGGTACCACTAGGATAGCTTTCTATAAGGTTGACTTTACAACCACCATCAATAAGGGTCGATTAGACTGGTGCAAGGTGCCCACTAGAACTAGTGGACATCATATTCCAGGCTAACTTCTCACAGGCCCCAAGAGATGCAGTTAGCAGGAGATTGGGGCAGATTGTGGAGTATTGGGGTTGATACTTCGAAAAGGACACCAATAATCTTAAAGCATAATAAATCTATCCAGGCATTAAGGTATCTGTATGTTGTACCAAACCAGCTCATTTCCCACCAGTTGCAAAGCAGAAGCAGAAATTGTGCCAGTGATATGGCCGCATCCTTGCCTTCACTACTGCCAGCTGCCTACTAATCCCTCACCCACTAAAAATTAGGTGGTGGCATTTTCGACATGATTTTTACATGGCCTTACAAGAAGATGGTGTTGGTAATTCCCAATTTGTCCCTTCAGAGGTTCAGCATTACTTGTGCATTTAAGGCTACCTGATACACTGAAATAGCCTTATTTCTGAGTGCCAATAAACTTTTTTTGTTTTAAATAAGAGCAGTTCGTTTTCCACATATACATGATTTTACTCACACAACGATTGTGTCTGTAAATCTACATCTAGGGTCTTGATGGGCTGCAAGTTTGCACCAGACCAGGGTTCTCCAACAAGTAGCTCGGAAGATACTCGTAGATCTCCAGGTACCCCTGAGTACCATTCCTAAGTGTAGCCCACCCTAGTAAATGAAAAGCTTTTGTTTGATTTTATTAGATATGTTTCCAAATTTGAAAAGATATATTTAAACATACAATGTGTCTAATTTCAGAACTAATTAGCTTATGTTTGCTGAAAAATATAATTAAGACTAATGTAAATTTATGCAGCGTTGGCAAGTCTTATTATTGATTATTTTTCTTTGGGGCCAGTGTCATGGCATATATGACTGTTATGGCATGTAGAGACTATAAAATTTCAGTTGATAAACCTTTTTTAACGTTACTGCTGGTGATTTTGCCTGTTGTGCTGAGGTGATCATTGCTAGCAAATCTGCAACAGTCAACGATCACTAATGGAATCTTGTCTCAGGTAGTCACTATTGAAACACTGACAATTTGTGTTAGTAGCTCAAGATGATTTTTATTGAACGTAAGTAGCTCTTACTATCGAAGATGTTGGAGACCACTTATCTACAGCAAATGCTTTGAGGCGTTGTTGACACAAGTTTGTATGTTTGGCAGTGTTCACAAACTTCTCTCAACTCCCTTAGCACCCCGAAAAAGGTTGGAGACTTACTCCTTTCATTTGCAGAAGTAAATCCCTTTCCAGGGTGTGTTGGTCGAAGGGTTCAGCTACAAAATTGATGGGGATTTATAGAAAGGAATCCTTCACAGAGGACAATATTTTTTCTGGGTAGGGAAAAAATATTGACCTGTATGTGTACTTAATCCGATTTTTTTCCATGCAAAAATATAAGCATGTATATTTGCTTGCGCAAAAATAGAATTCACAAACATTTACCAGCAGTACACCTCTATTCGGGGAGACCGCTTCAGTTACCGAGTGCAGGGGAGAAGGGGTCCGGGCCAAAGGCGAGCGCATCTGTGCCCGTCTGCCGTTGATTGAGGCCGGGCTGGGCCTATCCTCTCAGGCCTTTTTTCCCGAGAAGCTGCAGTCGCCTTCCCTCACCAATTTTGACTAGCAGCCATCACAAGCGTTTCAGCAAGCCAGCTTCACCAACCACGGAAAATCAGCGCCTCATTGCTCACAGGGCCCCCCAGAACCTGATCTTTTAGCCCTGGTGGAACTGAAGTCCCAGGGCACGACGCGATAATTTTTCTTGTCCGCACCTTCACCAAAGGGGACTGCAAGTCCAAGAGGCCAGTGCGAAGCCCGCAGCTGCTGCCAGTGAGGGAGAGGTGTTGCCACCGCGCTTAAAGCGCTGCCTATCCCCCCGCGGCACGGGACGCGTGCGGGCCAAGGGCGGGCCCGTCCTAGCTCGTCATCGCCAGGAAGAGGCAGGGCAGGGCCATAGCCCCTTCATCTTTTTTTCTTTGAAAACTTTTGCCGCAAAAATCTTCTGAATCCATTTAATGGTACTGTGTTGACCATAGGCCATGTTACCCATTTGTAATTGATTCCTAGTTGCTTCACTCGGGGTATTTTTAAAATCGATTTTGTTTTAAACCTCTTATGAATCTCGTCTTCAGAAGTCAACTTAAATGTGTCTACTGATACAATTATCCCACCTGTGACTTTTTGTTGGTGATTTAAGCTGCTCACTATTAGGTTGGAAATGGGTAAAAGGAAAACTATTGAGAGTACAGTGGGGGCTATGTGTCCTGTTGGCGGGGCGGGAAAGGGGAAAAGGCAAGGAAAGCAGCAGAGAGTGCAACTGTTACTAACAACTGTGTAATGACAAGAATTGATAATTTCATCATGGAAGGAGTCTAGTTGCCAGTCCCCTCTGACACTGTCACCAAGGATTTTATTCCTCCGCGCCCACCTACTGTTCCCCAGATGTTCCAAAAATCTCGAAAAAAGGGTGCAGGGATCGATCACGAGCCAACAACGCAGGGTCCTGAGCCAGACTCGTTGTCTAATACTCCTCCCCCCCCCCCCATTGCCCTCTTCTCCCACTTTTGATGCTGTAGGCTACCTTGAGCCCTCAATCCTCTGCACGAATCGTTTTGATACTCTGGCTGGGGAGTCTGATATTTGTGGTGAAGCACATACCCTGCATCCTATCCCTAACAGTAATAAAAGCTCAATTGAGGTAGTTTACACTTGTCCTATTTTCACGCAGACCCTTACCCAGATGGTTATCTTTTCAAAGGAGGAGGTTGGATCATTGAAAGCAATGATTGAGGTTCTTGTGGGTACAGTTAGAACGCTAGTTTATAATAGTACACTACATCTACATACGCCAGCAGTCCCACCATCCTGCAATCCAAAAGAGTCATCTAAAGCAGGAGACCCCACATCTAGCGGCCAGCCACACGCTCCTGTAATTCTATCTACACAAACCTCTAAGGTTTTAACTTCTAAGCAGACAGACCCCCTTGAAGTTCACCCTCGCAACATCCTGCAAATACAACTTAATTCTCAAGTTGCCAGAAATCATGATAGGCCTACAAATGCTTTAATAGATCCACTATTGGGTATCAATGTCCCACCACAACAGAACAAACAACTTACTTTCCCCGCTATTCAGGCACAGACTGTCTTCCTGGTTAATGTCCCTAAGATTGCCCTCAGTAGCAGCTTTGAGAACGCTGAGTCTTTGAAAAATAAATCAATTCATTGGCTACGTCATGTCAGGGGATGCCGTTCGCTGATCAGGGAAGATATTATCAGGGCATGGAGATGCACAACCAAAAATAATCCTAGAGACTGCATCGAACTAACCCTGACCAACCCTGACCTGGCGGAAAATCTTTTGTCATTAGAGTACAGGTCCTGCCCTCCGGACTCTTCATCTATCCAGATTAGGCGTTTCCAAACAATCACTGCAGCAAGGGCATATGACAACATGCTTCCACTGCCTATACCTAGAGGGTCCTCACTCGAGGTGGTTGGTTGACTATGTTACGATTTACACTCATGGCAGGAATTGAACCTAGTCCAACCGTTAACATCCCGAATCCCTCCATCATTGTTCAATCACGTTTTGTCTCCGAACAACCCCAAATCAGGGCAACAGCCAATAAAAACAGTAGCCATGTTCCATCTTTTTCCTTACCCCCCTTGGCCCAACAAACCCCTTCGGGAAATGGAGTCTCTACTTCACAGCTTAAGATCTTTTCCTGGAATATGGCAGGGCTCCAAAATAAAATGTCTTTACCTGATTGGAATAATTTGATTGAGGAACACCACATCTGTATATTCCAGGAAACATGGAGCCTAGCACCACTATATAAGTCTGGCTACATTTGCTTATTTACCCTGCTGTTCAATCGTGTAGAGGGCGGCCTTCTGGAGGACTTATTGTTTGGGCTAAGATCGATATGAGCTGTGAAACAAGGGAACATCAATGTGCGAGCCCGGATATTATGTGGCTTTCGATCAAGGGTACCAGTGGTGGTGAAATCCTTCAGTTGTTTAATGTCTATATAAGGGGGACCCCAGGGGGCAAAATATCAAATATTGTTATGTCATTGGAACAGGAGTTATCCAGCTGCCCTCCATACTCTCATGTTATGATTGCTGGGGATTTTAATTGTACTTTCGAGCCTTTAAGCTCTGAAGATTTGCTGGGGTGGATGAAGATGACGCAGAGTGGGGTGTCCCATTGTTAAATTTCTCCAGTATTAGGGGTGTCTTTCATAGATTCACATGCTTGAATATTCCCCGTCGTCGAAGTGGGAGTCCCACGGTAAATAAAATAGCAATAATGCTAAATATATATAAATATATAGAAACATAATACAAGAAAAAGAAAGGAAATACAACTGAAATCCTCTTAAAAAAACGATTCCTACATAGGAATGCAAGGCAAAGAGAAAAACTATCTGTAACACATTAGTGTCATTATGTTAGTCCAAACTGCAGCCAATCAGGCGCCAGCATCCTCTAGAACCTTCTCCTCAGAAGCTCAAGCCCTCAGATTTTCTACCGCACGTCGTGTGAAGGGAGTCTCCCTGAGCTCTGCTCAGTTTTCTTCTCTATTCTTCTAGTTCCAGATATTTCTACATGTCAAGTAAGAAGTCTTTATTCAGACCCTGCTCTTCTTGTGGGAAGCTGCGCCTTTTTGAAAAGGACCCCCACCAGAAGTGTATTTATTGTTTATACCCGGATCATGAGGCTGGCAGCTGCAAGTTTTGTAGAACCTTTTCTACCAAAACTCTTAAGGACAGGGAAGGCCGTCTTCTCCTTTGGCTGCAACGTCTTAAGGACAAGGACTCTGTGCTGTCCGACGCAGAAAGTTTGCATTCTGGTTTCTCTTCAGCAGCCTCTAAGCGTGGTAGTGTTCAGGAGGTTCCTTCTCCTTTCCTCAAGAAGCCTAAATTAGCCTTGTCTGTGGCTCCTGTGGTGTCTTCTGCCACTCCTACCACCTCTACGCCCATGAGACCTGGCTCTCAGGCGTCTTTGGCTGCCTCTCGAGGTGTTTTCACACCTCTTAAAGTTCCGCCATCGACGGGAGCGTCGACGAGCGCTCCGACGACGAGAACAGCATTGCCTGCATTTTCAACGACGACGCTGACTACCACTTCAGTTTTCTCATCGTCGTCAACGGTTTCGTCGACAGCCTCGACGTCGACGAGGGTTTCGTTGCTGTCTAAACCTGTCCCGTCGACGATTCCTATCTCGTCGGCGAAGAAGAGAGAATCCTCGTTGACGAAAGACCTGAAGACATCGTCGTCGTCGACTAAAGCCTCATCGGCGAAGACACCGTCGACTAATATCTCGTCGACGAAGAAGATCTCGTCGACGAAGACAGGCCCGTCGACGAAGACTCCGTCTACGGAGTCAGTACCAACGTCGACGACGACCCCATCGACGACGACCTCGTCGACGACTTCATCTACAGTGGATCGCCCGTCGACAGTGACACCGTCGATGACCCCGTCGACGACCGCTCCGTCGACGAAGGTTTCTTCGAAATTACCGTTGACAACAGCTAAATCAGCCTCGTCGACGTTAACGGCGACGGCTCCGTCGACGGCGGCACCGATTATCTTTGCCGTTAGTGCCATTGCAGACCTCTAAATCTTCACATCCTCGCACTGCAGTACCCTGCCAACAGATCTCTGATCCGGAGCCTCAACCACCTTCTCCGATGTTCGCAACTACATCTGAGCATGACACTAACTCGGAGCATGAAGAGGACACGTTTGGGGCAGCACGTAGTCCCTCTGATTTAATAATTAGATGTCAGGACACAGACTCTGACGATGGCGGTGACCCAGACTTTCAACAAGAGGAGCAGTTCACTCAAGCTCCTGTGGCCACCATTCCTATGTCCTTGATTTCTAATCTCCAACATATGCTGGACGATTACAACCGCCGTTTTCCTGCAACACCGCAGAATGCACCTGCGCAATCTCCCGCTCCTGTGGCACTACCTCCACCTTCATTGCCGCCTATCGTACCACCTGCAACTTCCTCTCAGGTTCATAGATCTATTAGCATCCATACCACTGTATACCCGCAGGATGCGGAGGATGAGGCGATCGCAGAACGGGAAGACGGTGAAGTCCCAGACAACACGGATGATGAGGCAGGCGACCAGGATATGGCCGAATGGGATGATTATCGGGCGCAGACGCCCTCTCCTCAACCTGGTACCTCGAGTGAGTCACCACCAGTAGATATCGCCAGTTTCCATCTTTTAATGGATAAAGCGGCTCAGCGTTTCAAACTTCCACGATCTCAACGGGAGGAGGATTGTTTTCTTTATGACTTTAAAGATAAACCTTATAAGCAGGTACACACAATTCCTATTATCGATTTCGTTTGGAAAGAGGGCATTAAACTAATGAATGCTCCAAACACCTTACCTGCTCAGATTCCGCGTCTTGAGAAGAAGTACAAGGCCCCAACTGGTTCTCCGGCTTGCCTGATTTCTCATCCCAAGCCTGACTCTGTCGTGACTCAGGCCGCACAGCGTAGAGCACGGAATCCAGCGTCCCAAATCAAAGCCCCTCCGGATAGAGAGGGTCGACGCTTAGATGCTATTGGCCGCAAGTTCTCAACGATGGCTTCAACATCTGTCCGGGCAGCCAATGCCTTAGCCATCT
This sequence comes from Lissotriton helveticus, assembly GCF_964261635.1. NCBI lineage: Eukaryota > Metazoa > Chordata > Amphibia > Caudata > Salamandridae > Lissotriton > Lissotriton helveticus. The sequence continues at coordinate 800,527,716 of NC_136069.1, forward strand.
TGGGACGTTATGACCGGCAGATGTGGTCAGCCATTGCAGATTACATGGCACTCATACCTGATGCTTCCAAGGCTGACGCACAACAGATTCTCCGCGATGGTCAAAGGGCATCGGAAGAAATAATCGATTGTGCAGTCGATATTGCTAACACAGGCTTCCGCCTCCTGGCAAGTGCGGCTGCACTCCGACGACAGGGCTGGCTGAAGTCCACCTCCTTCCGGCAGGAAGTCCAAGCCAAAATACTGGATATGCCATATGATGGGGAATCGTTATTCGGATCCCATATCGATTATGCCCTTTAGTCCATCAAAAAGGACACCGATACGGCGAAGTCCTTGGGCACGCTGCAATTTCGGAAACAGTCCTTTCGAGGTGCGCGCGGGCGCGGCACTTCTTCCAACTTTCGAGGTGGTCAACAATACCGCTCCTACAATCAGAGCGGCCAACGTTACACGCCCACTCAGCAGTCTCGTCAACAACCCTCCAAATCATACAGAGGAAAGTCGTCCTATTGTGGCGCCAATCAGAAACGCCAATGACTTTTGCCGCTCTCAAAGTGTTGGAGGACGAATCTCTCTGTTTTATTCCCAGTGGTCCTCGATCACCTCGGACCGCTGGGTTTTGGACATTGTCAAACGGGGTCATACCCTGGAGTTTACAGAGATTCCTCCTTGCACTCCACCTCGTGGCCCACCTCCTCCACATCTCGAGGAGCTTTACCATCAGGTCCGTCTTCTTGTGTTAAAGGGTGCAGTCGAAGTGGTCCCGAAACATCAAAGAAGGAAGGGTTTTTACTCTCGATTTTTCCTCATACTCAAGAAGAACGGAGATTGGCGACCCATTCTGGATTTGAGGGCTCTCAACCAGTTCCTGAAGTCTCAATCATTCCGTATGCTGACGCTACTGGAAGTCCTGCGTCTTCTATCCAGCGGGGATTTTATGACCACCATAGATCTTCAAGACGCATACTTTCATGTTCCGATAATCGAACAACATAGCCAGTACCTGCGTTTCAAAGTGGGACCAATGCATTTTCAGTTCAAAGTTCTACCCTTCGGACTGCGTTCAGCTCCTCGTGTGTTCACGAAGGTACTGGCCCCGGTGGTGGCTCACCTGCGTCTACAAGGAGTTCAGATCTTTCCCTATTTAAACGATTGCCTTCTCAAGTCTCAATGCCACCATCAGCTGGGTCGGGACACGCACCTTTGCCAGCAAATGTTTTGGTCTCTGGGGTTGACCATCAACGTCGAAAAGTCACAGTTTGCACCTCTCCAGACCAGATCATTCCTGGGAGCGATCCTAGACACGCAGCTCTCATAAGCGTTCGTCTCGAACGAACGGCGTCTAAAGATCCTTTGTCTGGTCTCACTCATTCGACGAAAGCAGTCCGTTTCTGTTTGGACGTTAAAATCATTCTTGGGAATGGCTTCATCTTGTATCGCACTGATCCCAAATTGCAGGTTGCGCACCAGTCCTATTCAGGAAGAACTGGACTTACAGTGGCGTCAGGTCTCCGGGTCCTTCAACGACCTAGTTGCCGTCACAGCCCGCATGAAAATGAGCCTGCTTTGGTGGGCGCAGCCCGCAAATCTGGAAAGGGGTGTATCCTTCCTCGATCATGCTCCAGACCTTACGCTGACGACGGACGCCTCCTTGGAGGGGTGGGGCGCTCATCTCCAGGGCCTCTCCATCAAGGGCAAGTGGTCGCCGACGCAGCGCACGTGGCATATCAACAGGCTAGAATTGATGGCGATCTTTCTAGCGCTCAAGTCCTTCCTCCCAGTTGTTCACGGGGAGTCAGTGCTAATCCAAACAGACAATACCACCAGTATGCACTACGTGAACAAGCAGGGAGGGACCAGGTCTCCACTTCTGTCCCGCTTGGCCCAGTCGATCTGGGATTGGGCTCTTCGCCATCACATCACCTTGACAGCTGTCCACCTTCCGGGTGTGTCCAACCTCCTGGCGGACTCTTTGAGCAGGTCCACTTCCTCAACACACGAGTGGGAACTGCACCAACCGACTCTGGATCTTGTGTTCCGCCAATGGGGTCACCCTGATCTAGATCTCTTTGCAACACCAGAGAATCGGAAATGCCCGTCTTATGCGGGAATGCCCTTTTGATCAGCTGGTGCGATCTATTCGCTTACGCTTTTCCGCCGCTCCCATTAATACCTGCCACATCCTGTTGATCGCACCTCGTTGGCCCAGACAGGCATGGTTTTCGGAACTGCTTCTAATGTCCCAGTGCGAGCCCATTCCTCTCTGTCCTCGTCCAGACCTACTAACTATGGACAGGGGCTTAGTGTGTCATCCAGATCCCTTGACGCTACAATTGTGGGCATGGAACCTGAGCACCTTGAGTTCGCTGGCTTGAACATATCCCAGGAGTGCAGAGACATCCTGGCTCATGCCAGAGCTCCGTCTACCATCAAGACTTACAACCTTAAATCGAAGTGGTTCTGTCATTGGTGCGCTACAGCCAATATCCATCCCATCCATTCCACTCCTGAACAGCTCCTTCCATTCTTTTTGAGCCTCGTTCAGTCAGGACTCTCTCATGCTACACTGAGAGTTTTCTTAGCTGCAATATCTTGTTTCCGGCCATGATGGCTCTTCATCCCTCTGTTCATCACAAATTTTACATCAATTCTTCAAAGGGCTTTTCTGCAAGTTCCCACCTGTGTGTCGCCCTCCTCCAGCTTGGCACCTCAATGTTGTACTTTCTCAACTTATGAAATCACCTTTTGAGCCTATCCATAAGGCGGATATCAAATTCATCACCTGGAAGGTTGCGCTTCTTCTGGCTTTGACCTCATCTCGTCGCGTGAGCGACCTTCACGCTTTTACTGTCAAACCGCCTTATCTACAGTTCAAACCTAACGGAGTGGCACTTCGTACCAACCCCTCTTTCCTACCTAAAGTACCTACGGATTTTCATTTGAATGAGCCTGTGTTCCTCAAGACTTTCTTTCCGGACCCAAAATCTCCGGCGGAGCAGCGCTTACATTCTTTGGACATCAAGCAATGTCTTAAATTTTACATTGACAGAACTGCCCCCTTCCGCAAGTCCGACCAACTGTTCATTGCCTACGGACGACTGCGCAGGGGACATCCAGTTTCCAAACCGACTATTGCCCGGTGGCTTTCCTCAGCCATTGCCTTCTGCCACCAACAAGCGGGCAAACCATTGCAGTCTTCAGTGAGGGCTCATTCTACGAGGGCGATGTCTTCTTCCACCGCCTTGTTTGCTGGTGTGCCACTTCATCAGATCTGCCGTGCAGCGACATGGTCCAGCAGGCACACCTTCACCAAACATTACTGTTTGGATGCCATCAATGAAGCGGATACCGCAGTGGGACAGGCAGTGCTTCGCCATCTTTTTCAGTAAGGTGAGCCTCTGTTCCCTCCTCCTTAGTGTTTCCTGTGATTGCTATGATGTGTTATATGACTGTATTATTATTATTAGTACTGTCTTGATTTCTTCTTCGTATGCCTAGCAATCTCAGTCCTAGGAGGTTACTGCTTTCTATTCTATTCAAGCATGTGAATCTATGAAAGACACCCCTAATACTGGAGAAGAACAATTGTTACTTACCTGTAAACAGGTGGTTCTCCAGTATTGGTGTCTTTCATAGATTCACGTGCGACCCACCCTCCTCCCCTCAGAGGCTCTCTTCTCCTCATACACTCTTGGTTACTTTGTGCTACGAAAATCTGAGGGCTTGAACTTCTGAGGAGAAGGTTCTAGAGGGTGCTGGCGCCTGATTGGCTGCAGTTTGGACTAACATAATGACACTAATGTGTTACAGATAGTTTTTCTCTTTGCCTTGCATTCCTATGTAGGAATAGTTTTTTTAGAGGATTTCAGTTGTATTTCCTTTCTTTTTCTTGTATTATGTTTCTATATATTTATATATATTTAGCATTATTGCTATTTTATTTACCGTGGGACTCCCACTTTGACGACGGGGAATATTCAAGCATGTGAATCTATGAAAGACACCAATACTGGAGAACCGCCTGTTTACAGGTAAGTAACAATTGTTCATACCCCCTATCAAGAAATGGTCCAGGTAGCAATCCAGATCAGTGCTCTCACCTTAGAAGCTGGATTAAGGGCTGTGAATGGTAGAACCCCCTCCGACGTCGCAGGGGCAAACACGTATAATAGAGTGTCTTACCCCTCACAAATTGATTATATATTAATTCACGTTAGATTTTGGAGATCCATAATAGATATGGAAGTGGTTCCCTCTACTGATAGTGACCATAATACGCTAAGCCTGACTATGGAATCACCCTGGGCTCTTTCTATTCCCTTAGCCCAGGGCGCAGGACCCCCCATGAGGACAAAAGAGTTGGTTCCCTCAAACTGTAGGAGGTATCTTAAATGGCCAAGAGTTGCGGCTCAAGAATCTCAAATGGTTGAAATAAGGCGCACACAGCGAAAGTACATTTAAACTGCAAGAGGCCTTGAGTGAAAAGGACGGTCTGTCCAGGGTCCCAGAGTTATATGGTAGCATGGTGACTCAGCTGGGGTCTCTTTTTGTCAGAGAGATTCATGCTGGCAAACGAGTCATACGTCGCAAAAATCATTAGACCTGGTTTAACGCAAACTGTAGACGGAAGAAAAAGGCTTTGATTTTAGCGATAAAAAATAAACACTGTCACTTAGTCAGGAAAACTAGAAAGGACTATAAATCTGCTCTCCTCCAAGCAAAGCTTGAGTGGGACGAGACACATTGGCAGAATCTAAAGGATGCAAGTGTAGCTAAGGATCCCAATCTTTTTTGGGATATGATCAGGCGGTCAGGCAATAAAGACCCTGATTTGATTCCTAACCATATCACAAATCAAGATTGGTTTAACCACTTTGGAAAACTTTATTCGGGGTCCAGCTCAATCTCCCAAGTGGGGTCTGATGGCTATTCAAGCAGCTGCCCCACTCTGGATGTCATTGATCCTTTTAGTGTAAAAGAAATAGAGGCAGCTATTAATAAAATAATTCCAGCAAAAGCTTCAGGGCCGGATGGTCTTCTGGGAGATCTTTTTCTTGCAGACCCTCCAAACTGGGCACATTATATTATGCTTTTAATTAACTCCATTGCAAAGGGTAGCGCAGTACCTGATTCATGGAAAGGTGCAGAGGTGGTACCTATTTTTAAAAAAGGTGCTAGGGATGACCCTGCCAACTACCGCCCAATTAGTTTGATCAATGCCATGCAGAAAGTAGTTGGCAGGGTGTTGTTTCAAAGAATTAACCTTAGGATAGACGATAAGGATGTTCTCTCCCAGTATCAAGCAGGTTTCAGGGCGTGTACAGGGACAGTGGACCAAGCATTTAGATTGTTTTTTAATTTACTGGAAGGTTGTATTAATTGACAAGGGCAGTCTTTATTTGGCCTTTATTGACCTGAAGACTGCCTTTGACCGGCAAACTGCCTACCCCGTGACCGGATGTGGCAGCTACTAGGCGATATGGGGATCCCTCCGATGATCCTGAATTTGCTCATTCGTCTACACAAGGGCAATTATGCCCAAGTGAGGTGGGGAGCCCATGATCAGATGACACAAAGGATCCCTGTAAACAGAGGAGTGCGCCAGGGCTGTGTAATGGCACCCACCCTATTTTCCCTATTCATCATTGGGGTGGTACGTTTTTTACAAGAACTTCTATCGGATGCCCCTTCCCTGGCAGGAGACAGGGTTCCCACCCTGCTCTTCGCGGATGACGCTCTCCTCTTGTCTAAAACTACGGATGGGCTTCAGAAGCTCTTAGACAGATTCCATCTCTTCTGTGAGTCCAGGGGGCTGGTTGTTAACACCTCCAAAACTAAGCTTATGGTGTTTAATCCCTACAGGCCATATAAAGGTAATTTTACACTAGATGGAACATGCTTAGAGCGGGTCTCAACGTTGGACTACTTAGGTATTCGGCTTGCTGAGAAAATGCATTGGCAGCATCACATCGATAAAATGCTTTTGAGCCACAAGCGTGTGGTAGGAACACTACTCAGAGAACATCGCTCCTCACAGAGCAGACCTGTGGCTCCAGCTCTTACGATCTATGCAGCCAAAGCAGTTAGCTTAGCCCTCTATGGTGCCAAACTATGGGGCTTCGATAATGTGGATGGAATGAGTAGATCTGAGCACAAATTCCTTAGAGATCTAGTGATGCTTCCCAGCAAGGTACCATTAAAACCTTTGATGAGCGATATGGGTAGGCGCCCTTTTAAAGATATAGCCAGGCTACGGCCCTTGTTATTCTGGGCTTGCCTGCGTCGGACCCCTGAGCTTGCTAGCTATGCCTCCGCTTGCTCGGAACTGATGGTCCTGGATGGCAACCAAAGAATTAGCTGGCTCCTCAATCCAAAAAAGCTAGTTCTAGCGCTCGTCTTGAAGTATTTTTAGGAAACCCAAACCCCACCTAGCAAGGCTGACCTTAAAAAGCGCTACTGGGCTTGGGTAGATGCTCAAGAGCACAGTAACTCGAGATTGGGAAGGCTCACAGAGGAATTTTATTCACAAAAGCAGCACATATTCTTAGAATCTTACTTAGATTTTATCTAGACGCCACGAGACAGGGCCCTTTATATCCAGTTCAGGGTAGGCACAGCACACTCCCGATACGAGAATTAACTGCAAAGTGGAGTGCCCCGCATCAGTCAACAGCGGATTGCCCCTGCTGTATGGCTCCAACTGAAAGTGTGGCTCATTTTATGTTTGCCTGCCCTGCATATAAGAAGGCAAGAACCAGATGGCTAAAACCTATCTGTAGTCTACTGGGCACCTACGAACACAGTGTTGCCTTGAGCATTCTGAAAACATATGCACAGACCCTCTTGGTCTGTGGCGTGGCCAAATACCTTGGCCGTGCATGGATAGTAAAGTTTAAATCCCTACGTGTTCCACGTTAAATGAATTACCGTTTTTTTTATATTTTTAACTGCTTTGCACATTTTTATTGCACTGTCACTTTATATCCTCTTAATCAAATAAGCTGGAATTGATTTATCCTATGGCTGCACCAAGTTTCTATCTGAAATAGTCTGTTGGTAGTTTTCTCTGGAAATTTGAATCTACTGTTTTTATGGATTGTATATCTTTGAATTTCAATATCATGGCTCATCTGATAACCTGTATTTTTATGCTGATCGTATGTATGTTATTGCTTTTAAGATACTTGTTAACAAATAAAGCTACTTTGACTGACTGATTTTTTCTATTCGTGTGACTGGGGCTGGTTTCCAGACATAACTTGGAAACATCTTTTGAATTAAAAAATAAGTACATCTACATCCAGTTGAGATTGTAAATCTCAGAGAAAACGTTTACTAATTTTCTGTGAACTGGGCACGCTATGGGGAGCAGTTTGTGTGTAGCTTTGGGCTCGGGACATTAGGGCTACCAAGTCTTACAAGTGTCTTAAATGTTTCTTTGTAGTTCCCTCCTATGTGTGTGGAAATGTCAAGAGAGATTGGGGCTAAGCACTTAATACAGCGGTGCTGCTGCTGCTAATGACAAGTGAAATTCAAACTCTTTATGGCTGGAAGTCCATGCACCTGCTACCATGTAGATAATACATTCATTAGAGGCTTGTAACGCCCCAAAATCCCCCTGAAGCTATGCCCTTGAAAGCACACCACTTGTTATTTTTTATTTTTTTTGCGTGATATACAAACGGTTACTTTTCAGCTTTGTTGATGGGCATGTTCATACTAAGTCGAACTGTGTTGTGTAGGTTTGGTGCTAAAATATCCGTTTATCAAGTGCGCCAAACACCAGGCTGTTAAGATAAGACAACTGTGAAAGCAATCGTCAGACCGCTATAAAAGGCACCGTGCTTCTTTGTAAAATGGAAGATGGGTTTACAGGTTAGCTAAAAATGCAGGTTTGTGATTTGTGCACACAACTTCTGCCCGAACTTTCTATATGTTTTCCCTGCATTGTGATTTTCGGCATATGTGTGGCAGCCCGGGAGCCATGTGAGTGTTATCTGACAGTGGATAAAAACAAGTCTGCTAGCTCGTGATATAAATGTTACCAATAGATTTTGGGCCAGATGTATGCCCTTTTTGCGGTCGCAAACAGGAAATCAACTAGAAAAATAGGTATGTGCAATTTACAAACCCTATTTTGCGAGTCAGTACCCTATCACCTACTCGCAAAATAGGGTTTGCGACTCGCTATTTTAGTAAGGGTCGTCCCTCCCTAATAGCGAGTCGCACTTCTATGTACGATTGTTTTGCGACCGCAATTGCAGTCGCAAAACACTTGCAGTTTACCACCTTTTTCAAAAAGGTGGTAAGCCACTCACAAACGGGAAAGGGTCCCCAGTGGACCCCTTCCACTTTGTGACTGGAAGCGGAAATATTTTAAAGAGCAGGCAGTGCTCCCATGTTCCATTTTTCTTTTTTAAATGCATCCCATTTTCCTTTAAGGAAAACTGACTGCGTTTAAAAAAAACTGCTTTATTTAAAAAGCTGTCACAGACATGGTGGTCTGCTGACCCCAGCAGGTCACCATCCCTGCGAGATCTGGCCATTCCCAGTGGGGTCGCAAATTGCGATCTACCTCATGAATATTAATGAGGAGTTTGCGACGCCATTGGGAATCGCAAACAGTGTCTGAGACACTGTTGTACATTCCATTTTGCGAGTCGCAGATTGCAAGTCACAAAACAATGCAATTTGCGACTCACAAAATGGAAGGGTCGTACATATGGCCCTTCATTGTTATACCACAAATGAGAAAAGGGAGGTGAGACTTGTCAATTATGACTTATCCCTAAGTTTTAGCAATCAGATGTTCATAGTCCTGTGGGGTGGCGGATGCCTTTCTCTGTATAGTTGTCCGGCCAGTCAGGCAGAAGCAGCTCCACAGGAACAGCAGGTCCTTTGGATTTCCAAACAGAGGTAGCTCCAAGGTGTTGTCCCCATCAGTCTATTCATAGCACCACAATGGACCACCTGAAAGCCCCCTCAGCCCCACGCATTCCCACTCCAAGTTAAGGAATCTGTTTGTTCCCACTTCAAACACAGAATTGTCATCTTTAATTGCCCCTTGCAGGCCCCATGAGGGTTTGCAATTGAAAACCTGATGTTTTGTCTTCTTGGGGGGCATCCTTTGGAGGGGGCATTCATATGTGAAACCAACTGCCCGAAGGCGGCCGCTTCTGTCCCTTCTGATGTGTTCCGCTCTGCTGGGCAGATGAGCTTACATACGCGGGGGCCCTCGGCCACAGAATTACCACATTATTTCATCACACTTCATACTGCCTTCGAGGAGAGCCAGGTAATAGATTGTTTTCCATCCCCTCGTGTTCATCCCATTAGTCTCAAATGAACCCATAACACACTGAGTTGTTTATCCGCACCCGGATACCAAACAAGCGTCCTCTTCTCTTTTTAGAGGAAGGAGCCTGCTTTGGAGTCCCAGAATGCACTCAAGTGGAAACCCGAAAGACCGACCTCCATTCTACCCTTTGGCTTTTGCTAACCTGCGGTTATTTTAAAGAAAGAGTATCCCTTTGGACCTGCCTGTCAAATGAATGCAAAGGACAAGGGGAAATGACCTGTGTACTGGAATGTGTCTGTCAGGCTGGGGGGGTGGAGCGGGTTGATCAAGAATACTACCCAGCTGTTTTCTCGGCTCTGAGCAGGCATTGCACAACCTTTGATGGTCCAAATTAAAGGACTTTTGAACGGGCAGTGTTGCTTTTGCGGGGTTAAAGTTAGCATGACTGTAGCAAATGTGCGGGGCAGTTAAACATTAGCACGACTGTGGTGAAAGTAACTTGTATTTATTTTTTACGTATGGCAGCATGAAGCTGTATGTTTCATCCGTGTACATCAGTGGTTCTTTTGACGCATCAGGCGTCTCCCTGAACTCTAGATCTTTGACACTCGGCAAGGGCTGTATTAAATAGACAGTTCTGCATGAGTCTGAGGCAGCACGATAGGTCTCAGACCTCAGGTCCAACACAGTGCAAGCTGAGACCCCATGACCAAGGCAATCTAAACAGGTGGACAATCCTAGACCCCACCACATGCTTGAATACATCTGTGTCTCACAGCACAGCATTTGGGGGAAATCTTGAGACAGATGCTGGTTACCTTCCACTTGTATGAAGCAGTATGATCAGGCACATGGATCAGTCAAGCTATTAGCATGCACTTGGACTCCAGCTACCCTGATTTATTTGAGGCTCTCGTTTTGAATTATTTACAAACACTAGGTACATGCTTGTTACAGGGCTACTCCTACTCCTACTACGTTCATCCCTGTGTGAGCCTAGGAGTACCTCATCACAGACTCTCTCTTTCATAAAGGTAATGATCTCAACACATCACAGACTAGTTCCACTTCGATCTGCAGTAATTACTTTTTTTCTTATTAGGACAATTGTATTCTACGTCAGGACCGGAGGTGAGGATTAGGTATAATTTTCTTAGTTTATTTCATCCAGCAGCCCTTTTGAAAGCAGGTAACAAACAAGAGAAAAAAACTCTCCTATGATCCTACAGGAGATAAACTACAGTCCAACAGCCAATCAGTGTTAAACAGTCTCTACTCCTTCCCCCGAGGACGCTCTATCTCCCTCTTTCTTCGCTGCTCCAGCAGGAACGAGATGTGTTTTTCTGTTCCTCACTTTGTGCATAATTTGTACCTTATTTCACCACGCTAATTGTTTTTTCTTTGATGCTTTTTACTACCTGTTGTGGCACTTAGTCGTGCTAATTACTTTTCTTTCAGCGTGGCCCCGGGAACTCTTGTCATCCCTTTGCGGCCACTGATTCTCCCTGGCTCTGAGGCATGGTGTGGCATGGACTTTCTCTACACATACCTCACGATCCCGATCTTCCCGCAACATCGTTGCTTCCTCCAGTTTCAGTGGTGGTCTCAGGTTTTCGAGTTTGCATCCTTCCCTTTCGGGCTATTCTCCACTACTTGGTGCTTTACCAAGATGATGAAACCGGTGGTCGAGCACCTTCGTTCCCTGGGGATTAGAATGATTGTTTATTTGGATTACATTCTGATCATGAATCAATGTCCGCATCATCTAATATGTCAATTGCAGCTAATGGTAGATCTCCTTGAATCCCTGAGGTTCCTGATCAATGTCCCAAAATTGGCTCTTATCCCGACTCAACAGACACAGTTTCTGGGCTTTATGGTGGGCTCTGGCAACGCCTCGCTGATCCTCCCTTATCGCACGCTCGCCAAGATCAAACACAAGCTCAGACGAACTCTCTCCAAATCCACCATTCCCCTACGCCACCTGGCCAGGATCGTAGGTCTTTTCCCTTCCTCGATCCAGGCCATTTTTCCGGGCCCTCTTTATTACCGTGCCCTCCAACGCCTAAACATTTCCCACCTCCACAAAGGCCTCACTTATTCTCAGTTTGTTCCCTTCCGGAACCTCTGTATTCGGAGTTATGGGTGTAAATAAAGTCTTATGTTTGTTTAAATCCTGGCCTGCTAATAAATATCTGTCCCGGAACCTGCTATGCTTGATCTCTTGCCAGCGAGTGTCTTATTATAAGAGCACTGGACCTGACAGGTAGAGTATTTATTACCCCAGAGGGGGCTGCATTACTACGTCCTTGGGCTAGCCTAGGTCAGGGGCGAGTGGGTGGCCGCGGTGGGGGTCCAGCAGGGACTGCGGGCGGTGGAGGGCCTAAGTGGCGCTGTAAGTGTCTACTGCAGGTGTACATGGAGACGGCCTGACGGCGAATAGTGGCCCCCTCTTTTTCTGGACTGCGCCACGCTGGCACGAAGCTGGAGGCATTGGTCATTTTGGCGGCCCCAGTAACACAGTAGGGTGGGAACGCCAGGATACAGTGTGCAGACGCAGTGGAGGGCTGTGGAGCTCTAAAAAGTCAAGACATTTGTGCTACTTATTGCTAACTGGGGTGTAGGAGTTCTCGGACTTCTGGGGCATGCTGCGAGGCGTCATGGGCAGATCAGAGCCCAGGCAGGCTAAACTGGCCTTTGAAAACAAGCGGCTGACGCGGGCGGTGGACGGTCCACATGAGCAGGGCGAGGCTAGCGGAGCATTATCTACGCCAGATGAAACCAAAGATGATAACCGCACGATACTCATTGAGCTGCGCGCGGGGATGAAGTCAATAGACAGCAAAATAGATGCATTGGCAACTGGACTGGACGTGGTGAAAAAGAAAGTAGACAAACATGAGCAACGGTTAGATGTGCTAGAGAATAGGGTGTCCGATGGTCACGATACGCAGGCCGAGACCCGTACGCAGCTCCTCCAAATGGAAAAGATCCTCGAGGTGATCAGCGCGAAAAATGAGGATTTAGAGGCGCGATCTGGGCGCAATAATGTACGAATTCTTGGCCTATCGGAGACTACGCCTATATCCAAGATGGACCCTTTTATTGAAGGCATGCTGCGGGAACTCTTCGGGACTGCTCTGTCCAGTGTGATGATTGTGGAAAGGGCTCACAGGTCCATGGGGCCCATACCAAAACCAGGTGCGCCACCACGGCCGATCATCGCCAGACTACTCAATTATGCAGACCGAGATTCTATTCTGAGGGAGGCGAGGGCAAAAGAACCGGTGATATACAAGGGCGACACACTTTCCTTCTTCCCTGACTATACCCCGGTGGTTCAGTCTACGCACCGTGAGTTTGTCCTGGTGAAAAAGCTGCTTAGGGAGGCGACGGTGCCCCACGCTATGCTCTATCCCGCAAAGCTGACAATAACTCATGAGGAACAGTCTCATTTCTTTACAGATGCCAAATCTGCATTGAAGTTTACGAAACACATCTGCAAGGTCAAGCCACGGAAACAATGGACAATTGTCGAGCAGACGGCTTCCGGACTGGATGATGCAGATTGATAGACTGTCTATTGTTATGCTTGGCTAATGTTTCATGATTGTAATGTTGGGCCTCTCTTTTTTTTTCAGAATGGGCGTAGCGCTGTTGTTTAAGCTGGTTAGCGGTGTTGGGGTAGGCGGGAGCTTTCGCTGTAATTGTTGCTCTCTCGGGGGTCCAGGGCGGGGCGGTGTACTAGTTTTTCGACGAATATTTGACAGAGATTAAGCGGTAATATGATAGAGATAGTTCCGGCGGCCACACTTCGGTGCGTGTACACGCTGCTGTGCTTCTTCCCCTAGTGAGTATTACCCGTATGGTTGTTGTAAGGAGGGTGGCGGGGGGGGGGGCTGGTCTTGACCTGATTGGGAGGTTGGAGTGGGTGGTGGGTGGAGGGCGGCGGGATCTTTGCAGTTTTTGTATGTTTTAGGTTTTTTGTACATTGAGATCGATCACAATTGCGAAAGGTGGTATTTGCTATGCACGGCGCTAGTGCTGTTCTGCGATTGCTTGCGTAATCTCCCAGGGGGCTCTGTGTCACGAACTGTTACTCTTGCGACAATGTATGTTTAATGGCTGATAATTGTGCAATGTTAACTTGGAATGTTCGTGGCCTCAACTCCCCTAAAAAAGGGCAACAGGTGTCAGCGTACCTGAACAGGCATGGGGTACAAGTGGCACTGTTACAGGAGACGCATCTGGCTCCACATGCGATGTGTGGGGCACTGGGCAGGTGGATGGGTTTTCACCTTGCTGCCTCATATTCCTCCTATGCGAGGGGAGTGTTGATTTTGATTAAAAGAGGGGTTGACTTTCAATTGTTACACACGTATGCAGATGATGAGGGGCGATGTGCTATGGTGTTCGGGAAGTTGCGTGGCAAGTTGGTCATTGTTGTGAATATGTATGGTCCAATAGTGGATGATCCGGCGTGCGTGGCTCGTATCTGTGATCAAATGAGGGAATGGCCTGATGCGCCTGTTATTTGGGGGGGAGATTTGAATACGTACTTGGATGCGCAGTTGGATAAGTCTAATCCGGAAACACACCGCACCCCCAGAGTCGCCGCGAGTGTGTTGCAGGCAATGGAGGAGTTTGGAATGCACGATGTGTGGAGAGTGCGAAATCCAGATAGGCAGGAGGGTACGCATGCGACACCTATGCAAGGCAGCTGGTCGAGGCTTTACTATTGGCTGGTTGGTGATGAGCTCGTGGAGTGGGTGATTGAGGTGGCGCCTCTTGCTCGTACGCTGTCGGATCATAACCCGGTGCGCCTGCTTTTGAGGAATCCAGCTGGAGTGCGTCGTCCTTTTATGTGGCGTTTGCGCGCTGACGCACTACATGACGCTATCGTGCAATACTTTATGTTGAATAAGGGTACGGTTGATCAGGCTGCAACGCTGTGGGAGGCCTTCAAGGTCACCATTAGAGGGACATGTATCGACACAGCAGCGGGCATACTTCGGGATATAAGAATGCAATTGCAGAGACTTGAATCCGAATTGCGCGATCTAGAGCGTGATTATGCTAACCGGCCTGAACTGTCTAAATTGGCTAAGATACAGGAATTGATAGCGGAATATGATGCGCAGGCGGAGGCAGAGATTAAATATATATCTCGCAGACACGTGGCTCGACGGTACGGTGAGGCGGGTAGGCCGTGACGGACGCTGGCTTTCAAGATTAAGGCGAGACTAGAACAGCAGCGAGTGGATAGGATAGTGGATGACACGGGGGCTGCGCATTACACTCCGGAGGCTATAACGGAACAATTTAGTATATTTTACGTGCATTTGTATAGCACACGAAGTGCGCTGTCTACTGAGGACTTTGATGAGTATTTAGATGACATCGCGTGCCCTTGGTCGTCGGATGTGCAGCGTCAGTATCTATGTCTTCCCATTGATGAGCAGGACATCAAATTGGCAATAGCGGCGTTGGCTAATGGTAAGGCACCGGGCCCAGATGGGCTTCCGTTCTAATTTTATAAGAAATATGCTCATCTCCTTGCGCCGCATCGGCTGGAGGTCTATGCGGAAGCTTACGATGCCGGGATGCTCCCCCCATCATTGAGAGAGGCACTCATTGTCACATTGCTTAAGAAAGATAAACCCCCGGAGCGCTGTGACTCCTACCGCCCGCTGTCCTTGATTAATAATGACGCCAAGATCTTAGTAAAAATCATAGCCACTAAACTGCAGCCCCTGATGCACGGATTGATTCTGCCGGATCAGTCGGGTTTCATACCTTAGCGGTCCACCTCGCATAACTTGCACACACTCTTTTCCATGTTCCATGTGCTGGAGCCCACCTTGGAGGCTGCGGCAGTGTTATTGGATGCTGCCAAAGCGTTCGACTCTGTGGAATGGCGGTACATGCATAGAGTCTTGCGACGCATGGGGTTCCCCCCATTATTTCTTCAGTGGATAACGGTGCTTTACACTGCGCCATCGGCGAGAGTGAGGGTCGGTGGGTTGACATCAGATTCGTTGTGTATTGAACGGGGAACTCGTCAGGGCTGCCCCCTCTCACCCATGCTGTTTGCGATTATTCTGGAACCACTGGCTTGCGTTATCCGGCAGCGCCATAGGGAAACTGCATTACATTTTAATTATCGTCCAGTTTCTATCTCATTATACGCAGACGACATGGTATTGTTTGTACGTGAACAGTCTCGGTATCTGGCGCAACTGCTGCGGGAGTATGTACAGTTTGGATGCATTTCTGGTTTGCAAATAAACTGGGAGAAGTCGTTTGTAATTCCGCTGACGGCTGGGACCACACGACCTGATCTCGAGTTCCCACTAGTGTGGTCGGTAGACCCCGTAAAATACCTAGGAGTGTGGGTGCACCGCGATCCGGAAGTTGTAATACGAGAGAATTATGGCAGAGCTTGTTTGAATTTGGAAAACGTGGTTGAAACTTGGCTGCTGCTGCCGCTGTCACTTGAGGATCGTATCGCTCTTATCAAAATGGTGGTGCTGCCCCGGTTTCTGTATTTGTTCGTGAACGTGCCCATAGTGCTTAATTTGTCCTTTTTCAAGACACTTCGTGGTCATCTGCTTCGGCTGGTGTGGGGAGGTAAGGCGGCGAGAGTGCAGTGGTTGGTTCTCACCAGGGGGTATGAACGCGGTGGCTTCGCGACCCCGAACTTCTATGCATATTACTTAAGTGCGCAGGCTCAATATCTGTATTACTGGTATAGGCCGCATCCTTTCACGCCACACGTTGCAGTGGAGGAGGGAGATGCCGCTCCGGTCCCTCTGCACAGTGTAGTCACTCATAGCTCGCGCGGTACCCTGAAATCGGAGTTCAATGCGATCGATGCCACGGTATCGGCATGGCAGCGCATAGGGAAGTTGGCGCAGAAGTTACCGCTGTATGCGCCGGACCTGCGCTTAGAGTGTCATGCGCATTTGTCGGTCACGCGTGAGGGCCCGTCTATGAGGGTGTTTGAAGGAGGTAGGAATTACTCACATGCGGGATGTATACCCAAACGGCACTTTTATTGACCAGGTGCCGCCGATTGATTCACATTGTGAATCAATCACTTCTATTCCGCTTTGCGATTCATCGCTTGCGGAGTGCTGCCCGGGAGCATTATATCACCTTTCCGGACGAGCCTCCAGCTCTGGCATCTCTGCAGTCTGTTCTCACCGTACGTAATAATAAGAGACTCATTTCTAAGATATATAAACTTATTAAGGACGAAACAGTGTTGGGCGTGGATAAAATCTGGGCCAAGTGGAATACTTGTCTGAATGTCGATATATCTGAGGATAATTGGAAACACATATGCGGACTGACTGGGACACTCTGTATGAATGGCAATCTTAAGATTATTCATTTCAAGTATATACATCAAGTGTACTAACTCCGGCACGACTGCATGGATATGGCCTACGTGAGACGGCGAGTTGTGACAGGTGCGGACAGGATGATGCAGACTTTCTGCATTTAGCGTGGAACTGCCGGCCGGTAGCTGCATTTTGGGATGCTGTGATGTGCAGTTTGCATGAGATGGTCACCGCGGACCTTCCTTGTACACCGCTGGTGTGTCTTCTCTGTTGTGTGCCACATATTAGGAGGGCGAATGGCAAGTTTGTGCGACTGGCGTTGCTTATGGCCGCTAGGAGGGTGGCAGTCACGTGGGGGAGGGGCAAGCGACCTATCCTAAAGGCCTGGCTGGCGGATTTGGTGTATTGTCGGGATAGCCTCAGCGTATATGCGGAGGAACTGCCCCTATCGTCTAGGCCGAGAGATATCTGGGAGCCACGGCGATTGTATTTGCTTGCACATTCTGAGTAGGGCATTGATTGAACCTGAGTAAGGAGGGAGTTGTATAGTAGAGCGTTTGTGACTGAGGGGTCAACCAATGGGAGCGAGGCGATTGCTGTAAAAGCACTTGGATAGTTGAATCGCCCAGTGATTGATCTTTATTAATGCCATTGGATTGTGATTGAGAATGTTTTTTTTTCTTTATTTCTCTTTCTTTTATTTTTTTAATTATTTTTGCATTTGTTTTTTCGTCCGCACAGGGGTTTCTTTTATATTTTGTTTGTTTCGATCCGCATTTACCTGGTCTTTTAATAGTTTGTTACAACGCTGCTGGAATTTATTACATATATTGAGATTGTTTTCCGATTTGACAGATTGTTGTTGTGGAAAACTACGTGAAACCTGTAGTATGTGCTCATATTGAAATGCAGCTGTGGATGTTTTTCTTTTGTTGATGTCTATTGCAAAATACAAATAAAAAAATAAATACAAAAATAAAGAGTATTTACCCCAGAGGGGGTTACTTTCCATATTTCTAGAAGGACTAAATCTAAATCTAGGAATGTGTCTCACCCTTCTGATAGAGCGCAGGCTCAACTGCTCAACATACTCACCTGGGCCCATATATCTATATATACATTAAACAGGAATCTCTGACAAAATATCGTTTACAAAAATATCTACCTACAAAAATATCGCAACAAAAATATCGACATGCTATCTCTAACAAGGTAAGTAAAAAAATATAGAAAAAAAATATCGATGTCAAAAATATTGTTATTAAAAAAATATTGTTTTTTTAATTAAAACAATATGTAATATAAATAAAATAATACTTGTAAATGTAATAAACATAGTTCAAATATGTTATAATATTTTAAATTAATAAATAATACATAATTTAATAAAACAAAATTAGTAATATAAATATAATACATAGTATATACTTCCTTGATACTAACTTTAAAAAAGAATTTTAATAACTTATAAATAAATAAAAATATAAGTTACAAATAAATGTATACACATAAAATAATACAAATAAAAATTAATAAAAATGTAAAACAAATAAAAAAAAAAGTAATTATATGTTGGATAGCGTAGGGGTAAAAATGACTATTCTCACTCCAGAGAGTGCAATAGTAGGGAAAGTGTTGGATAGCGTAGGGGTAAAAAATACTATACCCACTCCAGAGAGTGCAACAGTAGGGAAAGTGTTGGATAGCGTAGGGGTAAAAAATTACTATTCCCACGCCAGAGAGTGCAACAGTAGGGAAAGTGTTGGACAGCGTAGGAGTAAAAATTACTATTCCCACTCCAGAGAGTGCAACAGTAGGGAAAGTGTTGGATAGCGTAGGGGTAAAAATTACTGTTCCCACTCCAGAGAGTGCAACAGTAGGGAAAGTGTTGGATAGCATAAGGGTAAAAATTATTATTCCCACTCCAGAGAGTGCAACACTTGGGAAAGTGTTGGATAGCGTAGGAGTAAAAATTACTATTCCCACTCCAGAGAGTGCAACAGTAGGGAAAGTGTTGGATAGCGTAAGGGTAAAAATTACTATTCCCACTCCAGAGAGTGCAACAGTAGGGAAAGTGTTGGATAGCGTAGGGGTAACAGTTACTGTTCCCACTCCAGAGAGTGCAACAGTAGGGAAAGTGTTGGATAGCGTAAGGGTAAAAATTACTTTTCCCACTCCAGAGAGTGCAACAGTAAGGAAAGTGTTGGATAGCGTAGGGGTAAAAATTACTATTCCCACTCCAGAGAGTGCAACAGTAGGGAAAGTGTTGGATAGCGTAAGGGTAAAAATTACTATTCCCACTCCAGAGAGTGCAACAGTAGGGAAAGTGTTGGATAGCGTAAGGGTAAAAATTACTATTCCCACTCCAGAGAGTGCAACAGTATGGAAAGTGTTGGATAGCGTAGGGGTAAAAATTACTATTCCAACTCCAGAGAGTGCAACAGTAGGGAAAGTATTGGATAGCGTAGAGGGTAAAAATAACATACTTATAAATAAATTAATAATTTAAAATAATAAAACATTAATTATTAAATAAATATAAACTATTTACAAATACCAATACATAATTATTAAAAACATGATTAGCAATAAATAATCAAGTAAAAATAAATTAATAATAAATACCAATTAATAATAATAAATTACAAATTAATAATTCATTAACAATAATATAATTAACAAAACAATGAATTAAAATACATTATTACTTAATTATATTTAAATTACTTCCCACCCTATTCCCCTATAAACCCATAACCCGCTAAAGAACATAATTATCAATTAAATAAAATTAATTACCAATTAATACAAATTAAATATCAATTAATTAAAATTAATTTATATTTCCTAAAAATTAATAATTAATTTAGTATAATTAAATTACTTCCCACCCTATTCCGCTATAAACCCATAACCAGCTATAGAACATAATTATCTATTAATCAATTATTTAAAATTAATTACCAATTAATTAAAATGAATTGCCAATGTATTAAAATTAATTTATAATTCCTAAAAATTAATTATTAATTTATTATAATTAAATTACTTTCCACCCTATTCCCCTATAAACCCATAACCCGCTACAGAACATAATTATCAATTAATTACCAATCAATAAAAATTCATTACCAATTAATTAAAATTGGGGGGCGCTAGGTGGGGCACGGCGGAATGGCCGTGGTTTCGTGAGGCTCCCGCTGTCCGGCCACATATCCTACAATTATCCTGCTCTACGATCCCCCACCGCTGGCTAGAGTGTTGCCTTTGTCACGTATGATTTTGGTGGTGCGAGCGGATTAGGTGTTTTGATCCTCCCGCAGAGATATCGGGGACATTTGCGGCTGGAGGCGTCCCAGCGCCGAGATCCTGTGGTGAGGTGGAGCTTGGAGTGAGGCACGGCGGCTACGTGAATGCCACGGCCTCCACAAGGACAGCAGGCCCAGCGGAGTTGAATGGCGGCCCCTCCCGCGCGGTGGCGCAATTGGACCTCGGAAGGGTCAGGGCGGCTGAAGGTGTGCAGCGGAGGGCTAAATCTCGGCGACATCGCCCTGGGTGCTTGAAATATCGGAGGTGCGGAGAAGCATTGATAGAGGTTGGGGCCCAGGAGACCGCCATTGTGGACATTTGGCCTGCGCTCCGGGAAGTAACAGTGACCGGCTGGAGCTATCAGGACAGCGGAGTGGAGAAAGAGTGAGGCTGCGGTGGCTCGACACCTGCGGCAGGCGAGTGGTTCTCCGGGGGCACCGACGTGCTGGCGGCAAAATCTGTATAGCGGTGACTGGCATGAAGAGGGGAGCGGCGGCTACGTGAGCGGTGAGGCTTCACAGCAGAGCGAAGGCCCTGGTACAGTGCGATGCCGGAATTATCGTGTCATATCCTACCTGCCAGCTACAAGAGAAGGGGAGAGGCGCTGCCTAACCTCCGATTGTTGTGATGGGGCCTCATTGCCACGGACGATCCTAGGTCCTCGGGGACAAATAGGAGGTGAGCTGCTGATTCCCTTTTTTGTTTGCGAAGACTGCGGTAATGGCGGCGGCTATTTTCTAATGCAGCTCGTGGAGCAAGCTCTTCGCGCAGCGGACTACTGCTTGTAAGACACCTGGATGGAATTGTGGCCTTTCCATTTGAATACGCAGAGGAATATTCTTGATAGCCACTGAGAGATCTGAACCCCTCATTTTCTGATGGGACGGTGCAGATCAATGGGGAGCTGAGGACACATAGATGCACGTTGCTGGAGTCCCCTACTGTATGACGCCACTGCTTGCTGATAGAACTCTGAAGACGATATATCTCATGGGCATAAACAAGATGCGAAGCTACTCACCCACTACTGACTGTTGTACATTGGTCACCATTGCAAATTAAGACGCCGGCTGCGACAGCTTTCTGAATACGCAGGAGTGGCAGCGCTGCATAGGGAAGGTGGCAGCCTTGGACTGACCGCACGATCTCGAGGGGACTGCTCTCCTGGAGACGAGACATCGCCGGACATAGGTGTGGGGTTGGTTGTCTCATCCACGCTACCCAACTCCTATCCAATAAGATTATCTTCGATCCTCGTACGGTGGTCACTGGAGGTGCGCCATGGGCAGGCTAGACTCTCATCAGCCGCGCCTCACATTTGAGGCTAAACGCAACCCGAAAAAATCGCCTGTAGAGGAAGCGGCTGGTGCGCCTGAGGTGATGGCTGCGGGCCTACAGGCTCTGAAAATTATATGCAGTTGCTCCTCACGGAGATGCGACAAGGCTTTGAGACGATTGCGGGGAAGGTGGACACACTCACGACACGAATGGACAACATTGCCCACAAGTTGGATAACCATGATACCCGAATCAAAGAGGCAGAACAGCGGATTTCGGACTCGAAGGATGTTCAATCAATCAATCAATCAATCAAACAATTTGTATAGCGCGCTACTCACCCGGAGGGTCTCAAGGCGCTGGGAGGGAGGGGTCCGTTACTGCTCGAAAAGCCAGGTCTTGAGTTGCTTCCTGTAGGAGAGATGGTTGTGGGTCAGCCGTAGGTGGATGGGGAGGGAGTTCCATGTCTTGGCCGCCAGGTAGGAGAAGGATCTTCCTCCGGCGGTGGCTCTGCTACGGAGCAATTGAAGACAGCGGTCACTCAAATGGACAAACTCCTGAGAATAATAGACGCCAAGAACGAGAACATTGAAGCCCGCAGTCGGCGCAATAACGTGAGAATTTTAGGAGTGCCTGAGAGTACCAACACAGGGCGCCTAGAACAGTACGTTGAGAAAATATTGACGGCGGTCACTGACGAGGGAACACTATCGACCCAATTTATAGTGGAGAGGGCGCACAGGTCACTAGGCCCAAGGCCGCCTCCGGGAGCACATCCTCGACCAATTATAGCGCGCCTTCTCAATTATAGGGACCGCGACGCAGTCTTAAGAGTGGCGAGAGAGAAGAAGCAACTTAATTGCGACAATGTCAAATTTACTATATTTCCTGACTTCACGATGCGGGTGCAGGAGGAGAGGAAGAAGTTCAATGTAGTGAAACAGAAGCTGAGACAAGGGCAGGTGGACTATGCACTACTGTACCCTGCACGACTACGCATCAGGGGAAGCAAACAATCCATATGACACCGCAGTCGGTGGAGAAGTTTCTAAAAACGCTTAAGCGTCGCAAACATGGTCCTACAGACCGGGAAGAGCTGGAAGAAAGGCCATTGTCGGACGTTGAAGGAGCACATACAGCTTTTTCCGTGCTGTCGCCTTGGAGGTGGAGATGCCTGCCCGACGGGGAGATGAAGTGATACGAGTTGCGGACAATGGACAACTGTAATGTGTGACAGCACATGTAGCAAGGGGTGGCACCGCCTGATATATATAGTTATTTTCCAGTTGACAGGTGGTGGGGGATGTAGTTTGTTCAGATCATATCACCGGACGCCCTTGCTGGTATTGGGGATTCACTGGACTAAGTGTCTTCCTTATTAAAGGCAAGGTTTTGGTGTGTCACCTGGAGATGCAACCCCTATGGGTGTACCCCTATTGCAGTGTGGTGTTGCGTGGTTGGGGGGAGGGAGGGGAGGGGAGTGTTTTCTGGTTGGCATGATTGGGATGCACCAGTGGGTGGGGGGAGGAGGGGTTGGGCACCTTTTTCGTATAATGGTTGGTAAGGTACTCAATGTGGTCCAACTGAATGCATTGTATTGGAGGGCAGGCAGGTCTTCTTTTGTTGCACACTTGTTATATAATATGCATGACCTAGGATGGGGAGACTGGCACGGAGTCGTCAGTGACGATCATGACCTGGAATGTACGAGGGCTGAACGATGCGAGAAAATGTAGGAAAGTTTTGGCATACTTAGAGCGTCATCAGGTGCACATCGCATTATTGCAAGAAACCCATATACATCCACAGTCCCACAACACCTTTGCCAGTAGATGGGCGAATGTCCGACTTTTTTCTTCATATTCATATGCTAGAGGCACTGCCATATTGATTTAAAAGTCAATACCCTTCACGATGTTAGGGGACTTCCAGGACCCGCATGGGAGATACGTGATTGTGTGGGGAAGACTAGGGTCCAATACTATAACCATTGCGAACTATTAAGTCCCTAATGTAGACACGCCTGACATTTTTACGACATTGTGGGGGCGCATAGTAAATATCAGATCGATGCATATTGTCTGGGGGGATGATTTTAATGTGGCCATGGACCCTACAAAGGATAGAGCTGATGGGGTTGCACACTATCATACTGGGTCTAGAGAGGCTATGCATGGCATTGTGGAAGAGGGAGGATTGATTAATAGCTGGCGCTTTGCACATCCCCTACATCAGGAGGGCACGCATTTCACATCTTACACTGGTACATGGGGGCACAACTTGATTACTGTTTTATTTCTAGAGGGCTAGGTACTGGTCTGTTGGGGGTGGCGCACCTCGCCAGAACGTATTCTGACCATTGTCCTGTTCGGGTCCAGCTGCGGATGCCTGGGTATGAAAGACCTAGACCGACATGGCGCCTGCAGCCCACTGCTTTGTTAGATGAGGTGTTCAGGACTGAGCTTGGGGATGAGATAGAAGCCTTTTTCCCCCGCAACAAGGGGTCGGTGGATAGTGTTGAAGTCGTGTGGGAGGCATTTAAAGTTACGGTCCGAGGGTACTGTATTTCCAAGTGTTTTGGGGTCTTACGTGATGTACAGGGAAAAATACGTACTTTGGAGCGTGAACTGAGGGGGCTTGAGTTGCAGATGGTGCATGGGAGCCCGGGGACAGCGCAAGAGGAGTTTAGGACTAAACTGTCAGAATATGAAGAAGAAGCTGCATGGGAGGCTAAGTTCCGAGGCCGACATTGGGTGGCACGGAGGTATTGTGAAGGGGAGAGACCAGGGAAGGCATTAGCTGAACTTTCCAGAAACCTGAGATTCAATACTTGTATCTCGGAGATAGGCAGGCCAGAGGGAGGGATGTGTCAGGATACGGAGGGGATCTTGGATATATTTGTGTCACATTATAGCCGATTGTACGCTATGCAAAATGTGGGTGTGATGGAGCTTGATGATTTCATGGCAGATATTGCCTTATGCTGGCTGAGTGATGTGCATAGGTCATTCCTAAGCGCCCCCTTAACACTAGACGAGATCAGAGAGGCGATAATGTCCCTTAAGAATGGAAAGGCACCAGGGCTCGATGGATTGCCCGCTGAATTCTATAAATGCTATATTGACATTATGGCTCCGGTGTTACGAGAGGTTTTTGAGGAATCTCTCGAGATTGGTATACTGCCTCGGTCATTGCGAGAAGTAGTAATTATGTCCCTCCCGAAGCCTGGCAAGAACCCAGCGAGCTGGGACTCTTACCGGCCCCTATCATTAATTAATAATGATCGGAAAATTTTAGCTAAAATACTTGCTACCGGATTGTCCCTTTTAATGACAAAGATTATCCTCCCGGATCAGGCTGGGTTTGTCCCTAGCAGATCTACGAACCACAATTTGCGCACCGTTTTCTCATTAATACAGACTGTTTCGCCTGACTTCCCGGTAGCTGCTGTGTTTTTAGACGCCTCGAAGGCGTTTGACTCGGTGGAGTGGCGCTACTTATTTGGAGTCTTGCAAAGAATGGGCTTACCTAAAATGTTTATTTCCTGGGTACAACACCTTTATACCCAACCCAATGCCCGTGTACTAATAAATGGACGCCTCTCCACCCCACTCACTATAACGCGGGGCACCAGGCAGGGGTGCCCACTATCCCCCTTACTTTTTGACATAGCGATTGAACCGCTAGCATGTCGGATACGTCAACTTCATAGCCATAGTGCGTTCAAATGTTTCCAGCGCCAAATTGCGATATCACTCTACGCCGATGATCTAACATTGTATATTGTAGACCCGCAACAGAACTTGAATCCCTTGTTGCGTGATTTTTTGGTGTTTGGCAGATTATCTGGGGTGCAAATTAACTGGGGTAAGTCGCAATTTTTTCCGCTTACCCCTGCAGTTTCTGAGTTCCCCCTAGACTATCCTATTGAATGGTGTCATGCGGACCTCCGCTATCTAGGGATACAGATCTCTAGAGACAGGGATGAGACAATCCGGCTTAGCTATGGCACGGCAATTACTAAGTTGATTTCCAATGTTACACGATGGATATCACTACCGTTGTCCATGGCCGGTAGGGCTTCACTTATAAAAATGGTGGTCCTCCCGCGTTTTTTGTACCTCTTCCTAAATATCCCATATCATCCGGGTGCCTTCTTTTTCAAAACGCTGCGTACAGAACTGATACGATTGTTCTGGGGTGGAAAGCAACCGCGGCTTAGGTGGTCGATCCTGACACAGCCATATGATAAGGGCGGATTTGATATTCCTGATTTTAAAGGCTACTATTTGAGTGCACAGGCCCATTACGCCTATCATTGGATGGCACCCACGCCTTTCATGCCGCAAATAGCGGTGGAGGACTGGGTCGCCCACCCTCTCCCCTTAAACGGCCTCATCCAAGGCACTGTTGAAAACATTGAGACACCGCCGACAACGGTGACATGCACGATAGATGCTTGGCAAAGAATAGCGAAGATGTTTCAGTTGCAGTTGTTGTATTCAGCACGAATGCCTCTAACTTATCATCCCAAAATGGTGCTGTTGCAGGAAAAGGGGTTCCGGGTACTGTCGGCGCATCAAGGTTGTTACTTGGGGTGACTTGTTTTTGGAGGGGCAGTTTCGAACTAGGGACTCATTCTTTAAGGATATCCATCACACACCGCTCGATATCTTTTATTATGCAAGGCTGAGACAGGGAATGAGAGAAGTACTCCCAGACTTTTCTCAAGAGCCTTTGAATTTCTACCCACTGCACTGTATGCTAGGGCTACGAGAGGGAAGGCATTTGGCATCTAGATTATATGGGGATATCAGAGCACAGAAACAAGGGGTTGAGGGTTCAGCATGAGTGAGATGGGGCGAAGATATAGGAAAGGAGGTCTCTGATGCCCAATGGAACTACTGCTGTGGGAGTACGGCGAACATATCTGCTAGCTGTAGGCGTAAGATTATTCATTATAGATTCCTGCAGCGCTTATATTACACTCCAGCCAAGAAATATAAGTTCAAATTATCCGACAACGACGGATGTGAAAGGTGTGGAGGAGTGGGAGCCGGTTTTATACATCTAGCATGGGAATGTCCTGCAGTCTGGGACTACTGGACACAGGTGCATGCGGCCCTTGAGGCCATGGTAGGGATCACATTGGATAGAGACCCCCTACTGATGCTGTTGGGTTACACCATACCAATTCCCAAACAATGCAGAAAGTTCATGGACATAACGCTGTTGTTGGTCAAACGACGGCTGGCGTGCCGTTGGGGACGGGGCAGAGCTCCAAAGTTTAAGGATTGGCTAAACTATGTTATATACTGCCAGGAGCAAAATGCCATTTATGTTGAAACACAACCCATAGCCAGTAGGCCTAGAGATGTATGGGGACCGCTGAAAACCTACCTTATGGGTAATACAGGGTCAGACTCGGAAGACACAACGCTTGATTCTGCTTTGTCCGCCAGGGAGGGGGTAAACGGGGCTTTGCCTGTCAAGATATAGATGAGGTGGATTGTACACTACTGCATGTTTGGATGCTACCTGTATGGATGTGATGTCTATAGTACGGAATAGGACCAGAATCGATACACAGTGCTGCAGGACGTAACAATATATGCTTCTGTGATCACTATGCCCTCTCTCAATTTCTAAGTCCGGCTCATTCCACCTTTTTTTGTTGTCCTGCTTTCATTACCAAAGTCACTATGCTTGATTGTCCTGGACTGACCGGCCCATGGATTCCGAGGCTGCTGCCTATTGTTTAAGACTCCACGTAAATATTTGTACGTCCTGATTATAGCCCTAACGAGAGATATTGAATATGTTTACCACATGTGAATGTACCATTGTACCTCTGTATCTGCAAAATGTTATAAATAAAAGTTTAAAAAAAACAATTACCAATTGTTTAAAATTAATTTATAATTCCTAATAATTAATAATTAATTTACTATAGTTAAATTACTTCCCACCCTATTCCCCTATAAACCCAGAACCCGCTACAGTACTAAAATACAAAATGTACTTAAATTACATAAATAAAAATTAAATACATAATTGTAGCAAGGTCAAGCTGGAGAAGCCCTCTAACTGGTGGTTGCCTGTCCCTCCTTCCCCTCGTTCCCTGCAGACTAACAACCCAAGGGCGGAGTGGGACAGCGTTTCAGAACAGGAGGAAAACAGAGACCGCGGCGCCTTTAATTGGACCTTCGTGGAGCAGGACGAGACTCCGCCCCTTTCCGACGTCAGAGGACCCGGACTGGACAAAGGGCAGGAAATCCTGTATGGTGGGTGTGTTTACACCCCGGAGGACGAGAGCGGAGGAGGCGAGCGAGTGAGGAAGTACGGGAACGGAGAAGAAGAGGAGGACCGGAGCCGAAGAGCGGAGAAGGAGGACGAGTACACCGAGAGTGAGGGAGAGCCAGGAGGCCAACTACCCTGTGCATCGCCGTGCCACACTCCCGAGGGAGGAGTGTGGCTTACCCAGGTACGGAGACGTTTGGCGGCTTGGGTGGGGAAGAAGAACGCCCCTGTGTAAATCTGTATATAGCCCTGTGCGTACCTTCCCTTTTTGTGTTCCAGTCCCGTTCCCCCCTTTACCCGTCTGGTTTCCTCACATTCATAACCCGCCACTCTGCACATGGTAGATAAGGTAGCGAGAGACACGGGTGACTCCTCACTGCACTTGGGCCCCTGAATAGTTGGAAGTACCCAGTTAGTAAACTAACGGCTCCCTCTGTTGGTCTCCTTTTTCCCTCGGTACATCGGCCCGGAGAACCAAGCCGAAGATCCCTACGCCGGTCAAGACCACGTGGACCCCCTATAAGTCAAGAAACCGCCACCACGAACAACCTGGAGTTCGCAAGGGAAAGGCTGACGTACAGGACAAAGAGAACCATAAAAATAAAGCCTAGTTTGAAACGCTATACCGGTGTCACGCCTCTACCTGACCCAGTACCCAGTGCCACACCCCCTCCCACGCCTACAATAATAAATACATAATAATATACATAAAAATCATACAAAAATCAATATTAGTAACATCGATATTACTAACATCGATATTAGTAACATAGATATTACTAGCATCGATATTAAACATATCGATATAACTTACCTTCTATATTATGTCCCTTCGATATTTAAACATCGACATTATTGTATCTCGATTTTTAAAACTCAATATTTTATCTGCCTACCATTAAACAGGTAAACCTACACTCAATCAATTGGGGTTTTTACCATTTGGATTTTATACCATTTATCTTACCTTTCTAAGTCACCGATACCTAAAGTCCTAAAGGATCAACGGAGTTCAAGAGAAAATAGGTAGCAATAATAACATTTAGCATTTCATAAATAACCACAAACTCGGGAAAGGTTTAAAGTCTTTATCTAAGTAAAATCTTTGAAAAACTTATAAACAAGAAAACTCAAATTGATTTCTTATTCAGTTAAGGCTAATGTAGATTTAAAAAACAACATTTTCAATAACTTGGAGAAAAATTGTCGTTAAGCATTTGAACAGAAGGTGGGTAAAAAAAAAGAGAAAACAGTACAATGACAAACCCACACTTAATAGTTACCTATTCCGGTGTGATGACCAACCCTGGTCATAGGCTGAGTCAAAGAAATAGAATCCCAAAGTACAGGTTCCAGCAGAAAAGAACAGGTGCAAGCCAGAATCAGGACAGGTTATGGACCAAATTGGATCAGGATAGGACCACTACAGGCTAAGACCAGCACCACAGTTAAAGTTCAAAACGCCAGCGTTGTAAACCCTCTCTGCAGCTAACAGTCGAACCCCGATTGGGTCATCAATCTCCTCCCCAGAACCCCGATTGGATTATCGATTCTTCTGACAGAGTGCTCCGCTAAGAGATAAGTTCGCAATCTCTGAAAGTAACCAGGTAAAGATCCAGGAGGCAAGTGAAACACTTGACCAAAAAATAAACACTCTCATAGACAGGGTCACACACGTAGAAGGAGAAATAGAAGTCCTGAACAGAAAAACAGAAGCAAGCCACAAAGAGATAAACAAACTTAAAACTAGAGAATCTGTGATCAGCGAGAGAATGGAGTCCCTGGAAAACCATGCTAGAAGAAATAATCTCAAAATCTTAAACATACCGGAAGGTTTGGAAGGGGACGACATAAAGGGATTTACAATCCAGCTCTTGGAAGAATTAATTCCCTGGACTAAATCAATCAACCTCGTTGAAGACATCCAAAGGATACACCGTGATCCCTTCAGGAAAGGTAAACAAAGGAAGAATCCCAGAAAAATATTAATCAACTTTATGACCTACTCATTAAAGGAAAGGATTCTGAGCGAGGGATTAAAAGCTGTGTCTTTCTCTAATGATGGGTGGACATGCAGGATTAGATCAGATATATCAAAAACTACCCAGGATAGACAGTGGGAGCTGGGCCAACATATGCCACAATTGAGGACACTAGGTGCAAATGTTCAGATGGGCAGTCCAGCCTCACTAAGGATCATGTGGAACAACAAAATGTTCAATATAGGAGATCCGAAGGAAGTGGAAAAACCTATGGAGCAAATCAAGACACAGCAGGAAGATCGCTCCCACTCTCACTCCCCCTCCTAATAATCTCACCAAAAGCCGGTTGACCTCGGCAGACCCATAAAGGTGGGAAAGAAAAGAAAACTAAACTAAACCAAAGGCAGGGAGCATGAAAATGGGCATATTCATGCCCAAAAGAAGGAAGAAAAGGGAGGCTTCTCCAGGGGGGGTGGGGGTGACATTCCACAGAATTGCTCACCAAAAAAATTTGATTAAAGAAAAAAATAATGTCACAGGGTGGGGAGCAAATTGGGGAAAAAATCAAAAAAATAGCAAAGTCCTAAAAGCAAGCCAAGAGGAGTTCGGTGGCCGACGAGCAAGATGTAGGAAACCGACCAAAAATGATTAACACAGATACAAGAGGGAAAGAAAAAAAGCTCAATGTCTTAACATGGAATGTAAATGGGCTGCGAATAAGAAAACGTAGATCAAAAATTCTGGAATATTTAAAAAATAGGGATTGTGAGATAATAATACTACAGGAATCTCACTTAACCAAGGAAGAATGGGAGCCTATATGTAAAAGTCAAAGCTGGATAGAGCATTGTATCTGTACGAGCCAAAACTGTAATGTAAAAGGAGTGGCGGTCATATTCAAGAAATCTCTTAAAGCAGTAATCGAGAGATCAGAAGCAGATAAGAAGGGAAGATGGGTAAGCGTGAGAGCAAGAATTTATAATAACTCATACACAGTGGTGGGCTACTATGGTCCAAATGAGGACGATCCCGAACCGCTTCAAAACTTATACTCCCATCTCCTGTCAGCCGATTCACCCATAATAATGGGAGGAGATTTCAATATTCCATTAGATCCAAAAGAAGATCGATACCCGATAGGGAAATCACTCACAGCGCCAAAAATAAGAGAGTGGGTCGGAATCTGTATAAAGGATCTAGGGATAGTGGATATCTGGAAAGAAAAAGGGAATAAACAAATTCACATTTAAAAACAAAAGGCTAGGACATGATTCCAGAATCTAATCAGCAGTAGTCTAGCTGAGCACACAAGAAAAGTGGAGCACATTCCAGAACACACCTCTGACCATTGTGCTGTACAACTTAACTTGGTGCTAACAAACTCTCCTATATCTCAAAGGTGGACAGTGGATAAGAAGATTTTCCTGGATCAAGCTTGTATCGGCAATCTAGCAGGAGAGACACAACAGTTTTTCGAACTAAACAAAGAAGGAACAACAAAACAAACAGCTTGGGACGCTTATAAAGCTTGCACAAGGGGGAAAATCATGAGCATAATGGCTCACAAAAATAGAGAGAAAAGAACCTTTATAGAAAATATTGAAAAAGATCTTATTGGATTAAACATAGAACAAAAAAGGGCCAAGACCATCCAAGAAAGTGTGGAAATAGGCGAGAAATTACAAAATAAGAAAATGGAAATGAATGACCACCTGGAAAAAACAGTTAGAGAAAGATGGGAGGCTAGCAAACTATCGCACTATGAGTATGGTGAAGGATGCGCAAGGATTCTAGCCTGGAAAACAAGAACTGAGTGAACCCGGAATAGGGTCACTAAAATACAGAAAGAGGGCCAACAGGGACTATCTTTGGAAAATCACGAAATAAGGAAAGAATTTGCAGAGTTCTTTATGAAGCTGTACATGGAAAAATGCGCTTGCTCCGGCGACCAAATACAGAGCTTGCTAGATAAAATAGAAATTCCTATGGCCTCCCCGGAACAGAAGACAGACCTTAACCAAACCAAAAGGTATTTATCAAGGGCAGGCAGATATCTGAATTATTGCACAAATTGCCACTATAGACATCGCGACCCAATACCATACACCTTTGGCAGTCATAACATTTGATGCTGCCAAAGCGTTTGACAGGGTCAGTTGGCCCTTTCTGAGCGCCACTCTGGCTAAATTTGATCTTGGGAATAAATTCGAGAATGCCGTAAAAAACATATACAAAAATCCAACAGCTAGACTATTGGTCAATGAGGCACTCACGGATAGTGTACAGATAAAAAGAGGAACTAGACAGGGATGCCCCCTGTCTCCCTTACTATTTAATTTCTACATAGAGCTCTTAGCATGCCTATTAAGAAGAGAAGAGGGGATTATACCTTTCACTTATCAAGGATTGGAGAAGAAAGTCGCATTATTTGCAGATGACTTAATGATATTTACAGGCAATCTAACCAGCTCACTTCCTAAGATAGAAGATTTTATAGGACAGTTTGGGACAGTTTCAGGTTACCAGGTGAACCAATTGAAATTGGAAATAATGGAGTGGAAATACTTGTCGGGAAATTCCCTAGTGAAAGATAAAATAAAATACCTAGGAATATAATATATCAAAAATATTGAAGGAATAGCAAGCTTAAACTTTAAGAGAGTACACAAAGACATAAGAACACTCCTTAAGGCTTGGTCTGGTTTACATCTTTCCTTCCTAGGGAAGTCAATCCTAATAAAAATGACAATATTACCAAAATGCACATACTTGTTTAATTCCCTCCCACTGGATTTTAATAAGAAACAGATTTAAAAGCTGCAAGGGGAGATATCTAGTTTTATTTGGGCCTCAAAGGGAAAAAGGATCGGCTGGAAAAAATTAAGAAGAAGTAAGATACAAGGCGGCATCGCCACCCCAGACATATTGGAGTACTACAGAGCTTTTCAGTTAAAAAATATAAGGATCTTGCTAGGCATAAGTGAAATGTGGCCTATGCACTGGAAAGCACTAATCGGACCTGGAGGAGATCACTATCTATATAAATTTGGACACCCCAAATTTTTCAAAGAAATTAAATTAAAGACGATGAGATCGGCAGCAAGAACCTGGTATGAAATAAGAACTACCCTGGTAATACCCTATTACAGCAAATTTTCACCAATCTGGGAATCCCCCGGCACCCCGGACTGCCTAAAAGATAGTTTAGTAAACCCCTTAAGGGAAGCTAATATAAACTACTGGGGTCAGTTGATAAAAGATAATAAGATCACAGAATGGGAGCTCTTATATGGAGAAACCCAGGGGACAATATCTAGATTCAAGTACTATCAATTAAACAGCTGGATTAAAGGAGTAAAAGAAAACCTACAAGGGAACGATACTATTGAACAAAAACTTCTAAATACAGAGCCATTTAAAAAAGAAATATCATATTGGTACTGGGCATTGATAAGATCTGGTGAGGAAGAATACAAAGCCCCCCATGACATCTGGGGAGAGACAATGCCAGACCGTGACATTGTAAATTACTGGAAAATCTCAAATAACATCGCTGGCCAGGTGGTAAAATCTGCTCCACTGAAAAAAAATCACCTTTTCACAATACACAGAGCGTATTGGACCCCAAAAAAGCTGTCACAATTCAAAAACAACACAGTAAAGAAGTGTCCCAAATGTGGTGCAGAAAGAGCAGACGACCTACACATGTTCCGAGAGTGTGCGATGCTAGAGGAATACTGGGACCAGATCGGTAAGACACTTTCCGAGGTATTAGAGCAACACATCGAGGTAAGCATTGAATTGACTATCTTTGGGGTTCGAAATAACACGCACGCTAACACATTGTCCAAGGGCCAAGAAAGTATCCTTTTCTTACTAATTCTTTTAGCCAGGAGGGAAATTTGTATCAACTGGATAAAACAAACACCACCAAGATACCCCGATTGGTTTAACTCAATATTAAGGTTATATAAGCTGGATAAACAAGGGAGGCAAAGTAAAAAAAACAGGTTCTAGAGTATATGGTAAGGATATAATATGGCAACATCTAGGAGGTCCAATGATTAAGGCAATGGATACAACGATTTCAAGCCGGGTCTTGAACCGAGTAGTCATCATGACTAGCTCCCCCGCCTCCGATAATCGTGTACCTAGATATGGACAAAAGGGGGCCCCAGAGGACAAGGTAAACCGCATCTCCCGAATGAATAAAGCGGCCTCAGTGGACTGGGTGCAACTCAGATAACGGGGCCTCTGACTCCTCCATATTCTAAAAAATTCTTTTTTTGCTTGATGAGGACTTAAAATAAAAAAAAAAAACAGTGTACCACCCCCAAATGTTGCAAATGTGTGAATCCCACAATTTTATTGGACAAAGAACGAGGAGTAGCCATCACACCATACTTTTCTAGAAGCAACTTGTCAATCATGTATTCAAGTCGTTCCCTCCCATAACTTTATCTACCCATGTTCTTTATTCCTCCCGGTAGTGAAATGTATCAATGATCTTTTTAAACAATTTAATCAATTCAGCTTCCTCCGGCAAGGCAAGGAGTTCACTCTTCTCCGCCTTCCATGTCCGTCTTGGCCATGATTCAAGGCTACAGCTTCTGTGGCTTCAGGATATTTGTCGCACAGGCGCAGTTTCTCCAAAGATGGAGTTCAGCAAAGCATTTAGGCCCGTAATGTTTGGTAACATGAAAAAATAGAAAAGAAACAGAATAAATGAATGCACTGTATACCATTTCTTTCTACTCCATTCCCATTATTTTATTTTAACTATTGCGTTAGATATTAACCAAAAACAAACAGCTTAGCAAAGCAGCGATGCAAGCTTCCTGCACATGAGGACACATAACAGCCATCTTAGTTCTATTGCGCAGAAGCAAAAGTTTTCCCACCAAGCATGTCACTTGGGCATGACAGACGCATGCGCAGTAGAAAATCCCGCGTAGTGCAAGCGGATTATTGTTAGCAAAAGCACATTGACAAGCTTCCCCTAGATATCTAATATGTCGTGTAATGCAATATTAATAAGACAAAACATGTTAGTACATTAATATTATTATCAAGAGGGTTGAGTACGAGCAAGTCACTTTACCTGTGAAACCTTGCTCCATCACTTCCTTTCCAGATTCCCAGAACTCTGGGTAGTCAGGGCTCTTAAAGCCTATTAAACTATGACTGAAAAAGTGTGCCCTCTCAGTGTTACTCAGCTTTTTATTGCTCTTATGAAACCGCACAAGGCGGTAACTCCTCCCACTATTGTCCGCTGTGTCCATTGGGCTACGCAAGAGGCAGGGATTTGATACATCCAGGTTTGGCGCATACTCAGTGCGAGGCGCCATGGCCTCTAAAGCATTTACACTTGGAGCTTGTTTGGAGGATATACTGAAGGCGACTGATTGATCATCAGATGCAACCTTTAAGAGGTTCTGCTTTAAGTCGGTCAGAAATCTGGCTTTATTAGTGGTGGATAAGATTTGTTCTCCAGTATTAGGGTGTCTTTCATAGATTCACATGCTTGAATATTCCCTGTCGTCGGAGTGGTAGTCCCACGGTAAATAAAATAGCAATAACATACTCATAATATGTATATGCAAAAACATAACACATGAAATACACATTAGAAAAAGGCAGAAAATGCCTTGACATAATTCCTACATAGGAACACATGAAGAGAGAAAAAACACTTGTAGCCTATTCTTGTCATTATGTTGGTCCAAACTGTAGCCAATCAGGCGCCAGCAGCCCTCCAGAACGTCTCCTCAGAGCTCAGTACCTCAGATTTTCTACCGCACGTCGTGTGAAAGGGAGTCTCCCTGAGCTCTGCTCAGTTTTCTCTACTTCTTCAGGTTTTTCCTGTGTTTTCAGCATGTCTTCAAGTAAGAAGTCTCTTTTTAGACCTTGCTCTTCTTGTGGAAAGCTCCGCCTTTATTCAGAAGATCCACACAGTAAGTGTATTTACTGTCTTTACCCCGACCATGATGTGGGTAAATGTAAGTTCTGTAGAACTTTTTCCACAAAGACTCTTAAGGACAGGGAAGGCCATCTCCTACTGTGGCTTCAGAGACTTAAGGACAGGGATAATGTTCTTTCTGATGCCGAAAGTCTAATTTCTGGTCGTTCCCAAGCAGCTTCAAAACGTAATAGTGTGCAGAGTTGCCCTCTCCATTCATTAAGAAGAAGATGTCTCTCTCAATGGCCCCTGCGGTGTCTTCACCTCTACCTACTACTTCCATGCCCACGAGACCTGGCTCTCAGGCGTCTGCTGCATCTTCCACACATGTTTCTGTGAAAAAACATGTTTCATCATCGACGGGAGCGTCGACGGTCATCCCGACGACATGATCTGCCGTCTCAGGCTCGGCGACAGTGACGATGAAGTCTGCTACAGGATCGTTGACGGCTGTTTCGTCAACGTCATCGTCGACGAAGGTGTCCCTCAGTTTCAAGACTGTGTCATCTGTCATTCCAATTGCTTCGTTGTCAACGAAGAAAGTTCCACCTTCGACGTCCAAATCATCGTCGACGAAGAGTGCTAAGAAATCAGCTTCGTCGACGGCTCCATCGATGAGTACTCCGTCGACGACCGCTCCGCTTTGTCGACGAAAGCTCCGTCGACGGCGCCATTGCCGTCGACGACGGATTCTTCAAGTTTGATTCCATCAACTCCATCGTCGTCGTCAGCTCCGTCGATGACTTTTTCTGCGTTTGCCTCTCTGCCTTTGCTGCCACTGTCGACCCACTTCACCAGCGCCGCAGAGTGCCTATTGACCAGATTTCTATCACCAGTGATACACAGCCTCCCTCGCCCTTGTTTGCCACGGACTCGGAGCAGGACTCGGAGGAAGATGTACACGAGTCTTTTAGAGCGGCACGTAGTACATCTGATTTAGTCATCAAGTGCCAGGATTATAGTAACGATGATGAGGACCAATCTTTCCAACAGGAGGAAACGCCTGTTCAAGTTCCTACTGCGACTTTGCCTTTGTCGCTCATCTCTAATCTCCAGCATATGTTGGACGACTATAATAGGCGTTTCCCGCCATCTCCACAGGTGCCCACGGTTCCTTCTGTTCTGACGCCTGTAGCAGTACCTACTTCGGCTCCTCTATCGCCTCTGCCAACTTCTGCTCCTCAAGTACAAACGTCAGTTCGGATACACACAACAGTGTATGCTGACGACGAAGATGAGATTCCTCCAGACCGCGAAGATGGTGAGGTTCGAGATGATGATGAGGATATGGCGGGGTGGGATGACTATCACATTCAGACACCGTCCCCCTCTCCGGTAACACTAGGAGATTCTCCTCCTGTGGACATTGCGAGTTTCCATCAGCTAATGGATAGGGCGGCTCAACGCTTCAAGTTACCAAGAGTCCAGAGGGAAGAGGCCAGGGGATTTTTAGAATCAACCATTCAAACAAGTCCATACTGTTCCCATTATAGACTTTATCTGGACTGAAGGGGTGCAGTTGATGCAGACCCCAAATTCACTACCGGCACAGATGCCCCGATTGGAAAAGAAATATAAGGCGCCTGTCGGCACTCCAGCGTGCCTCATTGGACAGCTGAAACCGGATTCGGTGGTTACGCAGGCAGCTCAGTGTCGTTCTCGGAACCCTGCGTCTACTG
Source organism: Lissotriton helveticus (assembly GCF_964261635.1). Taxonomy (NCBI): domain Eukaryota; kingdom Metazoa; phylum Chordata; class Amphibia; order Caudata; family Salamandridae; genus Lissotriton; species Lissotriton helveticus. The sequence goes on from NC_136069.1 coordinate 800,564,869, forward strand.
TTACTGCTCCACCAGATCGTGAAGGTCGTCGCCTGGATGCTATAGGCCGCAAGTTTTCCACAATGGCCTCCACCACAGTGCGAGCGGCCAATGCTTTGGCCATTTTGGGGCGCTACGACCGCCAGATGTGGGCAGACATGTCTGCTTTTGTGGCTTTGGTTCCAGATGCTTCCAAGGCGGAAGCCTTGCAACTTCTCCAAGAAGGAGAGAGAACATCGGAGGAGATTATTGACTGTGCCGTTGATATTGCCTGTACTGGTTTCCGGCAGCTCGCACGAGCGGCTGTTCTACGCAGGCAAGGATGGTTGCGTTCCACATCCTTTCGCCAGGAGGTGCAGGCGAAGATCCTGGATATGCCCTATGACGGCGAGTCACTTTTTGGAGTACATGTTGATGAGGCGTTACATTCCATCAAAAAAGACACTGACACTGCTCGCTCTTTAGGAACCTTACAATTTCGGAAACAGCCCTTTCGGGGTGCACGCGGACGCGGCACCTCTTCTACTTTTCGAGGAGGAAACAATCAGTATCGCTCCTACAACCAAGGCAACCAACTCTACTCCAATAACCAGCAACAGTCCTCCCGTCAGCAGTCTTCAAAGACCTATAGGGGGAAATCTTCTTACAGAGGATCTGCTCCCAAGAGACAATGACTTGCCTTTACCCCAAAGAGTTGGAGGACTAATCTCCCTGTTCTTTTCTCAATGGTCCTCCATCACTTCGGACCGTTGGGTTCTGGACATTGTAGAGAGGGGCCATGCTTTAGAGTTCATCAAACTTCCTCCTCCCACTCCACCATCCGGCCCACCACCAGCCCACATCAAGGAACTCATACATCAAGTTCGCCTTATGATACAGAAGGGTGCCGTTGAAGTGGTGCCCAATTCTCAAAGGGGGAAGGGATTTTATTCCCGTTTTTTCCTTATCATCAAGAAGACAGGGGATTGGTGGCCAATATTGGACTTGCGAGCACTCAACAAGTATCTCAAGTGGCAATCCTTCCACATGCTAACGCTGGTGGAGATCTTGCGCTTACTCTCGATGGGAGATTTCATGGCAACCATCGACCTCCAAGACGCCTACTTCCATGTCCCTATTCTTCCGAGACATCGGAAGTACTTGCGTTTCCGCGTGGAACGGAGGGACTTCCAGTTCAGAGTACTGCCTTTCGGCCTACACTCCGCCCCTCGTGTCTTTACGAAGGTATTAGCTCCTGTGGTAGCTTATCTGCGTCTTCAGGGTGTCCAAATTTTTCCATATCTGGACGACTGTCTCCTAAAATCACAGTCTCGCACACACAGCTGCTTCAGGACACACGCCTTTGTCAGGAGGTATTTCGCTCCCTCGGACTTTCCATCAACACCGAAAAGTCCCAATTACATCCAGCTCCCTGCAATAATTTTCTAGGAGCCACGTTGGATACAACTCTTGCAAAAGCATTTGTGTCTCAGGAGCGTCAACAAAAGATTCTTCAATTAGTGTCTCTTCTACGGACAAAATAGTCCGTTTCAGTCCGACTCTTAAAGTCATTTCTAGGGATGGCGTCATCGTGCATTGCACTGATCCCAAATTGCAGACTACGGACACGGCCCATTCAAGAAGAATTGGACGGACAGTGGCGTCAGGTCACCAGTTCCTTCAACGACATAGTCTGTGTCACCGCTCGCATGAGAGCGGCTCTCAAATGGTGGGCGCAGCCATCCAATCTTTCGGCAGGGGCTTCGTTCCTTTCCATCACTCCAGAACTTACTCTAACGACGGACTTTGGAAGGACGGGGTGCACACCTTCAAGGCCTGTCCTTAAAGGGCAAGTGGACTCTGCCTCAGAGAGCCTGGCACATCAACAGGCTGGAGGTGATGGCCATTTTTCTAGCGCTCAAGTCATTCCATCCATTGATCCAAGGGGAGTCAGTCCTTATTCAGACGGACCACACAACCAGCATGCATTATGTCAACAAGCAGGGCGGAACAAAATCTCCAATCTTGTCTCAACTGGCGCAGTCGATCTGGGACTGGGCTCTAAGTCACCACATCACTCTCACCGCAGTTCATCTTCCAGGTGTCTCCAACATCCTAGCGGATTCCCTCAGCAGGTCCACGTCATCGACCCACGAGTGGGAGTTACATCAACCGACACTCGAGCTGATTTTTCGGCGATGGGGTCGTCCGTCGCTGGATCTTTTTGCCACACCAGACAACCGGAAATGCCCATCTTACGCAAGCTGGCATCCCCACCGAGGGTCACAGGGCAATGCCCTTTTGATGAATTGGTGCAATCTGTTTGCTTACGCTTTTCCTCCAATCCCTCTGGTGCCTCGAGTATTGTGGAAGATGCGGAGGCGCCTTGCCACATTCTTCTGATCGCTCCCAGATTGCCTCGACAGGCATGGTTCTCGGAGCTGCTTCTTCTATCCCAGTGTGAGCCCATCCTTCTTCATCCCCAGGTGGACCGCCTCACGATGGACAAGGGTCAGATTTGCCATCCGGACCCCTCCCCTCTGAAATTGTCAGCATGGAACCTGAGCACCTTGAATTTGCCCATCTAGCCATCCCGCCAGACTGTAGAGACATTCTCACTCAGGTCAGAGCTCCGTCAACTGTTAAAACCTACAAGCTTAAATGGAAGAGATTCTGCCATTGGTGCGCAGCTGCTGGTGTCCATCCCATTCGTTCCACGCCTGCGCAGCTCCTCCCGTTCTTTTTGCAACTGGCTCAGTCTGGACTTTCAAATTCAACTTTGAAAGTTTTTCTGGCGGCAATTTCCCGCTTCCGCCAGGATGGCCCCACCTCACTCTGTTCTTCCAGGATAATACGTCAATTTTTCAAAGGATTGTTCAGCAAATTCCCACCAATTCGGCGCCCTCCTCCTACTTGGCGCCTTAACATCGTGTTAGCACAACTAATGAAGGCACCATTCGAACCTATACACAAGGCAGACTTGAAGTTTCTCACTTGGAAGGTTGCTCTTCTCCTTGCGCTGACATCATCACGTCACGTAAGTGATATTCATGCATTCACTATAAAACCTCCTTTTCTTCAATTTCAGCCGGACTGTGTAGTGCTTCGCACTAATCCCACCTTTTTGCCTAAGGTGCCTTCGGATTTCCACATCAACGAACCTGTTTTCTTAAAGACTTTCTTTGCTAATCCACAGTCTCCAGCGGAGCACCGCTTACACTCCTTGTACATTAAAAGGTGCTTAAAGTTCTATTTCAGCAGAACGGCCCCTTTTCGCAAATCTGATCAACTGTTCATAGCTTATGAACGCTTCCACAAAGGGCGTCCAGTTACCAAGCCTACTATTGCTCGTTGGGTTTCCTCTGCCATTGCTTTCTGCCATCAAAAGGCAGGCAAGCCTCTACAGTCTTCAGTGAGGGCCCATTCCACCAGGGCGATGTCGTCTTCCACTGCCCTGTTAGCCGGTGTGCCGCTACATCAGATCTGCAGAGCAGCCACGTGGTCCAGCAGGCACACGTTTACGAAACACTACTGCCTGGGTGCCATCAACGAAGCAGATACTGCAGTGGGACAGGCTGTGCTTCGCAATCTTTTTCAATAAGGTGAGCCTCTGTCTTCCCTCCTCCATTATGGTTCACCATTTTGCTGTTATGACTTGATATATATATATATATATATATATATATATATATATATATATATATATATATATATATATATATATATATATATATATATATATATATATATATTGGTCTTATAAGTCTGTGCATGTGTATCATGACTATGGAAGCCTTTTTCGGCTATTACTGCTTTCTATTCTATATTCAAGCATGTGAATCTATGAAAGACACCCTAATACTGGAGAACCACCTGTTTACAGGTAAGTAACAATTGTTCAACTTGCCTAACCCCCGCCTCTGGTCCTGATATAGCATGAAAAATTTCCTAGCTGTCGTAAAGGAAAGTTTCAATTCTATTAAGGACTCTGAGGCGAGGAATAGCCCACCCTAGTTGGTAACTACCCTCGCTACGTGGCCTTCGTTGCCATTGTAAGTAACCTGTTTTCCTGTACGGTATGTAATCTTAAGCAGTTGTATTTTTTTCTGCACATATTAAAGTTTGTTTCTAGTTATTTGAGTGTTTTGATATCTAATGGATCCTTCCTGGGGTAAAGTTGTCTGTTCTATTCCCAGGGTCAGACACAGGCAAGCAAGAATGAATTTGAAATTTCCGGCTGTGTTTGCACAAAGAAAGAGGAAGATAGAGCTGTTCAACACTGATTAGCTCTTGAACTGTAGTTCATATCCTGGAGCATCATGGGAGATATAGTTTTTTCTCTTGTTTGTTACCTGCTTTCATGATGGCTACTGGATGAAATAAACGAAGAAAGTTATGCCTAATCCTCGCCTTCGAGTTCTTAATAGAATTGAAACTTACCTTTACGATAGCTATGACATTTTTCATTCTTCTCAGCTGGTAGGACACTCTCATGCCACCCCCTGATGATCTCAGGATCTTGTTCTGAGTACATTTGTGGACTTCTGGGGTGCCACTCAATTCTGAAGACAAATATGTGGTAGTGATTTCGTGGACACTTAAGTGAGAAGTAAATAAACAATTGAAAGCAAAAGTGCGTTGTTAAGTAAAACACATTTTAATATTTATATCTTTTTTGCTTCATGCCTACACTGAAATATCCTACATTTTGCTAATCATTCTTGCTCAAAAATCAGTTTGCTGCTTTAAAAAAAAAAAAAATATTTAATAGAAAGGAAATCTGTATAACGACTTTTTAGCTATTTTTTTCACAATACTTTTCTGGAAAACAGCTGGAAAAAGTCAATTACTTGTACTTTTCTCCAACAAAACATATTTTGGCAAGCTTTTTCATCTGCAGTTTGATGTAAAAGCTTTTATGAAATTTACAAAGATTTCCATAACATTTCACAAAACTTTGCCACAGTGCTGTCAGGTAAAGCTGACGCTTCGTATAACAAGAGCTTAATTTGGATGGTTTTAATATTGCGCTTGTTTGCACAGTTATTCATCCCCTGAATTCCGAGCATTTAAAAATACCTCACTCTTCCTGCTGCACATTAACTTTGTCTTGCTGGCATTTCATATCCTACCTCTGAGGTCACCTCTCCCCAGTCCATCGCGAGATTCACTCGTTTGTGTGGAGGGAGACTTGACTCACTTCCGGTTGCAAGGGAGGTTGGTGTGTTAGCGGCCTCAACCCCCTCTACAAAACTGGACGCTTCACCAGACGCATGCAGCGGGCGCGCCAAAGGAAAGCCCGTCCGTGCCCTGACGTCGCCAGGGACCCTGTCCGTTCCGCTCCCGACTTGGGCCTGATCCCCCTTCTGTCCTATTCCAGCAAGGAGCTATCAGATCTGAGAACTGACCCACCAGCTCTCTGCCGGCCTGGGACCTGGCCAACCTCAGAGGCCCCTTTCTCCTGTCGGGTCTGCTGGTATCAAGGTACTCCCATAGAGGGCTCCCACCTATGGGGAACCCCGTTGCTCCCTCCATAGCAAACGCCCCTCCCTTTCTAATCACGCTATCTCTCCCATCAATGATTTAGTGAAACCTCTCGACAATTCCAAACAGGGGTGAAAAAATGTGTTATGCAATGGTAGATCCCTACCAAAGCACTCAATCGAAGTATGGGATCTCTTTACCTCCGTGAAGACAGATTTTGGTTTCTTGACAGAAACGTGGCTTAAGCCTCATTCTACTCATGCCATCACCTTAGCCTTGCCTGATGGCTATAGGATCATAAGAATGGACAAACAGCCAAAGGTGGGGGGGTGGGGTGGATAGCTTGAATACATAGGGACAACATCAAAGTTACCTCACTGGAGCAGCGATGCAATGCTAATATTGAAATTCTGGTCTTTTGGATAGACCTTCTTCAGCAACTCAGTTGGAAGGGGGGCCTTAGTCTATTGGCCCCCGGGCCCCTTGGCCGAATTTTCACTCCAACTTACTGAACTAATAGCTCCCCATGTGATCTCAACCAACAATGTTCTATTGTTGGGAGATTTTAATGTTCACAGTGAATCTACCACTAATACTGATACATTGACGCTCTTGGCAGACCTCGCCCTTTTGGGCCTAGTTAAGCTTAACGCAGGTCCAACGCACACATCAGGTCACACACACATCAGGTCACACACTGGACATTATTTTTTCCAATTCTTCCAGTATTCTGTGTGAACCTCCCCAGCCTCTGATATGGTCAGATCATGCATCCATCGAAATCCTTATCCAGGGTCCCAGGGAGGTGAACGGTCACTTTATTCGCAGACAATGGAAGAAAATCTCTCCGGAGTGTTTCCAAGCCTTCTTCTTGGCACCATGGGACATTGAACCAGACAATATAGAGGATGCTCTAGCTAAATACTATTCTGCTGTCACCTGTGCCATTGACCAGCTTGCACTGCTAAAACCATTCCCCAACTCTTCTAAGCGTCCCCAGCCAGCTTGGTTTTCCCCTGAGCTCCGGGCTCAAAAACGGCAGTGCAAAAAACAAGAAAGGCAATAGCATAGTACCCATGATGAGAGGGAAAATGACAGATTTAAGGTCACTCTCTCTGGCTTCTATAAAAACATATAGGCCTCACGGAAAGCCCACATTGCATCTCAGCTTGCCCAGCCCGGAAATGTTCCCAAAACCCTCTACCAAATTCTTCAGTCTTTCACCAATCCCAAGGCCTGTGATAATCTAGAGGCCCCCCCTCACAATCTCTCTGCAACAACATTCCACAACATTTTTCACAGAAAATAGAGCTTATCTACGACAAGATTGTCTCGTCAGGGAGCCAGCTTTCGGTTGCTATGACACCCAACCCACCAGAACATGCAAACCCCCAGTTGCTAGAGAGATTCCCCCTTCTGACCTCTGTAGACGTAGAAGCATTACTTCGTAAAGTAAAATCTGGCTCCCCCTAGCTATTATCCTGGCCAAAATCGCAGCCTCCTTGTCCGGTCAACTGTCTTCATCCATAGAGTTTCTTCTTAATGTCTCCATGAGCGAGGGTCATCTTCCTTTGGAATGGAAGGCAGCACAGGTTATGCCTGTCCGCAAGAATACCAAAGTTCCCCTGGCTGATCTCTCCAATCTCCGTCCCATCTCATTACTCCCTCTCCGGAGCAAGTTACTAGAAAAGCACATCAACACAGACCTGTCTGACCGTGTCGAACTTACTGGCAGCCTAGATACCTCCCAGTCAGGTTTTAGGCCCAAATACAGCACAGAATTGGCCCTTCTAGCGGTCACAGATAACATCAGGATGACCTGAGACCAGAGCCAATCTACGATTCTGGTGCTGTTGGACCTCTCTGCTGCGTTTGCTCTCATCAGATATTGCTCAGGAGAGTGGAGGAGATTGGACTCAGAGACACTGCCCTTCATTGGATGACGAGCTTTCTATCTTCCTGTTCCCAGACCATCAATCTCGGCCCATACTGTTCGGCGTCTATGAAACTGACCAAGGGAGTACACCAGGGCTCCTGTTTCAGCCCTACCCTGTTTAATATCTATGTTGCTCCCTTGGCCAATCTCCTCAGGACCTATGGTTTCATTCCCATTTCATACACTGACGATACGCAGCTACTATTTCCTTTTAGCAAATTCACCCCATCTGTTCAGTCTGCCTTCTCCTCTGGTATGAGAGCTATTTCCAATTGGATGAGATGTAATTTTCTCCAATTCAATGTTGGGAAGACCGAGATCATGCTTTTCAGAGAGGCCCCGTTGCTGTGGACTCCGGAATGGTGGCCAGTGAACCTTGGTGCTCCCCCCGCCCCCAAGTCCCTTGTTAAGAATCTAGGCATCCACTTGGACCAGGCTCTAACCTTGAAGGAGCACACTGCTCAGACAGCTGGAGCCTGCTTTCATGCGCTGGGCCTATTACGCCGAGTTTTTCCCCTGTTTCCTGATTCAACTCGGAAAACCCTGACGCAAGCACTTATATTGAGCCTTCTGGACTACTGAAATGGCCTCTTGGTCTCTGCCAATGAGTCCTCGGACTGTAGATTGCAGGTGGTCCAGAATACCGCCAGTCAACTAAACGCCCCTCCCAAGACCACCGCCCGCTCTCTCCTCCGTCAGCTCCATTGGCTCCCAGTACACAAGCGGGTTAAGTTTAAAGTCTGCTGTACTGTTCACAATGCCTTATACAACCTCGGCCCCGCTTATCATGCAGAGAAATTCACGCCGTATACGCCTTTCAGGACCCTCCGCTCAGGAACCAAATCCCTTCTTGTGGTCCCCGAGTCAGGAAAGGCAGGTTGGGTGAGAAGGCATTCTCCCACCTTGGCCCTCTCTACTGGAATCAGCTCCCTATTTATTTGAGACGAGGCCCTGACCATCTCAAATTTAGGAAGCACCTTAAGAGGATCCTATTCTGATTCTGATTCAGTTCATTCGTTTTTTTGCAGCCTGTCCGAATCACAGACACACCCCTTCGGAGGTCGTTTCAGGTGCTATATAAATAAATAAATAAATAAATGACGTCCCACAATGTTGCCTAGTCACTCTGTGCCTGTAATCCTGCTAGATCTCTAAATCCTTAACATCACTGGCAGGTAACGGTATCTATACTTCAAATCTACATAGCCGATTGCTTTCTTGTACGCTCTCATGTTACCAAGCGGCCTTAACCTAGCATACAACAGTGGGAGAACTAATAAAGTTCAGACCTATATGCGCAGGCAGAATTATTGATTAACAGTTGGCTGAGCACACGGGGGCTCAAGAATGAGCTGGAGTTTCAATTCACTGACACTATTCCACAATCAGGCTCAATCTTCAGCCATAGATAGCTCATGGTAGGTGACCTGGCTACTGAGAAAATGTCCAGTTTTCATTTACTCACTGATACATTTAAGTTTCAGAGATATAGATGCACTCAGAAACAAGTCAGTCATTTCTCTGGTGGGAAAGCTAAATTCCACATCAGAGACCTCTGTAGTTCTCAGCACATTTTCATGCATTTATGAGGTTTTTGGGTGAATTCTGACAGTTACAGCTAATACTGCATGACTCAGGGAGTCCTTGTAGAGGAGACCAGAAGCATGGGAATCTTGATCTTTCACCCCTGTGTATGTCCCTGAAAACTTTCAGACCCCATTCAGTGTGAGATTTTTGTAAAGTCAGGTACATTCTTCGGAAACCAGTGTTACTTTGATTTACATATGTCAATCATAATATAATTTCCAGAAACTCCAATGTTTTGTAGTAAGGTTCTTTCCCCAAGGCCAAGAGTCCTTTTTCTTAACTTTTGTCTTATACATGTTGTGTTCATTGTCAGTGGTTTTACTTTGATCACTTATAGGCAGCTGTCAGTTCAGCTTGGGCGTAGATCTTTTGATGCTAAATAAAATCCATGCAAGACCCTCATGCTAGTCATGATAGGGCTCCTGGCTCATAGATTATTGACCCGATTCGGTTGAGCCAAACATTATATTAATGTGACACTGATAGGTCGGAAGAAGACTCTAATTATAGGTTTGTGAGGTTTCAGAACTGCATTGATCCCACATCAACAGACACATCAAACAATCTTTACTTTTGATGCTTTTTTGCAAATCCAGCAGTGTCAGCTCTGTAGCCACTGAGCAAACCATATTGTAATAGCTGAGGAAGGCGGAAGCTGAAACATTGCCATGGAAATACATTTTTGTTCTTTGGTGAGTCCATCTGTTTGAGTCACGTCTTTTTTTATAAATATATAGAGAGTAAGAGTGTGGAGGCACTATCATATTTAGATGTAGGATTTCCCACTGTACAATGGTACCTTAGGCACTGTTTTATCATTTCTACAAACTACAGCATCATCCATTTTATAAATAGCAAAAAAGGGGGAAATGCAGGGTTAAATACTATGCACGGGACCCCTGTTGTGCATTATAAGGATATTGTACAACACTCAGTAGTTTTATGACCATATAGATAAACGAGGTTTAAGGCCCGCCAGATGCACACTGCAGCTGGCTATCTTGCTGCCCTTGCCGTATGTTGTTCCCATGTCCATCCAATACCACTACCCTTACCTCACTTACTTTACTATTATTTGTTTTTAGTTATTTTGGGGAGGGCTCAGCTTGCAGCACACTGCTACTCTGCTGTTCTTTTATTCATGTATGTGCTCTTGCACATAATTTATGTTTTTTTAAACGTACCACTCTAAAATGTCAGTCAGTCATTTTGGAATAGTGAATTAAAGTCTCCATGAAATTGTGTTGGATGCCGGTGCATCACACATGCACATTTGAGGGCAGCCATCTTGGAATGCTTTTTCATGGGGGGAAAAAACATTCCAAGATGGCCACCCATACGTGCACAATGCAGCCTTCTTTGAATGTTTTTTCCCATAAAGTAAAAGCATGCCTAGATGGTCATCTGTGTATGAGTAAGTATGGTGACAAACCAGCAGCCATTTTCAATTCTATGTCAGGGTCTGAGGATCATGTTGCAGACTCTTCATTTTTTTAACCAATATTCAGAGTAGGAACACAAAAAACTCTTGGTCCCATGAGCACTCAGGAAGAGAACATTAGAAACTCATAACCAATCACATCAGAAAACTGTCTCTTATAGTCTTTTGTCTATTGCAGGGCCTCCTCTTTTTTTGCTACTCTAGCAGCCTTAGTTAAGTGCTCCTGAGGGTTTCCTCTCATCGAAAGTGGTTTGTGTTTTATCTTCGCGAATGTACATGTACTGTCATTGTGATTAACCATGATTACTTTCCAGGCATTCTTGTGCGCCGCGGGAATGCTTCATCGCGATCCTCACACGGTCGCATGTCTGATTCGTAATTCTTTTCCTTGCAAGCAACGCTGGGCACTAGAGGGTAGCCATTTTTCCTCAGCACTCTCTGAGTCACAAATTTGAATCCCCACAGTCAAACACGGGTCTCCTCTGAGAGAGAACCGGTCGTTATACAAGCCCGCCTCCTGGATTCTGGACAACTCAGCCCCAAAGTACGGTCACTGACCCAGGCAATGTACCCTGCTCTATCAGATCCATAAAGTGCGTGTGGTGTCCAGGCCATTAGACCCAGTTAATTGTGACCCCTGGGCAGCAAATATTAATCACTGGACTCCCTTCCAGTTCCATATAAGCCCATGCGGTACAATAATTACCAGGTGTGTTGCCACTTATACTGAGGAGGACAATACCTCCTACATTCCTTTGGATGATAACTTTTGTGAGGTAGCTGACGCCTTTATTCACAAGGCAGTGTCAGATGCAATAGCCCCTTTCGAGAAGAATCTACTGGAGATAGCACAAAAGTGTTTTGAATTACTCCCATGCAGGAAAGATCTACCTGGACCCTCCGGAGTCACCCATCCTCATAAGAGGCCCAGCTCTGCATCCCCTAAAGTTGGGTAAAAAAGGAGATATACTCTAGGTGTAGATCTTGATGCCTTTGATAGGCTGAAGAGACCCTTTGTGTCACATAACGCTCTCCTGGCAGAGAATCCCTACGCCTCATGTGGACGCCCAAATGGCAGGTGCCACTTACTCTGATAGTCTTGGCCCATGCAGAAAGGATCCTTTGGATGGGGATGATTCACAAGGGGACTTGAATGGTGACCTGAGGCATGAGAGACCCTGGCACCCTTTCTGTGATACCCTTACTCCAACGACAGAGAACCCACAACCTATAGGCCCCACTAATGCATTGACGGATATGCTGGACCCCAATGATATTATCCATCACCCCTCCTTGGTATGAGCTCTTGGTGAAAAGGTACCTCGTGTGTGGCCGGAAGACACAGAGAACCTTTGGACAAAGAGATTCTGAACCGCATCAGGGCATTCTGCCCTGTCCATCTTAAGACAGCAAAGGGGCTCTTACTCCTGAAAGTGACACCAGGATCGTCATGTTCCTGTCTAAGTTTGTGCCCAAGATTCCAAGAATGGGTACACTCCTGCAAAGACAAATTAATCAATGCAATTGGCCTCCTAACGAAAATCCTAGATATGGCAGAGGTAACCAAGGAATGAGGGTTCCTAATTTCCCGAGAGATCCTCTCTGGTTGGGCACAACTTGCCGTTATTTTTCTGGGGAATGCTAATTGTGCAATCTCTACCGAGAGGCGCAGGTCCCTTCTGATCAAGGTCGATCCGAAATTCGGTGACCTTGCCAACTCTGACACTGGTCCCATTGCTCAAGGGGGTATCTTCAGGGACCCTTTTATTAATGAGCTCAGCAAGTTTGTGGCAACCCTTCCTCATTGGACAAGGCACATGCTTCCATAAAGCAGATATTCCCCATTAAGGTTTTCTCAGGGATGGGTCGAGGGAGGGGGTGCTCAGCCAGCCGTCTCCACTACCAAGCCCTTGCCAGGGGTCCAGAATCATGGCGTGGACGATGGCAGGATCAATCCATGTTCGTGGGTTTCTTCCCCTGCAGAGGAGTCCCAGAACATTGGGGATCCAGAGACGGTTTCAGGGGTGGCAACAACCACAGAACCAGTAACAGGGAGTTTTCCCCCTTTCTTCCCAGTTAAAGGTAGGGGGCAGGTTGGTAGACTTTCTTCCCAGGTGGCAGACGATAACCTCAGATGCCTGGGTACTACAGACAGTACAAGGGTTTCCCCTCGAGTTCTACTGCTCCCCAGTACAACCTTCCTGCCCCATCACATCATGCTGTCAGACCAAAAGGCCTCACTAGTAAAAGGGGAGATCGCAGAATTGCTGTCCAAAGGTGCTGTTGCTCCCATCAAAGGTTTCCTTAGTAATGTGTTCCTCTTGGAAAAGAGAGATGAGTGGCAGCACCCTATCACAATCCTCCGAGAGGTCAAAGAATGGCTTATTTTATGCTTATATGAAGAGGATTAGATTCATGTGTCTATAGGTTTATTTTATCTGTACATTGTATTATTTGTACATGTTCTCTAAATATGATAATGAGTGAACTGTTTAACATGTTTGTGCTGATATCTGTACCAGCATATTTGCTATAATAAACATTAATTTAAAAAAAAGAGAAAAATGTGAATTAAAAAATAATAAATGGTGGCCTGAGGCGTCAAGATGGCGGTCGCACTCCCCTCCGTCATCCGCCCGTTAACAGCTGCCACTTACCTCTTCTGACTGTCCGCTGGGTTTCCCTGCACCACCGGCCCCATTCCGATCCTTTCTGGCAGGCGGATTGAAGTTCCAGTCGTAGAAGGCAGCCTCCTTTTCCTCACCGACCTTGGGTCCTCAAAATGGTGGCTCGTCGTCCCTTCGTCCCTAGGCCTGGCGCCTTCTCCAGATCTGTCGTTGTGGCCGTGCCTGGGGCCCTTATGCTTGTTCCCGCCACCGGGTCCGCGCTGTGGACGCATCTCTGTGGGAGACTATTTTGGACGCACCGGTGCTGGACGCGGTGAGGGTGACCAGCCACTGAGGCGGACGGGGAGGCCTCCGCCTGAACCCCTCCTGATCGTGTCAACGGCCGGGTGCGGATCTCCGGACCTCGGCTGCCACTGTTGGGCAGCGCTGCACTCTCCTGGGCTCTTCAGAACTTCCCCCTTGGCCTGATTCCAGTTGCTCCCTCCGATGGTCCGGTTGGGGGGAAGCCTTCCCGGGCCTACCATCCACGGCCCCCCAGCGCTGCCGCACGCTAACTTGGTGACGTAGTGCCGCCTTAGAGCCCTCCTGAAGCTTGCCAGGGCTGTGGATTCATTCTCCGGGCGGCTCTTTGTTGTGTCCTCCCCTGGTGGGACGCCTAGGCCACCCTGGGCCCGCACTGCTCTATTACCTCCTGCCACACCGGAGCTGCGTGGGTGCGGCGTCCTCCTCTCTGCGGTTGGGGCGGCCAGCTCTTGGAGACTTCTAGGCCTCGTTTGTGGCCTCAACCTTCAGACTTCCAATTCAGCAAGGGGGTCCCTGAGAAATGATATAGGTGGAGACGCAGGGGAATAAAGCAACAAATAAACACTGGAGGGTCTCTACCCGGGAATGAATAAAAGAGGTGCCTAAAAGGTCACTCAAATTAAAGTCTCCCTCCCAAAGGGCAAAACAATCAAAGGACAGTTATTGTAAGGAATAAATCCAAGGATTTTCATATATACAATAAAAAAGACATTAGACACAACATAATGTCAACATTACAATACCTTCCCCCACAGTCATTCATTCAAGAAGACATCCAAACATACAGCATATATTCCACATTTGTTGCTCCACCTTCAGACTGTAAGTGAGTGGTGTTGGGGATCGGCCACCGTGTTGGGTGGCGGGCGGCGCGGAGCGATCAGTGCTCCAGCCTCCCCTTCTTCCATCACTGATTTTCACCACTCCTCCTCGCAGTGGGCCTCTCCTCTGGGCCTAGGCTACCCCAAGCCTGCACCACACCTTTGCCTCCTGCCACACCGGACCCGCGTGAGTGCGGCAGCATCCCCTCTGGCGCTGGGGCGGCCGGCCCTTGGAGACACCTGGACCTTATTGGTGGCCTTCAGCGTTAGACCACTGGTGAGTGGTGTTCGGGATCGGCCACCGTGTCGGGTGGCGGGCAGCGCAGTGCAATCAGTGCTCCTGCCCCCTGTTCCTCTCTTGCTGATTTTCACCCCTCCTCCTCGCGCAGGGCCTCTCCTCTGGGCCTAGGCCGCCCTGAGCCCGCACCACACCTTCGCCTCCTGCCACACCGTACCCGCGTGAGTGCGGCAGCCTCCTCTTTGCCGCTGGGGTGGCCTTAGAGGCATCTGGACTTTGCCTGTGGCCTTCAACTTCGGACTGCCGGTGAGTGGGGTCGGGGATCGGCCACCGTGTCGGGTGGCTGGCGGTGCAGTGCAATCAGCGCTCCCGGACCCCCTTTCCTCCACTGCTGTTATCACCCCTCCCCCGTGTCAGACTTCTCCTCTGGGGGTGCCCCCTGTGTCTGCCGGCCCGTGGGGCGGACTGGATCTGCCCGACCTCTCCTACCTGCGCTGCCTAGTTTCCGTGATAGAGTCCTCCACGCATCTTGGCTTCCCCTCGCTCCCCCGTCTGCCCCGAACTATACTCCTGGATGTGGGGCTGACTCTGTGATCGGCCATCGTGTCGGGTGGTGGTGCAGAGAGGTAATATCGGTTCTCCCGCCCCCATTGCTCCTTCGCTGTCTTCACCCCTCCTCCAGACGCCACGCATCTGCTCAGGAGGTGCCTCCCTGTGACTACCAACCCCGGGACGTGTGGGGTTAGTTGGGCCTCACCTGCTCTGGCTGGCTTGGGTCAGTGGCGGAGTCCATCCTATAACCCAGCTCCTCCTTGCCCCCCATCTGGTCCCGGCTATTCTCCTGGGGGTGGGACTGATTTCGCCTGGCCGCTCCCCATTAGAGTCTCCCCTGCGGGCCCCGCCAACGACCCGGGGCACTGGATCTGGACTGGTTCTTCACGGTGGACCTGAGGGGGCGGACCTGAGTGCCCGGGCCTGAGTATTGACGGTCTGGGCGTCCCCGACCCCCTCCCCCTCCCTGGAATCGCTGAATACCCCCCTGGCCTTTGCGGTGGCCGGACCTCACCCTTTGGTGGCGATGGGCAAGAATCGCACCTTGCAGAACCCCAACCCTCCAACCCAAACCAAAATGGATCAATACACCACGCCAGACCAGGACCCTGGTGGAGGGGCGTCTGGCACGCCTGTTCCTGTCAGGGGTGATCTCTCTACCATCCTCCAGGTGATAAGCGCATCGCAGGCCTAAGTCAAAACCAAGATTGGCGAGGTGAGGGTGCATGTGGCCCTCATTCGCCAGGACCTGCGCAATGTCACGGCACGAATTACGGAGGCGGAATCCCGTATCTCCACGGCCGAAGACGACATTGGCCAACTTAAGACCCAGATGGCTCGCCTTCAGACCCAGACTTCAGAACTCCACCGACGGGCCAAAGACGCCGAAAACAGGTCACGGAGAAACAATCTACGCCTCATAGGATTTCCTGAAGGGGATGAACAAGGCCATGCGGAGACATTTATGGAGACATGGGTGCGATTCTCGATGCTCAAAGAGTCCCTCTCACCCTGGTTCACCATCGTGCATGCCCATCGCTCCCTGGCCCCCCGACCTCCACCCGGGGCTCCGGCCCGGCCCGGCCCATTATCATGAGGGTCCTCAACTTACGGGACAGAGATGCCATCCTCAGGGCAGCCAGGGCGCAGGGTCCAATGTTGTTCCAAAACAACAAGATCATGGTCTTCCCGGATTACACCAGGGAGGTGCAGGCCCAGCGTCGAACTTACGATGATGTTAAGCAGAAGCTTCATAACCTGGGTCTCCGCTACGGTCTCCTCTTTCTGGCCCGTCTGAGAGTTGTTTTTCAAGACAAGACATTCTTCTTCGACAGTCCCCAGGAGGCGTGGACCTGGCTCACAGAAGAACGACCCCTCCTGAACCGGACAGTTTCCTCCCCTACATGGCGAGGCCCCACACAGCCTCACTCAACCCTGCCTAAACCCCAGAGACGCCGGACTAGATCCCGCTAGAAAGGCGATTGTCGTGGGTGCAATGTCCCAGTGACCTCCCTCCCATGCCTCAACTCAAAGGTCTGCCACTCCCAGCCCGACTAACTCGCTGATTGACTTGAGCCATATCCCGGATCCCTCTGAGGCCCTGTGCCCGGCCATATCCGACTCCTACCTGTCATGGAGCCCTGCACTTCTTGGAACCGGAGAAGACGAGGTAACTTGATTTCGGGTGTAGGGCAGGAGTCCCTTCATCTGTTTCCCGAATTGCTCCTGTAGCCAAGATCATTACCATATCCCTACAGCGGGAGCATTTCATCTTCATTGCAACCAAGTTCTGCGACCTGTTTCTTACCTCAGCTCCTAGACTTATCTGTACTTCCTTATTGTTTATTTGTTCTACACGTAATCGCAGCTGTTCACGAATTCCTTGGAAGCTTGTGCTGCAGGCCTTTTCCGCCCGCCACACAAGCTTCCATTGAAAAATACTCTGGCCGGAACTGCTGACCTAAGGTCGGGCGGTTCCCAATTAGCAACGGTCCTCTCGACATCATGAGTGCATGAGACTGTCTAATGTCTATTGGTTTTATTAATCTTTGTCGGGATATTGTCTTGGAACATGGTAGTGCAGAACACACATGCAATTTTGATGCTATTAGTTGACAGTAAATTTACAATTTGACAACTATCTTTGTCATGGAAAACTCAGAAAAAATTAAATGGAAAGCCTTGCCGGACCTCCTTTAACCCGTTTGCCACGGCAGCTATTTCGCGGCAGTGCGGCACTTCTGCAAAATGGGCGGGGCCGCGTCGGCCGTTGGACGTGCGCAGCACTACGAAGGTAGTGCTCGCGACGTCCAACGGCCGACGGCAGCACTTAGGATAAAAGAAGCTTAGCATAAAAGAAGCTGTTAAAGCTCGAAGGCGACATATTGTTAGCTGTATTGTGCAATTTGTTATTGTAGTAGACCACCCGTGCAGCATCCCAGACGCGTAGTAAAATATGGGCAAGAGTGCTATACTCAGGAGAGCCTCTTAAGGTTGAACGACTGCAAACATAAGTACGACTGAGACCTGAATGTTGACCACTCTCCCTCATTTTGCAGTGTACAACTTAGGCTTTTGCTACCTGCAGTTGCACTGGCTTACAGGTTCTGTAGTTTTGAAGTTCTCCATGTGGACTTGGTAATGGAAACGCAAAGTTAAGATATATTTTGTTTCACATGCGATAAACCTGTTTTTTTAAAAAACGTTTTCTCTCGTAATGGTGTTATGCCCCATATATAGCAAAGAGCTACATTTTTGGTAAAATGTTCTAAAAAATCTTTGATTCGGAAATTCAGACCAAGTACGGTAAAGTACTTCTCAACATTAAACTGCAGATGTAACATGCACTTTTGTCTGTGGCGCGTGGAGCTCAAGTGCTCGAACGGTGGGTGGAGTTCAAATGTAAACAGAGGCATAGCTCCAGGGAGGTGTTTGGGGTGTTTTAATCCCCACCCCAAGTAAATGTATTTTCCGTCAAACAGTTGGGACGAGTTGCTTTCAGTTGGGTATGGTGAAATGTCTGTCGGATTCCACCAGAAATTGTTCCACACACAGACAAAAACGCACACACACTCTGGCCCTCTCTGTTTTGAAAGTCCTCAAAAATATTGGTTACTTAGTGCTTCTACCAATCCTTAGGCCTTTCTCATCTCATGCACCCTGCTTGTCATACACTGTATTTAAATACTATATGCCAGCCTGATTGTCGGAAAATCTGAACCTTACACGCCACGCCCCTGAATGTAAATGCAGATCAATACTGCTGATAGATAATACTTTATTTGATTTAAAAAAATCATAAAAGGGTGGACTTACCACCATGCAAGCAACATTTTCATCATAAAAACAACACAAAATCAACTTTGAATCAACTTAAAAACTAATATAATAAAATATGCAAAATTAGCGGGGAAAGGTCTAAAAGGAAAAAGAATAAAAGGAGTCTTGTGTGTTCGTTCTGGATACACATTATTTTGAACTCGTAATATGAAGGGGAGAGGTGAAAAGGTATGGCAGAATAATAGGAGTTCACACAGGGGGCACGTTAACTCGTAATACAAAAAGGCGACCGTTTGGAGAGGAGGGGAAAGGAGTGGAAGAGTCAGTGGCGGCCAAGCCTGGCCTATTGTCCGGAGACCTCTTTGATTGCTGCCCTGTTTTCCAGCTCTATAGCAGCGAGGTTCAAAAATTTTATGGTTTTACATGAGAGTTCTATCCAAGTTCCACTTAGGCATCTTATCACCGCCGCCCTACAAGTTCTCACCTGGGCTTCTCTTAGAAGTGATTGAAGAAGCATTTTTCTAAGATTCTGAAGTGCCGGGAAAGTGCATATAAGGTGCAGTAAAGACTCTGCGCCGTTGCCACAGAGGCGGCAGTCGGGAGTTTCCCACAGCCGTAGCCATCTTGGAGTGAGATCTTTGGTTGGAAAGCAGCCCAGCCTTAACAGGGTTAGTTTCCTTTTGTAGTGGTCCCTAAAGCATTCTTTCAAATATTCCTGAAGTTTTAGGTGGGTATATGACGGCAAAACGATCCAGGCATGGTTTTTGCCAGCCATTGCCGCTTTATCCATGAGTAATGATGCTTGTTTGACTGCTTTCTTGGTTATCAGCTTGAAAGCAGAATAGGTCATGGGCAAAAGCCAGGATTCTTCCAGTTTTAATGCTTTTGAGAGCTTGCCTCAAGGTCTTATATATTGAGCCCGGAAGCCCGGCCAGATCAATACTGCTAACTCTGTTCTGTCAGCCTTGGGTGATGATTCACCTCCGTCAGGCGCAATTTACGTCCTGTGTACTAAACAGATACTTAAAAATGTTTTTTTAACCTCCGGTCAAAAAGCCCTTTATTGTAGTTCTATTAATATTGATGACTTTTCAGCTGTGTCAAATTGTTTTAATATGAATGCGTGGAAGTAATAGCCTACAGGCGTAGGAAATTATCACTGTTGACAGTTCCCTAGATTGAGTTTCTTGATCAGTTTGTACAGTTAATGGCAAACTAATTAGTGGTTTGAAATGCACTTAACATACCCCAAACCTTATCTGTAAACTCTAGGCAGAAAGAGGTTTTATGTATATTTTTTGCAAAAGCTAATAGTACGGATTTCTTAAAGGGCTTTGCCTGGTTCACTGTACCGATTTCACAAGAAGCCCTCTACCGCAAGCAAGGTGTCTCTTGCTCACTTATGAGTAGTGCTTTCCTTATCTTTTTTGTTGCACTTTGGTTCCGGGTGGGTTTCAGGGTACAAAAGGTACATGTTTACATACATGCACAGCCCCTCCCAGACATTCACTACAATTACTTCTTGTTATAAGCCCAGCAGGTACCTTACTCCTAGAGTGGGAGCTCCAGAACACACTTTAGTTTTCTTTACTCTTGCCTTTTTGCAGTTACTTTCCTTGGCCAACTTCTCGGCTGGCTTTTAGTCATTTATGTAAAAAATATCAGCAAAAACTGACCTTTTTTTTTATTTTTTCAAGAGGACAAACGACACCCTTAACTGCTAGTAGAATATACGATTGTCAATATAACAGAGTACTATACTGTACACTACTCTCATCCGGCTTACTGCCTTATGATTTTCCAAAAGTTAGTTAAGTAAGATGTATAACTTCTTAGTTATATATCTTACTTAATTAGCTGGTCAGATGTAGTTAGGGACCATACATATAGCAGTGTGTGATTTAGGGAAGCTTTACTATGGAGGGGGCATTATCTTGTCTAACCCCCCTCTGGTGCCTCATTAGGTGAGCCATCTTTGACTGGAGGACCAAGGAGACCTGTGGTAACAGCCTTTTCAGTGAGATGAGGCTTTGAACCAATTGTCGCAGCAGAGCCTGTTGTTTACTGGCTCTAACTTCTTACAATTGTGCCTACGTGTATGAATACAGGAGGCCCGATCATTTCCTGCTAACATAGCGGACCCTAAATAAGAGGTTTTTGTTGACGAGTTTTTATTAGGATGAGCCCCTACACTGTTATTTTCGGTAAATGTAATTTACAATGCGGTGTTTACACCGCAAGACCTTTACCACGCTGCCATTACAACGCAAGTCATTACTACGACTTGCGCTGGATGGCGCTCTTGGTTAAGGAATATTGTGATTTTCTATTCCAACACCTTCCCTACTGTTACGTGGGCTGGAGTTGGAATAGAAAATTATAATAATCCTCAATCCGCGCCCTCCAACGCAAGTCGTTGTAACGACTTGCGTTGTAAAATCCGCGATGTAAAGTACCGCGATCAAAATGATCGCGTTGTACTATCATATTTTCTACCTTTTTAGATGCTTCCTTTTGAAAATGTATTTTAAACATAATATTATGGGGTGTCTCGTATTTATGCCAAAAATACATTTGTATATGTTCTTATTTTGCGTCACATTTTTGTTTTTATACTTGTTTGTACATTTATGATAAGACATGTTTGTAAAGTTGTGCTAAGATTAGAACCATGGATGTTTACATATGCTTTTATGGCCTACACTGGCCGAATAAAGAGAGAATGACTTGACTTGACTACAACTGCCATTGGCTACCTAGTCCATATGGAGGATAAGCATTTGACTTCCCGCTTATGGCAATGATGCTCATTTCACTGAGGATCCAAAGAAGTTTCTGCCCCTGTTTGCGGTGTTGCTGGGACTGGTCACTGTGGCTAAGGGGATTGGTGTGACCACGCTGATAAGTCTTGGTGTATTCTCTGTTTTTTGGGTTGGTGCCAGCACAACAGTCACATTAACAGGATGAGTGATCATGTCAATGGGCGTGGCTAATTCCTCAAGGACATTTTTTAAAAGGTTCTCTACTCAGGAAATGGGGTAGGTTTCATTTTAACATGTCTTTTTTTCACAAGGACACGTCCACAGAGTGTTCATATTCCACAGCAAATGGTTTAGGAATCCTCTCTTCCTGAAGCAGGTTAGCAGTGCTCTATAGACCTCGTTGGAATTTCTTGCATGCGCTCAGCAAACCCACTATCTGGGCACCCCAGGAATAGCATTTTTGGCAGGACTGGGCATTTGAACATCTGTTTTGGAGACGTTGTCCTAACTAACAAGGAAAAATCCCAAACCGATTACTAGAATGCAGTCAGAGAAAACAATTACAAATGGTCTCCCCACATTTCTAAATGTAAATATTATGGTAGCATCTTCATTAAAAGACGATTAAGCATGACACATAGTGTGTCTCTTTGTCGAAAGACTCCTGGCTCTAATAAATAATTGTAACTTCACAGTGTGCACCAAAGTTAATCTTATGCTATATTACCCCATACTCACTTGACAGGTCTGTAGGATGTTGCTATTTATATTTATATATTTAGCGATTTATAAAGCGCCTGGTGACCCGGAGGCATCCCCGCGCTAATGATACAAGTGGAGACCAGAGGTGGAAGGGGAGCTTATTTGGGGAAAAGCAGAGTTTTCAGTTTTTTACGGAAGAGGAGGTGGCAGGGTTCCAGTCGCAGGCAGCGGGGGAGTGAGTTCCATCCTGCAGACGCTTTTACTGCGAACCGTCTACAGCCAGTGCGTGCCTTCCTGAATCTCGGGACGGTGGCCAAGCGTTCGTTGTCAGAGCGTAGGAGTCTAGGGGCCTTGTAGGGGGTGACCATGTCTCTCAGGATAGAAGGGCCAAGACCATTGAGGAGTTTGTGGGCAGTGCACATCGCCTTGAATTCTACCCTCTGCCCCACTGGAAGCCAATGTAGGGCCTTCAGCGCTGGTCTGGCAGAGGTTCTGGAAGGGAGGCCCATAAGGAGCCGGACTGCCGCGTTTTGAGTTCGCTGGAGTTTGGCCAGGGTAGATTCAGGGGCTCCCAGATAGACAGCATTGCTATAGTCTAGCCGGGCAAGGATCAAACCTTGAATCAAGAGTTTCCTAGATAGGGGCGGGAGTAGTGGGAGGATTTTACGGATGGAACGCATAAGTCCGAAGCATGTGCCTGCTGTTTTGGCTGCCTGGGTCTTCATGGACAACTCTGGTTCAAGCCAGACTCCCAAGGTCTTGATTTCTGGTTTCGGGGAGGGCACCTCACCGAAAGCGTCTGGCCAGACCGAAGGTGGGATGGTGGACCATTACTTGCCCATGAGCATGACTTCGGTTTTCGATCCGTTGAGCTTCAATGATGACTCGCACATCCAGTGGTGGATTTCCTGGAGGCAGTTCAACAGATTGTCCGGGTGATTGTCAAGATGAGAGAGTGAGACGACCAGTTGCGTGTCGTCCGCATAGCTCACTATCTTGATTCCGAAAGGGGAGACGACATCCTCAAGGGGGGCCATATAAGCGTTGAACAAAGTAGGGCTTAATGACGACCCCTGGGGAACTCCACTAGTGAGGGGGAAAGGGGCTGAGCGGGAATTGCCGTTCCATACCTGGAAAGAGCGGCCTGATAGGAGAGATTCTATCCACGCAAGCGCCGTGTCCGCGAGTCCCGCCACGGCCAGCCGGTGGAGTAGGACACGGTGATTCACCGTGTCAAAGGCTGCACTGAGGTCCAGGAGGATCACTGCCACTGACCCTCCTGAGTCCAGAATGCACCTAGCTTCCTCGATGACAGCGAGGAGGGCGGTGTCTGTACCGTGGCCAGGGCGGAACCCAGTTTGGGACCGACGTAGAAGGTTGTTTGATTCAAGGAACTGGGACAGTTGGACGTTTACCAGTTTCTCGGCTATTTTGCTGATACTGGGGAGGAGCGAGATTGGCCGATAATTGGCCAAGTCGGAGGGGTCTAGTTGGGGCTTTTTGAGAAGAGCCTTAACTACAGCGCTCTTCCAGCTCGGTGGAACAGAGCCCTGGGATAGCGAGATGTTGATGAGTTCCGTGATGGTGGGGAGGATAGTGGGAACGACTGCTTTCAGGAATCTGATAGGTACGGGGTCAAGGGGGGAGCCGCTATTCAGTTTGGCCAGGGCTGATCCTACTTCGTCCAATGATACTGCCCTAAAGGCAGTGAGTTGTGGGGGAAGTATATTTCCTGTCTGATTGGTGAGTGCGTCAAAGTCCATGTGATTAGGTAGACTAGGAGGCGGGAGGGAGACTAAGATACGGGTGATTTTAGAGTCGAAGTAGGTTGCCAGTTGATCGCTTCTGTCCGGCGAAGATGAATTGTAAGAAGGGGGCGCCGGTATTTTCAGCAGTTCTTTGGCGATGAGGTAAGATTCTCTCGCTGAGTTGGTGGCATTACTTATTCTGGTGTCATAATATGCAGCTTTGGTGAACCTCAAGGCGGCTTTGTAAGATCTCACCGACCTACGGTAGGCGTCCTTGTTAGTATGGAGCCAGTCCCTTCTCCATAGTCGCTCCGTTTTTTTACACTCAATGCGGAGAGTTCTTAGTTCCGGGCTGTACCATGGAGCTGACCCAGTTTTCCCGTTTTTATCCTCACGGGTTTTTATGGGGAGGATGGAGTCGAGGGAGGTGGAGATCCACTCCCTGAACTTTCTGTCCGCGGTGGCTGGGTCCTCCGATGGACATGGGGTTGCCTGGTCCAGGGCTTTGGCCCAATCCTCAGCCGAAAGTCTGGACCATGCTCTATCCCTAGTATAGGTGGCGGGTTTATGGGGTTTCCTAAAATCCCCTGGTAAGCGGAAGGGGACCAAAAAATGGTCCGTCCACGGGAGGGGGAGGGACTCTTTGGTTTGTAGGGTGTGGAGGTTAGTAAACACAGGGTCTAGTAAATGACCCTTAGTGTGTGTGGCTCCGGAGTTGGTAAGTATGAGGCCATAGGCCGCCAGGTCAATGATCAAATCGGCTGCCCCAATGTCAAGGGGGTCGTCGAAATGGATGTTTAGGTCTCCTAGTATAGTGAAATTGGAGGTGGAATGGGCCAAAGAAGCTATTGACTCTAAGAGGGCGCTAGCAAATGGGCCATAGTGGCCAGGGGAGCGATAAACTAGGAGGCCTGACAGCGTGCTAGTCGGTGCTAGCTGGATGGTGAAATGAAGGCTTTCAGAGTCCAAGATGTGGGCATCGTAGGTTCTACAGGAAAAATGATTCCTGTAGAGGATGGCCAGTCCGCCTCCTCTGCCAGATGGACGTTGTTGGGACCGGATATTATAGTCCGGGGGGAGGGCTAAGACCACGTCCGAGTCCGAGTGGTCAGTGATCCACGTTTCCGTGAGGAATAGAATGTCTAGTTCGTGGTCTTCTATTAGGTGGTTAATGAGCAGGGCATGCATGGGGAGTGACCTGCAGTTCAATGAGGCAAGTTTAAGGCCCGGGTGAGAGACGCGTGGAATGGATAGTTGTAGCTGGGCTGGGTGGCAAATTGTGCAGCTAGTGAATTGACCGTCTAGGTCAAGAACATAGTTGCAGGTGCTGTTGTTGGTGGGTCTGAGACTGAGAAGGTCTCGGCGCGAGTATATTACCCTAGTGGGAGCTTGTTCCGGCAGGGATTGTAGCCCTGAGCCCGTTCGAGCGTGGACGGGCGCAGACGTGCTTGCCTTAAGCGCGCCTTTGGCGCGCAAACGGCGCTCCCGCTGCGCTCGTCCGCTGCGCTTGCGTGGCTGGCACATTTGAAGGGAGGGGAGAGGGCGTGGTCTCACGTGTGGGCGTGTCTCTGCCTTCGAGCCGCGATGGCGGTAGAGGGAAATCCCTGGTGCAGCGATAGGATCCGCTGTGTCAGGGGGTATGCGGGAGATTGCTCGGCGCGGTGGAGAGTGCTCGTGAGAGTGAGTATTTTGTTTTTAAAAAGACAGAAAATACAATTTTAAAAAGGAACAAGTCCTCCGGCTTCTGCCTCAGAGGTCAACACACATTCAAATGGCGCGCTCGTAGTCAGCGCTCGTAGTCAGCGCTTAAGAATGCCTTACCAAGTACAAACACAATTCTCAGTGTTGTGGTTTTTCCAGGAACACAGTCTCTGTCCATCCAAAAACGGGAGCTAAGGATCCTTTAGGCAGGGGAAACAGCCATTATACTATTCCAACATCCAGCGCCCCCTGCAGCAAGTCGTTGTAACAACTTGCGTTGTAATGGTACTGCGATGTAACTACGCGAAAGTATTTGAGATCACCCGCCAACGAGAGCAGAGAGGCTCATGTACCACTTATGCAAAGTCTTTCAGTTACATTATAAAGTGTGCCTCTCACATTGTGCAGCTCGTAGACACTTTCAAAAAAGCCCTTGTGATGATAATGTTCTGTATGTAGGTGCAAAATGCAACAGTGTGAGGCATAAAGGCAGGCAGCAATATCAAATAGCAGAAACAGTAAAGTGGCATGCAAACATGGTTCATAATGCAATAGGCACTGAAAACAAAAAGATTGAAGTGTGACCGACGTGAGGTATTACTCAGGGCAATCCTACACCTATATTGTTCTCTTTACATTAAATGGCCCACGTGAATGACGTTATCTCGGGTGTCCACCACCTGCTTCTAAGGTGTTTTTTCAGCTCCTGGCACTGGCAAAAGTGATACACTCTTGTGGCAATATTGCTTCATTGTGTTTGTGGGGATTCCGCCTAACCCTGCTGCTCCAAGTGATGGGAGGACACCTCAACAAAGTGATATGACTTCTAACGTACCACCACCTGGGTCTGAAATGGAAAAATCAGAGTGCCTGCTTCTAATTGAGAGCAAATGGTACTCCCTATTTGAACGTTCTGCACCCCTGCTAAGACATGGCTGTCCTTTCCCTTTCAGATCAACGAAGTACAGGTACTCACAAGCTTACAATATGTGTTCGTTTAAAGCACTGCTCCTTGATTATTCAACAAATGATCAACTAAAGTACAATAGAAACCATTTTTATTACTGGTATTCACGATACCGAAGCCCATTTTTCCAGTCATAAATGAGGCTTACACTTGGAAAAAACGTAGCAAGGGCATGCATAAAAAAACACATGATTTACAAAAAGTAGAGAGGCAGTCTGCTCGTGTGTTTGAGTTATTTGTAGTGTACTCAGCACATGCTTGCACTGGACACAAGTTACAAATAGGTGTGCAAATATGTGCTCTAATGGGGTTTGTCAAGGAAGGGTCAAGTACATGTCCAGCCTTTATGTGCACCTGCTAAGTAGTAACTTTTAGGTGTTTATAAACGTGTAGAAATGCTTATTTTACCCACTGTTAGAAATGGGGTCTCTAGTTAACGGAGTTTTGCACCCAATCCAAGTAGAGACGACAGTCCTAGTCAGGGTAAGTCAGATACACAACCTAAAATACTCTGTGTTCATCCTCTGGTAGCTTGCCACAGAACAGTCAGGCTTAAGAAGCAATGGGTAAAGTATTTGTGCAACAATTAATTACTGTAACAAAGTGACACCACCACAAAAAGACCCCACATCAGTTCTGAAAAATAAAGAATATTTTTAATATGAGTGAAACAAGACCAAAACAACAAAAATCCAATCAGTAGAATATGAGATATTATTTTTTAAAGCTTAAACAGCAGTATATTGCTTAAAAGCATAGAGCACTAAGCAGCGACATCTGATCGTGCTTGACCGGGGTAAATCCAAAAGTTGAGGCCAACTGTGATGGAGCGCGGGTCAGATACAGGAGCCGCGCATGCCTCGCTGAAAACAATACCTTTACGGAGGAAGCGTTGATGGCAAGGACACGATGCATCAGTTCCGCGTCACGCCGTCGGGCAGATGTGCTGTCATCAGGCCTCGCAGATAGGCTCTCACCGCCATCAAACCCTTTTGTGATGACATCAAAATTATTTTTTGTTATTTAAATATCGTCATATACATGAACGACTACTTCAGTATAACACAAGGCAAGGTTGTTTTTTGATAATATTTCTTTTTATCAAAAGATCTTGTTCATTTTTTCAATATTTTTTCTTCAGATATCAAATTCCGTAATGTACAGCATAGATAAATATATATACAACTTCAAATACGGCAACCAAAAAACTGCTGATATAATTCGGAACGACAGTACTGAATGAGAGGCTCTTTTTTGTTTCGGTTTTGACTCTAAAGATTGAATTGAACATATATATTGGAATACGGAGAACTTATTGGGGAAAGTTGTATTATCGAGAGGTAAGAGAGAGGAATAGTAAGAAAAGTAACGATAACCCAAACACATTAACGTGTGGAATTGTGGTCTGAGCCGGTTTCTATCTCACTATAGGATCGAATACTGAAGCTCCTGACTTGGTGTTGGAGTGAGTATTGGGACATATTTGTGTGGGTTTTTAACACGGTATGGTGTTGGTTGTGATTATATCACCATAGTGGCATTTTTGGTTTTTACCAGGTTCACCTTGTTTTGGTTTGGTGTAGGCAGACGAGCATGTATATACACTCTGTGAGGGTTGAGGAATGTATACCTAAAATGTTGAAGAATGTATACATTTAATGTATATTATGTTTTGTAATAGGTTAAGTGCAACCTCTTCGTCCTGAAGATGGTCTCGTTAAACTAAGTGTGGGGAAGACCGAAACGTCGACGCCAATATACCCTTTGTTGGTTGCATAAGTACATTCACGACATAACAGAAGAAATGAAAATTGTGTAAATTCGTGATATTGTATGGTAATATATGGTTTCTGGTCCATACGAGTGCACAGAGGGTGTAGGATACTGCTAAGGATACAGAAGAATTATAACAGCAGTTTTTTGGTTGCCGTATTTGAAGTTGTATATATATTTATCTATGCTGTACATTACGGAATTTGATATCTGAAGAAAAAATATTGAAAAAATGAACAAGATGTTTTGATAAAAAGAAATATTATCAAAAAACAACCTTGCCTTGTGTTATACTGAAGTAGTCGTTCATGTATATGACGATATTTAAATAACAAAAAATAATTTTGGTGAATCAATCCTCAAGGATTACTGTCTTTTCAATTGATCTTACCCATTTCCTTGGGGAATAGTGGGTTGCCCTGTTTTTCGTTACCTTTTGTGATGACAGCAATGCGTCTTCATCGAGCCTGAAAGTTGGATGCCGCATCGTAGTCTAACCTCTTACACTGCAGACAATACGTTGTCGTCAGGCTCGCAGTCTGGTCCCGCATCGTCATCAAGCCGTGCAGGGATGTCTTTGAAGCAGCACTGCATCGACGTCTAAGGCAAATGCATTGGTTCTGACAGATGCAAAGCAGGCGATGCATAGGTTTTTGAAGAAAACAGCTGCAAAACCCCTTTTGAGGCCGAAGACTGGATTGGCACCACTTGGCAGGACTCACAGTAGGCAGAGTCCAGCAGCTGAAGCAGAGTGAAAGGAAGTTTTTGATGGCCCTGAGAATTCAGAACAGGAAGCAAGCCCTTGAAGTCACTTAAGTTCTTCGAGGTCCAGTCCTTCTTACTCCCAGGCAAGTGGTAGCAGGCATCAAGCCAACACAGCAAAGTAGTTCAGCAGAGTGGCATAACCTCCTGCAGTACAGAAATCCTTCTTACTGACAGAATGTCCACAGATCCAGAAGTGTACTGAAGTCATGGTGTCAGAGGTCCAGTACTTATTCCCATGTGAGCCTTGCAGTGGGGGAGACTTCAAAGAGAGGCCTTTGAAGTTCACAGAGTGCCTTTATTCCCTGCTCTGGCTTCAGACTAACAACAGGAGGGTTCGCAGCTCTTTGTGTGGGCAAAGGTAGAGCCCTATTTAGGTACAAGTGTCTACTCCTCCATCCCATCCTGCCCAGGATGATCCATCAGGATATTAATGGCCCATTAGGCACACCTGAGCTCCCTTTGTATGTGATTATCTAGAGATAATGCACAAGGTCCAGCTGCCACTCACCTCAGATGTGTATTCAGAGACAGGCAGAAGGCACAGAATGGTTAGAGTATGTAAATGGCAACTTTCTAAAAGAGGTATTTTCAGACTTGCTACTGAAAATCCAACTTTACTATAAGTTGTGATTTTAAATTGTAAGTTTAAAGACACCAAATTTGAAAAGTCTATATTTTCCCCGTTGGGAATTTACACTTATAAAGTGTAATAATGTAATCCCAATGTTAACCTGTGGGGGGGGATAGGGCTTGCAGTGATGAAAATGACATGTAAAACTTAAATGTACATGTCCAACTTTTTAAATACACTGTACCCTGCCTTTGGAGCGGTCCAGGACCTACCTTATTAAGGGTTAACTTGCCAGTTTGAATTGACAGTTTAAAACTGCACACACAGGCTGTGTGCAATTGCAGGCCTGAGACATGTTTAAAGGGCGTCTTAAGTGGGTGGCACAATCAGTGCTGCAGGCCCACTAGTAGCATTTAATTTACAGGCCCTGGTACAAATGTAGTGAACTTTACTAGGGAGTTATAAGAAAATGTAATATGCCTATTGTGGATGAGCCAATGTTACCATGTTTAAAGTAGAGAGCACATGCACTTTATCACTGGTTAGCAGTGATAAAGTGCCCAGATTCCTAAAGCCAACAAAAGCGAATTTAGCAAAATGGGGAGCGGGGAAGGCAAAAAGTTTGGGGGGACCCTGCAGAACGGTCCAACACCTTTTAATAAACATGGTACAAGCTGTACACACAGTGTTTTAAAGTACACAATTTCTTGCATTAAATATATTGTACAAAAATTATTGGTTTACAAGAGCAAAGTAATTATTTACACATATACCGGACAGTGGGCCAATTTACATGACGTCAGCACCAACCCCAGATCGTAAACCAGTATTTATCTAAATATCAAAGAGTAATTCAGTGTGCCAGCTCCAAAAGTGCCCTCTGTCCAAGGACACCACTCTTGTCAACAGAGTCAATCGTAAATATCTCTTAAATTGGTGCTCCACTTAGCAAACATATATATTCAAGTCATTTCATATTGAGTCCATATTGAAGGGATGATTGTAATCCTTTTCTCAAATGCTTTTATTTTTCTTTGAATTTTTAAGCCACAGCCGACGCGTTTCGTACCACAAATCAGAACTCCTTCAGGGCTGTAAATTTTAAAACCTATATAGGACACATATAAAAAACATATAGAATTACATATAAAAATACATATAAAATACAACATCAAACATTGTCCAACATTACAAAGGCCAAATATAACACGACATATTAAACAACGTGATAAAATACATTCATATAAACAGTATACCCAACCACATTGACCATGACTCATATGACCTGACCAACCATTTAAGATACACCAAAAGAATAATATTTACTCCATGATCAGAGGTCTTGATGTTATATACCTATTATTAACTCCTGTACAACCACATATAAGATGTAACCATAAAACATTACATCAACAGATCTGACAGAACCATCCAAAGGTTCACAACCGACAGAGATGTGACCGCATCTTCCTTCAAGACATAACGCTATCTTTCCAATTTAAAGACACACCCTATACATGGGCATATACTAACATGAGTGGACTAATTCACATTTCCACACTTAAGCATGAGCAATTGATATCTACTAGTTTCTAAAACTATCGACATGTACTTCAACTTCATATTAACTGTGACTTAGTATGCCATTAGTGGGCTCCAGTCCCACGATTCAATACCATATTCAATCAAAGAGAAAGACATACATTTTCCACAGACTTATCAAAAGTATATATATGGGGGCGTGGCTAACAGCCGAGCAAGATGGCTGCTTAGTCGGAGAGCTCCGGAGAAGGTAAAGCCTTTCACATTAATCTGGCCACCTATCCGGTGATTCACGGTGCTCCAAGGGCCTGAGCAGAGGTCCGAGACCAAGCGGCACTGATCGGAGGAACTCCGAGAAAAATCCGACGTCGGGGAACGGAAGAAATTGTGCGAGACCTGTGGGGGCCTACCATCCGGGCAGAAGCCGGGGCCTAAAGTGATTTGAGGCCCGAGATTGCGGCGGGGAGACGGCAGAGTGAGGCAAGTGCAGCTCCTGCGCCCAAGACTCTCCCTGGGGGCCCTGCAGTTACCAACGAAAGGGGAAACACCGCGGGGGGAGAGGCAACGACGCGGGGAGGCCTAGAGACTGGGCAGCAGCCAGGAGCCCGAATTGCGGAAGGCCGTGATTGCTGTCGGCCTGAAGGGAGCGGAGGCTCAGCAATTGGCAACGGCTGGGAGGGCGCCCATTGCACCAAAAGGAGCCTGCACCCCCCCAACAGATGGTGATGCTTTGGCAGCGCAGCGAAAATAGGGGGCATTAATCGGACCTGAAAACCCCTGTGACTGGACATTGTAGATTCCGCTAAGACAGCGCAGTCAAGGGAGCGAGAGACACAGGCTGGAGGCCACACCCGCAGCAAAAACCAGACGCAGGCCTCGGGGTTCTGGGTATCTGGCGGCAGCGGCGCACCCACACATTTCGGCGCAGCTCCACATACCAGCGCCACTATAGGAATCTACGCCTAGTAACTGGCAGGGCCTATAAAACGAAGAGGCGACCAACGCGGTGCAGAATATTACGCAACCCACCAGCGACGACACCATGTCGGGCAGGGGCCCCAGGAATCAGACCACGCACGCTAATATGGACAAGTATGCCTACGATAAAGGTTTTCCATCACTTCCGGAGGGGCGCGCCTCCTCGGGCAAGGGGACGGATGGTGAAGGAGCGAAAATGGTAACACTTGAAGACATTATGGCAGCCCTTTCAAGTGTACAAACCATGGTGGGGACGATCTCGACCAATGTCACTTTACTCTGAGCGGACTTTCAGAAAATGGCGGACAGAGTTAAAGAAGCCGAGAAAGTCACCAAGTCTTTGGTGACAGATACCACGGAGATGCAGAAAGCCCTATCCCGACTCGAGGTAGAAAATAAACTGTTAGCAGAGAAGCTCGATGACCAAGAAGGGCGCTCCCGCCGGAACAGCATACGCATTCTTGGGATTCCGGAAAGCAAAGGTGCTCAAGCTATGGACCTTTATGTGGAAGAACTGGTGAAAACGCGGCTACAGCCCAAGGGACTCTCCAGTTTCTTCTCAGTGGAGAGAGCACATAGGGTTCCGGGCGGAAGGCCTAAGCTGGGAGCGCCCCCCAGACCGGTGCTCACTAGACTATTCAATTTTCGGGATAGGGACGCCATCCTGCAAACGGTGAGAGTCTCCCCACCGATTCGGATCCACAATTCGACAGTAGCCTTCTTCCCGGATTATACTGCAGCGGTCTCCCGAGGTAGACGGAGCTTTCTGGAAGTGAAAAAAGCATTGCGAGCGCAAGAATTGCCTTATTCCATGCTGTTTCCTGCACAGCTCAGAGTAGTAGCGGATGGCAAGACGTGGTTCTTCGAGACTTCAGAAGAGGCCTATGACTGGCTTGAGGGTTGGCGACGAGTGGATAAAGCGTGCCGTGGGAACAGGGACCGCCATCGTCGAGGTGAAGAAGACGACACAGGCAGCCAAGCAACACGACGCCAGGAATCGGATCGCTCACCACGGTTGGAAGCAGAGGAGGCCGGTCAAGGATAGACCTATTTACCCTGACGATACCTGGGAGGGAGCTCCCATGCATGCAAAGCCACGGTCGTGCCAGCTTTGGAAACTGGACTGAAGCAGGCCCTGGAGGGGTAGAAGGACTGAGGCCTCCTCTGGACTCTTTACCCCCGTCAAGCAAATACTATGGTTGGGGTTGGGAAGAAGCACTATGCTGGGTTGGGGTGGCGGGCGGTTTTCAGTCCGTTAAGCAGGGAGGGGGGGAGGGGCAATGGGGGGGAAGTTTTGATTCTGTTTAGCATTGTTCTAGTTTGTAATGACACTGACAGTGAAGCTGGGGAATCGACTGATCGGCAGATCCTTAATTGACTTGGTTGGGCAACAGTTCCCGATATCTACACACCACACGCATGACATTAGGCTCACAACCTGACCGTACCCAGAATGCAACCCAGGAAGCGCAAGTAACCCCTCTAAAATTTGTAACGTGGAACGTCCGAGGTCTGGGCGACAAGATAAAGAGGGGTCTGGTACTGCAGGCCCTAACACGCCACGGTCCCACGTTGGCTCCACTGCAGGAGACGCATCTCACGGGGACGGCCTGTAAGGCACTGGACAGATGGGGGTATAAAATGGCAGTGCACTCTGAGTTCTCCTTGGGGTCCAGGGGGACAGGCATCTTGGTGAGGAAAAACTCTCCATTCATAGTTCTCCAGACTAAGACGGACGATCAGGGAAGGTTTGCAGCACCACAGGGCCAGTGGGAAGGCAGACTCCTTAATGTAGTATCGGTATACATCCTGCCAGCACTGCATGCAGTGGCACTCCCAGCGACTTCCTCCTCGCACTACCGGAGGGGGACCTTATCATTGGGGGGGACTTCAATGCTATAATGGACACCACCATAGATAAGTACCCGGCTCGGTCTCCGACGCCCGGAACCTCCCGTTTCCGGAGCTTCGCAGAGGCAATGGGACTCATAGATGTTTGAAGACACACACACCCCACAGCTTGCCAGTACACGTACCACTCCACTGTACATAACAGTCTGTCCAGGTTAGACTATTTTATGATGCTGGGCGCCAGGCTCTAAGACGTAGAAGAGGTAGAAATCAAGCCCAGGGGCCTCTCAGATCACTCCCCGGTGATACTAACTTTCTCCTACCGCCAGAGGTCTCGCCGGAGGATATACCCTATTTATCCCGGATAGCTCTGTGTTCCCGCTATCAAAAAAGATCTCCGTAAAGCCACAAAACATTTCTTTGAGGAAAACACTGAATCGGTTACTTCACCGTCAATAGTGTTGGAAGCGTACAAAACCGTCCTTAGAGAACAAGCAATAGCATCTATCACGGGGCACAAGCGGGCAAAACAGAGGGAACTGTTAGATTTAGAAATAGCACTGCAGGCAGCCGACGCGAACCACGCGGCAGATCCCTCACCAGAAACGGCACACACCCTGCACCTCCGACAACAACAACACAGGGACTATTTACATGAAAAAACAGTGGCTAGCCTAGCAGCGACAAGGCATAAAGTATATGACGTAGGAGACAAAGCGGAAAAAATGCTGGCCTGGCTCGATAGAGTAGCACTAGGAGAATACGACAAATACAGAAGGCGGAGGGACAAATCACGACGGACCCAGAAGACATAGTACACACATTAGCAAATTATTCCCGGGAGGTTTACACACCAACTTCAGAAGTGACCCAGGCGGAGGTTGCGTAATCCCTAATAAATATAGAGATGCCAACACTAACGCAAGAAGCTTCCTTGGAACTGGAGGCAGATCTAACGAATGACGAGTTGCAATCGGCAATCCGTTCGATACAATCAGGTAAAGCATTGGGACCCAACGGGATCCCGATAGAATGGTATAAACAAATGGCTGAGACTGTAGGCCCGCCTCTATTGGCAATGTACAACGAAAGCTTGGAGAAGGGTGAACTACCGCTAGACCAACGAATAGCAACAATAGTGGCAATCCCAAAACCTGGTAAGCCCCCGACCGAATGCACCTCATACCGTCCTATATCTCTGCTAAATGCAGAAGCCACGATTTTAGCTAAACTGTTGGCAAACAGACTGATGACCCACTTACCACACTTGATACACCCAGACCAATCGGGTTTTATGCCGAATAGGAACATGGCCCTCAACCTTAGACGCGTGCATGGGGCACTGGCAAAGGCTCAGTCGCTCTCAGAACCGAAGGTGATACTATCTCTAGATGCAAAGAGGGCCTTCGATATGGTAGAATGGCAGTACCTCTTTGCGGTCCTTCCACATCTGGGATTTGGTCCTAAATTTTGTGCGTGGGTATGGCTCCTATACGCGAGACCTTTGGCTCGAGTTACGGCTAACGGGCACATATCGGACGTGATACCGTTGGGAAGAGGGACGCGCCAGGGCTGCCCCCTATCGCCGCTCCTCTTCGCACTAGTACTGGAGCCTCTGGCAACACTGATTAGAGGGACCCCGTTGCTAAAAGGAATCCGGTGGAGGGAGGGATGGGAGGACCGTCTCTCTCTATATGCCGACGACATACCAGTATACCTCACGGATCCAGAGCACTGTATACCAGAACTCCTTGGCATCTGCGATAGTTTCGGGAAAGTGTCAGGATACACAATAAATTGGTCCAAGTCTGTTCTATACATACTGAAGGGGCCTGCACCGCAACTCTCTACTGATTGCCCGCTTGTGGTTGCTAGGGACTCCTTTAAATACTTAGGTATAAATATTATGCGGAATGCAACAGAAACCTAGCACCCCCTTTGGAGCGATTACGGCAAGACGTGATACATTGGGCGTCCTTGCCCCTCACGCTCCTAGGTAAGGCGGCGTTATATAAGATGATGGCCCTACCCTGGTTTCTTTACACCCTTGACAACACACCCTTCCTGGTCCCACCTCGGTACTTTAAACAAATAGTGGCACAGGTTTCAGTACTTCTCTGGGGCCACCGACCTGCGCGCATAGCACAGGTGAAACTACATAAAAGTTGGTACGATGGCGGGATAGCGCTCCCGGACATACAGTGGTACTATTGGGCAGTGCATCTTAAGGTCATTAACCAATGGATCCATGCACCGCAGGATGACCCAGCATGTAGGGCAGATTGAGCCCAATTGGGCACAAATAACATGCTTGCCATCCTTTATAACAAAGGTTGACACTGAAACTAGAGGGCCCCACAAAACATACGGCCATGTTGTGGCACACAGCGCAGACAAGGTTGGGATGGAGGGGGGTCATAACTAAACTTACCCCGCTCTGGGACACCAAAAAACTAGGGCAACTGCGACACAGCAAGGGGTTTACACAATGGGACAATATAGACATCTCCACGGTTGGGGATTTGTGGGACAGGGGGACGGTGATACCATTTGCCCAACTCCAGCAGCAACATGACTTGGGACCAACTGAGACCTACAGGTATGCGTAAATAAGACATGCGTTGTTGGCAGTGATCCCGCCAGACACTGAGGTCCCCGAGGCCGCCCCACTGGAAGACCGACTACTTACTGACCACATGCAAAAACCCGCTACATCTCTCACATATAGGAAGTTACTTAACAATCTACCAGACCCGACAGTTTCTCTACGGGGTAAATGGGTGACGGATGTGGGAGACATAGATGACTCAGAGTGGCAAGAAGCCCTGGCGTCACCCAAGGAGGTGGGATTCCCCGCAAGGCTTCGGCTGGTACAGCTTAAAATCCTGCATCGAATATATTACACCAGAACCTCCCTGCACAGACTACAAAGGGCACAACATCCATATTGCCTTAGAAGGTGCGGGGAAGAGGGTACTTTTATACATACAATATGGGAGTGTTCAGCAGTAGCAGACTACTGGCGTCAGGTACTACGCACAATATCTCAGGCGATGGAGGTGTCACTTCTTCCAGACCCGCGCAGATGCTTACTCAATATGTGGGAGCCCAATGATCTCATGCGCCACGGACAAACATGGGTCACGTTGGGACTCATGGTTGCAAAACGGAATATTGCGCAGAAGTGGTGAGCTGCGGAATTGCCTTCGTTAGCGGCCTGGTGCAGGGACATGGATCTTGCTATGGTCACAAAACGAACAATATATGCTACTCGGGGATGCCCCTGAAAATGGACTAAAATTTGGGCGGCTTGGAATGCTTTTCGGGGAGACATCTGTGAACCGCTACCAGAGTCTGATGTGGATAGCTCGGATGAGGACTAAGGGTGGGGTGGGAGACCTGATGGGGACTGATCTGCAGAGGGAACTGCTAACTGCTGTACAGATTGATATGGATTTCGTAACGACACTGTATTCGAAACTATGTGACCTAACCGTGCTATATGATTTTCTGCTTGCTGTCATCATTATTATGTTGATTGAATATAATAAAAACATTCCCCCTAAAAAAGTATATATATGTATCAAAAATAAAACATACCATTCATAGATCTTCTAAAGCGAATCAATATTGTGAAACTATGATGCAAAATATTTCTTCCAAAAAAGTATATATAGTAAATAACATTAGGACTTATGGTTCCGTCTTGTAAAGCATTTATATAACAGGAACAGACAAATGGAAGAAAAAGGAAAAGAAAGAAAACATGAGGAAGAAAAAGATAGTTTTATCAAGCTCATATCATTACACTAGTGCTATCTAAAATGTATACCTACCTACCTTTAATTATAAATAACTTCTTCAAATAGACAATCCGTTTGCTCCAAATATCATTAGATGATTGTTTTATCTTATCACTTTCAATTGTCCGGACAAATTTCCCGAATACCTATATAGGTCCAAGATAACCACATTAGTCACTTATTGCAAAAAGGTGTGTGTAAACCGTCTGTTACACTAACCCACGCATAATTTAAAAACCAATGTAGAAATGGACTTATCAGTCGACGTTTCGGTCTTTTGTTCATAAGTATCAAGACCTTCTTCAGGACAACATATATTTAGACGTAACGGTGACCCCTTCTGAGAGTTGATTTAACAGACGTTCTATAGAGTTATTTACAACGGAAATTTGGCCATCACAGTCTTCTGTATTGATATTTCTTCTTGTCTAGATTTCGAGGAACTTTCGTTTGCAGCTTCTAGTTCTTTTTATGGTGCGAAGTCACTACTCACTTGCCATTCAATCTCCAAGGAGTATTCACGGAGAGGATTCCTTTTGATGCTCCACAGTCTTTCGAGTTCGAAATACACTGACGCCGGATTGCTGCTAAGTCCATTTCTACATTGGTTTTTAAATTATGCAAGTGACCATCACTGTAAAGGAAACATGAGTCATTTGCCATTAGATTTATTTGATTGGACTTTTGTATTCAGATGTTAAGTAGGACAATTCGTTTATTCCTTTTGCATTTGAATCTGTGATTAAGTCTAAGAAATGATTTGTACCCTTTGAAAATTACAAATATTTACATATATAAAACAATCTTTTTGATATAAAAGATTTCTCGTGTTGCTGTTATTATTCTGATTTTTCTTTCACTTGATTGTTCTTTTATGTCACAACAAGACAAAGCAAGAAAATATATTGTACAGATTCCAATAAGGTTGGGCTAGATAAATTGATACAATTAGTTTGTCAATCTGAGTTCTGTGAATTTTGATTTGAATAAATTCCCTTGCCGGCACCTTTTCAATTACAACATGTATAAGAAGCACGTGCAAATATAATGCACACTTAATATACACCCCGAAACCCCATGCGCGATCTAATGCCCGTCTTCATTACTAAACTGAAAACATGAAACCATATGCAAATCCTAATAGTTATTTATCGTCTCCATATTCAAGTGGGCAAAGTAAACAAGGTTAGTGAAAAGAAGGGACAGAAAACAAAAATGGAAAAAGATGAAGGAAAATGTCCATATCTCTCTATATACAAATCATCCTGTCTTCATACACAAACAACATATTGTAAAAGATGTAAAATCTACAAGCACATTACATGGTCCAATTTCATTAGCATAGAGACCTATGTAGCCCGATACATTTTCTAATTGTAAGGCACAGCTACTCATTATATTGTTCCCAATAAGCCTATTGGATCCCAGCCCTGCATTAAACAATACATCTCAGCAAATAAGCATTGGGCTTGATTGTGGACAGAGTAACAGACAGAAGGCTAGTGAAAAGAAGGAACAGTAACAGAAAGGATACAAAGAAGGGAAATAACCCAATATCTCACTGTTCAGGATGTCCTAACTTCATACACTGACCACATATTCTAGAGATTTAAAAATGATCGAACACATTTCATGATTGAATTTCATCAATATCAGAATCTATGTAACTTAATAAGGGTGCACCTTTTCCAAAAAACATAAGACACAACCACTCATTATATTGTTCCCAATAAGCCTATTGGGTTCCAACCCTACATTAAATGGTACTTCACAGCAGATAAGCATTGGGCTTGATTGTTCCATATTGTTTCTTACAGCATATAAATTTACCTAGCATCTCCTTAGATGACACAGGAGTACCTAGGGAAACACTATTATTATGTATATTAATGTATTTTATCACGTCGTTTAATATGTCTTGTTATATTTGGCCTTTGTAATGTCGGACAATGTTTGATGTTGTATTTTATCAATGCTCGAAGGTGTCCACCTTTGAGTAGCACGCGAACAGCAGTTTGGTTTATGTATAGGTGAGGACGGGGATCCACTCGTAGACACCGCTCCGTACGGGATCTGCCCGATGCGTTTCGAAGCTCCATATGCTTCTCTTCAGGGGCTTTAACGGAAGCGGTGTGCGCAACCGCCGACCCACTTCTCCATTTTATATGTAACACACCCACCGATGGGAGGCTCAAATGAGACTGTGCATTCTAGGAAGTGTGGTCCGGGAAGCACACAATCAAGTCCTGTATGGACTCCACAAGTGGGCCCGTCCTCAATTCCAAGTACGACTGCTGCTTCACTTTCGTGACCCCCTGGGTACCGGGGTGGTGCATACTCCGCGGTTGGACGGCCGCGTATAAATCAATGCTCGAAGGTGTCCACCTTTGAGTAGCACGTGAACAGCAGCTTGGTTTATGTATAGGTGAGGACGGGGATCCACTCGTAGACGCCGCTCCGTACGGGATCTGCCCGACGCGTTTCGAAGCTCCATATGCTTCTCTTCAGGGGCTTTAACGGAAGCGGTGTGCGCAACCGCCGACCCACTTCTCCATTTTATATGTAACACACCCACTGATGGGAGGCTCAAATGAGACTGTGCATTCTGGGAAGTGTGGTCCGGGAAGCACACAATCAAGTCCTATATGGACTCCACAAGTGGGCCCGTCCTCGATTCCAAGTACGACTGCTGCTTCACTTTCGTGACCCCCAGGGTACCGGGGTGGTGCATACTCAGCGGCTGGACGGCCGCGTATAAATCAATGCTCGAAGTTGTCCACCTTTGAGTAGCACGCGAACAGCATCTTGGTTTATGTATAGGTGAGGACAATATCCACTCGTAGACGCCACTCCGTACGGGATCTGCCCGACGCGTTTCGAAGCTCCATATGCTTCTCTTCAGGGGCTTTAACGGAAGCGGTGTGCGCAACCGCCGACCCACTTCTCCATTTTATATGTAACACACCCACCGATGGGAGTCTCAAATGAGACTGTGCATTCTGGGAAGTGTGGTCCGGGAAGCACACAATCAAGTCCTGTATGGACTCCACAAGTGGGCCCGTCCTTGATTCCAAGTACGACTGCTGCTTCACTTTCGTGACCCCCAGGGTACCGGGTGGTGCATACTCCGCGGCTGGACGGCCGCGTATAAATCAATGCTCGAAGGTGTCCACCTTTGAGTAGCACGCGAACAGCAGCTTGGTTTATGTATAGGTGAGGACGGGGATCCACTCGTAGACGCCGCTCCGTACGGGATCTGCCCGACGCGTTTCGAAGCTCCATATGCTTCTCTTCAGGGGCTTTAACGGAAGCGGTGTGCGCAACCGCCGACCCACTTCTCCATTTTATATGTAACACACCCACCGATGGGAGGCTCAAATGAGACAGTGCATTCTTGGAAGTGTGGTCCGGGAAGCACACAATCAAGTCCTGTATGGACTCCACAAGTGGGCCCGTCCTCGATTCCAAGTACGACTGCTGCTTCACTTTCGTGACCCCCAGGGTACCGGGGTGGTACATACTCCGCGGCTGGACGGCCGCGTATAAATCAATGCTCGAAGGTGTCCACCTTTGAGTAGCACGCGAACAGCAGCTTGGTTTATGTATAGGTGAGGACGGGGATCCACTCGTAGACGCCGCTCCGTACGGGATCTGCCCGACGCGTTTCGAAGCTCCATATGCTTCTCTTCAGGGGCTTTAACGGAAGCGGTGTGCGCAACCGCCGACCCACTTCTCCATTTTATATGTAACACACCCACGGATGGGAGTCTCAAATGAGACTGTGCATTCTGGGAAGTGTGGTCCGGGAAGCACACAATCAAGTCCTGTATGGACTCCACAAGTGGGCCCGTCCTCGATTCCAAGTACGACTGCTGCTTCACTTTCGTGACCCCCAGGGTACCGGGGTGGTGCATACTCCGCGGCTGGACGGCCGCATATAAATAAATGCTCGAAGGTGTCCACCTTTCACGCGAACAGCAGCTTGGTTTATGTATAGGTGAGGACGGGGATCCACTCGTAGACGCCGCTCCGTACGGGATCTGCCCGACGCGTTTCGAAGCTCCATATGCTTCTCTTCAGGGGCTTTAACGGAAGCGGTGTGCGCAACCGCCGACCCACTTCTCCATTTTATATGTAACACACCCACCGATGGGAGGCTCAAATGAGACTGTGCATTCTGGGAAGTGTGGTCCAGGAAGCACACAATCAAGTCCTGTATGGACTCCACAAGTGGGCCCGTCCTCGATTCCAAGTACGACTGCTGCTTCACTTTCGTGACCCCCAGGGTACCGGGGTGGTGCATACTCCGCGGCTGGACGGCCGCGTATAAATCAATGCTCGAAGGTGTCCACCTTTGAGTAGCACGCGAACAGCAGCTTGGTTTATGTATAGGTGAGGACGGGGATCCACTCGTAGACGCCGCTCCGTACGGGATCTGCCCGACGCGTTTCGAAGCTCCATATGCTTCTCTTCAGGGGCTTTAACGGAAGCAGTGTGCGCAACCGCCGACCCACTTCTCCATTTTATATGTAACACACCCACCGATGGGAGTCTCAAATGAGACTGTGCATTCTGGAAAGTGTGGTCCGGGAAGCACACAATCAAGTCCTGTATGGACTCCACAAGTGGGCCCGTCCTCGATTCCAAGTACGACTGCTGCTTCACTTTCGTGACCCCCAGGGTACCGGGGTGGTGCATACTCCGCGGCTGGACAGCCGCGTATAAATCAATGCTCGAAGGTGTCCACCTTTGAGTAGCACGCGAACAGCAGCTTGGTTTATGTATAGGTGAGGACGGGGATCCACTCGTAGACGCCGCTAAAATGGAGAAGTGGGTCGGCGGTTGCGCACACCGCTTCCGTTAAAGCCCCTGAAGAGAAGCATATGGAGCTTCGAAACGCATCGGGCAGATCCCGTACGGAGCGGCGTCTACGAGTGGATCCCCGTCCTCACCTATACATAAACCAAGCTGCTGTTCGCGTGCTACTGAAAGGTGGACACCTTCGAGCATTGATGTTGTATTTTATATGTATTTTTATATGTACTTCTATATGTGTTTTATATGTGTCCTATATATGTTTTAAAATTTACAGCCCTGAAGAAGTTCTGATTTGTAGAACGAAACGCGTCGGCTGTGGCTTAAAAATTCAAAGAAAAATAAAAGCATTTGAGAAAAGAACTACAGTCATCTCTTCAATATGGACTCAATATGAAATGACTTGATTGTATATGTTTGCTAAGTGGTTCAGCCCCAATTTAAGAGATAGCAAAGTAATTAATATTGGAGAAATAAATTAATGCTATTTTAGTACTGGTGTATTCTCCGAAACACGTAGTGTATGTGGTTTGTATATCATGTGAATGCAGGGTTAGGGTACATCACGCTAATGATAGTAATACAGTTTCACTCATTGTGTACATTTTAAATTTGTCATTCTTGTTTGGCCCCTGTATACTTATGAGAACTCACCAAAAATGTAATGTTTTTTTCTGCACGTATTGATGCAGTCCTATGAGTTGCTTTTAAAAAGTGAGTTAAAGAAAACTTAAATATTTATGCTTGGATTTCTGATCGATGCGCTGAAAATAGATCATAAATGTGCTCAACACCAGCAATATGAACAAGGCTTAGAAGTCAAAGTGGAACACTACATAGTGGCGCGACTTGACCCCTCTTTGTGCCACATTGGATATATCCGACCAGAGCTGGGCAATCCAGAGCATGGGTCCGACACTAAGCATTTGCTAACTGGCTTGCAGCAGCACAGCCTAACAATCCTGCGAAATCTTGGATTTGGAGAGCGGTAAAAATGTTGGTTTCGGAGAGCGTTAAGCCTTTAAGATCTGGCAAACTGACGAGAACAGCGAAGCAACAAACTTATTACAGCTCTGTAATGATCCTTAACCAAATTTTTTTATTTAAAAAAAAAAGAAAAAGCTTTTATTGGAAGAAACAGCAAATAAGCTTTTTGTACTCCAGTTGTTTCAGTGACTTACAATTTCCTATGCAGTTCTACATGC
Organism: Lissotriton helveticus; assembly: GCF_964261635.1. NCBI lineage: Eukaryota > Metazoa > Chordata > Amphibia > Caudata > Salamandridae > Lissotriton > Lissotriton helveticus. The sequence goes on from NC_136069.1 coordinate 800,608,278, forward strand.
AGCAAGCACCCTTACAACTTTCAAAGAGCGAAATATATCTCAATCCATGAGACACCACGCAATAGGCCCCAAGTTTACGGAACTGAACAAACACTGGAATTGGCCAGACAGAGCCCTGTAACATAAAACATTTTGTAACACCAGCTGGACACTGACTGCTACCATACTTGAGGCGGAAGGACAGGGGCTCGGATCTCTGACAGTGATAGTGAAGCCGAACATGAAAAGCCTAGTGTTCTGCCAGCCCCGGTTATCAAGGAGTTGAGATCTTTGCGCTCTCCGAAAAAGATGGCCTCGCTGTCTTGTTTTTCCCATATCTGCTTCTAACTAAGAAGGTTATCTTCTCCATCACTGCTGTATCTCACAGTTTGCTCACTGAAACTCAGAGGAGGGTTTTGCTTGTAACTTCAGTATATATGGTAGGGTCATTCTCACTGCAAAGGGGCAGTGAGTAATCAGCTAGCTTGTTCCGGAGCCTAGAGTACCTGTGTCGCCTGTTCCTTGTGCCTCAGAAAAATTGTCAAAAACACCCAGCCATATTCATAATTAGGGACACTATTTCTTTCCAACCGATCTGGGCAGTAGTACACATCCACCAAATGTGAGGCTTATTGCTTTGTCAATCATATTTCCACTAACACCACAACACCCCAAAGCATATTCTTCGCCGTGTGGTCATGTAGATGAAGTGGTTTCTCTGGATCATTTTACTGACCATGTGTGTACGCTTGGAGATTTGTCTCCACATGTCTTGTTTACCACACCCTCATGTAGAGTAGAATTTCTCCAGTATTGGGGTGTCTTTCATAGATTCACATGCCTGAATCATTCCCCTTCGTCAGAGTAGGAGTCCCACGGTATATAAAAAAGCAATAAATATGCCTATGATAACCAAAAACCTTGGTAACCTGAAACCAGGAACTAAAGTAGCCAAAAGCTACCAAGAAAAAATTTGCGCATCTATGACTGTCATAGTCATTATACATAGCCCAAACTGCAGTCAATCAGGCAACAGCACCAACCAGAATGTTCTCCTTAGAGGCTCAGGCTCTCAGATTTTCTACTGCACGTTGTGTGAAGGGAGCGTCCCTGAGCTCTGCTCAGTTCTTCTCAAATTCTTCTCACTTCTTCAGGAATTCCTACTTTCAGGATGTCTTCTCCTAAGAAATCATTATTCAGGCCTTGTGAATCTTGTGGTAGGCTCCGGCTTTTCTCTGAAGATCCCCACAAGAAATGCATCTATTGCCTATACCCGGACCTTCCTCAAAAAACCCTCAGGGACAGAGAGGGCCGCCTACTTCTGTGGCTACAGAAGCTTAAGGATCAGGAAAATCCAGTTTCTGAGGTAGGAAGTATTGCCTCTGGGTCATCTGTGTCCTCTAGGAAGAGGGCTGCTGAGGAGGTTGTATCTTCTCCTGGGGCCAAGGTGGTGAGGAAACAACAACCCTCTAAGGGTTCAGAAAGACCTACCACTTTTAAGAAGGCTACTCCACCTGTCATGGGCAAACCTTTGCCTTCCACGCCCCTGAGAAGATCAGTAAAAATGTTACCTCCTAAGCCAACTTCTGAGAAGATTCTCCCTCAGAAGAAGACCCCGTCACCGACGACTTCGTCGACGAAGATTCCAGTCGACGCAACATCTACATCGACGGTGACTTTTTCCTCACCTAAGCCTCTGATGATTATGTCGTCGGCGTCATCCCTGTCGACGCTGGTCTACGTCTCTGTGAAACCCATCTCGTCTACGAAAAAACTGTACCTATCGTTGACGCACCGTCGACGACCAAGACTAAGAAAATCAACCAAATCGTCGTTTTAGACAACTTCATCGACGGACACTTCCTCGTCGGCGTTATCACCTTCAGTAATAATTCCATCGTCGACGGGCCCGTCGGCGACTCTCCCTCCAACGCAAAAATTGTCATCTTGTACAGAACTACAAGTCTGGCCACCGGTTACGGCTTTAACATCTGCGCCGTCTACGACAAAACCTCCTTTGTTACAGAGACGTGGTTTCGCGCTCGAACCCTTATCTCCATTACGTCTTTCTCCTCATAAGGTACCTCTGAGAAATTACTGGATTCAGGAGAAAGTGAAGAGGATTCTGATGTGGATGATAGGTTTCGGACAGCTACAAGCCATTCGGAGTTGTTTATAAAGTTCCAGGAAGATGATTAGGATGACCAACCTTCTCCTGAACCTGTGGCTTCACCTACTGATAATATCCCTACAGCTCAGATGCCTATAGCTTTATTGAATAATCTTCAACATATGCTAGACGATTATTACCGCCATTTCCCGCCATCTGAATTGGCAGATTCCATGCCACCTACACCAGTGGCTCAAGCTTCCACATCAGAATTCCGGTCTCCTAGACTTCCTTCGCCAGTGGCTTCGCATCATTCTCCGGAAGCGCACTCATCGGATGATGAGGATAGGAAGGAAGGTGAAGTAGACGAGAGATCTCTATTGTCGGAGTGGGATGAATACCAGATCCAAACACCTTCTCCCTCACCTCCGGCTCCTGCTGATTCACCTCCAGTGGGTATTGGAGGCTTCCACCTCCTCATGGAAAGGGCAACCCAACGATTCCTCATTCCTATGGAGATGAAGAAGGAAGAATGCTTCCTCTATGATTTTAAGGATCAGCCAAGGAAACAAGTGCGGGCGATTCCCATTATAGATTTTATTTGGAAGGAGGGATTGAAGGTGATGTCAAATCCTGCATCTATTCCTCCAGTCTTGCCACGACTGGACAAGAAATATAAAGCGCCCGACAAGTCTCCAGCATGCCTCATAGGACACCCAAAGGCAGACTCCGTGATCGTGCAGGCTGCTCAAAGACTGGCTAGAGATCCATCTTCTCTGATCACAACCCCACCTGACAGGGACGGCAGGCGGCTGGACTCAATTGGAAAACGAGTCTCCACTATGGCAGCAACAACAGTCCGTGTGGCCAATCCATTAGCCATTCTGGGTCGGTATGACCGACAAATATGGTCAGACATTTCACCATATATAGACATGCTACCAGAGCCGTCAAAGTCTGAAGCTCTGAAGATACTACAAGAGGGGGAACGTATCTCGGCGGAGATTGATTTGGCAGTGGATGTCGCTTCCACAGGTTTCAGACAGCTAACCGGGGCTGCTGTTCTACGTCGGCAAGGCTGGTTAAAAGCTACTTCGTTTCGCCAGGAGGTACAGGCAAAGATACTAAACATGCCGTTCAACGGAGAGGCCTTGTTCGGCCCACATGTAGAGGAAGCCCTGCAAACCATCAAAAAAGACACAGAAACAGCCAGATCTCTTGGCACCTTGCAGTTTCGTAAGCCGCCCTTTCAGGGTGCGAAAGGACATGGATAGTTCTCTAATTGAGGAAACTATAATCAACAATCATTTACAAAAAAGTGGTTCTGTTGGGTAAAACAAAATGATTTAACCATGCTAAAAATGCAATCCAAGAATTAATGCTCTCCGATAAACACAGCTCTAGAAATAGGTACTCAACAAATAAGTCATGAAATCAAGAGATTGTGCTATGTATTTATAATAGAATTGCTTCATTCAGTATTCACATACATAGCACGAATAGACTGTCAGAATATTAAAGTGAAATTCCGTGACATTTGTGTGAAAGTGCTCAATAGGTGAGGGATATATGCAGGGCTAACAACTTCCTATATACAAAATCCTATATACAAATATATACACAGATGTTTTTATGGTGGCCAGAAACTGATTTGGAGCCAAGGATTCCTATTCTTCCTATTGGAATCCTGGTGGTGCTGGACCTATGTACTGCTTCGACGTTTCGACCCTGGTGTGCCACAGTGGGTGGTCACGACGGGTCTTTATCAAGACAGGAGAGTGAAGGTTTTGGCAGTCTGAAATAGATAATGAGCTGTGTGTCAGAGCAACTGTGTGGGCACAAATGTGTCGCCCAAGTGTAAAAGGAGCAAGGATACGCACTTAATGAAGGCCGGGAGTCTCAACCTTAAACTGCAGGGCTCAATGGCCACGGTATCTGTGAAAAAGGAATGCTTGGGTCAGGGCCTTGCATATTCAATGTAATTATGAGCGTCACTGGGGAGCATTCGCAATTTTAGTGGTAACGGTCAAGAGCAAAGATGCAACCGCAATCATATGTGCAGTGTGAGCAAATACTTCTACTGTGTGCTCAAGTCTAAGCCATGTGCTCGGACGCATATGCTTGCATGTAAAATGGGCATTTATACGAGTATGGCCGCTTGTGAGGCAGCTGGGTGTTAGGCGTGAATTAACAGGAGAATTTGCCGCGCTGTGATTCGCGGGAGATGAAAAGTTAAAAGTGATTGTGCAGAGTAAATGTGACCTTGCGAGTGCTTGTTCGGCTAAAATTAACAGGAGAACTTGCCGTGGTGTGATTAGCGGGAGATGGAAAGTTAAAAAAGGGTCCTTGTTCCTAGTGATCGCTCGGAGTACATGTGACTCTGCGATTGCTTGTTCGGCTGAAATTGATGGAAGAACTTGCCGCAGTGTTATTAGCGGGAAATGTAAAGTTAAAAACGGGTCCTCGTTCCTGGTGAGCACACATGTCAAATTCAGGGGTGCAGCAAGGTGTCCTTAAGACACCCTTGCACCCTTGAAATTATTCTCAATTTGCGATTCGCATATTGCTAATCGCAAATTGAGAATAATTTCACATTCATTCCTATGGGCCTCCTGGCCCATAGAAATGAATGGGAAATTATTCCTTAATTGCGATTAGCAATTTGCTAATCGCAATTAAGGAATTTTAAGAAATCGCTAAAAAATAGCGAATTTCTACATACATACCATTTTGCACTTCTCAAATAGCGATTCCTTAAAAATCGCTATTTGAGAATCGCAAAATGGTATCTTGATACATCTTCCCCCTAGTGCCTAGTAACGTAAGGGCAGTGGAAACAACGGGAGAATGGCCGCAGCGGATTTAACGTGGAGTACCTGGTTAAAAACACGTTCCTAGTGCTTACCCGTAATGGTGTAAATCCGATTATGGAAAAGACGGTTGGTGCTTAGTCCCATCCACCTTGCCGGTGATCGTGGTGGTTCCCGACTCGTCCCTACTGTACTCTATAAATGGACTAATGTGACGTGGCCGCATAGAGGCGTGCACGTTATGGAACCGACACGGTTGCCAAACAACGGCGTGGCGAGGTCAACTGTAATACGCGACGCGCGTGAGATGACGTGTGAGAGGTACCAGGCCTAATCTTAATGGAGGCTGGAGATAGTTGCCGGAAATCTCGGGAACCGTGATTGCAAGTGTGATCTAATGTGGTGTGGCATATAACAAATAAATAATTCAGAGGTTACATATTCGTATTGCTTGCAACGGAAAAATTACAGAGACACATTATGTCTATTTTAGCAAGCTCCTCGTGCGATTTACAATTAATCTGGGCATACAGAATGCATCAGCAAAAAGAAGAGATGACAGATAACAAGTCAATTGCAAGGATCAAGAGGTTGTATGGACATGTGGACGACAATGAATGAACAGATAGCAAGTGAATTGCATGAATCACGATTATGCTGCCCATAATGGAATAGATCCCTCATGTAGTATGAACATACAGTGTGTGGGTACAATCTGGCAAAAAAGGGTTGGTGACTGGAGCAAAACACACTAACCATTTTATCTGGGTAAACAGTCTACATTTGCCACATAGAAACTACAGATCATATCAAGGAAATCAGCTCTGTCAATCACAAAGATACCAATCATATGGCCAGCGCAACACTTCCTATTCTCAGAATAAAAGGAAGCCTTCCTACCGCGGAAAGGATTCAAACAAAAAAAAAATGAGTATCGCCACCTGCCACCGCTGCTGCCGCAGCCCCATGTAAAAGTTGGAGGAAGAATCTCAAAATTGTATTCAAATTGGTCCTCAATAACTTCGGACAAGTGGGTCCTAGACATTGTAGCCAAGGGCCATGCTCTAGAATTCAAAAAGTTTCCTCCAAATTTCCCTCCAAAGGGCCCACCTCCAGCTCATCTCAGGGAGCTGTTTTCCCAGATAAATTTGATGTTACAAAAAGGAGCGATCGAAAAAGTCCTTCAATTGCAGAGAGGAACAGGATTCTATTCATGGGTTTTCCTAATAAAGAAAAAATCTGGAGAATGGCGTCCCATTCTAGATCTCCGATCCCTCAACAAATACCTAAAGAAATTGTCATTTTGGATGTTAACACTTCAAGAAATACTTCATCTTTTGTCGGCAGGGGATCACATGGCCACCCTAGACCTTCAAGTTGCGTACCTCCACGTTCCCATTCTACCCAGGCACGGAAAGTTCCTGTATTTCAGAGTGGCTGGCAGGGACTTCCAGTTCAAAGTCCTTCCCTTTGGACTACGATTGGCACCCAGAGTATTTACGAAGGTCCTAGCTCCAGTAGCAGCGCACCTCCGTCTGGAAGGTATTCAAATATTTCCTTACTTGGACGACTGCCTTATCAAGGCAAGTTCTTTCTCAGACACAAACGCCCATGTGCAAAGATGTCTGTCTCTGTATCAATCGCTGGGCCTCTCTATCAACCTTGACAAATCGCATCTTGTTCCTTCACAAAGGCAAACATTCTTATGGGCGACTTTGGACACGCAACTAGTTCAAGCCTGCAATGGTTACAAGTCTCAGGTTCATTCGAAGATCTCATTCAAGTCACTCCCCGAATGCGGGTGGCCTTTCTCTGGTGGGCTCAAGAAAGAAATGTAGAGAAGGGATGTGCATTCCTTCAAGAAGCGCGAATTTTACTATCACCACAGACACGTCCCTCGAGGGATGGGGAGCACATCTTCAAGGCTAAAGGTCAGCGGAAAATGGAGCCTCAACAACGAAAGTGGCATATCAATCTACTACAACTAAGATCCATCTTCTTAGCCCTGAAGTTGTTTCGTACAATCATTCTAGGAGCCACAGTATTGATTCACACGGACAATAGTACAAGTATGCATTACTTGAACAAACAGGGAGGAACTAAATCGGCTCTTCTGTCTCAAGAAGCCCAAGAAATCTGGGATTGGGCGATACGGCACAAGATCAATCTTTTGGCAGTTCACGTCCAGGGAGTTTCAAATGTTATGGCGGATTCCCTCAGCAGGTCCACAGTGTCCACACACGAATGGGAACTGCATCAGCCAATGGTGGATTGAGTCTTCCAAATGTGGGGTCATCCCGATCTGGACCAATTTGCGACCAAGAAGAACAGCAAATGCCTATTCTTTGCAAGTTGGCTTCCCCACAAAGATTCTCAGGGGAATGCGTTTTCGATGAACTGGTCTCAAATATTTGCTTACGCCTTTCCTCCGATACCGTTGGTTCCCAGAGTTCTCCGGAAGATGAAGAGAGAACCTTGTTGTCTAATTCTCATCGCTCCCAGGTTCACCAAACTTCTCCTCCTATCAGAGTGCGAACCAATTCAGTTTCGACCAGTACCGAATCTACTGTCCATTCAGGACGGTCAGATTTGCCATCCGGATCCTGCATCTCTGAAATTAGCTGCCTGGCGCCTGAGCACCTTGAATTCGCTCATTTGAAAATCCCTGCAGATTGCAAGGAAGTTCTGGCTAACGCGCGAGCGCCTGCCACAATAAAGACATACAGACTTAAATGGAAAAGATTCTGCATGTGGTGTCAGTCTGCTGAGGTTCACCCGATTCACACAACACCTGAGCAGATATTACCTTTTTTCTTGCACTTGGCAAGATCGGGCCTCTCTCATTCAACTTTAAAGGTTTTTCTGGCGGCCATTTCAAGGTTCCGACAGGATGGGTCCAATTCTCTCTATTCATCAAGAATAATGCAACAGTTTTTAAATTACTGTTCCGAATGTTTCCTCCTGTACGTCGTCCTTCTCCATCCTGGCATCTTAATGTGGTATTAGCGCAGCTCATGCGCCACCCATTCAAACCAATTCATAGAGTGGAATTTAAATGTATATCCTGGAAGGTTTCTCTGTTGCAAGCATTGACTTCAACAAGAAGAGTCAGTGACATCCAAGCTTTCACCGTCAATTCACCTTTCTTGCAATTCACATCCAATTCTCTGGTGCTGCGCACAAATCCTAAAATTATGCCTAAGGTGCCTTCGGATTTTCACCTGAATGAACCAGTCATCTCAAAAACATTTTTTCCTAACCCGCAATCTCCTGCAGAGAGGGCATTGCATAACCTTTACATCAGAAGGTGTATAAAGTTCTATTTACAAAGGACCTCTACCATTCGCAAAACCGATCAAATGTTTGTTGTCTACGGAAAAATACGGCAAGGACAAGCGGTGTCTAAACAGACCATAGCTAGATGGATTTCGGCCGCTATTGACTTTTGCCATCAACAAGCTGGAAAACCTCTGCAGACATCTCCAAGAGCACACTCTACGAGGGTGGTCTCTTCTTCGACTGCTCTTTTCGCTGGTGTTCCTCTTCAGCAAATCTGCAGAGCAGCAACTTGGTCCAGCAGACATACTTTCACCAAACATTTTTGTTTGGAAGCTACCAGCAATGCTGATACATCAGTGGGACAGGCGGTTCTTTGCACTCTTTTCCAATAAGGTGAGCCTCTGTTTCCCTCCTCCTCTGTACTGCTTCTCAGATGCTTATTATCTTGCCTATATTGAGTACAGGCTCATGTGATTGCAAATTGTCATGTATTTATGCATGTTAGCATTTCTATTATGGGATTACAAATGCTGTCTACAAGCAGATTATGTTACAAATAGCGTCTTCCAAGCATTATTTGGGACTGCTATTTTTACAAAGTGGAAATCTTCACAAGTTAATTTGTTTAAGAAGTTTATTTGTCATAAAACCCCTGAGACACCGCAGGACTGCTGCTCACAGGAATCTCCCTTCCATCTGCTCCTTCAGCCAGAACGTTCTCTCTCGTATTCCATTGGAACTCAGAATACATCAGATATACTAAGTTAAACATAAACATGTAGATGTAACTCATCTCCTTTTCCAAAACAAACAATGAACAAATAACCTGAAAATTATATACAATGTTGTATAATAGAAAAAATAATAAGATATATTGAAACAACAATGTCAAGATACTAAATATTATCTCTTAGCCTGACAGGTTTTACTATAATTCGTCCGGATAGTCTTCTGGGACCCAAAGTGTTTGGAACCGTTCTTGGTTTTGGAGAAACCAAGATAGGATTTGGTTGAACATTCTTACAAACTCCAATATCACCATTTTTTAAAATACTTGAATTTCCATCATTACCCAACCAGATGTTGCGTTCCAAATCTTTGCACAATGTTATTTTGTTGAAATTCCATTTGCGTTCATCATCCAATATTACACAATTACCCATTACACTCAAATTTGTTTGGGGTTTAGACCATTTGGAAGAACCATCCTTTGATGATCCAATATGTGACGTTCTCACCCAATCACCCACACTAAAATCGCGTACATGCTTCTTAATCTTGTTATTATGTCTGCTGATGTATTTTTTTTATATACATTCACCCTATCATATACATTTTTTTTCGACACAGATTTTGAAAATGTATTATGCATCCATGCAGGGGTTAATTTACTACATGCAGTACGACCTTTAAGAAGAATAAATGGTGTTACCAAAGTTGCAGAATGCGGAGTATTGCGATAACTCTAAATCATTTTCTTGACTGCTACTTTACAATCCATGCCATCCACCACAGCTAACTGAATACATTCTTTCAACACTCGGTTAAATCTCTCCACCATTCCATTTTCTCTTGGACAATATACAGCAGTAGTAATATGCTTTATGTTATGCAACTGTAAATAATCATGAAATTCACCTGATACAAATTGTGGACCATTATCCGTGGTGATAGACTCCGGAAAACCTTCCCTGTGAAACAATTCCTCACAAAAAGAAATTATATTAGAAGCCTTGATTTCCTTAACAAAAGCAACTTCAGGCCATTTGCTATGATAATCCATCAGCACAATTGCACATTTTCCTGAAATATTACCTACACTAAATGGACCACATATATCCATTGCTAACTTTTGCCAAGGCTTATCTGGAGATATGGTAGATTCTTGTGATGAATGAGATTTATCACTACATGTGCATGCCACGCAATTCCTGACACACCTTTCAACATCTTTGTCCATGCCTGGCCACCAGAAATCACATCTACACCTTCTTTTCATGCCAGACATACCCGAATGTCCCTCATGCATAAGTTTCAACAATCTGGAACATAAACTCAAAGGCACAATAAGTTTATCCGCTCTCCTCGCTATACCCATAATAGGATCATAAGACAACTCCGACCATACTGTTTTATATTCTGACAGTTCTTTGTCACCCCAAGAACAACAATTACTGTCTTGAGTCAAACGTGAAATAACTTGTTGTAAGACCAAATCATCCTTTACAGCCTGCTTCCAATCTTCAAAACAAATGGCTCCATTGCAAGCTTCATCAACAGTAGCTACAGACCAGTCCTCATCCATATCAACCATTGTCTTATCCTCCTTGATAGGAAGACGAGATAAACAATCTGCATTGACATTTTTGATACCAGGTACATAGGTAATCAGAAAATCGTACTCTTGAAGTTTGTAAATCCATTTCGCAATTCTGGGAGTTGCTCTACCAGCACCTTTGGTTGAAAATATATCCACAAGGGGTTTATGATCAGTTCTTAATTCGAAATTAGTGCCCCATACAAATGTCCTGAAATAATTAACTCCCCAAAAACAAGCCAATGCCTCTTTTTCTATGACCGAATATGATGGTTCTGCTCCCCTCAAAGTCCTAGAAGCAAATGCTATTGCCCATTCACACTTATCTTTCTTTTGCATCAACACTGCTCCCAACCCATAGGCACTAGCATCCCCCTACAATAATCTATTTCCTGTTTGGGTCAAATGGTTTGAGAGTTACCGCATTGATGATATCTTTTTTTATATTTTCAAAAACTGACTGACATTCAGAACTCCATACAAAATGTGCACCTTTTTTCATTAACAATCTTAAACAAAACACTTTTGATGCAAAATGAGATACAAATTTGGAGTAATACTCCGCCAAACCTAGAAAAGAGCGTAACTGCTCTTTGTCCAAAGGTGGAGGGACATTTTTAATGGCATCCAACAAATTTTTCTTGGGTTTGACACCATCCGCTGACAAGGTGTGGCCAAGATACTCAATTTCATCTGTGGCAAACTTGCATTTTTCAGCTGCAACAGTCAAACCAGCTACTTGTAATTTGGATAACACTTCATACAACACATTATCATGATCTGTTTTACTTTTACCCCATACCAGAAGGTCATCCTGAAATACCAACATGTTTGATATGCCATCGAGAATCTTGCCTATGATTCTCTGAAACACAGCAGACGCTGAAGATAACCCGAAGGGCATCCTCAAAAAATGGAACGCACCCTCTGGAGTTATAAAGGATGTCAAATGACGGTACTCGGGGCGTAATTTTATCTGGTCATATGCATTTGAAAAATCAATGGATGAGAAATACATAGCATCTTCAACTGACGAAATCATTTCGTTGATGCGGGGCAAAGGATGGCGGTCCACCCAAATGTTCTTGTTCAAGTCCCTTAGATCAATGCACATGTGTAATTTTCCATTGGGTTTTCGTGCCAAAACAACTGGACTAAGCCAATCGGAAGCTTCTATAGGTTCGATAATGTTTTGTTCACATAGTCTATCCAATTCAGACTTTAATTGTGATCTTAATACTATTGGTACATTGCGTACTTTATGTACAATGGGAATACAGTTGGGTTTGAGAATAATACGATGCTCAAACTTCTTTAAGCACCCTAATTTAGAACTGAATAAATCAGGGACTTTTTCACGCCATTTAGACCCTATATCAGCTTGAGTTAAAATGACTTGATTGGGATGGTTTGGGTCTAATATTATTTCTAAACCCTTTTGTTCTTTCCAACCCAATAAAGCTCTGCCCTTTTCAACCACATATACCATGCCTTGTGTAACCCTGCCTTTGTAATTTATGTTACCCACAAAACATCCAATTATAGGTAATTTGTTACCACAATACCCTACAGGTGTTGCATCAGGTTTAGAAAGATCACAAGTGTTGCAAGATTCCCACATGGCTCTGTCAATTATAGTAAATGGAGAACATGAGTCCGCCCATAAGAGCATGTTGCATCCATTGATTGAGATTTCACACTTCGGTGGTTGATTACAATCAGATATTTCGCCAACTTCATTATTCCAAATCGCTATAACTTCAATTTCACTGTCACTGCTGTGATCAGAAATTTCATTAACATTTACTGAACGTAAATTCTTCCACGCATTGGGATTGTCAGATCTACACATTTTAGCAAAATGTCCATTTTTGTTACATTTGAAACATGTCACATTTAAGGCAGTGCACCAAGGAGTTTCAGCTAAATGTTTGATGTTACCACATCTAAAACAAAAACGTTTATTAAAATTAAGGTTTTTGTTAGTGGATGGTCTTGTCTGAGTTGTTAAATTTTTGTTACTTTGTGGAAAACTTTTAGGTATATGTTTGACTACCTCACGACGAGTTGCATACTTGCTATCGTGATATTTTGGTCTGTTACTAGCTACCACACACACATTAGTACGGTCTTTGTTATACGTATCATTGCGATCCTTACTACGTTCACTACCTAACTCCTTTACATAACGAGAATTGTTTTCAACTCTCCTTGCTATTCTGATAGTCTTTTGCAGAGAAGGATCTTTTAAATCTAATAATTCCTCTTGAATCTTAGAATTGTTAGTTATATTAATGAACTGATCCCTAATAATTTCTTCATGTAAATCTCTAAATTTGCATGTATCTGCTAACCTTCTTTTTTTTTTTTAAATCTTTTTATTGAACAAACCAGTTCTGCAACAGTACACTTCAGGTAGCAGCAGAAAATCATTAGCAAGCATTGACACAGTCAACCATAGATCTGCTAACCTTCTTAATACTGCAATGTATTGTTCTACAGTTTCGCCAACACATTGTGCCCTAGAGAAAAATGTGTGTCTTTCTACAACAAGACTAGTTTTTCTTCCATAGTTTTCTTCTAACACTTTCAAAGCATCAATATACTCATCTGAAATGATCTGCTAGGTTTTTGTACTATCCAAAAGAATATCCTCATCACTTGCAGTATCATTTCCATCATCAGTAACTTTCAACGTGGTACAATTCATATTAGTAGAACGTATAGGTAATGTTTTTAACACTTTTCTTCCCTCAACCCCAAGATTGTGTTTTAATAAAGCTAACTTTCGTGATGGTAGAAAAATTTCCCCACCAATTGCTTCCAAATATGTTTCAAATGATTCCTGCCAATCCTCCCATACCATAGGAGGATCACCAGGATCTTGTTAAAATTTGGGAGGCGCTAAAACAGAATTATTTTCCATGTTAATCTTGTAAACAAAAAAAAAACTACCACATACTAAATATATAAATCACAGGACAAAATAATGTTTGTCTAAGAAGGGAAAAGAGAAAGAATAAAAAAACTAACATAAATAAAGTAGTCACCATAGTTGTGTCATTATTAATTACAAGATCTTCAGAAATTGTTCTCTCTTTTCTTTCCTATTAGTTCAGTTCAGTCTTGCAAAATGTTTAAAATTGCCAATGCTTGTTTAAAACTGAATCTTCAATGCTTCCAATGTACCTCTGTGTGTTTAGATAAAGTTGCACCACTTTAAATTGCTACTGTTCGTTTAAATCCGAAAGTTTCAGCTGGTTGCTGGGATACACGCCCGACAATGCACAGCGTTACCCAGAATGCACAGTTCTCCCAGAATCCAATGCTTCAGTGAGCACAATCGCAATCGGAATGGAGAAACGCTCTCGAGCTCTCGAGCGCTTTGGAACTTAAAAACTTGAAAGATGCAGGTTAGTTTCACAAAATAACACTGCAGTCGTTTCTTCGTAACTGTATTATAAGTCCCAAATTTCGCTGGCTGTAAAAACGCTACCACACTTAACGAGCACGTTCCCATACGCATTGAATTTCAACCAAGCACAAATGAATAAATCAAGTTTTCACTCCGATCATGCTATAACGATGAAAAATAAATACAATTAACTAGTCACTCCGTGCACATTAAATTAAACGCTGCAACTCTACTCACGATGAATATTTTGATAATTTCTTTCAACAAATGTTCAAGAAGGCACTGAATTAACGGCAATTTGGTAGGCGAATCTTCTGTTCTTCTTAATAGCAGTTGCTGTACAAAAAAAAAATCTTCTATGTCTCAGGGGTCAATAGGGTCGGTTTCTCCCTCGTCGCCACTTTTACAAAGTGGAAATCTTCACAAGTTAATTTGTTTAAGAAGTTTATTTGTCATAAAACCCCCGAGACACAGCAGGACTGCTGCTCACAGGAATCTCCCTTCCATCTGCTCCTTCAGCCAGAACGTTCTCTCTCGTATTCCATTGGAACTCAGAATACATCAGATATACTAAATTAAACATAAACATGTAGATGTAACAGCTATCTACTCTGATTCAGGCATGTGCATCTATGAAAGACACCCCAAACTGGAGAAGAACAATAGTTACTTACCTGTAATCTGTGGTTCTCCAGTATTGGTGTCTTTCATAGATTCACATGCAACCCGTCCACCTCCCCTCAAAGGCTGGTTTATGCTCTTATCTCCTGGTTACACTCTTATTCGAGAAAATCTGAGAGCCTGAGCCTCTGAGGAGAACATTCTGGTGGGTGCTGTCACCTGATTGGCTGCAGTTTGGGCTATGTATAATGACTATGATAGTCATAGATGTGCAACTTTTTTCTTGGTAGCTTTTGGCTACTTTACTTCCTGGTTTCATGTTACCAAGGTTTTTGGTTATCATAGGCATATTTATTGCTTTTTTATATACCGTGGGACTCCCACACCGACAACGGGGATTGATTCAGGCATGTGAATCTATGAAAGACACCAATACTGGAGAACCACAGATTACAGGTAAGTAACTATTGCTCTTCTTCTTCTCCCCTCACAGAATAGGAAGTGGTAGATATTGGATAGGCACTTTTATCGGATCCTGGTGTCCAGGTAGACGTAATCATACATTAAAGGGTGAACTCTTAGGCCTCATTGTCTTGCTTGACACAGTGTGTCTCCAAAAAGCGCACACAAACTATTCCTCCTCTATGAGGCAAAGGGTATAAATGAACCAAGAGACAAAAATGCAAGACCACACGTTATCAAAGGAATCTAGATCAATTCAAGTCGTTTCTGAAGTTGGTATTGTCAAAAATGTGTTTTCATTAATCACAGGAAGAACATCTGCTTGAACCTTCTGGTTGCCATGTCCCAAAATGTGAGAATTGTAGCTATGGAGCTAAGCAGGGAGTCACATGTTTATTTATTTATTTGAAGGTTTTATATAGCGCGAACAAGATCCTTGTGGGTATCAGAGCGCTTTACATGGCAGATGTTGGAAACAGGTACAAGTCTTGTGAAGTAGGATCAGTATATATAGTTGCATTTGTAATTGTGACTATTTCAAAAGTGCCCAAAGCATACCTGATTGCTCAGTGCCCAGTGGATTAAGGGAACCAAGTTGACAACTGTTGCATATTTATGGAAACACAGAACCATAAAGTGCTGCGAGCTGAAGACCTGAAGAGAAATTTACGGGACGTCCTCTCACACCTATTGGCCCATATGAATGTAGTTATATGTGTTTGAGCATGTTTGACCTTGTCTTAAATACTCCGTCTGGAGACATCTCATTGAGTGCATGAACCTAAAAAAAATTCGTTTTTGCTGTATGAATCATGCCTTTTTCAGAATATCTCTTGCTTGCTCATATGACATAGGTCTTTAAGAAGCTGTTGTAGCAGTTGAGGGATCTTAAACCTGTATAACGAAACAAAGCTTTGGTTAGAATAATCTTAAGTACTTCTTTATGTGTGTAATTCAGGTCGTGCATTAATGATACATGCCATACCTTTTCCTGAGATTTGATAATAGCTAAGACACTGGACCTGCCTCTATTGATTTTGAACCCAGATACAGCCTCATAGCACTGCATTACAGATACAGTATGTGTCAGAATAACTGAGGTGTTCCGCATCAGACATGAAATCATCCACTACTAGACCTAATATCATTAACGACCCAGCTATAGGTAAGCCCCCATTGTGCATGTTATCGAAATGGTTGTAGCCATTTTCTCTAGGGTCATACCAAATGTCAACGGGAATTTGGGACATCCCGTGTTAGTGCCCCTGGACAATAACATTGTTCCAGGCATACTTACTAATGTACAATTTATTTTGTTCTTCATACCCGTGATGTGGCCACAGAGCGCATTGATAAGAATCAGGGGCCAGATGTAGGTGGCCAAATACCGGTCGGTAACGGCCGATTTCGGCCATTTCCGACCGGTATTTGGAGTTTCAGATGTAGGGGGCCTTAAAATTACCGATTCCGTAAATTTACAGATTCGGTAATTTGTGATGTAGGTGGCATTGAAAACAGTGCCACAGGCCCTTCAGAATTCGTTATTTACCATCAAATACTATTTGATGGTAAAAAACGAATTCCTGTGTACATGCACATCTGTGCATGTACACCTGTGCCATGTGGCACACATACATGCCCTAAGGGCATGTATGTGTGTCACATGGCACACAAGCCTGAATCAGGTGTGCAACAGGGTGTCAAAGTGACACCCTGTCCCCCTTGTCAATTCGGTAATTGCCATTGGTTCCTATGGGCCTCAAGGCCCATAGGAATCAATGGCAATTACCGAATCGGTAAATACCGATTCGGTAATTACAGAATGTTACAGATTCGTTAAAATATTCTGTAAAAATACCTACATAGCATTTACCGATTTGTAAATACCGAATCGGTAAAATTCGGTATTTACGAATCGGTAAATGCCATTTACCTACATCTAGCCCCAGATTCCTAGTTTTTGGAGCGTGTGGTTGGAAGGATGTGGGAAGTATTTTGTACTGTGAGGAGGTTTCAGAATTCCGGTTTGTAATGTGATTATGTTGATGGAAACACATGATTTTACTGCTTTGTGAAACTCCGGATGATTGTCTATTAATCTTATTCTTTCAAGAATCGAGATCCAGTGCCTATAAAAAATATGGTTCTGCCAGGTTGAATTCTTTTGCAAGGGGGTTTTATCAGAAGAGGTACCTGATTAGAGGGAATAGTCCTGCTGTTAAGAAGTTGCAAAGATTTTGAACGATACAAACTCATTCAGTTCCATAAATTACGTGGTGTGCTATGTACATAGCTGAAGGTGATGCTTCTTGCTACTAACAGCCAGTGTAATGTTCTTAGTATTGGTGAGATGTGAGTCCAAATGGTGAGGTTGCGTGTGAAGTAATAAGAGCGGTCCTCTAAGGTGTAGTCTGTGCAGTCACAATCTTTGAGGGAGTGCAGACGATGGCTTGGACATGTTGGCTGAAATGTTGGTATGGAAACATTTTTTGTATCATCTCATTATAGATGATTAAATTGTGCTTTGAAGAAGAGAGTGGAGACTATGATTACCTCTAGGTTCCTCAATTGGGGTTAGTTGTCTGCTGGTTGACCTGGTTGTTGAGGCCATAGTGATGATGGGAGGTATTTAACCGATTTGCCATATGCACATTTTTTGTTTTTTGACCTGTTTAGTTTGAAATGGTAACTTTTCCTGCATTATTCAGTTGCTTTGAGGCATTCTCCAGTTGAGCATCTGTCAGGGTTGGATGGGTTTTCAATGTTAAGTATGATTTGTGTGTTGCAAAGCGGGAGATTACCATGCACTGGAAGGCCACTAGGGGCCCTAAGATGGTAAAATGGAGAGAAGACCTCATCCAGTGGACTGGATACGAAAGTGAAGTATTATTCCAAGAGGCGAGAAGATAGATAGATAAGGCCCAGGCGTTTGACTACTTAGTAGATTGCCTCAGCGAACTCGAATTAGATACCTTTAATCGTTCCCCACTGCTGGAGCATGAGCCAGAAGAGAAACCGTACTGAACACACAAACTTCTTACACACCATGGAATGAGAGGGGCTCTTAGTAAGTGAATACACTCTGTTATGGTAGCGTACAAATGGCATATTTTGTTTTGTGAGATACAAATGTAGGGGCCTGGGTTGGGAGGGAGCGGGGTGGAGGGAGTCACCCCTCGAGCTGGGACGGATTTCTATCAATTCTGTATTGTGTGCATTTTTTTGTTATCCTTGAATGGTTCTACTGCAGTTGTACAGTTGACACATAACACACACAGAGTTGCAAACTGCTATAATATTGAATCCTGGCGGGCAGTGCTTGTATTGTTGGAAACTACAATAAAATGTTGTTTAATAAAAAAAAGTATGATTTGTGTATCCCCTGCATAATCATTACAATTGAGGGAGAAAGAGATTAGGTCTGGTTGAGAGCTACGGTAAATGTCTGAATGTCAAAGAGGCTAGGCACTACAGTGGAGCCAGCTGAATTGTGCTTAGGCTACAGAGCAAGTTTGATGGTGTGGGATCTATCTGATAGGGATGGTTTTAGTTTCTTTCCTTCAACTCCATTGTTGTCAAGTCTGTGTGATTCTTTAGCATAATGAACAGTTCCAAACGCTTTGGATAAATCTTCTAATAAAAGGGTTGCTCATGCATTTGAATCTACAGTTGTTTTAATCAGATCTTTTTCAGTGCCACTCCACTTTCATCGTCTTTCAGGAGCTTATTTTCTTTTATAAGTGCAATTAATTCTCAAAGTAGATCTTTCAATACTTTTGTCATCAAACAGACTGCTTCACATTGGACAGTAGTTAGAAGAAAGGGAGCATGGCTTGGCTGGCGACGATGGCGGACGAGTGAGCAGAGAGCTCCGCATCAGCCTCGCAGTTATCCTGCATAATTTGACGTCCAGGGCTGTTTCTCGTGCCACCGGAGCCCTCTACGGCGGCTGAGCGTTTGAGGAGCGTATCCAGAGGGTCGCAAGGTGTGGTCTGCTCAGGATATCGGCAGAGGTCGAGGAATTCTCCCGGGAGGTCGGGGAGGCTCAAGATGGCGGCGGGAGCGGCCGCGACGTACGCAGTGATCTGAGCTCTCCTACGGGACTATGGACCTCTCTCAGGTGGTAGACAAGGCAGCGCCGCAACAGTCTTTACGGGTATTGGCAGCTCAGTTGCGTACGGGGCCATCAAGGAGCAGTGGGCGGCTGCGACCAGACTCTTTCACATGGAGGCAGAACGGACGCATTCCTGCTGACAGAGAAGGCTTATCGGAGCGCCTGCTGGCAGTGATGAGTGAGCTGGCCTGGGGTGAGGGCCCTACATGCTTGCGGGGGCTCGGTGGACCCCTGGGGCGCCGGGAGCGGCACTGCAATCACCAACAACTGCAAGCTCCCCAACTTTTGGCCCGGAGACGGGGAGCGAGCGAGCGGCTCGTACGAGGGGCAGGGTGGCCTGTGCTGAGACCCCCTGTTCTCGGACTGGGCTGCTTTCAAGGACCACGGCCCAGACTCTGTGTAGAACCGCTTGGTATTGGCCCGGAGCAGCGCCCGGAGGGGGAGGGCAGACTTATGGCGGTTGAGGGATCGAGAGGCCCCCGGGAGGTCTGAACCTGGCGCTGCAGGTGGGAATAGCCCAGGAGAGTACAGTTTGCTGCCTGGCGGAGACCCTTGCACGGGTGGGACCCACGAACACTGGGGGGCCTGCAGGCATCAAGCTAAGCCAGTTTTTGGAAGGGGCTTCTGGCAAAGACATTAGAACGCTGGGCAACAGTCCCTGAGGAGAGCTCTCCCGAGAGCAATCGAGGTCTTGGCTGGGAGCTGTGTACTTTGGTGGAAAGGCGTGCTCTGACGGCCGGAAAGATGGCGGCCGCAGCAAGAGAGCTGGTATAGGAGCACAGCGCATGTAGGGGTCTACTTGCTTGTGGCCTGGAGACTCGAGGACCTCTAACGGGAGGCGCATGTGGCGGACAGAGTGAAACTCCAGCGCCCTCAGTGGGGACAGTGACTGGGGGGTGAGACTGGGTGGGTCTGGAACTGAGCGGATGACCCTCGCTAGCGGCCCTGGTGGCTGGGGAAGAGCCTGGGCATTGTAGCTGTAGCCTGACCTGAGCTGAAGACGGGGAATGCCTGAAGCCGGGCCCTTGGAGCGTATCGTTGGGCCTCATCACTGCTGCGCAGGGAGCGTAGATTGGATCGTAACTACAGAGCACCTACCACCTGACTAAGGGCAAGGCGGAGAGGTGCGAGGAGAACATTCTCCACCATGGGTAAGCCCAGGGATCGCCAGACTGGAGTCCGCCAAGAGCAAGAGGAAGATGCTTCGGATCAGATGCGGACTGCCCAGGAAGACCCGGGGCAGCAGCAACTACAACAAATACTGGCAGCCATAGCCAACACAAAGGCGACCCTCCACCAGGATATCAGTCCTGTTGCAGTGGGGCTTGGCCTGCTAAGAGATAAACACAAAAAACTCTTGGAGAGGGTGAAGAAAACTGAAGTCAGTATTGCAGAGCTGACGCCGGCTCAGAAAGATGTGGCACAGCAGATGCAGGCAGGGTGAATGTTCTGGAATGCAGAGCCAAAGATGCAGAAGGACGTAATCAGAGAAATAATGTGCGGGTTGTGGGGCTCCCGGAGGGAACAGAGGGGGGATATGGTGACCTTCCTGGAGACGTTGTTCAGGATATGGTGACCTTCCTGGAGACGTTGTTCAGGAGTGTTGTAGCACCGGAGGGCCTCACTGCCTTCTACACCCTCGAAAGAGCCCACATGGTACCGGCCAAGCCGCTTGCCCCGGGGACGCCCCCGAGACCTGTGGTGACCCGTCTGCTCCATTTTCGTGATAGGGACTTACTTCTGCAAAAAGCAAGAGTGGATGGACCCTTCACAGTGGATAACACTAGGATTATGCTGTTTCCGGATTATACACTGGAGGTACAGAGGAAGCGCAGCTCTTAACGTGGTGGTTAAGAAGGCACTGCGTGATGAGGGCCTCCATTACTCTCTGATGTTCCCGGCCCGCTTGCGCATCATCTTAGATGGGAGCACACATTATGTCGACTCTCCTCAAGAAGTTTGGGACTGGCTGGAGAAATACCACCACGAGGAGAGAACTCCGGGGAGGCGCTGGGTCGAGTCTTAAACCGAACTTTGCGACCACGCCGTCGTATCCACAACAGAACCCAGAAAAAAACCCACACTCACTCAAATGACACAGGAGCGGGCGGAGGCACTGCAGGCCTTGGTGGCACTAGCACAGGTACGGACTCCAGTGTCAGAGGAAGAGGATGTTGGCACTACAGGGGACTCTGTGGGAAACGACACGGATACGTCCCATGCAAGCTAGGAACGAATGCCCAAGGTGACACCGCAGACGGTGGATGACATTAACTGAGAGAGGGTGGTAGGCTACAGTGAGCAGGGGCCTAGAAAAACACTTCTGCAGTTGAGCTTTGGCGAATGTCCCGGATTGTTTTGCTTCCACTGGGGCTGATGTGCACTGATTAGTGAACTCCCGAGCCAGCTGCGGTCCCTAGAACCTCTGTATTCAACTGAAGACTTGATGTGCATTTTTCTTTTGTGGTTTGGATGGGTACTAGTTTAACAGTAGCTGTCCTGGGGAGGGGGAGTTGGGGTTGTTTCTTAATTTTGGGGTTTGTTAGGACCAGGCGTGTCACTAGGGCAGTTCTCAGAGATTAATTTTTGACACTGTTGGGATGGGTGCCACCAATAACTTGAATTGTATATCATGGAATGTGCGGGGCATGCACTCCATGTGGCGCCAACATAAGCTACACGCATATTTAGTATGCAGAGGGGTCCATATAGCGCTACTGCAAGAAACCCACCTACAGGCGCAGGAAGGAGCAGCATTACAGCGGCGCTGGCGTGGTCAGGTGTTCTAACCTATTCCGCATTTGCTCGGTGAGCACCGATTTGGGTGCGGGCGGGGGTGCCCTTCCAGTGCAGGGAAAGGCTTTTATAGACCCGGAGGGCCGATATGTAGTGGTGCTGGGGAAACTTGATGGGCGTGACATCACTTTAGGGAGCATCTATGCTCCCAACATGGAGCAACCTGCCTTTTTCTCGCAGTTGTCAGGGAAGTTAGCACCCTATTTCACTGGCTCAGTATTGCTTGGTGGGGACTTTAATAGTATCTCAGATGTGATTTTGGACCGGTCACACCTCCCACTCCCTAGTGCCCCCACTCATAAGATCGCAGAGGCCAGATGCAATTGGCAGAGCCGATGGAGACTAGTGGAAACGCGGAGAGTTCAGCATCCTGGAGAACGTGACTACTCTTACTTCTCCGCATTACACGACCTCCACGTGCGCCTGGATGCATTATTATGCACTCCGGACGTGCATGCAGGAGTGCAGCTTAGCAAATATCTTGCTAGGACACTGTCAAATCATAACCCCATTTTGCTCTGGATGCAGTGGTCGCGGACGCTAGCCAGGATACCGACTTGGCGACTACGCCCGGAGGCTTTGGACGACCAAGTGTTTCACGACACGGTGGGTACCTCCATCACTCAGTACTTCGGAGATAATCAGGGCTCAGCCTCCACATCCTTAGTGGAATGGGACGCCTTTAAAACGGTGATTCGGGGTTGTAGCATTGCTGAGATGGTGGATGTGCCAGGGTGCTGCTAGTGGAAGTTGAAAAAGATCGCCCTGGGAAGCCCGCTAAACACCGGGAATTTGAGGAGGCGCGAGAGGCAATGTCAGGACAAGTGAAGCGATTGCGCTGTTCAATCACAAAGCTTATATCATATGCACTTATGTAGAGGGAGACAAGTCCGATGCTCTGCTAGCCTGGTTGGCCAACCCGTCGCGCAGAGGCCCGATGACTCTGGAGATCCAGGACCTCCGGGCGGGCGCTTGCTTTACGTAAGAGGGTATAAATGAGTTACTCTATGACTATTACAAGGACTTATACAAGAGCAAGACGACCCAGTTAGAGGATGACTTGTATGGGTTTACCCGTGACCTCCAACTCCCGCGACTGGAGGATGATCAGGCAGAGTTGTTAGGCAGAGATATTGAGATTAGAGAAGTGCAGGTGGCTATTAAGCATATGGCACGGAATAAAACACCGGGGACGGACGGCCTCCCGATAGAGTTCTATTTAACATATACTGAGCAGCTGGCGCCGCGACTGGTAGTACTTTATAACGAGGCGAAACGCCTGGGCCAACTTCCCGTCTCAACGAGGAAGGCGGTTATCATCCCTATCCTTAAACCTGGTAAGCCGGCATGGGACATGTCAGCGTACCGTCTGCTATCCATGCTTAATACGGTTTACAAAATACTGAGTTGCATATTGGCCACTCGTCTTTTGCCCTTCATGTCGACCATAATCCATCAGGATCAGGCTGGATTTATCACCGCTCGGAATACGGCCTTAAATATTCGGCGCTTACTGCAGATACTAGAAGCAGACTCCTATCCGAAAGATAGCAGTATTTGCTGTTGATGTAGAAAAAGTGTTTGACAGTTTGGAGTGGCCCTACTTGTTCCACGTTATGGCCAAATTTGGGCTGGGGACACATTTATAGAATGGACAGCTTTACTCTACAAGTGCTCCAGGGCGCGGGTTTGGACAGGTGGGTTGATATCTGAAGCTTGCGAGGTAGGCCATGGCACGAGGCAGGGATGCCCGTTGTCCCCACTCCTATGTGCGCTGGCCATGGAACCACTGGCTGCGAAGGCCAGTATGGGGCAATACTACCAAGGCCTACAAGTGCATGGACAGGCTCACCACATAGCCCTGTATGCAGACGACCTGCTCATGTTCTTGGAAGACACGGAGCAAGCACTACCGGGGGCGAAGGCATTACTACACGAATTAGGAGAGGTGTCCAGCCTTGGAGTAGATTGGGCTAAGTCATGGCTGCTCCCAAAAAATGGAGATAGGGGCGGGCCGCAGGACATAGCGGGAGTGCAGTGGGACTACAGGTGCCTCCCTTATTTAGGAGTTAAGATCTACCATGCACGAACAGATATGTTGGAGGGCAATATTGTTATAGCAGTGGAAGGGCTGGCGAGTAGTTTTGAATTTTGGGGATCACTTCCACTGTCAGTTGCTGGACGAGTGGCCTTACTTAAAATGGTGGCCCTTCCCAGGCTATTATATTACTTTGGGACCCTGCCGGTCTGGATCCCTATGCGGATTTTTAAACAGCTTACATCCATGATCATACGCTTCCTATGGGGTACTGGGAGAAGGCGGTGGCCTTGACTGTATTAATGCGTCCAAGATCAGAGGGAGGATGGGCAGTTCCTGACTTTGAAATTATATAGCTGCCCAGCTGCAATGGCTTACGCAAAGAGTAGCGACACAGCTGCATGGTCCAGAGGAGTAAAGAGGGAGAGCCCCGACACTGAGGTTACTGTCTCAAATCATACTGGACCTTCCTATCCGGGACGGTGCCCTTCCGGAGGACTTTAGGACAGCAAGGCAGTGCTGGAAGCAGAGCTTAAAACGAGAACATGGCAGTGCCATATGCCCCATATATTCCTCTCTCCATGTGCGAGGCGCTTCCCCATGGAGGATCCTGGCGGGATTTGGTAGATTGGGGCGAGAAGGGGTTGACTACTATAAGAGATCTGTATGAAGATGGTAACATGCTGCCTTTTCACGATTTGCAGGAGCGCTTTGATTTAAGGGGGGGACTTCTTGCTCCACGTGGCGCTTACTGCGGCTATTCGTGCACACTGGAAGGAGGGCCTGACTGAACCAGGCACTTCTCTGGGCTGTCAATATATAGTGACTGCTGCGGGAAAATATAAAGCGGTCACGTGCCTATACAAGCATATGACGCAGGAGAAGCTGGCATCCCTAGATGTCCTTAAGTGCAAATGGGAGGCAGATGTGGGCGAAGAGATACCAGATAGGGCCTGGGCTGACATAGTGGAAAGAGCGTGGAAGAGCACCAGGAATGCTCGTTTTCAACTGGTGCACTTTCACATTTTGCATCAGTTAGAGTAGCATTGCTGTGATTTATAATGCAGTTATAGCTTAAGGGCACCACTGATTAGGGAGGGTGTGACAAGGGGGGTCGGAGCGAGAGCAGAGCGGACTCACTTGGGGACCGGCATTATGTGACCAACTCCGTTTCACCTCTCTTTTCTCGGCAGCATGAGGACTGGACGGACCTGGATATTCAGCCCCTCCACGTAGGGGAAGAAAGGGGACACTATTTCTTTAACTGGGGAGACCTCTCGCTAAGCCACGCCCCCAGTGATGACGAAGAGGGGGCTTGTCCTTCAAATCCAGGAAGAAGACGGAGATCGTGGTGTCTGGACACCGGAGGAGTCGGAGTGGTAGGGAGGACAGAGAGCCATCCAGAGCCGGAGGAGAGACAGTGGACGAGTGCCCGCGGAACCCCCAGGAGCCAGGAGGCCAACGTTCCCCTCCGGGAGTGTGGCTCTCGCTGGTACGCAAGCCTATTACGAGTTGGGTGGGTAAAAGGGGAAGACCTCAGATTTAGCGGTCGGATCCCTGATTTCCCAATTATCCCTGCCCTGAGCACTATCCTCACAAACTTAGAGAGACGTGCACCGTGTGACTCCTCTCTTCCCCTTCCTCAGCACGCACCAGTTTTTTAGCACCTTACTCAAACTGAGTTATTTTCTTTTCTTATACGCTGTGCCACCGCTTAACTACATTAGCTGACGGCCCAACGCTGGAGTGGAACCGGAGGGGGCGGACCTCACCGAGGGAACGCATCTCGCCAGAGAAGGACACAGAACCACCTCTACCCTACTACAGACTGTTCGCTCGCAGAAAAGCGTGTATTAAGGCCAATACAAGCTTCACTAACCACATCTAGCCTCCCTGCTTATTCTCATACCCCGCAACAGAGGGGTATTCCCCTTATATCTGTTTAGTTCTCCATTTTGACTCAGTCATTGTAAGGCAACACATAGATATGTGCAGTAGTCTTTATTTTCAGGCCTTCGCACTGTATGTTAGTAGTGGCTATCGAGCTAGGAATTACTAGGAAATAGGCCTACATATGCTTTTAATTGCTGTTGACACGGAAAAACTCAATAAAGTTTGTTTACAAAAAATTGGACAGTAGTTAGAAGGATCCCTTTTCTATTTTAAGATGGGTTTTACGTATGGCGTCCTTGGGAAAGTTCTTGCTGCTGAGGAATTAATTATGATAGTTCTGGCTAAATTGACTGCAGAGCTATTGTTGAGGATGTTATTTAATATATGAAGGGTACATAGGTCTGCTGGTTATCCCCCTAGATCACACGTTTTTTCAGCATTGATTTAATCTTCTGGGGTTAGGTGGTTGCAGTTGAGTAGTTTTGGATGTTGTACTGTTTTGTTATTTGTTGCAGTATTTCGGTCACTTAGGTTTTCTTCTTTAGTGTTTTTTCTCCAGGTATAATTTCAATTCTCTTACTTTTTTGATAGAGTGGTTTGCCAATGAATCTCACAGTTCATAACGGTGGTACTTTTGGAATACATGCAGTCTGAGTTCTGCGTTCTCCTTCTCTCACTGCATTTGCACTACAGGCCCGGAGTGGCCTTACCTAAAAGTGAACACCAGTGATGAGAACTGGGTTGGGGGTCTAAATTAATGATCAAACAAGCTTGGTGCTGCTGCTGTGAGGTGGTCACTTATTACAGAATATTTTCAATGGATATCTGTGGCACGCACAAATTACTTTCTTTGTAATTTCTGACAATCAGTTTACCCCAGGGATATAGCAGTTTGTGTTACTTCCTTCAAGATGGATTGGTCGGCTATTTTCCTTTAGGGTCTAATGTACTCGAGAACAGCCGCTGTCATACTTACCTTGGGTAATAAAAATAAATACAGCCTCTGGCTCCTTGATGAGGCACAGGAATATTGTTCCTTCCTCTCATAATGTTTCTCATGGATAGAGAAGCTTTATGACGACAAGGGGCTACCCAGAACAACAGAATAAATTAAACAGGAGGTGAGGATTGGAAGGGGAGGGATTAGAAACAACCTGAGTGAGTCCTTCTTCTTGCAATCCCTACCTTCCTTGGGATCACCAGGGAAAGCCTGGTGGTACTGAACAGAAAAAAAGAAAAATGGCCTCCACGCCCTGGTAGAAAACTCTCAGGGTTTTGGTACCATTGGTATTCTGTTTTACAAAAGCAAACTTCCTTTTTGTGAGTTTGTTTTTGTAAAACAAAAAAGTTTGCTGAGCGGCCTCATGAAACATGGCAGCTGCTTAGCAGATGTTTATTGCCTTCAGAGACGCCACTGTGGGGGTGTTTCCTTTGAAGGTACAGGTACAGAGATCTCCACCACAGTGACACCGAATGTGTCCCGGGTGTGCTGCGACTCCAGATTACTGAGGAGCTGGTATACTTACTGAGTGTGCAGTGAATAGTGGGTATGAACGTGCAGTTTAAAAGCTATACAGGTGGTCCCAGTTCCCGAGGGTATGAGATTAATTTTAATTGCTGGGCCCCTGTTAGCATATAAAAAGGCTTGCGGACGATGTGGAGTGTATTATGAGCTCCTACGTCCTGTGTGGTCTACATGTTTCAGCGCTGTAACCTTTACCGCTATAATTCACTCCAGCCATGAAAACACTCATGGCCACGTTCTAACTGCCGCTCTAGGTCGCTCACGCACATTAGAAGCCGGCATCATGTTGTGTTACCTAAATACCATTCTCATTGGTTCTCCCTTGTATGTCTGTAAATGTCTCTGTGTTCAATGTACAGTAAAGCAGAGGGAATCCCCCTCTAACATGTACAGCACCTTAGCGAGTGCGACACTTTTTACCACACACTAAATCACTTAATATAGTTTATTTATTTCTCACTCACACATACTCATTGGTCCTGAGGAAAGCCAGTTTTAACAAAAGGCCTGGCTGAAACATGTAGACCACACAGGACGTAGGAGCTCATAATACACTCCACATCGTCCGCAAGCCTTTTTATCTGCTAACAGGGGCCCAGCAATTAAAATTAATCTCATACCCTCGGGAACTGGGACCACCTGTATAGCTTTTAAACTGCACGTTCATACCCACTATTCACTGCACACTCAGTAAGTATACCAGCTCCTCAGTAATCTGGAGTCGCAGCACACCCGGGACACATTCGGTGTCACTGTGGTGGGCCCGATGATGAAGCATGACACCAACTAGGTTGGTGTGTGAGGGCTTCATGACCAAACCAAATGGTTTGCCCACAGACGTACCTTCTGAGTCTCACTAACACAACCTTGCTAGTCCTTTATTGATATTCCTACATATAACCAGGGGATCCGGACTAGCTTACCTAGTCCTCTCTCTCCCTTTTGATTTGCTGACATTTGGCAGCGCACAGCTGCGAGAGATACCTATCCACACAATATGGCAGAAAATACCGGCCTAACCTTCACCGAGGATGATGTCAGCGAAATCCTCGCCGACCCCTCGCTCTTGGCAGATTTTAACACAGCAACTACCATAGCGCAGACTACAGACTGGGACACTCTCACTGAGAAAAAGCGGAACAGGATACGCACTATCCTACACGGTGTTATCCTCGCACAATACCTCCGTACCAATACAGCCCCTAAAGCCTCCTGGTTACTAATGCACCCAGAATCTTCCTCGACGATGCTACCTTCAGAAAGGACTGGGCACAGATAGCCTGGCACTGCACCAGGGATTGGCTCATACTTATCATTAAAACTGCTAAACGGCTGTCAGACGCCGTCATCATAGAGATCCAGGCAACTGAGACCCACTTCAAAACCACACTCACAGGGGGGGAGGAGCCAAGATGGCGATCGGAACGGTCGCATAAACGCCTTGCTCCGTGATCCCTTCCTCCACGCCATCTATCCTGTCTTCAA
Organism: Lissotriton helveticus; assembly: GCF_964261635.1. Classification (NCBI taxonomy): domain Eukaryota; kingdom Metazoa; phylum Chordata; class Amphibia; order Caudata; family Salamandridae; genus Lissotriton; species Lissotriton helveticus. Next base: position 800,637,122 of record NC_136069.1, read on the forward strand.
TCCTGTTCGGGGCGTTCCGAATTTGGTGACCAAGGAAGAGCCTTCACTTACCGTCTGTTTCCGGGGCTCCGGCGTGCAGTGGTTTCTGCGATCTGCCCTTGTCGTCCTGCCGGCCTTCCCGGCCCTGACGCCGGGGCCTCGAGTGCAGTGTCTGCCCGGAGGTGTTCTGGGTGCAGGCGGTCCGGAACCGGTGGAGAGACCCGATGGCGGGAGCCTAAGAGCCGCGGACCGGAGAGACTGGAGCGGACCCACCCCCGATAGTGGGCCGCCCCACATGCCCGTTATCCTGCCGGGCCGGAGAGAGAGGCCGCGTTGTCCGGCACCCCTTGGGTGATACGCCCCTCCTGTTGATTGTCCCGCCTGGGAGCCGGTGCAGGGCTCCCCGAGAGTTGTGGGGAGCACGCCCATTCTTCTGGTGACTCTCCTTTCTCCGCTGAGCGCCATCCGCCGCGGATCTACTGTGTGTCCTGGGGCCTCCGGCACTCTTGGTGGACTTGGAGGCGGACGTGATAATGGCGGCGGGTGCTGTGCTCAAGATGGCGGATGACCCCTCGGAGTGTCTTCCTCCTGGATACAGGGATGTTGCTGCATTTGCTCTCCCCGGCCCTTGTTTGCTTCGGGCGGCCCCTACACGGAGTGCTGTCTTGCTTGCCCTGGCTGCTCTACGGATCGACCTGTCCTTGCAATGCCGGGACTTGGAGTTGCGGATCGCCGCCATGGTTGCTCCGCCATTTTGTGGCGCTGTGTCGTCTCCCCGAGTTGGTTTCGTTGTATCTCCTCCGGCTGCTGTGCTGGTATCTCCGGATGATTGCTCGATTCCATGGGATCAAGTGGACTTGATGCCGATGCTGCAGTGTTTCCTACATCCTGATTTCTTTGCTTCGTCCTGGTCGGCCTGGATTTTGTACTTGACCACGTGGATATTTGGTGTACTTTTGTATTCTGACTGCAGCCGAGCTTTCCTGGTTGCCTCTTGGTGGCCGGGACGCTGTTCCACAAGGATTCCACTTGTTTTCCCTAACTGGTATGAGCCCACTATATCGTACTGTTTCTTGGCCATGTCGGGGTCTGGCGGTTCTGCTCTTCGTAGAAGTGGACAGGGGTGATCGTGCCTGAATGCCTGCGGAAATTTCGCTTTGTTACTGGCATCTCCGGGCCTCACTGTCTGGACAGTTTCTGTCTTCATCCTCTGTGTAGGCTTTTCTCAGTATCCTATTTGTCCTCGATTATTGATCTTTTGTTGCGGGTGGGTAGGTGTTCTGTGTTCCGATCGCCGGCTCCTCTCCTCTCTCTCTCTCCTTTTTCCTCTTCTTTTCTCTTTTTCTCCTTTTCTTTCTCTGTTATTTCTCCCTTTCTCTTTCTTCTATCTTTCGGGTGCTTCTGGGGCGACAGGCACGCTGTTTAGTGGGGTAGGCCATAGCCATTACAGTGATGTAGGTTGGGGGGGGTGTTTGTTATTTTAGTTTGTTTAGTTCTATGGTCCCTTTTTGCTTCCTTTCTAGGGGGTGGGCTATGTCCCTTTTTCTTTCTCCTTCGTTTTGCGAGTGTCTGCACTTTCTCCTTTTCGGGGCGGGTGGGCTGTCTATGTGACGTCCTATTAAATTGTTTGCTAAGTTTTGTCCTTGATTTTTGACCCTTTATGGGCATAGAATGTCTTTGGGATTCGCCCTACTATGGTTACCTGATTGCGTGGGGGGCTATATCCCTCCCGTCCCCCCCCGCTTCTTCTTTTGTCTATGTTGCATGACGCACTGGTAGATATGGCTGCTGCCTCCTCTATAAATCATAAAATGGAACCTTATTTATCCTGGTGCCTACTGTGTAACGACTTTATTCTTCGTCTATACTGTATTCAGTTTGCCATACGCTTTGTTGTTGCTCCTTTTTATCTCTCCTGCTTTTGCGGCCGGCCCCTGTGGTTGTAGGCCTGCGCTTGTACTGATACGCATATTTCAATAAAGGTTTTAAAAAAATAAAATTAAAAAAACACACTCACAGGATACAAAAAGAAGCTAGATGATCAGAATCGCGAAATGAACGAATATAAAGAGTACCTGACCCAAACCAAGATCAAAAAATTTGAAAAGGACCTTAAAAACTTCAGCTACCCGAAAACCTATCCCTATGCTGATGATGGATACACTGCACCCACAAAAGGCCAGAGCACAGACAGCTCAGGAGACAGCAGCTCCATATCTAGTGGTTCCAGCAACGGATCCTACAAAGCCAGAGGGAGAGGTCGCAGAGGCCAACAACGGGCACAACCATGGCAAGGCCCACCGCAATTTCAAAACTTTGGACCACCACCCTTTGGACCCATGCCTCCATACTTTGGATACCCACCACTATACCCCCCTGGACAGATGCCATACTACCAAAACAACCAAAACCAAAGATATCCTTTTTTAGGCCAAGGCCGCAGACCCCGCGGCAAGAGAAGGAATCCCCCCCAACAAGTACAGTGGGCACCACAACCGGCACAGTGGGCACCAGAAGAAGACCCAGTGAGTGCCAACACAAGGAACAAAGCCAAGGAACAAGCAGGACCCAGCAAATAACTACACCAGTGAACAACAGCCCCCTCGTGTTCAACCTTTCTGACATACCATTGACAAATGAAGAAACCACCGTCCTCAATAAAGGACTGTCTTTTGTTCCCACCACCAGATTAGACACCTTTAAACTCCATGTCGAACTGGCCGAGTTTTTCAGGAAACTGAGGCTGAAAGCTTTTTTTGAAAACAAGGAGAAACCCAGCGATGACACAGAGAACATCAATGAAACTGGCCTGAGACTTAAGTCCAATTTCACCCCCCCACCAGCCACCATACCAGTGGAGATCACCACCTTCGAGATGGCGGTATACTCTGAGATAGAGAAATTACAACCCCAAAACTCATTTAACAACCTCTCCCACCGGGATAGGGAGATCGTCAAACACCTACAAAATGATCCCACCCGCATCATAAAACCAGCGGATAAAGGAGGCGGGATAGTGATCATGAACAAAAGCGACTATGACACTGAATGCCGCAGACTCTTAAGCGACACACGCAATTACAAAAAACTACAGAGAGACCCCACTAAAGATTTGCAGAAGAGAATCAATGAACTTGTGAAAGAGGCGTCTGATGCAGACTACATCTCCAACCAGGAGGCTGAATATCTCAACACACAAGATGCCAGAGTACCCTATTTCTACATCGTGCCTAAAGTGCACAAAGGGGTTACTCCGCCACCCGGCAGACCCATAGTGTCGGGCATTCAATCCCTTCTAGAACCGCTATCACGGTTCTGCGACTACTATCTCAACCCGCTGGTTCAAAAAACTCGATCCTATATCCAAGATACAAAACATCTCCTCAACATCATTAAAGATGTCAGCTTCGACCCAGACAAACAACTCCTTGTCGGACTAGACATAGAGAGCTTGTACACAAGCCTTCCTCAGGACGCCACCCTAAAGGTACTTCACGATCTCCTGATGGAGATTGACTGGCAAAATCGCACTCCGCGTCATTTCATCCTGGACTGTGCCTCACTCGCATTAAAAGAGAATTACTTCGAATACGAGGGCACGTTCTTCCTCCAGACCAATGGAACCTCTATGGGGAGTGTTTTTGCCACCAGCGTGGCAGGGCTATACGTCCACCATTTCGAACAGACACACATCGAACCCCCCACAAACCCCTACTCAGCTAACATCACAATCTGGCGTCGCTACATCGATGACATCTTCATTGTCTGGGAAGGCAATGATGAAACACTGAAAGACTTCCTAGCATGGATCAACAACCGTGACCCCTTCCTCAAGTTCACCTGCATCAGCAGCTCCACCGAACTGGCCTTCCTAGACCTCAATATAAGACCTGACCAGGGGGGGCTAACCACAACCACCCACTATAAGCCCACGTCAAGGAACTCATTACTGCGATTTGACAGCTTCCACCCCAGACCCCTCAGGGAGAATTTACCGTTCGGTCAGTTCCTGTGCATACGGCGGAACTGCAGCAACATCCAGGATTTCAAATACCAGTCAAAAGCCCTAGCCCATAAGCTTGAAGACCGGGGCTACCCATCCAGAATCATCTCCAAATCGTGCAAAAGAGCACGTAACCAGAACAGAGAGGCCCTTCTAGAACCCTTTGTCAAACCACAAGAAACGCCCATTGTGACATGCGTCACTACCTACAATACAGCCTCGAACCAGGTATCAAACATAATCCGCAAAAACTGGAAGATCATAAATTCGGGCACCAGAAAGTGGGACCCACCACGCTTTGCCTATAAAAGAGCCAAGAATCTCAAAGACCAATTGGTATCCACTAGACCCAGGAAGAACCGACGATTAACAGGCAACACAATCCTCAACGCGTGGGGGCTACCAGAGAAAACAGGCCACCAACCGTGCTGCAACTGTAGTGTCTGTCACCTCACCACCCCTTCCAAGACACTGTCCCTGGAAAACGGTAAAACCTGGACACAACGACAATTCACCAACTGTAATTCATCCAACCTAATATACCTCATCACATGCCGGTGTGGCTTGAGGTACATCGGCATGACCACCAGAAAAGTCAGAACCAGGATGACTGAACACAGAAGCACCATGCGCTGTGGGAAAAACATCAGTAAACTGACTCAACACTTCCTCACCCAAAACCATACCCCAAATGACTTCACTTGGACAGTCATTGAACAATTTGCAGTATCAGACTGCAACGAGAAAACTCTGCTCACCAAAGAGCAGCGCTGGATTTACCGTCTGTCCACCCACACAGAGGGGCTTAACGATTCCATTCCGTGGAATGCACTGTCCAAATAGCCAGCCCTTTTCTGTATCCCTGTTCACTCTCAGACTCGTGGTCTGTCCCATCTCTGTAGCTAGCTATGTTTTTTAAAAACTAATTTTTAAACTTTATTGGAATTCATTTGTTTCCCCACAGTTGCTATCTTTTAATTCACCCCCTCATCTACTCTTGCCACAATGGCACTACTGGCCAATACCCTCTGGTCACATTGCTGTCTATTGTATCGCCTTAGCGCACATTGCACTGTGACTACACCTGCAGTCTGCGCATGCGCGATACGAACAGCACTGATCCCCGCGCATGCGCGATACGAGCAGCACTGATTCCCCACACACGCGCACCAGGGGCCTACGCGACCATACCCTCCTCTCTCCGCTCCAGGTGCAGCCAATAGAACAAGCTATATAAGCCCGTGCCCGAGCCATGCAACCTCACTCGGGACACCGGAGCAGGACGATGGTCGCAGGAGCACTCTGATCGGAAATACCGTGAGTAACCATCCACCACGACGCTCTGGGTAAGCAGCATCTTCCCTCCACAGGTTCAGTCCTAATACATGCCTTTTACAATGTCTAGGGTCTTCTTCCCCTCCCTGCCAGGTGACCCAGGAGGCTTTAACAGCAAGTAGCAAGTGTGAGGAATTATGTATAATACTTACCTGTACCTCACGCTATGCTCGTTTCGCTGTGTAGCCCACCACCGCCACTGCGCTGTAACCTTTACCGCTATAATTCACTCCAGCCATGAAAACACTCATGGCCACGTTCTAACTGCCGCTCTAGGTCGCTCACGCACATTAGAAGCCGGCATCATGTTGTGTTACCTAAATACCATTCTCATTGGTTCTCCCTTGTATGTCTGTAAATGTCTCTGTGTTCAATGTACAGTAAAGCAGAGGGAATCCCCCTCTAACATGTACAGCACCTTAGCGAGTGCGACACTTTTTACCACACACTAAATCACTTAATATAGTTTATTTATTTCTCACTCACACATACTCATTGGTCCTGAGGAAAGCCAGTTTTAACAAAAGGCCTGGCTGAAACATGTAGACCACACAGGACGTAGGAGCTCATAATACACTCCACATCGTCCGCAAGCCTTTTTATCTGCTAACAGGGGCCCAGCAATTAAAATTAATCTCATACCCTCGGGAACTGGGACCACCTGTATAGTTTTTAAACTGCACGTTCATACCCACTATTCACTGCACACTCAGTAAGTATACCAGCTCCTCAGTAATCTGGAGTCGCAGCACACCCGGGACACATTTGGTGTCACTGTGGTGGGCCCGATGATGAAGCATGACACCAACTAGGTTGGTGTGTGAGGGCTTCATGACCAAACCAAATGGTTTGCCCACAGACGTACCTTCTGAGTCTCACTAACACAACCTAGCTAGTCCTTTATTGATATTCCTACATATAACCAGGGGATCCGGACTAGCTTACCTAGTCCTCTCTCTCCCTTTTGATTTGCTGAGGTAAGTTCTCTACCACTCTTGCAGTCATGTTTTGCCGTACAGTTGTCCCTTCCCGCTTCTTTCCAGTTTTTCAAGGCAGCATGATCTGGTGCCTATTGCATCCACCACTGCAAGAGCCTCTGTGTTTACCTATGACCACAGGTTCGATTCCAGACTCGGGTTCTTGTCTTTCCATCCTTTCAAAGTAGATAAAATGAGCTATGTTGAGTGAGAGATATCACAGTCTTACAAAATAAACTGATAAGATGACACCTTTTAAGTAGGCTGACCCCAAATATTCTATGTGGATTAGGAGGTGAAGAAAGCATTTGTATTGTTTTGCCAAGTGAGTGATTTATTGGGCTTTCTTGGTGAGGCTTTTTGTAGAGTTGTGTTTTCTTTACATACCCCAGACATTAGTAGGGCTATTGTAGTCCTCTACAAGTCTCTAAAATCCAACAAATTCTACTTTAATTTAGTATTTCTTATAGTTTTTGTAAATAAAAACAGCAAACGATTACCTGGTGCATTTCCTGTGTTAAGTACGCAGCTGGCTCTGCAGCAAAATTCGTCATCCTGAACTGGGAGCACCACTTGTCTTTATTGCATGTTTCATGATTCTCTTTTAGTGACGGAAACACCCACGGAAACATTTTAGTGTACACTGTCATCTTGTACACCATGTAGCAGTCGTCTCTAATGGTGATTATTACATTTCGATAACTGTGGTTACCAGGCCATCCTTTCCTTGTGACATTCCATGCTCACAAAGCCACCTAAATTAGGAAATGTTAATTAGCGCAGTTTAGCACTTACATCTTTTTGAAAGCCTGACACCCACAGCGGGGGACCAGAATTGTGCGACTGTTAACACAGGTTCCCATTATTCCTTTAGACGCCATTAAATGGTGTGGCTGCGGAAGTTACAAGCACATGGTATTACCTAGGACAGAAACTGTAACAATATGGTGGTTGGAAAAGCAAATGTATTTTCTTTAAATGTTTGTGTTTTCGAACCATTCAAAAACCCAATAGTCTTTGCTTATGCAGTTAGGGCTAGGTTTACGAAAGTTAGATAGTGATGTCCTAATTGTGATTCTCTGCCAATCCCTATTCCTAATGTGTGACACTCTTTTGAGTTTCATTAGCGAGTCATAGTGGGTCACAAATAGACCCACCTCATGAATATTAATGAGGTAGGTCGCAATTCACTATTATTTGCTGCCATCACTGGGATGGTGGCTTGCTGTGGCCAACAGACCATCATGTCTGTGATTGCTTTTAAATAAAAAAATCTTTTTTTTAACGCAGTCAGTTTTTCTTAAAGGAAAACTGGATGGGTTTAAAAAATAAAAAAGAAACGTTTAAAGTTTCATTTGTTAAGAGGAACCACTGCCTGCTCTTAAAAAATATTTTTTCAACCATTCTAAAAGGGAAAAGGGTCCCAAGGGCCCCCTTCCAGTTTGCAAATAGATTACCACCAACTTTGAGTTGGCGGTAAAGTGCAAATGTTTTGCAACTGCATTTCGGTTGCAAAACATTCATATACAACATTGCGAATCAGTATTTGGAAGGGACACCCTGAACACCCCCCTTCCAAATACCGATTCACAAACTCAAACGTTTAAGAGGTGCAGGCACATCATTTAGGGTAGAAGAGCTTTTTACAGTGAAGAGGAACAACCCCTGGATGTGTCCTTAACAGCAGCAACTGTCTTCTCCAGTGAGGTCCACCTTCCAGAACCTTGGAAGGCTAGCAACCATCACTAGGATGCAAGACTAGTTGCTAGGGCACTCAACAGCTCCCTTCCCAACATAAAACAATGAAATGAACTGCAAAATTACAAGATACCAATAAACACAAAAGAGAAAATATGAATAGGCATTTACATAATATTAATAGTACACGTAATCGTTTTCCCACTTGGGACTCCTCCTAACTCGTCCGGTGCCTTCCATGGCGACAGACCTTCCATTGCCATTGCCATTCAACACCATTTCCATCTGACCATCACCCGTCTTTTCCAACCACATGTCACGCTCCAGGGTATTGCACAAGGTAACCCTTCGAATGTTCCACTTGTTGCCATTAGTCAATCACACATTGTTACCCAAAACCTTAGTGATACACTTGGGCACCGACCATTTTGACAGTCCCCCTTTTGGAGCACCCTTACTGTTGGTTCTCACCCAATCTCCAACTGCAAACACTCGTCTCACTCTTTTTAGTTTGTTGTTATGCCTTCTTACATACTTGTCCTGGTGCTTTTTGACCTTACACTTTTTCTTGCATAAAAACTGTGTGAGACCCTTAAGCATCCAGGCAGGAGAAACTCTTGTCCCTGGCTGTCTGCCCTTTAAGAGCATAATTAATCGTGAATTCATTAACATTATTAATGTCTCTCTCTCACATGAATAATTTTCACCTCGATCTAGTTTGAGACAGTTGTGCATGCTTTTACAATGCTGGTTTGAGCTCTCATGTGTTTTACGAGTCACACTGTTAGTCATGTTTTTTTTTTGTAAAAATACTTTATTGATTTTCGTTATTAACAACATGAGATATCAAGGACATACTGTCAATAGGTACATACCATTAGCCCCAAGGGGGGAACCATCAACAATGTGTTACATATTAACTGTAGTTACATTAGCAATAAAGGCCATAAATAAATGTAGAAGTATCACACACCCAGCGCATACTGTGTAGTTCATGGTATCAAACTGTTTATCAAAACAACATTCCCCAACCATCCCCCCTGCCCCTTCGCCCCACCTCCTCCCCTCCCTCCCTCCCTACCTGACTCACTCCTGTCCACACATATATTGGTATGGAGCACGGTTCTATAGGAAGTGTATATGCTCAGCTAGGAGTGTATCTGGGGATGTTCCGGTACAGTACATACAGTTTAGTATAAGTTATGCGGTTTGTCCTACAGCATATTCTCCTGGTGGGGGTTCCGTGGCTATGAATAAATCTAACATCGAATCCCAATCCATTGAGATCAGCGTCTTACGTGAGCCCCTATGTTCCTCCCGTCGTATCACTGCACTCTCTGCCTTCCCCCATCTGACCACCTCTCCATGCCTGCTAAGTGCCGCAGGAGGCACAGCGGACTTCCACTTCATGGTAATAGGACGTTTCGCGATAAGCAAGGCCAGGTTCGCAAACCGGGTCTGTACCTTCTGCTGCTTATGGGGGCGCTGCAAACCCAATATACAATATGCAGCCATATCCCCATCAGCAATTCCTGTTACAGTTCTTAGGACCCTTATGATGGTGTCCCAGAAGGCAGACAGGCGAGGGCAAGCGCACAGCATTTGTAGGAGGCCGGCATCAGGTGATTGACATCGTGGCCAATAATCTTGCGCTTCCGGATACATTTTATTTAGCTGGTGCGGCATAAGTTAGACCCTATGTAACACCATATGCTGTATTAGTTTAAATTTAGCATTGCGGGACACCCTCTTGGGGTGCTCTCTGAGGGAATCCCATTCCTTATCTGACAATTCTCTCCCGATGTCTGCATTCCACTTTGCTCTAAGTATCACTAGGGAGGTTGCTGCATGGGAGCGAATACCCCTGTACAACCATCGAGGCAGGTGGCGGCCATTACCCATAAGGTATAGTGTATGCACTAGCTCGTGTGTGGGAGGCTCTTTATCTTGTGCCCAATGATTCTTAATATATCTAGTAATACTTGCATGCAGACTATATAGGGAAATTGGAACACCCTGCTTTCTAGCAGAGTTCTCGTGATCCAGTAGCATACCCTCTCCAAACAGCATCCCCAGGTGTTCACTCCTTCCCGTTTCTATTTTGAGATGCCTCGGGTGGTGATTACCCCTGTGGGCGTGGGAATCCCTACTATTGGGATGTTGGGGGCATAAGGGAGTCGCTGGCTGGTGGATTGCAATGTTCGTCTCCAGTAGGTAAGGTCTACCTATAACAGTGGGGGGGGCCGGAGAGAGGGCCCCGCCCCCGGGGCAACAGTAGGCTATGGAGGGCGCCACGGGCCATGGCTTGCGGCATGAGCCCTATCTCGTGGAGGTTATGACCGGCAATCCAGTACGCCAACCACTGCAGTTGGCTTGCGTAGCAGTATGCCCGAAAATCGGGGACACCAAGGCCCCCTTTGTCTGTTCCAAGCTGAAGCTTCGAGATCCCCACCATCCTGCAGCCCTTCCCCCATATTAGTTCCAGCAAGAGTGTATTTAGTGTTTTAAAAGTAACCGTCGGGACCACTATTGGAAGATTAGTAAAGTAGTAAAGCAACCTCGGGAGCATGACCAATTTGGCAATGACAATTCTACCCGCCACAGAGAGTGGTCGTGTTGTCCAAAAGGCTATTTGGTTTCTGAGCATTTTGACTGCCCGTAAAAGATTGCCATCTAATAATTCCTGTGGACCTCTGTATATTTGTATACCCAGATATTTGAAGGTGATGGGCGCAATTGGGAGAGTTAGAGGGCCAAAGTGGATAGGCTCAAGTTGCTCCACAGATAGAAAATAGAAGGCTTATGATTTAGTCTTATTAATGCTAAAGCCAGAAACACTTTGGAATTGGTTGAAGATGTGTGGGATGAGCAAAGGTCACTCTGAAGATTGTGAAATGACCGAGGTAAACCATACACAATTATTACGCTCCATCATTCCCTTTAACTAGAAAGAGGTATCGACATTTGTCTTGATAAAGGGATAGTGTATTTATTTGCCATTGTAGTTTGACATTATGAACAACTACTTCTGTATAGTTTCTGTGCATTAAACAACATTGAATAATGGAGTCTAAAAGATGTTGTTTTATGCTTACTCTATGTGAATAATTTAGATCACTGGAATTCTGGCTTTTAACCTTGCTATTTAAGTTCATTTCCTGTTCTTCTCACAGTCTATTTGCACCTACTGATTAAAGTGGTGCATTTGTCAGACGGTAAATGAGTTACGTGGCATTGTGGCAGGCTGGATGGGGATTTATGTCCTAAGGACATCTGCTCACTTGTAGGCCACATCCTGTGCCTTCTAGTAAATGAGCAGCAATGGATGCTATAGAAAAAGAGACTTAGGGCCAGACATATGACAGCATTTTGCATTTGCAAACGGTGCGAATCGCAAAATTCGACCGTTTGTGAATGCAAAATGGCCTTGCCTCGTATATGAAAGGCTTTTGGATTTGCAATCTAGGTAATCACAATATTTTGCAAGTACCTAAATTGCGAATGCAAATACGGAATTGCAGTTTGCGAATCCCTAATGCACATGTAAGAAGCCTTTCCTAAATGCGAACTGTGCATTAAAAAAACGCTAAGTTGATGGTAACCTTGTGCAAACTTTAAAACATTCACAAAAATACATTTTCCAAAGTTCCCTGTAGCGTGTTCCAAGTGTGCTTTACATGTGCACACTTCTTTTTTTGGGGCACTTCGGGGGGGGGGGTCTTATGCCCCGGAGCATCCTTGGCTTTGCATTTACTAATTTGCGATTACCAATTAGGTAATCGCAAATTAGCTAATGCAGAACAATTCGCACCTATGGACCTGTAGGCCCATAGGAATGAATTGAGTCATATTACCTAATAGTGATTCGCTATTTAGCGAATCGCTATTAGGCAATATTAAGGAATCGCAAACATTTTACAGATTCCTACATACATAGCATTTTGTGATTCCCAAATAGATATTCTGTAAAAATCACTATTTGGGATTCGCAAAATGCTTTTATGCTACATCTGGCCCTAAATGATTAAAAAGGTATCTTCGCACATGCATAAGATACCTTTGGTTAAACAAAATGGTTGTTAAAATAATGAGTGCATAAAATATGTATGAAATTCCATTGATCGTAGGGTTTACATGGGGCAATGAAAAAAAATAAAAAATGTTAATACTGTTTATGTCTTTAGAATAGATACGTATCATTGTCTTCCTTTGTCTCTGGGTATTCTTGCATTTCAAAAACCTTGCGCTGGGCACATCTTGGCACTTGCCGTATATGGCTTGCAGCTTTCAGTTTGTTTCAACAAAACCTGCCTCTTGAGTCTAGAACGTAGGATGCAAATTACGTTTCTCGAAATAATGATTCATGGAGATTGGAAACTACTCTGCAAATGTGTGCGAGCTTGGTCGTGTCATCTCGCACCTGGTCCCACATAATCGAGGTTTTGGCAAGAGTCCTCTCCTCTGGGAAGCAGACATCTGAATTTCAAGCTGTAAACATGGCAGGGAAGCAAGACATTGCTCATAATATGTTCTTCGAGTTCAGTAAATTAACCTGCCTGATACTGTTAACTGTGAAGATTATCTGAGGAGAGAAGAAGGCGAGATTCCCCCAAACGCTGCAACGGACAGAGCTTCAGTAGTGGAGTCTTCATACTTTCGGATGTATAAACAGTGTAAAATTTGGAAGTGCAGTGAGTGTTTTTTTTTACTGAATATTTATCCGACAGGCCAATGCCAGGATAGGAAATGAAGGTTATCCGAGCTAATTTTTAAAACGGCCAAAAGATTGCATTCCGTTAAAACCTATAAAAATTCCTTAGATCATTTTCTACAGAAGGCTGTATCACAGATCAGCAGATAGGGCACTTCCCCGAGCACAACCACTGCAAGTAGAAAACACAGCACAATGGGTCTCTTCTCTGCCTGCTGTTTGGCTAAAGGAGCTTGGGTAGGTCCACGAAATAGACCTTGGCAGATTCTGTTCCTAAACCAAAGCCTTCTTCCCATTTTCCAAATTGACTGCTAGTTTAAACTAGTTTTCCTAACAAGTTTTATTTTAGGCAGCACCCACCACATAGTAAGCGTCAGGAAACAAGCATTGCTGGCAAAGTCAGTAGCTCTGCCCTTCTTTTTATAACTAGTGATGCTTCTTCAGTAATTTGCTAATTTGTGGTTGTGTGGATTGGTGAGCGGGTGATTCCGAGAAAGAAGGGATAGATAATTGAGTGAACTATTGAGTGTCTAGATTGAAGGATGACTAGATAAATAAGTGGATAGATAGGTACATGAATGCTGTCCTTCCCTGGGGTAATGACTTGCCCTCCGCAGAGTAAGGTTGTTATACCTGACATCCTTGGCGTGGTAGTCCCTCAAACGTTTTCCCTTCACGCCCTCTCTTTTGCTGAATTTGTTTTTGTTGACTTTATTACTCTGCGCGCTTTGCCACTGCTAACCAGCGATATATATAGTGATTATGCTATCTCCCTGAGACATGGTAAAATTGTCTTACGCCTAATTGGCACATTTATTTTACTTGTAAGTCCCTAGTAAATGGTACTACATGTACCTAGGGGCGGTAAATTAAATGTTACTAGTGGGCATGTAGCACTCAGTGTGCCACCCACTAAAGGAGCCTTTTAAAACATAACACAGGCCTGTCACACAGCCTGTAGTGCAGTTTTAAACTTCCATTTTGACCAGGAAAAATAAATACCTGTAACACAGCCTGTAGTGGAGTTTTAAACTGCCGTTTTGACCAGGCAAAATAAACCTTTTGCCAGGCTTAAACCTTCCTCTTTAATGCATAAAAGTCACCACTAATGTAGGCCCTAATGGCTCATTGGACAGGGTACATTGTATGCAAAGTTGTTTTTCATTGTTGTAAGGTTTATCGTTTCTATTGACGATCACTGGTTTCCTTATTACTTTTACTTTAAATAAGTGCTACCTTAAGACTGGGAACAGTTAAAAATGTACTGTTTACACTCAAATGCGAGTCAGCTTTTTGCTATGATGCATGCCTTCTGCTATGTACAAAGAGCTTCAGGGTTATTGGAAAAGTATGTATAACAACATAATAGAAAAGTGTTAGGCAACACAGTAGCAAGCTCTTCAGCAATAGGTACTGGCACAAAACAATGTTAAACTATTCGAAGAGAGGGATGGTAAAAGCTAGTATAATGAAATATCATCTGATCAAAGCTAGTCTTTTGTTTCAAATTAAACGTTCCAGTGAGAACAAACGCGATCAGTGCTTGGAAGACGTGACACACAGTTATTAATAAAATATATAAATAAACCATATTCAATTGCTGCAAGGACGGCCACCAGCGTAATCAATATAATGAAGCAGTCCATAAAGCAAGTCTATGAAGTTTCAATTCCTTCGAGATATGGGTAGGGGCGTACCTTGGTCAGTAAGATTGGGATAGATGGGTGAGCTTCATATTTCCCAACAATGACACTGTTAAAATACAGGAGAAGCAGGGCAGGAGGGGGGCGTAAGGAGCAGCAGGAAGGGAGAGGAGTGCGGATTGTGAGGGGTACTTAAACTCAATATTTTGTAAAATAACCATTTTTTAAGATCTTTAAAACGGAGACAAGAGTGTGTGATTTCGTCTGCGTGTGTATGTAAACATCCCAAGTAAAATCCGACAAACACCTCACTTTACCCGACTTAAAGCACCTGTACCCACCCATTTAAACAGAATACATTTATTAGGGGGTTGTAACACCGTAACCCCCCTTCCCCTTTCGAAGCTCCCCCCTTGGATATCGGAGCGTAATAGAGAATCAAGGTAATAGCAAATCTGCTGGGGCTCTTTGTTTAGTGAAAAAGTTATTAAGGGCTCCACGTGGTAGCCTCTGGTTAGGCAACACGAATTGGGATGGGTTAGTTGTGGGTGGCCTGATAGTGAAAATAAGGGTCGCTGGGCGCCTACAGATCGGGACCAGACAAACCACTATGATTATTATATACATTATACCGGTGGCCGTCATTGCAGAAATTTAATGTGATGCATTTATATGATTTATTAACATCTGTGTGTCATGTCTTATGAACACCCAGCACCCAGCATGCTTGTTCTCTATGGAACCTTTAATTTTGAAAAAAGCCTTTGTTTTCTTCAGATATTATTTATTTTATCATATTTTGTTACTAAGCTTTGTTACACTAATATATATATATATATATATATATATATATATATATATATATATATATATATATATATATATATATTACCTACTGGCGGTCGCCAGTAGGTATATATAGTTAGGATTTTTTCTCTATGGGATTTTTGAAAATTCTATGTCTAATAACTTTGGCGTTTGTGGACGGAATTGGCTGAAATTTTCAGGAAAATGGCACATTTTGTTTCTGAGCAGCCCTTGAAAATTTGGGGGGGGTTCGTCAAGGGGGGGCCGAGAAAAAAGGGGGGTCCCAAAACGTGTTTTTAACATTGAGTTTTCCATAGGGCGGTTGGCCTCACTTTTAGCCCGAACGGCTGAATGGATTTGCACGAAACTTGGCAAAATTGTAGGGACTGGTAGCCCGATGTGCCTTTGCTAGGTCTCAATATATGTGCTTCAGTGGATTTTGAGAAATTAACGTTAAAAAAAAGATATATATCTGTAACAGCGGACCGGGCAGCGCTCCGGTTCGCGGACTTTTCGCGGTACGGAGCTTTGTGAAGCGAAGCTGATTGGTTCTCCGGCATCTGTGAACATTCCAAACAGTCCGTAGCGGCCGCCATCTTGTCTCTCGGTAGGATCGAGAGACAAGAGGAGGCCAAAGCGAAGGGGCAAATGACCATAAGGGGGCATAGTAGATCCTCGCTGACCCCCTAGGTTTGATGTGGAGGTTTTAAAAGGGCCCCGCGGGGCAAAAAAAAAAAATAATAATAATAATCGAACGGCTGAATGGATTTGCACGAAACTTGGTAAAATATTAGGGACTGGTAGCCCGATGTGCCTTTGCTAGGTCTCAATATATGTGCTCCAGTGGATTTTGAGAAATTAACGTTCAAAAAAAGATATATATCTGTAACAGCGCTCCGCTTCGCGTAACGGAGGTTTGCGAAGCTGATTGGTTCTCCGGCGTCTGTAAACATTGCAAACAGTCCGTAGCGGCCGCCATCTTGTCTCTCGGTAGGATCGAGAGACAAGAGGAGGCCAAAGCGAAGGGGCAAATGACCATAAGGGGGCATAGTAGATCCTCCTTGACCTCTTAGGTTTGATGTGGAGGTTTTAAAAGGGCCCCGCTGGGCAAAAAAAAAAATAATAATAATAATCGAACGGCTGAATGGATTTGCACGAAACTTGGCAAAATTGTAGGGACTGGTAGCTCGATGTGCCTTTGCTAGGTCTCAATATATGTGCTTCAGTGGATTTTGAGAAATTAACGTTCAAAAACAAGATATATATCTGTAACAGCGCTCCGCTTCGCGGAGATAAAATTATCTCTGTATTACCTAGCTGTTGCTAACACCAGTTAGCGACGGCTAGTAGGAGATAGCGACCATCTTGGGCCCCACTTTGCATGTGAGTGATATTTATCACTAATGACATGCAAAGTGGGCATGCCAAGATGTTAGCGACTGGAAACAGTCGCTAACATCGCTATCTCCTATTACCAACTTTTGGAAATATTCGCGATAAGCGCGAATATCTCCAAAAGCTACCACCTGCCCTGAGCAGTTCTTAGCCATGTTATCCAATGGGAGGTGGATAACATGGCTAAGAGCATTAGCTCGGTAATGCATGAATATCGCTGAGTTTTCAGCGATATTAATGCATTGCGGTAGTTTTTTATCGTATTTGCGATAAACCTTGATAATAGCAAGGTTTATCTGCGATCATTTCTGAAGATGCTTAGCGGTAAAAGATTCGTTGCTAAGCATCGTTAGGGATAAATATCGCTTAACTTTGGTAATATGCCCCAACGTCTGTTAACGTTCGATTCGAAGGAAATGAGGAAGTGTTGAAAAACATTGTCTGCGCCATCTTGCCTTTTTTCAAATGCCACACTTTTGTCGTGCACGGCAGTCATTTTAGATGCCTTGACCAGACCCACTCTCTGCACGCTGTCGATCCTTAGCATGGCTCCCCACCCTCGCAAGCATCTCCCCCAGGCAGTGGTCACCCCCGCTCTCTGTCTTATGCATGGGTAATAAACCACCCCCCATCTGCGCTGCTCTTCCCTGAGAATCACACCCTGTGCCCGCCCGACACCTCCCTTTCTCCCTATTCACTACCGCACCCTCTGACACTCCTTTTCCTCTGTGTCCGATTGTCCAGGCCGGTCCTAGGGTATCAGCTAGCCCTGCAGATGTAGTTTATGGCCCCAGCTGTAAAGAATCACCCCTCTTCAAAGGAGTTATAGTAGATCAAGGCCCACACTCGATGAGATCCGTCACAGCAGACGCGTTCCTATTATCTGAAAACCATCCTGTATTGTGATTGGGGAGGGGACCGAGCCTGAAGCGGAAGATTCCAGGGATGACTCTTTGTACATCAAAGTTTTTACAATTATGTGTCACATTAAAAATATATAGCACTCCAACAAAGTAGTAAGATTATAAAACTTTAATAACTTATAAATATATACAAGAAAACAAAAACAGTAATAACATATAAACATTTTTAGGGAAAAACAACGAAGTAGCGGTCGGCTGTGCGAATAGTCCCAACGCAGCACAACGTCCAGATTTCACTGATTTCGGAATCCGGCGTGGGGCGTCGCGGGGGGTGGGTCATCAGTAGCAAACTGTTGTGCGAATAGTTCCAAGGCAGCAGAACGATGGCACCAAGGTGATGTCCAGTAAGTTGCCGCACTGGTTTTGGTATCCTACAATGCTGCTCCGAATAACGGCGTGGGGCGCCCCGGGGGAGGCGGCGTGAACGGGCCTCTCCAGGTGGAGTCTCGTCTGTTGTAGTGGGGCGCCCCTTTACCGTTTCAGTTGCCATTCCGTCCGCTTTTGGTCCACTGTGTCAAAAGCTGCAATTCAGCTGAGTTGCGCCCACTCTTGCGGTGCAGCGATAGGCGGCTGTCACAGGATTCTCAAAATGGCGGCAGGCTGTTTCCTTTTTGGGCCTGGTCCACTGAAATGGCCCTGGGACACCTTGGAAATCGGACGCTTGTCTGCTAGGTCTTGGACCCCATTCTCGAAAGCGTCCCCTCCGCCTTGAGGATTCATCAAAAGTTTTGGGGGCCCCCGACTCCTGCAGGCTTCTGGTGGGGAGCGGCTGCCATGATTGCTCGCGGAATGACTACGACGGAGCCACGAGATGGTGGTGCTTTCATGGTGACGCCAGCTTCAGTCTGAAACATCCAGAAACAAGGTGGGGCTTTCATCGTTTGGGGAAAAAAAAAGTTTTCATCCAATGAAAAGTGTTGTTTTTAGGTCATATGATCAAGCCTTCCATCATTAGGAAACCAAAAGTAAAATGAACCAATGAAAAGTTTTATAAACAAGTCACATGACCTGTTATGCGGCATAGGGTATAAAATGCGGAGAAAATACGTTGGCACGTGAGGCGGCGTCAGTAGCGGACCGATGTGCGAATAGGCCGAAGGCAACACAACGCGCCAAGATCCGGATGGCACCGAGGTGGTGTCCAGCAAGTTGCAGCACTGGTGTGGCCATCCTACAATGCTGAAAGTCGGCGTGGGGCGCCCTGTTGGCCTGTGAGTTCGCGTCAGTAGCGGACCGATGTGCGAATAGGCCGAAGGCAGCACAACGCGCCAAGATCCGGATGGCACCGAGGTGGTGTCTAGTAAGGTGCACTGGTGTGGCCATCCTACAATGTTGAAAGTCGGCGTGGGGCGCCCCGTTGGCCTGTGAGATGGCGTCAGTAGCGGACCGATGTGCGAATGGGGCCAAAGGCAGCGCAACAATGTTTTCTGAATAGAAGACACCACAAGGCGCTGAGATGCCAAGATCCGGATGGCACCGAGGTGGTGTCTAGCAAGTTGTGGCACTGGTGTGGCCATCCTACAATGGTAAAAGTCGGCGTGGGGCGCCCTGTTGGCCTGTGAGATGGCGTCAGTAGCGGACCGATGTGCGAATGGGGCCAAAGGCAGCGCAACAATATTTTCTGACTAGAAGACACCACAAGGCGCTGAGATGCCAAGATCCGGATGGCACCGAGGTGGTGTCTAGCAAGTTGCCGCACTGGTGTGGCCATCCTACAATGTTGAAAGTCGGCGTGGGGCGCCCCGTTGGCCTGTGAGATGGCGTCAGTAGCGGACCGATGTGCGAATGGGGCCAAAGGCAGCGCAACAATATTTTCTGAATAGAAGACACCACAAGGCGCTGAGATGCCAAGATCCGGATGGCACCGAGGTGGTGTCTAGCAAGTTGTGGCACTGGTGTGGCCATCCTACAATGGTAAAAGTCGGCGTGGGGCGCCCTGTTGGCCTGTGAGATGGTGTCAGTAGCGGACCGATGTGCGAATGGGGCCAAAGGCAGCGCAACAATATTTTCTGTATGGAAGATACCACTAGGCGTTGAGATGCGAAGATCCGGATGGCACCGAGGTGATGTCTAGCAAGTTGCTGTACTGGTGTGGTCATCCTACAATGCTGAAACTCGGCGTGGGGCGCCCCATTAGCCTGTGAGATGGCGTCAGTAGCGGACCGATGTGCGAATGGGGCCAAAGGCAGCGCAACAATATTTTCTGAAGAGAAGACACCAAAAGGCGCTGAGATTCGGTTACCACCGAGGTGATGTCTAGCAAGTTGCCGCACTGGTGTGGCCATCCTACAATACTGCTCCGAATAACGGCGTGGGGTGCCCGAAGGGGGGGGGGGGAGGCGGCGTGAACGGGCCTTCCTAGGTGGAGGCTCGTCTGCTGTAGTGGGGCGCCCCTTTACCGTTTCAGTTGCCATTCAGCTGAGTTTCGGCTGCTCTTGATGCTACAGCGACAGGCGGCTGCAACAGGACTCTCAAAATGGCGGCTTGTTCTTTGGATTTGGGCCTGGTCTACTAAAATGGCCCTGGGACACTTTAGAACTCGGACGCTCGATTTTTTTTTTCCTTTCCTGTACATGCAAAAAAATGTAAATGCCCGGTACGTTACACGCTTCATCTGCCACGATGTACTCTCCAGAGGAACCGAAAAAAAATATAGTTATGGTAACTATACCATGCATCGTCATATGGAGAGGTGGCACCAATTAATTATAGTGCTGCATAAAAGAGAGATTTGGAGGAGAACCCCCGACCTGCCAGTACATTCATCAAAGAAGTGGCACTGACAGCATCAGAGGCAAGGGAAATGGTCCCAAATATTTAGAACTTTGGAAAGATTAAAATGACATGTTTAGATTGTGGCAAATTAATTTCATGTGGACAGATGAGTGTTACTCTAATAAATACAGCATATGAACATCATCATAGTCGATGGTTGGTAGAGACATTTTGACTATATCCTGGACCTGCCCGTCCTCGCCCAAAATGGCGCCGGAATAAAAGGGTCTCGTAACTCCTTGTTGTGTACTGGTTGCAGAACCTTGAAATCACGAGATACGTATGCAGTTTTGAAGCATATGGCGGGCGGGGACGAGAATTGATTGAATATTTCGACATCCCTATTGATATTAAGTTCTGATGTGTTATTGATTACTGTACTATTGAAAGTTCGAATTAACGTCACCCATGGTACTTGCCCGCAAATGTATATCTAGATAATTTTATTGTAACTGGCCCTGTCGTATTTTAATTATAAAATGTACGTCCACCGATTCCGCAACTGTTAGACACCTTAGTTCTTGCAACCTAATGGCCCGCCCGTTACGTTCCTCTACAGTGTAAATGTCTACTCATCATATACGATTACAGTTTGCTCCGTGGCCGGCCCACGTGGTTATAGGCTCGTATTTGTATAATGAAATTTTCACAATAAAGGTTTTTAAAAGAAAACATGGTAGTAGTATATACATTGGTAAAGTTTTTAATAATAGTCACTGTTTTAGAATCATTAAAAGGCAAGTGAAATAAAGCAGACCAATTACATGAAGGGTAAAAGGTATAATACGCAGGAACGCAGTAAAGATAAATGGTCAAGGGCTGTTGTGTGTTCTACTCCTGCAACATAAAGTGATCGATAAGAATCTCATATTCAGGCGTATCGGCGACTAAGACAGCAGGTCGACCCTCTTTTGCTCAACGGCTCCGTCATGGGATGAAGAAACGCTCTTTTTCTCGAAAAAAGAATATATTTTACTTGCAGGACAGTTGTAAATTTTCCGGGAAAGTACATTAGCCGGGAACATTATAACATATATTTAAGAAAAAATAATGTTCGGAAGTAATAAAAAGCGTAATTTTTAGGTCATATGACCAAGCCTTTCATCATTAGAATAAGAAAAGTAAAATGAACCAATGAAAAGTTTTATTAACAAGTCACATGACTTGTTATGCTTACGTTACGCGCTGCGCGTCGCGCCCCGGATGACTTCCGGATGCGCTAACGCGGCGCGTCATATGACGCATTACGCGACAACGCAGGTCCAGAATATAGTCAAAATGTCTCCACCAACCAGCGGTCGGAACACAACCCCTTTCAGCAGGCTAAATAGTTCTGTTAAATGACAACAGAAGGGACAGGCAACAAGAACCATCAGTCAAAGAGGGGAGGGCTAGTTCTTCTCTACCGGGTTACATTGGGGCGCTACCGGAACTGATCGAATTGGTAGTCTACAGTGTTTCTGGATGTTTCAGACTGAAGCTGGGGTTAGCATGAGAGCACCACCATTTTGTAGCTCCGTCGTGGCCATTCCGCAACCAATCATGGCAGCCGCTCTTTATCGTTATTTTGGGCGGGGTGGGTGGCGGAGCCAAGCTGTTTTGCAGCCATCATTGTGTGGAGTTCAGTTCATCTCACTAGTTTTGTATTTGTCATGAGGGGTTGTTCCTAATGTTTCTATTTTAGCGAGGTCAAAAAGAGATCCCATTAGTGGCCTACTGATTTTGCTTGATTCCTTTTCTTCTTTTTTAAACGATTTTTCGTTATCTGCAAAGACTAAACAGAGTATTGCGACTCTGTGTCTGTTTGTAAATAGAGAATGAACCAAAGAGAACCAATTCTAAAACAGTAAATGCTTGGATAACAATCAATCAAATGGAGAGAGAAGCAGGCACGACGTATTACAACGGGGGCAAAGGCCTGCGTTAACTACCTTTCACTATCTGCAAAGAGAGAGTACTCCTAATAGAAATGAGGGGGGGCACCATTCAAAGCAGATCAGTGTGCATAAACACGAAAATGTTTTCACTTACCACGTACTTGACATTCGACAGCTTATGATATTTGCTATTAAAAAACCATTGAAATTCACTGAAAAAACCATAGGTTATAGACCATATATAGTTAGGAATTAGCATTTACAAAACCTTGAAAATTCACTGAAAAAACCATAGGTTATAGACCATATATAGTTAGGAATTAGCATTTAAAAAACCTTATTTTACTCACACAAAACCATTGAAATTCCATATATAGTTAGTTGCACTAACTATATATCGCGCACCCGCAATCCACTGCTGATGATGTCACATATTACATCATTCATGACATGGTCAGTGACATCACTGATGACATCACTGATGATATCTCAAATGACATCACTGATGACATCACTGATGACATCTCATTTGACATCAATGACCACATCACTGATGATATCATTCATGTGACAATACAATGCATCTCCTCACATTTTAATATAACCTCTGTTTCACCCAGTGTTAAATACAGAGTATAATTTTTGAAACCATTGACACACCAATACTAGTTACTACATACACACTCACTGATTCCTACGTCTACACACACATTCACTCATTCACCCATACAATCATTCATACATACAATCACTCATCTTTACAACACTATCATATGCACTCATACACCTATACAGACACTCACACTCTGCCACTCATCCATGGAGTTACTCACACACCTAGTCAGTCCTGTAAAGAATCAATCACACTTCCATTTTCTTGTCTATACAGTTAAACATAGAGCACCTTACATTTTCAAACATATACTAACACATACTTACTTTCTTATACAATCATTGATACAAGTACACATTGATCTGCAGAGAGTCACACACCTCCCAGCCAGCCACACACACACTCAGTCTCCCATACAAATACTTGGACAATCAATCAATAACCCATATAGTTAATCATATAGCTACTGATCAACACATGCAGCAGTTTACAGAACAACAGACATAATGATGCACAAATTAAGACAGTTTAGTCACTAACCCATGCACTCAGTGAGACACATTTAATCACTCACTCATACATTCAGTCATGCACCTACTAAATCCTTCGTCCAGACACTTATACATCTACTCATTCTTCAATATGTAAAACATATTTAAACTTTACAGAAACACACAGTCACTGGATGATGTCATCAGTGATGTAATTTGAGATGTCATCAGTGATGTCATCAGTGATGTCACTGACCATGTCATGAATGATGTAATATGTGACATCATCAGCAGTGGATTGCGGGTGCGCGATATATAGTTAGTGCAACTAACTATATATGGAATTTCAATGGTTTTGTGTGAGTAAAATAAGGTTTTTTAAATGCTAATTCCTAACTATATATGGTCTATAACCTATGGTTTTTTCAGTGAATTTTCAAGGTTTTGTAAATGCTAATTCCTAACTATATATGGTCTATAACCTATGGTTTTTTCAGTGAATATATATATATTCAAAATGTTTTTAACAATAAAATCAAAGAAGCCTTGGATATATACGAGATATACAGGGTACAAAGCATCATCATATTGCCTAGGACATAGACTGCAGTGACGGTATCTCCTATGGAAAAAATATTTGAGTCAATCTTCGTGCAGTTACAATACTTGAGGTTTACATGTAAACTGTGTGCGTCCATCCGTGGAAAGTAAGGATCAGAATCTATCTTGGCTCTTTCTCTGGTTCCTCTCTCATCAAACCCATTCCATCTTCCCACTTTCCGACTTCCAGCCTACAGTAATCTATCCAAGGAGACCAAATCTAGCACGATTTGTGCTCCCAGTATGTTGATTAGTTCCCCCTGTATCATGGTCAAGTATGTTTTTATTTTACTACATTCCCATAGTGTATGTATGGACGTGCCTCGCTCGTTTTGACACCTAAGGCAATCTGGGGTTTCCTCTCTTAATATGTTATGTAGTCTAGCTCTATCGAAATAGACCCTTTGTAGGATTTTGTATTGTATGAGACGTAACCTCTGCGATATTGCCACTTCACGTGGGTGCATTAGAGCTGCCTCCCAGTCAATGTCCTCCATTGGCACAGTTGTAAGTTCCCATTTGGCTCTGAGTAGTCCCAACTTATCGGGCATATTGTTAAGTAGTGTTCTGTCCGTCCATGAAATAGCCTCGTTTGGGATTTCTTCCTGCAAGAGTCTGCTGTCTAGCGGGGAAAATTCAGGTAATTCGATTACATCCAACCCCTCTGCCTACCAGGCATGTTTCAGTCTGAGATAGGCATAGTTTTGAGTGTCTTTTAATAGCTATGTGGCCTGGAGTGTGTCAAATGGTGCAAGGGTGCCTTTCTCTAGTATATCGTCCAGTTTGGAGATCCCAATTGTGTCCCATTGTTTAAAGCTCCTAAGTTTCCAGATCTCTGGTAGTCTCGCCCAGTCCCACAGGTGGGTTTCTCTCATAAGTTTAATGTCCCATTTCATCTGTTTCTCTGCTCCCTTCCATGCTTCTATCACCCTTTGGGTGGCTGGTAAGAGTCGGTTAGTGCCTTTGCCTCCATTTATATAATGTAACTGTGTATGGTGTCGGAACTGGAGCCTCTCGAGTGCATATGTGGGGTGATCTCTTGTAGTATGACTCCATTCATTAAGTACAACTAGGTTGGCTGCTCTATAGTAAGCACTAATGTCTGGTAGGGCAAGCTTGCCATTATATGGCTAACGTTGAAGCATTTGCAGCACCACTCTTGGGTGGGCCCCGTCTCACAGGAGTACACGTTCCTATTTAGTGTTGTTACTATAGGTGTTTTGTAATATGTAGAGTAGCTTGGGAAGCGTGATCATTTTGTACATGGCGGCCATGCCCATTATTGTCAGAGGGAGTAAAATGTAAATGTAAATGTAGTTGAGCTTATATAGCGCACAGCTACCCGCAGTGGGTTTCCCGGCGCTTGCTTAGGGAACCCTTCCTGGTATTCCCCTGTGAGATAGCAGGGTATCCGCAAGGTGAAAGTCAGGCATCCCGCCGCGAGGGGCCGTTGTGGAGATTAAGCAAGCTATTGCCCAGAGTCGCAGAGTGTGAACCCGTGAGTCGAGGAGGCACCGGGGCGAGAATTATCGAGTCCGTGGAATTTTTAGCCCAAGACCCGCCGAGGCGGGGAATTGAACCCTGGTCCAGGACCGATCTCAGCTTCTGGGTCTGCTGCCTCTAACCCCTGAGCCACACTTCTCCACAACTCTTGACATCTTCTTGGAATTCTACCAGGACTCGCTTAATATTTTGGGTCAGACTAGCCGCTTCATCAGTAGTAATGTAAAGGCCGAGGTAGCGGAACCCTTCTTGGGTCGCCTGCAAGCTTCCCGGGATTTCATGGATCTCAATGGAGCTTCCCACTGAGTATAGATTAGATTAACTTCAGTTAATTCTGTAACCTGCCTTATGGCCGTATTCCTCAAATATTTGTAGGATCTTCGGGAGTGTCTCAGCAGTGTCAGTGACATATAGCAGAATATGATCTGCGTAAAGCGATATGCGCTCTTCATCAAGAAGTTGCTCCTCATCTGTGAAGCGCTTAGCTCCGGGTAGGATCTAATTACACACGCTAGAGTTTCCAGTACTGGGGCAAACAATAGTGGGGATAAGGGACATCCCTGCCTGGTGCCTCGCTGGACGGGCCAGGTTGCCGAAGTCACCCAATTTACTCAGTTCAGGCTGCCGGCTCCGTGTAAAGGAGTTCCAGCCATTACATAAAGGCCGGTCTAAATCCAAATCTCATCCGGGTTTGTCTCATGAACGGCCAATGAACTGTGTCAAACACCTTTTCGGGGTTGAGGGAGAGGAGCAAGTGTGGGCTGTCTCTATGTTTAACCGTGTCTATCCAATTAGCCAGTCGGCGCAGATTGAGACGCATGCCTCGTTTAGGTATAAAGCCAGATTGATCTCTGTGTATTATGGGAGTGATAACTGCTAAAAAGGCGCGTCGCTAGGATGGTGGCCAGTATCTTTTTCTCTATATTAAACAGTGATATTGGCCAGTGGGGCCCACAGTCCTCTGGAGGCTTCCCTATTTTGTGGATTACCACCACTGTGGCAGTTCGGAGATCGACTGGGAGTATTCCTTCTTTTTTTGTTGCTAGGAACATGTTCAATAGATACTAGCCTAATAAACTACTGTTTTGTTTAAAGAATTACGTGGGTAGCCTGTTTGGAGCCTGATTTTTCCCTGATTTCTGCCTGCCAATCGCCTCTGTCATTTCCTCTAGGGTCAGCTCTTTATCCAACATGCCTCACGCCTCCTGTGGGAGAGTGGGGATTTTGGTTGCCTCCAGGTTACTATTAATTTGTGACTCGCTCGCTAGTGGCCTAGTTCTATAAAGTTTTGCATAGTAGCGGCCAAAGGCACCCGGTATGTCTTGAGGTGTCGTGTGAATCTGCCCTTGCTCCTGAATGGATGTCGCCCTGGCCCCGTCTCTTTCTTATTCAACCAGGCCAGGAGTTTCCCTGCTCTGTCCCCGTGTCATATAGGCGATGCTGAGTGGCCGGCAGATGGGTTTTAACCTCTTGGGTCACCAGTGCTTTATATTCCCTTCTTCTTATCTTTATCTGGCAGAGGGTATGATTATCCGCTTTGGGTTCTCCATTGTAGGAGGATGGATATCTATGGTTGCCCCAGATTTTTTGCCTTGTGTTTAGCTGGTTTTCGACTTAGTTGGCCTGGGATCCTGCTAATCAGGCCCCCAGGATATCTGCTCTCACTGTAAAATGGACTCCATGTACTCTAAGTACATCTCCAATTGGTATTTGGGTGACCTTATCAGCCCCTGTATAGAGTGCCATAGGCACCCAGGGCATAGGTTCATCCAAAGCCTACCAGGGGCTGCAGCATATCTTTTGCCACCCCTGGCTGGCCTTCCAATTTGACACAACTGGCTGATCACTCAGCTGGGGCAAGGTGGTGTAATCACCCCTTGCTTAGATATAGTATTCCTATATATACCTTTACATATAGACACATATGCACCTATAAGTCACTCCTATGGCAGGCCTTAACAATCCTGAAGGCAGAGTGCTTAGTTTTATGTGAGATGGTGCTCTAGCATGAGCTGAGCCTGTCTGCAGCTTTCGGAACCATGTCCTTATAGCTGTTCTATGATATTGCCATACCATATACTCTTAAGTGCATTATAATCCCCGCGGTTATTGCTAACTTTGGTTTGGCTTTATCAAAACATGTCGTGTAAGGTGTCATACACTTTGGAATACTACCGCCTCGCCAGTTCTGGCGTCGGGGGTAGCATTCCACCCTTCTAGAGGGAGAAAACATGTTACTTTCCTTAAATGCGGTTAAAATCAACCAGAGCCCCAGCATCACAAAATGGATGCTCCTGCCACAGACACAAGTCTGACCTCCTGCTGCTGGGAGTCCTTCCAGCACGGGAGGCTTGGACAAAAGGTTTCCTGTCACAGGGAGGTGCTAGCACCACCCCAGACAGGAGATAGTGGATTGAGGCAGGGAGGGATGAAAGAAACAAGACATGCCTGGGGCGCACAAGGTGTCCCATGCATAGGCCAGTTCAAACCGGTGCTGGGGCACTCCAGCCCCAGCTCTGGCGGGAAACTGAACAAAGGGAAAGGGGTGTAACCACCCCCTTCCTGGGTCCCACCCATAGGAGGGACCTAGCAGGTAATCCAGCCCCTTGATTTGGAATAAAGGTAGGAGCTGTGTCCTGAGACTTGAGATTATCCTGACTGAAACTTTGAAACAGAACTCTGGACCTTCTACCATCTACTTTACAAGAAGATACTGAAGAATCTCCCTTGTGGCCAAGGAGTGGCCATTCTATGCAAGCAGGCACCATCAAGCGCTCAACGATTTGCTTTGTCCGACGCTCCCGCCGGAGCCCGACCACAGAGCCTGACAAGACCCGGACTTCCAGACCTCCTTCAGCCCGATCCACAGCCACAGTAAAGCTGAGACCCGTGGAGGCGACGTGTAACGTGGGATCGGCCATCTTGAATAGACTGTGAGACGCTTCCTGTGCAGCACCCTAGGCACCCTCGAAGCTGTGCATTGGGGATTGAGAAGCCCCAGCCCCGAGCATCAACTGCACCGAAGCTCACCCCTCCACACTCACCGAGTGCTGCGTGGGGCCCTTTTGCATTTTCCTGCTCGAAGCGTCTGTCCGGTCACTTGCCCGTTGGCTAGTGGCCTCTGTGACGACGAAACCCGAAATCTACACCGCTGGTCTGGTTGCTCCAGACTGGCCCTTGCTTACCTGCGAAGGAGAAGCCCCTCAGTCCTTGCTGGCCTGAGTAAGAAGCCCTCTTCAGATCCTGCGTGGGTTGCCTTTGCCAAGGCTTGTTGACTCCAATCCGGAAGCCAACACTGCCGACAGCGAGAGCCTTCGTGGGTGAGTCCGTGCCCAGCTCCTGGTCATCGTCGATGCCCCTGGTCCACGTGGCAGCAGAGACAGGCGTCGCGACAACCACCTGATTGCGTCCGACATCGCCTG
Source organism: Lissotriton helveticus (assembly GCF_964261635.1). Classification (NCBI taxonomy): domain Eukaryota; kingdom Metazoa; phylum Chordata; class Amphibia; order Caudata; family Salamandridae; genus Lissotriton; species Lissotriton helveticus. Next base: position 800,665,874 of record NC_136069.1, read on the forward strand.
GTTCCTTCCTGGTCACTGGCTAGTGACCCAGACTCTGTCCCCTCTGCTTTCAGGTACTCTACATTTTCGATCCACCCTTGGATCCAACCGGACTCTTCTCTCCTGGTCGCCTGCAGCATCTTTTCTCCAAGGCTCCATAGAACTCCACGACTAAACCCGACACACTTTGACACCTATGCACCCGCTTCCTGTGGGTGAGGTAACTCGAGTATCACGGTGCTCCTGTAGAGATTTACATCCCTAGTGCCCTAGTTCAAAGTGGTTAAGTTCTAGTCCAGTCGGAAGACTTCCAAATCTGCAACTTTCTAACTTTTACGCACCATTGACTTCTATTGGTGCACGCGTGTGCATTTATACACTGCACCCGCATCCTGTGGGCCTCCCCCGACCTAACTGCTGTTAGTCCAGTGTAGCCCCAGCAATTCCCAAGGCCCTAGGCCTTACCATTGTTCGTGACCTGGTTCTTATACCACTATTTTAATATATGGTTTTACTGGCCACCAGGGCCTATCCATAATTGTGCAACTTTTGTATGTTATATAAGTACTTTTGTTTAACGCTTGTGCTTCTGCCCTCACAAAGAGTACAGAGGATTATTCTAGTAATAAATACAATATTTTTATAATATATAACTTGTGTGGTGTCCTTTCATTTGGTACTAAAAGGATTGCATATGGTAAAACAGCTGGCTTCACCTGCCCTCTTAAGTTTAGCCTAAGACTGCTTTTGTCCATGCTACCCCTAGGATAGCTGGTCTATAAGGTTGACTTACAACCAATCACCATAAGGGTTGTTTGGACTGGTGCACGTTGCTCACTAGAATAGTGAACATCACATACCAGGTCAACTTCTCACACTCATTATTTTCTAAATCTAGTCAAGTGTGCGTTCCAGGGTCTCCATCTCTTGTGTTTCCATTCTCTTTTTGTGTGCAATAATGTTTTTCGCCCTATCTCGTATCACTGTCGTAAACACCTCCCATAAGGTGGCTGCCGATGTCACTGAACCTTAATTTTCCTTAAAGTATAATTATGAATCTGTGCAGATTTCCCTGGCAACTTTTCTGTCCTGCAAAGCCCAGACGTTCAGTATCCATTCTCTGCTACCTCCCCTGGTTTTCCTTCCTACAGTGAGCCAGAGCGACGAATAATCTGATATGCCCCTTGCTAGGTACTTCGCCTTTTCTATTATCTCTATCTCTCCAGCTAGAGTAAAGTGGTAATCCAGTCTGGAAAATACCTTGTGGGCTCCCGAGAAGTAGGAATAGGCACGCATGGTTGGGTAATGTCGTCACCGTAAATCAGTCAGCCCAAGTGCTTCTTGAAATTGGGCCAGGGCCACGTGTCCCTCGGTTCACCTGTGTGCGATCTAGATGAGGATTTCTCACATCGTTATAAACCCCCCCTATAATGTGTGTGGCGGGCCCTGACTGCAAAATTATCCCGGCTATTTTGTCTAGTGTTTGCTGTTGTAGTCGCGGGGGCATATACACTAACAAGCAGAAACTCCTTACGATGCCAAATCCCCGCACCCCCACAAATGTACCTTTGGGATCTGTCCATTTCTTGGTATCATGAAAGGGGAGTGATCTCTTAATTAGTATAGCCACTCCTCTCGACCCAGTGCAGAACCCTGGTTGCGCCAGTGCGGTGTACTGTCCTCTTCCAAGGAAGGAGCCGTGTGTGCCCATATGGTGCGTCTCCTGTAGGAGGCCTATATTGGGTTTGAGGCTTCTGAGATATTTAGTTACTACCCCTCTTTATTCCCTATACCACGTCATTACTGTGTGTTGACCCTCTTCCATTGTTGATGCGATTGTGAGTCATCGCAATTCTGGCTCGCCTCACCAGAGCCATCACCAACCTCCACTCCACTTCTAACCTCGATATCCATTTGAGCTCTTTCAGAATATGACTTCCCCTGTTTAAAACTTATAACATAACAATTCTCATTTCTCAGCATGCCCCCCCACACTCTTCCGTTATCCAAGCCGCCCCCCCCAATTCGTCAACATAACAATTGCAGCACAGGTAAGTTTTAAAGAAGTCTGTTTCCCTCCCCCACCCTCAAAACAAGCAACTATGTATTTACGTACTGTATAATTACTTTCAGTATCGCCACCTCAGGGCCAAAACACTATAGTGTCTATTAGGCCCTGAGGATGTCTTACTGTCTCTTGGCAGCCGTCCGGTCCCCGCATCTCAACCTTCTTCGCCACTTTTGCATTGTTGCTGCTGCTGGTCATTCGGGAATGCCAAGTTCTGGTCTGGGGCTTCCATCTGTTGAATGTCCATTAGGAGTGGGTGATCACTGTCCATGTCTGCCAAATATAGTTATTCCCATAGCTCTGAGGTTGCGCGTTCACAAGACCTTCGTCGGGTCTGGCCAGCATACCCCGTCGAAGTGTCCTTTTCTGAGTGCAAAATGTGTGCTCTTTCCTCCATGGGTCTTATAGGTCGCAAGGGCGTTCCCACATTGGCTCTCCACGCTGTCGCTGCGGGTCATAGTCTTTTTCCTCTGTGTCTCTCATGACCTGACCTCGTCCGTTCGGAGTGTGTCTATTTGGGCTGATCTGCATCTCAGAGAGGGGTGCTCTTCGATCCAGGTCCACCCTTCCTCCGGGGTCTGAAAAAACTATGAAGTGCCCTGGAAGATTACTTTAAGTTTGGCCAGGAAGATTAACATGTATTGGATCCAGAGCGTTCTTAGTTTCGCCTTAACTGCGTCGAAAGTTTGTCTTTGCTTTTGCACTTCCCAAGAGTGGTCAGGGAATACCATTATCCGTATGTTCGCGTATTTAACTTCTCCTTTTGCCTCAGTTCTCTGAGTATCACATCGCGGTCCTGAAAGTTTAGTATGCGAGCAATTAAGGGCCTCAGAGGGGTCCCAGGTGGCATCGGATGTTTGGCATCCTGTGAGCTCTTTCTATATTAAAACAGGATGAGAACTGCGCTTTAGGGAGAGAGTCCTTTAGCCATGACAAAAGGAATTGCCCCGAGTCTATTCCTTTTGCGCCTTCCGTAAATCCAATAAACCTGAGGTTGTTCCCTTTTGTGACAGGCTCCTAAAATATTTTTTAAGGGCAGGCAGTGGTCCCAGGAACCTGCCCTTAAAAAGTGAAACAAGAACCTTTCATTTTTTTTTTTTTAAATGCATCCCGTTTTCCTTTAAGGAAAAACTGCTTTATTGACAAGCAGTCCCCGAGCAGTCGACCCCCACTGGGCGGCAGGAATGTTCCCAGGTCAGGCGTACACAGCATCATCTAGCAGAGAGGCGCCTGGGGATCGGCCTCCGCACAGGTAGGTACCCAGACCTCCACGACGGAACGTGCTTCAAGTTGGGAGGCAACCGCCACTCTGGCGCTCCAGGTCCCCAACGGTCCGCAGATCCGGGCCGGCGCGATCTCTGTTCTGTGCGGCATTCAGCTCTACCGAGTTGCCGTCTTCTTGGATCCCGTTCTCCCATTCCGCCGGCTCCTGTCCGGGGGCTCTCCTCTTCCCAGGGCTCATATTTGGCCCCTAATTTGCAGCTTCTGACCTTCAGGGGATATTCCGCCCTCTTTTCGTGTGTTCGATGGCATAGAAGGCTAGGATAATTTAGCAGGATCTAATCGGGGCAGGCGGAGCTGTTGAGCAAAGCAACTACCCGGCCATGGTGTTGGCCATTCCCCCCCCCACTAATATTTTTTTACTTCTAATTAGGGACCCTATATCCTTAATTAATGCAACATCTCACTGATCTCAACTGATTTCAAGGTCACCATTGTTTTGATTACAGAGATGGTAAATACAGCATTATCTGAGAACTGACCGATAGAATCAATGACAGAGAAAATGTATGAAATGGTCTGGGCATTATACTTCAACCTTGGTATAGACAAAGGGAATGTGGATGAAGTGAGGACAGAATACATTCAAAAGTGGAGGATAGAGAAGGGTGTACATCAAGAGCTGATGAAGCCACAAAGGAGAACAAGGTGTAACCCAAAACCCTAAATGGTGACAAAAGAGACAAGAAGTGTGTTTGCAAAAATAGCAGTAAGTGTAACAAGGAAGTGATGGAGGACTAGGGAGCAGGCTGGCACAGGGTCTATAGCAAGACATACAATGGCTGCAAGGAGGCCCCTGCATTTAGGGAGGGGAATAGAACAACCAGGAAAACAGGGTCAGGCGACAACAACCAGCAAAGTGAAAGACAAATTTGGCAGGAGCAAAGAGAAAGGTGGAGGCCAACAGTGTAGGCTGGTAGGAAAGATAGAGACAAATGGAGAGCTTTATGATGCGAAAGGCTGTGAAGGTTGACCTTGTGTGAATATGAGCTGCGAGAAGCAGCTCCAGATGGAGGGATTATTGAGAGGTGTGAGAGGTTGAACTGGGGGAAAGGGAGCTATGGGAGCTGATGCTGGCATTATACGTAGGGGCCCTGTAGTGTACGTATGAAGATGATGTCTCCTGACATCAATGTTATAAGTGTGTTCACAGCATTGTTTATCCTGGTTTATGTTTCGAGCGTAATCAGGTGCATTGTTTACTTTTATACATGTATATGTTTAAGCCAAGTTCATGACCTGCCTTCCTTCTCCATGGTATCCACAACTAAGTTTTCAGACACGTTTTGGATTTCCTGGAGGACGGACTTGCGGGAAGTGTCCTCCTGCCTTACTTGAAATAAACTCATGTTGTTGAACTCACTTTGCTTTTTTTTGGTACTGCTTACCCTTTTTCAACATTTTCTGACTTAATGCAGCATTTTTGGGTCTTGATTCCGTTCACTCTCAGCATATTGACGTTTCAGAGCTTCCGCTACAGAAAGCATGAGTCATCTCCTGGGACGTTTTCTTTAATTTTCTGCAATTGGCATGCCTGACCTGCTCTGTTTGTCTGCTCGTGCACATGCTCACTCTGCTCCTCATGTGAAGCTTCTACGTGGCGTGCTTGACTGGATTGTGACCCCGATGCACAGGTCATTATAACGTGCGTCCATTTTGAATTGGGCCATTTCAACTACCAACAAATGGATTTTGCTTGGTTTGGTATCTGTTACCAGATTAAACAACAAGTTAACGGAGCAGCCAAATGTATTACTAGAGAGATTTAACTTTAATAGCAGAAACCAATCTACAGAGGAAACTATTTAAGAATACATTTCTGCTTTAAGAATTCTAGCTGCTAAATACAATTTTGGTTCAACTTTGGATGTATTCATCAAGGATCAGTTTGTCTTTGGATGCAATTCTAAGAAAGTTCAAGAAGGTCTTCTTTCATTTAGAAACCCAACTTTGATTGAAGTATTAGACATGACTAAAGCAATTGAACGTTCAGTTATGTCTAGTAAGTGTATTTCATCAGATAATTTGACACAACCCGTTAATTCTGTGCTAGTTACAGATCCAGTTAATGCTTTATCTTCCAGTCCTCAAAAGAACAAATTTCAACAGAAAAAAATATTCCTCTTATTGCTATAGGTTTGGATCAAAAACACAATTTAGCAGCAATCCTACATGCCCTGCCATTGGTAAAAGGTGCACCAAGTGCCATAAAATGGGTCACTTTCAAGACATTTGCAGGAGTGGTGGAGATACCTCTCGTGTGGGCTCTGTACACATAGCCTCTCTTATAGAGGACTGTACACAGGATCTGTCGAGGGTTGTCCTGACACTTGATGTAGATGCAGTTGAGTTTAGATCTGTTAAAGGACCCACTTGTGATGTTTACATTGGTTCCACCAAACTTGATATGATGGCAGATTCAGGGACAACCATCACTGTTACAAGTTTGGACTACATTTAAACCCTTGCAGAAACCTGATGTGTTTCCTAAAGCGTATGGCGATCAGGACATTGACATGCCTGTTTTCTTCATGGAATTTGTGAAATGCTTAGGTAGAGAAGCTTACACAAAAGTTTATGTAGCTAGAAAAGGTAAACTTATTTCAGGTTGGCAAGATTTGGCAAAATTGGGATTCATGCTTTTGCCTGGATCATCCAATCCAGTGAGGGTGTGCGATATAGATATAACTTCTGTACAGTCCTGGAGATGATATTCTTTCATAAATTATGCACACTTTCCCAGACATTTTCACCAGTAAAATTGGTATGATTCACAAATTTGAACATAAAATTTAACTTTAAAAAATGCCATTCCTATATCACATAAAGTCAGGTCCGTATCTTTATTAGTGAGATTTGAACATAGGATTTTACTTGATTACCTAGTCAAACATCAAGTGATCATACAGACTGATTCCTCAGAATGGGTCAGACCCATCCTCATAGTTCTCAAAAAGGACAGAGACATAAGACCATGTACAGACTTACGCACCCTGAATAAGAATCTTGTGATTGAGTATCATCCTTTACTCAAAATCAATGATTTGCTTTCCAACATCAGCGGAGCTAAGTTCTTTTTATTAGACCTTCGCTCCGCTTATCATCAGATTTTCCTTGCTGCAGAATCCCAAGACCTTACAACATTTATCACCCGGTTTGGTGCATATACATTTTTAGGGCTCCCATTTGGTCTTGCTTCTGCAGCGGGCTTTATTCAAAAACGAATGGACTCCATAATAATCCAAAATTCCAGTCACACAAGTTTAACAGGAAATTTTTCATTATTATCACTTATCCCATCATATCATCCGGATTGAGAAAAAACTGGATTACAGCCAAGCCACATTTTAAGTAGAGCTAAACACATTTTGGGATTTGGAAGATCAATCAGGTGGGGGAAAACCTCTGCCTGACCACTTCCTTTCACTTACAATAATTTCTTCCCAACATAATTTTGAGATTTTTCATACCGCTTCACATGAGGACAACTTATTAAGGAAGCGTATAGGACCTGAGTCTTCCATGATATTCCAAGATGTGAGATTAAATTATCTCGGTAGGGGGGCCAACCATCATGGCCGCTCAGATGTGATCCGTGTGAGCTCCACTGCACTCACATGGCAAATCAAGGTTTCTCCATGTATCATAAAATCTCGCACCGGAGGCCTGATGTGGTATTCCATGAGAAGCGATGCTGGAAAGCAGTTTTGATACCTCTTTCAGAGGCATAACCGCAGGATTCAACACAAGCCTTGGTGGCAGGGTAGATGAGCAGACACTGACAAGACTGATGAGCAATCTGGGGCTTTAGAACCCCCTGGCGGAGCCTGCACCTTATCGCCGGTGCCGCTGGCGGTGTGTTCCTAATGGGCCCTGGAGCAACTTCGGCCTGTTGGGGGTGCAGAGATCAGCAAGATTTAAGACCAGTTCTGTGGAGCTGATGCCTTGCCCAGGTACGAAGGTTGGGAAGCCCTGTGGGGGATCACCTTACCTGCGGTGACTCATGAAGCCCTGCAACGACATCTGGGTGGAGTGGCGGTGGGGGTTAAAGAGAGAGGAGCAATAGCACTCCATTAGCTGCGCTGAGACAATGAGGAGGCCTCCCTTTGCCTGAATTTAAGATGGTCGCCGCGCTATGCATCGATTAATACCTCCGAGATTCTGCCCTTGAAAACAAAAAAGGGAGAGCGGTAGCTCTGACCCCCAGGAACTGCCTGTTACCAATCCTCTACAAATGGAGGGAACACACTCTGCACAATATAAGATACACATGTGTGAAGACTTTTGAACCCTGGTAGTGGCATGCTCTCGGAGGCTTGGTTGCTTTGGCCTGCTCCCTCTCTGCTGTAACGCCCCCTTGGCACTCTCTTTGTCAACCTTGAAAGATGAAACTAGGCAACGGTGGATTTGTAATGGGACATTGACTAGGAGACCGTCTTAGAGGGCTGGTATCTTCTCCTTCTTGAGCTGATGGATTATATACAGAGGGGCAACAATTATTGCCAGTAGTCATCTTATATCAAGCGAATTACATGAGACTGTTTCTCCTTCCTCAGTGAAACACCTGGAAACACTTTAATAGGAATATCTGGATCTGTAGGGGGCGCGCTGGACTTAGGAATAGTATAATTTACTATTCCAACTCCAGTTTGTCCAACAGCAGGGAAAGGTGTTGGATTGTAAATCCAACACTAGCGCGCCCCCTACAGCAAGTTGTTGAAACGACTTGCGATGTAATGGTTAGCGTTGTAACAACGTGGTCGTTGTATTGACTGTGTTGTAATGGAATGCGTTGTAGCGCGTTCAATCTAAATGATGTTTCCCTATAGACTCATAGCCCTGCTTAACCTCGATGTCAAACTTTATATGAAAATCCTAGCTATGAGACTAGAAAAAATATTACTGGACCAGATTCATCCAGATCAATCCGGTATCATTCATTGGAGACAAACGGATGATAACCTCGGGAGTGTGATCCCTGGTCAAAAGGGTCACCAAGAAACAAATTCCAACCGTTTTGGTAGCATTAGATGCTGAAAAGGGCTTCGATTTGGTGTACTGGTCCCTACCATCGTTTTAGGCTTACTCTTCTTCTTTAAGGGGGAAAAGGCCGCCCTTGGAGGAACTCCCTCTCTCCGTGGCCTCTCTACTACCTCCGGCTGTTCCCCCTCGCTCTCCTCCTCACTCTCTGAAATATCCTTGCCCAATTTCGCTATCAGTAATTTCATGATTTGGGCCAACTCGGGATCGTTGTCTTTCCTCTCATGGCCTCCTTTCTTGGGCGCCATACTGGCTATCTCTTTATATGTCCCTCGCGCTGCTTCGTGCCACGCTTCCTGCCGCCGGCGTCCGGTCTCAAGACTACGCCTATGTTCGCCTTGCAACACACCCTCAAGCCGCGCTAAGAACAACCTCGCTGCGTGCCTAAGGATCCCTGATCCCCGCTCCCGGTCCCTCCCTGTGCGCTGCCCACGCTGCCCGGCAGGAGCCCGTACACAAAGGAAGCCCCACGTGCAGCCGCAACCGGTCAGGCAGAAACACAAGGCCAAAGCTCCGTACACTCCCCCCGAGGTCAACGGCTGCCCGCCAGGCCCCCCAAGGCACCCGACTCCTTACCTGGCTGCGTGGTCAGCACTCGCTTCGCACTCTCTGGGGACCGCCACCGACTCCCGCCGCCAGCCGCACTCCCTCGACAATCCCACGGGAGGTGCGGTGAAGTTGCTCCAACGAACGCCCGCCGCGAGAAGGCTCTCCACACTCGAAATCCGCTCTCCCTCGACAATCCAACGGGAGACGCGGGAGTTAGTTAAAGACGGCTGATCCTGCTCGCGGTGGCACCAACAACGGAGCACTATACAGTCCTGGAGTGGTGGAGGGAACAGAGACCCAGGTCACAGAGAGTTGACCCTAAATAGGCCAAAGGTCTCCACCCCCCACCACTCCGGACACGCATCATCGCCTCCCCTGACCCGGATGTACTAGGGGCGGCCGGCCGCCATTGGCTACCCGGCCGCCCAACCACCACGACTGCTGGGCGGGGCCCGGAGGTGCCGGGTCCTAAGGGCGTGCCTCACGATACTCTGCTCTTGGCACATAAAGCCCCGCGCCTGATGGGTTCAGAGCGCAGTTTCACAAAACATTCAGCTCAGATCTAATCTCCCCTCTTACTCAACTATTCAATTACATGGCTTCCATCCTTATGGTTACTCCTATGATAAGCGAGGCATTGATCTCGGTCATCCCTAAACCAGGGAAAGATCCTCACTACTGCACATCATATAGACCTGAATATATGTCTTTACTTCAAATGGCTACAACGCATTCCATTACAACGCCGTCATTACAACGACCGCGTTGTTACACCGCAAACCATTACATCGCAAGTTGTTTCAACGACTTGCTGTAGGGGGCGCGCTGGACTTAGGATTAGTATAATTTACTATTCCAACTCCAGTTTGTCCAACAGCAGGGAAAGGTGTTGGATTGTAAATCCAACACTAGCGCGCCCCCTACAGTAAGTTGTTGAAACGACTTGCATGTGGTCATTGTATTGACTGTGTTGTAATGGAATGCGTTGTAGCGCGTTCAATCTAAATGATGTTTCCCTATAGACTCATAGCCCTGCTTAACCTCGATGTCAAACTTTATATGAAAATCCTAGCTATGAGACTAGAAAAAATATTACTGGACCAGATTCATCCAGATCAATCCGGTATCATTCATTGGAGACAAACGGATGATAACCTCGGGAGGGTGATCCCTGGTCAAAAGGGTCACCAAGAAACAAATTCCAACCTTTTTGGTAGCATTAGATGCTGAAAAGGGCTTCGATTTGGTGTACTGGTCCTTCCTTTTCCATGCTTTTCATAAGTTTGGGTTTAGCAAATGGTTTAATGCAACGATACGAGCAAATGATGCACACTCAGTTTCATGAGTGTTGGTAAACAGAGTGGGGTCGAGTCTCTTCAAATTGGGACGAGGAACACGCCAAGGCTGCCCATTATCCCTACTTTTATTTGCTTTAAGTATGGAACCCCTGGCTGCTTAATTCAGAGGCAATTCAGCCATTAGTGGTATTCTCTTTAGCTTAATAGACCATCAGATTTCACTTTTTGCTAATGATGTGTTGCAATCCCTCACCTCACCTGCCACATCAATAATAACCCTACAACAAGAGTTACAGAATTACGAAGCAGGTTCGGGCTATCACATAAATATGCATAAATCCATCATTCTCAGACTTACTCTACCCAGGCGAGAGATGGAATTATTAGTAAAATTGACCCCCTTCCAGTGGGCTAAAAAGGATATTACCTAACTTGGGATCAAAATCACCCCACAAATTTCCGACCTTTATCGTGCTAATTATCCTCCGTTACTCAGACAACTTAAAATTGACCTTAAATGATAGGCCCCTATGTATCTCTCATGGCTAGGACAGTCCTTCCATGTGTCCTATATCTTTTTCAAGATCCCCCAGTAGAGCTACTTAAAGAATTTTTCTCAGAAATTAAATCTATGACAATTCAATTTATTTGGCAAAACTGAAAGCAAGTCTTCCCTTTAATACTTATGACTTCCCAAAGAGGCGAGAGGCCTGACTCTGCCTGATTTCTCTCTGTATTATAAGGCAGCGTAACTATGAGTGATATCCGAATGGGCTATGAGGGAGTCAGATAAACATTGGCTCTGTATGGACATACAGTGGTTGGGTGATACATATGGGACTTGTTATGGACACTCAAAGCAAATAGGCCCCCTAACGCATACCTTAGCATGCCAGCTCGAACGACCATTCACGTAGGGGACTGAGTGACAAAGTTGGAAGGAATATCAATGTTTCCTTCCCCGTACACTACAATACACTTCAACCCTGCATTTCTACCGGCACTTAACGCAGGCCCCTTTGATTCTTGGAGAATAGGCGGATGCTTGATGAACTCAGATCTTTTCCATGGGTGGGAGACATTCTCACATTTGAACACTATCAGTGAATTTTCGGGTTGGCAGCCTCGGAGAGATACCACTAAATGAAATTAAACACTGTGCCCTCCACCCCAAAATACACCTGGCAGCCACTAGAGATCTCTCCCATGTGGAAAATGTTGTGCGCCGTGCAGACAGGATGAAAGGCTCAATTTTGTTTCTTTATGCTCATATGCTTAACACCCTCCCTGAGACTAAACCCCGACATATGCAGTTTTGGTCAGAGTCTTTAGATGATTCCATCCGAGACACACAATTGCAAAAATTATGGAAAGCCATCCCCAGATTTCACCATTCTACAGGGCTGGGAGAAAGTGTTGTTTGACTGGTACCTGTATCCCACCAAACCTAAGATATACTATCCTAGTACAACCGATTTTTGTTGGAGGGGATGTGGATTATTGGGCAACTATCGACACATATGGTGGGATTATCCGACTATTAAACGGTTCTGGGAGGAGATTTTAGCGCAAATTAAAACCATACTTGGCTACCCTTTCCCGTCTACACTGGGATTTGCCTTACTGGATTTACAAGATGAGACATTAAAAGGTCAGACATCCGCAGATCTTTTCATTTTGTTGCTGTGTCTCGGAGCCGCTAAAATGGGTATTGAAGGAGCATGGAAGAAAACTGCTGCACCCTCACTCACACAGTGGCATGTGAAGGTGGGGTAAGCTCTTACAATGGAAGGATAACTGATGTTTTAACGGATAACTATAAACATTTTGAATATCAGTGGGGCCCACTGCTCTCTCTTTTCTTTCGGAGGGTCTCCCACTTACAGCTTGTCCTACTCGCACAAGGGTGTTACATCTCTTTCAATACTGATCCTCATGAGGGATGCTGGGGTCTCCTTTTGAGGGTGAGAGATTTCAAATTTAACGTATGTTGATACCTGCTCATATATATCACTTACGCAAGATAGAATTCTGCATTTGTCACTCATGTTTCATTGTTGGGGTTTCATGGGTGGGAAGGATATTTGAGGGCGGATATTTTCCCAATGTGATATTGTATTATGCACATAGATGCAGTTGAAATTGAGGGTTGTACTGGTAATTTTGTAACTTATCTTGAGAACCTGACACCATCAGTATCACCTTTCCAGTGCATTTTTGCGTCGTCTTTGTATCAATATGTTACTATATGTAAAGCAAGACAAAAGGCAGGATTTTACTTTCAAAGGCTTTCATAAGAGGGATTAGTGAATATCCCCTGTATATAGGGTTACATTATACTAAACACCCCATTTGTAACGGGGCTCTTGTCCGTGTTATTTTCATGTGGTCAACGCATTTCAGGGTATGTACAATAACTGTAGATATTTAAATGAATTGACCACCTCAATTCGCTTTTTAATCCAAGAACCATTTTGGTTTGATTACATTTCTTCCAAAGATCATTATATTTCTCTTTTCAAGATTTTTGTCAGGGGAGGAAAATAACACTGACAAACCATTGCTCAGGTGGCTGGGGGAGAGAGACCACCTGCTAACCAGCTCTTTTTTTGGTGCACATGGTATCCCAGGCCATTGCAATGGGACGCCTTTTTGAGGCGCCAGGCTTTCTCCCAATTTAATGCGGGGCTCTCTGCCTCTCTCTAACGGAGAAGCACCCTTTGCCACTGGGAGGGCACCAGGGGCCATTGGTCTCTTCAATGTAAGGAGAGAAGACGTTTAGCCAGCAGGATAGCAAGATTGGGAAAGCGTGCCCGCACCTCATGATTTTTATGATTCTTCCTCCTATGGTAGAAACTGTGACCCCCCCAGGAGTTCAGGGTTGCGAGTTCTGTGACGGTGGCCAAGGTGGATTGTTGGCATGCCCATAACTGGAGATGCTGGGGAAGGACCACAGCTTGTGCTGGAGGTCAGCTGTCTGATCCTGGCATCTGGGGCACCTGAGCCTGGCAGGGGGAAACATGCCGTTCAACAGAGAGAACATTAGATATGCCCTGTGTAATACCATGTATTGGATATTTTGGAACTGTGCATTGCGTGAAATTGTCTGTGGGGACTGCAGGTCCCTGGACCACTCAGCGCAATGTAGGGGGCGTGCCAAATTCTTCTTCCAGACTTGTCAAAGGTGTGTCAAAGGGGTCCCTGTGTGTTCTCTACTTGCTTTATATAACCACGTTACTAGGTGTCGCCCTCCCCCTAATAATGTGTACGGTATGTATTACGGAATGAGTAGTGGGCTCTTCATTCACTGTACGCCATAGTGTCCGAATCGCCGCAAGCAGCTGCCTGTGTAGCAGAAATTGGCCGGGGGGTGTTGTAATGCTGCCATAATTGATCAATTATAATAAGATGGTTATCTTGGAAGCGACCACTCCCCATATTCGTAATTTGATCATGCCATGCTGTCACGTGGTCGACTGTAAAGGGTCTCAGGGGTCCTGGAAGACCCTCGAGGAGGATGGACTTGCTTTACATTATATGTACTACCTCAAACATCTTGTTATTCCCTGTCTTTCCTGCCGTTTTTCCTATTTTTGATGCTGTAAATGTTGTACATTTTGTAATTTATTTTTTACCATGTATGTATCTCAGCCTTGTTAAGCGCTCTGTTATTTTGTTATTCATTGATGATTTAACTTGTTCTCTCACTGTAACTAGCTCTACCCTGTAAAGCGCTCTGATACCTCCGGGTCCAGCCAGCGCTATATAAAACCTCTAAAATAAAAATAAACTAACATCTAAATTCAGCAGACAGTGATCTAGATGGCTGATCCTCTGTTACTGAGATAGTAGCAGTGAATTCGTCAATCTACCATAGCCTTATTTTGGAATTTTGCAAATTCATTGCTGATTATCACCTTGAGGGTGGTGCACGGGTACTGCCTTCCAGAATATTCTCAACTGTCTCCTTTTATGCAACAGCTGCAGCCACAGCCCTCTTCACATTGTGTTGCAAGGGTCTGTGTTGCAATTAACATCACTACTTATCCACTATCTGATGGCAGTCTTTGAGAAAGTGTTTCTTATCAGAACTAAGGACCAATGAAAGTGGTACAAGTATCACATTTTGCACATTTAATTGAATTGCATTGCTATGCCTGGTTCTTTTGCAAGTCCACTGGGATGTAAAAACATCGATCAGCTCCTCAATGTTTTGAATACCTATGCTTCAGTAGACAATGAAGATCGTTATCTTCATGTGGACAACTATGGAGAGATGTTTTATTTTCATCACTACTGACATCATTACATTCATCAATCAGAAGGCCAACGTGAATTGTATAGTTTCACCAATTGGAGTATTGTGAGACACGTTGGGCTGACAGTTCGAGGAACTTCCAGAGGAGATTTATCTGTTTCAACATCGACAAAGTCTGGTTCATCTGCCTATTTTTATTTGCAAGATCCTGAACTGTTGCCTTGGTTATATAACATTAAGTCATTTCTTTTCCTGAATTCTCCTGAGTTATATTGGAACAGGGTTATAAATGCTGGTATGAAGCTGTTCCAGTAAAAAGTAGTTGGGTACAGAATTGTGGCAAATTAAGGGACTTTTCCTGCTTCTTTGTAGATTTCAGAGACCTCTGGCACGTACCGCTAGACTATACCTTCATCTAATCCACTTACACTGCCAGGTCCATCTTGATGTTATTGCATGGCTCCCCATCTCTCCTTCTAAGCTGTCAAGGCTCCCTCCCAGAGGACTGTAGCAGACACCTTGTTGGAGGCCCTACATCTTCCTGCTCAGTGCAGTGCATTGCCCATCATTAACGGATCAGAAGTACAGTAGCATTTCCCCCTAGCAGGTGTCACTAGGAGACAGTAAAGAGGGTCTACAGGGCTCAAAGTGACGAACACCTCACATGAGACAAGCATCTTGACACTAGTAATTTATTTACGCTAAACCAAAGTGAGCTAGAAAACTTGCCTAACCCTAATGAAAATCTTATGAAGGAGGGGGAAATCCAGTTTTTTTTCACCACCTCGAGGAGAACTGCTCTAAGTTGGTTTAATGAGATGGAGTGAACACATAGCAGCAATCTTCTTTGACTTTTCCAAGAGACTATGGGGCAGATGTATCAAGGCAATTTTTAGTCGCAAACACTGCAATTCGCAAAAAAAGCAGCGTTTGCGACTAAAAATTTGCAAAATGGTATGTAGCATTGCAAAATTAAGGAATCGCAAAATTTGCGATTCCTTAATTTTGCATAAGCATTTAAGGAATCGCAAATTGCGATTCCTTAAATGCTATGCAACAAGCATTTAATTTTCGTGAATTCTCCTTAAGAAATCGCAAATTACCACCAACTTCAAATTGGTGGTAATTTGCGATTTCTTTCACGAATTCACTTTTTGGCATTTGTGAAGGTGCCATATGGCGCACATACATGCCCTTAGGGCATGTATGTGCGCCATATGCGCACACATGTTCATTTCAGGGGTGCATCAGGGTGTCCTTATGACACCCTTGAAATTATTCTCAATTTGCGATTCTCAAATTGCGAATCGCAAATTGAGAATAACTTCGCATTCATTCCCATGGGCCTCCTGGCCCATAGAAATGAATGGGAAATTATTCCTTAATTGCAATTCGCAATTTGCTAATCGCAATTAAGGAATTTCAAGAAATCGCAAAAAAAAATTGTTTTTCTACATACCTCCGATTTGCAAATCTCAAATAGTGATTTCTAAAAAATCGCTATTTTAGATTCGCAAATCAGGATATTGATACATCTGCCCCCTATATCCGCTGATAGACATAATAGGAACGCTCTAGAGAATAGGCACTTCCACTGTGAACGCCAAATGTGACAAATTGCAAGAGGCAGTAACATCATTAGATTATATATAGTGACACAACTGAAGCAGTCACCATTGACCAACCTGCAAAATGGCAATATAAGAGAAAGGGAAGGTCTCATGTTATTTAAGATACTCAAGATCCCATGGCATCAAGGAAACAAATTCAACAATTCTTCCCCATTTTCTTCCCCTTGACTGTTAACACACAATGGCCTTGTCTCTTACATTACGGCTCCCTTTTCATCTCCCAGTGCATTGCATGTCTTGAAGGATGATCTATTCGCCCGTCTTCAGTGCTTCAAGAATGATCTAAAACAAAAGATTAAAGCAAACATGCTGAAAAACCTGGCTGACCTAACAGATGATTTGAGATCAAAGATTGATCTATTTAGAGTAGACGTGGATTTAGTGGGTTCCAAATTACGTAGGCTGAAATGAATTCACCCTGAAAACAGATATAACACAAATGGAAGCCACAACCTTAAAATACGAAAACCTAGGAAATAGGTCCAGATGCGATAACGCTCCCATCATTTACTTAATGAAGGAGCGAAAGGAGCATACTTTGAAGTCTGTGAAAGGGACCTCTTTGTATGCATAGTGGATGATGATCTTCAGAGAAATTGGATTGAAAGAGTACACAAAGAGAGCCCCAAGCCCACAGATGAGCTTATTAAACCTAATGATGTTTTTGCCAGAATAAATGAGATAATTACCTTTCAAGACTAGACCGCAAGAACTAAAACTGGTCACACCGAAATTTTCAACCTATTCTAGGTAAACTTTGCATACTGGTGGACACGTCCAGTTGGCAATAAGATGAAGCTGCCTGCATATTGAATGTCAAATTTCAAGATTTCAAAGCGAACTATGACTCTCGTGAACATCCCATCAGAACCGTGGATGAAGACAGGAGCATAGAGGCAACAAGAGTACAAAAGACGTCCAAAGTCCAATAGAAAAAATTGTTTTTCACACTGACCTTGTTTTTCCTAATGCGTAAGACGTAGACCTAATTGACTCTGCACAGTGTTTAACTCTGTAACTTTTTAATCCTTCAGGAAAAAACATAGATAATGCGATGGGGACAGATGAGAACTCACTTGTGAAGGAGAAAATTCATGCACATTTTGCCCCTAAACTGAAAAGTCTTGGGGGAAAATTACACTGGCATTTAAACGTTTATACCAAATGATTTGGGGAAACCAATATTTTCTCAAAAGTGCAGGGGATGTGGTGAGTCTCAGAGCTGAACACCCCCCATAGTGCTGTAAGTGATTCCAGCAGTTCACTGGAACCATCCCTGAGGGAACACATAATTCTCCTCTCTGGTTACAAGAGGATTCCCACACAGTTTTTTTCGTTTTCAAAAAAAGATTTCAATTTATTCCTTTTGTGTTTTCAAAGATAAGCATTTAGTTCATAAAATTTTTAACAAATGCGGCATTATCAATTTCACTTTGTGTCCACTGCATTTCGGGCATTCGTGATGCCCTTCATCAGGGAATGATACTGTCAATGAAAAATGAAACAAAAAACTCAATTATAAAAACAATAAACTACTGGTTCATCACTGTGTCACTTTACACTTTTGTCAGATACATGCCAAGATTTTCATAATGTTCACCCATTAATTAAATGATACAGTGGTGATTCGGAATATATCACATTACGGTTCAGTTAGATTCACTTAGTGGTTATGTACAACTGTTATTCGTCAGCTAACGGAACATGACAGTGATGACCTCTCTCTTCGTTTCTCTTCACATCAAGTCGTTTGCCCCTTTCATGCCAGAAGAACACCAAATTATATTATTTGTAGATGGCATCTTGCTTTCCTTGAAACCACCATCCACCTCATTAATGCAACATCTCTTAAAGGAATTTGAAGCAGTGGCTGGGTTTAGAATAAACATCAACTAATTTGAAATGCTTAATCTTATATTACTACAGATTTAAGTGAATACACTGTCCACTCAAACACCTATTAAATTGACGACCAAGTCTGTCAAGTATTTGGGCAAACATAACCCATTGAACACAGCAGATTTTTATAAAACTAACTACCTTCAGCTTCTGCCTTCGCTGGGAAAAGAATCCCATGGATGGTTTCCTCTCTCTCTGTAGTGAGTGGCAAGAATCAAGTAGTGAACATCCTGCCCAGGGTCCTATCCTAGTTTCAGACACTTCCAATATGGTTCTCATTGACTTCTTTTTAGAGCTTAAAACTATTCCATTATGATTTATATGATGGGGCTCAGACCAAAACTTGCACACAAAATATTGTGCCAACCCAAATTAGCTGGTCATCTAGCTCTTGAAGCTTTTCCGTTGTATTATATGGCTTCCCAACTTTGAGTCATAGCCAATTGGACTTCCTGAGAATCAGGCAAACACTAGATGCACATGGATGTAGCCATTGCAAGAACTATCTGGGATTTGTTATTGAAATTCAAAGCAGATAGATTATTAAATGCTTTCCTAAGAACGCCCATTAAAACCATGATAGAGTTTAGGGACACAATTACCGGGCATTTTTCCTTGATTACATTACCCGCCTCGCACATCCCAGCCCGTCATAACCCTGTTTTTATCCCAGCGTTACACTTAGGCCCCTTTGATAATTGGAAACAAGGAAACTGCCTAACTATCTCAAATATATTCCAAGATACAGAAATATTACCATTTGACTCAAATAAATGGAAATTCCACCAGGAAGAAAAGAGGCTGTCTTTAAAACACAGCTTAGACATTGGGTTCTGCACCAGGGCACCAGTCATGTAGGATTTGACATCATTAAAAAAATGTGTGAAATACGTTAGGATTACGAAGGGTGAATCACCATACTTTATAATATCCTATAACAGGACTCGAAACCAACATCCTTTCCATGTGAAGTACACGGGAACATGGTCTTAGAGAAGGGGATAGGATAAAAACAATGGGAAACCCTATGGTGCCATATACCTGAACGATCTGGTAGTACTTTGGACAGCTCAACACATTACGAAATGGCATATGATTGGTACTTACGCACACCAAAATTAAGCAAATACTACCCCCTAGAGGAGTACATTATGCTGAGCTAACATCTTCCTTGCAATGAAAACAATTATGAGTTACCCACTACCTAATGACACCTCCTTTGTCTTGCTGGACCTTCGCTTTGACGCAATTCAGCATCAAAATAAAAGAAGCCAAGATTTTGATTTGGAACTGTCTGGGGGTGCTAAACCCACCTTGGCAGCATACTGGAAGAAAAAGAACCCCCAGCTATGTGCTTGGAGAATAAATTATGAAGTACCTCTGAAGCAGGTCTATTGTGCAGCACTTGAGGATTATAAGACAGCTATTATTCAAGCCAAAACCACTTTTTACACTCTCAAAATTCAAGAGGCGGCAAATGTCCCTAAGGAGCTATTTCAAACGGTTACCTCTCTACTGAAATGTCCTCGTGATGTAACTTTTACACGTGACCAAGATTTTGTAAAGAAATTGGCCTTTTTCTTTCAGAATAAGGGTCAAAAGGTATATAATGAATTCTCCAGTGAGGCTGAAAACTCCAAGGGAAAGTACTCACTGCAAACTACACTTAAGGCTGGAGGACCTGGACTATCCTACTTCTCTATTTTGACAGAAGAAAAGGTAGCTTGTATGTTGTCCCAAATTAAATCTGGCTCCCCTTTGGACCCGTGTCCACCGTCCATAATACATCTGGCCCCAGAGGAAATTAGTTTTGTTCTGACCCCTGTGTTAAACACCATTCTCTTTTCTGGAGTATATCCTTCACAGTGGAAAAAAGCCTGTATCCGTCCCCTCCTAAAGAAGCCCAAGCTTGACCCATTGGACGAAAAAAAACTATCGTCCCATTTCCTGTTTACCATTTCCTGCCAAAGTATTAGAGAAGGCCATGAATAAGGAGATAACATCTTTCCTAGAATCTCACAAGATTCTGGATAACACCCAGCATGGTTTCCGCTCGAATCAGTCTACTGAAACCGCCTTGCTTATGGCAGCTGAGGATATACGTAAGGTCATGGACTCGGGGGTAGGGCTATTCTGGTTCTGCTGGATTTGACAGCAGCCTTTGATACTGTGAACCATCTGGTGTTAATTCAAAGTTTTCAGGACATTGGTATTTCGGAGTCAGCTCTAGCCTTATTATCCTCATTTCTGACATCTCGAAAACAAATCATCCCCTGGGACGGACTCCAGACAGAGGAATTCGTATTGCCAGGAGGTGTCCCTCAGGGATCGGCACTATCCCCTACTCTTTTTAATATTTATGTTGCCCCATTGACAAAACTAATAAAGAGTTTTGGGTTTTCGCTGGTGTCATATGCTGATGACACTCAGCTGATAGTGTCAGTAACCCAGGCAGAGGATGGAATGACAGTCAAATTCTCCAATCGTATCTCTGCCTTGATGAATTGGATGAGTGATAACTTCTTGAAATTAAACACAGAAGAAACGGAAGTTGTAGAGTTCGGACAAAAGTCTGCTATTTGGGGCCAGCAGTGGTGGCCATCCTCAGCAGGGGCCTGTCCAGTGCCAGTAACTAAAGTCAGAAATCTTGGCTTTATGTTTGATAATGAGCTGAACTGGGATGCACAGATCAATCAGCTGTCATCACCTCGTTTTTTTATGCTCAGACAGCTGAAAAAGATCCTTCCTTTTATTCCTCACATTATGACGAAAACAGTGATAATTGCCACAATTCTGTCGAGAATTGACTATGGCAATGCTTTGTACCAAGGAGCCGGGGTAAGACAACTGACCAAACTGCAATCCATCCAAAATGCGGCGGCCAGAGTCTTACTTAACCTACCGAAACACCATCCCACTTCATCTGCCTTGAAACAACTTCACTGGCTTCCGGTACGAAGGCGCATTGAGTTTAAGTCACTCTGTCTGGTTCACAAAGCTCTATTTGGTGGTGTGGCAGAGGATGTGCAGTCCTTGTTTCCCCGGTACATACCTGCACGTGAGTTAAGATCAGCCACGCTTGGGTTGGTCAAACTTCCCAAGATAAAGAAAGTAAGATGGGGAGGAAAACATTTCTCCTTTCTTTCCTCTCAATTATGGAATTCAACTCCTTTTCTTCTGAGAAAGGAATTGAACAGAAGGACGTTCCTCAGGGAAATTAAAACTTGGCTTTTTACTCAATAATAACCTATGATTGCGCTGTGACAAGGCCGACTCCACCATCGCACCCCAACTCCGAGACGTCATCAACACCTCCTTCGACACCGCCACCTTCCCGGAGAGCTGGAAGCATGCCGAGCTCAGCGCCCTACTGAAGAAACCTACAGCGGACCCCACCGACCTCAAAAACCTCCGCCCCATCTCGCTCCTCCCTTTTCCTGCCAAAGTCATCGAGAAGATCGCTAACAGACAGCTTGCCGCCTTCCTCGAGACGAATGGATCCCTCGACCCCTCACAGTCCGGATTTAGAGCCAACCACAGCACTGAGACCGCCCTCATCGCAGCTACCGACGACATCCAAGCCCTACTCGACAACGGAGAAACAGCGGCACTCATCCTCCTGGACCTCTCCGCCGCGTTCGACACTGTCTGCCACCGTACCCTAATCCAACGCCTCAGCAACACCGGCATCCAAGAGAAGGCATTGAAGTGGATCATCTCGTTCCTCGCTGGAAGAACACAGAGAGTCCGCCTCCCCCTGTTTCGTTCCGAGGCCACCGAAGTCATCTGCGGCGTCCCGCAAGGATCTTCACTCAGCCCCACCCTTATCAACGTCTACATGAGACCTCTCGCAGCCATCGCACACCAACACAACCTCAACATCATCTCCTATGCCGGCGACACCCAGCTGATCCTCTCCCACCCAGCTGATCCTCTCCCTCACCAGAGACCCTGACACCGCCAGAACCAACCTCCACAAAGGGATGCAAGACGTCACCGAGTGGATGAAGAACAGCCGCTTGAAACTGAACTCAGACAAGACGGAAGTCCTCATCCTTGGACCATCACCCTCCGCCTGGGACGAGTCCTGGTGGCCCCCAGCCCTGGGCACCGCCCCACTCCGACAGACCACGCACGCAACCTGGGCTTCATCCTGGACTCCTCCCTCTCGATGACCAGACAAGTCAACGCCATCTCCTCGTCATGCTTTCACACCCTCCGCATGCTCCGCAAGATCTTCCGATGGATCCCGATCAACACCAGGAAGATGGTCACCCAGGCCCTCGTCACCAGCCGGCTGGACTACGGAAACACCCTCTACGCCGGAACCACAGCCAAGCTACAGAAAAGACTTCAACGCATCCTGAACGCCTCCGCCAGACTCATCCTGGACATCCCTCGACGCAGCCACATCTCCGGCCACCTGAGGAACCTGCACTGGCTCCCCGTCAACAAAAGGATCACGTTCAGGCTCCTCACCCACGCACACAAGTCTCTCCACAACCTGGGCCCCAAGTACCTCAACGACCGCCTGACCTTCCACACACCCACCCGCCAGCTACGGTCCGCTAGCCTCGCCCTTGCCGCCGTACCACGCATCCGAAGAGCCACCGCCGGAGGCAGATCCTTCTCCTACCTGGCGGCCAAGACATGGAACTCCCTCCCCATCCACCTTCGGTTGACCCAGGACCACCTCTCCTTCAGGAGACAACTCAAGACCTGGCTGTTCGAGCAGTAGCAACCCCCTTCCCACAACCGCCTTGAGACCCTTCCGGGTGAGTAGCGCGCTATACAAGTGTTATGATTGATTGATTGATTGATCTGTTCAGTTTTTCCCTAGCGCCAGGACGCCTCGGCAGCAGTGCGCTTTACAAATATTTTCATTCATTCATTCATATCTTTGCGGTGGTATTGGCTTTAGAACATGTTAGCCATGAAGAGACTATTGATTGCCCTAACTGACTCCTTTGAGAACTTTCACCGGTATGGGGACCGTTCCTAGAATTCTTATCAAAATATGTTTGAAATGTATAATGCCCCACTCTTTCGAGGGCCTTGAAACAGGTTAAGCCTAATATGTCTATGGGCAGAGGAGAGGTATTAATCCTCAACTGACATTTTCTTTGTATTGAAATGACTAGACTTTTAATTATCTTAGGGCCACATGTATCAAGCATTTTTCCGTTCGCAAATAGGCCAGTCTCAGAATCGGCCTGTTTGCGAACTCAAAAAATGTTTTTCACATGTATCAAACCCAATTTTGTGATTCGGTAACCTGTTCTGAATCGGAAAATGGGTTTGCAATTCGGTATTTGTAAGAAGCGTTTCTTCCAAATACCAAATTGTAACGCTATGTATGAATGTTTTGTGACCCTGAATGCAGTCGCAAAACATTAGCATTTTACCACTAACTTCAAGTTGGTGGTAACCCATTTGCAAACAGCAAGGGGTCCCAAAGGGACCCCTTCCCCTTTGTGAATGAATGCTACAGCTTTTTTAAGAGTAGGCAGTGATCCCATGGACCATTGCCTGCTCTCGAAAAATTGAGTGGACTATTCATTATTTTTTCTAAATGCAACTCCATTTTCCTTTAAGCTGCAAAAAAAAGAATGCTTTATTTAAAAACAATCACTGACATGGTGACAGGCTCCCAACCACGTAATATTTGTGATTCCTAAGTGGTCGCAAATTGCGACCAACCTCATTATTATTAAAGAGGTAGGTAATTTGCCACCCCCTGCGAATCGCTATATGCAGCTCTTGGAGGTTCATACATTTGTAATAGCGATTACCTAATTTCGATTTTCAGAAAATCGCAATTAGGTCATCGCTATTACAAATGTTGATACATATGGCCCTTCGAGCTGAGGGAAGAGCAGCAATTGACTCTCTATTACTGTGACTTTCCCAATCAGAGGGGGCAGACGTGCCAGACAGTACTAGAAACATTGTCATAATTTGCAGCGTTTATACTTTTTAATACATTGCTAAAAGCAGTCTGCTGTATTAATATATAATTGCAGTGATGGTGGTTTATATGTGCAAAATAAAAATGAATAAACATGGCGTATAAAAAACAAAACGCACACGTGTCTCGAGAGAAGGGTAACTAGAAAAGCTTAAAACAAAGATGTCCATTGCCAGAAAAGGAGGAGTTGTACTACGCATTAGTAGCCTGACATAGAGGTACAAAGAATGCCTGGCTGCCATCTGATGCCAGGAGGGATCTGGCAGAGCCTCTGTCTCTCTGTCAGCATAGTGTGATGAAGCTTTCTTCGTGTCATCATAGGCTGCCATGCAGCCTCTCTGCTAATTAGGACTCGTGCTTTTAAAAAGAAACCTGTGCTTTATTTGCATGCACTCCAGTGTTTTAAACTTCAGTAACAATTGTTTTAAAACTGAAAGGCTACACGTCGAGTCTCCCTAATTAGTAAAAGTTCAGTTTTTTGGAAGAAAGCATCCAGAAATCGAAGGCACAGTTGGGGTGTGCCCCCTTCTGTTTCAGCAGCCCTGTGCAGTGCCCTTTAATTATACATTTTAGCAGCAATGCCACGAAGTGCTCCAGTCTACTTTGTTGTTGTTCTGAAGGGTTTCTGCAGTGGTTCTGATTAAAGACACAATTTATTAAAAAGCAGCTGATCAGCAAAACCAATTTTGTGCACAACAACAGCCTCTTCTGCAGTGAAATTTACAGATTCACCTTTGCAACCGCAGTGGGTCATCCTGGTATGTGACCACTTGTACCCTTAGTTATTTTTCCTCATAATGGTGAACTGTGTGCAGTCCTTGCGAGGGTAGCCATATGAGAGTGAACACACAAAGAGGGATCTTGCAGACAGTGTTTTTGGCCCATATTATTATGTCTGATGTTCTAAGTACTGTGGTAGCAAAGTTTTTAAAAAAAGGAAAGATAAACAGGGGTGTTTTGATAGGGTTCTGGTGCTCACTGAACGATCCCACAATATATTTTAATGTAGTCTTATCTTAATTGCGGTGCTGTAGAAGGTGGGGAGTTTCATCCAACTCCCACAGAATTTTCTGAGTCAAAGATCAAAAATGCACAACACTCCAGCACAGGCTAAAATAACTGATAAGAGTACAGACACGTAAACATCAACAATAAGGATATTTAGAGATCTCTTGTATTTTTCAGCTAACTGGCATCTTCTTTGCTAGCCTTTTTAGCCAACACGCATTTCGTCGCTATGGGGCATACCCCACAACTTCCCCAGGATCAAAAAAACACAAAAAACAGTCCTGACTGTAATGTTGCATATCCTTTTAACTTTGAAATGATATACAACATTACAATCAGGGCTGTTTTTATGTTTTTTAGCCCTGAGGAAGTCGTGGGGTATTCCCCATAGCGACAAAACACGTATTGGATAGTATAGTTGTTGTAGGGGGGCTAAAGCAAGGAAAGAGATCCAAGAATCCTGTTGCAAGCAGTTAAAGTTATTACATTTAAATGAGGTGACAGCATAAGAAAACGACAGAGAAAAATGTAAGGGCAGAAATAGATGGAGATAAACGCATAGCTCGATGTTTAACAAATATGTGGATTGAATATAGATTAAACAGGTGAAAATGGGTACAAGAGATTATACAATTGCAATATCATCTCTGAAAATCCGAATGGGTCAGGGAACACAGTTTTAAGAATTAAAAAACGAAATATAAATTGCACTCACAGTTTGTCCTGCAAATCACAGTTTTCAAATTGTGGGTCCTTGAAGGTTGGGATAGAAAAAAGGCCTCCCTTCCTTCCCCAGTGACTCTGATGGACATGTATCAATGCTTTGTGACTACTCATGCTGTTGCAGATAAATTGAATGGTTACTACCTATCTTGATCAGGTAGTAACTGTTTGCATTTTGGAAACATTCCGCAGCAGACTGTGTTCACTTTCCATAAAACATGTGCCTGAAATGTGGGATGAGGTGGCATTCATTCCTCTGGAACCAAAACATGGTCGGCCGTCTTCCTGTAGGCAACAGTGTCTACTTTTACAGCAATGTGCAATAAGATGTGCTACCCAACGTCATCAGTACTGTTAAGGCAGTTTAGATGCACCTCATTGCACTCAGCCCCTTTGCATGGAGCCCAATTGTTACATTAGGAGTGTGGCCAGGGGATGTGTGGCTAATAACCCATTTTCCAGATCGTCAACAGGTCTGGCAGAATTAAAGGTTGCTGGCCTCCTTCCCTGCTGGTACAGGGTTACCTCACCCCAGGTGCTGACGTTCTTCCTTATTTGCATCTCTAAATCGAATGTCTTAACCCCTTCTACGCTCATGACGAGCTCAGCTCGTCATGAGTTACGCCTCTCGTACGCTCATGACGAGCTGAGCTCGTCATGTAACGCGGTTTTCCGCAAAAGTCAGCGCACAGCGGGAAAACCGCTTGCGCGCATGCGGTTAAGTTGTGTGTAGCAGGACACCTTTCCCTCCCATTTACTTCTTAAACAAGTGCTGTCTCTATCTTTTTTTATCCTCGTATAACCTCCATAGGAATATCATCCCATCCTCTCGGTCTTAACCATCCCAGCTGCTTATATCTTGGGGTCTGATCTCAGCTAATGTTCTTACAAGACCCAGCCTGCGCTGTACATCATGAGCTGACCAAGAGGCGTAATCATTGGTCTCATTATTCCAACTACAGCCCGCTATTCAGCATCTAATAGCTTCCAGAATAACCCAAGCTCGGTTCTTTTTCTATAGCAGTTAACCTTTTGATCTAAGTCGCTGAAGTATCTTACAGAATTCCACCAGCCACTCCAGTTTGGAGGTGCTGCCTGATGCCAGTTCTTACATATTTCCCTTCTTGTTAAGAGAATTAAGTAAAACACAAGTTTACTCTGCAACCTTGAGAGGCTCTCCATTCCCTCAGGGGGCTGCACAATGCCAAACAGGATTACAGAGAGGCTTACCTCCACTTCTTTGCACAGTTCATCTGACAAGGTTTTACCCACATTGTCTGAGAACTCCTTCAGCAGCGGACAGGTAGAAAACATGTGTATGTCATCTGACTCCTGGGAACCGCATCTTGTCCATCTAGCCTCTCCACTACTTCTTATTTTGGACAGCTTGAGTGGGGACCAATATATACTGTGGAGTGTGAAAAAGTGGTTTCTCAGCAGATTTAATCAATGGGTGAAGCATGTCTAAAAATACTTGCCATAGGTTTTTCAGCTCCTTGTCAGGCAAATACTTCTCCCAGACCAAATGAGGGTAATCAAACTTCCTGTCGGCTGCAGTAAGGAAATAATTTTTATTTTATTTTATTTTTTTATTTATTTAACTTTTTTAAATAGCACATGTTACATATATCTCTTATTTGTACAGTATCAAGAAATTGTGCATCATCAACCCATAATCAACTCAACCCCTTCCTGTATTAAAAGACAAAATAATCAGGTATGGTATCACAACATTCGTCCCCGCCCAGTACCACATCCCAGAACATTTTTCCTTTACTAGCATCGACCAGTAGTAGTGCAATTGTAGTTGATGTCTTACAATCACCCAGTTACAGTTCACCCTCTTCACTCCGAGCCACCAAGTATTCTCATAGAGGTGCCCAAATGTCTTTAGGCCGTGAGGCCTTCGGTAATTCTTCTGCATACAGTTCCAGCTGGTCTCGACAATAAATCATATCTGTGATCCATTTGGTGGTGCTCAGGCGTTGACGACTGTCCCACGTGAACAACATCCTCCTTCTTGCCAACAATAGTGCAATGTGTACAAAACGCCCAACTGTAGCATTCAAACCAGACACATATCCAAGCACACATGCCAGTGGAGTGCAGTCAATCAGAAGGCCCGTCATTGTATGTATAAGCGCTACAGCCTCCTCCCAGTATTGATGCACCAGCCTACAACTCTATGCAAGATGAAGGAAGTCAGCATCTCCCTGCCCACAGCGCTCGCAACTGCTGGAATCCCTGAGTCCCATTTTATGTAATTTCTGAGGTGTGTGATATACCTGATGAAGAAACTTCAGGTGTATAATACGCAGATTGCCGTTAGCCATCAGTCTCCCTGTTAATAAGCATAACTTTTCCCATATGTCCACCGCGATCGGGGGATCGAGTATATCATTCCAACGTTCTAGACTTTTGTCACCTTGGCGAACTGTCTCCTCCTGCACCTCCTTATACTGTCTAGTCAGCAGTTTTTTCTTTGATGTAGCCCCAATTACCAATTGCAGTGCCTTCGGCACCATTGGTTCATCCTGGAAACTAGAGTAGTGATCCCGCACTGCCCTGAGAAGCCTATAGCAAGTATACTTGAAGAGTAACGTGGCATTTTGTATGTAGGCTAGGTCTGCGCCTGAGACATACCTCCCATCAACATACAGATCACCCATATCTGCCAACCCTGCCTCTCTCAGAGCGGCTACTGGACCCTGCTCCCCAGCCACAGAGAAAGCAGCATGTCCAACAATAGGTGGATCAGGGGCATAGAGGGGCAATCTATTGGTACACCTCCCAATTGCCTGCCATGCTAAAATTGTAGTGTCGATCTTGTTGATCTCTGACTTAGGTGTCTGCCTGTGGATGTGTGTGAGAATGCCGTTCAATGGTACGGGATACGCATCTCCCTTCTCCACAGCCACGTGCGGAATAAAGCCATGCGGCCGAAACCAAAAAATATGCATGTTGTGCCTGTCCACATAAGTAATACACATAGAAATCTGGAGCATTGAATCCTCCCTTGTCGAACGGCAAAGTCAATGTGGCCCAACTTATCCTCGGGTGCTTCGACCCCCACACAAATCTGAGCATTTGAGACTGCACTGTCTTAAAAATATGCATCGTCAGGGGAACTAGAATATTACAAAACAAATATAGAAACTTCGGCAAGATGATCAACTTTATAACCGCGATGCGGTCCAATAGCGACAGTGGCAACCCAACCCAGCGATCAATCTGCTTTACCAACTCTGTGTAGGCCCTACCGTAGTTTTCCCTAATGACAATTTCAGGGTCACGGTGTACCCATACACCCAGATATTTAACAGGATCTTCCGACCAAACTAGAGGATACTCGACCTGAGGTGGCACTGTGGCAGGCGTAAGGGGAATGAGAACTGACTTCTCCCAGTAAATTTGCACCCCCAAAAAGAGGCCAAGCCTAATATATTCTGTAATGATCAGGGAGAGAAAGGTCTGTCATTCCCGCACATAACCGACTATGTCGTCGGCGTGTAGAGAAATTCCAATGGGGTGATTATTGAAGTTCAAGGCAGCCGCCCTATGGGATTGCCGTATCTTACACACCAAGGGTTCTAACACAACAGGAAAAAGAAAAGGGGACAATGGGCATCCTTGTCTGGTGCCCCACTCAATGCCAAACGGCTCTGATGTGATTCCGCCCACCCTGACCCTTGCAGAAGCGTTCGGGTACAGTACTTGGATTCAGCGCACAAAAACAGCCAGGAAGCCCTTTCGACCCAGAATGTATAGCATATATTTCCACTCTATAGAGTCAAATGCCTTGGCCGCGTCCAACAACACAGCCAAGGCGGGCAACTACGGTTTAAGCACATGGAGAATAACCAAAATTGTACGCAGGTTCAGGGACGTAGATCGATCCGGGATAAAGCCGGACTGATCCGGCAATACGAGCAATGGCATCAATGGCTGCAATGTTCTGCCTAAAATCTTCGCCAAAATGTTTGCATCAATATTAATCAGGGAGAGTGGGCGAAATGACTCGCACCTCTCTGGGGGCTTATCCTTTTTTAACAGGGTGATAATCAGGGCCTGGCGAAGGGACGGTGAGAGGGAACCCACATCATGTGCCTCTGCATACATAGCCAACATATGAGGCGTAAGGATATCAACATATTGCTTATAAAATGCGGCCGTCACACTATCTGGTCCAGGTGAAAGGATGGCCTCTCTGACATCGTCCTGCCCTATGGGGAGGCTGAGGTACTTTCTATGAACGTCCGACAACCAAGCGCTGGCCGTATCCTCCAGATAATCGTCCATTCAGGCATACCTCCCGAGACGTATATATACCTTTGTAAAAGGAACGGAATTGTTCCATAATACTGTTTTGTGAATAATGGTCACCACCAGCGTCCTCTACTATCTGATCAATCAGGGGGCTGTCCACTCTGTCCCTCAGCCTGCCAGCCATCACTCTACCCGGACTGCCACCTTCACCATATGCTCTAGCAACATACCGTTTGAATAGATATTTAATTTCTGTATTTGCCAGTGAGTTATATTCCTCAACATACTCATTGATACTTGCTAGTTTATCCGGTGAGGGTGCTATTCCATATTGGGGCTCCAGAATCCCTAATTGTTCCTCCACCTGCTTAAGTTGCCCCCTCAAATCCCGTAATATTCCCGCGGAGGTGCTTATGCACACCCCCCTTATCCTCACTTTAAAGGTGTCCCATAGAATTGTCCTGGCTGTCAACTGTGCCCGTATTTAATTCAAAGTACTGTATGATAGCATTTCTGATAGTGTCATCAAAGACCGGGTCTAGTAGGGAATCGGCACGAAATCGCCAGGTAAAGGGGCGATGCAAGCTATGGGGCACTACCACTGTAAGAACAACAGGATTATGATCTTACAAGGTTCTTGGCAACATATGAATCTTCTCCACCCAAGCATTGGACTCCCCACTAAGGATCCAGTAATCTAGCCGGGACCAGCTATTGAAAGCAGGAGTAATGTGCGTGCCCTCCAACACCCCCTCATTGCGCAACCGCCAGGCATCCACCAGCCCCATCTCCTCCATAAAATCCCGTCTACATTGTGCTACCTTGACTGTGCGCACCGTAGCAGGATTGGATTTGTCTACTTGCAGGTTAAGGTGCGTGTTAAGGGTGCCCCCACATAATAACGCAGCCTCCGGCCAAGTGCGCAACACATTAAACAGCTTCATAAAAGAGGGCGTGTCATCAACCACTGGTCCATAAATATTCACAATTGTCACCAACACCTCCCCCCCCCACTCCCCCTTTCCATGCACCACGGCCCATCGACCTTCAGCATCAACACATGACTTAATAGGCTTAAATGGGACACCTCTCTCTTAATAAGAATGAGGACCCCCCTCGCATATGTGGAGTATGAGGAGGCCAGGCGATACGACGCCCATCTGCACGCTACTGAATCGTCTGTGCTTTTACTCAAGTGGGTCTCCTGTAGGAGAGCAATGCGAACTTTATATCTATCTAGAAGAGCTAGCATCTGCCTTGTCTTCTTGGGTGTATTTAACCCACGGACATTCCACGTAATACAAGTGTAGCGTTCACCCATCAGTTATGTCTCAATAGGGAACTGTATCTGCAGCATTTCACTCTGCGAAGCGAACACAAGCGTGCGGACCAAATCTGTCCGTTACCATACATCTGGACACCATACCTCAGATACAGGAAGTAGAAACACCCCATCCCACCCCCTCCCACTTTGGCCACCCCAAATTGCCAAAGAGAAAAACTAACCTCCCCAACAATAACATTGGAAACCCTCGTAATTGGTGGGTACTGCCCATCGGGGAAAGTAGTGGCTCAGTCCACTCCCTGTTTATAAAGGATGGGGCCGCTGAGCAGTGTTGATTATAGCCCACTACTTGGGCCACCCACGGAATAAACTACTAGCCTCATTGTGCGGGACCAACCAGTGGATATCCGCAATTCCACATCCCAGACAATAGAACCAGCGTCAACCCCCCAGCTTCTACCCATACCAAGTGCATGATGCATTTAGATCCAACAAAGCGGGCTGAAGCAGGCAATAAACCTAAATGTTCAAGTAAGCTATTTCGCATTATACACAACAAATGGAGAGAATGCGCTTTGCCAGTCCTGTACATCCATCAGTCGGAAGTACACACTTAACCCACAGTCTGCACTCTCCTTACTGTTCAGTCTTCAGCCTCCAACAGAGGAGCTGGAGATTTGCGCCGCCGTTGTAGGGTTCTGGCATGTTCCATAGCTTGCTTAGGATTTGAAAAAATCTTTCCACCAGCGGCTTCCCCAATGCGCAGTCTCGCAGGATAAAGCATGGCATAGGGAATTTGCTCTTTGATTAGCACCTTTTCGACATTCTGAAACTCCTTCCTAGCCGCCTGCACCTGAGCTGTAAAATCTGGATAGAATGAGAGAACATTATTCTGATACGTGATCATGCCTTTTTAGCGAGTGATCCTTAAGACTGTATCACGATCCCTGAAATTGAGTAAGCGTGCAATTATGGGGCGTGGTGTAGCTCCGGGAGGAGGGCGAGCCGCCAGAGAGCGATGAGCCCGCTCCACCGCAAACATAGGTGACAGTTCGTCAGCCCCACGTATCGTCTCCATATAGTCTTCAAGGCGGCCCACGTTTGTAGATTCTGGAAGGCCTAAGACTCGAATATTATTGCGCCTTGATCGCGCCTCAATATCCTCATTCTTGGCCTGTATTACCACCAGCAGTTTAGTGATATCCAAAGTTTTTGCCGCTACTTGTTGTAACCCGTCTTCCACGTCTGTGATCCGCTGTTCGGCTTCACCAATCCGTGCCGCTTGCTTGTCAAGCTTTGCTGAAAACCTATCCATCCTCCCGTTGAGGGCCTCTATTTTACCATCAATCGCTTGAAGACTAGCCTGTATGGCAGCCAGCGACTTCTCCAGCACCGAAGGACCCTGAGAGCTCGATTTCAGCTCCTAGTCAAAGGCCGCATTCTGATTAGGTTTGCCGCCTTTGCGAAGTTCAAATGTGATGCGAGGCTGATTCTTCTCTGGTTTCCCATAATCGCTGACCCTGCAGCAGGCGCCACCAGCAAGGATCTAGGTTATGCTGTTCTTTGAGAAACAATGGAGGCCCCAGCCCCCTTCACCATCACGCACGTCTCGCACCTCGAGGGAAAGCGGCAAGGCACTATCGGAAGAGTAGGGACAAATCACACAGGCTCCCTGTGCAGGTCAGTTCGAATGTCCAACGCTAAATCCCACAGAGGGCAAATATATACACCAGCGCTAAGCTCCTCAAGGCCTCCCAGGCCTATCCCAAGTGCGGCCCACTGCCCCTCCCTGCAGCTTCTGAGCGCGTTACCAAACAGTTATTGCCAGGGAGGGGGCACAGCAATCGGGATTCACAATGAGGAGCTACTGCACCAGCACCGCAGCCCCGCACTCACCCTGTCGCATGGTAGTCTCAGAAGCGAGGGCAGCTCTAGTGTCTCAGCCGGTCTGGAAATAGGAGCCTCTACCTCGCGCCTGGCATGAGTCACCACAGCGGGAGTAGCGCTCCAGGTATACCCGACGTAGATAATGAAAAGTGCGCAAATCTCCCACAGCTCAACAGCAGCGCTGGTCGCGTCGTGATGCACACCAGCAATGCTCCACAGCTGTGAGCAGCAGCTTCCGCACTGCCAGAGGGCACGAGGCCTGCGCGCGCCCCCCCTCCCAACCCCACCCCCCCCGCCCGGCGAGCCAGCACCGGCCGCTCACGTAGTTCAGTAGCCCAGCACGCTCAGCAGGAACACTGCCCGGCACACTCCAGACCACACAGCCACCGAGCAGCGCTGCTTATCTTCAGATGAGCCTCCGCTGTGCTCCTCTCCCTCACCGCCAAAAAGTCAGCCGTCCTCCGCTCTCCAACACGCAAGGTAAGGCACAGGAATCACCCAGCAGACGGGACACAGATCTTCAGTCCGCCGTTACTGCCATGTGGTTAGCGCTCCCCACTCGCTGCCAGCGGCCCTTCAAGCCTCCCTCTACGCTCAATAATCACCACAGCCGGTCACCGCCACATCAGCTACTCAGTCCCACCAAGGAAATTGTTGGATGGCGCAGTATAGGTAGGATAAATGCAGGATAGTAATCGGCGGCCGGCAGAGCTACACTATAGTGCGGCCATCTTGCCGATCGCCAGGCTACGCCCCCTGCAGTAAGGAAATAATTATGCCAAAGCGCTACTTTCTTTATCTTTGAGTTTTGATCTTGCAGGTCATCCTCCATTGAATTGTCCAACGGGAAATGCCACTGTTGGTTCTTGCACCACATTGAAATGTGGTAATATTTAAATTTAGATAGCATGCCGTTAGTTAAGGTTCTCCAGGTGTCCCATGCCAAACAGTTATTTCCTTCCACTATGTCCCCAGAACGTGTAACGCCGACTACTTTCAGCTGCTAAGCTAAGGCATCCAAGAGGCTCCCAGGTGTTCCCGAGGAGTCCCACACGGGGTCTATTCACTATAGTAAGGTATACCTAGAGTTGAACGACTGTCAAACTATAGTTTAGCAGCAGCTTATGAGACCTTCAGGCGGACTTTTAAAAAATATTTTGGGGCGCGAAATTTATACATAAAACCCCCATCTGGGCTACTGCTCAGCAGAGCCTTAAACATGCAACCAAAAAAAGTATTGTCTTGCCTGAGGAGGAGCATCCTGCCGTTCTTTAATTGATATGCCAAACAATATAGTTGCAATTCAGGTAGGCCCAGGCCACTGTGCGAGAGCTTGCGTCTTAACTTTTTCCAAGATAACCTGATCCCCTTGCCAGCCCAAATAAAAGCAGAGATCCTTCGCTTAACTAAGAAGCTTTAATCGAACACCAGCAGTATATTAATAAATCAATAGGCAAACTTAGGCAGGACGCACATTTTGACTAAGTTGGTGCGCCCATAGTGTGTAAGAGGGAGACTCTGCCATTTTTTCAAGAGTACGTTAACTTTCTTAAAGACTCTCGCAAACTTTAATTTGGGCACTTCTTTAGCTCTTGTGTTATAGTTACTCCTAAATATCTTATCTCCTTTGATAACCTTACCCCCTGCACTGCCAGATTCCAGGTCATAACTATGGTCTTATCACTGTTAACCTCATTTTTGTTTGTTTGAATATGTTTTATTGGTTTTACAAAAACATGAATATAACATCATTGGTAACTCAAGCCATAACAAAGCAAGTTATCTCCACAAGGTTATACATTAATCATGTTACATCTTTGTATTTAGGACGGTATCGGTGTCATATCTTGTGGAAAAGGGGTAAAATGGCACGAGGTTGGTCACTGTAGTCTAGTGGTATGTCAAATGCCATGGCCTTAACTCCCAATGCTCTGTGTCATCCATTAGCTATTGGGAGGGTCCATCCCGTGTTATGGAACACTACCCCGGTGTCCCGGCCTTGTGTGACTGCGCAGCGATAGCTGCGGACTCCGGCGGCAGTACTAATGGTCCGTCCCCTTGACTCGGGACTGACATGAGGTCTGTTGCTTATTTATCTTGTGGCCAAAATCCGAGTACCCAGTGTGTCTATGATTGTGCCTGAGGCACTAGTGTGCATCCCTTCCACTCAGATCCTCCAATGTGCACATATTTCATTGTAGTTGTGTTCGAGCGTGACAGTGGTACCGTAGATATGTGTGCTTATCTTTGACTGCCTGAACAGTATACCTGTCAGCGGAGCCGTCTCAGCTCTCAGAACCTAGAACTGGCTAAGTGGTCAATGAAACAAGGAAGAAAGAAGAGGGAAAATTAAAAGAGGAAAAGAAAAAGAGAAAAGAGAAAGAGTGGGGGAGAGGGATGTACGACATCACAACGCGTTCTATTACAACGCGTGCTTTCACAACGCATCCCTTATAACGCACGCGTTGTGAAAGCATTGCGTAGTAAAATCCGCGCTGTGAAGGATGTTCCCCTGGGGAGAGTCAACTTGGAAGTGTGTGTGGTGCGGTATGGTGTGAGCGCACTATCTTAGTAGGAGCTGGGTGCGGTTATTGTGTGCAATCAATTCCTGCTTGCCTGTCAATGGGCAGTCAACTTGGTGGCTGGCGGGTGGGCCGCGGCAGGGTGGGGGGTACATTCGCGCATCACTGTTAACCTCATATCCAGACATTTTCCCAAAAGCCTGTACTTCGGTGAACAGTTCTGGTAGAGCTTGGTTGGCATTAGATGTAAACATAATCAAGTCATCAAGGCTAGCTTCCTTGAGAAGCCGTTTGCAATAAAAGGAAGTATTTCTTTATTTTGCCTTAAACTTTGGGCCAGGGGCTCGATATATAGATCAAAACGAATAGGAGACAACGGGCACCCCTGCCATGTGCCACGCCCTATTAATACGGGGGCTGTAAGATTGCCATTAACTACAATTTGAGCTTGTGGGGTTTTATAATTTTTTTTCAAAACCTCTCTGAAAGTCTCATCAAAAACAAAAGCCTTCAATGCTCTATTCAAGTACTGCCAGTTAACCCGATTGAAGGCTTTTGCAGCGTCTAGGGTGATAATCGATAGTGGTACACTATGCATTGTTGCCAAGTCTATTGAACCGATTAAAGTATGAACCAAATCTATCATCTGCCTCCCGGGGTGGAAGCCCTTCTGGCCTTTGTGGATGATTGGTCCCACGATTTTACATAATTGAGAATTTGATAGCCCAGTGAAGATTTTATAATCACAGTTCAACAGTGATATTGGCTAGTAAGACTGGCATTGTGTCGGATCTTTCCCAGGCTCTAAACTTAGTGTTATAACAGCCTTGTTCCATGAATCCGGTAATGGGGAGATACCTCTCAGTATTTCGTTGAACAATCTAATCCAAATAGTGATGACTATTAGAACATAAATCTTGTTAGGAATCAAATCCGGACCTGCAGCCTTCCCTTTCTTAATATTATTAAGAGCGGTCAGGATTTCACTCCCAGTTATATCCTGGTTAAGCGACAGTAGGCTGTCGATACTCTACCTTGGGAGCTGTTTTTCTGCAAGCCTCATCCAGTGCAACCTCATCTACTGCTAAACCCTCCTGGTACAAGTCCTGAAAGAATTTAGTAAAAGCCAACTCAATGTCTTCTTTATCCTCGACATACTGACCACCAGTTTACAATTCTGATCTTTCTAATGAAGTTGTGGGACTTTTCCATTCTACTCTTCATTGCTAGTAGTTTCCCACAATTCTCACCCTGATCAAAGTCCTTCATTTTGCTAACTTCCCATTTCTGTGACATAATCCCTTTCATCACGAGTCTAAATTCCCGCTGCAGATCTTCAACTCTCCCTACTAAGCTTTCTTTTTCCTCCCCCTGAATATGCCCGGTCTTTAAGCTTGCTTCAACTGTTATTAACCGCTCCTCTAGCGAAGCAATCTTTCTTTTTTCTGATCTAACCCAGACCGCCACAGCACCCTTCAAGGCCCCTCTTAATCAGGCCTTGAATGTGTTCCAAACGACGTGGCGAGGAGCAGAGACTAAGTTTTGGGTAAAAAAATTGGCTGTCTCCCTTTTTATCTTATCCAAATGTCTGGTTGCAGAAGTAGCCTTCTATTCAAAGTCCACCTTCTGGGCAAAGGTCTAGAGGGGAGTTTGACGGTTAATCCTATTGCTCCATGATATGATAAATGGATGGGTAAATACTCTATTTTTTAACCTTTCCCTCTTCTGGGAGCTCCATAAAAATATAGTCAATCCTTGAATAGTGGCCATTCTTTTTACTGAGACAGAATAGACCCTTTGTCACCTTTTTCTTTTGCCAAACATCACATAACTTTAAGTTGTCTACTTAAGCGAGAAGATAAGCATTACCTTGCGGTGTGGCAATTTGAGTATGGGGAGAAGATCTATTTCATCTATTGTTTAAAAGAATGTTAAAGTCCCCGCCAATTAGCGAAGGAGCTTCAAAATCAAAGAACAGCAAAGATTAATCAGAGGTGTGGTATCGTCTTCATTAGGGCCATAATAGCTGGCCAGCGTGTAAGAAGTAACACAACTTTTAACTTCCCCTACCACCCATCGCTCTCTATCATCTACTTGTGATTTACTTAGTTTTATTCCGGTATTTGCTTTAATTATTATGGCAACTCCTTTAGAACAGCATTGTTGGTCTGTAGCTACGACTTTGTCTGCCCATCTTTGCCTTTTAAATAATGCTGGACATTCAGTCCATAAAAGGTGCATCTCATGGAGCATAAAAACCCTAGCGGGACTGTCCTTCAAATATTGGGGACCAAACGCTGTCTCCTTTTGACCATTTAGCCGATCACATTCCAACACAATATCTCCAGACATTCTCCTCCCGTAGGACCTGCCCTATTCCCATCATCTATTTTCCAGTTCAGACTGCATCTATTAATATTGGTTATATAGAATGAGGACAATTTTTCATTTTATTTCTTCTTTTTACCCCAATGCTCCCCACCACCACATGTTCCCCCCCCCTCCTCCCCACCACCAATACCACCCCACACCCTCCCTTGGGAACCCTCCCTGGCTAACTATTGGTGAATACCAATTCAAGCTGTTGTCCACCAACCCACAGACTTATCTCATAAAGAAAACACTAAACGCTCACCAAAAAGAATAATGAGTATTTAACTATCTACTGGCTTATTGTGGGCCAGAAAAATGTCCATCTTCTCTAAAGTTCTAAAATTATACATTTTGTTGGCCCACATTCCTTTGAGGAATGCAGGAAACCTTAACTGAACTTGAGCGCCCATTTCCTTCAGGGGATCCATCCGCTTGCCCATCTCCCACCTTCTGTATTCTGTCACACGTGAGATGCCAGACCATATTTTAAATGATAAGTCCTGAACCTGAAGAGTTTTTTGTTTAAGGGCTGCCCCTAATAGCTTTTCCTTAAGGGTGTATGATTGTATGTACACCAGGATTTTCCTAGGCTTCTTCTGACCAGGGTTGAGTTTAAAAGGGTCCTGATGTACCTGTTGGAGTTCCGTTTCCCTCCTTAATTTTGTGAATCCTGATGTTCTTTCTGGAGGTTTTTTCCAACCTTTCTAATAAGTCCTTCTTTCTCAGTTTAAGCCTAACCACTTCCTGGGTATTATCTTTCAAACCTGACCTCAACTCTAGCACTTTATTTTCCAGATTCTCCATACGCTGTGTTAATACTGAGAAATTTTCCTCCAAGCTGCTGCATGTATTTTGAATTCTCTTCTGATTAGTTTCTGATGTTGAAAAGCGTTCTTTAAATTCCAGCGATAGCTGACTCAACAACCCCTGCACCGAGTCTAGGCCTGGTTTGCCTATAGTAGCCTCCTTAGGAGATTTACTTAGTATTGGTTCTTTCCCCCCCCCAACCAATTCGGTACCCCGAGGTGCTGGGACGAAGTCACTTAAAACCGAAAATCTCTTTAGTACAGGTATAGCCAGGTGTGATAGCAGTGCGTTTCTGGAGGGGCTGCTGCCTGTCCTATAGGCATCATATTAGACTGCAGGATTCATTTGAAATATTACCTAAGTGAGGGAATTACTCTTGGAACTACTGGGGCCAGCCTCTTTTTTTCTCTCTTTTAAGGGGATGGTCTTTACTTGTTTAGTCTGGAGATTTTATTTTTATTGTTACCCAGCGGCGGAACTGTGAGTTATCTAGTTTGCGGCTTAGTTTGGGGGATGGACCCCTTACCAAGAAAAGTACTGGATCTCAATTTTTATCTTTTACTGAGTGACGCCTCTCTGTCGGGGATAGCTGGTAAAAAATCCCCCTTTGTGTTGGATAATAACTCACTACCTCTAATAGCATGGTCTTTACCCACAAATGATTGAAGTACTAGATCCATGTACATGGAATCCACACCATGCTTCTTCTTTACTTCTTATACCTGGTCTTCCTTGTTCACGGCTCCGAGCTGAAAATCTGTGGAGAAACCTCCTCTCTGAAACGGAACCTCCAGGGCAGACAGAGTACAGCGAGCAAATCCCAGCAGCTTCACTGGGACTCCTCCAGGAAGCTATGTGTGCTGACTGTGCCGAAATTGACCCTGGAACTGAGACCAGGGTTTCCAGTTCGGGAAAGGGTGAGACTTGCTGCTCAAGATTCGCCAAGCGCGCCAGTAACACTGAAAAAAGCCAAGCCTACACACATTTAGGGGAAAATGGGATTGAACTCAGAACAGCCGCAAATGGTGTCTCTTACAGGCACCTCTGCACTGCTGATCATGACAGTGTGCATACCCACAAAGGGATGTCCTGCTCACGCTGCACAGGCATCATCAGTCCACTTGTAACTTTGGCTAAGGACTGACCTTGTTTCACTCCATGCCGTAACTGGGATAATTACTAGACCTGGGCGGAGTTCCGCTTTGCGGAACTCTGCGCAGTGACCAAAAAACGATGCTGTGCTACGTGGAGTTCTGCAAGCAGCAGAGCTTGTTAGGTCATGCCGTATTGTCATATGTCCCCATGCCACAGGGCTAATCAACTTACTGTTTATGGCAAATGCCTCGAGGGTGAGAGTACCAGCAGTTGTGGCTCAGACCACAGTTGTAGTTGCACACACACACACACATATTCATACCCCAATAACAGGGATGAGTGGCCTATAAAGAGGCATGTCCCCTTTCACTATAGCACTAGATGGGGTGGGGCTAGGTTGTACACAGCATCAAGGTTCTCACACTACCTCTCCAGTGGGGGTAGAAAGTTTAAGAAACACCAGAGAGGCTGGTCTAGGTTGCTGTTTGTCCTGTCAGCCTTCTCCAACACCATCCAGCCAGGTCCCAATTAATCGCAGATACTCTCAGCAGGGGTGTATCATTAGTTTTTGTCTTTGGGCCATGGCCAGACGAGGGAGGTGGATGCACGCATAAATGCAACATTCAAAGAAAAGCTCAAAATTCACAGAGCAAGGCTAGGGAGAGAAGCTTATGTGATCCCCCTCTGGCTATAGGCGTAGGTGTATAGAAGGGGCAGCTTATGAATAATCTGTCTCTCCCGCCATGCAGTGGCAGGTTCCAGAGAAGAGAGAACACTCCTTGGGCTTGGTTAGCCCAGATTGCAAAAAGTAGCACGGCGAGGCCACCGGTCAGTGGGCTTAGCCAGTGAAACCCTTTGCTAGCAACTTTGGGTTCAATCTGAAGGTACATTCCTATGGGAAGGAGCTGTTCTGAGTTTCCTTTCAGCGTTTTGCTATCTGCAGTGTGAGGATCTTTCGACCAACTTTGAACACATGAAAGTTACCACCAAGGGAACGATATGTGGGGGGTTGTTGGATTTTCAAATGTTCCTTCACCATGCCTCACCTTTAAAGATGAAGCAGATAGGATGGACATCTGGACCCTGAAGTCCCATTTGAATACTTATGTTTTTTTATCCTGGAATGGCTAATCAGGCCCTTCAGAAATTCTAGAAAAGGGTGTTTTAACTTGTGACATATTTTTGGGACTAGTAAGGTATTTGTAGACTGTGCAAAAACACATCAGTAGAAACATCTGGAGTGGGAGAATGTTATATTTTATTTTTTGGGAATAAGAAAGGAAAAGATGGAGAGAACTGTATGTCACTGCATTTGGCTATGGCTAGTTGTCTCTGGGCACCTGCTGTGGCTTTCAGTTAACCCACATACCACACCCCTCATCTAAATATAATTGGGTACAGGGAATGGCCAAAGTACCCGCCCTGAATCCGGTCCCCATTTTCAAAGGCCGTAAGGCATAGCTTTCACTCATGCTACTAGGATCTAGGTGCAGAACTTGATGTAGTGCTGTGACTTGCTCCTTTTTCCCGTCTCTCAAAGTCCAATGAGAATTTTCTTCCTCTTTACTCAGCAGGAACCGGTTGCATTGTACTCAAACATCCTCCTACCCACAAAGCTTTCAGAGAAAAACATTTGAATGAACCCTACCATCTTTGAGTGCTGGGTTTGGATTTTGACCATTGGCCTGTGCCCAGTTTCCTGAACCCAAAGTATGTAGCATCCAGCTGTGCTCATTCGATTTAGGAACAGGATATTATGCCTATGGATCAAGCCCTCCACTCAGCCCCTCTGACCCCAAATACAATAGGAAGCTGATTTTGGCTGTGCCCAGTACAGTTGGAGAGCAAGGTGTGGCCTTGAGCTGTGTCAGAGCCTACAATACACTGACTTTTGCAGTGCTATCTGTGTTCTCTTGTGTGTGGCTTGTTACATCAACAAGATCTCAGAATTACAACACCGGTGACATGAATATCACATCAGCATTGTCAATGACATCACAGGCGCCGCAGCTGATGGCTTTTTTTACATCTGCTTAATGACAGTTTAAGTACAGTATTGTTTCTGTTGGTGTCTGTATTGCTAGTGAGTTGAGCTGAGCAGACTGTAACTCCTGTATACATACAAAGATGGCATCAGAGATGATTCCACTGATGATAGTCATATTGACATCTTTAGTGACATCAGTGAAGTCACAAGTATTTGCTGGTTGTTGACAATGAAAATATGGGCTCCTTCCCATGTTCTACACCCAGAATCTAAAGGCAGGAGTTCATGATGTATATATAATTCTTTTGCAGGTATATCTAGTTGCGATGTCATAGCGAATGCCCATGGTACCAGGATAGGTGACTTCTGAGTCTCATTTTCCCCCCTCAGAATTCTACTTCATGAGGAATTTGAATAACCTCCAACTGGAAGACGTCTCCCAATTATTAAATGGTGTCATAAGCCTCATTTCAAGTCCACAGATGATTTCTTTTCCCACATGGAGAAGAAAGTTATCACCGTCCTGGACCTTGCCATCCACAAAAAAAGAAGGCCTTTACGAAGTGCAATAGGTGGTTCACTCACAATCTTTCTTCTGCAATGCAAAGGCATGGCTCTGAAAAGATGATGATAAAAAAAACCTAGCTTCACTGTGGACCACATGTAGAGTATTCTCAAAGTGCTACAATTTAGGCTGCACTAGAGCCAAAAAGAGGTACATACAATTCTACATCGATTATGCTGATAATTTTATCTAAGTGCTAGCTGTTGTACATATAGAAAGAGTGGCCAACTCCAAGCTTTTCATCCCACTTCCTGGTACCCGCCAATAAAACTTGTAACAACTTTTCACCCTGTTTTACCAATAACATTGCTGTTCCTAAACAAGGCATCTTCAGCCCATCTCAATGGTCCGATGACCCTTCATTTCTCAGCTTGTCATAAATGCTATTATCAAGCCTGTCTTGAAGAATCCATATGCGGATCTTTAGAATTTTTTTGTTGCCTAGGCATTGGAAATCGTTATCGCTCTCTTTGTGCCTTGGTACTCCTGGGCGTGTGCTTATTTATTTATTCATTTACACCATTCGGTGTAACCCCCTTATACAGTTTGCGCAAACAGCCATGTTTTCAGCTGTTTTACGGAATCTACTTTCGTAAGGCTCTATTCTTAGATCCATCGGTAAGCTGTTCCACATTTTAGCTAGCCAGTACCTGAATGAGCTAGCTCCCATTCTTGCTTTAAATGTCCTAGGTACAGTCACCAGTGCTCCCCATAGATCTTAAACTCTTAAACTCTTCCCTGGGGTGTATTGGGTTATTAACGGTTGAAGGTACCTAGGGCCTTTCTTTAATAGAATACGGTGACAGTGGCACATTGCCTTGAATGCGACTCTCCTTTCCACTGGCAGCCAGTGTAGTGCCGTCAGGGCCTGCTTCATGTTCGTTCTTCTCGGAAGGCCCAGTACCAGACGGGCGCCGCATTCTGCACCCAATGTAGTTTGGCTAGTCCCTTTTTTGTAGCACCAAGATATAGTACATTCCCGTAATCCAACTGGGAAGTTATTACTGCATGTACTATGGTTTTCCAGGCATTTGGAAATAGATCCAGGACTTTCCTCAGGATTTCTATGGTCCCGTAGCATTTACCTGCTACCTTCCAATTCTGACTTTCAAATGTCAGCTCGGAATCAAGCCATATTCCGAGGTTTTTCACTTCTGCTTTTGGGATAGGCAGTTGACCTAGTATTTCAGGCCACCACGCGGAAGACCATATGGATGGCACCTTCCCTACCACCAATACTTCCGTTTTACTCTGTTTAGCTTGAGGCAGTGGTTAGACATCCAGTCTGCTACCTCTTCTAAACACTCGGAAAACCGGATAGCTGCCAGGTCCTTGTCTTGCGATAGCATCACAATTAGTTGTGTGTCGTCTGCATAGGAGACAATCGACACCTTATACTTCTCCACTCGCTCAGCCAGTGGTCCTCCATAAATGTTAAACAAGGTGGGGCTCAAGATTGAACCCTGT
This sequence comes from Lissotriton helveticus, assembly GCF_964261635.1. Taxonomy (NCBI): domain Eukaryota; kingdom Metazoa; phylum Chordata; class Amphibia; order Caudata; family Salamandridae; genus Lissotriton; species Lissotriton helveticus. The sequence goes on from NC_136069.1 coordinate 800,709,830, forward strand.
GGGACCCCCTGGGACAAGGGAATCCTCTCAGATAGATGTGTTTGCGCGACTTGCAAACTCGTGGAGAGAAATGAGGTCATCCAGCTCAGCGCCTTTCGCCTGATGCCACAAGCCTCTAATCTTTGAAGGAGAAGCTTGTGGGAAACAGTGTCAAACGCCGCACTGAAATCTAACAAAATCAGTGCGGCCGTTTGTCCTTCATCTGCATATTTCCTCAGTGTTTCTGTGGCCATGAGTAGGGCTGATTCTGCAGAGTGGGCCATTCTGAAACCTGATTGAGAGGGATGCAATAGGTCTTTCTTGTTAATGTGGTCTACCAGTTGTTTATTCTTGACACTCAGTGCCATCAGTCACCATTTTCTCAAAAGGCTAGGACATAATACAGGCATCAGTGTAATTGTGCTGCCCTGGGTCACTTCCTTTCATTTGCTCCCACCAGGTCAAAATGGTTTCTTGTATCTAGGCTCATCAACATCACTTGCCGTGTCCCTCAAGGCTCAGCTGCATCTCAAACGCTTTTCTACATGTCTCACCTCAGCAAGATTCTTTTGTTTTTTTATAAAATATTTTATTGATTTTGTGTCAACAAGATAAAGCAAAGAATAACCAAATAGACCAAAAAATGTATATCTTGACAATATCCATAATAATGGTCCGTAATAATTTAAAGAGTCTTATAATCAACAAACGCTAGTACATTTATCGTTTTTTATTTCGTGCACTTGTGCCCTCACACTTCCTCATCTACCCTCCCAAGTCTAGACCTGCTTGGATTCAAAGTCATCCACGATATTAACTCCAGTTTCCCAAGCTTTTATTGTGTTTCTGTGCGCATTCTCTAGCTCGATAGATGAGTCTTTCGAAGCTCAGGCTTTGTTCATTTCCTTTTCTCCACTGCTCCAGTGTGACAGTGTGCTTCCCTCCATCGATGGGCAATGTCTTTTTTGTAATGAGAAGCCCCAGCAAGGCCATTTTATATCTATTATAATCCAAGTCTATAATTTTATGATGAATAGTTCAGCATGGGATCAACAGGCGATTTTGACCCTACTGTACCCAGGGATGAAGCACTCCCTCCCAATAAGGGGTAAATACTCTATCCCCCCCCATATTGTGTGCATGAGGTCACCACATGTGAGGCACATCTGAGACACAGTGCTGAGGTGCTCACACCAAACTTCCACAACCTGTTCCATGGAAGGTACAATTTCTGTAGGTACTTTATTTGGATCAGTTGATACCGTGATGCAATGGCAGACTCGCGCAGATGCTCATGCCTCTCTCCAGTTCTCACCAGCAAAAGGACCGAAATCCCGTTCCAAGGCTGACGCATCAGTTTAAAGCAGTCTGGGGTATTAACTGTGTTATCTTGTGATCCTACAGCTCATCCGTGAAAACATTTGGCTTCCAAAAGACTAAAGTCAGGGAGGTCCCCGGTTCCACGTCATATGGAATGGTCACTTGAGTGATCGCATGACGAAGGTGAAGGTAGCGGAAGAATTGACTCTGATGGAAATGTTATTCTTCTTAAATATCCCTGATTGGGACAAACACAATTTCTGGCATCATCCACCCCCTCCCCTCACCCCCAGCCAGTAGGTCCCTATTGTGTCCTGTTGTTTAAATCCCCTTACCTATCGGGCTCAGTCTATTCTTGACCCACAGAGGTGTTTCTCTAGTTAGCCTCTGCCCCCATCTCAGTTCTTAGTTGCCTTTCCTGATCTTAAATATCAATCAGGTGGGGAAGGGGAGTGTGGTGTCTCTTTCCCCTCCATAAAATAAATGCAATATTTGAACTCCTCGCATAGCTCACTTCAGATGTGAAGGCAGGGTCCTCGTGTCATATCACCATTCAATGAAGCTTATTAATTGGGACCTAAGTTACCTGTAGGCTGCGCGCCTGTGTGCATGCGCAGCCTACCTTACCCCAGGACCCAGGATCCCTCTGGAGAAGCACGCAGGCTTTCATAGAACAAGGAAATCACCCGCCTCACTATGCTGAAAAGCCCTCTTTTTAAATTATCTCATTTTAAAAGACACAGGCTTTCTGTAGAGTGCTTTATTTTCTTCTCTGTGTAAACAGTATGGGCTCTCTCTTTTGCAGAGCATGTCTGCTGAAGAATTTTCTTAATCTAATGTAAAACAGGTTTCAAAACGAGAACTCTGACCTTGGTGGTGACATATCGGCCCTCTACCATCTCTTGATGTCACGTTGGGAACAATATAAATGCAACATAAGAATGTCATTTATTACAGCGCAAATCCTGAATTTATGTTTTTAAAAGTGATAGTAAACGTAATGAAGGAAAATGAGGCACAATTAAAAAGAAATTGTCAAGGATCACATAGATTTGTGAAGCTGGGCAGCTGGATTGATCACAGGTTTTGTGATTTCACATTATGAAATTCAGCCACTAGATAGCAATTATTTCTCTCTCCCATTTTGCTTCAGAAGTAGTGCTTTGTGTTTATTTTTTTAGAAGTTCACTTTGTTCAATTACACATATAACATGTTAAATCAAGTTGACACAGGAAGACTTTTTTGAAAAATTAACAAAGTGAAGGGAAGTGCACATGACTTTTTTCTTTTTAATAGCAAACACACTGGCTATGAGCGCACACACAAACAGTGCCTGGATATCCTCTTGGGTGATTAGTGGATTATATAAATCAACATAACCTAACCTAACAAAACATAACCTAACATGACCTAACATAACTAACATAACATAACACCAGCACAGACACGACATTGCACGTGCACACACCTCATGACTGTGAAAGCAGCAGCACAGGACAGGCAAAGACTGAAGAAACCCTAGAATGACTTTAAGGTACATCGTCGTAAAGAAAAGCACCTGTCACCAGCAGCCCTTGTGGTGTGATTTGTAGAGTTACCTGAAGATGACAAAAAACAAAATATCACTGGCTCACACCTTCTTCCAGTGCCTGCTCTCTAGTTATCTCTGCATGCAACTTGTACACGAACTGTGCTCATACCAGGTGGTAGACAAATACACATACAACCATGTTACATGTGCACTTATTACACTTATAGCGAGGACGCAGACCAAGCACTGACTGAGCAAAAACATGGCCTCATAAATGTGCCCAAATTGCAGAAGGTGTTAGCACAAGCGACCAAGTTTAAGAGAGACTCAGCCCCACAGTGAGGGCAATTACACATATTAGCAAAGCAAAGATCTGTAGCTTCCAATCATTCAAAGGTTGCACGTTTTCGCATCCACACATGTGAAGTGCAGAGTACGGGTTGAAGCATCCTTTGACAAAGAGATCCCATCACAGGCCTTTTACATATTTATTGCCCTCTGGGGACGGGGACGGGAACTGTTTGAGAAATCATGAAGGTAACGTCCCTCCCCAGGCACTTTCAAAACAATACCATAGGTGGTCACTACTGCCCCTCTGCAATGCATAGCAGAGGGCAGCACTTCTACTGCAGAAGTAAAGATGGAGGGGGTCTGGGAGCATGAGGTAATGGTATTGGCGACAGTCAGTGGCCACAAGAAGGCTTAGTTTTATTTTAGGCTTGAGTGCCCAAGAGGACCTCGAGCTGAGCCAGAGACTGCTTCAGTGGTTCACCCACCTCTAATGTGAATGCTAAGTTTAGACTCAGTCTTTGTTACAGTTTTGGTTAGCTGGTGTTGTTCCGTATTTAAAGAGATGGAGTCGCGCAATTTTACTACATTAGTCAGCCAGTGCTTTTTAAACAAATCTTTGATTTGTTATCTCCAGCATTGCGCTCACTTGCATAGCGAGCTCTTAAAGTCTTGGCTGCAGCGCACAGAGACCCTTCACCACTGGACACAGAGAAAAATAATTAGAGGGAACATTGACTAGGACTCTTTATAAGCCATAGAATCAGCTGCTGCCACATCACTCTTGGAAATAGATTTAAAACATTTCATTAGAACTATCTGGGAAGATTCCTAATGTCAAATAAAGCTCCTTAGGATGGAGTTCATTTGCGTGAAGAATGCATGCGGTATCTCAAAGGGGAAGTTCTGTACTTGATACAGTGAGCAAAGCACAAAAACATTTTGAAAAATGTGTCAGTGCCCCACATAGGGGTAGTATGCACTACATAAGTGCTGCAATGCAATGCATTGCAATAAAATACCCATCAGGAGCCGTATTATGCAATGTGGCGCATTTCCCTTGTTAGTGCTGGGCGCACCTTTATAAAGGTGCACCCGGCGCAAACAAGGAGATTGCGCTGCATTACATTGAATAGGCGGCCTCCAGGGCAGCTGCGAACTCATGCTGCCTTGGGGGCAGCACATTCTAGTGAAATATGTAGCGGTTTTGAAGCAGCCGCTCCATGTTTTACTGTGTAGGTGGCAACCCACCTGCACTTTTAATGGGGATTAGAGATCCCCTTGCAGGCCGGTGCAGTGAGTGATTGCACCTGCCTGTAAGGGGATGTCTGGAGGGCCCATAGAACCCCATTTCCCTCCTCAGGAGGGCTGCTATCTCGGAGCGCACTGACAGTGGGCCACCTTTTAGGTGGTGCTCTGTCTGTGCGCCACCTGGCACCTTCTTAACCTTTGTGCCTGCGTCTATAATATGGCGCAGGCACAAAGGCAAAGAGATTCCCTCATTTGGATGGTGTTAGCACTGGCGCTATATGTGACCCAGCACTATCTGTATTACAGAAAGGGCTGCACAAGCGTCTGCGGCCCTTTCTGTAATACCAAAGAGCCCCGGGAGCACGCAAAACAGTTGCACGTGCCCATTGAGCCCCCGGGGCACTTTCCATAATATGGCCCCAGGAATATTGTTACCAAAGGTAATTAACTGTTACGTTCTGCAAGGCTCTGTTCGTTCCCCGACTCTGTTTAGTCTATTCATGGAACCCCTTGCATTCTCTTTGAAACTCCATCATTTTGTGTACCATTTTAAGGTGAATGGCACCCAACTGTATTTGAGAATCACCTCACCTATAGACATGGCTATGCAACTGCTGTTGGACATCCAGGTGTCTCATCACAAAACCTGAACCCATTGAAAAATAAATTCTTCTTGAAAATCCCCCTATGACCCACCGTACAGCACAGTTATAGTAAAAACATTGCTCGGCTCATGCTTGCTGTTGAATTGCTTGGCCACCATTGTGGAATGTACCAAGTCCCTATGCTTATATGTGGTCAAGAACTTGAATCTCATGAACATAGCCATGCTTTGGACCAAAATGGGGTCAAAATAAATATGGGTCAATGTCAGCATGGACTCCTTCAGGGGAGTAAATCCTTCATTCATGAACACATTTTAAAGAGTTGGTGTTATCAAGGCTTGACTAAGGAAATTCATTTGCTGGTTGACATTCCTAAAATACTTTGACCTCTCCTGAAAAAACTTATCATACAGTGCCAAAACTGGCTGTTGGTTTAAGCAAATTGTTTCATACATTCCACATTTTTAATTTACTGAGCAATCTTCACATAAAAACACGGAGTAGCTGTCTAGATTTTCTTTATCTTTCAAATCTCTAGAATCCTTGATTGACTAGACTGTTTTTGCCTGCTAAGAAGTGTAAAGGGAAGAACATCAAACTCATAATAATTTTGTATAAAACCAAATCAATCCAATTCAAAAGACCACTGACTACAGAATCAAAGTTTGAAAGTTTAATTACAAAGCCAAAAATAACTGGACATACAGGCATCTCAGCAAGAGTTAAGGAAATAAACAGGCACTAATACAAACATAATCCTACGCAGAAGGCTCGGACGACTCAGGATTATTATCAATGTTATTTCCAAAAGCATCCGGCAAATGATGATAACCCCAGCCTGAAGTCTTGGCTTCATTCGCTCAAACGAAAGAATAGAATATAGTCTGTCCCTACTCTAACTCTAAAGTGACATCCATACTTAGCATTCCCACCCAGGCAAGAGAAAAAGGTGTCAGCAGTGAAGACTTCCTAAGAAGTACACTCACTTTCCATGGATAAGTAGCCTAAGCTACCAAGCTCATTCTAAGATGCACGTTCTTGCTTCCCCTCTAGCCTTCTCCTCTCCACTCTCGGGGTACTGTCCCTAATACAAAAGCCCTAAAACATTAAACACGCCCTAAACACACCCCTTCATGCAGGTCTTCTCTCCTGTACTTTTACAACAAAACTTCATTTTCATCCAAAAACCGTTGGTGTGTCCTTGGGTCCCAGGTACCTTCTCCGCCGAAAGTATTGTCTTAACATTCCTGTTCACTCCCACAGTGCTTGCCTCTACCATCCTAACTCATAAAACAAAAGGTTATTCTGCCTAACGAAACATGTGTCCTAGCACCTGCAACAGAAAGCCTGTGAGCAAATCGACCTTTGCACGTACACAAATCTACAATCCAAATTCAACTAAGAAAAGGAGCCTTCCCAAGGAAAATACATTTCGGCCTACAACATTTAGCCAACCTATGAAATCACAGTTAGGCCTCTAGTGGTGCTTTCATACAATCAAGCCTTTAAATTTAAACACATTTCTAAACTACATCATAAGCGTTACATTCAAAATCATTTTAAAAGCATTACATTTCACTTGTGAATAAGCAAACCTACATGTGCCACTTTTAATAGGGCGCACGTTTAATCCTAATGCAACATCTTATACGTGAAGCAATGATTTCTGCATTACTTAAGGCATATTCTCAGTTAAGCACTACATTAGTCTTCAAACGATATGAATACTCCTAGACATTCTAACATAATTTGATTAATTACTACATTTCTAATAATCACACGTTAATACAGTCCCCTAAATATGCGGGTGCTAACTACCCATGATTAACATGACGCTCTATCAGTCCCCTCCTTTGATGACCTGTATCATCACCAAATTACACTATCCTTGGGGAAAGAACCAACTTAAACAGAACTTGTTGCTATTCTCCCTCGCCTAAACATCTCCATGTTCCTAAGATTTCGATATTGACTGTCCTGCAGCCTTTCCATATTCACTCTTGTGTGTGTTATAGATGTGTTTTTTATGTATTATCCCTTCTTGATATAATATGAAATGTTATGAATGTACAAATTCTATATTATGACATGTTATAAATGCAAAAATTCTATATAGAATAAGAAAAAGAGGAAAAATTCCTCAACAAAAAATTGTTCTTTGTATATACAAACAAAATACAAAAAAAAAAGATTTATTTTCAGAAATAATAAAAATTTAAATATCAAATCTACTCTGAGTGTTGAGTCTACATGTAATGGGCTTTTAAATAAAGTATCTTTGAGAATAATGCACCACTAGCTATAGACCTTTTTCAAAGAATGTTTACTCCCTATGTATAGCTGGTATAGTTTCCATATAGGGATCCCCTACTTCCAAATCAACTTATATATTTCTCCAGATCCTTGCTGTTATCGGATATATAAGTACAGCACTCTTGAACCTTCAAAAGTTTACAGACTCCCCCCTCTTTTGCCAAAAGGACATCTAAAGCAAGGCGATTTTGCAAAACCATAGTCATTATCGACAACATCTCTCCTTCAACCAACACCAACAACTTAGCTGTATTCTTCGCCAATTCAACAACTGTCACCAACCTTCTGATCTTCACATCATTCAAGATCACTCCCAAACTTAGTATCATTGCTCCAAAAATATCTCCAACGATTGCTCCTGCACTTTCACTCCGTTTTACCCTTACATGCTGTCCTCCTTCCAAAAGCTCCACATCTTCCGCATGATCAATCTTAGGAAAATTGAACGCCAAATAACACATGCCATACCATTTCGCAGGCATTCTCACATAGACATTTCTTCCACAAACATAATACACAGTTGGTATCACTTGCACCGTACCTTGCAAAAAATCCTTAGCTGAATCTTCTATAGTGAAAACATCATCACATGTGGTCTATCCAACGTTAACATTCTCATAATATGTCTGTGGACGCCTTATGCATAACTTTCCTATCTGCTTTTCATCCAGTGCAATCGGACCATAACTCCCTTTCAATTTGTGTAACCTCTTCACCTGTCCAATCTACCCTACCTTCACCTGAATCTTGTAACTGTCCCTGTTTTCTGCATCTGTCTTCTACTTGATCTATGAACCGCTTTTCTACCTCTGTCGATGTGCATAAGCTGTATCTAACTCTGAAGAAGGCATGAAATATTTTCTAAGTCTATCCTCTGTCTTGTAATAATCATACTTATTCAAATGCTTATAAGCTGGTCCCTCAGGAAGCACTGCATCATAATTAGAAAATACTCAAAATGAATTCGTCCATAAAAGATGCTAAGCAATAATCTACAAGAAATACCATACGTCAGTGGAAGGTGATGATATCTAATACCCTCATCCACTGAGGGGGGCAACTGCATACACACATAACATTCCTCCGCATCCATCGCATCAATATATTCATACAGCAACTTGGCATACGCATTAAGCTTAAAGTCACTTCTTCGCAGACCTAGTTGAAGAAACCAGGCTTCCAACTGGCCAATTCCTGCTGCACAGGCAGCTGGTGGCGGACTGTGGAAGGCCTGGGACCTCGGAAGCGAGGAACCCAAGACTCACCTGGTGCTGCACACACTTATTACATATGGGGGCTGGCAGACACCATATCACATGGATCTATAAATCCATTATGGAACTCACACATGTACCGCTGACCCGATTACGGATCCGCTGGGAGGAGGACTTTGGCCGCAACCTCCTCGACCGCGAGTTTCTGACGGCCCTAGAACATCACAAAAAAGTATCCCACAACCAGAGATTCAAAAATGGCCAGTTCAACATACTACACTGTGCTTATCTTACACCGGCGCGGCTTAAACGCTTTTACCGGACGTCCCACTTTGACTGCCCCCCATGTCACACCCCGGACGCCACATTTGCTCATATGTTTTGGACATGCCCCGTGATACAAACCCTTTGGACGACCGTACACACCACTCCGCAAACAGTCACAGGTCTCACAAACTTCCATACATGGGAGGCATGTGCTCTAGGCATTTTTAAACGCAATAAACGGAAGAAAGTAGGGACCAAATTTGCCCTGCTGGCCGTGCTGTTGGCTAAGCGCAGTGTGGCAATGCATTGGCGCACGACAGTAGGCCCCCAATAGCGGCATGGTAGGGGGCGGTAAAGAAGTGGGCCACAGCCGAGGAAGATCTTATTCTGCAAGAGGAGTCCTGTGGCATACGTCGGCAACCTATCTCATTAGAATGGGCGACCCTCCTACAGGACTTTTAGCAAACACACACGAACAGCGCAGAACACACAAGAACCCCAGGCAGCACCAGAATTAAGTGCATCCTAGCCCACCCATCGCGCCCTATTTTCTTGTTCAGCAACAAATGCTCAAGAGTCTCTTTTTCTCCTCCTTCAGTTGCTTGTGAACCAACTCGAACAACAACTCAGAGAGCTGGAAGTCCCTGATTTGATTTCAGTTTCTTATTTACATCAGCAATAGGCTTCCTTAACCCTTCTCCAAAGCTACAGAAAGCCCCTAGATTTCTTCTTCATCCACTCGGGCCTAGGTTATCTGCTTCAACTTATTTACAACAAAGTCTCTTTAATTCAAAATAAGATTTGCCCCAACCTCCTCTAGAACGTGCTGTAAAAGTTCAAGACGAAGAACAATAGTTTCATGTGACGGAACTTCAACTCCGAACTTAGGAAATGTCAATCTATTCAGAATCAGATCACAAATTTTGCTCAGTATCGCCAGGTTTGGAACTGTGATGGTCAATACTCTTTCGATTTCAAGTCCTGGCACCAACAACACCTCGTCCAATTTCACGTTAGGGCTGTTACTTACTACTGTCACTGCCCTAAGCCTTCCGGATCTCAGCACTCCTTGCATCAGTCACACCGTATGACCACTCTGGAGTTGGGCATCTCTGACAAGGCATTCTCGTTCGCTTGATCTCCTCAGACCTCCACAAGCTTGCCCTTCTTCGCCTTCGTCTGACTCAGAGTTCAAAGCCAGCACCACCATCTCACCCCACCTGCGGAACGTCATAAACAGCTCCTTCACGTCAGCAACCTTCCCTTAAAGCTGGAAACACGCAGAGACCAACGCCCTCCTGAAGAAACCCACAGCAGACCCCAAGGACCTCAAGAACTTCCGTCCCATCTCTCTTCTCCCCTTCCCGGCTAAAGTCATCGAGAAGACCGTCAACAAACAGCTGACTGCTTTCCTCGAGGACAACAACTCACTCGACCCTTCCCAGTCCGGATTCCGAGCCAACCACAGCACCGAGACCGCCCTCATCGCAGCCACAGACGACATCAGAACCCTGATAGACAACGGGGAAACAGCTGCCCTCATCCTCCTGGACCTCTCAGCAGCCTTCGACACCGTATGCCACCGCACTCTAATACAGCGCCTCAGCGACACTGGAATCCAAGGAAAGGCCCTGGAATGGATCATCTCGTTCCTCTCCGGAAGAACCCAGAGAGTCTGCCTCCCCCCTTCCGATCCGTGGCCACCAAGATCATCTGCAGCGTCCCTCAAGGATCCTCACTCAGCCCAACGCTCTTCAATATCTACATGAGCCCCCTCGCCACCATCGCACGAAAGCACAACATCAACATCATCTCCTACGCCGACGACACCCAGCTGATACTATCCCTCACCAAGGACCCAGCCACAGCCAAAACCAACTTCCAGGAAGGGATGAAAGAAGTAGCTGACTGGATGAAGCACAGCCGCCTCAAGCTTAACTCAGACGAGACGGAAGTCCTCATCCTCGGACAATCCCCATCTGCCTGGGATAACTCTTGGTGGCCCTCGGCACTGGGAACTGCACCCACACCCACGGACCACGCACGCAACCTGGATTTTATCCTGGACTCGTCCCTCACGATGACCAAACAAGTCAAGGCCGTCTCATCCTCATGCTTCAACACCCTGAGAATGCTTCGAAAGATCTTCCGGTGGATCCCCACAGAAACCAGAAGAACAGTCACCCAGGCCCTCGTCATCAGCCGACTGGACTACGGAAACACCCTATACGCAGGAACTACCGCCAAACTCCAGACCAGGCTCCAGCGCATACAAAACACCGCCGCACGGCTCATCCTCGACATCCCTCGCCACAGCCACATAACCACCCACCTGAGAAACCTCCACTGGCTCCCAGTCAACTAAAGGATCACGTTCAGACTGCTCACCCACGCACACAAAGCGCTCCACAACATGGGCCCCGACTACCTCAACAGCCGACTCTCGTTCTACACCCCCACCCGCCAGCTCCGCTCCACCAGCCTCGCCCTCGCCATCGTCCCACGAATTAGCAGAACCACCTCCGGAGGAAGATCATTCTCCTACCTGGCAGCGAAGACCTGGAACTCCCTCCCCACTCCCCTACGACTGACCCAGGACCATCTCAGCTTTAGGAAGCACCTCAAGACCTGGCTCTTAGAGCAGTAGCAGCCCCCCCCCAGCGCCTTGAGACCCTCACGGGTGAGTAGTGCACTCTATAAATGCTTTGAATGATTGATTGATTGAGAGTCTTCAGACACAGGAACAAGATCCCTCTCGGAGACCAACTGCAGATTAAACCACCTCTGTTTCTCGGGCCACGGTTCCTCTGCTCTGCTAGTTCTCTTGTTCTCACTTTGCTCACTCTGCTCACAACTTCCCTCTGCTGAGTCTACTTCTGGATCACCTTCACAACAACTTCCCCTTTCTGAAGCAGTCTCAGTGCCGCTGTCTTTGTGACCCTCCTCAGCTTGATCTGGTGAGCAACCAGCTTTGTCAGACACCCTCATAGCTTGCTTGTCCCCTGCTGTGGCTCTACTACCACAGCTGGATTTTCATTCGGGAGAGGAGCTGTTTCTTCCAAGGGTACTGAAACACGGCGGGTGTGAGAAACATGCACCCAGTTTGGCAATCCTCCACACTTTACTGCAGTGTTCGCCACTAGTATGACCTGGTAAGGCACCTCCAGCGAACATCGAAGCAGCTCTTTCTCACATGCTTCCGAACCAGCACCCAGTCTCCCCGGACTCAGGTTGTGACAGAGATCACTTGAAGCTGGAACCACAGCAGCCTGCACCTGATGAGACACAGAACGGACTACATCAGCGAGTCCTTTGCAATAATCAAGGATCAGATCATCTGTGATGTTTATCAAGGCTGTGGATGGCACTGCTGGTAATCTCATAGCCCTCCCAACAACACTTCATAAGGTGAAAGACCTGTTCTCCTATTTGGAGTACTACGGATACTCATCAACACCAGAGGCAGAGCGTCAGGCCACTTCAGAGACGTGGATGAACACACCTTTGCCATTCGAGCTTTCAAAGTCCCATTAACCTGCTCCACTATCCCAGAAGCCTCTGGATGGTAGCTACAATGACATCTCTGGTTAACATTCAGTGCTGTGCTAATCATTTTCATGATCTCACTGTGGAAATGTGTTCCTCTGTCTGATTCCAAAGAGGTCGGAATTCCAAATCTAGGTATGAGTTCCCTCAACAGTAACTTAGCTACAGTGAGTGTATCACACCTTCGTGTTGGATAAGCCTCTACCCACCTTGAGAACACACATGCCACTACCAAGATATACCTCGTCTTGTTGCACCTAGGCATCTCAATGAAGTCCAACTGCATCCTAATGAAAGGTCCCCCTGACCTCTCAATGTAACCACAGTCTTTTTCCCAGCATTCATCTGTTGACAAGTAACGCACCTCTGACACGCAGCCTCAGCCACTGCACGAAATCGCGGATTGTACCACGTCTACTTGAACACTCGCACCATCGCATCTCTTCCTAGATGCACCGCACTATGAATATGCCTTGCCATCGGGTTCAACAAATCATCCGGCAACACCACTCTCCCATCACTTGAAACCCAAATGTCAACATCTCATTTCACACATCCTGACTTGATCCACACACTTTTCTCTTGTTCTGAAACCTGTTTCTGCAGGCACTTGAGTTCATCCCAAGTATGTGCCATGGCCAACATCATGTTGAACTCGGTTCTTTCTTGGCTCTCTCCTATATGCCTCTCAGTGAAATTGCAACCTTGTTCGGCACAGAAACGTGCAACCTCGTCGGCGTATCTGTTGCCAAGCGAAACAAAATCCGTCCCCCTCCCATGAACTGTGCATTTTGGCAACGGCAATTTCTTTTGGGCGCTGTAAGGCCTCTAAGATTAGCCTCATAAACTCCCCATTCCTCAACAAAGGAAGTCTCATCAGGGTCAGGCAATGGTTCATCGACAATATCAGGTCTCTGCTTGGTGCACAGTTCAGTCACATCGGGACAGTCATGGTCCGCACAATCTTCATCAAGGGTGTTTGGTAACGGCATCAAAGTTGCAGGATTCAAAACAGAACACCTCCTAAGAGTCACATTCTTGACAGCAAGAATAACTTGCTCGTAGCGTGTGAGCCTATTGTTGGTCAGGTGCTGTGTCTTGGTCCTTGTCATTAACAATTCAACAGGATGGGGAACATATACAATCAATTGATGACCCATGACAATGCTTTCATATCTTTCAATGCTGACACCCGTTGCAGCAACGGATTTGAGACATCCTGACAACGCCAAAGCTACTGGATCTAGAGTAGCTGAGAAATAGGCAACTGATCTACGGACACCTCCATGATCCTGAGTTAAGACTGATAATGCACAACCCTCTCGTTCACAACAAAATAATGAAAAAGACTTGTTGTAGTCAGGCATTCCCAGTGCCGGAGCACGACAAAGGTCCTCTCGCAACTCCAGGAACGCCTTCATACAGTAATTGTCCCATGGTACCAGATCACTCATGTCCTTGTGCGTCAGTCTCTGCAAAGGTTTCGCCTTTAACAAGAAGTTGGGAACCCACTGACGACAGTAGACAACCATCCCTAGGAACATCCTGACTTCCCTCTACATGGAGGACACAGTCATATTCATGATTGCTTCAAGTCTGTCAGGTGACACCTTCCTCTTGCCTTTCTCTATTCGATGACCCAAGTATTGCACCTCATTAAAACAGTACTGCAGCTTATTTGGTGACACCTTTTGTCCGTTTTCTGCCAAATGATTCAATAAGGCGATGGTGTCAATCCTGCACGCATCCTCCGTTCTAGACGCCACAGAGAGGTCGTCTATATACTGCACGAGAACAGAGTTCTGCGTCAGTACAAGACTCTCAAGGTTCTTTTTCAAGATTTGATTAAAAATCAATTTTATTTATTTATTTTTGCGATTTGTAAAGCGCAGCGTATGCCCGTAGGCGTCTTGGCGCTATGACTCAACTAATGCCTCAGGAAAAACGGTGTGGAATTTTTAAAGGATGATGAGGTGAGGGAAGAGCTACTGGTCAAATAGCCAGGTTTTCAATAGTTTCCTAAATTTAAACAGTGTACAATGGACAATGGACTCTCTGTATTCCCTTGAGGGATATGACACCATGTTAACACACGTTTTCCAGCTTGAAGGCAGAAAGAAACTGGCTCTCCTCATGTAACGTTATCGAAAAGAACGCTTGAAAAAGATAAATCACGGTGAACCACTCGGCTTCACATGGGATTTGAAACAATATCACTGATGGATTCGGTACCACTGGACAACTTGGAACAACTATGTTGTTGACCTTCCGCAGGTCCTGCACAATCCTAAATTTCCCACTCGGTTTCTACAATCCCATAATAGGTGAGTTGCATGGACTGCCCATTAACTCCTTCAGGATTTCGTGCTTAATCATGGAATCGATCCCAGATTTTATCCCTGCAACCGTTTCTGGCGTCAATTTATACTGGGGCGTTCTTGGGAACTCAACATTCTGTTTAACCTGCATTTTGACTGGTTCAACTCCTTAAATCAAACCTATATCTTCCCCAGTAAAGTCCCACACCTTCTGTAAGACTGAATCACTCAAATCAAGTGGAAGCTCTTCAACGGTCACTACGGGGTACATCTCTACACATAAGTGGTATCGTCGTCATTGGTTTGCAATTCCACTCCCTGAGGAGTGCAATAGATGGTGCAATTGAGCTTGCATAAAAGATCTCTTCCTAACAGACAGACAGGATTTGAATCACACACTACAAATTGATGTCTGTCTCGGAAAGTTCCTATCCTCACAGGAATCTGTTCAGTCAACGGATTTGTCATTTTCTTATTGGCAACACCTACAATTTGGATTGATTGTCCCGAGAGGGGTAGGTTGGGAACTACTGTAGATCTTACAGGAGAGCGGGTAGCACCAATGTCAACTAAGAAGGTGGTAGGGTGACCATCAACATCAGCTTCTACAAATGGTCCCCTCTGGTCTACCTCCAAGACTGCCCCAAGAGTGCAGTCTTCCTCCCCCCTCAGGCACCGTCATGCTAGCGGGTCTAAGTAACATTTGCCCCTGCCATCAAAGAGAAGCATCTGCTGGTAAGTCAGAGTCCCTTGGGAGATCCTTGGTGGCTGGGGAACCGGCACTAGTGGAGGTAGTGTCCCCCCTTTCATCGATCTTGGCTTCATCACAGTGATTGTCACTTCAGGTACCTGTACTACTTCTCCTTCCTGCTGTAGCTGATTCATTGGGTTCAAGGGACACTCGCGTCTCCAATGTCCAACCTGGTGACAAAGTTGACATGCAGTGGTCTTTTTCAGTGTTGCCACATCTACTCTCATTTTGGAGTCCTCTGCATTTCCCTTTCCTTTATTCTGGCCATTCTGTTTCCTCCCTAGCGTTACTCCACTTGACTGCGCTTGACTGCGCTTGAGCTCCCTTGTCTGCCACTTGCATCTGAACTAGCATCAGTTTGTCCTTAAGCTTCCTATGTTTCTAATCCACTTCATCGCTGCAATATCTAGCATATCGCTGTATCTCATCTATCGGCTTGTTCTGCCAGCAAATTAAATGCTGTTGGATCATGAGGCAAATCTCAGGACTCAAACCTAGGACAAACTTAGAAACAAACTATCCCATATCCTTGGGGTTCATCGCATCCAACCCACTATTTTGCTTAAAGACTTGCATACTGGCTGTCAGTGTAAATGGCTCCTGACTGTCCGATCTATCTTCACGCAATCAATATCCTGTGGGGATACCTTGGATTTCAGCCATGTAATCGCTTGCTCATACTTTTTCATGACAATCGGTGACGGACCATTCGTGACAGCATTCCTGTCTGGTTCCGAAGTAGGCCACTCAATCGCAACTTTACAAGCTGCCCACAGATCACTTGGGACCACAATATCAAACAGTGTGTTCAAATCAATCCACAACACCATTGAAATCTTGACAAACCGCTCAACCTGCTTGTAGCACTCAACTGGGCTCTCTCTCAACTTAGGGAAATCATTTGTGAATGCGGCCAAGTCACATCTACTCTATGGCACATTCACATACCCTCCGCTAGATACTTCTTGTAAAGGGTAATTTCCTAACCTAATGTTCCCCCTCCCGGAGGAGGTATGTCTGCCACACACTTCCTGGTACTCTTCTTCTTAGACCATCTTTCTTCCCACTTGTCAAGTCTGTTCCATGCTCGTATCCCTATGATCAGTTCTCTAATGTGAGTCTTTAGCCCAATGACCCTCTTCTCGTCCAGGTCTTGATCAGTGTACTGTAACCTGTGACTACCTTGTAACGTCTTTGTTTTAGACAAATCCACCTCATATCTGTTTGCCAATTCAGTTAGTTTCTCATGTGCTGACCTTGCTTTGCGAGTTACATCCTTAGCTAGAAACAGCAACTCATCTGGCTCATAAAGTTCCACTCTCTGCAAAGGCAAATTTCCTTCAATTATCTCATCCACCTCTGCTTTTAACCACATCACGTCTAACCTCTTTTCCTTTATCGCTGCTTTCAAGGTACCTTAACTAGATGTGCCACTCGACTCCCTACACTCATTGTCCTGTTCTCTACACCTATTCACTTCAGGTGTATCTCTAGAAGCCATCCTATTCTCTGCACTCCCATGGTCCCAATCTTCCCATGCCCTGTCACTCTGATTCCCTCCGGATGAATCCCACATCCTCAGATCTGATCTTAACTCAGCAAAGGATTTTGGTCTTGGCCCCCTCAAACCCACCGGTCCCCTTGACTAGTCTGCCATAGCTGGCAATGGCGTACTCGATTCCACAGGTCTCGGCATGTGAACCAATCCGCTCACCACACCATTCCCTCCCAGGCTAGATCTCCCTTCGGCTCCTGTCTGGGATGTATTTCCAAACCTCACCTGATCTGGATCGTATATTGACACTATGGGACCAATGGTAACCGGCACCGTAAGGGCGTCTGGTAACCTCCTAGGGTCTGTATTCTCTGGGTTCTGCGTTCCCATTCCTCCTGTTGAGAGTTTCCCCACTACCCCCACACTCAGTGGAGCCTGCGGTTCTC
Source organism: Lissotriton helveticus (assembly GCF_964261635.1). Taxonomy (NCBI): domain Eukaryota; kingdom Metazoa; phylum Chordata; class Amphibia; order Caudata; family Salamandridae; genus Lissotriton; species Lissotriton helveticus. The sequence goes on from NC_136069.1 coordinate 800,727,155, forward strand.
TGGCTTTCTCTATTGGGACTGATTTTTCCCCCTCTGACTCTGGGTTATATAGAGGCGGTCTTTCAAATAGCAGCCTTTCTATCAAGTTATCATCTGTATCACTGTCATCTTCCTTAGGGCCAGACTGGGAACTGAAAGCAGACCTGGCAAATTTATCCAGAACAGCCCCCATTTGGTGCGTAGCGAGCGAGCCCCTCAATAACTAGGAGGGTTTGGAGGGAAGAGAGACCAAAATGATACATTTTACAGCACATTTTTCATTACATATTTAATTGTATTCACTTTCAAAGCATAGTGAATAGTTGATGATGACCTTAAAGAGCACCAGGTTTGGATACAGAAGGTCAGGAGGGGCGACAAGCTTGAGGTAGATGTGAGGTCATGGCGCTTAATGCTCACAGAATTGTCCAAGGAGACGGGTCCCCCAGAGACGAGTCCCCCAGACACGGACCGGCTTTCTCTGATGCCGCTCAGGTAGAGACCGACCCGGGGAGGCGGGGGTATGGAGAAGGGAGGGGAGGGCAGGGAGGGGTTAAGTTTACAGTTACTGTTACCAATGGTTGTAGGAATGATAATGAGATCGGTGATTTGTGCACAATGGTTGACTACCAAACAGAGTATTGCTAATAACCTGTGGTACATGATTGTATATCCTGATCGACTGAACATAAGACTGTTGTATTTGGACTAATATGCTTGTTTGGAAAAGTGTTATTGTTTTATAAATGGCAATAAAAAATAAGTAAAAAAAAAAAGCGCACCAGGTTGCCTAGTCATATGTGCCCATAGACATTCTTACAGAGGACACCTCAAATCCACACAAGAGTAGTGAATAAGAGAGCGCAAAGTATAAGTAAGACCAGCCCCCAGAGCAAGCACAGTGAGCAACCACTACCAAGAAAATTTTGGAAAAAGACAGACCAAAATGGTGCATTTTACAGCACATTTTCCATTACATATTTAATTGTATTAACTTTCAAAGCACAGTAAATAGTAGATGATGACCTTAAAGAGCACCAGGTTGCCTAGTCATATGTACCCATAGACATTCTTACAGAGAACATCAACAATTGACACAAGAGTAGTGAATAAGAGAGCACAAAGTATAAGTAAGACTAGGCCACAGACGGTGTATAGCGAGCAAGCGCAGTAGGCGACCACTGGGGGGGGGGGAGTGGGTGGGGGGGTTTGAGACGTTCCCCCCCCCCCAAGAAACTTTTGGAGTCAAAGGCCAAAACAGTGCATTTTTCAGCACATTTTTCATTACATATTTAATTGTATTTACTTTTAAAGCATAGTAAATGATGACCTCATGGTTCACCAGGATATCCAGTCAAAATAACAGACATCCCTACAGACAACTCCTTGATAAAACCTAGAAAATAAATAAAAAATAATAAAACAGGTACTCAGGGCAGGGTAACGCACCTGTATGTCATGCAGGGGCAGTGCTCTCCCAGTACCCACCTGAAACTGGCACAGCAAGCATGATGTTAACTGTTAGTAGGGTAGTATTCCGAAACCTCCATTCCCTCAGGCCTTAGGGCTTTCATTGTGGCTGCTTTGACTCCTTACCAGCTTCCAACTTACAAATGTGCTTTCATTCCGTTTTCAGTGCATACTTTACAGAGAGTACCATATAGGACGCTGGTTATTTTTAGAAATCTATCCTGCCTCACTTACAGAGGAAAGGATACAAAAGAGAAGTTGGCGATGATTTTGAATTGTTCACACAAAAATAATGCCTAGCAGCCAAAATATGAATTTAAATTGGTTTTCCTTGATAAAGCTAAACAAACATTGTGATTATTTATACAAAAAGGGAAGGTGCACCAAAGTAGCCTTTGGAGGTTCACAGAAGCTGCTGCAGTGTTTAATTATAAGGATACTGGCCCTCTTACTTGCTACCCTTATTACGGGGTGTACCTGTGTATGACCGATTGGTCTGAACCTATATTCGCATGTAACCTACCTTTCCGATATTGGGACATATTCTATATATACAGATGTAGATACTATTTTTTCTTGAACGAAGGGCACGATTTGCCATTTATTAACGTTTGAGCCCTTTTTGTACAAAGATTACGTATCTGGTTTCCAGTGGAGCTGAACTGCGGTGAGCTCTGGAAATGGTTGCACAAGACTTTTAATACCCACAAACACTTGGGATTTGATGTGCTTAAATTTGGTCAGCCGCTGTTTGCTTATGTGTTATTAAACACGCCTGTGTAGATGAATCTAATGTTATTTATTCAGCCAGAAGTGAGCGCCCCACTCTTGGACACTTTCATCTCTCAGCTGTGCTGATGGGATGCAGAGATGGCGGAAACTCAGAAAAATATTTTGGTGGGGTGCGAACACCATTAGTTCTCCGAGCAGAGGCAGACTTGTGAAGAATCTCATTACGCCAACATTTCCCCACGTTATCTCTGAAAGGGGTGGTTTTGCAGCTTGGTAGAAGGAAGACAAGTTATTTTATGTTGTCCTTTACTTTACATCAGTGGTTCCCAAACCTTTTCGACCTGTGGATCCCTTGATCTATTGGCCGTTGGCCACAGCTCCCCATTGTGTTAGTTTTTTTTTTTTTTGCGTGGGTGGGGGGGGGGAGGGGGGGGGGGGATGTAAGCCTGGCCTCTGGAATACTTCAAATTTTTTACCTGAGAATAATTATGATGAAGGTGATGAAAGTATTATAATCATAGATGTAACAAAATAAAAATATAACAATTGTTTAATAAAAAAACTTTCATTGATTAAGTCAGAAACAATACTCTTCAGCACTCTGGACTGAATATGGATTTTTTTTTAAACTAATTTTTAAAAAAAATTGATGCAACACAACCTCCTAATAAAGCACTGTTTTGTTCAATTATTAACATCACCTCTACGGCACTCATACACCATGTGCATTCTAGGCCTTGGCCGTGTTGATGTGGTCTCTTCACAACAGAAGCCAAACCCAATCCTAATGAGAGTGCTCTGAAATAAGGCAGTCATGTATTCCTTAGTATCAATTCATCACGCAAATAAAACCAACACCATCCGTATTAAGACTTCAATATCTCACCAAGAAATGTTACACTTGTAAATGTTTCTATTTGTGCACCCACATTTTATCTACATGTACAATCCTTCTATGTAACTGTCCTTATGTAGGCAAACACATTTTGTAATATTAAACACAGTCTGTCAGCCAGTTGACAGAATTTTGGAAAATGCCATTCAAAAGCAGTTGAATATTCCCTCTGTCACAAAAGCACTGTCAAAGGGTACTAAATAATAGATGACAAATATATATATGTCTGAAATATACACCCATTGCTGTCTGTCTAAAAGGAAGCCACATGGCACGGATGGTCATCCCAAACACGCAAAACAAACCAGAAAGCTGAAAAGCACAAGCATTCATGCAGCTTGAGTCTGTAATAGAGTGGCCGGAGCAATGTGATGGGTATATATGTAGTTCGGCGAATATATGCAATGTTCACATGGGGTAAACTAAACTTCCCTGCACTTACACGTGCCCATTTGTTTGGAGTCAAACCCCAGCAGTGGATATTAACGCAACCAAAAGAGTTTTTGTCAATAGAAGACTATGATTTTCTTGCCACAGTTGATTAGCTTTCTAAAATACCTTTAAAAACTTAGGGTCAATGCATTCTTACCAGTAATTACATTTAAACACTTCTAGAGCTTCATTTTCATTCTGTCATCCAACATTATCCTTCCAGTTGGCACTAATAAAAAAAGTGTTGCATTTTGGGGGGCGTGGCCTGAGGTGTCGAGATGACAGACGCCCTCTAAGAGTGCTCCGAACCCCTCCGTCTTCCGCCTGGCATCCGCCTGTTACCAGCTGCTCCGCACCTCCTATGCGTACCTGCTGAGCTTCCCGCCACCGCCGGCTCTCTTTCGATCCCTCTTGCGGGCAGACCGGTGTCCCCGCCGTGGAGGGTCGCCGCCTTCTCCCACCAGCCTTGAGTCCCAAAAATAGCGGCCCCGGCGGAACTTCTTCCATAGGCTCGACGCCTTCTTGGGGGTCTGGCTCCACTGGCTGCGCTGGTGGCTGAACCTGCTTGCTCTCCGTGCAGGTCTGCGCTGCGGACACTTCTGATGTGCGGGGGCCGCCGGGAGCGTCTAGGATTTCTTGAACCTGAGATCCGGCCTGCGGCTCTTGGGGGCCCACACTCGAATCTCACCAGGTGGGTCTGCGGCCGTGCATAGACAATCAAGCCTCGACTGCCGGTGTCGGGCTGTGGTGTGGGGAGCGGACTCTACCCCAATTCCTTCTGGTGCTCTTTCCTGGCCCTGCGCTGATTGCGCGGTCTGACGGGCCAGTGAGGTTGAGGCCTTCCCTGGCGGATGTCGGTGACCCGGACACCTTCCAGCGCTGCATCCCGCGGGGGCAACCCTGAGCTCGCCTGAGGCCCTCCGGGGCTGTGGATGGCCTTCCTTCGGCCTGGCTTGCTCCCGGCTGGCCGCACCGGATCTGCGGAGGCGCCCGAGCCACGGGGGAACTGCTGGCCTTGAAGGGCCCTTCCTGAGGCCTACCGGAGCTGCAAACGTCCTTCTCCTCATCTGCCCTAGTCTCCGCCGAGCTGGATCTGTGGAGGCGCTCGCGCCTTGTGGTACCTGCAGGCCTTGGACCACCGGTGAGTGGGGCTGGGGCCTCGGACACTGTGGCGGGCGGCGGGGGGACGTCGGCTTTCCCCCCACACCCCTCCCCTGCATTTCCTCTCTGGGGGCGCCCTGCTGTGCTTGATGAACAGTGGGGGTCTCTGATTCCGGCTGCCTCACCATACCTCTCCTGCTGGCCCGGACTAGAGTTGGGCCGGCGATCTCTTCTTTGCTGCGAGGACTCTGGGGGTGCCAGTACCCTGTGGTGGCCTTGTGCCCCGGACTGTGGGGGGGGCGGAGTGCTGGTATCGCTGCTCCGGGCACCTCCCCCCTCCTGTACTGTGCTTCACCTCGGGGGAGTGCCCCTGTGCTTGCTGGCCCTTGGGGTGCCTTGGACCTGCCTGGCTCCAATCACCCAGCACTGACCACTCTGGACTGGCCGGGGCGGCCGGCCTTTGGGGGCATCTGGTCTCCCTAGTGTCCTTGAAGGCTGCCTGCCGGTGTGTGGGGATGGGTGCGGTGCGGCCATCATAATCGGGTGGCAGGCAGTGTAATGGTGGCCCCGCCCCCCCTCCTTCTTGCTGTCTCCCTTGCCTTCCAGTGCCACGGTTTCCTGGGAGGTGCCTCTCTGTGATTGCTGGTGGCGGGGTGTGTTTGCCCTCTTGCCTCCCCGGCGACCTCCGTCCTGGGTCAGAGTCCATCCTGCCTGTTGGTGTCTCACTGCCCTCCCGAATTTCCTGGGCTGCGGCCCTGGGTGAAGGGTAGGTTCGGGCCTTACCAGGGGACGCCCAGACCTGAGTGACGACGGTCTGGGTGCTGGACTCCTCCTGCTGCTGGATTCCTGGCCGTACCTCATCTCCTGGCCTGCACCGACAACTTTCTCCCCCTGTGAGGACGGGTAGAGTCCGTAACACGCAGATGGCCACCCCGCCAACCCAAACCACAATGGATCGTTATACTACCAGTGACCGGACCCCGGGGGGGGGGACTGTGGCGCCCCCTACTCCCGCTGGAGGTGACCTGGACACCATTCTGCAGGCCATTGGAGCCTCTCAAGCCTCAGTCGAAAGCAAGATTGGTGAGGTTCGGGTTGACGTGGCCCTCATTTGTCAAGATCCCCGCAACGCCACAGCCCGGATTACGGAAGCTGAGTCGCGTATTTCCACAGCGGAGGACGACATAACCCAGCTCAAGACCCAGGTGGCTCAGCTTCAGAACCAGACTTCCGAAATCCATCGCCGGGCTGAGGATGCCTAAAATAGATCACGGAGGAACAACCTGTTCCTGGTGGGATTTCCGGAGGGGGCCGAACAGATACATTCATGGAGACCTGGGTGCGATCCTGGATGCCCAAGGAACTCCTCTCCCCTTGGTTTGCGGTTGAACGCGCCCACCGCTCCCTGGCTCCTCATCCCCCACCTGCGGCCCCACCGCGGCCCATCCCCCACCTGGGGCCCCACCGCGGCCCATCATCATGAGGATCTTCAATTTTCAAGATCAGTACGCTATCCTTAAGGCGTCAAGTTGCATGGTCACTGATCTTCCAAAATAACAAAATCATGGTGTTTCACCGACTATACCAGGGAGGTGCTGGCCCAACGGTGCACCTATGACGATGTTAAACAGAAACTTTGTGGCCTGGGTCTCCGGTATGGTCTCCTCTTCCCGGCCCGCCTCCGGGTCATCTTCCAAGACAAGACCTTCTTTTTCGATACCTCCCAGGAGGCCTAGACCTGGCTCACGGAGGAGCTCCCTCTTCATGCGCGTCCGGCCTCCTCTCCCGGCCGCAGCGGCCCACGGCACTCCCAGCCAACCCTTTCTAAACCTCAGAAACGCCGCAATCGCTCCCGCAAGAAGAACGAACGGCAAGGAGGGGCCTCGCTATCCCCAGTGGTGAGGTCTCTGACGCCCCCTCCTCCTATACCTCCTCGGAGCCTGGACCCCCTTAGCCTATCTGGTTCGTTGGGGGGCCTAGGCCCAATTCAATCCCATCCGCAACGCTGCGGCCCTCCCTGTCTGACTTGAACCTATCACGGAGCCCTGTGCTTCACGGATCTGCTAAAGATGATGCCGACTGATTCCTGCGGCCCAGCTGAGTGGGGCTCATATCTGTTGCCTACTGTTCCTTGCAGCTGTTAACCTTGATGTTCTGTATGTATGGAGGGGTCCACCTTCGCCAAGAATCTGCTTGACTTGCTGTTTTGCTGGGTACCTTGTGTAACCTGTGTTAGCTTCTTGGGGCCCTCAATGATATGCTCACGTGCTGCTAAGCGTTTTAGCTTAATATCTTGAGTTTTGCATTGTTGATTTAGGTGCTTGTTACAGGGCGACAGATGCTTCATGTTTGGAAGTGTAGGCTGGGGGAGTTGGGGGGCGAGTGAGGGTGGGTAAACCTTTGTCTCCCGCTGGTTTATTGTTTTTGGCTGCTCATTGTTTTCCTTGGTAGCATACTATGCACACACGCCACCGACACTGACACAAGCTTTGGCAGACCACGCGGACCTCGCTCTCAGGCCCCGCCTACAATGGGGGGGAGTGGTTGTGGGTGGAAGGACACCATTTTGTTTCTTGCATGTTTATTTTTTTCCGCCGCCTACGGGTGGCCATCACTGGTTCTTCATGGCGCCTTTCCGAGTACCCGGGAGTCCGGTTGGCGCATGGGCCTTGCCCGGCCGGGTGGTTCTCCTCCCTGCGCTTCAACCTGGGACTGCTCACTCCAGTGGAGCCCGGTCTATCCCCGCGCGGCCTTCTACTCACACTGTCCATCCTAATGCTGTCCGTCCTGGGTAGACCCCTCCACATCCTGTCCTGGAACGTCAATGGCCTCTTAGACCGCATTAAGCACACTGCTGTCCTCCATAGCGCCCACCGTCAAGCCCCTGATATCCTCTTCCTGCAAGAGACGCACCTGATGGGTACCCACTGTACCTTCCTTGCCTGCTATGTGTTTGACAGGGTCTGGCATTCTGGCTTCTTGCAAGGTTCCAGGGGGGTGGCCATACTGATCCGTAAAGGCCTTCCCTTTTCTTTGACACGGGCCAAGACAGACACGCAAAGCCGCTACGTGGCCCTGTCCGGCAGGATCGAGGGGCACCTTATTAATCTACTGATTGTATATGTTCCTCCCTCCACGCTGCATTTACCCTCCGACACCTCACAAGCGTTTTTTCCTCCTTCCCGCCTGAGTTGGCGGTTGTCTGGGGCGATTTTAATGCTGTCATGCATCCACCGCACGACACATTCGGTGTTCCCTATGCGTCCCGTCTATCCTCCGCTAAGCGACTCTGATTGGTCCTCTGCCCTGCGTCTCTGCGACGCTTGGAGGATGTGGAATCCGTGTCGGGTCCAATATACCCACTCCTTGCCAGCTCATTGCACCCACTCCCTTATTGATCTGTTCTTGGTGCTGGCCACCGATTGCCAATTGGTGTCGGGTGCGGATATTCTACCACAGGGCATCTCGGATCATTCCCCGGTCTCCAGGGACTCAACCTGGGGGTGTCCGTACGACCTGGCGTATGAGCGCTTGGTTCTTGCAGGACGAGGACTTCGCCGAATCCCTCGAGCAGGAGCTGCGGCAATACTTCCTGATTAACATGGGATCGGTCGCCTCGCTGGCCACGTTGTGGGAGGCTGGCAAAGCAACAATGCGGGGAGTGGCTAGAGGCTTGGTTCATGCACGACGCGCTGCTCAGTCTGCCCACCTTGAACAGCTGGAGGCCCGCTCACTGATGTAGGCGGCCCAGGCCACTGCTGATACTCCTGACTCTTCTCGGCAACTTGCTTTATTATGCAAGGAAATTTGTCATGTTTCCTTGGACTCTGCCAAAATACTTTGCCGCTCTTCGGTTGCACGTGTGTATGGCTGGGGTGATAAAAACTGCAAATTGCTCCAAAACTTAATCTCGTACCCCAGGGCGCACCGCGTCATCCCGGAGGTCTGCGATGCAGCCGGCCGTCACCATTCCACTTCGAGGGCCATTGCTAATGCCGTTGCAGGGTACTATGCCAAGCTGTATGCTGCCGGGCCTCCCGCGGACTCCCTGGCTGCAGTCCTGTCGGAGATTGGGACCCAGCTGCCCCACCTCCCCCAAGATGACTCCGAGACCCTGATCTTCCCCTTTTCCCGGAGGAAGGGGCCATCTCACTCATACACTCGGCAGGACGCCTGGGCAGGATGGGTACCCGCAGGAATACTACGCAACCTATCGAGACCTACTGGTCCCACACCTGATGGCGCTGTTCCAGCACGTGGGGGACACGGGGTCCTTTCCCCCTGAAACTGATGTGGCCACCATAGTGGTTCTCCCGAAGACACGACCGCCCTCCCTAGCCTGCATGGACTATCGCCCCATTTCTCTCATCAATACCGAGGTAAAACTCTTTGCTATTATTCTGGCCCAGAGGATCCGCCCCCACTTACACATCCTGGTCCACCCGGATCAGAGTGGTTTTATGCCCACCCGAGGCACTCAGCACTGCATACATCGCCTCCATCTCGCCCTTGTGCACCGCCACCTCCTCCCCCCATACCTGTCCTTGCTTCTTTTCGATTTTGAGAAAGCGTTTGACACGGTTGCTTGGGGATATTTGGAGGACGTGCTGGAATTGATGGGGTTCGGCCTTCCGTTCTGGCGCTTCGTCCGCGTCCTTTACTGCAGTCCCTCAGCGAGGGCCCTAATCAACGGGGTGCTCTTGGAGAAATTTCCCATCCAGAGGTGCACTCACCAGAGATGCCCACTCTCTCCGCTCTTGTTCACGCTGACGATGGAGCCCTTCGCATCTCTTGTACGCCAAGACTCCGGCATCCTTGGATGGGCTCGAGACCCTTATCGGGTTGACAAGATCGCTCTCTACGCCAACGACGTTCTCCTTTTTCTGGGGGAGCCGAAGAGCTCTGGCCCGCGTTGTCTGGAGGTCCTCTCCGCATTTGAGCGGGTCTCGGACCTGCGGCTCAATCTGCGAAGTTCACCATGGTGCCTCTCCACCCATCGTGGGACTGCTTTGATTGGCAGACGAGCATTCCTCTGCGCAGGCTGTCCTTCAAATATTTGGGTGTGTGGATCGCCCTACTCCGGAACTCGAATGGGCCTTAAACATTACGCCCCTGGTCAACAAGACAAAAGAGGACCTTCGGAAGTGGGAGTCCCTCCCTCTCAACCCCATGGGCAGGAGTGCCCTCTTCAAAATGATGGTACTCCCCCGGTTCTTGTATATTTTACAAAACGTCTCCCTTCATCTACCGGGGAGCTGGTTCCGTGAAATTGATGGTATCCTCACCCAGTTTCTCTTGGGGAGTGGGAGACCGCAAATGTCCCTGGTGCATTGCCGTATACCTCTCTATGACGGGGGCATGGGAGTCACCAATCTCCACCTTTACTATCTGGCCACGAGGCTCATCGTGATCCCTGATTGGTTCGCGGGCGGCTGGTCCGACCCGGCGTACCAGGTGGAACTTCACTCAACGGAGTTACCTCAACTCCAGGCTTACTTATATGGAGTCCCCATACCCCATGACCTCCCCCAGTCACCAGAACAGTTTTCTTGACTTAGCGCACGGTGTTGCGCCACACGAAGTGGAACCAGAAACTCACTAGGCAGACGCCTTTGTGGTGTGGTAAGTGGCTGCCGGAGGCCTCATCTCTTTCGGACTTTAACCGATGGGACAGCATCAGGATCTCGCTTCTCGGCGATCTGTGGTTGGGGACCACATCAGATCCTTTGCGGACTTGCAGCAGTGCTTCTCCCTCCACCCCTCTCAATTCTACAAATACTCGCAACTCAGACATGAACTCAGCGTACACATTCAATCTCCCATCTCCCTCCCTCGAGTTCAGTCCTCTAGTAGCTTAGGTGATGATGGGGAATTTGGGTAGAGAGGTGGTGTCTCGGATCTACCGCTCCCTGGTGAACATTGGTCCCGCATTTTTAGACTCGCTGCGTGCCAGCTGGGAGGGGTGGCTGGGCCCATTGGAGGACGTGGACTGGAGGGACGCCCTTATGGCCCGCAAAACGCTGACGACCTCCTCCAAGCTGAGGTTAGTTCAACTCTATTACTTGCACGTGGCATACCTCACCCCTGCGTGTCTTTACAGTGCTCAACTGCGGTTCTCCCCCAGTTGCGGGCGCTGCGACCACGCTCTTGCAGACTTCTACCACATGGTCTGGCTATGTCCGATCCTGGCAGCGTTTAGGACAGGGGTGGAGCTGGAACTTCCCTAGGGTGGGTGGTCCCACACGACCTGTTGCACTTGCTTCTGGGGGTGTTTGACGGCATAGACGGTTCCCGAGCAGATAAGCGATTCCTCGGAACAGCGGTGACGATGGCAAAGCGAGACATTACAGCACTCTGGTCCCAGGCCAAACCTCCTAGCGTCAGGCGATGGAAACGGGGGGTTGACTGGTGTGGGACCCAAGAGGAATCCCTCTTTTAAACCCGTGGTTGTCCTGACCTTTTTCAGAATGTGTGGGGCAAATGGTTCAACCTAGTCCTCTAAAGGGGTTGAGGATGTGTAGGTTCAATGTCCCTTACGGGCATTATTTTACCCTGCAGTAATACTGCCTTATGCTTCCCTGTCTCCAGTTGTGGCTCTAAACAATCATCATAATGTGTTTGATTCTGCTACCCATGTATTGTTTTGGTGTGATTTAAACTCAATAAAATTGATTATCAAAAAAAATAGTGTTGCTTTTTGAGGGTCCCCTCTTCTATTTTTATGGCAGGAACGCAAGAATGGTTTCAAACACACAAGTATTTTTTTTCATGCACTGAGCCAAGTGAACTACAACAAGATTTATTGGCAAATCATTTACATCTAGTTTTCCATCCATTGCTGGTGAACTCAAACCGAGGCACAGTTAACATACAGAATCTTTATCTTCTAAATAGCATCTCAGAGGCAGGATCGTGTTTCACTTGCTGGCAAAACCATAAGGAAAATCGGAAGGGAAAGGCAAACATTGCATTTTAAACTGGAATTCTTAAATAATATCATAGCCGTCAGTAAAAGAACGGTAGAGTCTGAAAATTCTACCCGTCCCCTTGACGCTAGATGATTTGTAATCCGCTTAAACTAGGACAGATGCAGGTAGCTTCAGGTGACACGTGTTTCTTTTAAAGCATTTTTAAATATACTTACCGACTTAACTATCGACAACATTTAAACAGATTGATAAAGAGAAGGAACAACTTAAGTGAACTCAAGCATGCATTGTTTATCTCTGTTTAAAATGCCATCCCAAGTTACACAAGTGTAAAATAGCAATGCTGTCGCGCTCCTGGCTAATGTTCACGGCCCACAGGGGTGCCGTGGCAGTGGCACACAGATTGGGAACTGCTGCAATACACTGTCAAACCCTGTGCAGCCGCTTGCCAGGTCTTTCTAACTGGCTCCCAATGGCAAGGAAAATATCAACAAAATGCTCTTTTATTTTGGTAGCGTGAGCTTGGTCCGCGCTGGACCAGTCATGGGCCCATCTCCGGGACTCTATGCTCCGGACTGCAGCTCTGATGTTCCATCTTTTTGGCAGCAGGCGAACTTGGGGAAGGGGCGCGCGACGCGTGTGGCGGACCAATGATCTGAGCCCCTCCTTAGTCACGAGTGGTGGAGGCGTGGGCGTGGGACGGAAAGTGTGCGCGGCCTACGTGCACCCTGTCAGTGCGCACACACACTATTAAATTCACCCAGGCCACAGCAGACCACAATCTAACTTGACTCTGTGCAGGTAATACTAAAAAGAACCTCTGCCATTTGTGAGATGAGGTCACCTCACCATTGGCAGTTGTTCGTTTTCCCCACACAGAGTGTGCAGGAAGACTGATGTCAGTGTCACAGACATACTTCTGATTTTGTTACTGGAGGTCGATTTTGCTAAAAAAATCGGCCCCCTGTGAAAAAAACGGTCCCCACCCCTTCTGGCCTACCGGGGGATTGCCCGGTGCTCGGCATCACCAGTCCAGCCCTGATCTTCCTCTTCTTTCTTCTTCTGGGTGCTCCCTTCCTTGACAATCAGTGGGAACAACTTATCCCCCTCAATTGTCTGTACTCTCCATCTCTTCTCCAATGCATCCCACCTTGCATCTTGGAATGCCCTAACTGACCTTTTCACTCTTTCTTGTCTCCTGTCCCTATTCCTTTCATGTGCCGCCCTAATCCATGCATGTAGTGCCTGAAACTGTGTGGATCTAGGCAAAGGGCGCAAAGAAGCCATAATTGTTTTCAACTGATATAACACTTCGTATCTAAAGGTTCCATAATGGGGAAAGGTCAATTCCAATTCTCAAGCCAAAGTATAGTATGTAAACCCACATTTGTGGCCATATAATGAGCTGGGTTGTCCTTGGGTGAAGCCTCTTCTCTTCCCCGAGTGGCCACCTTTTTTCTCTTCTACACAAATCTCGTAAAACTTTAAAACATTTCATGAGGAAACCAACGTTTTTCCTTTCGCATTGCATTTTCGATTCCTGATGACAATCTACCAATACCAGCGCGGCTTCACACCAACCGTCCTATCACAGCGCGGCACCTTCTGACGTCACTTTCCTCCGCTCACAGCAGTTCCTCTCCTTTACAGTTCGTCTCTCACCCACTCACACGTCCCATGCATACGCTGAAATAACTGCTTGTACGTCCAAGCAATCACTTCTCTGACTGTACGTCCACAGTCTCGTGTAATTGTCTACCTCAATCTGGCAACTGTCTGTCCACGAAACGACCGGACAATCACCGCAGCTGATAGGTTACAATCGCTCGAAGTTCCACACACAGCAACCCACGACCAGCGTCAGTTACTACTCATTCATTCACTCACTCATTCGCTCCCCCTATCTCGGTCCAGGCAGTCGATGGTACCTCACGACTCCCTTCACAATGGACGACAATAACTCTGGGTGTCTGCTACACCCCAACCACTTAAGCTACTCGTCGAGCCTAAGATTTTCCCGGGCTGCGCGCGCTCACAGCCTGATCTCGCAATCACACAACAGTCACTCCAACTCCGCAAGACACCACAACATTAAACACCGCAATCTAACAACACATAACCCTATTCATACTCACTCTCCCACGAACTGCTGCTTTCATCACGTCACTCTCCGTCGGTTTCCATGAAACGCCGTCTTCCACTGACAATCCGCTGGCCAATCATCACCTAAATTCTATGGGGCTCGGGCAATTCTTATCCTAATCTAGATCTCCCCTTACTCTAGAGACAAACCATCCTCTGTAGCTTCCAATTGTTGCAGCCGGATTCTTATCTAGATTTTCTATATCTTTCAAATCTCTAGAATCATTGGTCAACTAGACCGTTTTTGTCTGCTAAGAAGTGTAAATGGAAGAACATCAAATTCATAATAATTTTGTATAAAATCAATCCAATTCAAAGGACCACTGACTACAGAATCAATGTTTTAAAGATTTATTACAAAGCCAAAAATAACCGGACATACAGGCACCTGAGCAAGAGGTTAAGAAAATAAACAGGCACTATTACAAACATAATCCTACACAGAAGTCTCAGATGACTCAGGATTATTATCAATGTTATTTCCAAAAGCATCAGGCAAAAGATGATAATCTCTACCTGAAGTCTTGGCTGCATTCGCTCAAAGGAAAGAATAGAATATTAGTCTGTCCCTACACTAACTCTAAACTGACATCCCTACTGAGCATTCCCACCCAGGCAAGAGAAAAAGGTGTCAGCAGTGAAGACTTCCTAAGAAGTACCCTCACTTTCCATGGATAAGTAGCCTAAGCTACAGAGCTCGTTCTAAGATGCTCCTTCTTGCTTCCCCTCCAGCCTTCTCCTCTCCACCCTCGGGTACTGTCCCTAATACAAAATCCCCAAAACATTAAACATGCCCTTAACACACCCCTTCAGGCAGGTCTTCTCTCCTGTACTTTTCCAACGAAACTTCAACTTCAACTTCATCCAAAAACCGTTGGTGTGTCCTTGGGTCCCAGGCACCTTCTCCCTCTGAAGTATCATAGTGACATTCCTGTTCACTCCAAAAGTGCTTGCCTCTACCATCCTAACTCCTAAAACAAAAGGTTATTCTGCCTAACAAAACATTTGTCCTTGCACCTGCAACAGAAAACCTGTGAGTAAATTGAATTTGCACGTACACAAATCTACAATCCAAATTCAACTAAGAAATAGAGCCTTCCCAAGGAAAATACATTTCGGCCTACAGTATTTAGCCAACCAAAGAACTCACAATTAGGCCTCTAGTGGTGCTTTCATACAATCAGGCCTTTACATTTAAACACATTTCTAAACTACCTCATAAGCGTTACATTCAAAATCATTTTAAAAGCATTACATTTCACTCGTGCATAAGCAAACCTACATGTGCAACTTTTAATAGGGTGCACGTTTAATCCAAATGCAACATCTTATACGTGAAGCAATGATTTCTGCATTACTTAAGGCATATTCTCAGTTAAGCACTACATTAGTCTTCAAACGATATGAATACTCCTAGACATTCTAACATAATTTGATTATTAACTACATTTCTAATATTCACACGTTAATACAGTCCTCTAAATATGCGGATGCTAACTACCCATGATTATGACGCACCCCTACAATTTTCAGAGTAACATGGCGCTCTATCATAACTTTTTGTTTTAATTTTTGTATTGAGTTTTTACATTACAATCAAAGATAAATGCAGTCAATATTGTAAGCACAATCACCGACGCTCATATTACAAAGACATTTTGTGCAGTATGCAACACCCTTAATAATGATAATGTAGGATGTGTGCAAGGGAACTATGGCATAAAGTCACCTTGTTGGTCATAAAGGTGAGAGAGAAATGCCTGCTACAGGCAAGGATGGGGAGGGGGTGTGTGATCTGAGCTACGCAGCAGGTAGGAACAAATTGGTGCCCAGATGTCTGAGGGCGAGAAGAAGGAAGAGCTGATGCAGTATGAGTGTGAGCTGGATGTTCACGATAGTAAAAAGAACTGAAATACTTTACACCAGAAAGGGGCTAGGTCTGGACAGTGCAACAACATGTGCAGGAAATCAGCTTTGATGAGACAGCATCTGTGCTATGCACTATCTCTGTGACCGGCAAACTGGGAGGGTTTGGCCGGAATGTAATAGTATTGATGGAGGTATTTAAAATGTATTAACTTATGTTTATAGTTGAAAGGCTTCTTTTTAACTTGCGAGCAGC
This sequence comes from Lissotriton helveticus, assembly GCF_964261635.1. Classification (NCBI taxonomy): domain Eukaryota; kingdom Metazoa; phylum Chordata; class Amphibia; order Caudata; family Salamandridae; genus Lissotriton; species Lissotriton helveticus. The sequence goes on from NC_136069.1 coordinate 800,742,957, forward strand.
AGTAGGCCCATGGTTTGTCTGTAAGTGAGCAGCCCAGAGAGGCTTCCCATCTATGACAAGCCGCAGGGAGTGTTTCTATCGTGGATGCTAGGTAGTTGAACTATAGATATGAAAGAGAAGCACTATTTCCAGCGGGCAGCAGGGAACATGGGAATAGGTACATGAAGCAGAGACTGTAGCCGCAAGTAGCAGAAGAGAGCTGTCAAATGAATCCTTGTATGGCCTGTGGGTGGTAGCATGGGATTGTCTGCCCGCTGAAGTAAGGGCGAGTATGGGTGCGATTTGTGTGGACCACAAGAGAGTTCCCACCAGGCTTGACAAGTAAGGACTAGAACATTGCATCGTGCAGCTTGTGGTGTCGCGCATATCTGTCCTAAAGTTGAGTTTGTGCAAGTGATAGCCTGTTCAGCCTGGACTTAGGTGGAAGTGATCTGTGTTGGGAGCTAGTATTTTAAGTAGTGAGCCTGTGCTATGTAATAGGAGCAGAGATCAGGCAGCGCAAGACCACACAACCGCAGGGGCTGTACAAGAAGTTCCAGCGTATTATATGTTGACCTCCTCTCCAAGTTAGACACAATAAAGCGTGCTTCAGTAGTCTGAAAAAAAAATGATGAGGGAGGTAGACAGGAAGATTTGAGAACACATACAGAAACGTAGGGAGCACTGCCATCTTAATTAATCAAATCCTCCCCAAAAGAGACAGTGGAAGCCATCTTCACAGCTCAATCTTAGCTATGACTGCCCCCAGGGCGGTGCCTAAATTACCACGCATCAAATTGTCATAGTCTAGGGAGACCCAGCTCCCAAGGTACTGTACACCATCTGGGCTCCATTTTAGTGGTACAGGGTGGGTTTGGTGATTTGGGGGGGTAATGGAATTTTTAGGATTTCGGGTGCGTTTGGGGTTTTGGGTGGTAAGGGAATACTTAGGGTTTAGAGTAAGGGTTGTGGGTTGTTAAAAGAATATATATATATATATATATATTTTTTTTTCTTTTAACAACCCACACACCTTACTCTCTCTCTCTTTCTCTCTCTCACTCTCTCTCTCACTCTCTCTCTCTATATATATATATATATATATATACATACACACACACGCTCAGTAATCCTCTCCGAAACCTCAGAAAAGACAAAACAGCACTCGCCGGAAATTTCAGCAATGCGGGTTTATTTGCCAAGACAGACGCGTTTCGGGAAAGCTCTCTTCCTCTGTGTCTAACTGTAACGTGCTGCGCGGCGCCATTTTGAAACCAAGTGTGGATGGTTAAACCAAAAGAGGGACATTACGCGCTTAGACAATTCATGGGCGCCATATTGTAAATACAATTTACAACTTAAACTGGGCATTCTAAACAGCCTCACAAATACATTAATTGTGTGGCTGTATTGTGCCCCCAAACATTAATGAAACATTAACGATATCGTCCTGTTCTGTGTAATCTTGCCGATCCAGTCCAGTATCTCAAATTAATATTACATAATTTCTAAGTTGTAAGCAAAGTCTTTAGGACTAGCACAGTGCTATCGTTGCCGAACTGTAAAATGACAAAAAACATTTATCACTCCAGGCACAGTATTACAGCTTTGAATTGGTAAAATACCAACTCATGCCAACCTGAAATGAGTAAAAGCAACCCCTGACACAGTGTTTCGCTCTAATTAGAGCTCTTCGGAGAAGTATAGCTATGTCCAGACACAAGGGAGCACCCAATATAAGTCAAAACAAAACCCTTTCAGGCATAGAGTGACGCATAAATTATGCAAAAAAAGAGGGAGAGAACTCTGGGTAGTTCTCCAGTTTAGGTGGAAAGCAGCTCCTGTTCGAGCACTCTCAACACCAGCGACACTCTAGATCTGCTCACCTCAAATGTCTGTTTTTCTATCAAAATTTTTAAGCATAGGATTAGCACAGTGCCATCCACGCCGAGATAGAAAATGGCAAAGTCTTTTGCCATTTCTACAGCAAAGTCTTTAAGCATAGGACTAGCACAGTGCTGTCCTTGCCAAGCTGTAAAATGACAAAAGCCATTTATCACTCCAGGTACAGTATTACAGCTTTGAATTGGTAAAATACCAACTCAAGCCAACCTGAAATGAGTAAAAGTAACCCCTGACACAGTGTTTCGCTCTAATTAGAGCTCTTCAGAGAGGCATAGCTTTGTCCACTTCTCGAAAGGGGTAAGTTTGCGAGAAACATGTGGTAAATAGACCCAAGAGGTAGCCCAGTGCTGAAGTTGTAGGTAATAGAACGTGTCTGTTTGGGGAAGGTCGAGGTCCTGGCGAACCCGGGCGAAGGGAATGATACCTTTGAAGTCGAATAAGTGGCCCAAATGCTTGTAACCCGCCTCCCTCCATCGCTGGGCAACAGCAGACTTACATCCCGGGGGGAAATCCGGGTTATCAACCATCGGTGTCATCGGGGAGGGAAAGGTTATAAGGCCTCTCCTAAGCTCCACCGCGTCCCATACTTTTACTGTTGCTGCAGTGACTGGGGAGGAATAGAGGCCCCAAGATCTCGATCTACGAGGGAGCCAGATTTTGCGCCAGACATTCGCTCCAGCTACCGCCTGGTCCATGAAGGTCCAGTGCTTCTCGGAGAGAGGGCCGTTCCACTCCAGCACATACCGAAGGTGTGCGGCTTGCAGATATCTGTGGACCAGCGGCAGGTTCACCCCGCCATTGCTTTGGGGCGCAACAGTTGCGTTACAGAAAGGCGTGCCTTCCTGTTGCCCCAGATGAATGTATTCATGGCGAGCTGCAGACCCGCATTGCTTTAGGTGGAGGTACTAGAGACAAAGTCTGGAACAGGTACAGTATCCTTGGCAGGACCGTCATTTTTACTGCAGCGATGCGCCAGTACCAAGACAAGTTAAGTTTAGTCCATCCGTCCACCGCCCTTCGAGTCTGGTCCACCAGCATCGAGTAGTTCAGCTCCAACATGCGTGGGAGTGAGGGAGCTAAGAGAATGCCCAAGTAGGGTACGGAGTGATTATACCAGTGCAGAGGGAGGATCTGACGGAGGGCCTCCACCTGTGCTTGAGGCAAGGACAAGTTGAGCAACTGGGATTTGCCAAGATTAGCCTTAAAGCCGGAGAGTCGTCCGAAGGACTCTAATTCACTAACCAATGCGGGTAGGGAGTTGAGAGGTTGCGCGAGTGAAAGGATGACATCATCCGCATAGAGGCTTATTTTGTTGGTATCACCTCCGAACCGGAGACCCTGGATGTCCGGGTGGTCACAAATTTTGTGAGCGAGGGGTTCCATGTAGAGGGAAGAGAGTGGACATCCCTACCTCGTACCCCTGGGGATCTCAAAGGGGGTCAAGGATACTCCATTTAATGACAAAAGCCCAGGGGGGCATGGTAAATGCACACCACCCATTGGACAAAGCAAGAACCCAACCCGAAGCCTCCCAGAGTGTCGAATAAATATTTCCAGCACACCCTGTCGAACGCTTTTTCGGCGTAGATGGAAAAGAGCACGGCTCCCACACGGGAACGATGGACACTGTCCATGAGGTGCAGAAGGCGTTTTGTATTGTCGCCGCCCTGGCGGGTGGGTATGAACCCTGCCTGGTCCGGATCGATTAGGCCCGCCATTAGGGGGTTCAGCCGAGCCGCCAGTATGCCCATGAAGAGCTTCGTATCGATGTTAAGCAACGAGATTGGGCGTTTTAGAGCTGCAAAGCCCCGGGTCCCTATTAGGCTTGAGGATTACGGAAATCGCAGCCTCGGACATGGAGTGTGTGACCGCACTACTGTCTAGGAAAGAGTTGAACAGTCGGTTTAAGAGAGGTGCAAATTCGTGATAGAATGTTTTATAGAACAGGGCAGGGTAACCATCGGGCCTGGGGATTTGTCGAGCTTCAGCTGTGGGATACCTGAAATGACCTCATCTAACCGAATGGGATCCTCCAGCGGCTCTGCCTGCGCCTTAGGTAGGCGGGTAAATTTACTAGACTCAAGATACGCACCTGCGTCAGGGGGAGGCGACCGCTTCCTCACTATAAAGAGATTGGTAAAAATGTCTAAACTCCTCCACGATTTGGGAGTCCAAGTGAACCTCCTCACCTGTAGACCACTTTTGGGAGGGGATGGTCCCAGCCACGGCTTTGGCACGTAATTTCTGTGCCAGCATCCTCCCGCATCTATCGCTGCCCAGATAAAACTTATGGCAGAGGCGAAGCAAAGCGCATTACGCCCTACCAAGGTCTATACGTTTTAGAAGCATTTGCTTCTTTTCCAATGATCGCCAGACCCTCTGGCCCCGTGCGCTTATATATCGCTTTTAGTTCTGCTACTTTGTGTTCTAGGCTCTGACAAGCTTCCTTATGCTTTTTGGTATCAGCTGAGGAGATCACTATAAGTTCCCCACGGATCACCACTTTAAGAGTTTCCCAGACGGTTGCTAAAGAGATATCGCCAGTATCATTGTGTTGAAGGTAGTCTGATAGCTTGGCACGTACACTCTCTACAGTGCCAGGAGAATGTAAGAGTCCCACTCTCAGCCCCCATCTAGCAGGAATGTGTCCAGCCCCCTCCGGTCGTATGTGAATGGAGATAGGTGCGTGGTCGGAAAGGGAGCATATGGATATAGAGGCATCACTAATCCTGGGGAAAAGCGTATTGGAGACAAAGAGCATGTCTAGATGTGGATAGGATTTGTGAGCAGCAGAGTAATGGGTGAAGTCCCGCGTGGCCAGATGCTTAGGGCGCCAGACATCCTGAACGCCGTAATCCGCCAGACATTGCTTACCCTCCGAAGAGAGGGCTCCCACCTGTGTGTAACACTGACCGGAACGGTCACAATCGTTGTCCATAACCAGGTTCAAGTCCCCACCTACCACCACAGCAGAATCTGGGGAGGCTAGGCCTTCTGCAACATGCCTACGTAAAAATGCCTCTTGATGTGTGTTAGGTGCGTAAATATTAATCAAAGTGAGAAGTGTGGTCCCCCATTGTATCCGGAGTGGTAGGACCCTGCCCTTCGACTCGTAAAAAGTGGATAATACTTTGCCCTCAAACTTTTCCCCCAGAAGAATGGCCACCCCATTCTTTTTTGCTGAGCTTGAAGGACAATATTGGCGAGGGAATCGCCCTGCACACATACGATTCGTGTCCTTAGCTAAGAAGTGGGTCTCCTGCAGCAGACAGATATCCCCCTCAGAGTGCTCCAGTAAAGAAAGGATAGCAGTGCGCTTTGCAGGGTGATTCAGGCCCTGGACATTAAGACTTACAATCTTCAGGTCCCTAACCATTCAGAGTGGGGGTCATTAGGCAATGCGCAGCCATGTCAGACAGGGGGAAAAAGTGCAGGTGGTGAGCTGGACCGAGTGAGGGCCGATGAGGAGGAGATAGAAGCACATGTCTTGGTACGGAAATCCCACAAAAGGAAACAACAATATTCACAAATAATAAAACATACCTCAGTAACTCAACGCCAAATAGGAACAATAGACACAAGTTTGTCCACAAGTAAAGACCCGAGGGGGTCGTGACATTGGCTGCAAGTCGCGGAACAGAGTACCTGGTAGTCCAAGGGCTGCGGAGGGACATTCCACTGATCTAGGAGAAGGGAGGAGAGAGGGAGGAGAGAGCAGCCTCCCGTTCCTTGGCCATTGTCTCCGGGTCTGGCTTCACAGTGGATGATTATTTACCGACATTTTGCCTTCATGGGAATCTCCGTGCGGCCCAGTCTCTAGGGCCCTCCCTCCGCTCTACAGCTGTGGTGCTTTCCAATCCCAGTAGGTCGAGAGCCTCAGTAAGAGAACGAATCTGTCGCAATTTTCCCTGATGTTTAAAAATAATGCGAAAGGGGTGGCCCCATGAATACGGAATTCCATTGTCGCAGAGATGGGAAGTGACCACTTTGAATTATCGTCTTTTGGTCAATGTGGACACTGCAAGATCTTGGAAGAGGGCCGGGGTGTGACCATAACTAGGTCAGTTGGGCTGCCCGGGCTTTACGTAGAATTTGCTTCTTGAGTTGGAAGTCATGCACGCAGACGAGAATGTCCGGCGGGGGGGCTTCTCTCCTCTGGTAAGGCCCACACGAGAAACCCTGTCCATCTGAACGTCCCGCGCGCCGTCTTCCCCCAACACTTGCTGAAAGAGAGCCAAGACGTAGGATCTGAGGTAGTCGGATGCGGATATTGTTCATCTGTGATCGGTTCTCGAGATCCTCTGCATGGGCCTGTAGATCCAAGTTTTGGTCCTGTAGCCGGAGCACTTCCTGCTGCAGCTGATGAGGATTGTCTACCTGGCTCAATTTGTGTTCCTCAAGGGTGGCCACCCTCTCACCCACCTCGTCTATGTCCCGCCAGACATCCTTGGGATCAGCAGACAGCTGGCCCTTCAGGTCTAGGATGTACTCTTCGATGGCGGAAAACAGCTCCATCATGAAGGCTTTCATAACCGGACCGTCCGCCCCCTCCATCGTCGCCGATTGTCCCGGGTCGCCGTGCTTGCTGTATCAGGCCCACTCGACTGCTTAAGGAGTAAGTCTTTAAGGGATTTCTCCCTCTTCAACCGGGCCGAGGACATTGTGCTGGGGTGCACCCGAGGGGCCTTCTGTAATAGCACCGCCGGGGTGAAGGAGTTGGCAACCCTACTGTGCAGGCCGAGGGCTGTGGAATCGTGCTGTGAGGCTAATGTCCAGGGGACGTGTACTCGTGTTGCGTAACAGGTGTGGACCAAGGCTCGCTAGTCCTCTGCGATGGGGCTCTGCGTGCTCGGGCGCCCCCACACTGCTCTGGTTCCTCAGTGCTCACACGGCAGGCCGTTACGTGGGTGGGCCTAGGTCAACTCGATCTGGCCAGAGGGTGGGGGACCCAGTGGAAGCTAGTGAGTGATGTGCGTCACGCGTTACCCAAAAGGGGCTCACTGTCGTCTTGTGTTACAAACACCAGCAGTAGCCAACTTCTACCATGCGCTAGGTTGGTGGGCCTCCAGGCCTTGCTCTCTGCCATCAGTGAGGCGCGCTCGCCGGGGGATCATTGATGCTCAATTGGGCCCCCACCCCAAGTCAAGGGCGGGCCAGCCAGGTAGCCGCTGTAGAGGAGGGACCCCCACCACGGACAAGATCGCATGAGGCGCCAAGGCCCCCACTCACCGGGGATCCAGATGGCAGACTCCCACTCAAGGCCCTCCTTGTAGCGAAGAGGTCCGTAACTCAGCTGGGCGGCAACCTTCGGTGCCGGAAAAGACAGGCCACGGGTCAGAATGCACTCCGTAACCCCGTGATGTGGTGCTTGCAGGCCCCAGGCCAAGGCACATCGATAACGCAATCTCAGCCAGGTCAGGGGAGGACAATAAATGACGGGCGATCCGCAGACTTCAACCAGAGCGGCCGCCGCCTCCCAGCACCGGACCAAGTCAACTGCCGGCAGGAACTACCCGCCCAAGTGAAAGCTTATCCAGGCCGATGTTATGGGGGCTCATCTGCGAGGCGCCGCCCCGATCACCTCCCGGGTCCACCAGCATCCGTGGCCGAGCACGCTTCAGCCATGGCCCGGGCTCCGGTCCGGCCAGGAACCGGGCCAGGAAAGGCAGAGGAAGCCGCCAACAACCTTCGCTCCAGCACCCAGTGATTTCTCTTAGATTCCGGTCCCCGTTTGCTTATTTGAGGACCGGGGACGGGGCGAAAACATAGTTGTGCAAAGGCGAAGCCGGAGGGATGGAATCTCGCGTCCTACCGTGCCGCCATCTTGGCCCACACCATAATCTACTTTGTAATAATCAAACTATTAATATGTTTTGGTTTTCTCTTGTTATGCAAATAGGATAAACATTTCACAAATCATTTTTTCTATAAGCATTTTCTACATAATACTAATTAACATTTCTACATTCATAATTCTATATGCATATTTATACATCTCCCTCTCTCTCTCCCATAACTATGTAAAAATACTTCATAAAATGTTATGCTTTCAGCATGTTAAGCATTGCCGCTAATCAGCTTTTTATATTTTACTGAACATCTTGTCCCTTTCTTGCACATTTTCACATCGTAATTTCAAATATTCCCATATACATTTGTTAAAAGTCACACCATTAGTCATTGTTTTGTTAATAACACAGTTATGAGCAGATCTGATCAAGCAAGACTATATTGCAAAAATTATGCTTCATCAGTAGTAATAACACTCTAGAGTCCCATGGAGATTTCTTCGAGACTTTATTAATGCCAGGCTCTTAACGTGCTTCCCAGAGGGCAGCTCATTTCAACTGACTCCAGGAACCATCAGATTTCATGTGATAACATTCTATCAGCTGACATTCTGAGTCAGCTTAAATCTATTACACATAAAGTATATCGTCATTTATCTCTAATGTCAGCAAGGTATCCTCCCCACAGTAGGTATGTGTTTCAGGAGACTTGCCTCCCCAATCCTCCTCTGTGACTATTCATCCTTAGGGCTACCTCACAGGCTGAAAAACATCTATCAATGTCATAGCCCAACACCACATAACTAGGCACCAGGTCTTTGAGGATGTAAACATTCCTGTCTCCACTGGACACTGGATTTTCACTGCTATCATTTATACAGGACCCTGGGTGTTGTTTGGACTCTCTAAAGACTCACTTCATGAGCCGAAAGGATTTTCTTCTCCACCAAGTCCCTGTGGTCATCTGCCTCCTCCATTTTCAATTTGTCCAGCTGCAGTATGAACCTCCTTTCAGCCCTCCTGTCCTCCAGTTCCTCAGGGGACAGGTTGCAGGACAGCACACCGCTCCCAGCCAGGGCAGGGGACCTCATTCCTGTGGCAAGTTGTACCCCTCCTCCTCAGGGTACTGTAGCTTAGAGCCTGTGGCCAGACCATTTTCTTCCTCATCCTCCAAGTCCACCTCCTCATCCCCAGAGGTATGCTCCGCCTGCTCCTCTGTGATAGCCTGCATCCTCCTGACCTCCCCAAAGCCTCTGAGTGTTATTTTTCAGGCCTTCTTCCTTCATAAAGTCAGGGACATTTCAGCAGATATTGATAACACACCAACCAACCAGTGCCCTCTGGAACGGGATCTAGCCCCCCCGCATCCCTGGCAAGTAACTTCCCTCTCTCCCTAGTTTAGACCTAGCCTCCCTGTCACTCCTGATGAACCGTGTCAAATCTGTATCACCAGCGGACCCCTGTCCTCCCAGGGTATTTCGAATGGCCCTTCTTGGGATAGAAAGGGAGATCCTTGATCTACTTAATCACTCTCTAGAGACAGGCTGTATGCGTGCCAGTTTGAAGGAAGCCAGGATAATCCCCCTACTGAAACAACCAGGGGCAGATGTAGCTAATCTTAAGAACTATAGGCCCAGCTCCCCTTCCTGGCGAAAGTAGTGGAACAACATGTTCTCAAAACACTCTCGCTGTTTATTGAGGAACACCAGCTACTCCGGGTGCACCAGACTGGTTTTAGGGCTCACCACAGCAAAGAACTGGTGATATGGTCAGTCCTGGACAAATTCAGGCTCATGGCCGACAACAGAAAGCTGAGCGCCCTGGTCCTATTAGATCTATCAGCAGCGTTCAACACGGTCAATCATGCACAGCTTCTGGCCTGGATCTCCAGTTTCGGCATCCGTGGGTTGGCACACCATTGGATCGAGTCCTTCTTGCCAGGCCGGACCCAAAGGGTCCAACTGGGCGAGCGGGTGTCGAACATTGGCGCACTCAACTGTGGTGTCCCCCAGGGCTCAGCACTATCTCCCCTCCTCTTCAACATCTACCTCCAGCCACTAGTGGCCACATTGGTCTGCTTGGACTGCCAAGTATTTAACTATGCGTACAACACACAATGAATCCTCCAGATTGATAACTCCCCTCAAGCCCATGCCTATGTGCAAAACATACTCAAGCACACGTTCAACTGGATGACAGCTAATTCGCCAAAAACCAACCCCGTTAAAACTGAGGTCCTCATCATTTCCTCCAAAAGCAGTCCCTGGACTGACCTGTTCTGCCTACAAGAGCTTGGCACCACCCTAACGCCAGTTCCATTTGTAAAAAGCGTAGGCATCAAGATTGATTCCAGCCTCTCCATGGCAAACCAAGTTTCTGCTGTGGTTGGAACCTGTGTGGGCTTAATGAGACAACTGCGGAGACTCGCCCCTCTCCTCTCATCTGCCACACCACCGATGGTTGTGTCGGCAATGATTGTGTCTAGACTGGCTTATGGCAATGCCTTATATATTGGTCTCCCCGAGAAACGTATCAGTAATCTGCAGGTGACTATGAAGGACGCAGCTAAGTTGATCCTCAGGCTTCCCAGACGAGCTCATGCTACCCCCCTCCCCCCCCCCCCCCCCGCTGCAGCAGCTGCACTGGCTCCCCATGAAATAGAGAGCAAAGTTCAAAGGTCTCTGCATCGCCCATTAAGCCGTTCACGGCCAGGCCCCAGTATATATCAAGGAGCGCCTAGGGAACTATGTGCCACGCCGTACACTTCGGTCGTCCGAGGCAGGCCTTTTGGCCTATACACGGTTCAAACCTACATCCAAAGGCGGCAGAGCCTTTTCTGTTTTAATTCCTCAACCATGGAATCAGCTGCCCGAGAATCTACAGAAGGAACCCACACTCCTCCCCTTCAGGAAATGATTCAAAACTCTTCTGTTTAAGGAGGCTCTGAACACAGCATAAGGCACCTCCAAGTGTTGCATCTGTGACTGGTGGTGAGTTTAGGCCACTCTCTCGAAGCGCTAAGAGACCTGCCTGATTATGCGCTTTACAAATCCCAGTTAACATAACATAATATACATTTGGAAGTCTACTTTGGTGGCCTTTTCCCACATTCATCCCTCTCTACTTAGAGAGCTTCTGCAACTCTTTCTTCTTATGTTTGTTAGTCTTGTTCAGTGACTGACTTAACCATTAAAGTGGATTTTAAAATACAATTAATTTGACTGTAAAGAGCTTATCCCTCTCTGTACCCAATCCAAAGTTAGCACTTAATAAATGTAATAAGGTAACCCAGAGTTAGCCAATGGGAGAGATAGGCCTTACAGTAATGAAAAAACAATGTTAGGAGTTTTTCACTACAACACATGTAAAATGTAAGTACACATGTCCTACTTTTTTAACACCATGCACCCTGCCCTACGGCCTTTTAGGACCTACCTTAGGGGTGACTTGTATGTATTGAAAAGGAAGGTTTAGGCCTATCAGAATGTTTATTTTACCAGGTTGAAATAGAAGTTTAAAACTTCACTACAGCCTGCAGTGACAGTTCTGAGACAAGTTTTAAAGTGCTACTTGGATGGGGGATGTTCGGTTTTCTCAGTTTTATATATTTTATGTAAATGTTATAATTTTATAACAGTTCTTTGAATACCTTTCATCTTCTAGTCAACAGTTTACGTGTTTCTCTGTAATACTTGGCTCATCTGTAATTTGCACAATGTTGACGTCTAGTAACTTAATATAGATGATTATATCAACATGAATGATGTCTAAAAGGACTGATGATAACTGTTGAGAACCTGTTGAAATGTCAATGAAGAACTATTTAAAACAATAAGGGCTACTTAAGTGGGTGGTGCAAGGAGTGCTGCAGGCCCACTAGTAGCATGTAATTTACAGGTCCTGAGTACAAGTAGTATACAAGTATAATATGCTAAACTTGTAAGTGAATTAAATGGGTCAATTGGGTGTAGGCCACATTTGCAGTGTGTTAGGGAAAGAGCACGAGCGCCTTCGCCCTGGTTAGCTGGGGTAAAGTGCACCGAGGGCTAATGTCAACAAAAACGAATTCAGAAACTGGATCGGTGATGGGAAAAAGATTGGATGTGACCCTGAAAGAGAGACTGGTCCTTCAATGGAAAAAACACACAATTCGTCTAATGATGTTGATAATTTGACTTGCTTTTGTTTTGTGATGAAAGTGATTCAGTAATACATCCTAGGATGACATTTTACTACAGTAATTGATGAAACAGCTGGTAGAAAATAAAGTGAACATGTTCCCTTTTTTTTTTTTGGTGCCCTACATTCTGAGGAAATGTGTGCTTGCGGAACTAGAAGTAGGCTTCTTGTGGCAGTGAAAGCGACACAATTTTGTAACAGCATATAGAGAACAGTCAGTGTAAAAATGAATGTCTTCATTGAGAGACAGAGTAGGTCTCTGACAGGTAAACGTTCATTTGACATTGGTAAAAGCAAAACCGTAAAGAATTAGAGAGTGTTATTCTGTGCAGCAATCAGATCAAAGAAATCATTGATGGAAACATGGTCGCTGTGAGAACACAGTGAGTTCTATGTGAGAGTTGGGCTATAGTGAAATTCTTTGTTATACATGATGCTAATTTAACTCAAAGACAATCAATCAGTAGAAAACATTTAAAAATCTACCCATCAATCATTTTTTTTCATTTTTCTGTAGTGATTACAGTAGATTTGCCATAAATAGTGCTTAAATGCTATCCATTAAGCCAGTCCTAAAATTTGTAATTATAAAATCAGGCCCTGCACGTGTTGAGTTTGAATAATGCTTTGTTGATTTATAGATGTCTGAAAGAACCATACAAACTAATTTTGAACTTTTAAAAGACTGGCAAATAGTTACATCGTTGTCGAGTGGGCCGGTAGCGCAAGAGTTACTTTCAGTCAGCCTAACGGCGCTAAGCATTGGTACTTACAGCTTTATTTTCCACGTATTAAGGGGTGACCATACAAGTAAAGACACGTTTGTTGTTGGTTGAAAAAATAAAAGAGTGGTCGACAGCATAATTATACTGATCAATAGATATATATGCAACAGCAATTAAAAATGTACAATGAAATGCCTATCCTCAGAAAGGAATTTTTGTTTTCATTTTATCCATAAATCTTTCTCAATCAAATCCTGCGTGTGTGTTTGTATGGTGTTTTCTTTTGACTAATAGTGTTATCGATGCAATCCTTAAAAATAAATCAGATCCACCATATGGCGCATCAGCTATTCTACTATGAAGACCAACTCCAACTAAAGAATATTTGAATGGGCGAAGTTACTTGACGGTTTTGTTGTTGAGCTCTGTGGAAACCGGAAGGAAACTCGACCTTTGAGTAACCCACGTCAGCCCTGAGCAGGTAGCTGAGGCGTCTCTTTCCTCAACCCAAGCGCTCCTTAACTGTTACATAACATCATAATTGATTAGTTTTCCCATGTCAGCAGTATCAGTAAAAACAAAACTGATTATGGTAATAAGCAGGTTTATTGGCCCATAAAACATCTTTGTGCTGGTATTGCTATTCTGGTGGTGGCACCATTGTGCGATTCCTCACCGAGAGGGAAGCTGTAAAGATGCACAGCATACATCACCCAGGAGGCAGGGGGGGCTGCTGTATAACTTTTGTACTTTATTTATCAATAGCGGGAGAGCGCCGAGCGTCCGGCGTTCTCCGAGGTTTCTCCTGTTCAGCGCGCATGCGCAGTCGCTCCTAAGATGGCGTCCTCGCGTGCTACGTCGTGACGTAGTACGCGAGAACTAGAGCGCGACTCTACATACCTCCCTCTTTTTATTAACAACAGAAACAATTGTCACTCAATGTCCCACAGGATGTTTGATTCCCCCCAGTTCAAAGTCTCGGAAGCGGGTGGGCCTTACCACCGCTCTGCCTGCTCGTGTGCGTCTTACCGGAGTGGAGAATGCTTCCCCGGTGCAGTTCTCTGCAGGGCTCACCACTTTATCTCTCTGGGTACCCGGCTCTTCTCTCCTCGGGGTCACACTCTCCTCTCCATGTTGTTCCTCCCCCTCAGGCATTCCCTGGTCTCCTGACTCTTCACGGTTTCCTTCTGCTCCCGGGTCTTCTTCTTCTGCTGGGGTACTTTCCTCATTCTCCCTTAGTCTTTGGTCTTGTTGTGTCCTCCCATTCTCCTCAGGGGACCATTGTAGGATCTTATTGCATTCAGACATGCGGTCCTTGGACCACACACTCCCATCGCTGAGCAGTGCTGCTCTATCATACACTTCTTTCACTTGTAGTGGTTGACTGTATTTGCTGTCTCCTTTTTTTCTTAGCACAGCTAATTTGACTCTCACCCATTCCCCTCTCTCAAGGGCTGTTTCCTTCACGTTTCTCCTCTGGTTGTAGTGTTCAGTATATATCCTTTGGGCTTTCTTTAGGTTGTGCTGCACCACCGCTGGAGACCACTTGCTTGTGATTGTCTTTTCCCTCCATGCTACGTTGTCCTTGGTGAAGGGGTGTCTCCCCCTCAGGATTTGGAAAGGGCTATACCCTGTGCTGGTGGGGGTGATGTGGTAGGCCCACATCATACTTTGGACTTCCTTCTCCCAATCTTTACCCTTCGTGATGGCGGCTTGGATGGACCCCATTATGACTCTATTGAACCGCTCCACCTGTCCATTACTCGAAGGGTGGTATATGGAGGTATGCTTGATTTTGATCCCGTTCCTCTCCGCGTACTTATGCCACTTCTCCGAGGTAAATTGCGGTCCATTGTCGCTCAGAATGGATCTAGGAATACCTTTTCTGAGGAAGACGGAAGTGATGAACCGGAGCACTGTCTCAGCATCCATCTCTTCCTGTATGTGCACCTCTGGCCATTTCGAGTACCTGTCGACGAGGACGCAAAGATATTTAGGCGTTCCTTGGTTGTCAAGCACAGGTCCCAGAATGTCTACAGACACCTCTTCCCAGGGGTTACTCGGGTGGGCGAACTTTCCCAAGGCTGGCCTTAAGGGTTTCAGCGTTTTGTCAGCTCTTTGACATTGATCACACTCCCTCACGTGTCTCTCCACTTGGATGTCCACTCCTGGCCACCAGTACATCTGCTTCGCCCTCATCTTGGTTTTCACGATTCCCAGATGTCCTTCGTGCAGTATCGCTAACAGGTGAGGGACCAGCGTTGTCGGGGGGACTACTTTGTCACCTCGGTACAGGAATATTCCATTGTCTGCCACTGACAGTTCCTCTCTGACTTCATAGAATTTCCTGAGCGCTTCTCGCAAGCGTTTGTTTTCTGGCCATCCGCGTATTATGCACTCCTTGACCTCGCAGATGTCCTTGTCTTCTTTATACGCTTGGGTCCACTACTGGTTGCTTATCACACATTCTTGGTCTTCCATCACTGCTACCATCACCTCGTTTTCTGCTGTTATGTTGGGAGCTCCTTCCATAGCTGAAGCTCTACTGAGGTAGTCTGCCCCTTTGTTTCGTGTTCCTGGTATGTATTCCACATCATAACTGTACTCTAGCAATTTCAAGGTCATCTTGGCGATGCGTGGCGTGGCCCTCGCATGCCCACTCGAGGTGAGTACTTTGACCAACGGCTTGTGATCTGTCTTGAGTTGGAATCTCGTGCCCCATAGGAATTGGTGGAACTTCCCCATGGCCCACACAACCGCCTGCATCTCTTTCTCTATCACACTAAATGTCTGTTCTGTGGGCGATAGGGATCTTGAGGCGAAACGGAGGGTCTCCGTCGTTCCGTCCTTCCTTTCCTGCATGAGGACTGCTCCCAGTCCTTTCTCGCTGGCGTCCGTCGTCAATACCGGCTGCCCCAGGGGGTCGTATCCTTGTAGTGATATGGCTTGACTAATGTCATTCTTTAAGGCATCACATTCTTTTTGTGTCTCTTATGTCCACTTGTACACTGTTTTGTCCCTTATTAGCTGCCTCAGGTGGTGCGTCTTGGTGGCAAAGTGTTGTAGAAATTTGCTATAATATTCAGCCATTCCTAGGAAGGATCTAACCTCTTCTTTGTTGGTCGGGGTCATGGCGTCGCAAATTGCCTTCACATTTGCTCGTTTGGGAGTGATGCCGTGTTCTCCAATCTCGTGTCCCAAGTAGGTGACCGACGTCATTCCGAGTCAGCACTTCTCCCATTCTGCTGTCAGGCCATTGCTCTCTAGAACTTGAAGCACCGTGACTAACTTCTTGTCATGATCCTTCCGGTCTATCCCCCTCACCAGTATATCGTCCTGGATGTACTGGATACCCTCGATGTCTTTAAAGAGGCGGTGCATTAGTTTCTGAAACACCGCTGCTGCCGAAGCAAGGCCAAAGGGCATTCTGCGGAATTGATAGCATCCGAAGGGTGTTATGAAAGATGTCAGTTTCCGGCTCGCTGGATGTAGAGCTATCTGGTGATAGGCGGAAGTGAGATCAATGGTGGAGAACCACTTTACTCCCCTCGTCTTGGCCAGCATTTGTTCTATGCGAGGTAGTGGGAATTTTCCACAATTAGGCACTTGTTCAGTTCTCGAAGGTCTACACAGAGACGAACCTTGCCATTAGGTTTCATTGCCACCACCAGGGGTGCCAGCCACTCCGAGCTGTCTATTGGCTCGATGATTCCATTCTCTTCTAATCTGCGCAGTTCCTGCTGTACCGCTTCTCTCACGGCTAGGGGCACGTTCCGGACTTTGTGGGATATTGGCTTGGAGTTCTCTTTGAGTACGATCCTATGTGTGAACTTCTCCAGCTTGCCGACCTTCCCGCCAAACACTTTCGGGAACTCGCTCTTCATCTTCTCCAAGTCCGGCCAGCTCTCTGGGGCTGTCATCAGCACTTGTGTGTCCCCCCCTGGGTCCAATTGTATCCCCAGGTTACCTTGGTCCATCCATCCCAGGACTGATGGGCCCTTCTCAGCTACATACAATTTGCACCCTGCACTCCTTCCTCTGAACTCGAAAGTTACAGCTCTCTACCCGACCATCGGAATGGGATCGCCCGTGTACGTCACCGGTCGTATGTCGGGTGGTTCCAATCTTGGGCCCAAGCTGGGTCTGAATTCTTCATTCCACACTGCTCTTTGGACCATGGTGTACGGGGATCCCGAGTCCACTACCATCTTGATCTTCACTCCTCCTATCAACATGTCGCATTGTGGTTTGCGGGAACGCTTACAGTCAATGCCTCGTACTTGTCCTTCCACGCATAGTACGTTGTCTTCCTCGTCTAGTTCTTCTTCTTCCTCCTGTTGATCCTGCACCACATACTTCACTGTGGGTCTCCTCATTTTGCAGCGACATTACTTTTCGTAGTGGCCTAATATGCCGCAGAACATGCATTTTGCTCTGAACGCCGGACAACGTTTGTCTTGGGATGCATGGGACTGGCTTCCGCATCTGTAGCACGTGGACTTGCTTTCTTTGTTCTGCTTCCACTGTTGTCCTGGTTTCCCCATCCACTTGTTTGACCCTTTACCTTCTGTCGTAGTGGCTTTACTCCTTCCTGGTGGTTCTGCATCGTCCACCTTGTTCACCATGGTCCTCTGGACAGATTCTCTTTTAGCCGCGTCAGCACACCGCTTCAAAATCTCTGCTTTTTTCACCATGGCTATTACTTCCTTAAGCGATGCTTCTCCGTTTACCCACAATTTGTCTTGTACTGTCTTGTTGGTGGTGTGCATCACTATCTGATCTTTTATGAATTCATCGTGCAGAGCTCCAAACTTGCATTTTATCGCCAACTTCCTCAACGCTGCGACGTAGTCATCTATGGATTCGCCGGCTTCTTGTTTCCTCTGCTGGAAATTGTAACGGTCGATAGAAGTGCACACCGCCAGACGGTAGTGGTTGTTGAGATCTTCTATAGCGTGTTTAAATACATCGTCGTCAGCATTTGGTCTGGGTGTGGGTACCAGATTCTGAAAGAACCTTATTCCTTCCGGGCCTAGGTTGTGCAGGAGTACCCTCCTCTTCCTTGCACTGGGGAAGACCTCCACATTCTCATCTTCTAGGGCTTCAATGTAGTTCGTGAAGTACTCTTTCCAGTCCTTCCACTTCATTTGAGGTTCTCCAGGCTTCGGCAAAAACGGGATCGGTGTCGTGAGTGACGACGCCTGTGCGCTCATTGCGGCGCGTCTTTCTGGTTCCGCCCCAGGACCTCTCGGGCTGCCCGGTGCGTTTACGCCCTCGCCTTGCGCTTGATTCGGTCGGGGCTCTTTTGCTCCCCCTTCTTTGTGTCTTGCTAGCTCTGCCAGGGCCTCTGTGGGGTGTTGATATTTTCTTGCCGTACCTTCTTACTGCACTATGCCACAGCTTCTGGTACCTCGACGTGTGGGTGCTGTTCTCCCCCTTTCTGCGTGCTTCTGCCACGCTCCCTCGCTGTTCTATCTGGCTGTGGTGACTGCACGCCTTCCTGCAGCTCCTCGTGGTGGGCCTCTGGCTGGGGCTTGTGCCTTCCTGTGCTTTTGCTGGGTCCTGATGGTCTTTCCTGCCACTCGTTTTGTTGTTTTCGGGCATCCCGCCCTCGTCGCCACTGTAAAGATGCACACATATGCCAGGATAAATCACCCAGGAGGCAGGGGGGGGCTGCTGTATAACTTTTGTACTTTTTTTTATCAATAGCGAGAGAGCGCCGAGCGTCCGGCGTTCTCCGAGGTTTCTCCTGTTCTGCACGCATGCGCAGTAGCTCCTAAAATGGCGTGCTCGCACGCTACGTCGTGACGTAGCACGCGAGAACTACAGCGCGACTCTACAGAAGCTGGTGGCACATACCGATGGAAGCTAGAAACGGGATGTCTCTCTCCCCTGTCATGGTGATGGTAACATTTGTATAGTGCACCCTACACAGACCTCTCTCACTGATGAAAGCCTCTCAGTCGGTGTTTAGTTTAGGGCAGGAGATTCCAACATAGGAACAGGATTTCTGGTTCGATATCAGATTTTTGGGGATATCCATATATTGTTCATGTATGTATGTATCTATGTATGTTTATTATGCTCATTTACACTCTCTATAACAATGCTGAAAATCTGGCATGAATCCGGCCCTCTTGTGCTTATGGTGGACACTACTGTTTAGGACCTTTTTCACCCAAGACTGCAGACATCTGAACAGTCATATTAGATATAGTCTTGGGCAGCTTAGCATGAACATTATTTTTATTTATTTATGCAGTTTTATATAGAGCAGAACTAGACCGAAGGCGTTAGACTGCTTTATAGTAAAAGCACAAAAGTGCCATGGTAGGGAGTTTAGGAATCATGGAAAGATAGTGATAGTAATAAAAAACAAGCATTGGAAATGCAATAGGTCTCGCATTAGGAAAGTTTGAGCTATCGTTATTGTAAATGCCAATTTTTTTTATTTCTGTGTTGCTTTTGAAAATAGCTAAATTAATAGCTTTGTCATTTACAATGCCAATAGTCATACCTTTCGCAAATGTGACACCTATACCATTTGTAATGCAATATGTGTTGTATTTACGTGACTTATATGTATTGCTATTAGAAATAAAAATGGCTTTTAATTTTTTTAAATAATTAATACTTAAATAAAAGTTATTGTAATTTATAATAGCAATAGCTTAAACTTTTGTAAATAACTTTTGTGGAGATTATGTTCAGTGTATTTTATTGTGACGAAAATCCAAGGACCGAAGTAAAATATTAACATCTTTTTGTGACATTTGTAATAAAGCTTGAAACATTGAGAGAACATATTTGAACCAGTGATGCTGTGGTGGTGCTGAGTGATGCTGTGGTTGCGCTGAGTGGTGCAGAGTAGTGCTGTGGTGGTGCAGAGTGGTGCTGTGGTGGTGCAGAGTGGTGCTGTGGTGGTGCTGAGTGGTGCTGTGGCGGTGCTGTGGTGGTGCAGAGTGGTGCTGTGGTGGTGCTGAGTGGTGCTGAGTGGTGCTGTGGCAGTGCTGAGGTGGTGCTGAGTGATGCTGTGGTGGTGCTGAGTGGTGCTGGGGTGGTGCTGCTGAGTGATGATGTGGTGGTGCTGAGTGGTGCTGTGGTGGGGATGCTGCTAAGTGATAATGTGGTGGTACTGAGTGATAATGTGGTGGTGCTGAGTGGTGCTGTGGTGGTGCAGTGGTGGTGCTGGGTGGTGCTGTGGTGGTGCTGAGTGATGCTGTGGTACTGCTGAGTGGTGCTGCTGAGTGATGTTGTGGTGGTGCTGTGGTGGTGGTGCTGAGTGATAATGTGGTGGTGCTGAGTGATAATGTGGTGGTGATGAGTGGTGCTGTGGTGGTGCTGAGTGATAATGTGGTGGTTCTGAGTGAGAATGTGGTGCTGAGTGATAATGTGGTGGTGCTGAGTGATAATGTGGTGGTGCTGAGTGATGCTGGGGTAGTGCTGAGTGATGATGTGGTGATGCAGAGGGCAGAAAGGCACAAAAAACGAGTCTAACAGAGGGCAGAAAAACAAGGGAAAAACGAGTCTAACAGAGGGCAGAAGGGCACAAAAAACGAGTCTAACAGGGGGCAGAAAGGCACAAAAAACGAGTCTAACAGAGGGCAGAAAGGCACAAAAACCGAGTCTAACAGAGGGCACAAAGGCACAAAAAACGAGTCTAACAGAGGGCATAAGGGCAGAAAAAAAGGGGAAAACGAGTCTAACTGAGGGCAGAAAGGCACAAAAAGTCTTGAATAAAGATAAATAAAGAAACCTTCATGACCAGATGTTTCAAACTGCAGCAACACCAGACAAGGGCTGCTGCGGTTTATAAATCCTGATTTATTTGATTGATTGATTAACCCTGGGAGTCTAACTTTCTCTAAAGGCATGCAAGCAATTTTTGGAACCAAATTGATGTGTGCATGAGAAAAGTGTACACTTTAGGTCATCTACTGGAAATACCACTGGGAGAAAGATAATAACGTGCTGCACTGAGCCCAATGAGAAGGCAAACAATGTCACGGAAATAGAGCGACAGACGTGATGTAGGCAGAGAGTCCAGGCAGGCCATACCACAGATCACTGGCACTTTATAGCTGATTAAGCAACATGTATATCTGTCTCCCCATAGCCACCGCAAGAAAGTGCTGTTTGACGGGACCACTGAAAGCCTGACAGGCTAGTTAAAAGTACCGAATGTGGCCAGGGTAAAACCACAGCCTGGGATTTAAATGGCTGAGCTAGGTTGTGAGCAATTAGACGAAAAGGGAGATTGGAGAAAGAAAATAAAGCGGGCACACTCTGGGGGTAGAGAGAGTAGAGAAACAGAGGTGTATGTAAAAAAGCGTGATAGAGAAAAGAAAATAGCAGAGAGGTGAGAATCGCGATGGGGATATACATAGATGGAGGATGGAAGAAAGGGGGGAATAAAGTGTAAGGAAGAAACGAGAGTTGACAGCAAAAAAGAGGAGAAAGGCGAGACACGGCCTAGCGGCCGTAAAAGTGAAAGTACGGCCGGCCATGGGCAGCAACAGCAGGGTGAGCAATTAGACGAAAAGGGAGATTGGAGAAAGAAAATAAAGGGGGCACATTCTGGGGGTAGAGAGAGTGGAGAAACAGAGGTGTAGGTAAAAGAGCGTGATAGAGAAAAGAAAATAGCAGAGAGGTGCTTAAAATAAAGAGACACGGCCTGGCGGCCCTGAATAATTAGGGGGGAGGAGACATGCGAGACACGGCCTGGCGGCCGTGAAAGTGAAAGTATGGGGAAGCTTCAGACGCCTGTGGGAGGGAGGCTGATGGCTTTGATGTGGACGCGCAAGCCTTTGATGTGGTGATGTGGTGTGGGAGCCCAAGCTCGTGCTGGTGAAGCTTCATGCTTCAAGAGTTCACATGCATTGGGAGAATTCCGCCGAAGGATGCTTGTTCAATAGAGTTTGTTTCCCCTGCAATAGGTCGAGCTATTAATTCCTGCGGAATTTAATAGTCTCGACCTAAAAAACCTTCACGAGCGCACACGCCTTCTTTGCGCGGCAGTTAAGCAAACACAATGGCTTGCCCAGCTGAAGAAAGCGCCAATGTTTCCATAGAGATGTGTCAGCGATGCGCGGCGCTGGAATGTCCACGCAGCAGGGCAACGAGACCTGGGAAGCCCCGGCTTTGTTTACGGACCCATCACAGTGTGCAAAGCTGGGACACCCTTCACGTGTGGATGACTGTTGGGTCAAGCCATGAAGAAAGCGCCAGTTGCAGAATGCGAAATTCCCCAGATGTGTTAACGTGTTTTGTTTTCCGGGACGTCAAAAAAGCTACTCTGTATTTCACAATTTAGAGAAACGCAATGATGTGTCGGGCAGGTTAATATTCCTCTCGCTGAATTAAATAAATAGTGAACATCTGTTTAGGTGAAAAATGTAGCAAATAGGGGCAGTTGGAAAAGTCCTCCCGTGAATATTAGAAGCCACGTGACAGCCACAAATTGCTCCTGGCTCGTGAGAATCAAGGTCACGAGAACAGCTTTGGTTTATTTTTAGTTAACAAAAAAAAGGAAGTTAGGGATTTTTTTCAAGTTTTTACACTTAACATTTTTGGGACAAACACAACTTCCACTGCAAAAAAACATGAAAGAAGTTATTTTGGTGGGTGAGGGGGTGTCAAAACATTCCCGATTTCGTTAAAAAAAACCAATCCCGAACACAAGATTGAAAATGAGAGAATCGCACGGGATTTTGTAAGGGCTCCGGTCATGGTGAGAGGATGGGATGGGGTGTGATGGGAGGGAGAGGGGGCCACCAAGTGAAAGGAATGCCCGTCAGCCCACTTAAGAACAATACTCATGATCTACAGCTGGAAGAAACATTAAAAGACACTGATGTGCATTGGCACAAAGACCCTATCAGGAACACAGTGAGACTGGTCTACACCACGGAAGACATAAGTAATATTGCCTAAAGTAAAACAAAAACAAGCCATGGACTAGCAGTAGGAAATGCGAAGGAATCCGGCGCGTGACTTCTATGTGCAGTGTTTGCTAACAGAGCACGGCAGAGGCAGGGGCGAGTGTTAGCGTGCTAGAGAGAAGGGGGGTGTGATAAGCGTGAGGCGAGAGACGGCCTGGCGGCCGTCAAAGTGAAAGCCGTGGGCAGTGAATAAATTAGGGGAGGAGAAATGCCTGAGGCACAGCGCACGCTGGGGGATGCCTGTGGGAGGGGGGCTGGTGGCTTTGATGTGCACGCGCTTTTTAGGTCAATGAGCTTGCGCATTGAGCCTTGCTTTTCACGGGCACAGCATCAAATCGCCCGATGGTTAAGCCCCAATATCTCTCGCAAGCGCATTGACAGGCTCGACCTAAAAAGGACATTTAGGGTGAAAGGAATATTAAATATGGAAATAAATATTTTTAAGAAACAGGTGCTATGTAAAGGAAGGCAACAAGATTAGGCATATCAGCTTTATTGTAATCGTAACAAAGGTCCAGATAATCAAAAAAATAGAAAGCAGATACAAGAGCAAGGAAAGATGGGAAAGAGGTTGTAGCCATTTATGAGAGTAAATCGGAGAATAAGATGATGTGATGAAAGGCTTGTGGGTGTCAGAGTTAGCAGAGAACTGATTGAAAGTGTCTTTGGACGGATACGGGTTTAAAGGCCAGACACACAAACCCATTTTGCGATCACAAACCCTGAGATTTGCAAAACCACAGGGTTGGGGGCTGCACAATGGGTTTTTGGTATCTATAAAACTCATTTGAAGAGTATACAAAGCATTTACAACCCACAAAATGAGTTTACAGACCCCTCCCAAATTGCATTTAGGAAGCGGCGTGAAATGGGCATCTTCTTCTGATTACGATTATGCATGGTGTGTACCAATGGTTTGAGACCGAATTTGAGGCAGCAATCCATTGATTAGTTATTGAAACCTTAAAGGGTGTAGTAACTGACTTTTAATGGGAAAGGTGTCCCCTGGAGAAACCTTCTGCGTTGCAAATTATGTTGGTAGCCTTGGGGTTAGCAGCCACTGGTCTAGGGGATGACTTTCTACTCTCTTGATGTTTTTCCTGATGGAAAACATTTATTTAAACCAGTCCAGTTACTTTAAGGAATGTGTGCTGCTTTAAAAAGAAAATTCCCCTATGTTTCCTCCGTTGCAGGCCCCCATTCTTGTGCTTCAAGAATGAACGTAATTAGTGATCTGCCTCATTAATACACATAAGGCAGGTTGTTTTGCGCCCCCTCTAACTGTACGTTTTACAGTGCAACCTATTAGTACACAAGTCACATCATAAAATTAAATACGGGTTGCAAAAAGCCAGTGCTTAATTTGCAATCACTTTTTAAAACTAATCTTTTTGTATATCTGATCGTGTGTTCTCTTTTTAACAAAGCTAGAGATTTAGTAGTGCCTAAATCTGGCAGTAAAGAGTTCCAAATTCTAGTTGCACTGCCGAAGAAGGCTTGGGCAATGAAACACTATTTTTAGGTCAGGTCTTGGAGACAGCTTTAGCTTCCTTGTCAGACTGTTGTTTTTAAATCAATCATACATAACAGACTTTTGGCCACTAGTCTTCAATCATTGGTTTGTTCAGTTGTCATTCAGATTTTGCCTCAACCCACCACAGCATACAGCATGGGGGAATGGATCAGCTCACTTTAGCCATTGGCTGCCTACACTGTGAGTGATAGCAAATTGCCTGCTTACTGAATGCTTTCTGTTACAGCCCTCATGACTTATTACCAATGAACAAAGTAGTTCTACCCCAGTATTGCAGTCTGCTTTCTCTTTTGTTTGTAGAAAAGTTAAATATTCCTATGTAGAAAGAACACTTTTTTCCTAGTCACTGGCAGCACCTCACTGCCCCCTGCACAACTCTCCGCATTGAGCTCTGAACTTACGTCATTGATTACTTTGCTGCCTTAGACAAAAATACTTTTTGTCAATTATTCTCAAAAAACTGCAGCGAGTGAAGTGAAGTGAGACATATTACATCTATATGTATACATATATATATATATATATACACCCACACACACCATGCACGCATGCAAACACACACACACACACACACACACACATCCAAAGCAAACGAAAACTGGTAGCAAGCACTTTGTTTCTTCGGTGCATGCCAGAGAGGGTCTGTCTAGGCCTAAATAAATCCACAGGGAGACACAAGGACTGTAGGCGGCAGTCCAACAACTGCAGTCCGCAACTCAGGTATTATTGGCAGTTAAACAAAGGCTAAGGGCCTGATTTAGATCTTGGTGGAATTACCGTCCTTCCACGTGACAGCAGTTTTAAGTACTCCGTCAAACTGAAGGCGGTCGGCCCACTGTATAAACATGTGGCATCAACAGACTGGTTCCCGCCGTGGCAGTTGTCTTCTCAGCTGGGTAACAGTACTCCGTTGCCATCCGGCTGGTGGGTTTGCGCCGAGCTAATTTAGATGTCCCTGTTGTGTTGACAGTGCCCTGACATCGGGCTCATGACGGAGTGAGGCCATGGTGGTGTGGAGACCCGTCAGTATTACTTATCATTATCTCACTACTCACATATGTTGTTAATCTGTCAATAGATAAATGTAGGTTATGTATAATGCCATTTATGTCACACATAGCATTGCACACCAACAACATACACACACTATTGTATGAACACCCACAGTCACCACAAGTACAACACCCCCACTAAATAAATATTTTTTTTGTGTCACTACAAATGTTTACATTTTACCACAATAAGTCGTAAGATGAACACTTATGCATGACACATAGAAAAATTGCATGTAAGTGCAATGTAAAAATACACGAGGCGAAAGCTAATGTTAACATAGGATTGATAGTGAGACAAGTGACACAGAAGCCTGCCTCAGATTCCGGTGACAACTGGGTTTCTGAGCATTGTGGTCTAGTAGCAGCAGCACAGGAAGGATCTAGACAATGGAGTTCAAGACAGAAACAGAATAAACCAGAAAAAAGGTACGTTTTCACTACTTTTTCTTCGTTTCCGCCATCCCGAGTTTGGAGGTTTCCCCACCACAGTTGCCTTGATGGATAGGCACATCTTATTCGGCTCTGCTATATTCTTGGTGGGACTTCTCCAACAGCCTCTTCTGCTTATGAAGCTGAAATAAACTCTATCAAACAACAAAAGAGCGACACAAAAAATCCCCTTGTAAGCCACACCCGACTGACAGGATAGAAAAACAGACACGGCGGAGGAAAGGGAAACAATAATGTGGAGAAACAAGAATTGGAAAACGAACCCTCATACACCAGACAAGTAGGTGATCAATTTCATCATTGGGTTCTTTTTCTCAAAAAAGGGCCTATGAAATAGTGCCCCACAAAGTGAAGTTCAAAGAAGACACGGCAGTTCCCTACATCCATTTTAATAAAGGGATAGCCATCCTTCATTAAAAACTTTAGTGAAAAACACGGACACCTGCTGGATAAGTCAATTTGAACCAAAGTGTCCTAAAAAAATCTAACTAGGTCGACATGTTTCAGCTTTCATGAGTGTTAACCACTCAGCATTCTTCAGGACCCACAAAGACCCCAAGTATAGTACTATGCACCCTAAGGCATATCCATACTATGGAGGTGGATAAGAAACAGTAATTCTTTCTTTGTCAAACTCACGGAACTCCCATGTGGACTCTCCTTAGATCTGCTAAGGGTCTCGTATCTGCAACACAAGATTATTATTGTAGCATAGATACTGTGAATACCACACGTTAAGTACTCATACATATTGAAATATTGTCAACAATGTAAAAACACCTGAAAACATTTTCTAAGTGTCAAAATCATTATGTAAAACAATCCCAAACCTCCACATTAACACAAACTGACAATTCGTAAAGCCTATCTAACCTACACAAATACTTTCTGTGGGGTTTCACAGGACGTACCCCGGTCCCCTGGGTCTATCACATGTGTGCAAGTGCCAAGACTCAGAGGCCTCGCCCCCTCAATTCGAGGTGTTCCCAAATTGTAGAGATTAACTCAAAGGAACATCCATTCAAAAACTCAACCCAATTATAATCTGTGGAGCACATAATTCCCTTGTTCCCCTTTTAGAAGCACCCACCGAAAATACATAGAATGGTAGGGGGAATTATTATTAAAATCAAAGTCACCCATTGGCAGTTAGAACCAGGAAAATCAGAAAAAGTTTAAAAACAAATAAAGGACGACTGAGCACTCACATTTGTAAGCGGTGTAGCATACACCTTGGGCTGATGGCAGGGGTAATCTTCACGCCCAGTGATACTACAAAACAGAACACAGTAACGTCCCATTGTCACATGTACATCGATCAATGTCAGCAGGCTGTTTTCACACATCAATCTAACGTGTCCCATGAGAGAAAAAAGAAGCACAGCTGATACTGCCAAAACCCCAGAACTATTCAGGGGTTTTCTCAATGTGGGACACGACGTTGACGCGTTTTTCGAATCGTGCATATACTTTAATTGTTATCAGGTGGTTTGAACTACGGCTGCAAAACGATCCGACTGCCGCTGCGCACTCTTTGGACAAGCGCATAAGCTTATTTTAAATAGATTTTAAATTCTTACATCAAGATAGAGCAAAGGCGCTCAGATTAGCACTACACGCTTACTTTGAACCGGACTGCTCCCCGCATTCCACCTATCTGTTCACTTCTATCGCCCAAAACGTACTAGGGCGGAGTGACGTTAGGCTACTTCAAACGCGGTAACGTCTACCACGTGACTCATGTGGGAGCTTCATTCTTAAAGGGCTCGTTACTCCGATGTCAGCAACAGCGTCTCCTAATAAAGACCCAAAGTGTGTGAAAAAAAGGGGGGGGTGTATGTTCCGTAAATAAATGTTACTTTACCCTCTAATAAGAGGAAAATAGAAACAAAAACAAACGGATCCAATGCTAATCTATTGTTACTCTCCTAGAAATAGTTCTACTGCATTGTATTGAATCATCTATTCTACAATCAGCAGCGATCATAGTTGTTATTACCCATTTGTTTCCCTAGTCTAGATATACCATTGCAGTCGTGAAGTGCCTACACTCATCGATAGTAATTATAGAGTGAGCATAACAGTGTCGTTCTGTATATAAGACTCATTAAAGGCCACATGATAGAATATTATTATGAAACAAATGGCCAATATTGATCAGAACCTCCATTTACAGTGCCAAACCAAATATGCTCTGACATATTAATGCCGTAATACTGACCCCCAGGGTATTGCATCGTTCAGGCCCGACACATGAGTGGAAAGGCGGTAAGTCCACCGCTGTTCTTTATCGAATAATTTTGCCTCTGTAGCTTGTCTCAGATGTTCAATAATCGTCCATTTGACGTCATTCGGGGTATGATTAACTTGCAAAAAGTGTCCTGTCAGTTTCGTGGTATTCTTGCGACATCTGATGTTACTGCGATGCTCGCAGATTCGCTGTTTAACTCTCCTAGTGTTCTTACCCACGTACTGCAGGCCACATGGGCAAGTGATCAGATACACTACATTACTAGTGTTACAGTTGGTATGGTGCCTTTGTTCCCAGAGTTTATCAGGCTCCAGGTTTAATGTTTTGGTACTGGAAGTGAGATGGCAAACACTACATCCTCCACATGGGTAATGACCCGTCACTGGAGGTAAACACCAGACACTCAGAACATTATGGTCTGTATCTTGATTTCTCTCAATGGGGCGTGTATGTACAAGGGCATCTTTAAGACTCCGTTCCCGCTTATAAGAACACAAAGGCTTCTGCCAGTCATGCTTGTTACTGGTCAGTATACCCCAGTGTTTATTTATACAGCGACTCACCGCATTGGAGATACTGCTGTAGGTTGTCACACAAGTCAAAGGGACACTGTCTTCAGCACTCCTTGGATAGTCTTCCAAAAGAGCCTCCCTATGTTGGTTCCTAGCCCTTTTGTAGCTTTTGTCCAGCATGTTACTAGGATAACCTCTCCATTTAAGTTTCTTGGATAAGCCGTCTGACTGGATAGCTTACTACAATTCCTACGTATACGTAGGTATTGACCAAAGGGGAGGTTCTCCCTAAGGGCACGTGGGTGGAAGCTGGAAAAGTGAAGCAAATTGTTCTTACTGGTGGGTTTATAGTACGTTCTTGTTTGCAGATGGTTGCCCTCTCTGGTTATAATAACATCTAAGAAGACAATTGAATCTGTAGAGTATTCATGGGTAAACTTGAGATGTTGGTCACACGAGTTGACCCAATCAAAAAAAGTCAAAAGACTGTCTTCAGAGCCCTTCCAAATAAGCAGCACATCGTCAGTGTATCTTTGCCAGAGGATTACATTGGATGTGTAAGGGTTAGATGACCCCAAGATATGCGTGTTCTCAAAGTTATAAACGTATAACCCAGCTACACTTGGGGCAAAAGTGCTGCCCATAGATGTCCCAGTCTTTTGGAGAAAGATCTGGCCTTCTTACTCAAATGTATGTGTATCAACAATAAACATACTGAAAAGACCCATGCAGTAGTTCACAATAGACATAGAAGAATTTTCCAGATGCCTATAAATTTAATAAAGACTGAAAAGCCAGGACATCTGTATCAAAAGATATCCAGAGCATATGGTAATTATCTTATGCTCTCTTTGTGGATTTATGAAGGGCTGGACATACCAGAGTATGCACTGCACCGATGCAGCAAGGTGCTTGTTACCAGATTACGTTGCTTAGGACATATATAAATATATATATTAACTGAGAAAAACAAAGGTTAAAGTAATGTTATAGTTAGGTGAATTTGTCAGTTTCAACATTAACATTTTGAACCAAGAATAACACAGAAATTCACCAATTATGGTCATTAGCATTAACTATAACTTGTGCCACGCCATGCGCTGCTTTTTGCCTCACATATGACATCACTAATGCCATTTTCTATGACATCAATGATGACATCTCAAATGGCATCACTGATGACTTCATCCAATGAATGTGCCAGTGTATTTGTATTGTTGACATAGTGGCGGGTAGCTCTCATATTACTTTTCTACATAATTTTGTATGGCTCGGAATCAGCTAAAGTGTGTTAGTGTTTACAGAATGCATGTACTTCCAATGCACCATTGTGGTATTGAACATGGTATAATGATTTTTATTCAAGAGTAACTCTGTGTGCAGTTGACTTGTGTTCATTATGCGTCAGACACGTATTTTAGTTCTACAGCAAATGTTTCCAACAGGAGAAAGATTCTATGGAGTAGATACTATTATAAGGAGCCTTGAATTATTAGATAGAATCATGTCACCTTTATAATTTATACTACATATGAAAGTGTGTGTGCACCAGGTGCTAACCTATGTACGCATGCTTGTTGTGCTTCAGAAGCAAGGCAATCTGTAAAGTTTTAACTAAATTATGAAGGTTGTAGATAGTATGATCTTTAGCACCTTCAGATCTTTGTTATTATTAGCAAATAGTCTCTTTTTTACCACAATTGCATAGAATGTACACTATTCTTAGTAGATTCTTTTGAATACATTTTGGTGTATTTCTCGTGAGATTTTCACTGTTTGCAAAACAGTGTGGTATATAATCGATCCTGTCCATGGAGTAAACACTGTTTACAGTACTCAGTTCCCTAATGAAATCAACTTAATTTCTTAATGCAGGTTCAGTGAGTGTCAGTGGTTTGATACAGATAAAAGCTGTCTGTAGTAGGGCATTAGTTTTGGAATTGGCATTTACTATTTTTTCTTTCTTTGAACAGTTGTATACATATTGAATACCTTACTCAATGAGAGTTTCCCATATATCTGTGGTTGATTGTTATTGTGAACTATGCTACGTGTAAAGCCATAGAAATTTATACAGCAATATGTGGGAAAATGAAGCTTGGATGATGTCATCAGTGATGTCATCAATTATGTCATTTGAGATGTCATCAGTGATATCAAAAATGATTTCATAGAACATGCCATGATATATGGCATGTCTACGGTCAGGAGCTGTGCATGGAGGGGGCACATGTTATAGTTAGTGCTACTAACTATAACTGGTGAATTTCTGTGTTTTTTTATTGAAAACATTAATGTTGACACTGACAAATTAACCTAACTATAACATTACTTTAACCTTTGTCTTTTTTTGGTGAATTTCAATGGTATTTTTGGAGTACATTTTTTTTTTACTGTATGTATGGAAGAATAACTGAATAATATATCCTGTGCGCAGGCATTATTCTGAAAGGGAATTGATTTTGTGTTAAAACTTAACAGGAAAGGATACACACTTTGCTAAATGTTTAAAAAAAAAAAGAATGTTTGAGTATAAAACAAAGTAATACAACAATATTTTATGTTAAGATTGTGTATCTCTTCAGTTTTTCTTACTCTCATATTGAGACATTTTCTGAACAAGTTCATTAATATTGTAATAGCTTACTTTTCATAGCCTTTGTACGTGTTTATACATTAAAGTCATAATTATAATGCAGAGAGTAATCAATTTTTTTTAATTCTGAATAGTATTAAGTTTCATTATATAAATAATGTTTTTAAGTGTATAGTTACCCACTAGAGTTCTATTGTTTTAATCTACTGTTTAGAGTTCTTTTTCACATCTTCAGTTTTTATTTAATATTAATCTGTGATAAGAGTCATTAAAATATGGTAGTAATATTCATTATTTTTTTAAATTGTGGTGACTCTTACGAAACGCTTGTGGGAGTCGAACACACAGTCCTCTGCGGGGACTCCCAAGGGTGATGCACTTCCTGGGCAGCTCTCTTAACCCTCTTGTGAGATTGTACATTTGGGATTAAGTGAAGAACAGTGTTTTCCTGTAATTCTGAACACAGTAACAGATTACAGAAGTTAATTACGTTAGTAAAATAGTTTATGGTTTGAATATATAAAGCAATACCAGGGCTCGAAAAATTCACTCGACCGCTCGCATTTGCGAGTGAGATTGATTAAGGACGAGCTATTTTTAGGTCCTACTCGCCCTTCCTGGCGAGTAGGAATACAAACATGACACTTGACCTCTGCCTCTGAAAGCAGAGGAAATGTGACAAGATAGCAAGATTTAAAGGCATCTTTATTGCTCATAAAGTAAATGAGCAATAAAAATGCTTTTAAATCTTGTTAACTTGTCACATTTGCTCAGTTTTCAGAGTTTGAGGTCAAGTTCATTTAAATTAGGTCGAGGAGATTTTGTAGTCTACTAGACCTGCAGGTCTAGAGCATTTTTTATGATTTGTCGAGCCCTGAATACTATTTTTACAATTTCCCGAAAAGCTCGCAGGAGTTGAACACTCAATCCCCTCTGTGGCCTCCGAGGGGGATGTACTTCCTGTTGGGCTCCCGCGGGTATCGTACATTTGGAATTAGGTTACTAACAGTGGTTTCTTGTAATTCTGAACAAATTAAGACATTCAAAATTTTGATTCGCTAGGAAAAATTGATTATGAATTGTTCCATGAAATATATAAAGCAATAATATTTTTACAATCTTACAAGACGCTCATGGGTATTTCGCAAGAAGTCAGGGAGAGGAACCACACACTAATGAAGGATTGCAATTGATTCATATGGATGTCTTTTTTCGCTTTTTTAGAAGAAGATTATTCCACCCTTTTTGCTTTATTTCACTATTGAATTTTGGTGAGAATAGACATATTTCGCTTGTTCTCCTATCCTATTTCTCTTTAAGCAGAAAGATTTCTTCATCTGAGTTAGATGAACAGCCTGGGGTTACTGCACTACCTCCACCACCACAGCCACCCAAAGAATCCTTGGTGTGGCAAGTCTTCGAAATGAGGCCTAATGCCAAGAAGGTATCTGAGAAGTGAGACCTGTAAACTTTGACACAAAGAGTTCAGCAGAAATAAACAATATAGTATCAGTACCACAGGGATTGGAAACACCTGAGGTCTCTGCATCAGCAAAGGCTTGAACGGGAAGATTTAGTTCATGCTACGGCATCTTTTGCACCAGAAGATACTGTGCCTCCACTGGTTCTAACAGCACAGATAGACAATAACCCTGAATTTTTAACCCCTTGAGTGCTCGTGACGGAACCACTCCGTCACGAGCCACGGGCGCGCTGTGCTGGTGATGGAGTGGTTCCGTCACGGCGCGGCCACCCTGCCTACGCGGCGTCAATTCCGGGCCTGCGTGGCCGTTTTATTGAGTGGGCGGGGCCGTGACGGAACCACTCCGTCACAAGCACAGCGCGCCCGTGGCTCGTGACGGAGTGGTTCCGTCACGATCATGGCGGCGCCGCGTGGACCCCCCTCCCCCCAGCGCGACTGGCGGAATTACCGCCGCGGCCAAGCGGTTAAATAGAGCACTATTTAGCTGCTCAAGGAAGCAGTCATTTTTTCATCTTAGACAAGTATGCCTTCCCAGGACAAACTTTCCCTACAGAGCAAGTGCTCCCCAAGGCAGTAGTTTTTTTAAATCACTTTTTTGTGAGTTTTTCTCCTTTTTGTTTTTAAGGAGATGCTGTTCATGTTTAACACCTCCAGTTTTATGTTTTTGTCCTATCCTTTCAAAAAATTTAAATACACAAAAATAGTTTAAATGTTTGAAAACACCCCAAAATGTTTATAGTTGTACAAATCTAGTAACAAAAATGGCTCTTTTCAAAGCTATCCTATAGTTTCCTGATCTATGTTGTTTGCATATGTTTCCCTTTTCTCCCCTTTTCTAAACTTCTCGAAAGACTCTAACGGGGGCCAGGAAGACAATCAATTGCGTGCAGTTTGGGGGGCAGTTCTTCCTGGTTTGCTCTTGCGGGCCTCTTGTGATATCGTACATTCTATAATCGACTTTGCATTTACACTGAATATATCCTGATGTAGTATTTATAACATATATACACCAGAATAGTAACAGTATGTTTATTTTAATATAATTTCGGAGAACAATAAATCACTTAGATTAATGGAAACCACCCACTAGATTTATCAACATGAAATGAACACTGGTACAAAGCACACATTGATACTAATTTCTTTACTTCTTCTATTTATTATTATTAGAAACAGTTCATTCACTACTTTGTTTTATGATCTTGCAAGAGTCTTGCCAGATAGATTTGTTTTAGAGCAAGAATGTACACTTTCCTTTATTACAGTACTTATGCCTTAAAGACCCCATTAGTAGGGTGTGGGGAGAAGGTGTACTCTCAAATGAGACCTTTTCCTAGCATAACAACAGTGGAGGTGTAAGGAGACACTGGTACCTCTCCACAATCCTAACAACTGTGTATATTAGACTATTGGGAGAAATTGCCCCTCCAATGAGACCTTGCATGAATGTAACAAGTGTGTTAGAGTAGGGTGTAAAGAGACACTGCCTCTCCACTCACACCTTTCCTCAGGCTCAGTAGTATGCATAGCAGGGTGGGTAAGGTACTCACTTCACATGTAAGACCTCACTATTCCATATCAAGTATAATAAATGCTAGCCTCCGTACTGACACCTCGACCCAGGGAAATAACCATATATATTAGGGTTGGGATTGGATTTGCCTGGCCACTAACAGCTCTCCTCAGCATAACAGAAGTATACAGTAGTATGTAGGGAAACATTATCTTCTGCACTAACACCTATCCCCAGGACAACTTATCCCCTCAGACCTCTCCCCATGGGGATAATGAGGCGTAGTAGGGTGTGCACGGGCACAGACTTCACTGCTGAACCTCCTCTTCAGAGACACAAGCATATACAGTAGCATGTGCAAAAGAACTGCTCTCTCCACTATCACATCTCCACCTGCTGATAGCAGTGCATAGTAGAATATGAGGGTGCACTGGCTTCTGTGCCAAAACCTCTCTGCTGCATGAGAGGTCTGCATACTACAGTGAGAACAAGTACTGATCGCTATAGTGAGACCTCATTGTTGCATGAGAAGTCACCATACTTGGGTATTCAAATAATTGCCTTCTCCATTAATAATTATCTATAGCATAAAAGATATGCATAGAACCATATAGATATATATACATGGAGCAGCACTTCTGCACTCCCGCAAGATTAAACTGCCGGTTTTCGTCAACATTGCAATACTGTAATAATATTCAAATCTATAACAACTAATAAGCAAACAAATCAGTAGTAACTTTAAACTTTTTTATTACAAAAAAACTATTAACATCATTACAAAAATACAGCCACAACAAATACATTAACATACAGTATCAACAATTATAAAAAAAACAAAATAACCAACTTCACTTATTTATAATGTCTACATCACATTATGATGAGCAGCTTTGTGTAGCTGCACCACCTCAGCCACCTCAACCTGGTATAAAGTCTTTGGTATGGCAGTTTTTTGTTTTGATGCCAGGTAGCAAAAAAGTCTCAGCAAGGTATCTCATGCATTCCGTTTTTTAAAAGGAGTTTGGAAAGCCTAGGCTCGGGCAGTTCACTTGTGCTGCTGAACTACAGAGCTCTTCATCTGCTTCCACATCTTTTCAACATGGATACACTGTCCCTGCTCAGGCACTCACTGCTGAACAAGTCAATAATCCTGCTTGTCTTAACAATGCTCTTTTTTGCTGCTTATGTAAGCAGATCATTTTTTCCTCCTCTGAGGCAATTTTCCATTTTCCATCATAAAAAAGAAAAGTAGCCCCCCGCTTGCGCTGTTCTGGGCGGGGGTGGAACGCGAACTCACACAGGCCCTAGGCTGGGAAGGTCCCTCATGACCCGCTACACCTGATCCTGGGAGTGTTCGATGGCCTTGATGGATCACGGGCAGACAAGCGCTTTCTGGGAACTGCAATAGCGGTGGCAAAGCGGGATATCACTGCACTTTGGTCCCAGGTCAGGCCGCCCACCCTGAGGAATTGGAGGCGGGGGTGGACTGGTGCGGTACCCAAGAGGAGCCCCTCTTTGAGGCCCGCGGTTGTCCAGAACTCTTTGGGAAAATATGGGGCAAATGGTTTAATTTATTACCAGTGTAAAGGGCCCATATGGACGTGTAAGTGGTGGGCAACGGGCGAGGGCAGGGGCTCGCCCCAAATGTCGATTGAGTCTAAACCTTACCCCATTTCAGATGATGTATTTTATAACATGTCTGATTGCTACCTATGGTTTTCGATCTGCAAAAATGTTAATAAACTTGATTATCAAAAAAAAGAAAAAGTAGCCAAAAAATAAACGTTACATACTGATCAATAATTGAAAACCGTGATACATCGCTGTACTGTCTAAGCTTTACTACATTTTTCACCCAAATTGCATATTAATATCTAGTGAACCAGTAACTTTCCACGAAATTCCACACCCTCAACCACTTTATTTTCAGATTTTGACAATTAAACTACAACATGCCATTAACTCTGCTTCCAAAACAGTTTATAAAGTAACACATTAATCTTCACGCACCTTTCCTAACACTCACCACAGTGTTTCACATTAGAAATTAGAAATATCACCACTCAAACATTTCATAGGGCTTAAGTATTTGTACAGGGACGTTCATAAAAAACACTAGGGCTTGTATTATCACATTCCACAATCTTTATAGTTTGAGAAACACTGCTCCCTTTACTTACAAGTACATACAGTTGAAACACTGAATTTTTCAACAAAATCTGCAATACTTGCTGATATCTCCATACATTCTAATATCTACCTCAAAAGCTATGAGATCTACAGCTCTCCAAAAACTCTGTAAACATGGTGTAGAATACGTTTACCGACATTAGTACACTTATTGCACAACAAAGTTTATAAAATAAATGTATTAAATACCTGAACTTGAAGTTCTTTCTTAAATACAGATGAAGACACCAGCCTCTTTTAGCTCCACATAAATTCACTTCTTCTGAGCACAACTGAAACAGACTTACTTCTCCTCCAAAGCACCAAGAACAAACTGAGCTATCTCTGGTTCTGCACTCAATCACATCTCAGCATTTGTTCAACAGTGGTAACTACTGGTTGAGTCTTGGCCCTTTTTTTTTTTTACTCCTCCCCATATGATCTTGTGAGATTCTTGCAGGGTTGTAAAACACCTTGTGGCAAGCCCAGTCATTTTCCATGCAGTTCTCTCGAGTGTCTTGCGGGATCGTACGAGTCTCATTTCATGTACCCATCAGTAAGAACTGCGTGTTTGGGGACAACATAAACTTAAGATGGTGCTGGACTGATTTCATGCCCCCTCGCAGGATGTGTTGTCACTTTTTTTGTGTTGTCGTCTTTTTTTTCTGACTCCTGTCCCACTTTATCAGAGTTTCCAATTTTATCGGAAGCTGCATCTCTGGATCTCCTACTCAGGATTGAATCAGGCTCTCCTTTGGACCCCTGTCCGGCGACTTTTTTAGCCAGTAACGCCAACATTATGAATGTGTTAATTAATCCTGTTCTGAATCTGTCTTTGACAACTGGCACTGTACCGCCGGCCTGGAAGAAGGCAATGGTTGTTCCACTCTTGAAAAAACCTGGCCTTGACCCAGAAAAGCATGTCAATTACAGACCCATATCTCTCCTGCCCAGTCTAGCTAAAATCGCTGAGAAGCACGTCCATTCTGTGCTCTCCTCCTTCCTTGAAGACCATGGGTTATTCCACTCTACCCAGTCAGGCTTCCGCTCCAATTTGAGTACTGAGACCGCTCTATTGGAAGTGAATGAGGCCATCAAGGAAGCTCTCGACTCAGGCGGCAGAGCTATGCTGGTGATGTTGGACTTGTCGGCGGCCTTCGACACGTCCCACATGAGGCCCTCCTGTGGAGACTTCACGAGGTCGGTCTCAGGGGGACGGTGCTGAGCTGGTTTAGATCTTACCTAGCAGGCCGTGGACAAGTGGTCTGGGCACCCCCGTACTCTGCAGAGGTGCCGCCGATGGATGTTGGAGTTCCCCAAGGGTCGTGCTTAGCCCGACCCTTTTCAACATCTTCATGACTCCATTGGCGGTGCTGGCGGAGTCTCTGGGTGCCCAGATCATATCATACGCTGACGACACCCAGCTGCTCTTCACCTGTAAAAAGGGCATGGAGTTTGATGGGGCGAGCATCCGGGGTTGCCTTGGGGCTGTCTTCGACTGGTTCCAGCGAAGCAGCCTCAAGTGCAACCCCGATAAATCGGAGGTGCTCTTTTTTGGTTGTCAGGTAGACCCACCATGGCAGGAATGGTGGCCAGTGAGTATGTCACCCCCCTCGGCTTCCTCTCTGGTTGCTAAAAATCTGGGGGTTAAAATCGACAACACCTTATCACTGAAATCTCAAATCACGGGTCTTACCAGTACCTGTTTCGGCCTGTTAAAAATGCTGCGCAAATTTCTTCCACTTCTCCCTCATGTGCACAGGAAATTGACGGTACAGGCTCTGATTTGTTCTAGGCTTGACTATTCAAATATCCTCTACCTTGGCTTGCCTGACTATCTACTGCACAAACTACAGGTAGTCCAAAATTCTGCAGCAAGGGCCATTTTTGGCCTTCCCCGCCATGCTAGGGCCTCGGAGCTACTTCTGTCCCTTCACTGGCTCCCTGTCAGGAAGCGGATTACATTCAAAGCCCTCACACTGGCTCATAAGGCACTCCACTCGGTTGGTGCCCGTTACATCCAGAAACGGCTTTCCTTTTACAAGCCATTTCGATCTTTGAGATCTGAATCTCTTGGCCTGGCAACGGTTCCATCTATCAGGAAAGTTAGGACAGGTGGACGTTCGTTTAAGTATCTCGCCCCGAAACTGTGG
Source organism: Lissotriton helveticus (assembly GCF_964261635.1). Classification (NCBI taxonomy): domain Eukaryota; kingdom Metazoa; phylum Chordata; class Amphibia; order Caudata; family Salamandridae; genus Lissotriton; species Lissotriton helveticus. Next base: position 800,781,194 of record NC_136069.1, read on the forward strand.
AATTCCCTTACTGTCGAGCTGCGCCCTCATTCCAAATCTACTGGCTTCTAGAAAGGCCTTGAAAACATGGCTCTATACTCAATAACTGTTATGCTCCCTGCTTTTTTTCAGTCTTGGGTCAGAAAGCGCCGGGACACTCCTTGGAGTAGCCGAGCGCTATATAAGACACCCATTAACATAACATAACATAACTTGGACCAGCTAGCTCGCAGAGCAACCGTTATCCCGCCAAAACAAAACAGGGGTGAACAGTTCTGGCAACCAATGAACATGACAACTCTGTTCCCTCAGGAACTATGGTGACAGAGTTCCCACTTTTCGCTCATTCTCTCATGCTCTCTTTCGCTCAGAGAAATATACAAGGAATACACAGAGGGGTGTTTTCAATATTTATTGAACCGTAGTAATTCTTGCATAGAATATATGGGTTGCAATGATTAATAGATAGAAGCAGACAGCAGTTATACTGAATGTCATAACGGTGAACAAAATGAATAGCTTGACCATTTTGATGCCACAACTTATGTATGCAAACATATACAATAGTACAATTGTGCAGCGTACTCCTAAAGTACGAAACCCTAACCTACGTGTCTAGGGTGCAGATTTATGTTTTGCCAAGAAGCCCCCTTCTGGATGATCTAACCCCATTACCTGATGGGTAAGAGTGTAAGACCCAGTGTTGGTCACAATCTGAACACCCCTCACAGAGGTACCAGTCAGCTGCTAGGTGAGAGCTTCGGCATGCAGGGACCCCTCAACGTCAGCAGAAGTATCTCCTCTAATTATGTTAGAAATCAGAAGCTTATATATAGAAAATGTTATTCTTTCCTCGGGCTGAGATTGTAATCGGCCTGCCATTGTTTGTATTCCACAGATAGCTGTGTCGCCACATTGACGTACTAATAAAGCACATTTGTGTCATGCAGGTGAGGGCCATGTCTAATGTCAAGGAAGTGCGATAGTGTGCTCATGAAGTGTTTTGTGTCAGCAAGGCCAGTGTTTCCATGAAACTAGTCTAAGAGTCACAAATGTAAATGTGTGCTAAAGGTTAATGTCGCAAAGAGAAGGCAACTTTAGGAAAGGACAGTGTGCATTTAACAATGGCATTAATTCCTGCAGGGCCTAACTCAGGCACATGATTCCCACTCCTTGTACAATTGGGTGGTAAAAAGCTATCTAAAGCAAACCCATACATGAGCATATATAAAATATGCTAAAAGGTGATAAATATATTGCATTTAAAATCAGATACTGATGCTATTTGGAAGTCCAGAGCATAAAGAAAGTCGAATGCATTAAAAGCATAAAAAAATATTAAAAATGAGGCGCAATCTAAAACAAATTTGGAAGTTAAAAACAAGCTGAATAAAAGTCCCACCACACAGGCATCCAGATGGTTCATATCTTGAGTGGTAGACAAAATATTGCTGTTCCCAGCCTCAGCAGACAATGTTCCCAGAGGCATACCTTGGAGAAAGTTGCTAGAGCAGGTATGTTCCCATCCAGCAACCGCTGAGGTCTTGTATGCAGCCAGCTGATGTTTAGTTGAAACGGAGCTAAGAGCCATACCACTAGGCATGGAGGCATCCCAGGGTAACTCATAGAACGCTGCCAGGAGCAGAGGTATCCTTAGGGGACAGCTGTACAGATGGGCCTTCAGCGGGCCCACCAGCACTTGTAAGTCCACCCAAACACAATTCTTGGGCACACTCGTAAGTGCACAAAAGGCAGCGGAATACAGGCTGCACACAATGAAGCCATACAGGCCGGAAGGACAGGAACCAATACTTATCCAGTTCTTGAAGTAGAGGTACTCCAAATCAGGACACAGTTGGACGTGAGGTAGTGCCAGCTCCATTTGAACTCGAACTGGACATCCATTGTGGAGAAAAAATACTAACAGCAATATCCCTGCAGCTAGGAGCCGGACCAGCAGAAGTCCTCCAAAAATGCTTCCGAGGACGGAGTGGATAAAGGATGGAATAATTCCAAAAACTATCTGGAAGGTAAGGTGCTTTCCAACTCAGAGCCTATGCTTCTAAAAAACCCTATAATTGCAGTCGTATTAGACATCAAAAATATGATGGACCAGCTCCCCAAAATGTCGTGGGAAGTTAGTACGGAGGAGCGTCTGTATCTCTGAAGAGGAACACGCCCCCTGAAGATCAAAAGTCTCTTTGACCGAAGTTCAGGCCACATCTTTTTGAAACAATAAGGCTTTCATTTTGAACAGGGCATCAATTCGCATGTTGGAAAGATTAATAGAAGACCACAGCGAATCCTCCATAACTAAATGAGCCGGCAAAAACAGGACCTGTGTACAACATGTTGCAATGGAAGAGACGGTCACCATGTAAGCGACTCCTAGTTTCATTCCACAGCAACCTTGATCATTCAGCATCAGGTAACTCCCGTTCGAGAGTAATCTGAAATCTGGACGTATCATGGCCGCACAAGACCCTTTCACGTAGCAAGACAGGTTTGTTGCCGACACATTGCGTGCCCCGTGCAACAAAATGTCATTGCACACCAGAGACCCGTTTAAATTAGTCATGCAGTCCAAACAGCTGAGAAAAACGTCAGTGTCCTTATTCCTACACCGAAATATGAAAAGAAGTTCCCATTGTTCATGTATAAAACCTTCACCTAACGCCTCATATCTGCGCACTTGATGATGTGGACAGTACTGAAAGTAGAAATAGAGATTGGCAGTGTAATGTACCTATGGATTATCCAATCCTTGGATACTATCTCAGCAACGGTAAAAGGTAATTTTTCAATGAGTAACATTGTATATTTTGCATTTTTTCGTGCCATAGCTATTTGTTGTACTTCAAAGAACAGTGGTCCCAGACATCAATCACAATTTAAAAACAGGGTACAAATAGACCAAAATTAGAATCTTTGTTCAATGTCCAGCCGGACATATTTTAATAATAAATACACTCAAATGTAGCAAAATATACAAGAAAATTTCTAAGTGGAACACAAACCTGCGTCCAGCTACCACATATACACAACCATAAAAAACAGACAATTACAAGGCAAGAAAAAAGTCTGTCAAATAATCAAAAAATCGGGACAGACAATTATTAATTACATACACATTCTGTGATTTACATAGTGGAAGAGTGTACAAATCATCACGTGTACAGTGTCGACGACTTTTCGGTCCTTATTTAATTCAGGACCATCATCAGGACATATCAATACATGCCTTGACTAAATATTTACAAAAATTGCCATACACAAACAACAACAACAGATATGATGAAAGAAAGCAACATATTGGAAAGATAGGGAAGAAAAAAAAAATTCCATGAATTAGTGCATTTCAAAATGTATCAATATAGTCAATTCATTTTAAAAAGATCACTCTCTGTACATTGAAGTGTATACATATCAAACCATAGAAATACACAAGCCCAAAACTTTAATTACACTAACACTATGTGCTGGAATCTGTTCATATCAGAATCTGCGGCAATATAGACAACCATATTAGACGAATGTAAATCTCAAGGGTTTTACATTGCGTTTAGGGAAATCCAGTATTAAAAAGGGGGGTCTCTACATTTTACACATGGAATAGGCGCCACGTTATATAATAGCTATTTGTTGATCAGAAAGATGGCAAGTGGAAAACAAAATTCGGGTGTTAATATATTGCCACAGCACATGGCCTGAAAGCAGTGTTTGCAGTGTCCAGCTTAACAATAGAACTGACCTAAGTTGGGACTTCCCATGTTGTAATGCAGACAAATCTTATTGGAGCACACCTATTGTTGACGAGACAATGTTGCCTAAAGAATAAATTCTAGACGATAAAGTAGTTATACCGTTGTGCACTACTGCAATAGCCTGTTCTAAATTGGCTCTATCAATCACACACAGTCTTTCAGCAGCTTCTTGTTGAGGTATTTTCCATATCTTATTATAGACAGCATACAGAAAGCACTTTTGACATGGTTTCTGAGGCCCTAACAAGAAATCTCCTAAATCCAAGTCATCTAATGAAAGGGACAAGTGCTGTTGAACCTGGGACAGTGTCGAGGTCTTTAGCCAATCTAGGCACAACTTCCCAACACTGTAAGTCGTTACCACCCCATAATGTTCACTTCATACATATCGTATGTCAGGCCTATGTGCTGTAAATCCCTTGATCTTACCCAGGAATCTATCCTGACATCTGTCGGTGTCCCATGGTCATATTAACGATCCCCTCCACTTGGGGTCTGACGAGTTATGTCTACTCTTATGCATCAAAGTGTCAATATTTGTTTCATCATATTGTGTCAACTGCTGCAAGTTGTCGAATTGTGTAAGAGCAGGAATCCGTGTCATGTTCAACTCTACTTTTCGCTAAGCCAAGATTCGTTGTCTGTTGCACAGTTTTGTTCAGGAAAATCGTCTGTAGTGGTATTAAACAGGCCCTAAATAAAACCTCAGTTCCCTGAACTTGCCCGTCTTTTGTCCCCAAATAGATTTTCTTTCTATTGTGTCCCTCCAAAGGTCAAAGCCCTGTGCAGAGAGCTGGGAAAGGAAAGAAGCAAATCAGCTTAGTGTCAATTAGCATGTTTTTCTTTGCAGGTGATGGTGCAAGCCGATAATAAAATTAGGCTGAATCAGATATGTCATAATCAGAAAAATATTCAAACTTTTGTGCTTTAGAACTACCCTTCGGTGGTGTATGGCAGTGTTCCCATTGAGTAAAGTTAAACACTTCACGTGGTGTACTAGCCTTATGTAAGAAATGATGACAATAATGTTGATAACAAAACATGTAATCAAAATTGGCTGTACCATCAGAAAACGCAGCAGAAAAACATACAGTTGAATGTTCTAGATCTTCTAACATTTCATATACTGTATCAATATCCATATCATCAGAAAAAGTACTGGGGTGATAATGTAATTCAACTAAATTTTAAACAAATGGAGAATTTGTAAAATTTCAGTGGGACCACACACATCAAATGATACTTTTTCCCATACAATCCCATCGGGATCTGGAACAGCTGAAATGTTCACCAGGGACAAGTCTCTTTGCTCATGGTGTGATGATGCGTGTGATTTCAGGACCAAGTTCACAGTGTGTACTGCAGAGCGTTCTGGGACAAAATGTCCATTTAACAGGAAGAACACAGTCGCAAAACAAAAACAAAGAATGAGTAAAAGTAATGCTACTGCAATCCAAAGGTGTAGCCATGGAGTAACAAAATATGTTATTTTCATCCGCTGATAGAAAACATACAATTTCAACAGAAACTGTAGTGGCGGGGGGGTGAGGTTAAATCTCTGATGCATCTGAGGAGAAGTCATCAAAATCAATTAAATATCCAGACGCTGAAAAGATGGTCCAAACAATTTTTGTTCTCAATGATTTATTCTCTGACCAGATCCACGATCTTCAGGATATAGCTTGTTCTTGCTGGAACAAGCTTCACTTCTCCAGTGGCAGTGAGTTTTATTTGAACGATGCTTTGGAAGTCCCAGAACTCATTCAGCTTCTATAAAACAGCCAAACGGTCACTGATGTCTAACTGTGTTTCTGTTGCCACTGTGCTGGGACTATTGAGGTCTGGAAAACAGGATTTCATAGGAAGTATGACCACCTTGTGATTTTCTTGGCAGGTTGTTCAAGGCCCTTTGAACACCATATAGGTGATGGACCCAAATGCGACCAGAGCCTAGTACTCTTGCTGTTTAAGACTGTTTTAAGTCCCGGTTTTTCCTCTCTACAACCGTGTTTTTCTCAGGATGGTATGGAGATGAGAACCACAGGGTCACGCCCATTCTTTCCATGGCCTCTTTGTAAGTGCTAATGCTAAACGCCGGGACCTGGTCCGAATGTAATGTGCCAACTGTGTTTGTCCCGATAAAGACTTGCTGATCCTTTATAGCAGCTCAGGCGTCAGCACACTGCTGTGGCCATACCCACAAGAATCAGGAGCAGGAGTCCACTGCCACCAAGATATACGTGTAAGCCCCCTCAGATGACAAGGGGCTACAGTGGTCCAAATATACACAAGCCAGTGACATATTAGAGAGCAAGAGAGGTGTCTGGGGTGAACGTGTCATGGTGGATCTCTTCATTTGCTGACAGATGTCACATCTCAGGACAAAGTCCTTTGTTTGTGAAAACCTGGCCACCAATAGTGCTGCTGTAATAGTGACATTGTAGCAGCCACCCCAGCGTGTACAGAAACCGGACCCTCATGTCCAGCCAGTATTAACCTAGTCTGAGATCATGTTTGATATTACTCTGTCTCCCACTCCAGGAATCTGAGCATACTGAATGTTTTGTGCATCTAGCTTGTAGGAGTACTTGAGTTGAAAACCTTTCGGCAGGTGTGTGTCATTGTGGGCAGTGTTGACAGCCACCATAATGTCTCTATCGTCGTACTTGAACGAGTTATCGCAGCAACAGCAGCAGTAAGAACTGTAATTTTTCCCCCTTCATCAGCCAGTGAACTCCTTGCAATGTGCACACCAACACATTGATGACTCAATGTGTGTACAACATGAGCCCGTGGTAAGCATTCTTTCAGCGTTCCCAAAGCATCTTGTGCTTCACTGTGCAGCTTTTCGAATCAATGAACCCGTTGCGACTCCAATAGTGAAGATGCTCATTATAAGACTGCAAGACAGAAATACAAATCGCACACGATGAGTGTGGGGAACACAGCATCCATATTCTGTAGTGTCAATACTAGAGCCTTCAGTTCTGCCAACTGTGCCCTGCAGTTACCAAGTGACTGCGTGTATGTTTTTTCAGGATGCAAAGTCCCATCATGCATACAGCCTTTTACAACTGCGCATGCTGCAGAATATTGTTGTTTTGTCCCTGTGGCAGGTTGCGCAGAACCATCAGTGTAAATGATGTAGTCATAGCAATCTAGAGGCATAATTTCATTTGGTAGAGGGTATTCTTGTTCATATTGGAGAAATGCTTGTGTTTGAAATGCAGTCAAATCTATAATCTACATCTGTTGCAGTGAGGGAATTTGCCCATGGTATACATCTTGGATGTAGAGCTTTCGAGTTCGGCACACTAGCTCTTGTAACCGTCTCTAAGGTCGGTCCCGGGTTTACAACAATCATTCATTTCCCTTGTTTTAGGGCACGTAATCTCACTACAGCAGTCTGAACAGCAGTCAGTATTTTTTCAGTCGGTGCAAAATGCGTTTCAGCATTTGTATAGAGAAGCGATTTATATGCAATCAGTACCTTGTCACATTCATTGAATATGACATATGTGTAGCCTGATGTACACACGCATCACCAGGTTCGTTGTGTTCACACATGTGTTTAACTGTTTTGAAGCCATCATGTGAGTTTGGATGCAACATAAGATTTCTGTGTGTTCCTGTGTCCAAAGTGTCCCTGATAATTCAGATGTATGAGATCGTTGAATGGTTTTACCCATTCTACATTATCAGGAATGTATTTTCTCCCAAAATTTAGAAATCATCATATGTATTACAGTCTTTTCAGTGTTGTTGGAGGTTGGAGTAACACACATTTTTCTACAAAAAATGTTGCCAGTCTTTTGCCCTCACTTGACAATTTGTGCCCCAAAAACAAGACACTTAGATGGGTAATTTTCGATTTTCTTTATTGAATCTGTAGCCTATGTGTAGGCTGTCCAGGAATCGGTTAAAACCGATTGTGCCAGATATTACCCTACCGGCTGCAAATCAGCTGACCCGATTTAAACCGAGTATCGCTGTTTTTTTTCCATTCGTTGCACTGCTTGGCCACTTGAGGGAGCCAAAGCAGGACAAAACAGCATCCAAGCTACGCATCAGTAATTCCAATTTACTATCTCACTGTTGCGGGGTTGGCGGGACACGGGGAGGGGCAAGAGGAACTGACACCGAGGCTTTAAGCGTGCTTTTAAGTGATGGCTTTATTTTCATAAACCCTCTTCGCTGGCGGCTTGTAAGTCTTTCTCTCGCGAACACCGCGGGATCTGTTTTGGTGTTCTTTAGGGGTTCCAGCCTGTGACCGCTTTGGACCCATTATGCCCCAAGCAGGAGTTCTCCGGAGTTATGGGATTCGCACACCGGATGTTGCCAAGGACCAGAGAAGAGAAAGAAAACAAAAGAACAAAACACAAGTATTAGGACGGTCGTCTTAGGTTTGAGACTCGAGAGGGCCGGGAGTGAAGGAAACCAAGTGTTCTCGTGCTTGTCCTGTACAGAGGCGGTGCTCGTGAAGGGGGGGGGGGGAATCGTGCATACACTTTAGGATTATGTACAACTATGTACACGGTACTTAGGTCACACAGGTGTGCTTAGGGAGTAGGAGTGATACGCTGTCCGACCCACCCCGCTACCTTGCCCCGTATCTGTTGAAGCCACGCTCCTCCCGTGGGAACGTGGCAGGGCGATACGTGGGGTCGTTGGCCTCCTGGCTTGCCGTTACTGCCGCAGGTATTCAGGCCACTGGTACCCTCGTCTGCTTCGTCCTCCGCTGTCTCTGGACTCGCTCTCCGCTCTTCTTGTTCGTACTCCGCCTCCAGGGAAACGCCGTCCATCCTCTTCCTGATTCCGTCCTCTTTTGACGGGTCCTGCATGACGTCAGTGCCAGTGGGAGGAGTCTCGTCCTGCTGATATCCCCAATTAAAGGTGCCGGTGTCTTTTCCTTCCTCCCAACGCCATACCGAGTGTTCGTCCGGACCCCATTCAGTGCTTCGGTGAGGGTCAGACTGCTGGGGAGAGGGGACACAAGTGGGTGAGAGGGGAACGGCTGACAACCACTCCTTCATTACGTCTGGTCCCTCGGGTGTAGTGCCCGCCCTGTCACACTCACCCTCCTCCTACTGTTCATGGTGTTCTTTGCTCCCTTCTCCCCTCCTCCTGCTATCTGTGGCCATGCTTGCTCATCCCGCCCTCCTCCCAGTGTCCGTAGCTTTCCTGCCCACCATCCCACTCCCGTCCTATGCTGATTAATCCCCTTTGGCAAAAGAAAATCTATGCTTTCGCCTAACTCGAATCGGGCCTGCCAAATACACACAGATCACTGCAGCAGGTGCCTTGATCACAATTCAGCTCTGCTATCTGGTCACTTAAATGGAGTGTTTCTAGCTGTGCAGTCGACTCTCCACCTGTCCTACCCCCAGTTTTATTTATGAGAGGCGCATTTGGCCCTCCAGGGGTCCATTCTCTACTGGGAGCAAAGTCCTCAACGTTAACATCTGAGGAAAGGTACTTAATTGAACCCCCGACTGATGGCTCTGTTACAAATTTAAAACACTCTATTTCTTTGTTGATGCAACTATCGTATTCACTACTCTTTTTTGTGTTTGTGCAGCATTTAATCTCTTAGGTTAGTTCTCAAATTATTGTTAATTTGGAATCGCTGCTGCTGGCTCTGTGTTGGTGTTAGGAAAGGGACTGTACGCAGCACAATGGCTTCGGTTCAGTTAATCCCTTCGGGCATTTAATGAAATCGGGGTTCATGTTACACAGAGGAATGCAACCTTATGTGAAGGTGACCAGGTCATTAAATTAATCAGATAATTTAAGGAAGCCCTCGCCTCACTGGCCTGGATACTTCTTTGGGCTGCTGGCTCGAGGCAAAGACAGCTGAAGCACTAGTGCGTCTTGTGGGAGGTGCACCGTGATTCAATGGTTAAAACTGGATCATCATTTCAGCTGCTTATGCTCGTCCTGCTGTATGGGTGGGTCCTTTTAGTTATGCATCATGGGATCAGCGTTTCAGCAGTCTATCTACGCCTTCCAGGAAGGCAAAGCATGTTTTACTTGGTAATGGTTAGCTCATTGAAGAATGAAGGCTCTATGGGTAGGCTGGTTAGGGCAAAGTGGGCTAGTTTTTTGAAAGAGCACTTGCCACTTTCTGGCTCAAAGTAGCATTTTCAGAATCCCCATCAAGTGGTTCTCACAAGGCCGCAGTGATAAAGTTTTTGAGTGATGCTGTCCACCCTCCATCAGTCACCACCAAGACTGCAGAGGGGTAGGAATGTCTCAGAGCTGGCAGTACTTGACTCATCCTTGAGAGGAAGTGGTGGCTGCTACCAAAGTCAAACCACTCCATCGTCTGGCATCAACAAACAAGGTTCCGTAACGAGCCTTTGTATTTGTAGCGATGCACCTTTCAAATGCTGCTACATTTTTTATCCGTTGGGAGAGTGCTTATATCTGTTAATGGTGTACCTTGCATCTACATCTGTTGGCACAGTGCCTTGCATCTCTTTGGAGCTCCCTGCACTGAACAACTGCAAATTTATTATCCATTTTTAGCTCATACACACTCCTGGCAACTATGGTCGGATCTTTGTCAAACCTCTTTCTTGACAAGCCTCTATCAGGGCCCATTCCTGGAATAAACAGCCTCTCTGGCGTCAACAGAAAAGCCAGAAGACTAGATGTTTGAACAAGATAGCTGGTGCTCACTTGTGGTCCTGTGCATAGAGTGGGTGTTTTTATGCTGACTGCACTCCTGTCTCAGCTCTATGAGGAACAAGGATGTTAAATCAGGTGGTACTAGATTGTGATCATACCATCCGAGTCATGGCGAGATCATATAATGTCGCCCTGCACAGTACTTTGACACTTGGCGTACCCTTGAGCCCTACATTGGTGAAGTGGTCTCCATCTGGAATGTGTCAGAAAAGAGACAGACTAGGGATCCAACTAGGCCTTGTGTGGTGTAGCTACTCTGTCAGCAGCATCAGGCATACATTGCTGATTGGTCTTTTTGTCTGCTGCACTCCATGAGCTACCCGGGACTGGTATTCAGAGTCAGGTAGCACTATGCTGTGATCTTACTGGTCTGGCAGCAGCTCTACAAAGTTGATGCAGTCACAAAGTGAGCACAAAATGCCAATTTCCACTGAACATTAAGAGGCATATGCTGATATTGCTCTTACAAATTCAGCATGCCACTGCAATCATGCTGCCATAGCACTCTCCTACCTCTTGTAGAGGCCCCAACGTGCTTTCTGGTTGGTCGAGTAAGTAGCTACTCTGTTGTGTATGACTGCAGGGTTGGTAGAGGTGCATGCTGTAGACAGACCCCACTGAGGCCCTAATTTACAGTTGGGCGTTAACTTTGGGGGATAGGACCCCCAGCAGTAATAATGTTACTGCCATCAAGAGGTGAATTGAGAATTCGGGAGCAAATACATTTGGTAAAACATGCACTAGAGCTGTCGCTAGAGTAGGGCAGCCGAATGGTGTACACTGAGGGCCTCTCCTTGCCTCTGCTGTGGATGAACCCTTCCCATGTGCCCTGGTCTGAGCCATGATCTGGCCACAGCCTGCTGCGGCCCTGGTTCCATGGTTTAGAGCACAGGCTCCTTCCTGTGAAACAATTGTGCATCCGTCAATGTTGAGAGGGCCTTTTCACAGATAAAAGTTTACATGGGAAGGAAAGAGTGAGTGTGCATAACAAAAGAGTCACTGAAGAAGGTATTTTATGGTGTACTACAATAAGTTTGATTTGTAAAGATGTATTTGAACCGCACATTTACTGTGCGTACACTTTCTATAGTGCTGCACTGTCGTCATTTTGTACTGCAATTGTGCAAGTAGCTATGTTCAGATGTCTGTACTCTAATGCTAGACGGTATGATTGATCTGGTTTAATTATAGGAAGCAGAGGATTATTCTTAGAAGAGGTGCATGTTTCAATTACACCTAGGTATTTAAGTTGTTCTTATATTTCCCTAACTTTTTACTTAACTTCAGTTTTTATTGGGTATTGTTTTTGAGGTTGTGGGGTTGTCCTTAATGGTATCTCATGGTATGGTGAACTGTCATCCCACCCCACATGGTTGCGGTATATAGCAGGCGCCCATTCCCTGGCATGTGAATGTTTAATTGATTCAGGAATGAGGTCGGAGAAAGCTGGTAAAACTACAGCTTCTCCTTTTGGGCAATCAATCAATCATCAATCAATTCTTTATTCGATCAATTTTAAAAAGATCATAAAAGCACAGAATAAATACATATTAAAAATGTCATAATCGTAAAAAATAGTTCATATCCCATCTATATATAAAAATACAAAGAATAAAACCCATTTGGCCACATACTTGTATAAGCCACACCCTGGTATACAGGACATGTTAACTCGCCGTCTGCCCATGAGTACTGACAACCCCCCTCTTACTTTTTCTCATGCATTCCCAGAGAAACGAGGCTAACGAAAAACATATTAGGGGGTCGGATAGCATTTTTTTAAAGAAAAGTGCAACTCAACATTGCCTAACGTTCTTCTGCTTTCAAAATGCGCTTAAGAAAGTATTTCCTCTCTTTCTCATAGAGCCTGCAAAATAATACCAAATGCAATTCAGTTTGTCTTGAAAGGCTATCACATGGACATAAACTTAGCTCTGCATGGTTATAAGTTTTCTCCGGGTAGCCTAACATTAGATGGATCATATTCATGGGAATCCTCAACAGTAAAAATCTGTGCTGTGGGATGGTAACATTTGCTAGATAAAAGAACCCTCTCTCTGTCAATGGCAGGTTTAGGTAACAACTGCATGTTTTTCTTTACAGAGTTCCTTCCGCTTATAATCCGCTATTGAAATGAACATACTGGAAACCTTTTTCTTTGAGACAATTCAAAAAGCAAGGGTTCCTTAAATAGGTCAAGGAGGCCTATTTTCTTCAAAACTGTTTCCACATAACCAAGCCCTTAGTATCAGTTGTGCAAGTGGCACTGTTTCCCTCAGCCACATTGAGTGCCGCAAAAGGATTGGAGCCAGTTGAATTACATCTTGTTTGTAGGGGAGGCCCAGTTCCAGATGTAAGGTATAATTTGATGTGGAGGGGGGAAGGCCAACCGAGGATTTGAAGAAGTTGTTTTGGGTGGATTGGAGAGTGTTTACTGCTACCTGGCCCCATTCTCCCACCCCATAGGTTACTGCCGCCTTAACCTTGGCCTGATAGATGTTTTTTAGCAGTATCAAAGGTCTAACACCCAATTTTTGGGCGAAAGTTTTTATGGCTGAGAGGTTTCTCTCCATACCCATCTTCCTGCCTTCCACCGTTTTGTCAAAAACGTTTCCCCTTTGGGTGAACTTACAAATAGCTAACGCTTATACCCACATCATTCCATACACAATTAAATTGAGCAACAGATAAGGAGCAAAAAATGATAATAATAATAAATTCATAAAAAGTGTACAATTTATTTCAGTATATATTAAAAAACATAGTATACAATGTTACACCAATAAAAATACAGTTAAGCACATCAAAATACTACACACAGTGGGACAAAAACAAGGAAAATAATTCCTATTAAAATGAGGTGAGTACACTAGTCCAAGAACATAATCAAACTCCAAATCATATGTTATTATCGTAATTGGAGTGGTTGTTTCCAACGACTTAACGTATCACAGCTCAGAATTGCATCGACGCGTTTCGGTTTGGCACTTATTTATAAAGCCAACACCTTCTTCAGGATTAAAAATCAATTCCCACATATATATAATACATCTGAAACAAAAAAATATAGTACACAGCATAAGATACACAATATAGAGATTATCAAAAACATTACATTATTATAGACAATATTGCTCCTATACAAGTTGCTCCAGACTACAACACTTCTATCATATATTCGATTGCATACCACATAATTTTTCATTGTATAACAATTTAACCGGAAACACAAAGTTATTTTCCTCAAAACACAGGATAATTAATCACCTCTCTAAATCATATCATAAAAAGAGAGAACATAGACTCACTACCTGTTACCATCAACACCTTGTATGGTCTATGGATATTGATTTTCCTTATTGGAGATGACTCTGTTGCCACAAGATAACCAGCCTATAACACGAGGCAGCTACCCACATTTAGTATTAGAGCCTGCATAGGTCAGTAATGATATAGTGTCTTATTTACCTCATACTGGGTCACAAAAGGACCTCAAACGAGCGGCCCTTCAGCTATTTTTTGTTTGTCTTCCTGCTTAATTATGTAGTCTGACAAGCGTTGTGAGTCCTTCCTTGGTTTCTCTTGCTCCTCTGATCTCCGCTCTAACCATCCTTCTCTCTCCGAATGTCTATCGGATGTATCCTGAAAGGAACGTGTATCTGCATCCTGATATCTATCAGGCAGTTTTAACATTATCATGGTTGCATAGATTGTAATGTTTTTAAGTAGATTCCTGTGCTGAAGACCCACCCAGTGATTTGTTTTCCTTATTTTTCTTATTGTCCCTTTTCTTTATTGAAGAATCGGAAGCTTGCTTAGATCTATCCTTTTCAGAATTACTCTTCACCTGTGGTTTTCCTAGTCTGCCTCTCAAATGATCTCTTCCTAATGTAGCATCCTGCTGGGCTGGATCAGATCCCTTAGGTTTTGGCATATAGCTAACGGTGCTGCTTCCCCTTTAATGTTACCCAACATTATGGGAGAAACTGAGGCAAAGTACCCATCAGCTTCATCCTTGGGTCCAGTGCAGGTGCTGCCCTGTGCTCATTCTGCACTTGTTTCAGGACTTCGGGTAAAACTGCCAGTGAAGGTGTTCCATGTGTTCTGGTGTATAATGCAGCAAAGACTATGCCCCAAGTGGCAAAATCTTCTATTGGGAGAGCCATCCCCATTGGCAAGCATGGTTAGTATTCTATGTTTTTCCTGCGGACCTTATGGGGAAATACTGCCTCAAGCTGGTTTATTTTTTGTGTAATCCAAAACTTAGTTTCTTCCCTTTTGGTGGGGATTTTACCCATTACAGCATTCAATGTCTGTGGGCTAAGGCCTGGTGTAGCTAAGTGAGGAGCTACCACTTGAACAGTCCTCGCAGGAGCATGTGTTAATGTTTGCATCACGTATTGTGTAAAATGTTTATATAATGTAACTAGATTATTCTATAATCCTCTTACCTTACCTGCGGGCAGGCGATCAACATTAGGATATAGTGCATAACCAGCCGGGACTTGTCATGTCGCTCCCGCATTGCTGAGTGGGTCTAGTATTATTTGTGTTTATACTATGGGGAAGGGCGCCCTTAAAACAATTAATATGCTCTTAATATGTTAATGGTATTTCTATCTCCTCCTAAGGAGTATATTCTTCTGGCATCTCACTCACATCATATTCCTGAAATACCTGTGTACCATCATCCGCGGCAGGGGATTTAACCCAAGAGTAAAATACCGCAGTCCTAAATGCTTCATGTGGCTCTACCACAAAGGTAACTTCCCCACCATCTAAGGTGAGCCCATGTTGTAGTAATTTTTGAGTAACTGCATATCTGCAATTTTCTGATATATTTTCTGGCATGTTGTGAAGTATTACTGAATTCGGCTAACACAGTGGGAACAATATCCTTTCAAGCTTGATTTTACCAATAGTCAATTCATAGGGTATACCTATCCAGCCGAGGGGGATGTTCCCTACCACCAAGGATGTCTCCGGGTTAAAAGGTGTATAGGGATCCCTGAAGAAGCACGATAGAGCTACTTTGTTGATCTAAACATAATACGAAACCAACCAATGTTGGCGGCACTATGTTGTGCCGTGTCCACCCATCAATAGATAATGCACATTTCTCTTCAGCTCCACATAAATTCGCCTCTGCTGGGCACAACTGAAACAGACTTCTTCTCCTCCAAAGCACCATGAAGAAACCAAACTGAGCTATCTCTGGCTTTATACCAGTCATATCTAAGCATTTCTTCACCCATGTATTAACAATGGTAACTACTGGTTGAGCCTTTGCCCTATTTTTTTTTTTACTTCTCCCCGTACGATCTCGATAGATTCTTGCAGGTTTGTAAAATACCTTGTGGCAGGCCCAGTAATTTTCGAGGGTTTTGCGAGATTGCCAAAGTCTCATGCTACAAGCCTCACCAGCCGCGGCCCATGCAGGTAAGAGCGTTGGGGCAGTGGGGCCGGGTGGGGGTGATATAGATGGACATCAACGAGGGAACATTACTTATTTATTTAATTTTCCCTCGTCATTGTCCGTCGAAATCCCTCAACCGGACCCCTGCTCCACAGCTCTTACCTGCACAGGCAGCAGCTGAGCAGCATAGTTGTTAGGAAATAGTAGTATGTGAGAGCAACTAGCCTTTTCACATTCTTGGATGAAGGGTGTGCATACTAGGGTGTGAGAAGCAACTGCCCTCACCTTTCAAACGTCGCACTCAAATGACAGGTATGCATAGTAGGGTCTATGAAAGAACTGGCCTCTCCACGGAGACCTCTCTCTTGGATGACTGGTGTGCATTGTAGGGTATGTGGAGGGACTGCCTTTTCCAATGAGAGCTGACCACAGATATGCATAGTATGGTGTGTGATGGGATTAGCCTCTGTGCTAAGACCTCTCTCTGCAATTACAGGTGTGCATAGTAGGGTGTGGGGAAGGACTGGGTTCTCCTTTCAAACCTGTCTCTCAGATGACGAATGTGCGTAGTAAGGTTTGGGGAGGGACTGCCCTCTCCTTTCAGACCTTTCTCTCAGATGATGGGTGTGCGTAGTAGGGTGTGTGGGAGACTGGCCTTTCTGCGGGGACCTCTTTCTATAATGATAGGTGTGCATAGTAGGGTGTGGGGAGGCACTGGGCTCTCCTTTCAGACCTCTCTCTCAGATGACAAGTGTGCGTAGTTGGGTATGTAGAGGGACTGGCTTCTCTGCTGAGACCTCTCTCTGTAATGATGGGTGTGCATAGTAGGGTGTAGAGAGAGACTGGCCTATCTTTTTAGACCTCTCTCTCAAATGATGGGTGTGTCTAGTACGGTGTGTGGAGAAGCCTTATCTCTACTCACAATTCTTCTCAAACCAATGAGCATAAATAGTAGAGTATGATCAAAGACTGTCTCCAGTAAGGCCCCTTCATACAGTAATACGTGTGCATAGCAGAGTGTATTCATACATCACCTACTCCTTACTTTCACAATCCCATGAGAGTCTTGTGAGATCATAACATTTAAAAAAAAAAGATTTTACCTTCTAATCATCACAGTACTTATCTCTTACACACTTCCTCTAAATAACGAGGACCACAATATGCATTCCTACTAACAGAGTTTATTGAGAACTCATCTACTCCTTTTTTACTATTCACGACCCTGCAAGAGTACAGAGAGATTGTAACAATTAGTAAAAAAAACTATACACTTTTATTATTTTTACAGTAGTTATACCTTAGACACCTCCTCTCTAAATAAAGGAGGACAGTGTGACTTCTGCTGCCACCTTAAATAGTTTTTTTAATTCATTTCCACAACACCTCCAATTTTTTGCAGTAAACAGTAATGGCGGCCATTTAATTTCTAACATTGCAATAGCGAGCCAATCAGAGTGCTCACGGGACTCGATGGAGCCACCCGCAAGCGCATGATGGCTCACGGAAAAAACTGGCCTTTTAACCAATCACAAGCCTTCCATTTTTTAAGTTTCGCTTTGCAGGAGGCTTGCGAGACTCTCTCAAGCTGAACTGACAAGCTATACAATTATTTTTGACCCCTAATATCGCAAAACCTACTGAACAGATTTAAACCAAATCATAAAAAGCACAATCTGCGGACCGGGATCTAGCTTTCTGCCAAATTTGGTGTAATTCCATTTAGCAGTTTTTTCTGTAGTTGTGTCTAAAGAAGTCTATTAAAAATGCGTGGCAATGTTACATTTTGGGAAACCCCTTTTTCTAGGCTCCCTCTTGATGGATCACCCCGAAACTTTCTAGAAAGAAGCTGCGGTAGATGAACTTTCATTTTTAAAGTTTTGTGAAGATTCTTGAAACGGGGCCAAAACCAGAAAACGCTCCAACTATTGAAAATCAGACCTAACTATAACTACCTACTGGTGACCACCAGTTGGTTTTATATATATGTATATATATATATACATTTATATATGTGTGTGTGTATATATATATATATATATATATATATATATATATATATATATATATATATATATAGTTATGAGTGATGTAATATGTGAGGTCATAAGCAGTGCATTGCAGGGTCATCAGTTACGAGTGAAATCTGAGCCTACCTATAACGTCCCTGTAACCTTTGTTTTTTTCAGTGAATATATATATATATATATATATATATATATATACACACACACACACACAACCACATATATATGTGTGTGTGGGGTTATATATATATATATACATATATATTATATATTTCTTATTGTGCTAACAAAACAGAATTATTTTTAAGCACCTGAACTTCTGAGTGCTTCACTTTGTGCGTCCCATGTTTCGTTGAGAGTTCAATTTGCTTTGTGATTACTCCAAAATGACTGCTTTTCCTGTGATCGACGTGTGTTATGATAGAGTATATGGGCAACAGCCAGCTCTCGGGGGTTACTAGGATGGAGAGAACTCCTAGATCATTAAGGGGGCTCAACTAGTTTTACATTTATTTTTATGATTAGTTGGGCTTGCGTTCAGGCGACTGAGAGCTGCAGAGAGCAGCAACTCACATGCTTGGAAGGTACATTTTCAGATGTATCTGAAGTGAGATCTAGAACACTGGGAAATAGTTTACCTTTCATAAACAGCTTATTGCCAAAGAATGTTCTTGCATATAATGAGCATTTCCCTCCTTCTGTGTTTTTCCAAATGAAATATATGATTGTCAGAGTACACTGATCTGCTTTGATGGGTTTGCTGTTTCTATTGGTACAGTGAAAAACCTGCCTACTAAAAATAAAATGTTACAGGGTGAGGAGAGTGTGTGTGTATCCTTGGAAAGGGCAGAGCCTCTTGCCGAGAAGTACCTAAGAGACACTTTTGCCCTCTTGCACCTTCCAAACTCCCTTCAACAAAAACAAAAACCTTGCTCAGATTGGTACTGATGTCCTGGGGTGTCTTCACACCCATTAAAAGGGCATTGGTTGTTCCAAGCGTTAAACCCGAGCTGGAAATGTACCCTGTGCAGCTTGGTTACCCTGCTACCCTGTGTATAGTCTTCTCGCCAGATGACCGTGTGAAGGGAGCCAATTGCCACCTTCCCCCCTTTACCTCCGTACCAGTGTATCAGTTCCTCACTGGGTGACTGCATGAAGTGAGCCAATGACCGCCTTTCCCCCTTCACCTCCGAACCCAAGGAAATCATCTATGGAGTACCCCAACGATCCTCGCTCAGCGACGCCCTCTTCAACACTTATATGACACCTCAGGCCAGCATCGCCAGAACCCACAGACTCAGCATCATATTTTACGCCGTTGATACACAACTCATCCTTTCCCTCTCTGAAGACACCTCCAACACCAAGACCAACTTTCACAGTTGCACAACAGATGTCACTAAGTGGATGAAGGACTAATGCCTGAAGCTCAACTCACACAAGACAGAGGTACCGATTTTCGGAAACAGAAGCTCCCATGGGATGCTTCCTAATGGTCTTCAGAACTTGAACCTACTTCTACCCCCACTCACCACGCTAGAAACCCCTGCATCATTCTGGACAACAAACTAACCATGAAGACACAGGTCAACTCTGTCTCCTGCTTCTTCATCTTGTGTATTCTTCGTAAGATATTCAAATTGCTACCCCAAAGCTCTAGATGCACCATCATCCAGGCCCTCATCTCCATCCAAATGGACTATGGCAATGCTCTCTATGCGGGGATGGGAGCTCACTTCCTCAGACGACTACAGACCATACAGAACGCCGCAGCCAGATTCGTCCTGGATCTCCCTATACAAGCCCACATCACCCCCTACCTCAGGGAACTCCACTGGCTCCCTGTACAGAAAGGATGCCAGTTCAAGGTTCTGACCCGTGCATACAGTGCCCTACACAACAGCGGGCCCACCTACTTGAGCCAACCCCTGAAATTCCATTAGCACACCAGACTCCGCTCTGCGTCCCTTTCTCGAACGCTCACCCACCACATCCGATGTCGCAAATGTAGAGGTCACTCCCAGGCATGACCTGCACAGATAAAAGCAACTCGGCGATGCATTGAATGCAAGGTAAGTAGTTTTATTTATTTATTTATTCTCCCTATCTCATCGTCTGTCGACTCCCTTCCCCGCCTCACCTCTCATACTTGTACTGGCCGCACCTGATTGCTCCTTCTCCTACCTAGCAGCAAAGACATGGAACGAGCTACCCTTTCATCTACGGACCTCCCCATCTCTTTCAGAGGTCTGAAAGTCCCTGAAGACCTAGCTAGTTGGCTAATCCACTGGACCCTGCTAGCACATGGATACCCTCACATGTGACAAGAAGTGCTCTGCAAATCTACTGTTCGTTGATTGAATATCGTGTGATCCATTGTGGCACCCTGTGAGTGGCAGGTATGCAGTCATAAGGTGTTGATATAATCTTGAGAGTTAATCCACATAAACTTCCAAGAGCAGGGAGAAAACGTGAAGATGTCCAACAAATGTTCTTTTCCAGAACAGAGTGGTAAAAAAGGGTAGACAAACTGTTTGTTGTATACCTCTCTAATTTGTGTACTTCAGTGTAACCTTAATTTAAAAAACCTTTTTTCTTCCTTTTGGTTCCTTTCGCTTCCTCTAGCTGACTGAGCCCAATGCAAAGGTACTTGTGAAAACGATATAAAACAGGAATGCACTCTCTACGGTGCAACAGTTTTACTAATGTGGATGTTGGTGATAGTTAAATAGTGTACGAGGAAAGGGGAGAAGGATTATTATTATTATTAAAGAAAATTTAAATGCAGAGAGCGCGACTAAGCCCGGAGGCATCAAGGCGCTGAGGATGGAATCCAGAGAGCTCAAAAATCAACCAGGGAGGAATTAGAGATAGGCTTCTTGGAATAGCCAAGTCTTAAGTGCCTTCCGGAAATGTATGTGGGAAGAGATCCCCTTGAGGTCATTAGGGAGCGTATTCCAGAGTCTGGGCGCAAGGAAGCGAAACGACCTTCCACCCCATCTGGCCTTGGCGATACGGGGGACAGTGAGTAGACATTTGCTGGATGAGCGCAGTGTTCTCCCAGGGGCATAATGGGCCACAAGGGCACGGATTGCCTCCGGTCCAGATTGATTCAGGGCACGATGAGTAAGGCATAAAGCCTTAAAGTTGATCCTTGCCTGCATTGGAAGCCAGTGCAGGTCTTTTCTGATGGAGGTACCCGAGGAACGTTTAGGGGCACCTACTACAAACCGGCCCGCCGCATTCTGAACGGTCTGGAGGCGCTGGATAAGACCACTGCTAATGCCGAGATAAAGGGCATTGCAGTAGTCGAGTCTGGAGGCAATGACTGCTGTTGCCACCTGTTTGCGTGCCCCCGGGGAAAGATAATGAGTGATCTTTCTAAGAATCCTCAGGGCATTGCAACAGGTGGACACAGTCCTGCTAACCTGCTTGTCCAGAGAAAGGGAGGTGTCCAGAATGATCCCAAGATTGCGGGCAGAAAACGTAGGCACAGGACAAGCCCCAAGAACAGACGGCCACCAATCCAAGGACCAGATCTCACTTTTGCCCCCAAAGACAAGGACCTCCGTTTTCTCGCCATTCAGTTTAAGGAAGTTCTTGACCATCCAACCGGCGACCGACTCCATGCAGTTTTTGAAATTATGCGCAGTGGAGCTCACAGATTGGGAGATGGAGGCCATAATCTGCGTGTCGTCGGCGTAGGAGAGCACTTCCAGCCCAAAGGATCTTATAAGCTTGGCGAGAGGAGCGACATAAATGTTAAAAAGCGTCGGGCTCAGTGAGGAGCCCTGGGGGACCCCACACTTCACGGCCTTAACAGATGACATGTGCTCGCCTAGCTTGACCCTTTGCTTCCGTTGGTCGAGGAAGGAGGCAAGAAGATTAAGTGCAGAACCCTTTACTCCCAGCTCGCTCAGTCGGCTAACAAGAATGGAGGGAGACAGGGTGTCGAAGGCCGCCGTAAGGTCAAGTAATACCAGTAAGGTGGTTTGACCGGTGTCGACCTTAGAGCGAATACTATCGACCACCACTGTAAGTGCCGACTCAGTGCTGTGGGTCCTCCGGAAGCCATGCTGAGAGGGATCAAGAGAGTTGGTACTGAGGAGGAGCCTAACCCGCGACCATGATGGCCGCCTGATCCCTCGGCTCCGCCGACCCTCTCGTTCTTCTCCCGAAACGCTGCTGATCCTGCATGTTATCCTGCCCGCTTGTTGGCGTCCCGGAACCGTGAAGCGATCCTGAGTCCGGCGGTGTGCTCCCCGGCGCGATCCAGCTGTCAGAGGCGGCGAGGTGTCCCGGTCTTTGTTTCAGTGCTGCATTGCCGAGGCCGGGTCTTTGTTCTCCGGAAGCTGCCGTCCCAAGTTGCAACAGTGGCTGACATTGTAGCAGGACGGGGTCGGCTGACGGTTTGCTATTGCCGCATTGTTTTCCTTGCTACAGCGAGCCGCCCTGTCCTGCACGCCTTCATTCTCGACTTGTGTCTCCGCCGTAGAAGATATATTCTAACCTCTTCTCGGCTTGTGGACGGCTCGGAGCGTCTTCTTGTTCTCCAGCACTGAGACGGCTGCCATTTTGATCTGGGCGCTCTGCATCTGAGACTCTCTACCCCCGGCGGCCATTTGGGGTAGCCATAGCGGTTTGCGCTGCATTGTCGCCGGGTGACAGACGAAGGGGTCCGTCCCGCTACTATACCCCCTGGAGTGGCAGTGATTTGCGGATCGGCTACGGGTGGGCTGCTGGTGTGATGGCCGACGGCGACCAGTCTCGAAGGATACGGTGTGACCCCGCGCCCAGGGTGCGCGAGACGGCAGCGCCCTCTTATCCTGCGGCATCCCTCAAGATTGCTGATATTATGTATGCCCTGGGTGATCTACATGTAGCTGTGCGTGACATGGCCCTGGACCTGGAATGCCGACTGGATATCTCTGTGCTTGCAGTGCCCTCGGATGATCATGCTGCGCTCCAGGTGCGGTACACCTCGCCACACCCTGTGTTTTTATGCGACTACCAGTCTGCTCAGATGTACTTAACGGTGCTGGAGAAGGGAGATGTGGTTGCTTCCGTACTACCCAGTATTGATGCGGAGATGTATGGAGATCTTGGTCCTCGGCAGACGCAAGCGGTTTGTGTCTGGACACCTCGCCACACGGCTGTTTCGGGGCTTCGTCGCGGGTCTCCCTGGCCCATCTTGGAGTTGCTCCTGCGGTTTTGGCCGGCTGCCCTTCAAACATTTCGACTGTGCATTGCCCCTTCTTGGTTGGACGTTCGCCGTATGACTCTGAGGTGGACGGACTTTGGTGGATGGCATTGTGCTCTGCAGTGGAACTTTCTTTTGTCTTCTCCGTCCAAGATGGCTGCTTTGGAACTGTACTCCGTCGACATGCTGGATCGAAAGGGACAAGGTTGAGGATGTTTTTCCCTTTTTGCTGCATCCGGTTGTTTGCATTGTTGAGATTGTAATGGACACTGGTGGGATCTGCATGTTGTTCGGGTGCTGGTTCGGGGTACGGGGAATGGTGGCCGAGGGTAAAAGTGCTGATTGTTTTGGTCATTTTCCTGGCCCTCCTCCGGTCTTTTGTGATTTCTTTTCCTTCTTTCTCTTGCTCCTAAATTTCGGGTACTCTTGGGGCGACAGACACCTGCTAGGGGGGGGGGTAGGCCGTAGCCTCTGCATGCGTGTAGGGTGGGGGGTGTTCTTTCCTTGTTAGTTTCAGTTACTATGGGCCTTATTTTTCTTCTTCCTTTTTTTTTCTATTCTTTTCTTCTCTTCTTTCTTCGGGTCAAGGGGTGGATTGGTGCGTGGTGGGTCGTGGCTGGGGTATACCATAATGTTTGCTCGTCCTTTCTCCTGTGCTACTTTCCTCCAGCCTTTTGTTTAATAGATAATGATCGTGAATTTTTCTGACTACTGTCGCCCATCTCGGTCCTGGTGCGGATTGTTTGGACTTTGATCCTTCTTGGCTCCTATTACTTTGGACTTCGTTTTAAAAAACTTTTAAATTAAACCTTCAATTCTCCTACCTCTCGGCAGCGCACCTAATTACAGTGTAACTTGGATTAATCCTGTTTGCTTTGATATGCTGCTGAGTTGCCCGATTGCTCACTACTGTGCTTTAATCGATTTCGAGGCCGGCCTCTGGGTTGTAGGCCCGTATTTGTTTGCCGATATTCTCCAATAAAGGTTTTAAAAAAAAAAAGAGAGTTGGTACTGTCAAGGAACGCACTTAAATGGAGGTTGAGATGAGACTCCAAAAGTTTAGCAGGGGCAGGGAGGAGGGAGATGGGACGAAAGTTCTTTAATGTCCCGGGGTCCAGTGTAGATTTTTTGAGTAAGGGCTTTACAATGGCCAATTTCCAGGGGAGGGGGTAAATCCCCTCTGAAATGGCCATATTCATCACATCCATCAAAGGGGGAAGGATAGTGTGTCTGCAGTCTTTGAGGACCTTTAGGGGGCATGGGTCCAGAGGTGATCCGGACTTTAGCTTGTCCAGCAAAGAGTTCAAATGGGTAAGAGTGATAGCAGGGAACTGGGAAAAAGAATAGGAGGGGGTAGGGACAGGGACATCCGGAAGGGTCAGGGAAGAGGCAGAGAGAGGACTGGAGTTACATGATTCCAGGTCTGTGTAAATATTCATGATCTTCTCATGAAAGAAAGTGGAGATCTGATCACATAGAGCCTGTGAAGGTGTTATAGGGTCAGGCATCTGAATGAGAGAGAGATTATCCACAATCTTAAATAGATCACTGGGTGATTTGAGGGAGGACGTGAGTTTGGAATAATGAGCCTGTTTATCTCTAAGTACAGCCGCTTTATAGTTTCTGAGGAGAGCTCTATGTTTTTCCCTCTCTATAGGGTCAAAATGTGTCCTCCAGAGCCTTTCCTGCTTTCTACAGCCTTGTCTAAGACTCCTAAGGGATTCAGAGTACCAGGGAGCAGAGGGCCGTTTTCTAGCAGAATAGTGGAGGCTAGCCGGGGCGAGTGAGTTGACAGCCTCCGTCAGGGAATTGGAAAGGAAAGGATCACTAGTTGACATCACTTTTGCTAGTGATAACTGTAAATCTATGCTCACTAGCGGGTATTATTTTCCACGGATGTGTCGTATACCCCTAATTAGCTGTCTCTTGCTCATTTTTCTTTAAACGGATAATAATGGCAAGGTTATTTTTAATTTCATTTAATACATTATATAGGCATTCAAATGTATTTTTTCATTACGACCAATCCGCAACTTTCCATACGTCAGGGCAAAACCAAAGGCAGACCATTCCATTTTGCCTAAAGCACTCTGGAATCTGAGCCTCTTGTTTATGTTTTTTTCACTAAAATATGGGTTTTGTGGTCTTTGTGCATAACACCAAAAATGCTAACTAGCCGAAGGTGACTCTCGTGACGTAGGGCTACTTGGAAGGTATGTTAACCATAACCAGAGCATTCTTCTTTTTATTTCAGAGAAATGTTCTCTTGGTGGTTGGCATACAGAATCGCGCATCCAAAAAGAAACAGTAAAAGATGTACTCGCCAGTGTTCAAAAGTGCATATTTTACGACTGTCCTCACTTTGTGTATTTAAGACTGAATAACAAGAGCATCTAAAGTCACTGCACCCTCTTCTGCAAGGCAAGCGTCTTGCCCTGTCCAGTATGTATTTATTGTTGCTTTGTGCTTGTTCTTCTGGAATTTCACATCTTCTGTTTAATGATTTAAAATATAATATTGAGTGTCTCTGAACGCAACGCAATAAATGAATTCCTAGGCTCTGGGCAATTTCCAGCGCAACACCCATTGCTTTTTAACACTGCCCCAGATTTACAAGGATCTGTAAATCTTAGGCAGCACCAACAACTGCAATAGCAGGCTTTAGAATGCCACGAGGAGAAATTCTTGTATTTCTCCTAATTTTTGCTACTTCTATGTGTGCTGTAGAATACAGCACACGTAGAAGTAACAAATCGCCATTATTGATTGTTTATGTGCACGAAGCGACACCTTCCAGCACAAAAACAACTGTTCCCTGCAACACAGGCACCCTGGCACTATTGCGCAAGGGTGTCTGTGTTGGCGCTAGACGGATTGTTTAGCACCAGCGCTAGGGAAAATACAGGGGTGCTCCATATTGTTGTCAATATGGCACATCCCTGTGTTTCTGGAAATGGCGGAGGATGGAACTGCAAAATCTGCTGCAGCACTGCGCTCTGCCATTTCCTTTTAAATATGCCCCTGGTATTGTAAAAAGGCCCTAAAAATCAATTTTGCATGTCATAACCTGGTATAGGCTAATTAAAATTCTGTCTCAAGATAAAGAAAGGTGCTGAAAGTTAAAGAAGCGGAACAATCTGCTTACACAGGAAAACGTTGGGTGTAGTTAGAGATGCAGGTTCAGGGTCTTAGCCAAAGGAAACCATCATGGACAAAGCCAATAACTCTGTGGCTGAGGCCAGATCTGTTGGCTTTACCAATGCTTGGTTGAAAGTTAGGTGTTCTACAAGAAGCATTTCTGAACTCTTTATAGACTATTGGTCTCAGGTGACATAGTCGATAATCTTGTGGGAGATACAAGATGTCTTGAACAAGGATCTATCTCAATGCAGGACCTCTGAAGCACAACTAGGCCTGTAATTTAATACTCAAGTCCCTAATCTTGAGAGAGTTCCCATTTAACAATGAACCAGAGGCTGTCTTCTGCAAAATCACTGAAAAGCATGCAGTGTCTGTGTATTAAAATAGCATGAGATATGAAAAAAAGCATTTTAGCCAGCAGTGACTGCTCAAAGAGCCTACTGACAGAGACACTGGAGAGTTGATCCCCCTAAGGTCTGCAAAAGCTTAAAAGTAGTTTTGCCTGCCCTCAAGTATTAAGGTCATTACATATAATTTTGGGGCCACCGTGTCTTAATTAGAGCCACCTCCCACCCCTTAAGTCTTGAGTTAACCTACTGGTAGGCGAGTTATGTGAGAGGAGGTTAGAATATTAGCTTTGACTTCTTCGATGAGAGCATCGGCGTATACCCAACGAGGGATCAACGGGTTGTTTTGAGAATATTATACCGAATTGTATAGGAGCAAGCTGCGAGTTACTGGAGGTGCCATAGAGGAATTTTTGGCGGATATAACGTTACCGCGGCTAGACGAGGAGCAAGCGGACATATTAGGTCAAGAGATCACATTGGGGTAAATAAGATGTGCGATTAAACACATGGCACGTAACAAAACGCCGGGTACGGATGGATTACCTATAGAGTTTTATTCAAGTTGCATTTATTTATTGGCTCATAAGCTGCTGGCTGTTTATAAGGAAGCACGGAGGGTGGGGCGGCTGCCAGCCTCCACTCGAGAGGCTATCATTATCCCTTTGCTGAAACCCGGAAAGGATCCCTCGGACAGATCGGCTTATTGCCCGGAATCTATGTTAACATCCGAGTATAAAATACTAAGTAGGAATCTGGCAACTAGGCTCCTCCCGTATATGTTGCAGTTGGTCGACCGTGATCAGGCAGGATTTATCCCAACCTGAAATACGGCCACTAATATACGACGTCTACTCCGAATATTGGAAGAGGATTGCAGTGAGAATCCCACCACTGCAGTACTCTCTGTAGACATTGAAAAGGCGTTTGACAGCCTGGAGTGGCCTTACCTGTTCCAGGTTATGCGCGTGCTTGGTCTTGGGGAGGTTTTTGTGGGGTGGACGGAGATTTTTTACAGCTCAGTCACAGCACGGGTACGGATGGGGATGACGGTTTCCTCCTCCTGCTCAGTAGGGTGGGGAACGTGACAGGGATGCCCGCTCTCGCCGTTGTTGTTTGCATTGGCCATTGAACCTTTGGCTGCACATGCCAGACTAGGACGGCACTACCCTGGATTAGATCTATGCGGGGATATGCAGCACATATCATTATATGCTGACTATTTACTTATTTTCCTGGCCAATACGGAGGAGGTAGAAAAAAGAGAGAGGGGGCTCAACTGTCCTAGTTGACGGAGCACTATATACCAGTAGAAGTAAAATTGACCCCTAGGATCTAGTTTGACACTTACCAATAACACTTACAATCTTTCAAGACCTCATATCCACAAACACCGGAGTAATCCCCCACACTATAAATCCCCCAAAACCTGTCTACCCAAATAAGTTCACTGAAGTTGGGCTATAGCGCATGTAGCAATTGATAATTTATTTAAAAAGATCTTCAGAAACAATATTTAATCTTAAAAACATGGAATCAATGTTCCAACTGCTGGAAAACTGGAAGATACAATTTCATTACCATCTAGTTAAAAGAAGCAAATTGTGCAAATACATGTTATAATATCACAATCTAATCACCAAAGCAACATCATTGAAATAGTTAAAAAGGAGGAAACCCTAACGGCACAAGGAAAGTTCCATTGTTCAACAAAGGTCCATATTTGGCATAACGGGGAGAAACCAGGTGAGAGCCTTCCTCTTATCCTTAGGTTATCCCCTGATGGATTCCTTCTGTATCAAACTGGCGTCGACACATTTCAGTGGTAACTACAAATTTTATTGACCACCTTCTACAGGAAAAAAAGGATTTTCCGGGAAATTATTGCGCTATAACCCAACTTCAGTGAGCTTATTTGGGTAGACAGATTTTGGGGAATTTATAGTGTGGGTGATTACCCCAGTGTTTGTGGATATGAGGTCTTGAAAGATTGTAAGTGTGTGAATGTATGTTATTTGTAAGTGTCAAATTAGATCCTAGGGGTCATTTCTACTTCTACTGCAATACGGAGGAGTCCCTGGAAGGGGTGGCAAACTTATTCTGGGCATTTGGCGGGATCACGGGGCTGGGGGTGAACTGGGGGAAGACTTGTCTTTTCCCAGTGATTCCATCAGAGGCAGGCCCCACCCAGGTGGCAGGCATTCGCTGGAAATCCAACTGCTTGCCCTATCTTGGGACTAATATTAATCATAAACCTGATGATTCGTTCAAGGGCAATGTGGGTAGGGCTATGCGAGGACTTCGGGGTAGCCTGACATTCTGGAGTACTTTGCCACTCTCTGTAGCTGATCGGTGGGGCTCCTGAAGATGGTAGCGCCCCCCGATTGTTGTATTAATTTAGGACGCTACCGATTTGGGTGCCGGGAGCAATCTTCAGACAGCTTCGCTCTAAGCTCGGGGGATTTTTGTGGGGGAACAGTAGACGGCGGGTAGCGTTGACCACAATGATGCGTCCGAGAGGTAATGGGGGTCTAGCCGTGCCTGATTTTGAGCTAAATTATCTGGCAGCTCAGTTGCAATGGCTCACTCAGGCCGTAGCTTGAGAGTTCAGGGGCCCAGATGGTCCTGATGGACGGTGTGTTCCACACCATGTATTGTCCTTTATAATACTTGAGAAGCAGCTGTGCCTTGGTACGTTCACTAAAGAAGAGCGGACGCTGAGGCAGTGTTGAATCGGAGCCAGCGCAGAGCTGGAATTACCCGTCCTTACACCTTGGAGATACCGTTGGGTATGTGTACCGCCCTCTGCATGGGGGGACTGGACTGCGTTGGCCGAATGGGAAGCAATGGATGTGCAGGTGATGGGAGATTAATATGAAGACGGGGCTCTATTTACTTATCAGACCCTGCAAGATAGATATGACCTCCCTCGGGGGGATTATTTATTGCTTTCAGCACTAGTTTCAGCAATACAACATCACTGGAGGGAAGGGTTGTCGGAACCACAGACATTCATGACATGGCAGTATGTAGTGATGGCAGCGGGGACGTTCAAGGCTGTTTCAAGCCTCTACAGGCGAATGGTGAACGAAGGACTGGAGCCATTGAGGGAGCTGCAGAGGAAGTGGACCTCGGTAAGGAGATCCCCTAGAAGGCATGGGCACAACTGGTTCGGAGAGCCTGGAAAAGTACTAGCAATGCCAGATTTCAATTGATACACTTCTTTATCCTACACAGGACATATTTAACCCCTGCTAAGATTAATCAGTATTTTAAAATAGATACTGCCCAATGCCCGCGTTGCAATCTAGGGGGAGCAGAGTTTCATAATATGATATGAGGTTGTAGGCAGCTAGGAACGTATTGGGAGGAGGTGGTCGACCTGTTCTGTGGTGTTACAGAGCGCCACATAGAACCTGACATGAGCACCTGTTTATTACACTGGTTCCCACACACTCCTAAAACGAGAGTTACGAGTAAATTTTTAGAACTAGGCTTGTTGCTGAGAGAGAGATCACTGTACATTGGAAATCAAGGCGAGGGCCAGTTTTGAAAGGTGGAAAACAGTATTGCTCAAATGGGCGAGGAGTGACAGCACAGTTCAACTGCAAAAAGCTCTACGGGCTAATAATGAGAAGGCGCTGGAGGCAGCAAGGGCATGGGAAGCAATAGTAGTAGCGCTGCAGGTGCCCGAGACAGACTCAGATGTAAACTCGGCCCTGGAGGTCCAAGCGGGATCAACATAACTTATAAGTGCAGTAATGGAATCCGGGGCAAACCCTGTGGTGCAGTTGTAGCATTGGAATGATTGGCGGTTAGAATGTAATGTCCCCCTATTATTGTGATAAGTAGGACAATAGGATTAGTAGTTTTCACAGTTATGAGCGGCGAGTAGTTATGGCACACTGGTGGTGGGGGGGTGGGGAGGGAGTTAGGTTTGAGTTGGTTTATTATTTATTATATTGATCAGTTGACACAGCATTAACGCTACGTACTTAATAGCAGGGCCTGGACTTTTATACGATTGCAATTGTTATTGTGTAAGTAGAGAGAGAGAGATAATCTATAAGACATTACCATGTAAAATCGCCTGATTGCATTGATAATGGGCTTGAAACGATTGCACAACGATGTAGCAGAGATGTTATGCACTGACTCTTAATCTTGCTGTACTATTTGCCAGTTGATGTTTTTTAAAAAAAAGTGAGAGGAGGTTAGCTATGTAATTTTCTTGAACGGGAGGAGGACATTTATTACCTTGTTAAGAATTACAGATCAAAGGCAGTTTCCAAGCAGTTAATTTTATGTAAAATGAGGCAGCAAAGATCACATAAGGGTTCGGTCTTCAATGCCTGATTTACTTTTAGATGTCTAAATGAAGACAGACTTGGCCCAATGAGTACTGTGTCAGACCCTTATCGATTAATGTTTGATGCTTTTGCTTGCTTCTGGAGAAAAAGAAAGCACACCATTGTAGGTAAATTGATTAACAACGAGGCCGGGGCTCATGGAAAGGTTCTGAACTTAGGGGCACTTGAGGAGTAAAGTTGACCCTTTCTGTGCAGTCTTCTGGTGCTTAAAAACACCTGTTAACCTTTTTGGCAGACTCCATCACAAGGCAACGGCCACTTAAACGCTAACCTCTTCCCAACTCCATGCTCATCTTCTTCAAAATAAAACCTTGCATTTCTCTCATTATTGATCTCGTCCTTCCCATAGAGCTTGCACTGATCTGATATTATGAGTATTCATAAAATGGGTGGCTGCTCCATTCTGGTCTTTGTGGACCTCTCCTTGGCCTTTGACTGTCTCGAGAACAACAATTGCCCAGGTGCATGTCTTCCCTAGTTGGTGAGTGTCAGCCTCCACTATATATTGTTAATTAGGGAGAAGCTCCTATATGTTCATTTAATAAAGCATTGTCAACTCCTCCAGTGCAGCCTGCTTACATGGGACTAGCCTGACCATAGGATAGTCACAAGGCTTCCCCGGTAGTAGTGAAATGTTCATAACTAGGCCATTGTAAATGGACTGCATGTGTGCAGGTTCCCGATGACTGGTCTTGAGCAGGTGTGTTATGATGCTCAAGTAGGTGGCTTCTCCCATTGACTGATACTATCTCCTATTTTTTTGACAGCACAACAAGCTTTTGCCAACAGATTCTATAGAAGACCCTCTTTTTAATTAGTAAATATTTATATAATCTCTCGTTTGGTGGCAGCTATAAATATGAAATTTAAAATCACTGTACATTTATTATTAAAGCTGTCAAATGTGTAAAAAAGAATTCTCTAAATTGGAGCTTATGTTATGTGAGGACAATATTCAGTATTGTGTCCACCCACTCTGTAATTAACTATTTGTTTCTTGCAATAAGGTGACATCTGCCTTTTGTTTGTAAATATAGTCAAAACTCTTCTTCCTTTTGACCGGGTGGTTAAGGCCTTTTACATTCAAAGATATAATTTAATATAGTTTGGGGCTGGAGTCATTATTCTCCGATTTTAATTGATAGCATTTGATTCGTATTCACAGTTATAAATTGGTCACTAAACGGGGCCAATGGCCAATATATAGAGTCCTGGTTGTCGTGTAATTCTGTATTTTGGTAGGGCTATGTGAAACAACGTATTTTTGTAGCGTGATGTTCCCCAGACAAACTTACGAATTGAGTGTGCATAGAGTACATGTAGCCCCTTGACCATAGACTAAGGAGAGGTGAAAATATATATGAAGTAAATACATAAGCATAAACAGGTAAAAGAATAAACATTAAACGTAGACCAATGTATAAACCAACCCATACCTCCCCATCCCTCTAAAACCCTAACTCCCTCCCCCCTAAGTGAACAGTAGGCATGGCGATAACAAGAAGAAGACGAAGTATTGCTCACCGTTGTCAAGCATCAAGAGTGAACCTTAGTCCTAGGCGCATCTGGAATAGAAAATTCCATCCAAGGGCTACCTAGTATTTCTACAGCCGTGTAATGGTCACACAGAACCCTTAATTGGGGATTCAGCGCTGTCTGTTAGTCGTAGGGTCTGCTTGAGCCGAAGTATCCATCCTTGGGTCCTCAAAGTTGTCTAGGAATTTTTTAAGTGCTATTCCATCAGTGAAGAGATGGAAGGTACCATTGGCAACCACACGAAATCTTGCTGGACCTGCAAAAGAGTATTGGAAACCCCTTTCTTTTATCCTGGGTTGTAGGGCCAGAAAGCTTTTCCTTGTGTTGACTGTGGATTTTGAGTATCTTGAGAGATATACATCTTGTTTCTGTCCTACAATAGGTGATTTTGTTTCCTCATTAACAAAAGGATGAGATTGACTTGTTGATATCTCAGGGGTTTCACATGATGAGTCTGGGGTGTGATTGATTCCGATATTTCCTGGTTGGCACCCTGTGGGCTTTATTGCACTCCAGTGGTTTATCAAAGGTCAGTTTGATCATCTGCGGTATCCACTTTTCTTGGAACATAATGCAGGAGCCACTTTCATCCTCGCTTACTTCTGGGATGCGGAATAACGTAGGTTTCCTCTTCTGTTCTTGTCTTCTAATTCGGAGATTTGCTTGGCGAGGGTATGAGACTTTAATTTGAGGTTCGTAACTGATTTTTTCACAATACTCATTGTGTCTTCCAGTTGGTCAACTCTACTCTCAGCTTCAGTGATCCTGCTGTTGGCGTCCCTGATATCTTCGTGTATTGTGGATATTTCGACTTGCATTGAGTCTGTGTTTTCTTTAGTAGATTTTGCTAGCTCGTGTACTTCTGCAAGCTTTACTAAGATAGTTTCCATTGTTGTGTTGATGTCTTGTTTGGATTTGACCAGAGAGTCTGGATTCGGTGGGTCTGCTTTGACCATTTTTAAACTTGCCTTATTTTACTTTTCCACCATTTTTGAGTTTGAGACTTTTTTTGTTTTTAGTTTTCTCATGCACCTTGGAGGGGTCAGACGAGCATTGTGTTGTATTGTAGGTTCCTTGGTCAGTAACTCTTGGGTTAGTCAGTATTGTTTTCTTTATCCAGAAGGGACGTTCGGATTATAACTGTAAGTTACTCTTAAGCCTCTATTACAGAGCATTAAACAAAAACAATTGGTTCGGACGGGATGAATACAATTACTTAGAGTATTGTATTTAAATACAAAGATAAATTACTTTTTATAGTGCATAAAACATTGATTCCTAAAAGAAATTAATTCAAACACGGAGAAAACACACGAAACAGAATATAATGATCAGTAATGTATTCTGAATGAGTATTAAATACTAGAGGCTGTCACAGTTACACATTCAATTGTGTCAAAGAACAATAAGTGACTGGTGAACAAAGTGACATATAGTGATTAAGTGATATAGACAGTACACTATATACAAGACAATTACATGTGAAATAAATGAGGGTGGGGGGAGAATTTTGACGTAGGTTTAGTCCTATCTCTTTTTGCACATGAGCTGTAAGATCCAAAAAATACATTATATCGTGACCATGAGGGCTGTGCGGACATATATGGCATGTCGACATTTCTACCACGGAAGTAGCGCAATTTTAAAGTGCGTCTGGCGGGTCTTCTTCAGGACAAAGGGAGGATGGGTGGACAGCCTTTAAAATTAAAAAGAGCTACTTTTAGGTGTGTGCTTTTAAACAGTTGTGTGTTCTAACTATTTGATCATTAGTGGGAAGCTTACCAATGGAGCACACGTCTCAATGAATGAAATCTTCAAATGACAAAGGCCTTAATTAAAACCTGCTTAGAGGTGTTTTGGAAACTGAATAACCAACCACCAGAAATTTCCTTACCAGAAAGTAGTGTTTGGATAACGTTGTACGTTATTACAATGCAGGTCTCCCCCAGCCACTTGGCGCCTAGGGAATATAATGTGCAATATTTTATTTCATTGCAATTACTCTAAGTAACTGTACACATCCCGACAGAACCAATTTTTTTTGTTCAATATCATTACCCAGGTTCTGCGGGACAACGGGTCGCCCCATTATTATTAATACTATTACAAAGCAGGCATCACAGTTAGCTTAGATCTTGCGTATAGCGTAGAGCTTATTTTTTAACATAGGGCATTTTTAGTGTAGATCTTTAGTATAGAGCTTACTTCTCCTAGTGCTTCTTAGGTATCGTTTCCCTACAGTGAAATTCCATTGTAAGTCACTTTCAGACTTAAGATATACTTCTCGGTGTATGTGTTGCCAGAAGTACCCTATTTCTACAATAGAGCCTCTCATTTCATCTTGGTATGGAGCTTACTTCTTCCTAGTGCTTTATTGGCAGTATTTTAATCACTGCACCTTTATTGCCAGTGGTGCTGCATTGGGTAACACTCCCTTTAAGTGAAATTTCCTCCTCATTGACATTTTGATGTAATTCACTATCAGGCTTCTTTGTGTTAATTGGGGTTTAGAAACACCAAGAAACATTGAGCTTGGCCGGATAAGCAACGTGCGGCGGCCATCTTAGGGTTAGGCACTGCCATAGTGTTTGAACATATGAGGTTAGTGCATAACCAGACTTATGTGCATGCCTTAAAGTACAGAGCATTGGTTGTGGCCCATGCCAGGTCTCATGGCCAAATACCGTGGCTGCTGCATTCGTAGGGCGAGTTAGGGAAGTACTTAGCAGTGCCTCATTATGGCCGCCATATTAGGTTCAGGCATTAGTGCATCAGGCAACAAATAGTAAAACTTCAGGTCGAATAATTGGTTGAAGGCTTACTTATTGCAGTAGACAGTAAGTATTCTTCACTGGGCGCATGCAACAACTCGTGCAGATGAAAGAGATCTGAAAATACAATTAATTGCGCTTCACGGAGATTCTCAACATGTCAACTTGTGGCTTCCTCTAGCGGCTTTGGAATGGCCGATCTGTGTTCTGCTGATCCCCGCTGAGAGAGTTTCCATCTTCCACGCATTCCTTGCTTTGTTGTTAGCTAAGCTTTTTCATGCTTCCCGGTTGCCCGGTGTTAGAACTGGGGGTCTCTAGTTGGCAATGATATACACTGTTGACCAAATAGGGACCCTTGCTTCTCCAGTATTAGGGGTGTCTTTCATAGATTCACATGCCTGAATCATTCCCCGTCGTCGGAGTGGGAGTCCCACGGTATATAAAAAAGCAATAATATGCTATAAATACATAGTAAATACCAATAAAAAACAAACCAGGAAGTAAAGTAGCCAAGCTACAGAAGAAAAAACTTCCACATTAGTGACTATCCCTGTCATTTTGTGTAGCCCAAACTGCAGCCAATCAGGCGACAGCACCCACCAGAAGGTTCCCCCCAGAGGCTCAGGCTGTCAGATTTTTTACCGCACGTCGTGTGCAGGGAGTCTCCCTGAGCTCTGCTCAGTTTCTTCATTTATATTATATATATCTATTAAATTTTGTGATATTTCTCACACGAAGTCTATTTGTTGACCCTGTATCACTGGTGGAAAGCTGAGACCGTTTCCATGGATCATTTTGTCTGCCTGTTGCTGACATGGTAGGATAGAAGGGGATGTTCTTGTGATTTGGCTACCCCCCTTCTGATGTGGGAGGATTTTCTATGTTTTTATGGCTTTACTTCACTAGCTGAGGTTGCTTCAAAGGTAAGGGTCTTTGACCTGCTACGAGTCTGCCTCCCACATCTACGCCCACGAGATTTACTCTCAGGCGTTTAGACTCGTTCTGTGCATTTTTCTTCTGAGGGGATGCCAGCTTGCTGACTAGACGCTCTTGGTATTCTACGACGGCAATCTCTGCCGTCACTGGTGATCTACGGTGTCACAGGACTACAGGATCCTGTTGACAGAGCCCTCAAATGCACTGGTTGTAAGTCGCAGGAGGCTGCGCAGCCGACAAAGAGCTTCGCTGACCAACAGCCTTTTCACAGAATGCAATTTTGCCTCGTCAATGCTAGCCTCGACGACGAGTTTTGCCGCGTCGACGACGAGCAACGTCGACTGTGATGGTGGCATCGTCGACGGGAACCTTTCGTCCACGACGAGGGGGCTGCGTCGACGACGACGAGGGAGCTCCGTCGACGGCGAGCCGCGTTGACTGCGAGCCTCGTCGACGGTGAGGGGTGTCCCTCGTTGACGCTGAATAGCTATCGTCGACGGCCTTGTCGACGGTGGGGAGCCTCGTCGACGGGGGGGTGCCTCGTCGACGGTGAAGGACCTCGTCGACGGTGAGATGCCTCGTCGACGCTGAAGAGTAATCGTCGACGGTGGGGAGCCCCGTCGACGGTGAGGGCCCTCGTCGACGGAGGAGTGCCTAGTCGACGGAAGGGTGCCTCGTCGACGGTGAGGAGCCTCGTCGACGGAGGGGTGCCTCGTCGACGGTGAGATGAGGTGCCTCGTCGAGGGAGCAGTGTGTCCCTCGTCGACGCTGAAGAGCAGTCATCGACGGTGAAGAGTCTCGTCGGCATTTGAGAGTCTATTCAGCTGACATAGTCAAGACAGTAATACTTACTCCCATCAGAAACTGCCGCTGTTTAAACCCATTCAAATGATTTGGACATATATCGAAAGATGTAGATTTATTAACACTTTTGCAAATAAATTGTATTTTAGCAATAACTGCAGTGCACTTTCAGTCTGGAGATCGTGGGCTTGCACATACACTGGGACTACTGGTGTTAATAAATGCAGATGAGTACAAGTGCGTATTTGTTGGAATAAATATTGATGAGCACATGATCGATTTGTGATCACAACAAGAGGCTCAAGGAACCCAGAACAGGCATAGACTTTTACACAGACCATCTTGATGGCAATCTCCGAAGTGTTGCTTCACTTTGGAAATATTTACATGCATTCATGAGTCGCTGCTCTGCTCCCTAAGCAGTTCAGACAGTGACGGTTGGCTCAATAGCAGTGGGCCTCTGACAGTGGCCCTTCTCACATGTGATCCATCGGCACTTGGCCATTGGCATTGGACCTGGCATCTCTAGGCTATCAACAGTGGGCCTATAAACAGTGCAGTTGGGGCCATTAACAGTGGGCGACAGTTCTCTTAATCACTAGCAGGCTCGTCGACGACTTTCAAAGTTGACAAACTACTCGATTCATCAATCATCCTCAGTGATGGTGAGTTTTAGGTGGAATGTTGGCCAAGTTAAGGATCAGTTTTCGTTACCAGCAAGAAGTACGTCTACGGAGGACTTGTAGACTGACAGCAGTCACCTCCACAGTAGTTTAAGTCTGCACCAGTTTCCTATTTGGACACTGAGGGTCACGTTTTCTTGTTGACCTCTCTGATGCTGGACCCAGTCCATGGTCAGGTTAGTCGACGCTTGGTCCAGTTGGGCTTATTACAGTGTTAGTTTACCCTACTTATTAGTCGTAGCCTCCTTTTAGCAAGTTACGGGATCTTGTATGATTCTTTATTCTTCTATCCTCCGGTGGATGTTGACGGATTTACCCTCCTCATGTAAGGAACGGTGACGCGCTTTCGTCAAGCCCTTGTCACCAGGATAGAGGCGGACGGTTTCTTTCTCTTTCTATATTGTATTGACAGAAATTTTGAGCTCTGCTTCATCCAAAAGATCGGCGCTGGTGACTCTCGGGCAATCTTTTAGCTCTCTGGACAGGTTCAATTTTAACATGGGGGCACAGAATGTGCGTATCCTTGAATACCCCTACACTGGCGCTTCTAGAATTTTTAACAAAAAGGATGGACAAAACATAATTATCAACAAAACACCGTGCAGTATACATTACATCTCCAAGTTTTGCAGTATCGTGTTGCGGAGTTAAGGTTGGAGGAACCCTTAGTTCCTCGCCCACAAGTCCATACTGAGATAATGGCCATACCTTTTTATAGTTGTTACTTCTGGGCCATCATATTGACCAGACAATACCGCGCCTTCGATTCTCCACAGTACGGGGATCAACTCTTTCGGGGTGCCCGAGGACAGTTTTCGCATTTTAATCCAAGAAGTTCCACCCAGTACCTGATATGCAACTGTATGATTCGACTCTAAATCGTATACAGGAAGTCATTTTTCCAGGACACTACGACTTACTTTAAAGCCCATCATGACTCCATTCCAGGTGGGATAAGGATGGCATATCTCTAAGATTTCATTTGGTCACCACTGCGATTTATCTATGGAAAATTCTAATTGTAATGTCAAAAGAGCATGCTCTAGAATTTGGGCAATTTCCTGTATGCTACGCCTTCATAGTGACCGCATTCAACTCTGCGCGAGTCATTTACAAATTGACTTATGGATACATCAGGGACCGTCGGAGTGGTTCTGAATCTAATAAGGAGTTAGGTTTTTTTCCTCTCAGATCCTCTTCAACTAGCTGGTCAGATATGTAGCGCTGGATTTTTGTCATCTCTGCGCAAACATTTTTCAAAGGTTGTACCTCAAGAAAGTTTTTCAAATGTTACTGCCAGAGACCTAACATGTGCACTCGACCTCCAGAGTGTCAAGGTTTAGGTAACAATGCTTCCTCAGCACGGGACGTGGTTAATCTATACTCTAAGTTATATCACAGGCCTATCTTGTCAAGACTCTCGGTCCACTCCACGTGATTCTTATGTAGATTCTGGCAGCCGTTCTGTGTCTGCAATACATACGCATTCATCATTTCTGAGACAGGTTTATTTACAGAGGATCACTCTTCTTAATAAGCAATCCAGTACACCCAGACTTCTCCAGTATTAGTGAGTGTCCTTCTGCACAGGATAACGATGCTACAGCAACTGCATAAACATTGGTTTCACGTCTCTGATTCATTTGAAGAACTCATTACAATCCCTCCTCGATGCGAGAGGTTTTTCTTTCTTGGGTGAATCCAAGACAGACATTTATACACAAGGTGTGTTTTTTCCCTCAAAAAGGTATCAAATTGCGCAATCACCATGGACACACCCCTCAGGAATTGGGGAGCACTATTTAGGGGCTGAAGGTCTTCGGGAAATGAGCCCTCATTTGAGGTTTGGTACATCATCCTGCGGAGCGAAGAGACATCTTCCTTGCCCTCCAATTTTGTTACGCAATAATTTCGAGGAGACAACTGTATTGTGGCGCATAGACAATACAACTGGTGTACTCTATGTCACTAAACACAAAGGGCTAGATCAGCTTTGTTGCCTCAGGAAGCCGGTGATCTATGTGCATGAGCGATAGAACGCACACAACTTTCTGGCGATTCCACGTTCCTGGTACAAGACACAGTCTGGCAGGCACTCTCAGCAGGACGACAATTTCCACTCTCGAGTGAGTTTTCCCTCTACGGAATGTGGATTCAAATTTCGTCAGTAGGGTGCTTCCAGATCTGGTCTTTTCGCGACCAAGAAGAACAGCACATTCTGGTGCTTTTCAAGTTGGCATCACCACAAGAATTTACAGGGAAATGCGTTTCTTGTCCAACTGATCTCAATCTGATTCCATTTTCCACCGATACCTTTGGGTCCCAGAGTTCTCCGAAAGAACAAAATGGAGTGGTGTTGAGTGTCCCTCTTCACCCCTCATGGCTTCGCCAAGACTGGTTTACTGAGTTTCTCCTTTTTTCCAGTCGGAGTGCGAATCAATTCGGACGTGTCCACCTCCGGATCTATTTCTTTCGGAGCGGCCAGGTTTATCACTCGGAACAGCCATCTTTGAGGTCAGTGGCCTGCCCCTGATTACCTTTGGTTCGCCTATCTAAACATCCCTGCGGTTTGCAAGGGAGTGTTCGCCATAACAGGGACAAGGTCTCCATCGCAAATGTTTTTGCGGTATCTGTTATTGTTCAGTTAGAATTCATCCTTTTACTCTTAATAGAAAGGATCTTCCAGTTTGTTCTCATTTAGCTGTCAAGTTCAGGATTGCCTCATGCAATTCTACTAGTGCCTTAACTGGCAGCGGCTCCAGATGCCGACAAGATGGGATCACATCTTTTTATTCCTCAAAAAATATAACTCAATCCTTCAAGACAATTTCAGATTGTTTTTTCTCAGCCAGTTTGTCCATTACCATCGAGACATCTCAGTGTGGTAATAGGGCAGTTCATGTGATATCCTTTCAACTTTTCCTCAGTGATGATCTACGATGACTTAGAAAGGTGTCATTTTCTTTTTCTTGGCTTTAACAGTCCTCTATTAGAGTCAGTTAGATTCAGATCTTTCGATTCTTTAGCCTTTTTCATACAGTTCTCTATAACTCTATGGTGGTTCCAGTTACTCGGGAATTCATACTTAACGTGCCTCCGGAATTTCTTTCGGATCGAGCCTGTAAATTCAACTGCATCTTTGCCTCCACCACTATCAACAAAATGGTTTTTTCCATACACTTGATAATAGAAAAGGTTTCAAATGTTCTGTTTACAAGGGATAGTTCGGTTTTCGCAGATCTGATCAATTTATTACTAAGGTACGATTAGTTAAAACCCAACAGGGTCCGGGCGAACAGTTGCATTATTGATCTTTTGCTCCGATCGATATTTTGCCATGCACAAGTTGAACAGCTTTGCTAGCTGCCCCTAGTACGCACTCTACCAGGCCAATGTCTTCCTCAACTGCTCTGTTTGATGGAGTTCTTCTCCAGCACCTCGGCAGAGCGACAACCTAGGTTGGCAGCCTTGCTTTCTCCAATCACTACTGTTTGTTGCAGCCAGTAAGACCAATGTTTCCATGTGTCCAGCAGTTCTATGTAATCTTTTCAGCTAAGGTGAGCCTCTGTTCCCACCTCCTTTTTTCCTGCAGTCAGACGCTTCTGCTACCGTTTTCAGAGTGCACATTCTTCACTAGATGCATTTTATCATGTTCCAGGCTATGTTAAGACATTTTATATATATATATAATTCATATAATGTGCACAGTTTGACAAGCTGGGTTACTATGGCGTCTGCCTAGCAAGGATATTTACTGCTATCTACTCTGATTCAGGCATGTGAATCTATGAAAGACACCCCTAATACTGGAGAAGAACAATAGTTACTTACCTGTAATCTGTGGTTCTCCAGTATTGGTGTCTTTCATAGATTCACATGCAACCCGCCCACCTCCCCTTCAGAGGCTCTTAGCATACTTTGGTTTACTATCACTCCGTGCGACAAAATCTGACAGCCTGAGCCTCTGGGGGGAACCTTCTGGTGGGTGCTGTCGCCTGATTGGCTGCAGTTTGGGCTACACAAAATGACAGGGATAGTCACTAATGTGGAAGTTTTTTCTTCTGTAGCTTGGCTACTTTACTTCCTGGTTTGTTTTTTATTGGTATTTACTATGTATTTATAGCATATTATTGCTTTTTTATATACCGTGGGACTCCCACTCCGACGACGGGGAATGATTCAGGCATGTGAATCTATGAAAGACACCAATACTGGAGAACCACAGATTACAGGTAAGTAACTATTGTTCTTCTAAGTTAGGGACAGGGGATTACACTACTGGATAACCCCTGCTCACCTCCTTGGTAGCTTGGCACGAGCAGACAGGCTTATCTCAGTGGCAGAGTGTTAAGCATTTGTGAACCCACACAGTAATACAGATGGAGACAACACAGGTTTCATAAAAAATAAGTATTCTTTATATAGACTTAACACAAGACCACAAACGACACAAATCCACAAAACTAGACTTAAAATAGACTTAAAGATGGTAGAAGTCACTTAGTTCAAGTTGATGATAAATGCGACACAGTTCTCACAAAAGTACCTGGATGCTTGACACAAAACAAACAAAAGGCTTGCAGAGTTGGAGATGCGTTGGTTCCTTGCTTCGGGGGAGACGATGCGTCGTGCCTCAATGCTTGCGCAGAATTGGGGATGCATCTTGGTCCTTATCTGAGAGGAGGTGATGCGTAGATTCGCGTACTGCGGCCCGGTTACGATGCGGCAAGATGGTGCCTCGATGCGATGCGACAATCCGGTGCGATGCAATAAGATGGCGCCCTTGATGCGAAGACGATGCATGCACGCCCAGCAGCCATGTGGCGAACTCTGTAACTTTGGAGCCGCGACATGCCCTGCTATACACTTCTCCAGTGATGCGACGATGACCTCTGTGGCGGCAACACACTGCTCCGGTGATGCGTCGGGTAACAGCTTTGACGAAGGCACGCTTCTCTGGTAAAGCAGTGGCGACCTCTGCGGCGGCGACACGCTTCTCCGGCGATGCTACGGCTGCATCTGCAACACGCTTCTTCTTGTTGAGTCGCGCTTTCAGCTCCCAGCGACACGCAGGCTCCTGCAGACAGAATTCCCAGCAAGGAAATTCAGAGGGGAGCTGGTGGTGAAGTATTTTGTCCCTGAGACTTCAGCAGGAGGCAAGCACAAATTCAAGCCCTTGGAGTAATATTCTGCAAGATGATGAAAGTTCTTTGGAAGTTCCTTCTCCTCTCCTTGGCACTGAAGACACCACTGTAAAATCTTGGGGTCTGGGCCCCAATGTGTATACTGAAATATCCTTTGTCCCCTGAAGGCAGAATGGTCTGTACCTAGTCCAAACCAGTTCTGTGCAGTCCTGGAGCACTTTGTTTACAGGACTCCTTTTTTCCTTTGACAGTGTGGGCCAGGATCACCAGACATACCACAGGAGGTGGAGCCAGCATTGTGGAAGGCAGGCACAAACCTATTCAGGACCAGGTGCAACTCCTCCCACCACTCTACATGCAGATAGGTCTATTCGGCCCTGCGCTAACTCACCCTGTCTCCTGCAGCCACCCCAGTCCCTGTCACTCACAAACCAGACACACAATACGCAAGCTAGAAGAGGCAGGCTGGATGGTTTGGTAAGAAAATACCTACTTTCTAAAAGTGGTATTTTCAAATACAGAATGTTAAAACCAACTTAACTAAAAAATGTATTTTATCATTCCGAGTTCAGGCATACTAAACTCGAATTTCTACCTAGTTCCCTGAGTCAGTTAGGATTATAAGAGGTTATAATCAAACTGCCCATTCTGGCCTATGGGGAACAGGTAGCTTGCAATAGTGAAAATCGAAAATGGCTGTAATTCACTATCAGGACATGCCACACACATGAGGGCATATCCTACCTTTTACTTACAATGACCCTGCCCTTGGGCCTACCTTAGGGGTGTCTGATATGAAGAAAAGGGAAGTTTTAGGGACTGACAAGTGGGTGCACTTACCAAGTCAGCATGGCAGTACTAGACTGCACACAGGCTCTGCAATGGCAGACCTGAGACACGCTTCACAGGCTGCTTCTGTGGGTGGCACAACCAGTGCTGCAAGCCCACCAGCAGCATTTGATTTACAAGCCCTGTGCACACATGGTGCACTGCACTAGGGTCTGCCAAGTAAATCAAATAACCCAATCATGGAGTCACTAATCAATACATCAATTTACCATTGGGAGCACTTGCACTGTGGCACTGAATAGCAGTGGCACAGTGCCCAAAGCATCTAAACCAGCAAAACACATCAAAAACAGAGGGGGCAATCAGTAAAGAAATGGAAGGGAGACTCACGCCAATGGTACCAGGTCTAACACCCGGGATATGAGCTAGACGAAGAATTCTGTAAAGACATGTCGGAGCTGAGAGCTCACACCGCCATCTTCTCTGCTCTCCAAGCCACGCCACTCCAGTATTTTATAATTTCTAATCAAAACCCATTTAACAGTTTCTTTAGGTTCCTGTGGGATCAACCTTGGAATCATGTATTTAATTTTCCTTTTTAGTGGCATTTAATTGATGCATTGGTGCCCTTGTTAGTACACATTGATTTGAAACTTTGTCTTGGTTATTGCAATTTTCTTGGCAGGGTTTTACACCAAGCTCGCATCACTTATCTCTGAAGAAAAGCCTTTGTCGTATCCAAGCTAACAAAGATGAGCGATATGATTCTCTTGTGGTAAA
The DNA here is from genome assembly GCF_964261635.1 of Lissotriton helveticus. Lineage (NCBI taxonomy): Eukaryota > Metazoa > Chordata > Amphibia > Caudata > Salamandridae > Lissotriton > Lissotriton helveticus. The sequence goes on from NC_136069.1 coordinate 800,825,571, forward strand.
GAGGTGTTTACATTTTTAGCTCACCCTAAGCAGGGGATGTTGAAGCTGTGTCACTGCTCTAATCATACTGTGCCCTCTCATAGCCAGCCGGTGGATTGTCAACATTTGCCATTTGTATATGGCTTTCATGGTCAGCAGTACATGCTGGAAGACATTTTCCCTTCCCTGCTATGCTTGTAGACCTCCCATGTTTCTATGCCAGTCGTTTCTTGAGGTTCCAAAATACATGTGTTTTGCTCTGGTTCACTGCTCTGAACATTGGGAACTCCCCTTCTTGATACATTTTGGAGTCTTTTTATAGCCTGTTTATAGAAGAGAGTCTATGCTGCTGGTTTGTGTGCCCCAGTTTGAGGTTTGGGTATGTAATGGGTTACGTATCATCAATTGGTGGAGGGAGAGAGAGTAGAGATCCTTTCAATCTCCTTTCAGTAATTATAAATCAATGTGGAAAGGATCACTGGTCCTGCATAACCAAGGTCTGCAGGTGGATCGGTAGGTGTCTCCCAATTAAAAGACCCTCATACACGTGTTTTTTCAAAGTCGTGTAGCGGTATATGATGTGTCCCCGCTTCTTGTAACACGTGTCCGTGCGTAATCCTTGGGTCAGTTTTTGTTTGCACCCTCCGCCAGGAGGTTGTACCATTGGTTAAAACAGTAGTGATAGTGAATAAGTGAAATAGTGCTATTTAGGTGTTCTAAAATACCCGGACAGCCAGAGGTTCAACTTTAATATTCCTGGATTCGAGTAGAAGGTTAAGGCGTGTCGCTATGGAATTATTTAGGAATTCTAGCGTACTAAACTTGTGAGGTTAAAAGTGGTCGACATGTTTCAGCCTTATCTGCCTGTTGGTCAGTCGGCTTTCCTCAGGACCAAAAAGTGATTAAGTGAAAAAAAGGAAAAGGTAAATTTGTAACCTGATTCGTTTTGTGGTAGTAGGTCACATTGTACCTCTACATTATGTAAGACTTGTCTCCTCGGGAACCATGGCAGTTAGGGGGAGGCTTCACTCTAGCCTTCAAACACCCATCTAGCAGCTTGTGCTGTCTCTGCCCTTGGTAACCCGGGTTACCAAGTGCTGCTAGATGGGTGTTTGAAGGCTAGAGTGAAGCCTCCCCCTAACTGCCATGGTTCCCGAGGAGACAAGTCTTACATAATGTAGAGGTACAATGTGACCTACTACCACAAAACGAATCAGGTTACAAATTTACCTTTTCCTTTTTTTCACTTAATCACTTTTTGGTCCTGAGGAAAGCCGACTGACCAACAGGCAGATAAGGCTGAAACATGTCGACCACTTTTAACCTCACAAGTTTAGTACGCTAGAATTCCTAAATAATTCCATAGCGACACGCCTTAACCTTCTACCCGAATCCAGGAATATTAAAGTTGAACCTCTGGCTGTCCGGGTATTTTAGAACACCTTTATAGCACTATTTCACTTATTCACTATCACTACTGTTTTAACCAATGGTACAACCTCCTGGCGGAGGGTGCAAACAAAAACTGACCCAAGGATTACGCACGGACACGTGTTACAAGAAGCGGGGACACATCATATACCGCTACACGACTTTGAAAAAACACGTGTATGAGGGTCTTTTATTTGGGAGACACCTAATGATCCACCTGCAGACCTTGGTTATGCAGGACTATGTAATGGGTTAGCCAATGTACACAATCTAACTAAGCTCCAATTTTTCCTCTTTTGACTATCATTCACTGCCTGCTACCAATTACCATGAGCTGCCAAGTGATTTCACTGGTTGTTCCTATTGCCTATTTGATGTACTATTACCCAATAGTATCATTTGATGACGTATGGGGTTGCTCCGTAGTTGCTCAGTTTCTTCCAGAATGGTTGCCATTCCTCATTGGATGGCCCACATAATGTTTGCAGACTGGAATCTTTTTCCTTACTTTGGTGCTGATGCTGCGCTGATACTCATACTCATGCATGAAGGTTTTTGAAGTAGGTTTCATGCTTCACACTCTACTTCTTCTACAGATTGCAGGGCTCAGTGGGAAGCCGCCCTTTAGTATCAGTCTGTGAAAGTGCACCGGTGGGCTCAGAAGAGTCTGCAGGCATGATCACTCATCAGATCTAAAGGTTGCAGCTTCTCCTCCTCCATGGCAGGCTCTGCGAGCCATGGAAGTGAAGGATGGAGCAGCTCATGTCTGGCAGATCTCCTCACTCCCAGGGGCTGCTGGCAATACCTGGTGGCTCAAATCACAGTTGTTTACTTTTCATCAACACGCAGCCCTGTATTAGAGATAGTCTAATGTCAGATCTATAAGCCAATCAACCCGCACCCACTTTTAAGACAAACCTATCAATGCTGTTACAATATTTCATGCTTAGCTGTTAGTTTTTGCTGTGTGTAATTTCAGCAGTCATTTGAGATGGACTGATCTCTGCTTATTGTATGTCAGTCAAATCCAGGGCATTTGTTTTACTATAAAATCAAACTTGTGTTTTGTTTTCGTCAGGATTGCCTTGTGTGGGGATTATAGTGCTCTTTCCAAATGTGTTTCTTTTTGCATAGAACTAAGGGCGTTATTTACAAGCCCTTGCACCACTGATGCGTCACGTTTAACATTAATTTGTATGGCCAAAGCCTTATCCTTAAAGTTAGTTCATTTTATGGTCTGCAGTGGCGGCTACTCCGCTATGGCAGAGGAGCGTCACCCCACTACTTTCAAGCAGTACGAGAAGAGGAAACATAAAATGATAATAACTTTCAGTTATTATCATTTTTTGTTTGTGCTGCTTTGCGGGCGGGTTGTTGGGTGTGGCTGCTCTGCTCTCGGAGCACAGGAGGGGAGGAGTGGTTTGCCCACTCCTAAGTGCACAATGATTGTTTGGTCAGCACTCTTGGGCTACCCAAACCCGTCATGCGCACTTTCCCCGTTCTCCATGCAGGCTGCATTAGTGCCTGATTGTAAATCATGGCCTGGCTCCCATTCCCGGGTTGAGCGTCGAACCAGGACGCTCAAAACCAATCACAATGCTGCACTGCAGCGTTGTGATTGGTCAGGGGATCCAAGGTGCCTACTAATCACAACGCTGCATTGCAGCGCTGTGATTAGTCAGTGGGACCTGGCTGTGCTTCCTATTCCTGGAGGAGATCAGGAGCAGAGACGCAGGAGCCAGTGGGAAATTAAGTAATTTTTTTTTTATTATGTTCATCTTGACTCGCCGCCACTTGCGAGCCATGCCGGCCGCCACTGATGATCTGTGCATTATACTTCAAAGTTGCAGTCTTTTTTGTATCAGACACATTTAATGAGCATTTCCAAATAAAAAACGACAACAAAAACATAAATGTTAAGGAAGACCAACATAGTTACAGTGAAAGTTAAATGAGGGTGAAAACCTCCCATTTAAGTAGCATCTAATTACTACCTTTTTCAGCAAGAAATAGTGTCCAAAATAACACGCCTTTCTATGAATAGGTGGCTAAGAATGTGAAAAAGGGAAGGTTATTGGCTGGAAAAGCTATAGAACATTGCCCAGCAAGGTTGAACTCAAATAGCCTTCACATTAATCTACTCTGCAGACAGTATTCCTTTTATTTGGCAATTACAACAGCAAACAAGAAACAGTACAAATCTGGCTGAATGACATGTACTTTGACGGCTTCGAACCCCTTACACCAAAATGTCAAGTCATTTGGATTCACCCTTGACACTAACCTCACCCTCGAAGAACACATTGCCAAAAAACAAAGAAAGCCTGCTACCAGCTCTTTCTTCTACAGAAAGCAACTCGTACTCTTGCATCTGGATAGTGGTACACCTTAAACCAAGGCCTTTTAGACGCAACACTGGTGCCCCTAAGGGCATTATACACGTCTCATCCAGGGGCTCAAAAAACATATGTTCACATCACCTCATTCTGATGGAAGTCCATCGGCTTCACATCTCAGCCTGCACCAACTTCAAAACTAGTTGCATCCCTGAATATCTTGCAAAGAAGCTCCCCCACTCTGGTGTTTCTCAGCACACCCAGGACACTAACACAATACAGACTAAGAAGTGTAAAAAAGGAAAAAAGAAGGCACCAGGCCGTTTCCATCTTTGAAGCTAGGATCTGGAGCCACATTCTTGTATCCATGATGACTGCCTCAACTCTGATGCAATTTAGGAAAGAGTTGAAGCCTCACCTCTATATAAATCTCTGCATCACAATGCATTAACCATTCAAAACCCTGCTACTGCCTCATCACTCGTTTACTGTATGCTTATCTTTGAACCTGTATCGCGCTGCGTTCGTCTAGGCTCGAACTTTAGAAATCCCATATACATAGAAAGCCGTCGCCCTTGCAGATAAGAACGGTGGAGCGGGGTGGGGCGATTTCGACAGACGATGACGAGGGAATTATTAAATAAATAATGAATGTTCCCACGTCATTGTCTGTCGAAATCCACCCCTCCCCCACCTGGCCTCCGTTGCTCTTATCTGCATGGACCGCTGCTGTACACAGATAAATATCGGCAGCCGTCACGCTCTGTCTCTAATGTGACTGATATCCTATTTTACAAGTGCCATAGGATATAATGCACTTGTAATAGGGCGTATATCACCGTTTGTGATAGAGTATCCCATTATCCGAACTGTAAGTCAGGCCCTAAGTATTAAATGCACCCGCTCTTTACTAATCTCACCCAATCAAAGACAAACACATATCACAGTCAATTAATGGCCTTTTAAATTCTCAACAAAAGGATGTGCGATCCAGAATTTGCAACGATGCCATGGAGGTGGGATTTACAGCTACACGCATGCGAATCACAGAAATAATCTTGCGGAGCGGGTAAAGTGAAAGCAGCACAACAATCTGTGCCTTCCAATACATCTGAACGCATGGTGAGAGAAAGAAAATAAAAATCTGATTTAAATTCTGATGTCGGCTTCCATTGCATCTATTTTGTTTTGCTGTTTTACCGCGAATATGTACCTTGGCGTGATGTTTGCTTAAATCTATATTAATGTATGCAGTACTTTCTCAATCAAAAATCCTGGAGCATAACCCGGCCACTGAGTCTCGGGCCGCGCTGCTGGGCACCCGGTGCTGGCTGCAGTCCCTCAGACCTGCAGGTAGCCTCTGCAGGCCGGCGAGTCGCCGAAAAAGTTATTAATCCGCCCAGCAGTGCCAAGGTTTGGACTGGAAGGTCCAATTACATCTTGACAGGGGGAAAGAAAAATCAATTTTTTCCCGCCAGCGTCGTCAGGGAAGAGCCACCTGGCTAAGCAAGCAGGGCGGGGTGCCGCCTGCTCCAGGAAATGAGGACGGCGAGCCGGCAGATGGCACGAGTGTCTTTGCTAGCACAGACCCCACACACCTCGACGGCACTGTATACACACAACCTGTGCTGGCCGGCTAAGGCAAAGCCGAAGACATTTTGCAAAGGTTGTCTGACAAGGTTAATTTTAAAATGAATTCAGGGCCACTGGAATTATGCGGCAGGAGAAGACCCAATCAAGTTGCAGATTTCACTAAATTACGAGTCAAGATAAAGCAAATAACGCGGAGTAATGCGGCTCATTTTGTGACTATTAATTATTTTGTCATTTTTTCAACCTTGTTTTCACTGTTTTAGCAAGGTTGCATATCTTTAGTACCATTTTTACACGCAAATACAGCAAAAAGCTACTGAAAGGTGACTGGACAAACTTCGGTAAGGACCTGACTGCGCAACAACATACATCACTGCATTTGTTGTAATTTTTGTAACTTTAGATCTATCGGAGCTAGACACAAAATTAAATCTGGTTAGAATCTGAAAATTATGCAGCAGACGATGGATTGTGTGGAAAATGCGGCAAATCCTTAAATTATGCGAAAAAAGTTCGGGCTGCAGAATCGCATATTTCCAGTACCGCTGAATAAAGTGCGTTGAAACAGTAAGGCAATGGGTGTGGTTCGAAGCATGTGCATAGTTATTTTTTCTGTCATCCGAAGCAGCCGCTCCTAGAGAATGCCTGTGCGCTTCTCTGTGTTTAAGAAGTTTACTAGAAAACATTATTTTAATTTGTAATTGCGAATGAAGGGCACTGGATAGACCCTGGTAGAATTCAAGTACACATATTATCAAGGTTTGTCAATCGACACGCATGTTTGTGGACTAAATGTCACCAACAGAACAAACACGGGAAATTGCACACACGCACCTCCTAAACCAATAGACTTCCTTAACACCAACAAAAAAAAAACACTGGGAAATAGGTTCGAGCTGGAATGTTCTTGCATTTCTACAGTGATGATTCTTTAAAGTTTGTACAAAAAAAACCTATTATAATTAAATCATGTAGCTATTGTAGCAACTTGTAATCGAAACAAGCATTGTTAAAGCCAACAGCTCGTAGCTTGCCAATGCTTTTTATTTTACCAATCTAACGTGGCCATCGAGACTATTGGAAAGAAATGGTAAAAAAAGGTAAAATGGCTGCCAATGTGTTGTGTTGCACACAAACTCATAAGCCAAAACAGCAATTTTGCCGTTGTTTAGGTTAGTGACTTTGCATGAATATGTCAGGAGTGCTTTTAATTTTTAAGGCCATTTTCATGCCATAACATTAATACAAAATTGCCAATATCAAAAACGTATCTCATTACATGGACTGGACTGTTTCAGTGTGCGTGCAACATAGTTTCATTCAGAGTTATGAAGCAATGAACAGTCATCATACACCTACTGAAAACATGGAACTGTCAGACAATATCAAACTGAAATTAATTTGTAAGGCCATTTTCATGCCATAACATTAATTCAAAATTGCCAATATCAAAAACGTATCTCATTACATGGACTGGACTGTTTCAGTGTGCGTGCAACATAGTTTCACTCAGAGTTATGAAGCAATGAAAAGTCATGCATACACCTACTGAAAACATGGAACTGTCAGACAATATCAAACTGAAACCCTGACAGCTTCGTACTTACCAATACTGCAAAAGGTTAATGCTGCTGCTGGGGAAAAATGAAAGCAAGCTCTTGCACAAGCTGCACGACTGACTAGCATTGAGAGAGTTCGAGCATGGCCACTTGATGGTCACAAGATAGAATTCATTTTATTTCTGCCCTCTGATGTCAGTGAGGTAACTCGAGAGGCTAGTACCAATATGACACAGAAAATGCTAGGGCAGGGTCACACTGCTGCTGCTGAAAATCAGATGGATCTCCTGTGCAAGCTGATTGAGTCTGGTGCCTGGGCCATTTTGTAGGCCTTAAATAAGCGGTCGTGCAACATATATGTAAGTTTACTGTGTGATGTTATTACATGGGCCTAAAATGGATGATGCACCTCCTCTCCCACCATGGTCTACTCCATGACACACATAGCCACCTGTTCCACTGTTAATGCTATCTTTTTTCCCTGTCCTCAGACCTGATGAATAGATCATTGATACAATGATACACCAAAATTGGGTGGTTTTTATTCTCCCAAAGTACAAAAGCAGTAGAGGACTGCTTAAGGAGACTGCATCAAAGGTTGGGCTGGTGGGCGATGCAGCTGAATGGCGTTAGCATCAATCTTCAGCTGGAAAATCCTGTAAGTCGCCAAATTATTGCAGAGAACCGTAAATTGGTTGGGGGTTTGTTGCTAAAACAGCAGCTGTGAAACCTTCAACAGAGTTCCTGGTTGTGACACCAACCACTAGTCACAGTAATTAATCAAAACATTTGCCTGAATGCATTTCTTGTATGGTTGAATTGACAGCAGAATTATGCTAGTGGATGAATACACTTGAAAAGACGTTTATAATAATTAATTGCAAACCACTGAAATAACAGTCAGACATAAAAGTCTGCAGTCAGGATTAAAAGTTAATGCATTGAATGCAAACAAGTGAAACATTTAACTGCAGGTCACATGTCTGAATCCCTACAAGGCAGAATTAGCCTACCCTCATTCCTCAGAGACAAGTAGATTGTGTACCCTTAAATGGGGTAACAGTAACCTCTGTTATACAGCAGGCTAGGAACGTGCAGAAGTGTAGTATGAAGCACTATTTCCAAATCAAATTATTTCTACCTCCAGTGTAATTAACATAGGTAGACCTCAATGTAATTTGTTGATGAGTTCATCATAAATAAGCTATGGAAACACGCACAGGTCATGTAATAGCATATCTGCCTCAAAAATATTTTAATGTTTAATAGTAATAAGTGAAAACATGTGGTTTGCTATAAATGAGTAATACATAACAAGCTGTGATATTGTGTCTTTTGGTACATACCTCTGGGTTGGATGTCCATCTGCATTATTGCATCTCTTAATCTTGAAATGGATTTCTAATGGTTCATAGAGCAATGTTGGGGCGCAGGCCCACTAGACCCACAATACCTGCTACAGCACAAATGAAACAACACGGTGCTGCTTCTTGCTGACAGTGACTACAGTAAAAGCCTTGGAGCACTGCTGTTCCTGCAACAGTGTCTCAATCCCTTGCATGTCATTTGTGAGAGGAAGCAGGTGAGGAAAGCAGTCTTGGGAAGGGAGTTTCAGTGTCCGCGCAAATCTTATGATTGATATACAGTATGTATCTGTGTGTGCATCTCCATTCCTTTATGCCTTCCCTATGTACTATATACGTTTATTTAGAATGAGGGTGGGGCAGACCTCACCTTATTATCCTGCACACTGCACAGCTGAGCAGGGAAAGAATACAAGTCCATGCTTTGACGTGCTGTGTCGGTGCTTTGTACTAATAATTTACATAAGGGACTATTAGATGCATTGGGACATGTGTGTCTCAAAGTATGATGTTTCGGCAAATAAGGAAAACTTCACAAGACAAGATTAAAGTCTAAGCCATGAAGGTTTATTAAAAATTTAGAATCATTACAGCAAGCAAAAAGGCAATTTGGTTAGTCACTTCAAATCAGCATCAATCTCATAAATCAAAAAGGAAATCTAAGTGTAGAAGCAGCAAGGGAACTGACATGAAGTCTGCCTCTAAAGAATAGGTTAAAAGCTCTCTCAAAAATATTCGAAGCACGTAATTATATAGCAGTCTGACAGCTCGATATGAAAGCAAGAACATTTCTGGCACACATCCCAAAAGAAGCACATTTTATAGTTCGAAAAAAACACGATCTTTGCATGGTGTAAAATGGCAGCGTCGGCTGTACTAATAAAAGTTACATTGACCGAAACAAATCAACATTACTAAAATTATGTTATGTAAGACAGGTTTACTGTAGGAACGCACCTAATACTAAAAGACAAATATCCACTTTAACTTACATACAAAGGAAAATGACGTTATGCTACTAAACAATTAACTATTTTTTTTTTTTGTAAAAGGTTTTATTTTGCAGTTTAAGTACAACCAAGAACACAAATAAAGGTCATCTTAAGCATTACATAGTCCGCCTTGCAAGGGCACTAAATCATGAGCAGGACCTCTACTGATGGCATAATAAGTCCGTGCCTCGTGAGCATAGCCACAGCACCAACAGTCCAGCGAGCCAGCAGCAAAATCGTGCGAGGCGGGTGCCAAGGGAAGAAATCCCCAATCCAATGTTCCGTACAGCACATCCATAGAGCTACGGACCCAGCAATAAGCAGTAAACTCCCAGAATGACCAGAACAAGAAAATAACAAGTCCCCCCCCCCCCCTTCCCCCCACCCCCCACATGGTGGTGGCCCAAACAGACATACAAACACTCTCCTCCCCCAACCTATACCTGAAAGAGATGCAGCGACCTCAAGGAAGCCGGACACACAGCTGAGGGCAGACCTTTGGATAGGAAGTCAACCAACGGGCCCCATTGGAACTGGAAATTCTCGAATTTACCTAGGAAGATGTCCGCCATCCTTTCCATACTTAGAAGCTTCCATAGTCGGGCATGCCACAGAGATATTGCCGGAGCCTCCCTCCGTTTCCAGGCAGCCGCCAGCGTAAGCTTGGCAGCGCCCAGGCATAGCCACAGAATCTTTTTGTCGGCCCGGGTCTGATGCTCCAGGCCAGGGTCACGCAGTCCCAGCAGAACAAAGGCAATATCATCCTTTACAGGATAATGAAGGATGTCCCTGATATGCGAAAGGATCTCCTCCCAAAACGGCCTAATCACCGGGCAGTCCCACCAGATGTGGCGGAAGTCCCCAAGTAGCCCGCATCCCCTCCAGCATAGGTCAGACGTGGACGGATAAATGCGGTGAAGCCGGGACGGGCACATATACCATTGCGTAAGTGTCTTAAGATGAGCCTCCCGCAAGTGAAGCGAGTGATTAAACTTCGACACGTCCCGCCACAGGGCCGACCATTCCGTATCTGAGACGTCTCTCCCCAACAATTCCTCCCATAGGCCCATGTAGCGATGCCTAGGCGTCACCGCCGATTTAAGTAGGAGCTGGTATAGGAAGGAGATGGCACCCCTCATGACAGTCGATCGCAATAGGAACGCCTCGAAAGGCGACGGAGGCCGCGTCGCCGCCTCCATCACCCCAGGCGTGGTGGCCCAGTGATGCAATTGTAAGTGATGGAACCGTTCAGCGTCGGTAAGCCCGTAGTCCCTCATACAGTTAGCAAAGGTAAGGGGAACCCGCCCATGAAACAGATGGGTCAGCGCCCGGCAACCTCCCTCCCTCCAAGCATCAAAGATCCCTTCCCGAAGTGCCGGCGGGAAAGCTGGATTGAAGTGTATGGGCGTAAAAGGCGATGGGAAGGTAGTCCATCTCTCATCTGCAGCCAAGGAGTCCCAGACCTTCAATGTGGTACCCGTAGGAGTACTAATGTAGGCGTTCAGCGGACGGTCCTTCCGGGGCTTCCACGCCAGGTCCCAGACCGATCTGCCTGCCACACTCCGGTCCATATGCAGCCAATGTTTCTCGGACGATTGCTGCGACCACTCCACCAGCACTCTCAATTGCGCCGCTTTATAGTAAAGCTGCAAATCAGGAAGTCCCAAGCCCCCCTCAGATTTGGGCTGCCGCAGCACCGTAAATGCAAATCGTGCCCGGCCCCCCTGCCACACAAAGCGCAGTATCTGGGTCCGAAGGCGCCGAAAAAAGTCGGTAGGAAGAGGGATGGGTAGAGCCTGAAATAAATATAAGTATTTGGGGAGGAGAACCATCTTAACAGCATGTATTCTGCCCAGCCAAGATATAAATTTGGGTTTCCACTTCTCCAGCTCAATCCGAGTCTTCGCAAACAGCGGCGGAAAATTAGTGGAAAACAGCCCCCCGATTGTCGGGGTTAGGTGAACCCCCAAGTAGACCAGTGAGCCATCCGCCCAAGCCAAAGGGGTCAAGAGCTTCACTCGTTCCACCTCCTCCTGAGAAAGAGTTAGATTCAGGACATGGGACTTGCCATAGTTGACTTTGAAGCCCGCTACCGCCTCATAGGCCAGCAGGGCCTCCCGAAGGCACGGCAGGGAGCGCTCCGGCTCCGTTATTGATAATAAGATATCATCCGCGAAGAGCGTGATTTTGTGTTGCTCTCCTGTGAAAGGAATACCCCGGATCCCCTCATGCTCTCGCACCGCCAACGCCAGAGGTTCAATACTGAGCGCAAACAGGAGCGGGGAAAGGGGGCACCCCTGTCTGGTGCCCCTGGAGTGCGGGAAAAACTCCGACACATGTCCGTTCACTGTTACTCTAGACCTCGGGCCGCTAAAGTTGGCCTGGACCATAGTGAGGAATTTGTCAGAAAACCCAAAGGCAGTCAGTGTGTTAAAGAGGAAACCCCAATCAACTCTGTCGAAAGCCTTTTCGGCGTCCAACCCCACTAGCACCGCTGGAATGCGGAACCTGTCGGCCTTTTCTATCAAGTGAACCACTCTGCGAGTATTATCGTGGGTCTGACGACCCTTAATGAAACCGGATTGATCCGGATGTATGAGCGCCGGTAACAGATCCTGCAGTCTATGCGCCAGGATCGCGGAATACAATTTAGCGTCAACATTAAGCAGTGCTATGGGGCGGAACGACGCACACTGGGCAAGATCTTTCCCGGGTTTCGGCAAGACCGTGATAACTGCCTCCGCCCAAGGAGCCGACCGAGGAGCCGGATACGGCCATATCATTAAAAAGAGAAGTGAGGAAGTCGCACAATTCCGAGGCGTAAGACTTATAGAAAACCGCCGTGTAGCCATCCGGCCCCGGCGCTTTGTGCAACTTCAGGCCCTTAATGGCCTCGAGGACCTCCTCCCTGGTAATCGGTGCGTCCAGCAGCTCATTCCACTCGGTGGAAACTCGTGGAAGGGGCAATCGCCCCAGGTACTCCCTCTGTTCTTCCACGGCTAGGCTGTCACCCTTATACAGGCCCGCATAGAAGCGTCCAAAGATAGACGCCTTCACCTCGTCCTTGTGTTGCATCACCCCCGCCTCATCCCGTATTCCCCCAATATACTCGCGCTCCCTCTTATCTCGAAGTTGACGTGCCAAGTGCCGCCCAACCTTATTCCCACCGGAGTAAGATTGCCGTCCCAGTCTCAGCATTGTCAGCTCAGCCCTGTTATTATAATGAGCTCGCAGCTTCCCTCGCACCGCAGTCAACGGTCGGAGGGTTATCCTTGAGGGATTAAGCTTGTGAGCCCGTTCGAGGCGGGACACTTCTTCCTCCAGAGCCTCCCGGTCCTTACGCCGCTCCTTATTTAGACGGGCATTGAGGCCCAAGCATGTGCCCCGAATGGAGGCCTTAAAGGCATCCCAAGTGTTAGCGACCGATGTGTCAGATGCAGGATTAAGCTCAAAAAATTCCCTAATGGCTATCCGCAGGGCTTTGTTGGAAGCATCATCCCGGATCACCGAAGCCGGGAAGTACCATTTTCTCGGCCCACCCCCAGCCGACGACCAACGGAGGCTAAGCACCAACAAGCTGTGGTCCGACACCGAAAGCGGAAGTATGGTGGAGTCTAGGACATCTCCCTTAAGGGCCTGACTAAGAAAAATGTGGTCCAGGCGTGAGTAGGAGTGATGTACGTGAGAGAAGTAAGTGTAATCCCTGGCAGAGGGGTGATAAAAGCGCCAGCCATCAATCAGTCCCAGCTCCCCCACCGTCTGCCGCGAAGAGTCTGAGAAGACCCCCGCTCCAGTCCTATGAGACCCCGAGCTATCCACCGTCTTGTCCCACACCAAGTTGAAGTCCCCCAGGAGGAACAAGCGGCCATCAGCAAAGTCCCCCACCTTCTGCAACAAGTCCTGGAGAAACTTATTCTGACCGGCATTTGGAAGGTACACCACTACAAATGAACATAGCTGCCCTTGAACAAGCCCTTTCACCATCAGCCACCGGCCATCCCTATCAGTACGCACCTCCAGGGGCTGGAAGTGCAAAGCAGCTCGAAAGAGAAGGGCCACCCCCCTATGTTTCGTCGATGCAGAGGATCTATATATAAGGGGATACGCCTTATGCTTGAGGCGCAGCTCGTCCCTGCGTGCCAAGTGCGTCTCTTGAAGCCCCACAATATCCAGCTGGTGATCCAGCACATACTTCCACACTTTCTGCCGCTTCTGGGGCGAATTGAGACCCTTAACGTTCCAAGTTCCTATACTAACAGGCATTGTAAAAAAGAACCCCCAAGCCCTCTGAAACCATCGTGCCCGGAGCTCCACCCACACCCAGAACCCCCCCAAGACAGAGGCCCAGCCGAGAGTCCGCCCATGAAACCCCATTGGGAGGCAACTGACGAACCGGGGCCCACCCTCCACCAGCGAACAAACACATCATGACAGAGACAATTGAGCAGAAACAGCATCTTCAAGGGCCAAATCGACAACCCCTCCTGCAAACCATCCCTCAACCCCCCCTGCAACTCCAAGGGATCCACGCCAAGAAACCCCACAGTAAACACAGAATCAGAACCTCCGCCGGGCCCAAGAGGAGGCAACAGCACGGAAGCCAAGGAGTATCTCTGCAAGAGGAAGGAACATGTCACGCACTCACCAGGCATACCCCACCACCAATCCTCCCCACCCCAACTCCCCCCCACACAAGGGAATAACAACATACAAAAATACCAAAAACCCAGAACAAGAAGAATGATAATACTCATCAGTCCAAAGTTCACGGAGATCAGTCCGCTCCAGGGACAGAATAGGGAGACCAACTCGGTTCCTCCCAAGGTCACGGTCCGGGGAGTCTTCTCCAAAAGTACCTCCATTCTCCCAGACCAGGGGGCCAATGTCCCCTCCAGCGCCGATCCTCCTCACTCAATGCACTGTCATGCCGCTCCCGAGCTGGCCTGCGATTCCGGCTGCGTCGCTGAGGCAACCGAGGCCACAGCATTCCCCCTTTCTAGCAGACTGGAACTGCGGTCCGGACGTCCCCGATCTGGGGAGGACCCCACTCTGTGCCAGGATGATGAGCGGTGGCGCCGCCGAGATGTGGAAGCAGCCGCACCCTGGGACGGCGCCGCGTCAGGCAGACCCAAGAGATCCTTCGCCTCCTGAAGGGAGCGCAGCTGCACCAGTCGATTCTGCCACCGGAAGATGATCCTGAAGGGGTGACCCCAAGAATATGCGATGTTACTGTCCCTCAGGAAGGCAGTCACCGGGCGAAAATCCCGCCGTTTCTGAAGCGTAGAGGCCGCCAAGTCCTGGAAGAGCTGAGGGTGATGGCCCCTAAACTGCAAGGATGCGATAGCTCTGGCTTTACGAAGGATGCGCTCCTTTACCTGGAAATCATGGACGCAGACAAGGATGTCCGGAGGCGGCCCCCCCCCTCTCCTGGGCAAACCAACTCGATGGACTCTATCCATTTGGACGTCCTTCACGTCCTCCTCATCCAGGACCTGCAGGAACAGGGCCTGTATATAGCCTCGCAGGTCTCCCGCCTCGCCATCCCACGGCACCGCCTTAACGCGGATGTTGTTCCGGCGGGAACGGTTTTCAAGGTCTTCCGCGTGCGCCTGCAAGTCCAAATTTTGTTCCGTGAGGCGGAGAACATCCTGTTGGAGCAAATGGACATCATTGGCCGTGCTTAAGTCATGGTCCTCCAGAGTCGCGACTCTCTCGCCAATCCCGTCGACATCCCGCCGTACTTCCCGGAGATCAGATGCGAGCTGCGCCCGCAGCTCAGAGATATCTTCTTTGATGGAAGCAAAAAGTTCGGACATAAAAGCCTTGGTAGCCGGGGCTTCATCATCAGACACTCTTGGCGAGCCACTGGGACCCGGGGAGGCCGGCTGCTGCGAAGATTTAGACGCTCCGTCCTTCACCACACGTCCCTTGCGAGCTTGGTTAGACATGATGCCGGGCAGCACGCGAAAGCCACACGCAAATGCAAGTTGGGGCCCCCAGCCTCCAATGGCAAGTCCCAGCGGGAAGGGTGCAGTGGGGCAACACAGATACCAGCTAACCAGGAGCCGGCGCGAAGCTTCAAAACGGCCAAGAAAGCCAGACAAAATGGCGTCGACCCGCCCTCGTCCCGGTCACCTCCAGACCACCAGGCGTGCGCTCCCAGCCTCTCCTCTAGCCCCGCTCCAGATCTCCTCCAGTGGTCGGGGCCCGCACTATCTAGATGCACGGTAGGGGCGCGAGGCCCATAAGGCCCTCCAGATGCCCATGCACAGTAATCTGTCGCTCAGTCTCCCCGGGCCCTCGCGGACCGCCGCACTCCGGGCTCCTCCGCTCCGCAGGGGGTCAGGACTGTCCCAACCGCGACCACCCAGCCGGGCTGCGGGCGCCTCTCACCCTCACTCCCTCCTCAATGCAGGGTGCAGCACCAAGCTCGGGCTGTGGGCACTGCCAGCACCCACTCCCCCCTCCAATGCAGGGTGCAGCTCCTTCAATCGCGTCCGGGCCCCACAGCGCGTCACAGAGCCTGCAGCGTCCGGGCCTGTCCGGCACCTCGGGATCCACGTCTCCACTGCTCTCAGGCCTCTCCACACCTCCTGCAGGGCGAACCAAGCTCCCCGGGGCCCGACAGGCTGCGCCGCCCTCCGCTGAACACAGACCCCGTCTCAGGCAGCCGGCGTATGGAGCGGACTTCGGTTGGGTCCGGACGAGCCACTCTCCTCTGCCGCTCCTCACCTAGCTTCCGGCCGGCCCTCCGATCACCCGAGCCCGGGGATCCCCAGGCCTCTCAGCCACCCCGAGCCAGCAACAGCCACGAGCGGCTCAGCGCTCCGCCGATGGAACCGGACCACACCGCGGCACTTCGCCGACCTCCGCACTTGGTCTGGGGCCAATCTGCGCCAGTGAGACCCTGCAGTAAGCCGCTATGTTAGGATCGGCGCCGGAGGGACCTGAAAAAGCGTCTTACTCCGACGCCATCTTGGCCACGCCCCCAACAATTAACTATTAAATAATAAATAGGAGCACAGTTTCAATTAACAGGCAGCACAGCCTTGAACATTTTCAACATTACATAAACGCCCCCAGATGGTTCGAAGCACAGTTGTTGATACAGTCCAAATAAACAATTGTTTGGAAAAGATTACATTTAATCTATTTTATGAAAAAGGAAAATACATCAATTATTTATGTATATAATGTAGAACGTTTTATAGAGCGCGAACATGACCCTTGCGGGTATCAGAGCGCTGTACATACGGCGAAAGCATGAATAAACTTCATACAATAGAAGTCAGTAAAGTAACATCAATAGAGTGATGTCATCAGTAATGTCATTTTGAATGTCATCAGTGATGTCACGGACCATGTCATGAGTGATGTAATATGTGAGGTCATAAGCAGTGCGTTTCGGGGGTGTACGGTATAGTTAGCTCAATTAAATATAACTGTTGAATTCCTGTGGTTTTGTACGAGTGAAATCTGAGCCCAACTATTGTGTCCCTATAACCTTTGTTATTTTCAGTGAATTTCTATGGTTTTTAAAATTCTATTTCCTAACTATAACGTCCCTGTAACCTTTGTTTTTTTTTCAGTGAATTTCTAAGGTTTTTTAAATTTTATTTCCTAGCTATAACGTCCCTGTAGCCTTTGTTTTCTTCAGTGAATTTCTCTGTTTATAAAATTTTTATTTCCCAACCGTAACCTGTAAACTTTGAGAATGGGTGTGTAAGTGACTGTATAGGCCTGTGAGAGGGTGTATGAGTGGCTGTATGGGTCTGTGTGTGGATGTGTGAGTGGTTGTATGGATCTGTGAGTGCCTATGTGGATCTGTGAGTGGGTCTGTGAGTGGCACAATGGGTCTGTAAGTGGGCGTGGGAGTGGCTGTGAGGTGCTGTGAGTGGCTGTAATTGCCTGTGTGTGTCTGTGAGTGCGTATGTTATGTTATGTGGTTTTATATAGAGCATAGCTGCCCCGGCAAAGGGGCATCCCAGCGCTGAAGCAAGAAACTGCAGAAACAGTAGATGACAATGTAGATGTGAGTGGTGCTATGGGTCTGAGTGGGTTTGTGAGTGCCTGTGTGGGTCTGTGAATGGGTATATGAGTGCCTGTGTGGGTCTATGAGTGTGTGTGTGCGTGCCTGTGTGAGTCTGTAACTGAGTTTGTGAATGGCGCTATGGGTCTGTGGGTGGGTGTTTGAGTGCCTCTGTGTGTCTGTGAGTGGTGCTATGGGTCTGTTAGTCGGTGTGTGAGTGCCTGTGTTGATTTGAGAGTGGGTGCTTAAGTGGGTCTGTGACTGGGTTTGTGAGTGGGTGTATAAGGGCCTTTATGGGTCTGTGACTGGGTTTGTGAGTGGCGCTAGGGGTCTATGAGTGGGTGTGTGAGTGGCAGCTGTGTGGGTCTTGGAGTGGGTGGGTGTGTGAGTGCTTGTGAGTTGGTGTGCAAGTGGCACTTTGGGTTTTGTGCATTTGAATACTTAGGGTATTAAAAAGGGAGAACTAAGGACTCTGCTGTCACCAGGAGACAACAAGAAAGAAACCACTTGTCACAGTCACTACAGATCAGATTGTGCTCGATTAGATCAACAAATCTTTCACCTCCATTAAGGATTTCAGATTGTTTTTCAACGTGGAATACGAGAGGAAACACATTTGATTTGCCTTCGCCAAGCCCAAGAAGTTATGAACGTTTGTGCTTTACTGACGTGGAGCTTCATCTGTGGCACCTGCTATGTTTATATTTGTAAGTGCTTGCTGTTGAGGTTTCATTTTTGTGAAATGCGCACCAAGGCCAGACAGGAACCTCATTTTTTTTCAGAAGAGTCCCAAGTTTTGCCAAATACGTCTACCCAACTGGAGTACTTTCATCCGGTTAGTTAGTAAGTGCTACCTCATTGGGTAAATGTCTTGTGCATATTCAGCAATACAGCTGTGTAAAGAACCATGGGGTAATGTCTCCAGTTACCATGTGTGCATGTAATTTCGAAAATGTGATTGTTCCTCAAGCGTCTTCATTAATAAATCTGTAATAAAGTGAATCCTTGTCAATAGAAGATTACAAGACTACAAAGAGGTGAATCACACGGGGGTGGGTACTTCCTCTTGACTAATTGCAGTAAGTGTTTCTTTATTTGGTGGAGATGTCCTCGTATTCCTCTGCATCAATAGTGTGCCACCAAACTTGTTTGGAAACATGCTCGGGTGCCTTTTGTTTAGCTGTTCTTCTACATGGGAAAAGGTTGGAAGGTCTTTGTATACTATTAAAGAAAACGGAGAGACGAGCTACGTGCCCCTCCCTCCCCGCCCTGGGGAGGTGCTGGTATAAAAGCCCTAGGAGAGGGATCCATTTGGCCCACCTCCTATTTTTAGAAAGTCAAGGTGAGGTGGTGGTCCCGGGGCCTGGGGGATCTGCGCGGCTCCCCCCTAATTGTCTATGTAGCCCCAGGTAGGTGGTGGTCCTGGCGCATAAAATTGCCCTTGAAGCGAGCCACATGCGCCCCCTCCTTTAAATTTATAAACTCGGCATGCCTCCAGGACCTGGCCCATTCAGGGGCTTTATTACAAGCAAGCGCGTAAGACTGCACTTGTTTTTTAAAAATTGTTATTTGGTGCATATTCGCGACTGTCATGATTTTGCTGCAAAAAAAATGTTTACGTGCTTTTTTGCCCTAACGGGGAATTCATACTTTGCCCCCTTTTCTTCTTTTTTTAAAGTTTTTTCTGGGACTCGGCTGAAACCAAGTCCCAAGATGGCTTGTCAACACTCCCTGCTTGAAGTGTTGGCAGCCAATCTGATTTCAGCACAGGGACTGTCGGATCCTCAAAGGGTCCGCGTCCCTATATATTCAATTGTGGATTCCCCTTAATATCTCAAAAACAAATGAACAGATTTACACCAATTCACAAAAAGGTTGTTTTCTGGGCCAAGGGCTACCTTTGTGCCAAATTTGGTGTAATTATGTTCAGCTGTTCGGGCTGTAGTCATGTCTAAAATTCTTATGGGAATCTGCAAGTAAGTACACTCTATTTTTCAACCACTCCTCCTGGTTCCTTCCACATTTACTACTAAGTATTAAACCTACATGTGTGAGAATCTCCCCATAGAAAAGATAGGAGAGGTGGAGGGGACAATGTACACTCATAGGTTTGTGAATAGCATTTTGTATTACTTTAGTAGTACTACTAAATGTACAACAAAATGTAATTTGTGAAAAGGGCACTAGTGTTGCAGCACCCTCCAGGTAATTGTAGAGGTAGGCGAGCCATTAAAGACTAGAGTCTGGCTCGACGCAGGTGACCAGTTTTGGCTCGGTCTGGGACTCATCAAATTGGTGGCGAGGACTTGGGCAGTTTTCTTACTAAAGTCATGACTCTATTCCATGTGGGTCAATCCATCACTTTTACAGTGTTCTTTGATCCACCTCATGCCTCGAAAGAGAGGGAGAGGCTGCTTTGGTTTGACCCCCAAAAAGACTTTAAGCTTTTACATGGATCATACTAAGGATCATCAAGTGGGTGATCAGCTTTTTACAGGGTTCTCTGGAGCAATGAAAGGAAGACTGCACAGAAGAGGACCACGTTGAGGTGGATAGTCCTGTGCATTAAGATCTTCTATGCTCCGGCCAAGGAGCAGCCTCTGGAGGTCTAAAAGCCTACTCCACCTGTGCTAACACTGCTACCACTACATTGGGGTGCATGTTATAGAATTTCAGCCTAAATAACTCAGTGGGCAGGGCTTAGAATATTTTAACAATGTTGAGGATAACCCTTCACCCTTGTATATCTTTGCAATTTCCTTTTGCCACCATACAGGTCTCAGTAACTCTGCCTTAATTACAGAATTTAGCAGGGTTATCGTCATTATTGTTTAGATATTCATAGCATAACAATCAGAGTCGATATAACTGGGCCAGAATAAACATCATGCACTGAGTTTACCAGTTATCGGAGCACACGAGCCAAAGGTTTAAAGCAACCTAAGCACTGTGGTATTGCCCTAAGTTTGGCATAGGGTTCTTGGATTTACAAAGAATCATAGCAGTGCTCCTGGATATCTGCTTCAGGCAATAAATTTCAATATGCAGAATTCACTCAAATTCTCTCATGCTGAATTTCCACCAGGTAGAAACTTTTGTGTATTAAAACGATGAGGAAATGTGCATTTGCACACATAACTTTTTTTGCTTCACTGAAAATGTTTATCCCTGGCAAACGACTGCAGCCTCTACACCACATTAAATATTGCGTCCTTCCCTTAATTTTCCAGCAATGGAAAGGTATTTACTCCTGCTTTTCATAAGAGTAGTTCTATGTGTATTTTCAGGGTGGGATATTATTTGCAATTTTTTGTGAGTACCCACACGTTTGTGGATGTTGTGTGATGTATGAGTTATCATGTGGAAGGTACAATTTCTGCCTTCTGTAGCTGTACTAGTGGACAATACCATTACTTTGAGTTTGTCTTGCCATGAACATCTTTTTCACATTGACCTTACAGCTGTAAGCTATGGTTTACCTCAGCTGCTTTCCGGCTCACATCTTGTTAATGTGTTGCCTTACTGATAAGTCGTATTTGCTGGAAAAAACACTTTGATGATTCCCACTTTTTTTGGTCTTGGCTTGACAGCTCATGAGCTGTGTCAAAGAGACTGTTGCATTCAATATGCGGGCTACAGCCCCCCTTAGGCTTACCATTTGCTGGCTCCATTGTTGCTCTCATATTCTTTCTCCCTCTTTGTCCATGGCATGCATGCATCATACCTTGTCCTGTGGTTACCCCTCCCGAGAGCATGGAACAATTACTACTATCCATCCACTGCTCCCATTTTAGGAACTACTTTTTTTCTTTGTTTTTGAGAGCTTCACACGAGCACTCGTGTTTTCACTTGCTCAGAGCTTCGTGTCTGTAAACAGGACTCAAAATCTTGTCACATTTGCTGTGCATTCAAAGACCAAGGTCAGATGCTGTTTTCCGAGGGTGCCTGTTTACTTTTCTTTATCTAACTTCAAAGTGAGTGTTATTTAAAATGTTATATTAAGCCCTGGGGTTGCTTGCCTGTCCCACAACCCCCTCCCGCTTTGCTGCTCCCGGTCTCTGTCAATTAGTCATCTTGCTACTGCTAGGACGGTAGATGCTGTGCCCACAACCGGACCACCAGAGCACCCGCCGCTGGGGATGGACTGCCCATCAGCAGAGGCATCCGCGTGCTGAAGATGTCCTGCCAGTCCTTGAGTGTACATTGCGTGCCAGTGGGACAAACTTACATCCGACTCCTATATCGTGAGCCAGAGACCACAAAGGTGCACTGATCAAGCTGTCTTCATAATAAACAAAGCACAGCTCAGCCCTTAAACTACACAATCCTGTCTAAAGCGTATAGCCGCTGCTGCGGATTCCGCCGAGCAGCTCTTTGAACTTCTTCCCAAACGCTCTTTCACTCCTCCACACGGCCCAAGCAATATACCAAAATCTGAAAAAGACACGTTAGTGATAGATTCCTTACCTTAGAATATCCCCAGGCGTCGGACTGGATCCGGAAAATTTTGTGTAGCAATACCCCTGCGTGCCGGCAGGCGTCGTCCGCGGCTCCGCGTTTGTCTTCGGCGTCGTTAGCGCCGGAATGACGTCGTCGAAGTACTTAGACACCGCCCTTGCGCGCTGACGTCAGTTCTTCTTTTTTCCGCGCCAGCTAGCTCAGATCCGGCGAAGCTCTACCCCTTAGTAATTTTTTGACTAAACTTTTTGATCATTTCTCTAATCGAGTCTTCGACTCCTACGGTGCCAGTAGGGATGCCCGGGTTCAAACCCTGTTCCAAATGCAACCGACTGATACAGGTTACCGGCCCCCATCTCCGGTGCCTTCAGTGTCTAGGCCTCGACCACGACGACCGCACCTGCTCCGACAGCCGGGCCCTGACGTCCAAGGCTAGGCGGGAGCGGTCCCGCAAGCGACTGGAGCTTCGGCAGTCGGCCCCGCGCCGCTCCAGGTCCCGGTCCCACAGGAGGTTGAGGGACAGGTCACGGGGTCAGAGCCCTCGTAGCTCCGGGAGTCGGCATCGGTCTTCGGGATCCTCCTCAGGTAAGAGGCATGAGAGGTCGGAGAGACGTCATCGATCTCCCGGCCCACCCCGACGCTCGCACGACGCGGCCGGGGGTTCGGGTGACACCACCCACGCGGCTCCGACGGAGTCGCGGACGTCGCCACCTGCCCCACATTTTCCGGTCCCTGGGCACGGTGCGACGCCAGAGGAGGTCGAGCGGTACCTCATGGCCATGAGGTCCCTCCCTCCTCCGTCGGGTTCCGTGGCGCCTCCGGGCCCAACAGTCCCGGCTGGAGGGCCTAACGGGTCGGGTGCTTCGGCTTCGACGCCGTCGGGTGCTCCGGCCCCGGTGCCGCCGGCGACTTCGGTCCCGGTGCTGCAGGCCCTCGCTGGATCCGGTTCCGGATCCGGGTCGTCGCCGGTCAGCCTCACGACCTCACCAGTGCCGGCCCTGCGGGTGTCGCCCTCCGCCACGCCGTCCTCACTCCTACTCTCGATTCGGTTCCGGCGCCAGAGTGGCGCCGCTGGGCGCCCCTCTCGACGTCGTATGGAGATTTCTATTTCCACGAACCGGCCCCATCTGTTGACCCTGAACTACAGGAGATGGGTGACGAGGGTGATTGGGAGGGGTCTATGGACCCTCTGGCACAGGATTGCCAGTCTCAACAGGACTGGACATATGAGCTTGGGGAGGCCAGTGGAATTGACACTTCGCCAGACACTGGATTTGTCTCCCCTCCCACCGTGGCTACGGAGGAGGGGGCTGCCTACAGTGTAGTGTTGACGCGGGCGGCCAAGGCCTTGGGCCTGACGCTCCCCGTCGCGGCTGTGAGGACTAACCTCCTCACTGAGGTCCTTAAACCGCAAGCATGCTCCAATGAGCCTCTGCTGCCGTTTAATGAGGCCTTGTGTGACGTTCTTGTGGGCACTTGGTCCAAGCCGCCACAGGTCAGCCTGTGGATAGGAACGTGGCCAGACGCTACCGCCCGGCCCCGGGCGACCATTGCTTTTTGTCCACCCATCCCACCCCCGAGAGCCTGGTCATCCAGGCCTCCATGTCTCAGACCGCATTCCCGACGGCTCCGCCCGATCGGGAATCCAAGAGGTATGAACAATTCGGAAAGAAAGTGTTCTTGTCCCTGAGCTTGGGACTGCGGTCAGTCAATACCCCATGCCTCTTGGGCCTCTACACCCACACCCTTTGGGACACGGTCGCGGAAGTGCTGCCACAATGTCCGGAGGAGGCCCGGGCTAAACTTGCCCAAGCCCTTGCGGAGGGTCGAGACGCAGCGTGCTATTCCATCCGGTGTGGGCTGGATACCACGGACTCACTGGGAAGAGCGATGGCAATTACGGTGGCGGTTCGACGCCACGCCTGGTTGAGGTCCGCCAACTTTTCGGCCGATGTCCAGGCAACACTCCTGGACATGCCGTTTGATGGCTGTCGCCTATTTGGCAACAAGGCAGACCATGCGCTTGAGCGTTTTAAGGACTCCAGGGCAACGGCCAAGTCCTTGGGCCTCTCGGCCCCTCGCCAGCAAACGGGTGCCTTTCACTCTTTTCGTGGCCAAGGAAGGGGCGCTCCCACACGTGCTGCCAGCCACGCACCGCAGACTAATACACAGCGCGGTGGCGGCGGTCGGGGTCAACGGTGAGGCCAGTCCACACCTTCCCCTGCAGCACCTGCCTCAAAACCCTCCTAGTCCGTGCTTTCAAGCCCATGTGACGCCAGTGGGGGGCAGGGTTCGCCATCACCTCTTCCACTGGCACACTGTCACGTCAAACAGGTGGGTGCTGCAAATTGTCCGAAGGGGCTACTCCCTCCCAATCGAGACGACCCCTCCAGCCATGCCACCGCAATTCCACCGCGTTTCGGGGGATCACTTGCAACTTCTGCAAGAGGAAGTTACAGCCCTCTTGGCCAAGGGGGCCATCGAGCGCATTCCTGGGCCAGAAGTAGGGTGTGGTTGTTACTCCCACTACTTTCTGGTACCCAAGAAGGGCAAGGGGGCCTACGCCCTATCTTGGACCTACGGAACGTCAACAGCTTCCTCCAGAAGGAGAAGTTCAAGATGCTGACTTTGGCTCAGGTCTCAGCTGCCCTAGACCCCGGAGACTGGATGGTAGCGTTGGACTTGCAGGACGCTTATTTTCACATCCCCGTCCTGCCGGCCCACCGGCGTTACCTGCGGTTCACGGTAGGCCACGAGCATTTTCAGTTTATCGTGCTCCCCTTCGGCCTTACCAGCGCCCCACGGGTGTTCACGAAAGTGATGGCGGTGGTCGCAGCTCATCTGCCCAGGTTATGGGTGTCAGTCTTCCCCTACCTCGACGACTGGTTGTTGAAGGTGGGCTCACCCCAGACAGTCGTCAGCCACCTCCAGACTACGGCCGATCTCCTGCACCTGCTGGGGTTCTCCATCAATGTGCCGAAGTCACACCTGTGTCCCTCTCAGAAGCTCCTCTTCATCGGAGCGGTTCTAGACTCGGCGCAGTTTCGGGTTTATCCTCCCGAACAGCGGGTTCGGGATATTCAGGCTCTGATTCCGATCTTTCAGCCTTTATCCCGAGTCTCGGTCAGGTTGACGCTGCAGCTTCTGGGGCTGATGGCCTCCTGCATCCTTCTGGTGCATCACGCCCGGTGGCGGATGCGGGCTCTGCAGTGGGACCTGAAGTTTCAGTGGGCCCAGCATCAGGGCAACTTGTCCGACCATGTCTTGATCTCGGAGGGCACTGCAATACAGTTGCAGTGGTGGCTCACGGACCACGATTGGGTCAGTGGCAGATCCCTCTCCCTACCCCAACCGGAGCACATAGCAGTGATGGACGCGTCCCTCCAGGGCTGGGGGGGCCACATGGGAGAGGCGGAGATCAGAGCCCTCTAGTTTTGCGCGTTGGAATTTCCAAGGCGGCACTCGCTCGGAGACTCTTTTCGTCGCGAGTGGAGTTGCGGTCTATTGTACTCCTTTCCGCCTATACCACTTCTGCCCAGAGTGCTGAAGAAGATCAGGCGCGACCGGGCCCAGGTTATCCTTGTGGCTCCGGACTGGGCACGAAGATATTGGTATCCAGAGCTACTCAGCATGTCAGTCGATCCCCCGATTCGTCTGCCTCTTCAGGAGGACCTTCTGTTGCAGCAGCAGGGGACGGTCCTCCACCCGAACCTGTCCAGTCTCTACCTACAAGCTTGGAGATTGAGCGGCGACAGTTGAGGCCATTTGACTTGCCTCCTGAAGTCTGTAATGTCATTCTGGCAGCCAGGCGTCCCTCCACAAAGTCGGTATACGCCTGCAGGTGGAACAGATTTGTGGCATGGTGCACAGCAAAGGCTGTGGATCCACTCTCTGCCCCCCTTTCTGAGGTTCTCCTCTTCCTTCTTTCTCTGGCCCAGCAGGGCTCTGCTCTGGGCACTATCAAGAGCTACCTTTCTGCCCTTTCCGCCTTCTTAAGGCTACCTGATCAGCCATCTTTGTTCAAGTCCCCAATTGTAAGTAGGTTTTTGAAGGGCATCTCACACATGTTTCTTCCTGTTCCTTTCGTGATGCCCAAGTGGGACTTGAACCTTGTACTTACTTACCTAATGTGTGCTCCCTTTGAGCCGCTCCATAACTGTCCTCTCCGTCTTCTTACTTTGAAGACTGCTTTCCTGGTTGCCATCACCTCTGCCAGGAGAGTGAGTGAGCTCCAGGCTCTTTCTTCCACACCTCCTTTCCTCTCTGTCCATCCGGACAAGGTTGTGTTGCGGACGAGACCCTCTTTCCTGCCCAAGGTTGTCACAGCCTTCCACATCGGGCAGTCCATCACCTTGCCCACCTTCTTTCCGCCTCCGCATCCCTCGAAAGAGGAAGAGAGGCTCCACCGTCTGGACCCAAAACGTGCGCTCTGTTACTATCTGGATCGCACATGACCAACTCTTTGTTGGTTACGTGGGTGCTAAGAAGGGACGGGGGGTGCACAAGCGGACCATTTCTCGGTGCATCATCTTGTGCATCCAGGCGTGTTACTCCTTGGCTAAGAAGGAACCCCCTGTTGGGCTGAGGGCTCATTCCACTCTGGCCACGGCGACTACGACTGCCCTGGGCCGAGGAGTGCCCTTGCAGGACATTTGTCAGGCAGCTACGTGGGCCTCGCTGCACACGTTTGCAAGACACTACTGCCTGGACAGTCAAGTCCGGAGGGATGGCTTCTTTGGCCGTTCCGTACTCTAGGACTTTCTGGTGTGATTATTGGTTCGCAGACCCACCACCTGGGTTGGTATTGCTGGGGTATCTATTCTAAGGTAAGGAATGTATCACTAACGTGTCTCTTTCAGATGCACAAGTTACTACTTGTGTAACAATATATCTGTAAGAGACATTAGTTAGTGATAGATTCCTTACCGACCCACCCATCCTCCCCGTTCTGCCAACCGATATCTAGGGTTAAGGTCATCCCCTTTCAGGGCCCTAGTTTCATGGCACCAGTGTTAGTTCTATCATGGCTCTGCGTATCTGGCGCGGAAAAGCTGTGTATCAGAACTGATGTCAGCACGCGAGCGCGGCGTCTAAGTACTCCGACGACGTCATTCCGGCGCTAACTATGCCGACGACGGACGCGGAGCGGCGGACGACGCCTGCCGGCGTGCAGGGGTATTGCTACGCAAAATTTTCCGGATCCAGTCTGACGCCTGGGGATATTCTAAGGTAAGGAATCTATCAACAACTAATGTCTCTTACAGATATATTGTTACCCAAGTAGTAACTTGTGCGTCCTGCTTCTTATCAGTGTATTCAACAAAGTATTTTACGTGTCAAAAAAATTATGTAGCATCAATTATATTATGTATGCAGAGACGCTTTAAAAAGGAAAAATGTTTCTTTTAGAACGTCTGTTTATTTTATCTTAAGAGCAACACATATTTTATATCGCTACAGAGCTTTGCATGCTGCAATTGTTCAGCTTTTTCTGTGTAAATGTCTAAGTAGCATATCCAGTCCAGGTTATTGCTTTGCATGCGGGGACTTAGTCCTGAGTTTACAATGGCATAGATAGACCAACAAATCGCAGAATGCAAAGCAAACACCTTAACTTGATGAGCTACTCAGGCATACACATTGGAAACTTGAGAGCTGCCATTATTAGAAAGTTTGAATCAAATCTACAAGACCCGTGATGCAATCTACTGTTGGTTTAAAGACAAAACTGTCTTAAGATATTTTGTGTGATACAACCTTTTTCACTGTTAGGGTGAGCCCCAGCATCTATTTTACAATCAGCAATGACTGAGCTATTTCAAGGAAGGAGAGGTCAGATGAATAAGTTGCAAAATGCCAAGATATCTACCCAGGCAGTAGGCATTATCCAGATAGCAAGAGCCACAATGGCTTGATAAGCCACGTGGCGCTTAGAAATGATAAACAATGCGTTTTTGTAAAAATAACATTTTTGATCCAAATGTGCTTCGGGTAGGAGATGCTTCGGCATTTGGAGCTGCCGACTTTGGAAGTGGGGAACCAAGTTTTGTGCCTAAAAATGTGTAATGTTAATCTCTCTAGTAAAGCGTTCTAATGTCCTCAGGCCAAGATTGTGCAATAGAAACAAAATATGATAAAGGAAAACATACTGGAGATCAAAACAGTCTATTCCTTTTCTTATTCTGTGTGACAGAAGCAGTAGGTCACTTCACAGCATGATTGGAAAAACGGGGGATTTGTTTAGTAGCCTATGTCAGAAGATATAATGTACGTTACGTTGGGAGCTGGTCATCAGTATAACATTTATTTGTAAGACACTATCAGTCATCACAGCCCTACCCATTTATAGCCCACTGAAGGAACACTGTGCAGGGCCTTGGAAAATAGTGCTATTGTTATTATACTGTGCTTTTATCAACCTAAAAAAACATTAATTCTTGAGGGACCCCTGCCGAGATCTGAGCCGATCTGGTGGTGTCTAGGCAGGTGCTGAACCCACGGAGCTACCCAAGCATACTTGGCCCAGAACATCTTGTTTTATGTTATTTTTTCAACGATGTACTACAGATAAGCAAGATAATTTCTACAAGTCTCTTTCTTCTAATGATCAACGCATTAGGCGTTTCCCCTTTGTTCACAGTTGTGAGCCCCTTTGTTCACAGTTGTGCGCACATTACTCCTCTAACAAAAGAATGCACACAGGGTGCAATATCCTGCGGTCTCCTGGACGCTGGAAAAGGGCAGAAGGTGGGGGAGAAGGCAATCTCTGACATAGGTGTCACTCTGCAACATTACTGGTGTCAGTCGGCCTCAGACACTCCCCCCCCCCCCCCCCCCCTCTAATGTGGGAGACGTAGGCAGGCTGAGCTGACAGCAGCCAACCGTGGACTTGCGTGTGTGTTTATTTATGATGCATGGCCCTGTTGGGTTAGTTTGTCTGACGGTGGGGCTACATTACCAGCACCTTAATCTGTTGGGCTGCACTTCCTATGGCTTTCAGGTCTGTGCCTTCAAAGGATGGCGTTAGCATGGAAAAGACCCACTCTCCTCTGTCGAATGGAAGGACAAGCACAGCAGAGGAACGTTCAGTGCACAATGACATGCCATACCATACCATGGTGCTGATTGTGCCCCCTAGTGTGCTTGAGATTGAGAGGTATGGAGGCTAACATCTTTCGCACAAGGGCTTAAACGTTGAAACCTGCCTGACACCGAAACATGCTAATAAAGCCCTGGAGCTCATTAGAGGAAGCTTTCACCATCCTCTATATGACGTGCCATACCATAGCATATCCACAGAACATACCGCAACACTACAACCATACCATTACATTCCATACCATACTCTTCAAGAATGCACCATCCCATAATTTACAATGACAGGCCATACCATACCATACTATACAATGACATACCATACCATACTATACAATAATATACCATACCAAACAATGACAGGCCATATCATACCATACCATACTAACTATTCAATAATATACCATTCCATACAATAATAATCATACGATACTATATAATGGCATGTCATACAATATGATACTATACAATAATATACCATACCAAACAATGACAGGCCATATCATATCATACCATCCATATCATACCATACCATCCTATTCAATAATATACCATACCATGCTATACAATGACAGGACATACCATACCACATGACAAGCCATACCATACCATATGACAGGCCATACCTTAACATACTATACAATAACAGCCACACCATACTACAAAATAACAGGCCCTTCTGTATAATAACAGGCCACAGCATACCATGCAATATAATACAATACAATAACAGGTTATGCCATACCATACTACCTAATGACAGGCCATGTTGCATCATATATATACTGTAAAACGTTAGGCCATACCACGCCAAACTATACAATGATGGACCATACCATCTACACAATGACAGACCGTACCACAGTATTCTATACTATACAATAACAAGCCATACCATCCCATTACATACGACAGGTCATTCCATACCATACAACATGACTAAAAATAAATGGCAAAGCCAATGGATTTGGCACAGGTGAGAGCGATTTGCTTTGCCAATGCTTGTTTAAACTTATTTTTCTTTTGACAATTTGGCCTGCCCATTTCCCTAACTCTGATCTTTTTTGTTTCAGTGGATCTTGCTCACTGTTGAAAGTTTCTGCTTCTTATGTTCATCATTGAGGCTTAAAAAAGTTTTACGGTTACCTTAACCCCTTCGGGGCTGATGACGAGCTCAGCTCGTCATGGGCGTAACCTGCGCTACGCTGATGACGAGCTGAGCTCGTCACGTAACGCGGGTTTTTTTAAAACGCAGCGCGCAGCGGGAAAACCGCTAGCGCGCATGCGGTTAAAAAGTTATCCACCAATGAAGTTACCCTTGGTATGTGTTCCGATTGAAAAAGATGATTTGTTAAACGCTATTGGCAAGTTGTTGAAATCTAGTTCTTTTTGAGCACCTGTAGTGATAATGACGAACTTACGCGCCCCTGTTATTTGAACCAACACACGAAGGTCTGAATATTTCCCAACTAGTTTGGAGGAAATGGGGTACATGCATCAAGCTAAATACTGGTCGCAAACGGGCCGATTCACAGATTTGGCCCCTTTGCGACCAGTAACTAGCCTTTTGGGATGCATCAAGCCCAAAGCCATTTGCAAAATAGGTAATCGCTAAATTTGAGATGACCTATTTTGCAATTGCAGTTAGGGAATCGCAATTTGCGCTTCCCCAAATGCAATCCAAGAAGCATTCTCAGAATGTGACTTTGAATTAAGGAATCTCAATTTACCGTCAAATTCAAGTTGATGGTAATTTGCAATTTCTTAGAAAGATTTTCTAAGTGCCATGTGGCACACACACAAGCCCTTAGGGCATGTGTGTGCGCCACATGTGCACAGATGCCAATTTTGGGGGTGCATCAGGGTGGCCTTTCGGCTCCCTGGCCACCTTGAAATTGCATTCACAGTTTACGATTACCTATTTGGTAATTGCAAATTGCATATGTTTTCCCATTCATTCGTATGAGCCTCAAGGCCCATAGGAATGAATGGGAAAGCATTCCCTAATAGCAAATCACAATTTGCGACTCTCTATTAGGAAATGTTTAGGAATCGCTATTTTTTTAGTGAAACCTACATGCATAGGCAATTGCGATTCCTTAATAGCGATTCCTTAATAATCGCTATTAAGGAATAGCAATTGCTTAGCTTGATGCATGTGGCAGCATACAGCCTGATTCATGTACGGGCCGTTTTGCATGGCCCTAATAGCGAATCATAGCGACTCGCTATTGAGGACACGCAAAACGGCATTCATGTAGGAATTGCTAAATCAATAGCGATTCCTACATGTTCTCTATTTGCGAGTAGCAATTTGCTACTCGCAAAAAAAGGAATAACTCCCCATTCATTCCTATGGGCCAAAAGGCCCATAGGAATGAATGGGGAGTATCCCTCATTTGCGAGTAGCAATTTGCTACTCGCAAATCAGATAGCGATTTTAAGGGTGCCAGGGGTGTCCAAAGGACACCCTGTAGCACCCCTAAAATGCACAATTGAACAGGTGTTGCGCACACACATGTCCAAAGGACATGTGTGTGTGCAACATGCAACTTAGAAAAATGCTTTTAAAAGCATTTTTCTGAGTTTTTGCTATTTACCGAGAGGTCTGACCTCTCGGTAAATAGCGGCCCAAAAGTGCTAAATCGCAATTTTTTTTTGTGTCATGAATAGCATTTGAGGAATCTCTATTAGAGATTCCTTAAATGCCATTCCTCGCAAATATGCGAATTCTTAAATAGCGATTTTTGCATTTGGGATGATGAATACCAAATGCAAAAATCGCACTCGCAAAGGGCCAGATTCTCAGAATCTGGCCCTTTTGCGAGCGCTTTTAGCTACATGAATCAGGCTGATAGTCTTTTACTTCGATCTGAAATCTTATTGGAAAACACATATGAAAAGTGCATGCTAATATTGCAGGCAGGCAGACAGGCTTCGAGAATGGTGTTTCTGGAGGATATAAAGCGAGAATTTTTGTCTATCTGAAAAATATTAGTCTTTCTCAAAGCACGATGTGCATCCTATGTCCAGTGCCTGCGTCCAGCGCATTCAAAGCTATAAAGCATTGCAGAAGGTTGGGTTGGCTGCTCGAATATGTATGTCAAGTTTGTCGTGAGTGCCCACATCATTTGCTCTGGGAAACCGCCACATTTAAGAAATATTGAAACTTACAGCGAGGTAAATGGTAAATGATGCCAAAGTAAAAAATCGTCCATTCCATAAGGGGAAAATATCATCCCGGCAAGAACCTTGCTACCAGATTTATGAAGGAAAATAATGAGTATTTGTAATTGGATTTACCAATAGCTTTCTCAATACAGGAACGATTTACCTTCAGAAAAAAGAGGCTCACCCCACACTGGCATTAAATGTCGTTAACATTCTAACTAGCTCAACCTAGCATCTAGAAACAGTCACTGGGGTATGGCAAAAATGTTCACCGCCCCTTCAAGTAAATGTTTTTTGGTCGTCGGGTTATTCCTACTGAGAAATATTTACCACCAGTGGCAATTACAATGCAAAATTGAAGTTTCGCCTGCAAAGTTGTACAGAGTGCACAGCTGTTTCATTTGACTAAATTGCAGATTGTGAACTTCACACAACTTACTCATTGGGCGACGTTTCACACAAAAAATGTTTTTGTGAGAGCATTGTACTGAAAAGCATTTTTTGCAGGACCTTTGCCTTCTAAAAGTTGATTTTTTTCCAGGGGGTTTCTCCAGCAAAGCCAACCTTCTTTTTAAGTAAGGAAACCAGAGACTGATATGGGGATGGAGGGGATGGGTGGCGTGGGAATTTTTAATTCAAAGAGCAAAGTTTCTTTTACAGCACATTTATTTTCACATTACACTTATCTAACTTATAAACAGTTACAATTTAATTACAATTTAAGGTAAGGGGAGATAACGTGATTTGCACTGAATATGTTGGTCAAATGCTGAAGCTGAGATTAGAATGCCGGGCTTCAAGTTGTAGGTAA
This sequence comes from Lissotriton helveticus, assembly GCF_964261635.1. Taxonomy (NCBI): domain Eukaryota; kingdom Metazoa; phylum Chordata; class Amphibia; order Caudata; family Salamandridae; genus Lissotriton; species Lissotriton helveticus. The sequence goes on from NC_136069.1 coordinate 800,858,389, forward strand.
ACAACACATGGCCTTAGTTTCACTGTTGCAACTGGTCTGCCAGTTGGTGGTGGAGATCACGCTGCAAAACTGGCCTAGAATTACCTGCCCGATTTTGCATTCTCCTCTTATGTGCTGGTTCTTTTTCCACCAAAGTCAGCTCCCATCTACAGGCTAGGTCCACCTTGGGTAACCTGTCCCACAGCTATGCCCCACCACTGTGACTCTATCCCTCCTTTCCCACCCTAATTACGCAAGACCACTTGCCCTCCTTCTTCATCTGTGGAACAAATATGTGATCCTGGAAAGTTATTTTTTGGGCCGTGTGTTGCTGTGTCTGCTACAAATTAGGTTTTTAGTACTTTTTGATAGCGTTCTAGAGCCCTGCCATTAGAGGATTTAAATTCTAGAACGTGGCTCAATGAAAAGGAATATGTTTAGAGCACAATATTACTTTTGGTAATACTTAATTCCTTCCTTTCCAATTGCTGAGCCAAGTGTTCACAATGGTGATGGGCATCTTTCTTCTAAGATCTAATGCATACATTGGACATCTGGTTCAGAGCACAGTGAAACCAAAAGAGCTTACTGTTCTCATTAGTTCACTGGAACTCGAGTTAGTTCAGTTACAGGGTATCATCTCATCTCTGAGTGGCAAGTGTTCCTGCTGCTGCCAATAGTACCAAAACATTTCCAGCACTAGATATTTCATATCGTCACATGCTTGTATCAGTTCCTGTCATCAGGCTGGTAATACCAGATAACTTGAAATACCATGAAAAAGTGTCAAAATGGACACCAACCTAATTTGAAACAACCCAAACGTCAATTAATGAGGTGGAAGTGCTGAACTCTCCTACACTCTGTACAGGCATCGTAGCTCAGAATTCTACCATACATCTTGCGTGTGAGAGTCCCTGAGAAAACCTATGCTCTACCCTGTGTTTGACCCTATATTGGACTCTTTGGAATCTTTATTGCGTCCTCCCTGGACTTCTGCCAGCCCTGTCTTCTGTCTTCAGGTTTCAATAAACTTGTCGTCGTTTTGGGGGATTTTGGAGAATTTCATTTCAGGAATGTCACAGGGAGACCATAGCTGCCACTATAGCGAAGTAGAAAAAAGATTTCTCTTGGAGTCCTGCTTAAACTGTGGTCAAAAGAAGATCTATACTAATGAACCTCATGATCACGCTTTCCTTCAAACCCGATTAAAGACTAAGAATGGAGGATGGCTGTTTATTTACTGGAAAGTAAGAGAATTCTCTTTTTTAAAAGGGATGCCCTCTCATCTGGGGATGATTCAAAGAAAAGAGCCCCGCCAAGCACCTCCAAGAAGGTGGGGCAGAGAGGAAGTTATGTTGAGCTTCTTCATCTGGAATTTACTTTAAAAAGTCTTCAGCTGCCTCCTCCAAGTATCAAACAAAAACCTTCTTCCGAACGGACATTAGGAAAGGGTGAGGAAGGTCCTGCACAAATAAATTGCACAAATCTACCTTGTCTGGCATCCAGACAGATTTAACGCCCAAGTCCTTGACAACCACAGTTCTACCACTGACAACGACCAACGCGGTTGATGGGTATCTCACCATTGTCAAAGAGCAAGAAGCCATAGTTGATGACAAGACCCTTGTCAAGGGTGGCACCTTAGACGACGGCAATAATGCATCCACCGTCAACGGTAGTGACCTCCTCCACGACAATGACATCATCTATGACTGGAATTACACTACAACTTTGTCATTGCGCTGCTGCCGCCATATCGCTGCAGATGGTCAAAGGTATCGGCATTCAAGGGGGTCCTTCTGCCAGCGGTTGGACCACAGACCACTCTCCAGCAACACCAGTGATATGGCGGCGACCGCGCGATGATAAAGTGCAGGCCGGCTGCAGCGCTTCGATGAGTGGCCAGATACTGGGTGGTGTTCTCCTCACCTGGAGCAGTATTGCCCCAGCGGGGAGGCGCAGAGCCATTCAAGGCCAAAGGCAGGTGGCACAGCTTCGCACAGTATCCTCACTGCCCGGTGGGAGCACATTGATGCAGCTTTGCAAGGGAGGCTGGCCTGGGCTGTGTGCGAGCGGCGACGGGAGTCGTGAGACGACCAGTGCACTGGCGTATCGACACCACGAACAGTGGAGAGAGGCGATATTACCCAACAATGGCCCCCACCTACAGTGTACAATCAACGGAACAAAATGAGCTGGGGCGGTAGTGGTGGGTGACGAAGGCAGCCGCCTTGCGATCTAGGGGTCAGCTGTTCCCCGTTGGGGCATGTCTGAAGGAACCACCAGCCCGATAATGACTAGATGCCTGCAAACAGCCTGCTGGGAGATACAACGCTGGTTAGACTAGGTGGTCATGTAACTCAAACCTATACTGAGAGCAGTCGCTGGGCTTCCTTGACTGTTTCCAAGACCAGTACATCCCCTGGTCATAGGGTGGCTGACAACTCTTCTTCGCCACCTGAACCAGGGCGGGACTCCTCTGCCCCATAGTGGCCTGGGGGGTTGAGCCGGGCACCTGCAGCCACCAAAAATTTAAATGTAAATTGATACTTGTATAGCGCACTACTCACCCGCAAGGGTCTCAAGGCGCTTGTACAAATACCGCTGTGGAACCCATCCTGGCTTTCCCTGTGAGGTGTCCACTCCTGGGCACCCCCAAGGTGGAGACCAGGCATCCTTAGCGTTGTGGAGATTAAGCAAGCTATTGCCCAGAGTTGCAGAGTGGGACTCCATGATTGGAATAGGCACCGAGGCGAGAATTATCAGGTCCGTGGAATTTTTTAGCCCAAGACCCGCCGAGGCGGGGAATAGAACCCTGGTCCCGGGCTAGACCTCTGCATCAGGGTCTGCCGCTCTAACCATTGAGCCACACTTCTCCACCAACACAGGATCTTAGCCCCGTTTGGGGGGGGGGCGTAGAGTGACACCTAAGGACATATTACTAGCCCATGTGGGAGTCGCACGACACACTAGCTGGACTCTAAGGGCTCCGGTAAGTGAAGGCCGCCACTTGCGGGCTGCATAAGGCGAACGTTATTTAGGAAACGAGAAGAAAGAAAACACGCTTGCTCAAAGACATGCTGTCACAGTCGGGTGGAACTCAGGATCAGGAGGGTGCACAAACAGAGAGACCAGTCTGGTCCCCGTGGGGGGAGAAGAAGGGACCCTGTTAACGAGATTCTTTATCAAAGTGCTCTTAGCATCCATACGTAAAGATATTCATGCAGTGAAACAGGAACTAGGTCACGAACTTAAGGAGGCTAGATGAGACTTAGCGGATGTGGGCTACAGAGTGTCCACCCTCGAGGATCATGAGTTTGGATGGATTGAGGAGATTGAATACCTACAGTAGGAAGTCCTACAGTTGCGAAGTAAGGTAAAAGATGCACACCCCATACAGTTCCAAAGCTACAGACTGATGTTATACCAGGACTTAGCGGCTGTGACACTTGAGACATTCTGAGACTTCCAACCTGTTACTACCTTCCTCAGAAGCAGGGTTATTCCTTACAATTTGGGAACCCGTTCCACCTCATTTTCCACTGGGATGAAAAGCTTCATCAACTTAATCCTTAACAGAGGCCTGCCACCTCCTAAATATCCCAGAAGAGGAGAAAGAGAGCTTGCCTTGCAGACCCAATAAGCATAGAGACAGCGCATTCGGTGGGAAGGAGTGCCAGCCTTGCCCGGGGGCCTTTGCCCGGACCCTGTTGCTAAGCCTTGGAAAGACAAGCAGTCATATATAATTAATATATAAATTCACTTAAAAAAACAAGGGTTACAGGGATGTTATAGTTAGGAAATAGAATTTTAAAAAGTTAGAAATTCACTGTAAAAACAAAGCTTACTGGGACGTTATAGTTAGGCTGATATTTCACTTGTACAACACCAGAGAAATTCAGCAGTCTATAACTCGTGACCCCGTAATGCACCGCTAATGACCTCACATATTACATCACCCATTACATGGTCAGTCACATCACTGATGACATCGCTGATGATATCATCCAGTGACTTTGAGTGTTTTTAAAAGCTTGAGGGTTAAATATAAATACCAAGGTGTATTGGTGAATCAGTGGGTGTATAAGTGCCCGTATGGATGATTCAGTGGGTGCGTGGCTGACTGTATGAATGAGTGATTAGGTGGCTCAGTGAATGTATGAGTGAGTGACTGGTTGTGTGAATGTCTGCATCAGTCTGTTAATTGGTGTCTAGGTGGCTGTATGGGCGTGTGAATGGGTACATGAGTGGCTGTATGGGGGATTTATTGGTTGTCTGAGTACCTGTATGGATCTCTGAGTGCCTGTGTGGGTAGGCGATGGTCTGTGTGACTGCCTGCTTGGTTGAGTGAGTGGGTAAGTGGCTGTATGGGTTAGTGTGTGTGTGTGTGTGAGGAGCTGTATAGGTGAATGTGTGTACTGCTGTGTGGGTAAGTGGATGTGTCAGTAGTCAATGGGTGGGAAACTGGGTATGTGAAATGCAGTATATGTGAGTGATGGGGTATATGAGTGACTGGATGAGTGACTGAATGTGAGTATCTGTATGGGTGAATGTGTGCTTGTATCAGTGACTGTATAGGTGAGTGGGTATGTGTTTGTATCTGTATGAGTAAGTAAGTGGGTGTGGGTGTAATTGTATGGGTTATTAAGTGGCTATGTGATTGACTGCATATGCATGTGTGTGAATAGCTCTGAGTGACTGACTCAGTCTGTGAGTATATGGGTGTGTGAGTGGAAATGTCAGCGGCGACTGAGTGGGTGTATGAGTAGCTGTTTGAGTGAGTGGATGTGTTTGTGGGTCTATGAATCAAGAAGTGGGTGCATAAGTACTGGTGTGGGTGTATGAATGGGTTTGAGTGGGTGGGAGTTGGATTGGGTGTATAAAAGGTTTTGTGTAAGTGGGTGTGTCAGTGAATCTATGCCTTATGTCATCAGTGATGTCACTGACCATGTCATGAGTGATGTAATATGTGTGGTCAAAAGCAGTTCATTATGGTGGGCACAAGGCATATAACTGCTGAATCTCTCTGGTTTTGTCCAAGTGAAATGTAAGCCTAACTATAATGTCCCTGTAACCTTTGTCTTTTTTTTGTGAATATATATATATATGTGTGTGTGTTGGGGTATATGAAAGGGCAGGGTGTTTTGGGCGGGTGTGGGTTTTTGGGTGGGAAGGGTATTTTTAAGGTTTAGGGTGGGTGTTGCTTTTTTGGTGACTGGTATTTTTAGGGTTTACGGTGGGTATGGACTTTTGGCAGGCAAGGACCTTTTTAAGGTTTACGGTAGTTATGAGTGGCAAGCGAATTTATTAGGGTTTGGGGTAGGTACGGGTTTTTGGGTGGCAAGGGTATTTTTAGGGTTTTGGTGGGTGTGGGATTTGGGTGCCAAGGGCATTTTTAGGGTTTAAGGAGGGTATGGGTTTTGGGTGTCAAGGGTATTTTAGGGTGGGTGTAGGTGGCAAGAGACTTTTTCAGGTTTAGGGTGGAAATGGGTTTTTGGGTGGCAAGTGTATTTTTAGGGTTTAGGGTGGGTGTGGGGTTTGGGTGGCTGTGGTATTTTTAGAGTGGTTATAGGTAGGCTTTCCTGTTTTCAGTTTCTATTATTGGTAAATTCTGGAGGTTTTTTTCAGTTTTTTCAATACCCTAAAAAACAGTGATTATCAGTGGTTACACATTTTTGCGCCTTTAAAAACAACAGAAACAGTGTTTTTCCGGTGTTTATGGAATTTTAAATACTGTTTGCTTTCGGCACTGATAGTGCATGTGTATAGATAGAGTGTGCACATGAGGTCCAAACAAATTGTTACTGCACCAGAATGGACTACAAAGTCAATTGCATTCTTCATTAACTTTGAAGATTGTAAAGATGCTTTCAGCATACCATCTAGCAAGTGACAAGGATCTCTTAAAAGGGGGGCACTTCAGCTCAGGTATCGAGTTAGACAGACCATCATACAACTTTTTCACATACGTAGCTGCATGTAAGACCTAAAACATGCTTCTCAAAACTGCATCTTTAGACCAAACACCATAAAACTGAAAAAAGCAGACGGAAGAAGAGACAATGTTTTGCTGACATCCCTAAACAACAAAACTCAAGCAGAATAAGGGTAGACCAGTCTTTTTTGATGCTACCTTGTATAACAAAGTAACATTGTATTGGCCCCTTCAGGAAGAAATAAAAATGTCTCTTTCACTCATCTTTTCCTTTCTTTGAATGGCATTTAGTTTGTGGTTACAAAGGTGTTTTTTCAGTGTTTATATGTTTACACCAGTGATGGCTATTTTCCTTTCGGTGGGGTTTTATCAGTTATTATAGGTTTGAACCTAAAACCAGATAGCCTAGTTATAGGTATTTGGTTGGAAAGGGTATTTTTAAGGTTTAGGATGGGTATAGGGTTATAGGTGGCAAGGGTATTTTTAAGGTTTAGGGTGGGTGTGGGTTTTTGGGTGGGAAGGATATTTTTAGGGTTATGGGATTGTGGGTTAATTGGGTGATATATATATTTTTTCCACTGAAAAACAAAGGTTACAAGGACGTTATAGTTAGCAAATAGAATATAAAAAAGTTAGAAATTCACTAAAAAAACATGGAAGTTATAGTTAGGGTCAGATTTTACTCATACAAAACCAGAGAAATTCAGCCGTTATAGTTACCTGAGTTAACTATAACTAGCGCCTCGCAATGCGCTGCTTATCACCTCTCATATTACATCACTCATGACATGGTCAGTGACATCAGTGATGACATCTCAAATGACATCTGTGATTAAATCATCCAGAGCATCTCTGACGAACCCACTCACACCCCTAAAGAATCTTTTATATACCCACTGCCACTCCCACGCAACCATTCACAAACCCATTCACAGAGCCATACCAGTACTTACACACCCACTCACTGATTCATAGATCTACACACACACACACACACACACTTGTTCGCCCATACAGCCACTCATAAACCCACTAACTCACTAATACTGACATTAACATACCCACTCATACACCCATACAAATACTCAAACACTGAGTCACCCATAGAACTACTCACTCACCTAGACACTCACCCATACAGTCACTCACACACCACTTACCCGAACGGTTACACACACACACCCATTTACTTACTCATATAAATAGTAACACATAGTCACTCACCTATACAGTCACTGACAGAAGCATGCATTCATTTATATAGCCGCTCTTACATTCACTCACTCACGCATATAATCACTCATATACCCAGTCACTCACCTATACTGCCTTTTACATTCCCGGTTACTCACCCATACTAACACAAGCACTCAATCACTGACACAGCCATACAGACACTCACTCACCCATACAGCTTCTCACACATGCACTCACTATCCCATACACCCACTGACTCACTCATCCATACAGGCAGTCACACATCTCCTCACCCACACACACATAGACACCCAGACAACCATAGAGATAGTCAGACAGCCAATGTAAGACCTGGCATTTCCTGGCGTGGTTACCCCAGACTTTTTGCATCTACCTCCTCTATTTTTGATGCTGTGATGGATTGCGTTTTACTGGCTTAGATGCTTTGGGCACTTTGCCACTGCTGATCAGTGTCAAAGTGCAAGTGCTCCCTGTATATGGTAATTGGTTGTCCATAATTGGTATGTTTGCCTTACTGGTAAAGTCCCTAGTAATGTGCACTATGTGTGCCAGGGCTGGTAATGCAAATGCTACTCGTGGGCCTGCAGCACTAATTGTGCCACCCACACAAGTAGCCGTAAAGAGAGAACTCAGGCCTGCCACTGCATTGCCTGCGCGCAGTTTTCTAACTGCCATGTTGTCCTGACAAGTGCACCCACTTGCCAGGCCTTACCTTCCCTTTTTATGCACATCAGACACTATATATATAGTAGGCAGTGTATGTGAAAGGTAGGGCATGTACTGAGGTGTGTACCATGTCCTGACAGTGAAATACTGCCACATTTATTTTTCACTGTTGCAAGGCCATCTTGCCCATAGGACAGAATGGGGAATGCTGTGTCACATGGTTCCAAATGCAAAAAGAACAATTGATGGACAGAATGCAGAGCAATGTCATAAATTCATCCCAATACAGAGATCTGGACCTAAATCCATTGTTTTTTTGATCACCATGCCATTCCAGTTTGGACCCAGCCATATGCAAATCAGTCTTGACCCTGCGCCCAATGGGAACAGCTAAACCTGAACTGCCAGGCCCGGTCCTACCTGGACTGGAAACAAGCAAAGTCAAAGTCAAATAGTGCTTTATTCGAGTAATTACTCATAAAAGCAAAACATACACAAAATGTTAAAATACAATTAAATATGCAGTCAATCACAAAGACAGGGCACTATTAAATCCTTAAAATACACTCGATTAAAAAGTTTCTCACAGTATTTCTTGAATAGTTAAAAAGATATTAATACTTTGATAAAAAATAGCAAGATTATAAAAACATTGATGGTCTAAAAAACAATAATAACAAATTCATGGAGACAGATTTTACAGACAGAGAATAGTTAATTAACTAGCAGTCTCTGTCTGATCGCCCATGCCCATCCAATATATTTTGCAGTGGCTATTAATGTCCATGTAAGTGGGCTTGAACATATGATACGCCGGGCAACAGAACTACAGGTGGTCCCAAGGTTCCTACACATAGGTGCTAACCAGACGCGTCTTGGAGCACAGTAAGCTTTGCAAGAAAACAAAAAATGACCAAGTGTTTCCTTCCCCACTCCACACGCTGGGCAGGTGTCACACCCCCCTGTACCCCATTTAGCTGTCAGAGATCTTATGGGGAGGGCTCCAGCTCTCAGTTGGAATAGGAGCTTTCTGTCACCCGGCTTTGAAATAACATCCCAGTATGACTCCAAAGCGGGATACAGTTTAACCTCAAGGAAACCCGCAGTCATGGACCCATTGCTAGATCTACTCAAACTCCTACTAGCAACGTTTTCCCAAAATATATTTTTTAGGACAGACTTGGTGGGAAATATTGCACCTGCTGGATCCAGCCATATTAAACTTAACCCAAGCTCAAACAATATTGCGTTCAGTAAATTGAGCCAACTAATTTTGTGAAAGCAATCCGCCTTAATGACATCAATAAAACCTTCAGCATAGTGAGAAAGCTCGGGAGTAGTCCAGAGCCTCCGCCAATACAAGATTGGTCGTAATCTGGCTAGGTCCTTAATTTGTTTCCTACCAAGATCGTATCTTAAAGGCAACAATGGAGTACTTTTCGGGGTACCAGTAAGTAATCGTAAGAATTTATTCTCTGAGGCTGGTAGGGTATTCAGATTTTCAAAGCCCCACATCTCCGCACCATAAAGTGCGGACCCAATTGCCTTTGCTTCGTAAACCAGGAGAGCTGGCTTTACGGGTTTGGTCAAAGACTTTCTATGTTCCGAATTGATGGCACCAGCTAGTTGCTTGTGTCGCAGGGTAGCAATGTTTATGTGCTGATACCACCTGTTGTTATCTGCAATATGGATACCCAAATACGTAAAAGAATTTACCACCTCAAGAGGCCGACCACTCATAACAATTTTAGACTTAAAACTGCGGTGCGGCTTAAAGATCATGAGTTTAGTTTTTGTTACATTCACCTCTAACTCATGTTCCCCACAAAAATATTCAAAGATGGACAGAGCACGCTGCAAGCCACTAGGGGTTTTAGATAAGATAAGCGTGTCATCCGCAAACATTAAAATAGGGATTTTTAAACCTGAAAGAGAGGGAGCATCTACTGGTGCTGTTACCATACGGGGGACAACACCATTTATGTACAAAGTGAACAAGGTTGGGGCCATTGAACACCCTTGTCGAACCCCTCGCTCAACGGGAAAGTCAGCTGTGACCATCCCATGACCTCCCCACTGGATTTTAGCAAAAGTAAGCTCGTGGAGGCGCATTATCAAGGTCAGTAGCTCCACAGGGACCCCTAGACTCTGTAAGACTTGCCACAATTTAGCCCGTGGCACCAGGTCGAAGGCAGCCCTTAAATCAACAAAAGCCGCATATAGGCTACCTCCTCCCAGCACCACAGTCTTCCATTGTAGCAATTGAAAGCGGAATACTTGGTCCACCGTGCGTGTTGCCCTTCGAAATCCCGCTTGGTAGGGTGATAGGATGTTATTGTCCTCTGCCCAGTCCAGGAGCCTGTTTACGACCAGACGACCAACTATTTTTTGCACGGTGTCGATAAGGCTTATTGGCCTATAATTGCCTGGCAGCGCACGGTCTCCCTTTTTAAACACTGGGATGATCACAGTTCCCCTCCACGAAGCCGGGACCTCAGCACCTTTAGCGATGAAGTTAATAAGTAGGTAAATATATTTACACCACCGCTCTTTGTCATTTAAGAAAATATCAGCAGGGACGCCATCTAAACCAGGAGCACGCCCTCTGTTCACAGTATTTAGGGCAGACATAATCTCCTTGTAAGTAAAAAGATTACCTTGGGAGAAAGACATAGTAATACTGTCCTCACCTGTAATCTGAATATTAACAGCATACTGCGAGCTAAAAAATTCTACCCAATCCTCTTGTGGTACATTGTTGTTAGGGGGTTCCTCAACTCTCTCACTACCCCATTTGATGATGTTCCAGAACACTCTGGAATCCTTTCTGTCACTAGCTTTTTTCAGTTTACACCAATATTGCTCATCCCAGGCTCTCTTGGCTTTCGGTATGCAGGCTTTGTAACCCTTTCTGGCTAGGCGGATGGGCTCAAGCTCCCTCTTCTTAATGGCATGACCCAGAGCAAGTCGAGCCGCCCTACATTCGGCATTATACCATTTTGCACCTTTACAAACTCTTGCCCCATGTTATGTTATGTTATGTTAATTTTTTATTTATAGAGCGCTCGTACGCCCGCAGGCTTCATGGCGCTATCGAACTTTTGAACACAACACAGCTTTGGGTACTTGAGCAGGAGTAAATCATGTCTTGATTTAGTTGCAATAAGCTTGTCTGAAAAGCAAAGTTTTAAATGCCTGTCTAAAACGAGGAGATCCCCACTTTGTTTCAGGGTCAGTGGCAGAGAGTTCCATAAGGAAGAGGCAAGATAGTGGAAGCTACTACCGCCCTGACGCTTCTTCCTGTATGCTGGGATCATCAGTAGCTCTTGTTGAGCTGATCGAAGGTTTCGTGAAGGAATGTATTTACAAACTAAATTCCGAATAATTTCGGACCTTTGCCCTGCAAAGCTTTAAAAATGATACAACCAGCTTTAAAACTAGCTCTCTGAGCCACTGGTAGCCAGTGAAGTTTTTCCAATCCTGATCTAATGGATTGCCATTTAGGTTGTTTAAAAATAAGCCTGGCTGCCCGATTTTGGACATATTGTAGTCTCTTCAACTGACCAACTGACCCATTGCGCTTAGCAGGTTTCAAAAAGTGTTTTTTGATTTTGCCAAAGAGGGTATCATGGATGTTAACCACATCCCCCAAGCCAGAGGGAGAAATACTAGTTGATTCCATAGCTAATATAGCTTTGTCAGTTTCATAATTAATGTTGTCGATGGCCTGTTGATTGGTCACTACGCTAGCCCATCTGAGCCTGCGCATATTGTTTTCTGGGATGATCAAAGGTGGAACAAGAGCATTCGGGCAAGTTGAATTAGTCCCAGCGGTTTACCATTTATGCTCCACACATAGGGGATTGTGGTCACTCTCGGGTCTCACGACAACCTCTATGTCACAGACAGATGGCCATAGCATCGTGCTACAAATTACGTAGTCTATTCTGCTTTTTTGTCTCCCGTTGTCAAAAGTCATAGAGCCGTTTTTATCCAGTGCTGTTCTTCCATTCAAAGCTCTCAGACCTTTTTCAAGACACATGTCGTTCAGATCTATTATGTCCTCGGTCCAACGTGTGACTGGCTTCAGTTCTAGCTCAGGGATACTCCAGTGGGAATCCTCTTCTGCTCCAGGGAAGGCCTCACACGTGACCAAAGGCTCAAAAGTCCGATTAAGGTCACCTGCTATAACAATATTGTTGTCGTGGGAATTTATATCAAGAAAATTACCCAAGGCAATTAAAACTTCAGATCGACCACCCTTAGTACTTCTGGCATATATATTATAGATATCGAGTGACCCTGAAGTATCGTTAGTTACCCTGATCAACTAGATATCATTATGGCTAGTCACTATACTTTTGATTGTTAATTTAAGGGACTGTCGGACCCAAATTATGAGACCCCCCATTGGTCTCCCTTTTGGACCCTTTATTGCTGGCACAGAAAAATTTAGATAACCCAGCACAAAAACAGGATCACATGCCCAAGTCTCCTGGAATACGCATACATCGAACAAACTAACAAAGCCAAGCCAGTCCCCACAATCTAATTTAGAACACAGCCCGGCCACATTCCAAGAAATTAGGTTCCCCATCCCAGTCGAAGAGCCAGCTAGCGCTACAGGTGTGAGGTTCGGGTTTCTAGGCTCCCCCGCTGCTATCACTACAGGACTTATCTCAGCTGCATTGCTTATAACATCACTATTACCTGCCCCCTGCAAGCCAACTACAAAGTCGTAGCATACAGAGGATAAGGCCGTGACCATTTGAGGATCCTTCAGCCCGAACCCGACCCCAGGTCTAAGCACCATCTCGTTTCTGCAGCAATTGCCATTCTGGACAGGCAAGCTGCATGTACTCTTATGGGTTGAAGCTGATAGTCCGAAACTTTTGCCCCCAGGAAGTCAGTCACATTCATTCAAATTAGAGAGAGCTGAGAACCTATTCTCCAGATTTAATCCCCACTCAGTGGATTGGGCAGCCCTCCTCCCCTTAGTTGATACCACGTTCCATTTTGTCCTAAGTGTACACCGGTTAGGAACCCTCCCACTCCGGTAGTAGAAAAAATCTAAGGTGAGTGGAATAATATCGGTGGTTCTTCGCTGTTGCGGTAGAAGGTTGGGCAGTATGTTAGTTAACACATCAGGGTCTGAGAAGTTCAAAACAACACAATCCCCCCTAAATCTTTTTGAACTACTTCCAATCCACTCCACCCTCCTGGCCATAACTAGTTCTTCTGCCAACTGTTGCTTACCCCAGGGTGTTATCACCATGTTTTTAGACAGCCAGTGTAGGGACTTGGACAGCAGGGATGAGGTAGTTTCATTCTGTCCTGTAGCCAATGAGGGAACGTTAGCTAAAACAAGGACTAGAGGGGAAGCCTCAACTATAAGCTCAACCGAGCCTTTCACGGGTTTCGGAGCAGTAAATGCAACTGTAGGGGCAACTTCCCCTGGCTCATCATCCGCTATGACTACCTGAGGGGCCGCTGGTTGATTGGACAAAGGAATAACTCCACCACCTCCCTCAGATCTAGAGGTTCCCATCTTTAGCTCCACTCTATTTACGACTTCATCAGGCAATTTTTCTACTTCACCTAGAGTTTTATTCAATAGATCCCCTAATCTGTTAACCTCGCTAGTGAGCTTCTCAATCCTGCCTACCAACGGCTTTACAATGCCCTTAATCTTCGTGTCTATCATACCCAACAGCTTCTTAAATTGCTCATTAGTTAAAGTCATGCAAACTTCATCAATTGACCCTTCTTCCTCCACCACTACAATATTGTTAGGTGGAGAAACAGGCTTTTTCCGGCTCGATCGTAGCCCACCGCGCTTGGGCAGGCCCTTTCTACCTCCTCTGGTGGTACGCGTTGCAGGCACTGGGGTAGGGGCTTTTTCCTCAATTGAGTGTAGTTCGGCCTCCTCCTCAATATCAGTATCTTCTGCTACACAGTTAATCTGAACCAAAATGGCTTTGTCAACAGGGTCAAATATTGCAACAGAGCTACAGCTGTTATCTGAATCAGGAAGTTGGGCCAGGTCAGGTGCCGGCAAGGTGGATTTAGGTGATTTAGGAGATACACCCAACCCAAGTGAGGATCTCCTCTCACTATTGATTTTAGTAACTACCTGGACTAGGTAGTTGTCCATGGTATTTTTTGCCGGGGATAGCTTTTTACTAGACATATCTCACCAATGAACAATACCCTCCCAGATACTCTGTGTAGATTCGTGGGCAGCGTATGTCACAGACCCTCAATGCGAATTAGCCACAGATCATGCAAAGTATATCACAAATAGTGTCCAAGTTGGGTCTCAAACAATGTCAAAGTCTCACCTTGAGGTTACGGACAGAGTAACTGGCCCAGCCCAGTCTCTGCCAGTCTCGGACTGTCTCAGACTGTCCGCCCTTTGTCCGGGCTTCGTCCGGCACGTCCCGCGCGCGTCCTCGCGGGACAAGGGACCTGCCGGTGCTTTATGCGCCTCCTGGCGCGCTGGTTACTGGCGTCGTCACTTCCCCCTAGGGATGCTGGGAATTGTAGTACGACCGGCGGAGCCAAGCCCGGCCGGTCGTTTCCAGTGAGGACATGGCGGAGCCAAGCCCGGCCGCTGATGTTGGAGGTGAAGAGCCTCGCAAAGTCTGGCAGCAAGCAAGGGTCAGAAGAGGAACAGGGAGCTCGGCCCCTGCCGGTGCTTTATGCGCCTCCTGGCGCGCTGGTTACTGGCGTCGTCACTTCCCCCTAGGGATGCTGGGAATTGTAGTACGACCGGCGAAGCCAAGCCCGGCCGGTCGTTTCCAGTGAGGATATGGCGGAGCCAAGCCCGGCCGCTGATGTTGGAGGTGAAGAGCCTCGCAAAGTCTGGCAGCAAGCAAGGGTCAGAAGAGGAACAGGGAGCTCGGCCCCTGCCGGTGCTTTATGCGCCTCCTGGCGCGCTGGTTACTGGCGTCGTCACTTCCCCCTAGGGATGCTGGGAATTGTAGTACGACCGGCGGAGCCAAGCCCGGCAGGTCGTTTCCAGTGAGGATATGGCGGAGCCAAGCCCGGCCGCTGATGTTGGAGGTGAAGAGCCTCGCAAAGTCTGGCAGCAAGCAAGGGTCAGAAGAGGAACAGGGAGCTCGGCCCCTGCCGGTGCTTTATGCGCCTCCTGGCGCGCTGGTTACTGGCGTCGTCACTTCCCCCTAGGGATGCTGGGAATTGTAGTACGACCGGCGGAGCCAAGCCCGGCCGGTCGTTTCCAGTGAGGATATGGCGGAGCCAAGCCCGGCCGCTGATGTTGGAGGTGAAGAGCCTCGCAAAGTCTGGCAGCAAGCAAGGGTCAGAAGAGGAACAGGGAGCTCGGCCCCTGCCGGTGCTTTATGCGCCTCCTGGCGCGCTGGTTACTGGCGTCGTCACTTCCCCCTAGGGATGCTGGGAATTGTAGTACGACCGGCGGAGCCAAGCCCGGCTGGTCGTTTCCAGTGAGGATATGGCGGAGCCAAGCCCGGCCGCTGATGTTGGAGGTGAAGAGCCTCGCAAAGTCTGGCAGCAAGCAAGGGTCAGAAGAGGAACAAGCATCCTAGGACCGGTTTCGGGCTTTCAGCCCTCATCAGCCAGAATAGCTTTACTCCAGTGGCATTCACATCAGACACACCTATGGTAGGCCCAAGGTACCCCCCTGAGCAGGGTGCGGTGTCTGTGAAAAGTAGGACATGTACTGAGGTGTGTACCATGTCCTAACAGTGAAATACTCTCCATTTCGTTTTTCATTGTTGCAAGGATATCTTGCCCATAGGACAGAATGGGGAAGGCTGTGTAATATGTTTCCAACCTATCTTCCCATAGGCTTAAGATGGAGAGGTGAAGTTTAGTGTGCCTGTACTCACAATTTCATAACACATCTTTTTGTGAAGGTGGTTTTTGAATTGTGTTTGTAGAAACCACGCTTTTTTGTTCTAACAATTCTGTGTGTCTCTGCCTGGTTGTGGATTGACTGCCTGAAGTTGAATGTGATAGGATCTGGGAAATGTCTTGACCCAGGGGAGGAGTAGGTGAGAAGCACCAGGCTGACCTGCATCCTGAGTGTAGGGGGTAGGAGTAGCCCCTGGAGGTGAAGAGGCCTGGGCTGCTGCCATAAAAGAATGGCTCCACCTCCTGCTGAGTGATTGAGGAATCAGACCCCTGCTGTCAAAGGAAGAAGGAGTCACTGGTAGGGAGACACCCAGAATTGGGTTGGACAGGGGTCAGTGCCCCTGAACATCAAGACTTCAAAGACATTTAGGGGTATAATAATGAGAGCTGACACCCCTGAACGTAGGACTGATCAAGACTGAAACGGATTGAAACTACTTCGTAGTCAAGGGGAACCTCTGCCAAGGAAGAACAGCTGGAGACTGAAGAGAAGGACTGACCCTTGCTGTGTGTTTTGGGGCTGGCCTGCAGTTTGCTGATTTAACTAAGGAGAGGCTCAGGAGCTTTGCTGTGTGCTGTATCTCCCTGCTTGAAAGGACTTTGCTGTGTGCTGTGTCCCGAAGCAACTTGTCCCCAAGGGCCCGAGGAGAGCTGGCTTCCTGTTGTGGAAACTCAGGAACATCAAAGTTTCCAAGTGTGTCTCAGCGACGCTGTGTGCGTGTGCTTTTTGCAGCCTGAGACCTTCGTAAGCATTGCCTCAGGGCTGTGTGGCCCGAAACCCAACAGAGTCTCAGCGACGCTTTGTTCATGTGCATGTGCAGCCTGAGACTGCCATGGGGTCAGTGGTGTGGGTTGGAAAGCGCCCCATGACTGCAGTGCCGCCGCAGCGTAAATCAACGTCCACGCTGCTGTGTGGCTGTTTGTGGCCCGAGCCGTCATCGTAACAGAGGCTGCAGATCAAGATCGTCGCCGCCGGCCCGAGCCGCCACGTGCTGAAGGATTTAATAAAGCTAAGGAAGTCGTGAGGTAATCGTGTTCCTTGTTCGCAAGAGGAATCTGCCCAAGATCGTCAGCAACAGAGGAGGCAGCGCCGTAACCTATCCGGCTACAGCGTCGCCTTGTATCGGAGCTGGGTCGTCATCGGGAGCACCCAGCAGGATGTCCGACGAGTGGGGAGAGAGAGCGAGGCAGCTCATCCCCCAGGTAAGGCTTGGACTCCGGTTGGGAGCCGCAAGCGTGTGTGGCCTGGGAAGGCGTGCAGGAGGAGTACAGGAGTGCTCCTGTCTCTCTCCTGCTGCATTGCGTTAGACGCGCTGAGTCCTCGAGTTGCCTGGACCTGCCCGGCAGTACCTGGGCCGCCCTCGGAAGTCCAGGACTGTTGTCTGTGGTTGGGGCCTAGTAGTGCCCGCGTTAATCGCGTTGATTGGCCTGGTATTATTCCTGCATTAGGAACTGCCTTATTACTTGCATTAGGGATTGTATTATTCCTGCATTACGAACTTCCTGATTACGTGCATTGAGGATTGAATTATTCTCGCATTACGAACTGCCTTATTACTTGCATTAAGGAGTGCGTTATACTTGCATTACGAACTGTCTGATTACATGCATTGAGGATTGCGTTATTCTTGCATTATGAACTGCCTAATTACGAGCATTGAGGATTGCATTATTCTTACATTACGAACTTCCTGATTACGTGCATTGAGGATTGCATTTTTCTTGCATTATGAACTGCTTTAGTCTGACAATACGAACTGCAGTATGAACTGCATAGCATTGCATTAGGGCTGCATATGAATATTGTGAACTGCTCATTAATACCGCAAGAACCTACAAGTGTTTGTTGGCCTAATAACCGGCAAAGTGAAATATTACGAATACACATATTTTTATCGTTTGGTCTTACGGTATTTTTCTTCTTGATAAAGATACCGCTATTTTCATACATCAGTGTGGTGTCCATTTGTGGTGTTATCACTGTGTCACTGGGAGTGTGGTTGAAAATGCTTTACACATTGCCTTGAAGATAAGCCTGGCTGCTCGTGCCGAGCAGGGATTATCAAAGAGGGTGTCCCTCCTTTCTCTGACTAGAAGCTTGGGTCCCTATTTGGACTAAGGTAAGTGTCCCAGCCAACTACAGACCCCCAGTTCTAACAACTAATCAATCACCCATATAGCCTTTCACTGACCCACTAACACACTCATACACCCACTTAGACATCAACTGACAGACAGATACACACATTTACCTAACGAGTCACTCACCCATACATTCACTGAGACACCTAATCACTCCTTTATACAGTCAGTGATGCACCCACTCAGTCATCCATACAGTCACTCATACACCCACTGATTCACCAATACACCTAGGTGTACATATTTAACACTCATACACTTTTACTAAAACAGTCACTGGATGATGTCATCACTGATGTCATCAGGGATGTCATTTGAGATGTCATTAGTGATGTCATCAGCAGCAGTGCATTGCAGGGGGAGTGAGTTAATGGGCGAATTTCTCTGGTTTTGTAGGAGTAAAACGTCAGCCTAACTATAACGTCCTTGAAACCTGTGATTTCTTCAGTGAATATCTAAGGTTTTTTTAAATGCTAATTCCTAACTATAACGTCCCTGAAACCTCTGTTTTTTTCAGTGAATTTCTAAGGTTTTTTTAATGCTAATTCCTAACTATAACGACCCTGAAACCTCTTTTTTAAAGTGAATATCTAAGGTTTTGTAACCAGTGCTCAAATTTTTAGAGTGGAGCAGAAATGGCGCTACATGTTCAACCATTTCTGAATAATTGCAGTGTGTACAAGTTATAGTACGTGTTAAGGCTGGTTCAAAATATTTTTGCATTCATAAAGGCAATTTCATCCTTTAATCCTTTTATTAATATATATTTACTAATTTATATATATTTTTTTAACTGAGAATCGCGTGCCGGTCGCATACCGGTCGAGGTTGGTGTGCGAATCCGAGCATCGTGCCTCGATATTTGTTTGTTCATGTAGGATGCACGTAGGGGGCGTGATGAGTGTCCGGTTCCGAAATTTTTCATTTGAAAAAAATGTAAATACATATTATATACTATATCATTTTGAAATCAATCGTATGTGTTTTATTGAAAGAGTTATAAAAGTGATATTAATTTAAATATTTTGAATATTTGAGTTCTTATAATGAAGTTACTGAAGCCGCGACGCTCCTGTGTACCCTCTCGCAGGTATTTCCGGGTGCGCGATATGTTCGTGACTCCAGCGCAAATTATGTAGCTCTAAAAAACAATTATGTAGTTTTATAATATATATTATACCAACAGATTTACTTTCAAATTTGTAAATCTCCTATATTTGTAACTGGAATAAATAAATACTATTGTTTACACATATTTTTCGGAATTACGTCTGGTGCGCGGTGAATATGCGTCCGGTTCGCAAATCCCATGTGACTTCAAAAGAAAGGATTTCATTGTTTAGGAAGCTTTCTATTCTACTACTTGGAGGGCCCCACCCAATTTTTTCTTTCTTTCAGGAGCATCTTTAGAAGAAACACCTCTTGTGTTCTCTCTCTCTCTGCATTTATTTTTGGGGTGTTTTTACTCAACACTGGAAATTCACCCACAGATGTATTTGAAGATGTGGAGGAGCTGGAAGAACCTGTCAAAAAAAGAAAGGAAAGTGTTGTCTGGACTTTTTTCTCTATTCCTGTTGGGGGGAGGAGGGAGTATACGCCCGCAAAGTGACTTGCACTGTGTGTGAAAAAGTTTTCTCACGGGGCTCCGAGAAAAAATACTCCTGTGGAACTTCATCAATGATGAAACATCTACAAACAATGCATCCAAACCTTCTCACTCAAGAACAACACCAACGAGAACAACAACAACTATCACAGGATGCGGAAGTTCCAGGAACAGTACATCTGCAGGATCTACAGAAACAGCAGATAGAACATTGTCCTGAGTTTGTTGGTTAGAGCAACACTGCATAAATTACAAAAAACTACTTTGTGCTGAGACCATTCTATTGCAGCAGTTATTGGAGCTGAAAGAAATCATAAATGTTAGTTTTTTGTTGTTTTTGCATTGACATTTCAATTCTAAAATGTTTTCAGTACTTTACTGCAGTTCTTTGCCTTGTTAATTTATCTCATTTTTTTAAAAGCACCCAAAAAATAAGAGTTAGAAAAACACAATGAAATGTAAAACGAAAAAAGATTTTAAAAAATTGTTCTTTTTAATACTGGCTATTTGGTTAAATATAGACAAACTTGTATGTGTTGTATGAATGAGTACAAGGGCAATGCCTCGGTTATTGGATGAGTGTATGGATAGTTCCTGGGTGAATGCATGAGTGCAGGGGTACAGCCTGGGTGATTGCATGAGTGCAGGGGTACTACCTGGCTGATTGGATGAGTGCATGGGTAGTGCATGAGTGACTTCAAGAGTGCAAGGGTAAAGCATGGGTGCGTAGATCAATGCATGCGTACTGCCTGACTGAAAGGATAAGTTCAAGGGTAATGCCTGGGTCACTGTGCATGGGTAGTGCTTGAGATAATAGTTGAGTGTAAGAGTAGTGCCTGAGTGATTGCATGAGTGCAGGGGTAGTACCTGTGTGATTGGATGTGTGTATAGGTAGTGTCTAAGTGACTTCAAGAGTGAAAGGGTAATGCATTGGTGCTTAGATCAGTGTATGGGGAGCCCCTGAGTCAATGGTTAAGTGCAAGAATAGTGCTTGAGTGATTGCATGAGTAGGGCCTGGATGATAGCATGAGTGCAGGGGTAGTGCCTGGGTGATTGGATGAGTGCAAGGGTAGTACCAGAGTGAATTGAATGGTTGAGTGCAAGAGTAGTGCCTGAGTGGTTGCATGAGTGCAGGGGTAATGCCTGGGTGATTGGATTGTCGTGTATTTCTATAGGTTCTGAATCGATCCCCCTATTCCTGACCCTATTCTGGTTAAACTAACTATCTAGTTAACTAACAGTCAGCCCATGAGGCAAGAAATCCCCCATGATGCAGATACCGTTATCTGACGCAGTCACACTACGGCACAG
Organism: Lissotriton helveticus; assembly: GCF_964261635.1. Lineage (NCBI taxonomy): Eukaryota > Metazoa > Chordata > Amphibia > Caudata > Salamandridae > Lissotriton > Lissotriton helveticus. The sequence goes on from NC_136069.1 coordinate 800,879,142, forward strand.
GAACGTGTTATCTGATTAGGTCATAACGCTTGAGATCTAATTAGACAAGCGACATTCCTCCAGCCCCTGATAAGGCATACGACGTTCTCATAACAAATCAAACCTATGACAACCTGGATAATCCGTGCGGCCATTGTTTTGATTTCACAGAGAACTTTAGTAAAGAATGTGCTAACGAGCAAGTCGTATGACATCTTTATTGACGTACCTATGTCCATCCTTACGTCAATCCCGGCACCTTTAAGGTATAAATATTGCCGACCTTGCCCTATGCAAACACACGCGTGGTGACAAGACGGAGCAGCCATACTTGCCGAAGCCGAGAGCAGAAGCAGACCCCGCTGGCAGCAGCCCCGCCTTCCTGACGCGCTGAGAGACGCGCTGCTATCTCAAGCCGAGAGACCCAGCACCGGCGCTTCCGGGTAGCCCTCGCAGGCAGCCTGGAATATCGAGAGCAGAGAAAGAGATACCATTCCTCATCCATCCTAAATTCCAGGTACAGAACTGAATAACCCCTCACAGAGAATTCTTTAGTTATTCACTTGGCAAAAACAAACTTAACTTAAACTGTAACTTTCTATTCCCGCCCACGCATTAGACTTAGGTCAGGTACACGGGGTAGGCGTATTTAGAAACACCAGTTGAGTACGTTTAGTCAAATGTATATGTGTATGTAAATATATTTTAATCATTTTAAAACATCATATGGCTCAGAAACCATATCAATGTTTTTACAGTATTATTTTATACTATTGCTTTTAATGTATGCACTTTACTTAACTATAAGTATTGCAATAATATCGATCCATTTCTCTTGTACGAGAAAAGAGACTGATCAATAAATAACACCTTTTATTGAACACGCCCGTCTCTTCCTTTTCTCTACATTCTGATGAGACTAAGAATGCACGTACTGACTGAGTAAAATAATTGCCTTGTGCTCACACGACTCTTGAGATTGACTCTTGATTAGGGGAGAGCAAAGTTGTCATGTTCTATGGTTGTCAGAAACTAAATCCCTTCTTGTCTAATCAGGGGAGTTAATCCTTCCTTGAACATTCGAGAAAGTTTCTAGCGAACTCTGAGCTTAGCTGGCAAACCCAAAAATTAAGTCTAGTATCGACAGTAGTAGACCTAGTTAACGTCTGGTCTAGGCCTTTACTGCTGTAGGTACTATTCCAATGCGCAGAGCCTATTGGGAAAATAGGAGCTACACTACATGGCGCCCAACGCGTTTGGAAAGGGCGATAAAACTAACGTAAGACATTTAGAGTAACTCAGTCGTGCTTTCTCACTCAGACCCCTTTTCCCAAATACTCCAAAGACGTCTGGAGTGGGTGAAAGGTTATATCCTCCAAAACCTCGCAGGAGGGAACTCCTATGTATGGTTCTTGGTCAAGTCAACGTTGAAGGATAAACAGTTCCAAAATATTGTGCATCTAATCTTTGTTCCATAAAGAAACCTGATCTGCAAATAGACATAATACCATCCTGTCTGTAAAATGGGAGACAGTGATGAAGAAAGAGAGGCAGTTAGATTAGCTACTGAACTCGCAGATGCTGATGCTACCATGCAAGCAGCAGACCCGAATATAACACTCATTCCGGTCATTAAAAGGAGATCTATAACCTTAAAACTTATAGAAAATGGACTGACACCTAGAGGTGGCACAGTCATATTCGTAATTGAGGCACACGAATATCGGCAGACAGAGGTATACTATTCATGGATACATTTTCCAGCAGCAAATGCTGTAACAAAGTACTTCCACTATTACAAAGTAGAGGAACCTCCTGAAACGTACACTCCTTTCGAGGAGGTGGAAGTACCACTCAAATTCCAAGAGCATTTGCTCTTATTTGATGGCGCCCTAATACATAACAATCACATTACAAGGCTCGGTCCTTTAGGAAGACCAGGAGCAACGTGGCCGGTCTTAGCCGGATACACACCACATCCAGACATCGATAGAATGCCTGCAGCAGAGCTGTTAATACAGCTAAAACAACTACTAAAAATTCATAGACAATTAGTTCAGTATGTAATGCGGACTTCAACAATTCAGCCAGCGATTAAACTTCCACAGCTGACCCCTCACCAGGGGAACACAAATAAAATCACACCACAGAACATCCAATCCTGCCTAGGTAAAGTTCCAGCTAAACGGGAACAAATACCATTCTGGTTGGCACAGAAAATCACCCAAATAGAGGCGGTGTTTCCTGACACCACCCCGCTGGAAAAACACAGGATTCTGACTATATGTCTCCCAATGGGAATCGCACCACACATTGAGGACTGTGACACTTGGGGTACAGTCTTTGCTTCCATCTATACAAAAACGCACGGTGTCCCATCCATTTCGGTAATACCAGATGTGCTAAAACAAATTCAAGATGAATACGGTCCAGAACCTGCTTTAACCCTTGGTATGAAATTACTAAAAGACTTCAAGCAGGTCTCGGCTATATTATTAGCCAACATAAAAGGTGAAGCAGCAAACGTGGCGATCCGCCAGAGGTTAAAAGAGACAGATATAGCAGACCAACCAGCTGAAATTGCCAGAATCATAGAAAAATCCTATGAGGAACTAGGCAGAGATAGCCTAGGAGGAATACCAGTAAAACCGCAACTGACTACAAGTCCAGAAAAAATATTTTTTAATAATAATAATTCACCAAAAAAGAACTGGGATGGAAACAAACAATCCAATCCTAAAGAAAAGAAATTCCAGTCCCGAGGAAGGTCTCCTAGGCGAAGAGGGAAATCTCCAAACCAAAGACAGAGGTCACCGCAGAGTGACCCCTCTGGGAATAGATATAACCTTAGAAATAGGGATAATATTAAAAAACCTGATAGATATCAAGACATTGATACACGTCCCTCTCAATCTTTTCAGAATTCCTCGCAGAAATCGGAAAGAAGAGGACGATCAGAAGAGCACGCCAAGTCCAAAGACAAGGAACCTGCTCAGCTAAAAAAGAAATTACAATTTCCAAAAAAGAAGGTAGCCAGTATCAAGGTAGTTAAAAATGCCGAGAATACTGAGGACACAACTGAAAAACGGAGAATGGGCTCAGACAATGCTAGACAGCGCAGCAGAGGTGAGCATAGCTCGCAAAGTCCTTATGAATCATCTGGAGACAGTGGACACGAATGAATACCTTCAAGTGGAAACTGCAGACACCAGAGTTAGCAAGCCCCACAAGATATACGAGATAACATTACGTATAGAGGGAGATAAGACTAGGAAAATAAGGGGACTATTTTGGGATAACCTCTCCAAAGGCTATGACATCCTTCTAGCTGAAAAAGACTGGCCACCAGAGTTTGTCAGGGAGTGCCCTCATGGCGAAGAAGTAATTATGCCTGCCTTCTCGAATCAAATACCGATTCATAAAAAATACACACTTGCTAGAAAGTGGGCAGTGGCCTTAGCACCTGCTTTATATAAAATCATGTAGGATGGGATGAGGATTCTCCTCCTCACAAAATCCAGTTAAAATCACAACCTACTGCACAAAGGCAGTACCCAATTAAGCAAGAAGCTAAAAAACAAGTAAATGAAATACTAGATCAGCTAGAATACCAGGGGGTGATTGAAACTTGCACCTCACAAATGAACAACCCTTTGTTTCCGGTCTCCAAACCAGACAATTCATATCGTCTAGTTTTGGATTACCGACACCTTAACACATGTTGCAAAACCTTTGCAGTGCAAAACTCACACAGTGCTGCACTAATGAATAACATAGTGCGCAAAAAATACAAAACAACCTTGGACATCTCCAATGGATTCTTTTGTCAAAACATAGCACCAGAAAGCAGATATTTAACTGCATTCTCAGTAAATGGCACTCAAAAACAATTCTGTCGGTTAGCCCAGGGGTACAAGAACAGCCCAGGGGTATTCTCAGCGAGAGTAACAGAATTACTACAACTATATGATGATGAAGCATTATCTTATGTCGATGACATTTACTTAACAGATGATGACTTGGAGACTCACTTGAAAAGAGTGAACACCATAATACTTGGGTTCGCTGCAGAGGGTTACAAATTCAACTTCAAAAAATCCAGAATTGCCCATCTAAAAATTCTATACGAAGGATATGAATTATCAAGTATAGCCTGGTTGACAATTTTTTGAGAACTAGAAGAATTAAAAAATCTAAAATATGAAAAGACGTATCCTCTGCCAATCGACATTCTGCCTCTACGACATTACGCCTGTGTAATCTATACAGACGGACATGCTCAACCCTCCGTTTGGGGAGAACATGCATACAATCCCACATGTGAGATTACAAAAGAAGTGTGGCGCGGAGGTAAACTAAGACCTCTATTAACAAAATCACACTCAGTAGAAACTAATTCAGAACTACAAACTGAAATAATAGCTTTGAAAATGGCGCTAGATAATGCGGATCGCGAATTCCCGACACTTATAGTGTCAGATTCATATTACTGCGTCAAAGCATATAACAAGGATTTGCAGACATGGATTCAAAACGGTTACAAAGATGACACAGATGCACCAATAAAGCAGAGACTGCTCTGGGAACAAGTAGCTCTTTTGAAAAAAGAACTACCAAAGACTCACGTGACACACTCACTGAGTCATCAGCGTGATGGCGTTCACGTTGTGGGGAATTCATTGGCTGAAGCAGCCGCAGCGGCAGCCACTAAATCGGCTCCCGTAGATCGAAAAAAGCGTACATTAAAATACATTGACGGTGAAACAATGCTGGCGGTGAAAACGTCATCAAAAGGCGACTGCTCAGCGTTACCGATCAACTATCCACTCAATTATACATACATAATCGATGCAAACTCCGTCCCTTTTGCTCGAATCCCTGGAGTGGGGGATAGAGTGATTCCAAACATGGACAGGAGAAACTTGTTAATCGCAGACGCACACATAGGCGAGGGTCTCAGACACCTTAAATTAAAAGATTCTCTGGAAGAATTACAATCACGGTACTGGTGGCCAGGCATGAGCCTGCACTACACCATGTTTGTAAAAAACTGCCCAAACTGCAACAGAGATCGCAGAGGGGAGAGAAGCAGTTTAATACCTCGTCGAATCAAGGCAGATAATATTACCAGCAAAAAGAATGGCTTGCGATTAACATATACAGGCTAGTTTCCACTTATAATGTAGATCCACGGCACTCGGCTGACGTCCGGACTGTTATACAAGATTTGCGAGTCTAAATGGCATATACGCTAAGAGCATGCTACGTTCGACCATTTCTTTCACTCAGGCAAACCAGCCTGGGGGGGAAACATGGCCAAATGAGCACAGCCCAGCGGGAATCTTCTCACTTCCTTCCTGAGGGTATGGGATGGTGTAAAGAAAAAACCAAGGCAGAAAGCAATCTATAATAGAAAGGATATTAGGTTCGGGAGCTGGGTGGGTCAAACATCTAATAAGTGTCCAACGTAGTCTAAATAACTTGCCAAGAAATTCTCTGAAGGGATTCAGTCCGTACGAATTATTATTCGGAACTAGGATGTTGATCTCTGACCTTGATAGTCAGACTTCAGTGGTAATAGAAAAAACCTTTGATGTCAAAGACCGTTTGGCTATTTTGCAGGACTTAAACAAAACAAGAAAAGACCTGAGCAACATACAGTTGAAACAACAGCCAACAACCACTGAAGAATCACCACCTGTCCCAGCAAGACCTGTCTGGATTCCAAAAGTCGGGGATCTAGTCAGGGAGAAGATCGCGGTAAAGAAGGAATTTGGGCCTTCTTACAGAAAAGCAGTTCCTGTCTTGTCTGTCAACGGGACAAGATCAGTTGTACTACCGCCACTTGCTGGAAAAAAGGAGAACCGAGTTGTATCCATCGTCCTGGTAAAACCACAACATGTGGCCGATAACAAACGGTAGGCCAAGTGGACTCCCAATAAGTAGCAGAACACCAAGGTTTGCTACCAGTACAGAGGTCCTATCAAAGAGGCTCATCACATTCGAAACGCCTACAGAAGAACAACAAGGACTATGCAACAATGCAATAGAACTAAGACCTCTGAAAACCCAAATAAAAACATTTAGCAGAGACACACCAATCTACAATGAAGTTCCAAGTGAAAATGCAAGAAACAAAAATCCTGAACCAATTGGAACAATTGACAGAACTGCATCTGGTTACTTCATCAACTTCGATGATTCCTCTGAAGGTTTCAGCGAACAAAAGACACAGCCATCATCAAAATCCTTTAAAGACAAAGCTAAGGAACTTTTGAAACAACTGAAAGAAACATATCTGGTTTCCCCATGGATTGAATTTTGGGTGGGTTTTGGTGCATTTATCCTCATACTTTGGCTCATCATGGTATTTACTTTGGGACGCTTCATTGAGGGAAAATATGCTAAAATGGACACAGCAAGTCAGAACATCAACTTGGTCCTCAAACCACACACATCTTCACACGTCGAGAAAAGAGAACTTTCTTCAGAACTTTCTTCAGCCAACTTCACAGCAATTCCAATACCTGGTGGGGTAGCCTGGGACAACACTGACTATGAAATTTATGGTCCGGTCGAGATCCTGAAATATCCACACCAAATCAAGATCTCCTTGAGTGACTTTGCAAAACCAAACTCATTTGCTGATGATTGGGACTTTGAAAGTATAAACAATATGATGTCTGACTTAATAATGTCTGCTAAATTTACAAAACATGATTATTTGCAAGGTTCTACAAATTATGATAGTATGTATTGCTATAACCATTATGGTAACAGTTTTTTGCATAAATCTGCACAACCAAGAAATGTTTTAAATTATAATCAATGGGAACATTGTGCTACACCTCCAAAAGGGAGCTCTAGAACCGTTTATGACAAATATTCATACTTTCAAGGTTTTAACACTAGTAATGCTGAAACATTTTATTATAAATTGTCAAACAAGACAGGGATGAAAACCATGATAACCAACACAAAATTGATATATTCAGACATATTCTTTGAAAAGATGAATACTTTTGGATTTGATTATTGGGACAAAAATGTTGATTTGAAAAGTGTTTGGGGTACAAAAGAATGGCAAGTACAGGGTTTAGAAGCTTTGTTTGGAGCCTGCATGATCCCAGAACAAATGATATTTTTAAATGACACTGTTCAACAAACCACCTGTCTTGGCTTAGCCAAAATCAAAGATTTAAATAACCCGTCTATTCCAAAGCCAACAATGTTTAGCAATAGCTCTGAAACAGATGAAGAAATAGACATAAACCATATACTTAACCAAAACAGAACACATCCTGATTGGAAACAATGGTTGATCTGGCCCACAGATACAAATCACTGTCAAGATAGATTCCTGAATAAAACACAGGGTTTCATAATGACAAGGCCAGACCCTAGATATCCCCAAAGACATCACCCAGGGATAATAACAACCTACAGTGTGGGCAAATTATGCCTTCAATGGCTACAAACTTCCACACTGCCTGAAATTAAGCAACACCTAACTTTACTTACTGATGGTGCTGACTTGCGTGATTTCATACTGGGACCACGCAAACAGCGTCATAAGCGTTTCATAGCAGCCTCTGTATATGCAGCATACAATGAGGCCTGGAAGGTTACTCAAATTGAAACAGCAGAAAGAATACGGGAAATTGACCGTATTAATTTGGAAAAATCACTTTCTGTAGTGGACAATGGGTTAATGACTCTGTCCTCCAGAATATTTTCATTGGACAGCATTGTGTCTTCAGCAATCGATATATTATCGCAAGACTTACTGTTATTACAACATGGTCAGTCACAATTGCGTTCTATTGTACAGCTTGGCTGGACGTTACAAAATCTGCGTTCAGGCTATGTGCCTTGGCGTTTAATCAACACAACGTCACTATTCCAAATCTTTAACCTTACTGATAGACAAATCGGTATGGCACAGAAGGGTGCTGATTATACAATCTTGAGCATTGAAAAACTAGAAAGATTACCGTTGACAATGTCAGAACGACCTGTCAGTGAATGGATAATCCACGGAATCATAAATATTCCAATCTCAACCTTCAGGTTTCAATACTGCCAAAAATATATACAGGCTGGCATGTACGAGAAATTGGGAAAGGGGTACCTTAAAACAACTTGGAACCTGCCCTATTCACATGCATGTGTCAGTAATAAAGGACAGAAAGTGTTTCTTAGTGGCAACAATTGTGCTATGTCACTAAGCGGCACACTTCTGTGTAACGGTATTAGTTTGCACGGAGCCTGTGAAGGGAATTCATACAACCTTTCATGTCACCAGCAAGGCGCACCTGCAACTGAAATAGAACCATTCTTTCAAAGACTCTATAATGGGAGTTACATTCTTATTGTAGACCGCAGATGTTGTAGTCTTATGCCCGGGACTCCTTATCTCGTCACTACGACGGCGAAGGTCAAGTGCTGTGGACGTGCTTTGTTCCCCAGCTCCTTTCCAGACAGGGAGGCGAGGGCATGGCCCAGTTTGAAAATTACTTCTATTCGAATAGACACTTTAAGCAGAATGAAAACAGTGCTTCTTCAGACGCCTACAAGGCTCACGTCATCAAAAGAAACGTATGATCTACAAGTCGCAAGGACGACTGCAGAGATACATACATTATTATCAACCAATTCCCCCGTACATTTCGCGGAAATCCTGAGCGAAATCTTAAATATTTCTGATACCACTGGGGTCTCAAAGGTATTTAAGACAGTATTTTCGATGGCATTAACACCATTCAAAGCCATACTGGGTATTTTTCCAGATTTCGTCCATTCGATTTTTGGCGGACTTCCCCTGATCCTGGGACTAATTGCAGGAATCCTATTCCTAGTCCTTATTTTTCGTTATGGCAACCCATGTCACAGATCAAACTCTCGCGACAATGGAAGATACGATCCTAGCCATTGGATACCGGGACCGGATATCAAAAATCCTGGGACTCTCCCGGCTTAGAGACCTAAACATGACTTGGTTTCTATCATTTCGACCAATGTGGCAAAGGTGTGTTTTACCTGTACTAAGGTGTCTGCTATGCGGAGAAGAATGCGTGTTAGACACCTGTCTGACGCTACAATTGGATGCGCCGGTGGATGCAGATACACTGTTGGTTCCTACCAAGGTTCACGCTTTGTGCTGCCCTCAAAGGCTGCCAATCCTGATGACGGCATTCCTGGAATCTTCACCACTGCGATTGAAGGGTAGTGAAGTTCAAGATGAAAGCAGCATCGAACAGGTACGACCTTCTGTCAGCAATGCAAATCAGAATGTCAATGGAGACAATCATGCGCACGATTGCATGGTTACCCCTATTTCCGACTTAGTGGAACTTTCCCATGAAGCTGTTGACAGTTTTTTCGAAAGCCTGAATGATATGATGTTCTCTCCGGAACAGAAATAGAGACTTTTGAGTAAACTCGCACACGGCGTTCCCTGAATTCGGCCTTCAACTTTTGAAAAATAAAGTCACATGAACAATTACAATCCAGTTCACGGACAGCAACTTTTTTCAGCAAGCCCCTTAAAATATTTTTCTATATATTTTTCTCCGGGACACTGATCTTCTGCTTAAAGTAAGAAACTATTCCTAGAGAACTAAGATTTCTATTTTTAGATACTTTATATAGACTTTAGCTGCCCGCTGGTATGTTCACAAATATTTTATTATGTGATGAAATGGTCTCGACTTTCCTTTCTGTTTAGCTATATTAAGAGCCATTTCATGTGTACTACTCATATACCAAAGAGCAATAATACATAAAAATGCGTGTTTACTTTTGCATTTAATTCATAGCTTAAGTGCATACAATATATATGACTGCAATTTTTCAGTATATTTGAAAATTTCGAAATGCATTTATGTATTTTGGGGTGGTAAGGTATACACTATACTCTATAGTATGTTGTACTATGTTATACTATGCATAGATTAGTAGATATGACCATAGTTAGCGTGGAGTGGGTGTCGTGTATTTCTATAGGTTCTGAATCGATCCCCCTATTCCTGACCCTATTCTGGTTAAACTAACTATCTAGTTAACTAACAGTCAGCCCATGAGGCAAGAAATCCCCCATGATGCAGATACCGTTATCTGACGCAGTCACACTACGGCACAGGAACGTGTTATCTGATTAGGTCATAACGCTTGAGATCTAATTAGACAAGCGACATTCCTCCAGCCCCTGATAAGGCATACGACGTTCTCATAACAAATCAAACCTATGACAACCTGGATAATCCGTGCGGCCATTGTTTTGATTTCACAGAGAACTTTAGTAAAGAATGTGCTAACGAGCAAGTCGTATGACATCTTTATTGACGTACCTATGTCCATCCTTACGTCAATCCCGGCACCTTTAAGGTATAAATATTGCCGACCTTGCCCTATGCAAACACACGCGTGGTGACAAGACGGAGCAGCCATACTTGCCGAAGCCGAGAGCAGAAGCAGACCCCGCTGGCAGCAGCCCCGCCTTCCTGACGCGCTGAGAGACGCGCTGCTATCTCAAGCCGAGAGACCCAGCACCGGCGCTTCCGGGTAGCCCTCGCAGGCAGCCTGGAATATCGAGAGCAGAGAAAGAGATACCATTCCTCATCCATCCTAAATTCCAGGTACAGAACTGAATAACCCCTCACAGAGAATTCTTTAGTTATTCACTTGGCAAAAACAAACTTAACTTAAACTGTAACTTTCTATTCCCGCCCACGCATTAGACTTAGGTCAGGTACACGGGGTAGGCGTATTTAGAAACACCAGTTGAGTACGTTTAGTCAAATGTATATGTGTATGTAAATATATTTTAATCATTTTAAAACATCATATGGCTCAGAAACCATATCAATGTTTTTACAGTATTATTTTATACTATTGCTTTTAATGTATGCACTTTACTTAACTATAAGTATTGCAATAATATCGATCCATTTCTCTTGTACGAGAAAAGAGACTGATCAATAAATAACACCTTTTATTGAACACGCCCGTCTCTTCCTTTTCTCTACATTCTGATGAGACTAAGAATGCACGTACTGACTGAGTAAAATAATTGCCTTGTGCTCACACGACTCTTGAGATTGACTCTTGATTAGGGGAGAGCAAAGTTGTCATGTTCTATGGTTGTCAGAAACTAAATCCCTTCTTGTCTAATCAGGGGAGTTAATCCTTCCTTGAACATTCGAGAAAGTTTCTAGCGAACTCTGAGCTTAGCTGGCAAACCCAAAAATGAAGTCTAGTATCGACAGTAGTAGACCTAGTTAACGTCTGGTCTAGGCCTTTACTGCTGTAGGTACTATTCCAATGCGCAGAGCCTATTGGGAAAATAGGAGCTACACTACAGGATCAGTGCATAGGTAGTGCCTGAGTGAAAGGATGAGTGCAAGGGTAATGCCTGGGTCATTGGATGAGTACTGAGGTAATTCATTTTCAACTCCATTTTGTATTCCGTTGCCATTTTGGGTTGCCCTCACTCAGGCAGCTTGGTAAACCGAGTGTTTTTGCCCTTTGTACTGCCACATGTCAAATAACCTCCCCTTCCTTGTTATGAAGCCAATTCCAGGAACTAGCCAAACTGACTAAACCTTGTCTAGACTGACTAAACCTTGTCCCAACTATTTGTTGGCCTTCAGTATTCTTTCCCTGCCTTATCTTATCTGTTGGCCTTCGGTATTCCTTCCCCGCATTATCCTATTTTGCAAGTTGTCCTTTGAAGCACACAAACATGTTCTGCCATTACTGATTGACCTATAGGTGCTGTCATTGATTGACTTATGGGGTTGGGCAAAAACACGACTCAAGGGGGACGTTCTGGTTACATGATGCCTTGTTTTGAATGTTTTCCTATTGGCTAATATTTGGCAGATCGTGCATGTCCATATTAGGCATTTTGCATGCTTGCATGAGCTAGGACTGCCCCTTACTTTTATGCTGAGTTTGTAACCCTCACATATATAAGACCCCAGTGTTCTGTACTCTTTAGACTGCCTCATTCAGTTGCTAAGGCTTCTGTGTGATGTAGTCTCACTCATTTGAGTTTAATAAAGATGTTATTTTATATTCTAGCTTCTGTGTCAACTTCTTCTTTGTATTAGTGAGACCCCTGAGAAGGAAGATTGATTTCTTCAATTGGCGCGCCAACGAGGGCTTCATCAGAGAAGTGACTATCTGAGGGAGTGATCTTGTCAGGAGACTGAAATCTACTGACAGGACAGGACTCTACTAAGGAGGTACTCTGTGCACGGAGATTCTGGGGATTCTTTGTCTCTACAGCCCAGTATATTTCTGATCTTCCTGATTTTGATCCTCCACATGATGTTACTCCTGACTAGGAACCTTTTTGGCGTGAGTATTCTAAAAAAGACTGTTAGGTCATTTAGAACTTGGCAGTTAGAATTTGGAAAACCTTTTGATTGGTAAGAGTAAGGTAGTTTAGTAACGCTTACTGTAGCTTTGGAATTTTGGAATTTGTGTTGGCCAACTTTGGATATGTATGGATTTGATATGCAAATTGCAATTTGTGTAGGCAGGTAATGAGGAGATTTTTCTCTATCTGATTTTGTTGAACGGTGCACGTACGAAGAAGTACCTTAAGCACTACTTTGATTATAATATTTGCATATTCTGCAATATTTTTGGCATGCCTGTTTTCAAGCTCACATCGAAGAATGTGTTGCTTTTTTGAAAGGTACCATAGTGTGACGTGAAGTAAATTAGCCAGCTCCCCTAGAGGGAATATCTAAATAGGTTTAGGTATAAAACATATTTCTTCCTAGGTGATTCTGTATCCCCAGGGCTGTTTTTTCAGTCTTTTGGAACACTATTGAGAAGCGCTTCTTGTAAATAGGACTTACAACTAGTATTTACAAATGGTTTGGTTTAAGTACAGTCTGTGGACTGTCCTTTGTTTCAGTTCTAAGTGTTGATCTGTGGGTTAAATGTGTGTTTAAATGTCTATGTGGTTTTCCCATTAGTGCACCTTCTGTAAGTAAATAGCTATGGCGCTATTTATGAAATGAATGGCTAAAGCGCGCTGCATTGTGTGTCCTGAGTGTTTGACCCCTTTCTGTTTATGTCTGAAATGAGCTCAATGTGTGTTTGTGGTTTTTCTTGATGTTTTCAGTCTGTTAAGCAAACTATCAGTTAATAACTAGTAAGTAGAAATTAAATAAAAATCCAGAAATTAACCATGTGATATGCTAAAATAGCTATCTGTTGCTATTATAATTTATAGAGTAAGCAATTACACACATGTACAAACTGTTAAATGCTTAAAAAATAAAATTAAAATTCACATTCACTAGGAATAAAAAAGGCCTCAAAAACGAAATGGTGTATTTTGTAGAAAAACAAACTTATAGCATTTTTTACTTACAAATATTGTATTAGATATTAACAGGCAAACACTTCAGCTGAAGTAAATTTTTGCTGAACTCAAACGCATATTATAGAACACGCATTGATATGTCTTAGTTTGAAAAAGACTGCCACCGAGCTCATGTTACAACACTGAGAGAAAAGCTAAATAAACAGGAATATTTACTCAGCCAGGACTTCGCCCTCAGTTAAACACAGGTGAAAACTTTGCATTTCAGAATAGTGTTTTAAAAAAGGTTACAAACATAATGTTCATTATTTTGTATTACAGGAAGACATTTCAAGTAAGGGTTTTCCTCTCTTTAAGCATTTTTGTAAGCATTTTCTTGGTTCTGTTGCTAAATAATAATTGTCCTTTTTAAAAATAAAAGTGGCGCCCAAAAAATTTGTCATGCTGCAAGTTAGGCTTCTGTGCTTAGGCTTATAAATGAATGCATCTAAAAATGATAGGCAAGGGATGCAGCTTGCTTTTATATGTGGAATTATCAAAAATGATTGGGTTTATTAAAAATAATTATTAATTATGAAAAAGAATTATTAAAAATAAGTGCTTCTAAATTCATTTTTTTCTATTTATAAAGCTTAATACTCATACTGTGACCGCCTAGCATTATAATTTCATTTAAGTTGTGTTGTACTGCATAATGAGGACATTAACATATGGAATTTCACTTGGCGCAGGCGTAAAAAAACAACTCATTTTTTCTAAGGATTTGCATGAGATATGTCTAATGTCCAATCTCTGCAATTTGTAAAAGAACATTCCGAGGATGATTAATATGTAACACAATTATAGGATATTTATTTTTAAGTGCCTCAAATATCTAAGTCGAAATTGGGTAAAAACGACTATTCAAACAGCATTCTTGCCATTTACAATAGCTTTAAAGTGCATTAGGCTTCAGTAAATGCATACATTTAGGTATAATACAAATTTGAAGGTTGTTCCCATTTGGGGTTGCTTTTAATGGCTCAGTGAGCCAATGTGCCTGGTGCAGAGGTTTGAGTTTAATATCAGGGTGGAAGGTTCTAACTCTAGCTGGACCTACTGAGCGGTTCATCCATTTAAGGTTGATGAACTGAGTACCGTTGCATAGGGTAGTAACAAACATTTGTTCTAAAGCTAGTATGTTATGTTACTATGTTCTGTGAATTATTCACAGTAACTGTTTTAATAATCTAAGAATAGAAATAAATTGTAGCCCCTAACAGAAGTAGTATATATAACATGTGTTTTTAAATAGGGTTAATTATTGCAGGTTAGAAAGAGTTAGGAAGGCTTTTTGTCTTTGACAGCTTCAGGGTGAGGAGAGAGAGAGGGCTGAGGACGCGAGGCAGATTTTGACCTTGAGGTCAGTAAGGTGGGAGTTAGGAGTGAGTGTAAACAGATGGAGAAATCATTGCTTGGAAAAGCAGGGCCTCAAAGGGGGTGATACATTCGTATTTCTGCTTTTGAAAAATAATGTGCATGTAGTTGCCTTAATTTAAGATGGTTAGTTACAGTTGATATTTTGTGTGTTATGTGAAGTATCAGCAGTATGTTGAAACAAGATGAGTTTTTTGTATGACTCCTTTGAGAGAGAAAAAAAATGTTTGTGTGTTTTTCATGTTTTTGCATTTTGTCCTTCTATGAATTGTTCCTGCTGGTCCTGTGTGTCTGAAGCGACACAGTAAGTTGTATTTGACAGCCGATCATCCCTAACTGGTGGCCAGCTGTCAAAAGGAGGGTGAGGAAAGTAAAAGAAAGTGTAATTTTGATTTTGAGCCTGACAAGTTAAGCAGGCCCGAATATTGGGTTTTGGGCTGCAGGTTCACAGTGTATAAAGTACATGACATGGTGTTGTGCGTCACCGCTCATTTACATATGCTATTGTTTTGTCTATGCTTTTTGTGCTTGGTATACAGCAAGTATATCTGATGGCTTGACATGTGCGTTTTTTTGTTTTATTTTATGCATGTTTTTGTTTTATGTTGTTGCTTCTTATACTATTACAAGTTCTCTTGTGTTGTGAAGGGATGGTCATGACGATGCATATTGCTGCGCAACAGTTGGTTGGACTTAGTCTGAATACTAAATTCCACAGATAATGATATTTCATGCTGTGAACATGAGAGAACACTTCACCAGTGCATGTCTATTTGGCTATAATGGTATTGAAGGCAAATAAAAAGAGATATACAGGATAAAAGTGTGTCACCTGCAGTTAGTCACGTTACTGCCCCTTCCCTTAAGGAACAGGCAGCCCTAGATTTATGTATCCTGATTGGACGTAAGGATAAATTATAGATCTATGACTCTTGTACATGGTGACCTAATTTCTATATTACATTAGTCAGTTTTGTTCTGCTTCCTAAGTAATGTATGGCTTTGTTCCTTAAAGGAAACCAGGTTTCATTTTTCCCTGAAGAAGGAACTGGAACATTAGCTGAGATTACCGTATATGGTGTAGCGGCCAGTGGTAGAGTTAAAATTTGTGTACTATTTTGACTTTTATGTATCACCCATACTCTTGGTATTGTGTCACAAACTTGACTATCACCCAAGTAATTTCTTGTTCTTCCTATAGATTTTTCTTTTGCCGCTTCTCCCCTGATTGATGTCGCATTGTGCCTACTTATTGGGGATTTTAGCTGTGTCCTAGTCCCATTTCCCTTTTCCGTATTCCTTTCACCAGTCAGCCCTTTTATTATTGTTGGTGTATTGTTCAGGTTCACACTTCCAGATTGCAGTAATGTACCAGGGACCCCCATATTATGTATAATTCCCTTTTGTATGACCAGACTAGTTTTCAAGAATTTTCTTTAGGCCTACTTCGATGTTTTCCAGTCTGACTGTCAGGGTAGTGATGGACTGGTTAACTGACTCAATACTATAATAAGACAAGTTTGCCACCTCAATAGGAGATACCTTACATTTATTTTTTTGAACATGACACATTTTCAATTACTATTTTAATTTGGTTTTTACCCTTTTGTTCCTGCTTCTTTAATTTTCGGTGGGATCAGATGTGTTCTAAATCATGGAAATACCAGGACTCTCTAGTTCTTGTCTTTTGTTTCCACATTTTGATCATTAGCCTCTGTATTGCATAGTGCACCTGATGCACAATTATTAAAGAGAGGTATCTACGTGTCCCTGATAATCTGTATCATGTGATTTCTCTTTTGAGGTGTTCTAGATAAGGAATTTAGGAACACCCAGACGTAATCATTGAAAAAGAATTTTTTTTTTACCCCATTAGAAAATGCCACCATGTGTGAGGACATTCATTCAGATATAATTCCCATGTAACTATCTACCCTTAGATGGCAGAGGATAATGAAGGGTACCCAATTGAAGAGATTAGAAGTATTGCCTTTGAGAATGACAGTGTATTCTAGACCAGAATTGTTCCATGGCGTATGGCCACTCCCTCGCAGATTGCAGGCCACCTGCTTGCAGTCCCATTGTTAAATACAATGAACTGTTTTTGTACTAAATTGAAGGAAACTAACAACTGTGTTACATTTCCTACGTCACTAGGTTCTGCGGGAATTAAGTCATAATAACCTGCAGAACACTGATTTAAGCCTAATTCCCATCAGTGACAGCTACAGATGAAAGGCAGACGTCTTGGCCCTACAGTCCCAGCACCCAGAAAGTAGCAAGGCTGGACAGCGATCGCCAGCACGCCATCAATGGTATCTCCAAAGCATCGTACTTGCTCCATCAGACGGCATTGGACATCACAGAACCAGAGTTTCAGTGCAAAAGAGTGAAAGAGAAGGATCCCTGTTGTTGATGGCAGGGCTGGTTTGAGGCTTCAGTTTTCTACCTGTCATGTGCTGGTAACCTCTGACAGTGTGCAGTCCCTTGAGCCCCTAGGCCTGAGTTTTGGCCACACCCCCCTTTTCTTTGCTCCAACGGAAGGGCAGTGCACCGGAGGATCCAAGATTGGCAAAAGGCACTACATTGTGGTACCCATGATGAAAGGAAAAATTAAATGAAAGAGCAGCCCAAGCGTCCTCTGACACTAAATAACGAGTGTTGAAGCCTGAAAGTGTTGCTGAGTGTGAAAGTCTGTTGCTCTTTCCTGATTAATAGTACTTGAGTCTGCACGAGATGATCTGTGCCTACGACCAATGAAGAGCACAATATCTGTAGTGTCTGCCGCAGAGGTGAGACACTGGTGCACTGCATTGAGACATTGGGACTTTCGAGTGAGCTGTGAGTGTTTGCCAGGAGGGCACTCCAACTGATACTGAGAAGCACTATTTTCATGGAAGGCCTGAATCAAGAGGCCCAGTGCGACAATGGAAGCAGATTTGATGGACGATAGAAGCCTACCAGAGAGGCTTAGAACGGACTTTGGGTATAGTTGTGGTTGTACAAGTGTTTCCAGTGCCACTGTATGAAGTGGGTGGTGGATATGTTCATCCAAAATGGTCCTGAAGTAGTGTTCTGTCTGTACTCTGATAAAGGATATTCCCATTTCACCTAGCAATGAATTAGGATTTGCCTGCGTAATGGCAAAAGAAGGGTCTGAGGTAATTCATTTTCAACTCCATTTTGTATTCCGTTGCCATTTTGGATTGCCCTCACTCAGGCAGCTTGGTAAACCGGGTGTTTTTGCCCTTTGTACTGCCACGTGTCAATTAACCTCCCCTTCCTTGTTATGAAGCCAATTCCAGGAACTAGCCAAACTGACTAAACCTTGTCTAGACTGACTAATCCTTGTCCCAACTATTTGTTGGGCTTCAGTATTCTTTCCCTGCCTTATCTTATCTGTTGGCCTTCGGTATTCCTTCCCCGCATTATCCTATTTTGCAAGTTGTCCTTTGAAGCACACAAACATGTTCTGCCATTACTGATTGACCTATAGGTGCTGTCATTGATTGACTTATGGGGTTGGGCAAAAACACGACTCAAGGGGGACGTTCTGGTTACATGATGACTTGTTTTGAATGTTTTCCTATTGGCTAATATTTGGCAGATTTTGCATGTCCATATTAGGCATTTTGCATGCTTGCATGAGCTAGGACTGCCCCTTACTTTTATGCTGAGTTTGTAACCCTCACATATATAAGACCCCAGTGTTCTGTACTCTTTAGACTGCCTCATTCATTTGCTAAGGCTTCTGTGTGACGTAGTCTCACTCATTTGAGTTTAATAAAGATGTTTTTTTATATTCCAGCTTCTGTGTCAACTTCTTCTTTGTATTAGTTAGACCCCTGAGAAGGAGGTTGATTTCTTCAGTACATGGGTAGTGCCTGGGAGAATGGATGTGTGTATGGGTAGTGTCTGAGTGAATAGTTCATTGCAAGAGTAGTGCATGAGTGCAGGGGTAGTACCTGGGTGGGTGCATGAGTGCAGGGGTATTGCCTTGGTGATTGCATGCATGCAGGGGTTGCCTGGGTGATTGCATGAGTGCATGGGTAGTGCCTGTGTGAATGAATGAGTGCAAGGGTAGTGCCTGGGTGATTGAATGAGTGCATGGGTAGTGCCTGAGTGATAGGATGAGTGCATGGGTACTGCCTGGATTACTGGATGAGTGCAAGACTAGCACCTGGGTCGTTGGATGAGGGCATGGGTACTGCCTGGCTGAATGAATAACTATATGCATAGTGCCTTACTGAATGGATGAGTGCAAAGGTAGTGACTGGGTGATTGGATGCGTGCATGGGTAGTGCCTCAGTGAATGGATGAGTGCATGGGTATTGCCTGAGTGAATGGTTGAGTGCAAGAGTAGTGCCTTAGTCATTGCATGAGTGCATGGGTTGTGCCAGGGTGATTGCATTAGTGCAGGGGTACTGCTTGGGTGATTGCATGAGTGCAGGGGTACTGCCTGATTGAATGCATGAGTGCATGGGTAGTGCCTGAGGGAATGGATGAGTGAAAGGGTAGTGCATGGGTGATTGAATGAGTGCATGGGTAGTGCCTGAGTGAAAGGATGAGTGCATGGGTACTGCCTGGATGAGTGCAAGAGTAGCACCAGGGTCGTTGGATGAGGGCATGGGTACTGCCTGAGAGAATGGATGAGTGCAGGGGTAGTTCCTGAGTCAATGGTTGAGTGCAAGAATAGTGCTTGAGTGATTGCTTGAGTGCATGAATAACTATATGCATAGTGCCTTACTGAATGGATGAATGCAAAGGTAGTGACTGGGTGATTGGATGCATGCATGGGTAGTGCCTCAGTGAATGGATGAGTGCATGGGTAGTGCCTAAGTGAAACGATGAGTGCAAGGTCAATGCCTGGGTCATTGGATGAGTGCATGGGTAGTGCCTGAGAGAATGGATGAGTGCAGGGGTAGTTCCTGAGTCAATGGTTGAGTGCAAGAATAGTGCTTGAGTGATTGCATGAGTGCATGGGTAGTGCATGGGGGATTGCATGAGTGCAGTGGTAGTGCCTGGGCCATTGGATGAGTGCACAGGTAGTGCCTGAGTGAAAGGATGAGTGCAAGGGTAATCCCTGGGTCATTAGATGAGTGCATGGGTAGTGCCTGAGAGAATGGATGAGTGCATGGTTAGTGCCAGAGTGAATGGTTGAGTGCAAGAGTAGTGCCCGAGGGATTGCATGAGTGCAGGGTTACTGCCTGGGTGATAGGATTGGTGCATGGGTAGTGCCTGAGTGAAAGGATGAGTGCCAAGGTAATGCCTGGGTCATTGGATGAGTGCATGGGTATTGCCTGGGAGAATGGATGAGTATTGCCTTAGTATTGCCTGAGTGAATGGTTGAGTGGAAGAGTAGTGCCTGAGTCATTGCATTAGTGCATGGTTTGTGCCTGGGTGATTGCATTAGTGCAGGGGTACTGCTTGGGTGATTAAATGAGTGCAGAGGTACTGCCTGATTGAATGCATGAGTGCACGGGTAGTGCCTGAGGGAATGGATGAGTGAAAGGGTAGTGAATGGCTGATTGAATGAGTGCATGGGTAGTGCCTGTGTGATTGGATGAGTGCATGGGTACTGCCTGGGTGACTGGATGAGTGCAAGAGGAGTGCCTGGGTCATTGTATGAGTGCATGGGTACTGCCTGACTGAATGGATGGCCGTATGCACATTGCCTGACTGAATGGATGAGTGCAAAAGTAGTGAGTGGGTGACTGGATGTGTGTATGGGTAGTGCCTCAGTGAATGGGTGAGTGCATGGGTAGTGCCTGAGTGAAAGGATGAGTGCAAGGTTAATGCCTGTGCCATTGGATGAGTGCATGGGTAGTGCCTGAGAGAATAGATGAGTGCATGGTTAGTGCCTGAGTGAATGGTTGAGTGCAAGAATAGCGCCTGAGTGATTGCATGAGTACATGGGTAGTGACTGAGTGAATCCACGAGTGCAGGGGTAGTGCCTGGGTGATTTGATGAGTGTATGAGAAGTACCCAATCGAAAGTAGGAGTGCACTGGTAATGCCTTGGTCATTGGATGAGTGCATGGGTAGTGCCTGAGAGAATGGATGAGTGCATGGGTAGTTTCTGAGTGAATGGTGCAGTGCAAGAGTAGTGCTTGTGTGATTGCATGAGTGCATGTGTATTCGATGGATGATTGCATGAGTGCAGGGGTACTGCCTGGGTGATTGGATGAGTGCATGGGTAGTGCCTGTGTGCAAGGAAGAATGCAAGGTTAATGGCTGGGTGAACCTATTAGTTCAAGAGGGAATGAATGAGAGCTTGGGTAGTGTCTACATGAAAGAATGACTGCGTGACTAATCACATGAGCAACATGATGGTAGTTTTTAAATTGTCTAAATTATCAACATTATTTATATTAGAAATAAATAACATATAAATAAACTTTACATATTTTTTCTCGTTATCATGCATGTTATATTATGTATTCTTACCTAAACAGCAGTATAACTCTTTTTAAACTTCCACAGTAGCTACTGTAAATAATAATAAGAAAAACTGTTATTAAATGATAATATATTACAAAAATTATATTATATCTTTAAGAACACAACATTAATTTAGAATTACGTTACATTTCAGTTTCCCTTTTTTGCTGTTCTCAGATTCCACTTAATTTCACCATACACAGCGATTTCAATGTAGTATCATCAGTGAACAGCGGGGGGGAAAACAACCAAATTGATTGTAGAAAAAAACCAAATCAGCGTAGATTATAATTTTCAATATGTGTAGCTATGTGTTTTTATATGTACACCTTGTTAATTACTTCCTTCATCTACATTAACTCTATTAATGATGTCAAATACATTTGCCAAAATGTAGACTCTCATTTACATCTGGTACAATATACACAACAAATATATAAACTATTTCCTATTAAACACAGTTTTCCAAAAACAATATCAATTAGCGCAAATAATATTCCACACACTAATTATAAATACTTATTGTTTGCAGTACTATCTACTTTCTGTTCACATCTTCCCAATAGGCGGAATGGTGTATCCAAAACTTTGGCTTCAAAAATATAAAATATTAATTTGGTAATTCATAAGGCAATCTAGGTTTGAATTCCAAGTGGGCATCATTGCAATGTGCCCATCCTTTATTACACTTGGAATACACAGTATAGTCTCCAGATGTTGTAGTAGGTCCATCATGGAAAAAATTAGCCACTGCTATATAAGTTCTTCCTGAAATAGATAATTGACTTCCATTAAAAAATGTAATTGTGGTTTCCAATTTTCTTCCGTTTACTCTACAACGTTGTAGCATTAAAATGAGATATTTTCCTAATTTTATTTATGTAATGTAGACATCACTGATCTACAATGCAAACATTTCATGTCCTGATTGTCTGTTTTTATCAATTTGTTAAAGGGTACTGATGTGCAGTCTGGTATTGTCATGTATATGAATTGTTCTGTTTGTATTTCAGTGGTGGAAGTAAATGAACACTCTTCACATTTATGATCCCATCTGTAACTTAGTCCCAAAAAGTTTTCAATCTGTATTCCTTCATGTTCTAATACTCCAATCATAAGCATTAGAAATTCTTGTGCATCTTGTTGTTTATTGAGAGTAAATGTCAACGAACCGGCACATATATCCAAAAGATGCCGAATGCCAGAAGCTGTATGGATTTAACTTCTGTCAGTTACCTACTGTTGAAATACATGATGTAATATAGAACAGAATATTTTTTCATGATTTCCCATGATTTTATGAGTAAGTTCTTGTAGATAAAACACAACATTCAGAATCACATTGGCATAGCAGTTGATACCTGAACTATTTTCCAACTGGTATCCTACAATGTCATCAACAGTTTCCATTATCTTTTTCTTTACAACTTCAAGTTTCTCTTCAATTATTTTCTTTTTTTCAAACTTAGTTGAATGTTTGACATATTTCCTTTGTGGACACACTACACGTTTCTCATATATGGGATATTCACCTAAATCAAGTCTTCCTAAACGATTATACTCTCTTACACAATTTGTATCAGCACTAACCTTTTTCTCTTCAAAATGTATCAAATACAAACCAGTCAATGGTCTTACTCGAGATAATGCAACGTATGCCATTCCTTCTTTGAACACTGTACTTCTGATATTTAAAAAAGCCAAAGGGCTAGCTATTTGGGCTCCCTTAATTAATTGGTCCCAGTCGTACAGGGAACAGGAATAGGACGGAAGCAAACGGGGGTATAGAGGGCTACTCTAACCGGTGTATTACTAATTGGGATTTTGCCAAGACTGGCACCCTTGTCTCTGTTGTTTTTTTCCCCTTTTTCTCTCTACTGCTATGTAATTCATGTTAAATGTTCTGTGAGATGGTTATATAAATACTATTCTGGCTGGATCAGCTGTGGGGTGGGAGGGAACGGTTAAGAATATTTGTTTGAATTTATGTTTTCACTCTGCTGTAAAAAAAGAAAATTGAATAAAGACCTATTTAAAAAAACATTCGATTCCATCTCTGTTATGAAGTTTTAAAAAATCAACAACTTTTCCCATTGCTCCATTTACTAATCCTTCTTCTACATTCAAATTACGCCGTAAAATTACCCGACAGTTTATACATACATGTAAAGTCTTTTCTAAGCCTGCAGTTTTAGATACAGACTTTTCCAAAGAATGCAATTTAGCCTGCAGTTTGTCTGTGAGGAGAATAGTCACTCCCTGGACTTAAATTTTATCAATAGCTTCAATTTCCACTATTTGTTGTCTTTCCAGTTTCAAAAGTTCTTGATTAAATGTTGAACACTCTTGCAGTGTAGGCATTAGGCAAACTATAGACTTCTTTTCTCCAAGCATGTTGTACATTTTCAGCTGCTGTGTTTCCAATTGTAAACAAGTTCCTTAATAGCCATCTTTGTAAAACTTGATTACCACGTTTCATCAAGACACCAATTCTTATGTCTTGAAGAATATTTCCGTAATCTTCATCACTTGCTTGTCGCATATTCTTAATAAGTTCTTTATACTCAAAATGTACCCAAATGTCCTCCAAACAGAACATCGTAATCTGTTTTTAGTATATGTTGCATTCTTAAATGTACAAAGGCAAGCATTAAGTTTGAGACCATGCTCACCTCATCAATGATTAAAAGTTCAATTTTCTTCAGTACTCTTGAGACTTCATATCAAGCTTCTCCAGATAGCTTCTGATATTCATATTTATTTATTCATATTTATTATCATGTTCAACAGGTAGCATAAGTAATCAATGTGAAGTAATCCCTTTAATGTTGTGTGCTGCTAATCCAGTTGGAGCTGTTACAACACAAGATAAGTGTAATTCTGTGGTTTTATGTAGATAATTAGTCAAAACGTTAATTAAGAAACTTTTCCTGTTCCAGCTTGACAACTGATGTACATTAGAATAGATTTAAATGATGAACATTGACACTCTTTTTTCATGTAGCAAACCATGTGGTATCTGTTCTTTTACTTGTAGATATATTTCTTTCTGTCCAATATTTATTTGTTCTTCTTCTAACTTTTCCAACAGAATAATAGCCTGTTGTGCTTGTTGCATTGCAGTTTCTACCTCATTCCTGGCTATTGCTGCTTCATTTTTGATAATTGGTTGTCCCAGTGGATCTTGACTGAGTGGACTAGAACTTTGACTATCTTGAGAACTTTCTTTACCTATTTCCGCTGCAATAGTACTTTCTTGTTCAATCTCATCATTTACCATTTGAAGATATGTAGTGAAAATGGTGCAGTGAATACTATCTGTACCTGCATTAAAAGAATCTTCATAGCAGTCGAAAGGTCCAAGTAATTCTGTTTTATTACACCAAGGCTTGAAAAGTTGCAGAAGTGCTAAATAGAAAAATTCCCTCTTATCTGGACTTTCGCAACTGAGTTTTCTGTGGTTAATAAGATTTCCTTTGAAATATTTTACCAAACATCCGTCACATCCAATTCATGCATTTTCTTCTTTTATATTTTCTGTAACTTTTCTTTTAAAGCTGTATTGTTGAAGTATTTTATAGAGAGATACGTTTTTGAGATGTGGACTCCTTTTGGGATAGTATGTATCCAACATATTAGTTTTAACAATATCTGTACTTTCTGGTTCATTCTTTGGTAAGTATTTGATTTCTTGTAGATATTTCAATACTATATTTTGTGTGGCGGCAAGACCTAGACTTATCCAAATGATTCCTCTTGACTTTGAATATAAACTGTCTGAACTAAAGCGATCCGAACATTCATAGGATCGGGAAACATCCATTACAACGCAGTCATTACAATGACCTACCTTTACAACGCAACTGTTACAACGCAACTGCCTTTACATTGCATGTCATTACAATGCATCCCATTACAAATCATGTCACTACAACGCATGCCATGTACTAGGGTGGGTATGGGTTTTGTAAAATCATGCAATGTAATGGTAGCTGTGGTGTAAAAACTGCGTTGTAAAAACATGCGTTGTACGTCATATATTCATAAGATCTAATCTCTCGATGGGAAAGCATTTTCAAGTTGAAGCTGTTCAATTTCTTGCGAAAACCTTTCTCTTGTGAAATTTCTTCCCACATTTCTTTCATCACTTTCTTTTCAGATTTGGTAATATATGATGTAACATAGCGAGCAACAGAAATTTAATTATCTGCAACATGCTGGATATCCATGTTTGTATTCCACATTTTCAAAATAACTAGATTGTAGTTATTAATGTACTTTGATGCTTCTGTTCTTTATAAGTTGTATGTATTCTTGGGAGATTTCTGAGCTATTGTATGCCTTACTGCTGACAAAAAAAGATTTACTCTTCCTTTAGAAATTATAGGATGTGGGAATCCAAAACAACATTTTGTATATAAATGTCCTTAACACTTGTTGTCTCAAACTCTTTTCTCCTCCATCTCTTGGCATGGCACATGCATACTGTTCGATGAAAGACAAAACAGTTTCAACAGTATCAGTTCCAAATTTTGGGGCATTAGTTATCCATAATAGCATGTGTATATGAGGAGCACCTCCGGCTTGGTACTCCTTTCTCACAAATTATTTTTCTTCCTTATGTCTTTATGTTCTTTCAGCCTTCTTTCAACGTGCATTCTTTTTCCATAACATGATTTCTTTTCATCATCTTCTTTTTTTCCTTTCCTTCTGATTTCTTTGTGAACTTTTCTTTTTTTTCAATATTTTAAAATTGATTTACATTCTGTAAAAGTCTTTTAACAAACTCTTTACTTTTCTTACCAGAACTCATTTTCTTCTGTGCAACATTTTGCACTTCATCTAATTTCCTCCTCTTTCCTTAAAATAGTACTGTTTTTATTTGTCTACTCTTTTGATCTTTTCTTTCCATTCTCAGTGTTTTTTACCATTACATTTAAATATCTGAAAAACAAAGATACGTTTTAATAGTTTGTTATATAATTTTAAACTTTTGAAATAACTATATATTAATATTCATAACAATACATAAAGAAATACTTTAAATGATATTGCAAATGTCTCCATAACACGTAAATATTTCGAATTTTGTACTTTACACAAGAGCAAACCTGTCACAAGAATACGCACCTTTAAGCAGTAACGTGGTTCAGATTGCTGGTTTAAATTTGGCTAGTCCCAAGATTCTCAGCAGTTGGTGAAAACTGAAGCTTTAACAGAAAAGTGAGGTTTCAGATATCTTGCAAAAAGAATTAGAGATTAGGCTACTTAGTATGAGTTTGTGGAAAGGGACACTTGAAGTAGGCCGTAGAAGTTTATGTGCCTGCTTGAAATGGCAAATGTAGTCTGTCAAATGTATAACTCTGCGTGCTCTTGTGAGTGAGGTATGTATCTACTTGTACATCTATTGTTTTATGTATTATTCATCTGGAAATGGTAGCTTGAAAACCTGGTTGGTTTGGCTACCAGTGGACAAATCTCTCAGTTCTCTTCTATCATTCCGTCACACAGCCTCTAAGGTCTTCTATATATGGTGTTATGGAGCCTCTCAAATAGCCTATTCAATTCTCATGTGCCATGTTTTACAACCTGAGAGAAATACATAGACTTTATTTTACACAAATTTAGAGACCATACGCTGTAAAAAACAGGTATCCAAAACCCACAGACTGATATATGTATGCTTTAAGAAATATGGTGAGACTTATAACAGTGATATAGTTGAATACCTGTGTTTGAGCACACGCTGTCTAAATTTCAGTTTTAAAAAAAGTGTATGTCTATCTTTCTGCTCATAAAACATGGCATCTGGGTATTGAACAAGCTACGTTGGAAGCTCCACAATACCTTCATTCAGAAGACATCACAGACTCTGCGATCGAACGACTGAGCAGAACAAAAAGATTTGTCCACCAGTAGCCAAACCGATCAGGTTTTCAAGCTACCATCTTCAGATGCATAACACATCAGACAATAGATATAGAAGTAGACACATACGTCATTATTCAAAAGACCATGAAGTCCCTTAAACTTGACAGAATGCACTTCCCATTTTGAAGGATGCACCTAGATTTAGGCGGAGGACTTGAACTGTACCTTTCCACAGACTCATAGTAAGTAGCCTAATCACTAATCCTTTTGCCAACATATCTTACACCTCACTTTTTTCTTGCAGCTTCTGTTTTCAACAACTGCTCAGGGCCTCGCCAAATTTAAAACAGCAACACTTCCTACATCACTGTTATAAGTCTCATCGTGTTTCTCAAAGCATGCATGCATGTGACTGTAAATAGATGTATACCTATGTTTTATACGTCTAGCATCATCAGATACATACCACGTGTGAGAATATATGAGCAAGTAGAAACATACCTCAGTCACAAGACCATGAAGTCCCCTAAACTTGATAGACTGCACTACCCATTTCACGTACATTTATGCAGCATTCTTCAAGTGTACCTTTTCAAAGACTCATACAAAGTTGTCTAATCTCTAACCCCTCTGTCTCGTTTATGGGGCAGCTTCACTATTCAGCGACTATTCAGAGTATTGGGCCTACCAGATATAAAGCAGCAACCATTCGCATGTCTGTGTTGTAAGTCTCACCATATTCCTGTAAGAATATATGCATGTGTCTGTACCTGTTGCTAGTGGTATTGTATGTAAAAGAAGCATACAAATACCTCTGTTTTATACGTCTAGTATCATCTGATTCTTAACATGTATGAGAATACATGTGCAAGTAGTGAAATACCTCAGTCACAACACAGTACAGACCTTAAAACTTGACAGACTGCACTTCACATTTGAAACACACACCTAGATGTATCTGCTGTAATTCAAGTGTACCTTTCCACAGACTCACACAAAGTAGTCTAATCAGTAATTCCTCTGCCAACATGTCTTAACCTCACTTTTGAGCTCCACTTTCACCATTCTACAACTATTTAGGTGTTAGGCCCAACCAAATGTAAAGCAGTAACCCTTTGCATGTGTCTGTTGCAAGCCTCATCATGTTCCAGAAAGCATACATGCATGTGTCGACACTTTTTCTTAGTGGCATCATGTATAAAAGAAATATACAAATGGACGTGTATCTGTGTTTTATACGTCTAGCATCTTCAGATACATAACAGGTATGAGAATACATGTGCAAGTAGAGACATAGGTCAGTCCGAAGACCATACAGACCTTAAAACTTGACAGAATCACAAATCCTTCTACAAACATTTCTTCTACCTCACTTTTGTACTGCACCTTCACCATTCTACTACAACTCATGGTCTTGGGCCTAGCCAAATATAAAGCAGCAACCCTTCGCATGTGTCTGTTGTAAGTCTCACCATATTCCTGCAAGCATGGATGCATGTGTCTGTGCCTTTTACTAGTGGTATCGTATATAAAAGAAACATACAAATAGATGTATGCCTGTGTTTTATACATCTAGCATCCTCAGAGGCATAACACATATGAGAATACATGTGGAACTTAAGACATATCTTAGTCGCAAAACCATGCAGACCTTAAAACTTGACAGACTAAGCTTCATATTTAAAACAGACACCTATATTTCTGTGGTGTAGTTCAAGTGTACTTTTCCACAGACTCATACAAAGTAGCCTAATCAGTAATCCCTCTACCAACATGTCTTCAACCTCACTTTTATGCTGCAGCTTCACCATTGTACTACTAATCAACATGTTGGGCCTAGCCAAATATAAAGCAGCAACCCTTCGCATGTGTCTGTTGTAAGTCTCACCATATTCCTGAAACCATGCATGCATGTGTCTGTACCTTCTGCTAGTGCCATCATATATACAAGATATATATATTTTTTTAAAACAACAACGGTCCCTAGAAAGCTTGCGATAGGAAATCAAGTAATGAGTATAGACTCAATCAGTTCTGTATTAAAGTGGACTTATTCTGCCAGACAGATGTCAGTTATTTACTTGTAAACAGATAGATAATAGTTTAAACATTGATACATAAAGTGGGACACACGCCAGTGTCCTATTTAACCAAACAGGTACTTTACAAAACAAAACAGTACAACAAGGGGCTCAGGCAAAGCTCATGGTTTGTTGCATAGAGCAGTTAAAATTTCAAACAACAAATCGCGTCGTACACCTTTACAATATTCAGCGGAAGAATTTAAGATGTATAAGGTGTTTTTAAAGTATCAACGGCATTTCGATCCTTTGGGGTAATGTGCGTATCATCATCAGGACATGGAATATTATGACTGTACAGTAGAGCCTTAATAACCTGGGATAACAGAATTGGAGGAGGAGGAGGGGGGGAAAAATACACAAAACGAAAAATTAGGAGAGGGCAGTCATGTTCAAGATATAAGCTGGAAAACATTTAAGCTGGTGGTGACAATGTGACCATGCTGACTCAATAAGGGTTGTTAAAGTGTTTGGGGCTAAATTGGGACCATATTTAGACCAAGCTTAGGGTGGTACCAACGCTGTCATGAATTCAAAGGTGGGAGCATGGTGCCTGACTAGATGGTGGCGCTTAAGTAAGCCAAGGATCAGAATTAATTGCCAATCATCACCGTGGTCAAACTACCACCCAGGGGTGGAGACATTTCAAAATTGCTGAACAAAGAGGAGCTAAAATGGATCCTGTAAACCAACAGTCTCGACACAGGATTGAATCATCTCGAAGACTGGACCACACTCATCTAGAATGTTGTTGCCCTTTATAACTGTTAATTACTGTAATGAGCTTTAAGCGGTTTTTAATCCTGCAATTCTATCCCTCTGCCTTTCACGTGCTGTATTACAGCTTTTTCACATCCACTTTTCACCTTCCAAGATGTCCCCCACCTTACAGGGCTCCTCTTGGCCCATTAGTCGCT
This sequence comes from Lissotriton helveticus, assembly GCF_964261635.1. Taxonomy (NCBI): domain Eukaryota; kingdom Metazoa; phylum Chordata; class Amphibia; order Caudata; family Salamandridae; genus Lissotriton; species Lissotriton helveticus. The sequence continues at coordinate 800,909,191 of NC_136069.1, forward strand.
AGTCCCTTGTCTATTTCACCTACCCCCACGTGACCTCCCTGAACCAATCGCTGGATCCCTATGACCATCTTAACTCAGACCAAACACACAGTCCTTCCCCACATCGCCGGATACAGAACCCTGCTATCCAGTGCGTCACATCCCTAATCCAGTAAGATTTAGCCTTCTACTGACGGGCTGCTCTCCCTGACACCGCCCTACCTTGTCTAACCCTGCCCTCCTTAATTCCAGGCCATTGTGCCCCTGAGCACACACAAGCGGCTCCCTACTACTCAACCTGATCGATTCATCATCCCTCCTCTGGTGAGTTGTAGTACTTTACCCCGCGCCGCCCACCTAGCGAATCTGTTTGGCGGTCTTCTAACCTTTTCTCCCCTTCCAGTTGCAGCCGCCCTGGTCGCTGCCCCCACTCCTACCTCAGGACCTATTCTTAAGTCCTCCTCAATCCCGGTAACCCCGTAATGTATACTTCCCGTACCTAGCGAGCATTGTTGCAACCGCCACCACGCATTCACTCACTCCCTCCCTTTCATCACAATGTACCCCGTATATCATCTACCTTGCACAGTTTAATTGAGCACAATTGTGACGACTCTGTAATCAGCACCATGGATGATTCCCGGTTACTTTTTGTTTGTTGTGTGTATTTTCGCTCCTAGTGTGTTTAATGCATTTTTACTGTGGTTCACCTTACACGGACTGCTCGAGCCTTATGTATTGTTGCAGTAATTTCAATTGATCTCCAACTGCGTCTACCACCTATTGCCATGGTTTTAATATGCATTTTCTGAATAACTATCGTATGTTGAGCTCAATGACTCTTGCTTAAATTGATAGCTCACTCTACCGGCTTGACTGCATGGCAACACTAAGTATCATTTCGACCCCGGTTTCACCGAGCACCGCTGTACAGTATAATTCTTGAAGTTATCGTGCCACAATACGTCCGATGCCACCACTAAATCGTTCATAGCGCCTGACACCACGCCTACACCAACGCCACACCTGCCCCTCCCTTACTGCCTACTTCCGCGTTTGGGAATGGATTCTGATCCTTGGCTTACTTAAGCGCCACCTTCTACTTATGCACCACGCTCCCACCTTTGAATGCATGACAGCGTTGGTACCACCCTAAGCTTGGTCTAAATATGGTCCCAATTAAGCCGCAAACACTTCAACACCCCTTATTGAATCAGCATGGTCACGTTGTCACCACCAGCCTAAATGTGTTCCAGCTTATATCTTGAACATGACTACCCTCTCATAGTTTTTCGTTTTGTGTATTTTTCCCATCCTCCTCCTCCTCCAATTCTGTTATCCCAGGTTATTAAGGCTCTACTGTACAGGCATAATATTCCATGTCCTGATGATGATCTGCACATTACCCCAAAGGATCGAAATGCCGTTGACACTTTAAAAACACCTTATACGTCTTAAATTCTTCATCTGAATATTGTAACGGTGTTCAACGCGATTTGTTGTTTAAAATTTTAACTGCTCCTATGCAACAAACCATGAGCTTTGCCTGAGCCCCTTGTTGTGCTGTTTTGTTTTATAATGTACCTGTTTGGTTAAATAGGACACAGGCGTGTGTCCCACTTTATGTATCAATGTTTAAACTATTATCTGTCTGTTTGCAAGTAAATAACTGACCGGCTGGATAATTCCACTTTAATATAGAACTAATTGAGTCTATATTCATTACTTGGTTTCCTCTGCAAGCTTTCTAGGGACCGTTGTTGTTTAAAATATTGTTTTCCAAGGTCCCTGGTCGACCTTACTTGGGTGCCCTTGTTGTTCTACAAAATATGATATATAAAAGAAACATACACATAGACGTATACCCATGTTTTATATGTCTAGCATCTTCAAATGCATAAAACGTTTTGACAATACATGTGCAAGTAGGCACATACCTCAGCCACAAGGCCATGCAGACCTTAAAAGACTGCACTTCACATTTCAAGCAGACACCTACACGTTTGTGGCATATTTCAAGTGTACCTTTCCACAAACTCATACAAAAGTAGCCTAATCAGTAATTCCTCTACCAGCATGTCTTGAACCTCACTTTTGAGCTCCACCTTCACCATTCTGCAACTACTTAGGGTGTTGGGCCTAGCCAAATATAAAGCCATAACTCTTTACATGTGTCTGTTGTAAGTCTCACCATATTCCTGCAAGCCTTTATGCATGTGTCTGTACCTTTTACTAGTGATATCATATATAAAAGAAACATACAAATAGATGTATGCCTGTGTTTTATATGTCTAGAATCCTCAGATGCATAACACATATGAGAGTACATGTGGAAGTAGAGACATACCTCAGTCAGTCACAAAACCTTGCAGACCTTAAAACTTGACTGACTGCACTTCACATTTCAAACAGACACCTAGATTTATGCTGCGTACTTCAAGTGGACCTTTCCAGACTCATACAAAGTAATTTAATCGGTTATCCTTCTACCGACATGTCTTCATCCTCACTATTGTGCGGCAGCTTCACCATTCTATACTACGCAGGATGTTGGGCCTAGCCAAATATAAAGCAGCAACCCTTCAAATGTGTCTGTTGTAAGTCTCACCACATTCCTGAAAACATGCATGCATGTGTCTGTACCTTTTGCTAGTGTTATTATATATAAAAGAAACATACAAATAGATGTTAACCTCTGTTTTATACATCTAACATCTTCAGATGCATAACACATATGACAAATACATGTGCAAGTAGAAACATACCTCAGTTACAAGACCATGCAGACCTTGAACCTTGACAGACTGCACTTCCTATTTCAAAGAGACACCTAAAAGTATGCGGCGTACTTCCACTGCACCTTTCCACTGACACATACAAACTACCATAATCACTAATCCATCTACCAATGAACACATATTTCAATGCACAAACTATTTCAATCATCATTTCAGTACAATAAAACAAATTAAAATACACATATGCACATTTCATAACATATTTCAAACATCACACCTCTAATAATTTCAAAACTTTGAAAATAATGCTTTTCAAATCTAAAAATATCACTACAAAGAGTGAACCACTACTGCATAATACATAACGCACCTTACAATTTTGTAACTCACCTTTGAAATAGTATTGCAGAATATGAAATATCAGAAACTCATAAAAGATTTTCTTTTGCACACAATAAAGGTAATGCAGCACTCTCAGCAAGGTAAAATCAGTAATGGCAAACTTTCCCTCTTTCCCTCTTTAACAAATCACATTGCTTCCTACATTATTTCAAATTGTGAAACATATTTCTTATTGTTTAGACATATTAACCCTTTCTAACTGTCTTCAAATAGTGCCCAAACAGGTTTTGTAATTTTCTGGAGTCGCGACTCCACCCCGGTGCCGCAGTGAAGCGTCACGATGGAACCACGAACCTTTACGGGAATTCAAAAACCTATTTCTAATAATACTAGTTTTGTTTTTTAACAACACCCTACTTAAAAACGTAATTTAGTAACATATCACTTATATTTAAGTTACCATTTCACATTTAAAATCCACAGTTAAGTTCCAACCCTTCCCCCATTTTGCTTAATCCCAGGTTCCATAGAAACAGTTTCTGCAACATTCAACTGAACTGGCAGGTCACAAGTTTACCATATTTTCAAGTTCAGAACACTAGCTTACAAATGCAAATAGCAGGTGTGGTTGACTTTAGCAAAATATTACCTTATCCTATCTACTGTACCTTTCAAACATTCTTTAATGTTGGAGTGGTGTGGCACACTGGTTAGAGGCGGCAGACCCGGAAGCAGAGAACGACCCGGGACCAGGGTTCAATTCCGGACGCGGCAGGGTCGTGGACCAGGGTCAACTGACTCGATAATTCTCGCCTCGGTGCCTACTCTAACCAGGGATCACACTCGGCAACTCTGGGCATTAGCTTGCCTCATCTCTACAACAGCCCCCCACATTCGCCGGGGATGCCTGGTTTCACCTTGGAGATACCCAGTAGGGACCATCTCACAGGGATAGCCAGGACGGGTTCCCCAGCGGTCTACAGCACCACAACGCCTCAGGGCAGCAGTGCGCTTTACAAGACACATACATTTACATTTAATAACCAATCAGATACATGATTCCTCAGGAAAGTAACATGCATCCTATTTTTGAGTGCACAATGTTGATGAACAGCCAATCACTTTTCTGCTTTTTCAAAATCAGCATCTTCTCCACCATTTTAGATACCTCTCATTCTACCAACTGAATACCTCAGATAGAGACATATTTTCATTCCTTCGAGACATACCTGCTAGATGCTTACAGTATGGATTGCAGGGCACAGCTATGTTTTTTGGTGAAAAAAGTATGCTGAACACAGAGGTATTGACAAAGGCCTAGGTTTGCAAAATGTGGATATTAAATGGATTGCACAGAGAGGATTAAAGTGGCACCCACTGATGCCTTTGGTTAAAAACTTTTTGCATCTACAACCCCCTGACTTCATGATTGTGCACTGTGGTGGCAATTACCTAGACACATTGACTGGGGTAGGTCTGGAAATGCTAATGAAGGATACTTTGCACAATTGATGTTGCGTTTGCCTCAAACTGTTTTTGTATACTCTCAATATATGCCAAAGACAGAAATGGAAGTGGTCAAATCAATGCTTTCCACAGTTTAAGAAAATTGGGAAGAATGTCAATAAAGCAGTTTCTGCTTACCTCAGAGACCATAAGATGGGCTCCATCTATAACAGTAATCTACGTTTTGATATGGATGACATCTACCGAAGTGATGGAGTTCACTTCACAGATCAAGGGAACAGAGTCTTTCTCAACAAAAGTAAGCTGTGCACCCGCACTTAACATGTAGCTCCAACAAATTCATAATGAAAACAAGGGCTCTTTTTAGAGCCACCCTATAACCCAACAGTGAATCTTCTTTTTTTTTAACATACATACTCTTTTTTAATTGTTTATGGATTCGCGAACCCGTTGCAAATTCACAAAACAAAAGCACTAATTCAATGTACTGCAACATAATATGCTTTTCAAGTTTAACTTTAACCTTTTATTTTTTATATATTTACTAACTCTATCAAATTTAATGTGATTATTAACTTCAATCTCACTAACTCTATAAAAAAAAGTTCACAAATGCAACACTACCTTCTGAACTATATACTATTGAATTATTTATTTAAGGTAGATCCACAAATCCACTGCGATGTTACACTGCGGGGCCCTGCTGAGAGCCGTGATGGGGCCACGGCTTCTATGACGAGAGAAAAAAAAATGCCCCTCAGTTCCATTACCCAATATCAGCCCCAGGGATCCCATCACCCGGGGCCTGGCCATTTTTGATTTTTATTTTTAAAAAGGGACTGGGGCTGCCTGCTCTTCCTCCCAGGCCATTTTTGGCCCCAAGGACCCCATCCCTCAGGGCTTGGTCAATTTTTCATTATTAAAAGTAAGAACGAAGGGGGCCGAGGAGCCCCACTCCCGGGCCATTTTCGGCACCTGGGACCCCATCCTCTGGGGCTTGGCCTCACGTTGGGGACCGCAGGGGGAACCCCAATGCCCCCACGGTCCCCGCCTGCTCTCCGCCTCATGCGGGAGCCGGCATAGCTTTTGGAAAAAGGAAACTGCAAACATTCAGCTCCTGTCGCCCAAAGCAATTCTGCTTTGCTTCATGGAAGCAAGAGCAGTTTTCCTGCTATCGCTTCCATGAAGTGAAAGAGATGTTTGCTGTGACTGCCATAGCAAACTGCAAACAACAATGTCCCAGGGGTGGACACCCCAGGACATTGTTGGAGCCGGCCCTGGGGGGTGACGGTCCACAGGCCCATGGAGGGCTCCACAAGGGGGCCACGCAGCCCCCTTCCAACATGTGTGTAGCCCCGGGGAGGTGGTGGTCCTCAGGGTCCACAACGGACCCCATATTTGAATAATTAGTGCACCGAGGCAGTGTGGTGGGGCTTGAGCCCCCCCACACATTCTTTACAAATTAGGCCCCGGGAGGTGGCAATCCCCTGGGCTTGGGGAGGCCCGCGAGGCCTTCCCACCCCTAATTAATTAAACCCCGGGAGGTGGAGGTCCCTAGGGCTGCAAGGGGTTGCATGCCCCCCACATTTAAATGAGTATAGCCCCTTGGAGGTGCCAGGCCCGGGGCAGCACATAATTAAATATTTCCCCAGGGACCTGGCCCATTCGGGGGCTTAAAACAAACGAAACGCGGAAGACTGCACTTTGCTTTTTTTTTCTGCTGGATTCATGGACCCTACGCGACTCCCGCAGTTTTTTTAATCCTTTTTTGGCCCTTTGGGACTCCCTGAGCAGGTCTAACAGATGTTATTCGTCAAATAGCACATATGGAACAGGGATCTGTAACCCAGAGACTTCTGCATAATAAACGTAAAGCATTATGACTTAAACTTTTCATAATGAAATCAAGGAAAAATGAAGAGCAATACAGATGAAAAAAACATATGGAAACCCTAACCCGTCAACCCGTGTCGCACTAACAAACTCCCAAGAGCAGAACAGCAATAGAAAATGCACCACAATAAATAATTGCAGCATACGAATACACAGTAAACCACAGTTTGCACCAACAGAGTAAAACTTAAGCTGGATTGAAGGGCCGTGTTGTAGAGACCAGCTCCAGCTGCAAGCCTCGATAGTTCGCCAATTGCTTCCAAATTTTAAAATGTTTATTCGAGCACCCTCTTGCAGTAAATATGGGAAGCTCCAAGCCCATGCAAAAGTCCAGACCATTCTTCCATGCGGACACTGAGGGTGGTGCCGGTGCCTTCCATGCCCTAACAATGTCTCTCTTCACCAGAATGAACCCAAGCAACATAAGATGGCGTTTATATATGTTTCCCCCAATCCCATCCATAACATGTAGGAGCACCAGCTTCGGTGAGCGTGGAAGGTCCCAACCCAACATCTCCGAGAGGCAGGCCATAACACCCCTCCAAAATCGTGCCAAGGAAAAACAGTGCCAAACTGTATGCATCAGGGTAACCTCCTCCCGTTCGCACCTGAGACACACAGTTAAGGCCACCAATACCGCCCTCCACAATTGAGCCCGTGTGAAGTAGACCCGATGAAGATACTTAAACTGGACAAGGTGCAGACATACTGCTGTAGCCGCCCCCCGCGGGGAGGCCAGGGCCTCCGTCAAGTCTTCCTCATCAAGCGGGCCAACGTCTCTCTCCAAGGCCCCTCTAAGCTCCTGCAGTGTGGGAGAACAGTGAGTAACCAGGGAGTGGTAAATCTTAGAGATCTTATGATCCTGAAGATCTCCCATAAACACGTTAGCTTCTATCGGGCTGAACTCCGCCAGTGACTCCAAGCCCTCTAGGCTAGGGGAGAGGGCGTGCCAGAACTGAAGATATTTATAGAATTGGGTTCTCGCCATGTGAAAGTCCTTTTGTAGATCCTGAAAGGACTTCAGGGCCGGTCCCCGCATTACATTCCCCAGGGTAGAGATACCAATGCTATCCCATCCACGAAAGCACAACAGAGTAGCAAATTGTGGCAGACGCCTATTGTTCCATAGAGGGGTCTCCGGTGTCAGTTTATTCCACCACTCCATCCTCTGTAGGGCCTGCTGCCAAATTTAGAAAATGACCTTCGTCGCTGATGGCAATGAATTGCGTAGCAGTGCTGAGTACAGTATTGTGTGTAGGGAGAAATCCCCCATACGTTGCCGCTCAAAAGCATAGGCAGGGTCGTCCCTATCCCCATACCACCATTCATTCAAAACAAGCAAGTGTGAGGCCATATTGTATCATACAATGTCAGAGGTTGCCAGCCCCCCACAGTATGTAGAGGAAGCACGTCCGTAAGGCAACTTGCGCCGCTGCCCCGGCGCATAAAAACTGACCCAAGGCAGTATTAACCTGCCAGAACCATCTGGGGGCAATCGGGTAGGGGTGATTCTGCAGTTGGTATAGTAAACTGAGGAGTGAGACCATCTTGAAGATGGCCGATTTACCATAGATGGCAGTGGCATATAGGACCAAGTCTTGAGATCCTCCCGCACACATTCCCAAACTGGAACCAAATTCCTTTCCTAAGACACGGTAGGTGAGTCTGATAGAAATACTCCCAAATACTTCATCCCCCCTGTAACTACTCAAACTGACGAAGCCCAGGAGTCTAGACCTGACGCGTCCCCAAGAACCCACAAGGTGGACTTGCGAGGGTTCAGGTTGAGACCCGACGATTCCCCGAAGATCTGAATGATGCGGAGCGGCCTCGGCCCATCCTATCCACATCGGTAAGAAAAAGTAAAACGTCATCAGCATATAATGCGATACGATCCGATAATCTGTGCGCTCATTCAAAGCCAGTCACCAGCGCATCAACAAGCACCCAGGAGGCCAGTGGTTCCACAGCCAATGCAAACAAGTATGGAGACAGAGGGCAGCCCTGCTGGGTACCCCGCCAATGGAAAAGGTGGAGGAGGTAGAGCCGGCGACACGCACTGACGCAGTGAGGTCAGTGTAGAGCAAGGTCAGGTAGGACAAAAAGCGCTGTCCACAATTTAGCCTGTGTAACAACGCAAATAGGTACACCCAACTAAGGGAATCAAATGCCCTGTCCATATCTGCCAGTAATAGCGCCGCCCTTTCACCTAGCTCCCGAATGGTCGCAACAGCAATATGTGCTTGTCGAATATTATGTTGGGTCGTCCTCTGGGGCATAATCCCGGCCTGATCTGGGTGCACCAAGGTAGTGATGTGGGACTTCAGGCGATTGGCAAGGGCCTTGGCCAAGATTTTAGCTTCGACATTCAGAAGGGAAATAGGACGATATGAAGCATGTTGGTCTAGGTGTCGGCCTGGTTTATGGAACACCACAACCTCCGCGTGTCCCCAGTCGCGAGGAAGACAGCCCCGCTCGTTGACCTCCTCCACCACTCTCAGGTTGTGGGGCCCTAGGTGCAAAAAGTACTTCTTAAAAAATCCACAGAAACCTGTTTGGCCTTGGGGCCTTCCCAGAATGAAGGTCCCCCAGGGTGGCACCCAAATCCTCCTCTGTGAGTGGTAGATCCAGCTCCGCATTCGCCTCATCGGACAAAGCTCTAGGCGGGAGGTCGTCCAGAAATCGGCCTATCACATCTTCGTGGAGAAACTCTTTGGTGGCGTGTAACTCCACATAATACGTAGCGAAGCTTTCGGCAATTTCAGAGGAGTCCGTAATGGATTCCTTGTCCGGACCTGCTATACCGGGGAGGTCCTGGGAGTGAAACATCCCTTGACACAACCGGTGGAGCATCTTTCTAGACTTATCTCCCCACTGGTACACCCTACTGTGTGTTGCCAGCCCAGCAAGGCGGGCCTCATCTAATAGGAGAGCGGCATAGTTCTGTTGCTCCAGCAGCAATTGTTGACAGACCTGTTTACCCCCGTCACCCCTACTGCGATGATCCAGGTCCGTAATATTAGCCTCCGCTTGTAGCAGAGCCTCCCTACGGCTCTGGGAGCTGCCGCACAAAAGGAGATGTCGACACCCCGTATAGTGGGCTTCAATGCCTCCCACAGGGGTTCGGCCCCCAAAACCGATCCCACATTGAGTGTCAGGAATTGGTCAATCGCACTCTCTATACGCTCCCTATAGGTTCCAAGCCAAGAGGCGCCAATGGAAAGACTGTCTCACCCGGCCCACCTGTAATGTAAGGGCAACCAGCGAGTGATCAGAAAGACCCAGCTGAAGAATATAGCCTCGACCACCCTATCCGCCGCCACCCGGAGAACAAACAGGTAATCAAGGCGGGAGTAGAAAGCATGAACCGCCGAGAGAGATGTGTATCTCTGAGCATTCCCATGTAACTGGCGCCACGGGTCCACCGAGTCAAGCCCCAACACCAGAGAGTATAGTTTCGTGGGCTGGCGAGTAGCTATGCATCCCCAGGCCTCCAACAATCCCTGGTCACATCCATCACGTCATTCCAGTCCCCGCCAACCAGGGACAGGCCATCTGGCATATTTGTCCATAATGTCATAAATCGCTCTACTAGACCCCACGAGAGTGGAGGAGGGACATAGACACAGCCCAACACCACAGGCTGTTCCCAGACCATGCCCTGCAAGAACAAATACCGCCCCTGAGTGTCCGCCCACGTCTTGACATGTGTGTATGGAACTCGACTGTGGATCAAGATTGCTACCCCCCGTGACCCCCTCACAAACTGCGAGTGAAAAACCTGAACATAACCATAGCGCTGAAGGCAAAGTGCCTTCGATCCCATAAGGTGTGTTTCTTGTACCATGAGTATGTCGGCATGGGCCCTTTTAGCCTGTTGAAGCCCCACGTTTGATTTTGTCTAGAGCCCCCCTGACATTCCAACTTACTATTCGAAGGGTACCAGAGGGCACCCGTGAACTAACTAACGGGACTGCCATGAAAGACCCTGGTAGCAAGTGCTGGTGCAGAGAAAGTTGTTTGGTGAGTGCATGGAGGCCTAATGTTAGTGTAGAGAAGTGCGATCCGGGGACAAAAACAATAACAACCCAACAACCCCCCACCCTATACCTCAACAACGATGAAGTATCTGTTGCGGCGGGTGTGGCCAGCAGGCCCCAACAGGGGGTCCTGGCCCTTAAGCTTTGGTTGAGGCTGCTTCCGAGCTGCCTCGCTAGACGAAAAATCCGATTCCCCCCCTGGGCGGCGTGTGGGGACGCAGCCTCACCGTCTCATCTGTCCACAGAAAAACTTCTTCCGGCGAGTCAAAAAAGTGAGTGTGTGACCGGTACACCACACGCAGCCGGGCCGGAAGTTTAAGATCTCAAAGACGAGCTTTGGCCGCCAAAAATGATGGCCTCCTTTGCTGGACCAGCTTTGTGTAGTCAGGAAAGATCAAAATACGAGCATTATCAAAGAGCAGAGGTTCCATGGCCCTGGCCTGTTTGAGAATAACGTTGCAGTCATGATAGTTCAGCAACTTTGGGAGGACCGGCCTCGGGCGGGCCCCAGGCGGAGGCTTCGGCATAAGAGCCCTATGGGCATGTTCCACCACAAAACAGTGAGACAAGGACTCGGGGGGGAGCCAACTCTCCAGCCACTGAGTAAGAAACCGCTCCATATCTCCCCCCTCACATCCCTCCGGGCAGCCAACAAAGCGGAGGTTGTTACGCCTGGCCTTTCCCTCGACATCCTCCACCCGTGCCGCAAATCCACACTAAGTTGTCTCTAGTGTGGCCACCCGCTTCTGTAGGTTGGTGACTTTGCCTTCCCCTTCAGAGATCCGTGACTCGGCCTCCGTGATGCGTGCCACCGCAAGGGAGAGGGGAGGCACGCTCCCTCGTATGAGTTGATCTGTCACAACCTCCTCCTAATCCAGAAAATAGTCAAACTGAAAAAGGGCCGCAGAGGTGTAGATACGCGGCCCATGTGACCCGATCCAGCAGCCGACTGCGGAACCGCCAGCAAAAGAAGGGGGAAAGGGGGGTGCCAGCACCAGTCAGACAGTGTCCACAGGCAGCCGCCCACTGCTGAAATGCCACACCGCTCCGTCAGAGCCCCCTGCACTGACACCTAGGGTGGCTACGCCCCCACGTGTGCTCGCGGCTGATAGAGCTCTCCGTCAGGGAGCCAGGGGGACCCCCAACACCCTCCTCGTTGCCCCCTCGAGGGCCACCACCAGCCTCCAAGGTGCGCAGCAGTGGCCAAAGTCCGCCGTGGTCCCCGGCAACCCCGCAGTCCATGTGCACCACAGCTGACTCACGCGACCCAAAATGGCCGCCGAAGTGAGTGCGTAGTGCAGCCGATGAAAAAGGAGCAGAGGGCGGTCCACCAGGTGTCGGAGAGCCGAGGAGGCCCCTGTACCAACACCGGCTCAGTAGCAATGAGGCACCGCCGGTGCACGGTTTCACCCCCTCCCGACTCCACCCGCGGCCCGATAGGACCGCCGATAATCCGGCAGCTTCCCAGGAGAGGGAGCGGGAAAGGAGACGGCCTCACGCCGGGCGTCTGCTGCTTGGTCAAGACGGTCACCGCCTCCTGAGACCCTCTCAACATGATTGGTCACCGCAGGCTCTCCGGCACCATCTCAGCACTCTACCGGGGACCCCAAACACGGCACACTCCTCTCACCAGCCGCTGCACCAGGCCGCCAGGCTGTGACGCAGCACAGGCGCCTGCAGGCCGCACTCCGGGCCACCGCTACCGCGTCGTTCCAGGCATTAAATCTAAGCCAAAACAGGGCGAAGAGTGCAGCCCCCACACGCTTCCCAGCTGGGACACGATCTAGGTATACGGAAGAGATCGGAGAAGCAGGATAATTAAAGGATGTTTGCCTAGGCTGAACGGAGCTCGCCTAACACACGTCCGCCATCATGGCTTGGTAGGCCACGCCCCATTTTCTTCTCTTTTCACCTTTTTTCTTGTGATTCAGTTCAACCGAGTCACTACATTGCTGCCAACATTTCCTGGTTTGAAGTGTTGGCAGCCAGTCAGAAGTCAGCTCGTGATCGGGAGGGTTAGCGAATCCACCGCGGTCACCAGAAACTAATATTTTTTATATATACATTTCTCAGGAACTACTGAAAGTATTTACACCATTAAAAATTTCTAAACCAAGCCCTACCGTTTTTGCCAATTTTGGTGTAATTCCATTCAGCAGTTCAGGCTGTATCCTTGTCTAAAGTACCCTATGGAAATTAACATGGAGAAAACGTGTTTTGAGACCCCCCTTTTTTCTCAGCCCCCGCTTGACAAATCACCACGTAACTTTCAAGAGAAGAGATGTCCTGCGCGGGCCACTAGTTTTGAAAATTTCACGAAGATTCGTCATGCAGTGGCAAAGATATTGGCAAAAGAAAAAATGCTTTTTGAATAGAAACAAGGTCCTAACTATAACTATCTACTGGCGACCGCCAGTAGGTAATATATATACATGTGAACAAGACCGATTTGTTTCGGTCGAAACACGTCATGCTGAGGCACTGGCCAGGACTGACTGGTTGCTATACATATGCATTTTAAATAAAGCGCTGCATAGGCATATGTGTGGTAAACACTTTTGTGGTAAAGGCATGTCTGGTAAAGACTGCATTGTAAAGATATGCTTTTTAATGGGATGCGTGGTTCCATCAAACATCCATGTACAGGCCTTAAAACCCTGCCATGTAGCAGAATCAGTATATCAATAAACCCCAGCAACAAGTCAAGTGACCAGGCCTCAACTTGCACATTTGTGGCCATCACTACCTCTTTTACAATTATATAATACTCAGTGCCACAGTGAATGTGAAAAGTGGGCCTCTTCGGTCCGGCATCTCTGATAATCTTATAGTGTATAATTTAGAGCATAGGACTCAGCAATATGTTCATAGTCAAAACCTAGATCGTTTCCTAGATCTGTACCAGTATTTCACACCCATCACTTACTGACACATAGATCGACCACTAGTCACCCCCCTGTATTTTGGACTAGAGTTTTTCAACGCGGTCCCTGACAGTCAGTGATATTGGAAATATATTGTGGTAGTGGGGAAATGGTGTGGTTGTAAGTAGCGATTATTCAACTTTTTTATTGTGGTCCTGATCCTAAAGCGCCAGAAGAAAATGTGAATGAGGGAGCCTATTCTTTAAATAAATTTGGCATTAATGAGGAATTCCCCATCAATTAAAGATCTAGCCACTGGTGTATCTACGGACCCTTCCAGCAAAATGTTTGGAGAATATAACTAAAGCTGGATGAACGCCAGGGACTCATCATAACCTAGAATGTTTGCATCAACATAAAACATGTGCAGCACTCTAACACCTAAGGTAGAAGGGTGTGGACTTCACGGAAACCAATAAATACATTAATGGGTAACAATCCATCAACTCAACTATGAAGATTTGTAGCACCACATAACTTGCTAAATCTTTTTTTCGCCCTAAAAATAACATTTACGGACACGCCGTTTTAATACATTTGGTGCAACCATGTTTCAGGATTTCAACATTGATTTGTCAATATCTTCTTGTTGATTGTAAGTGCTTTTTTTACAGCACCTGAAAAATAAATGTTATATTTGTTGCTCCACAGGCTGACGCAAGGACACAGATTTTGAAGACCCTCGACAAGCTTGATTTTGGCCATGCAGAAAGGTGCGTCAGGATCAATGCAGTATCCAGCGGTCTTGCTGGAGAGGACCTGGAGGTTATTTTGCAGGCGAGGTCCCTGCCTTCAAGTTTGATGTTGCCAAAGGTTGAAAATGCAGAAGAAATTAAATGGGTAAGTGGCACTGCTGTGGTTGAAGCATTGATTCAATACCAACTCAGAAATGCGAGATTTGTTCTTGTTAGTTGAAGACACACTATAGGAAGCGTCTCCTTAGCTGAACTGTCCATTCAAGATGCATCCTAAGCAGGGGCGTTGCATCAGGAGGGTGTTTGGGGTCTTACACCCCCCTAAAAATGTGTTCTATAGTAATTTGTTAAGTACAGGTGCTTAAAGTTGGGCATGGTGAGGTGTTTGTTAGATTTAACTTGGGATGTTTACATACACATACAGACAAAAACACGCAGAAACTCTCGTCTCTGTTGTAAAGATCTTAAAAAATAGGTATTTTAAAAAAGACGGATTTTTAAGTACCCCTCACAAACAGCACTTCTCTCTCTTCCTACTGCTCCTTAAGCCCCTCTCTTTCCCTGCTTCTCATCTAATGTATTTTAAGCAACATTATTTAACTTTTATATTAGTTGGTTTTGGTTCAGTGTGGAGTGCATTAAATGAGCTACTTGGCGATTAGGCTATATGTCACTGAGACATATTATCAAAAACACCCCCTATTTGTAATGGAGGCATCCCCCTTTTGGAACCATTGGAATTTGTTATTATACTGTACATGAAACATTGTGTTTTCATAATGCCTTGCAAACCTAAGTTTATGCATATCATTTACTATTTTTCCTGCCTTTCTTTTGTTCCATAGTATGTTTTCTATGTTTATCAATTTGTGTTTATAAGTAAGGGATTTGTGCACTGTGTCCATAGAATGGCCGTGACGAAGACCCATCAGGGTTGAAACACTTTGCCATTAAATATCTTTTGAAACCAACACGCTGTGTGCAGGCTCCTTATCTTGTCTAACTATGGTCCTTTTATATATATATATATATATTACCTACTGGCGATAGCCAGTAGGTATATATAGTTAGGATTGTTTTCCATAGGGAAATCGCAACATTCTATTGGGAATAACTTTGGCGCTGGTTGAGGAATCTTCCTGCAATTGTCCTACACTTTGCCTCGCGGCGCTCCGCTCCTTCCCTGAAAGTTTGGGGGGAATTCGTCAAGCGGGGGCCGAGATAAAAGGGGGGTCCCAAAACATGTTTTCCCCATGTTAATTTCCGTAGGGCGGTTGGACTCACTTTTAGCCCGAACGGCTGAATGGTTTTCCACCAAACTTGGCAAAATTGTAGGGACTGGTAGCCCGATGTGTCTTTGCTATGTCTCAAGATATGTGCTCCAGTGGTTTTTACGAAAATTAACTTTGAAAAAAAATATATTGGGCTACATTGGGCTATATATATGTTAGAGCCCAAATGTAGCCCAATGTAGCCCAAAGATGGCCACCAGAGACCAAAAAAAACAAATGTAGCCCAAATATCAGCCAGATGTAGCCCAACTATAGCCCAATGACAGAATGTCCCAGAGTGTTCTAAAGAACAACCAGAACGCTAACAGTCTTACTTATGACAAAAGTATGTCACACCTGAAGTCATCTTGATTGGAATAAAGTGTTAACACTTCAAACATTTAATTTGCAAAGGAACAAAATGAGGGGGTTCATTTTGCCATAGAAATTATGATTAGTGCTGAAGAAAGAAAAATTAGGGCACATGTTGAGTGACTTCTCAAATCCTCTTATATTTCATTAAAAAAATTCTGATATGCAGTCTCCCAAGATGGCCACCAGAGACAAAAGAGCCCAAATGTAGCCCAAATATCAGCCAGATGTAGCCCAACTATAGCCCAATGACAGAATGTCCCAGAGTGTTCTAAAGAACAACTAGAACGCTAAAAGTCTTACTTATGACAAAAGTGTGGCACACCTGAAGTCATCTTGATTGGAATAAAGTGGTAACACTTAATACATTTAATTTGAAAAGGAACAAAATGAGGGGTTTCATTTTGCCATAGAAATTTTATTACCTACTGGCGATAGCCAGTAGGTATATATAGTTGGGATTGTTTTCCATAGGGAAATCGCAACATTCTATTGGGAATAACTTTGGCGCCGGTGGAGGAATCTTCCTGAAAGTTTCCTTAACTTTGCCTCGCGGCGCTCCGCTCCTTCCCTGAAAGTTTGGGGAGGATTCGTCAAGCGGGGGCCGAGATAAAAGGGGGGTCCCAAAACATGTTTTCCCCATGTTAATTTCCATAGGGCGGTTGGACTCACTTTTAGCCCGAACGGCTGAATGGTTTTCCATCAAACTTGGCAAAATTGTAGGGACTGGTAGCCCGATGTGCCTTTGCTATGTCTCAAGATATGTGCTCCAGTGGTTTTTACGAACATTAAGTTTGAAAAAATATATATTGGGCTACATTGGGCTATATATATGTTAGAGCCCAAATGTAGCCCAATGTAGCCCAATGTAGCCCAAAGATGGCCATCAAGACAAAAAAAACCAAATGTAGCCCAAATATCAGCCAGATGTAGCCCAACTATAGCCCAATGACAGAATGTCCCAGAGAGTTCTGAAGAACAACTAGAGCGCTAACAGTCTTACTTATGACAAAAGTATGGCACACCTGAAGTCATCATGATTGGAATAAAGTGTTAACACTTAAAACATAAAATTTTTTAAAAGGAACAAAATGAGGGGGTTCATTTTGCCATATAAATTTTATATATATATATATATATATATTCACTGAAAAAACCATAGGTTACACACCAGTTATAGTTAGTAATTAGCATTTAAAGAACCTTTGAAATTCACAGAAAAACCATAGGTTTCAGGCCTTATATAGTTAGGAATCAGCATTTAAAAAACCTTTGAAATTCACTGAAAAAACATAGGTTTCAGGCCTTATATAGTTAGGAATTAGCATTTAAAAAAACCTTTGAAATTCACTGAAAAAACCATAGGTTTCAGGAGTTATATAGTTAGGAATTAGTTTTTAAAAAAACCTTTGAAATTCACTCAAAAAACTATAAGTTTTAGTGGTGTTATAGTTAGCTGGACATTTTACTCATACAAAACCAATGAAATTGCTCCTATATAGTTAGTTGTACTAACTATATTTCGCGCACCCGCAATCCACTGCTGCTGATGTCACATATTAGATCATTCATGACATGGTCAGTGACATCACTGATGACATCTCAAATGACATCACTGCTGACATCATCCACGTGACAATCACATACACCTTTTCATACACTATTACAATTTTTCATCACTGTTTGTAAAATACAGAGTATCATATTTAAATTCATTGTCACAGCAATACAAGTATCTAAAAATCCACTCAGTGATTCATAGATGTATACACACATCTAATCACTTACCTATGGATTCACTCATACATGCTGTCAATGAACAATAGAACACTATCAAAAATACTTATAAATCTATATCGACATTAAACAACAGCACGCATCCTATTCACATATGAAGTCATCCTACTCACTTATGCAAACAAAGGATCATACTTACATATTTACTTCGCAAAACACTTATACAAACACCACTTCTTCTATTCATTTAGATAGTAAGTCATACTTAGTGAATTATAAAATCATTATTACAAGTATACAGTTATCCATACAGTCACTCACACAATCATTGTGTCTTATGTATACTTATTTATATACAACAACTGACACATACACTGCCTTTTATTTTTCTAGTTTGTTGGACCTGTACCTTTGAGAAATATATTTGCTCATCACCACACCCATAAAGAGATTCCCTCACCCAAACTGTTAGAACATGTAGTTTTAACTTCATATATCTACTGAATCAACTATTCACACATCTTTGGACAGTCACACACCCCCCACCGAACCACACACACTTTCACACTCCCATACAAATACTCAGTTAACTAATCAATAACTAATATAGACTTTCACATAGCTAGTAACCAACTGTAGAATCAGTTTACACAACAACTGACAAAGTGATACAGATATTCACACAGTTTAGTCACTATCCACTATATTTAGTGAGACATTATAAATTGGTCAAGTAAACAGTCAATTACACTGCTACTAAATCCTCCATCCAAATATTTATTTATATATATCCACTCATTCTTCAATGTAAATTGCTATATATATAATGCATATTTAAATAACGAAGCAAACCACATTCACTGGATGATGTCATCAGTGATGTCATCAGTGATGTCATTTGTCATCAGTGATGTCACTGACCATGTCATGAATGATCTAATATGTGACATCATCCGCAGTGGATTGCGGGTGCGCGAAATATAGTTAGTACAACTAACTATATAGGAGCAATTTCATTGGTTTTGTATGAGTAAAATGTCCAGCTAACTATAACACCACTAAAACTTATAGTTTTTTGAGTGAATTTCAAAGGTTTTTTAAAAACGAATTCCTAACTATATAACTCCTGAAACCTATGGTTTTTTCAGCGAATATATATATATATATATATATATATATATATATATATATAGAGAGAGAGAGAGAGAGAGGGAGAGAGAGATAGATATATTGTTTTTTGTTTTATATATATATATATATATATATATATATATATATATTCACTGACAAAACCATAGGTTTCACACCAGTTATAGTTAGGTGGAAATTTTACTCGCATAAAACCATTGAAATTCCCACGTTATAGTTAGTTGGACTCACTTTAACTTGCGCGTGCAATGCACTGCTGATGACGTCACATATTACATCACTCATGACATGGTCAGTGACATCACTCATGACATCTCAAATGACATCACTGATGACAACATCCTTGTGACAAAGTGGCAGACCTCCTATCAGCATAAAATAACCTTTGACACACACATTCAAAAATAGAAACTAACATTTTCTTAAAAAAGGAGAAACCAATACCAATTACAACAACTTATTAGGTAATTCCAACATCTACATACACATCCACTCATTCACCAACAGTTCTATATAGTCACTCATGCATGTACTTACTCATCATATGTACTCATACACCTATACATCCTGTTACACACTAATACTCATCCATATAGTTGCTCACACACAAATTCACACATGCAAATAAACTATCAAAAAAACATTTACTTGATTATACTGCTATATACACACCACTACACATACTTCTACAGAAACTGAAACATATTTACTCTCTTAAACAATCAATTATAAAAACACATAATCACTAACCCACCCATACACACAATCATCCACCCATACAGTCTTGCACACATGCTGTCTTCAAAATACATACAAATAGTGAGTCACTCATTCATGCATCTGTGCTCTAAGTAATATCCCCCACCGAACCATACAGACACTGATACTGATACTCAAAAAACAACTAATAACCCATATACACACTCATGTAGCTACTCACCAACCCATGCAGCCACTTATACACAAAGTGAGACACAGATACAGATATTTAAATATTTAAACATTACTCGCTAATATATGTATTCACTAAGATACATTTAATAAGTCCGTTAACCAATCAATTTTACACAAAAAAAATCCATTTAGACATTTATTTACCCATTTATTCTTCCATCAACCTTTAGATATACATATATAAAAAATATTTATTTTTCAGAAAGATACACATTCACTGGATGATGTCATCAGTGATGTCATTTGAGATGTCATCAGTGATGTCACTGACCATGTCATGAGTGATGTAATATGTGACGTCATCAGCAGTGCATTGCACGCGCAAGTTATAGTGAGTCCAACTAACTATAACGTGGGAATTTCAATGGTTTTATGCGAGTAAAATTTCCACCTAACTATAACTGGTGTGAAACCTATGGTTTTTTCAGTGAATTTAATAGGTTTTTCAAATGCTAATTCCTAACTATAACTGGTGTGAAACCTATGTTTTTTTCAGTGAATATATATATATATATATATATATATATATATATATATATATATATATATATATATATATATATAAAATTTCAATGGCAAAATGAAACCCCTCATTTTGTTCCTTTTCAAATTAAATGTATTAAGTGTTACCACTTTATTCCAATCAAGATGACTTCAGGTGTGCCATACTTTTGTCATAAGTAAGACTGTTAGCGTTCTGGTTGTTCTTTAGAACACTCTGGGACATTCTGTCATTGGGCTATAGTTGGGCTACATCTGGCTGATATTTGGGCTACATTTGGGCTCTTTTGTCTCTGGTGGCCATCTTGGGAGACTGCATATCAGAATTTTTTTAATGAAATATAAGAGGATTTGAGAAGTCACTCAAAATGTGCCCTAATTTTTCTTTCTTCAGCACTAATCATAATTTCTATGGCAAAATGAACCCCCTCATTTTGTTCCTTTGCAAATTAAATGTTTTAAGTGTTAACACTTTATTCCAATCAAGATGACTTCAGGTGTGCCATACTTTTGTCATAAGTAAGACTGTTAGCGCTCTAGTTGTTCTTTAGAACACTCTGGGACATTCTGTCATTGGGCTATAGTTGGGCTACATCTGGCTGATATTTGGGCTACATTTGTTTTTTTTTGTCTCTGGTGGCCATCTTTGGGCTACATTGGGCTACATTTGAGCTCTAACATATATATAGCCCAATGTAGCCCAATATATATTTTTTCAAAGTTAATTTTCGTAAAAACCACTGGAGCATATATCTTGAGACGTAGCAAAGGCACATCGGGGTACCAGTCCCTACAATTTTGCCAAGTTTTGTGGTAATCCATTCAGCCGTTCGGGCTAAAAGTGAGTCCAACCGCCCTATGGAAATGAACATGGGGAAAACAAGTTTTGGGACCCCCCTTTTATCTCGGCCCCCGCTTGACGGATCCCCCCGAAACTTTCAGGGAAGGAGCGGAGCGCAGCGAGGCAAAGTTAAGGAAAATTACAGGCAGATCCCTCATTCGGCGCCAATGTTATTCCCAATAGAATGTTGCGGATTTCCTATGGAAAACGATCCTAACTATAACTACCTACTGGCGACCGCCAGTAGGTAATATATATATATATATATATATATATATATATTTATATTTACTTTTTTCTTCTCTGCACACGTCATTTCAGAGGCATACAGATTCTTGTCCAATATGGAAATCCTTCTTTTGATGCATCTTGAGCAGACAGAGATACGTCCTATAGTGTGTCTTCAACTGACAGTACTTCTCCCTTTGCAGATATAATATGTATATATATATCCTGCCTTGCAGATATAATATATATATATGTGTATGTGTGTGTGTGTATATATATATATGTGTGTGTGTGTGTGTATATATATATATATATATATATATATATATATATATAATACAAATATGAAAGTATAATTCCTAAAAGTAATTCACATTGAACCTCAAAATTTCAACAAATGAATCTCTTAAAGGGCCAGTGAAGGTAATGCATATTTAAAACAATGATCAAAGTCAGCCTAAAAACTGTCCACGTTAAAACTATCCACACACATGGTATGTGACACATTTACAGGCTTCCTCTTATATTTTGATAGGTAATCAGTATTTTGGGAGCAAGTCCCGTGTTTCAGTATCACCCGCCTGAAAATAATGTGTTTTTCATACAGTAACCCTGCTGTTGTGTTATTTGTTTCTCAAACAGTCATACCTTTCTAACTGTGTTAAGATAGAGTGGGACTGACAGCAAACCACTCTGGGAGGGCGGTATAAGAAGATTCTTTATAAAGGCATCCTTTAAGTTTGTATGTTTTTACCCTCAATCAGTCTTTGCCGGACAACGAGCATTCATAGCAGATTCAAAGGTGACTGGTACACAGAAGCTATTTGCACACAGGCACACGCACATAATGTGTTTTTAAACAAAGGGGGGGAGAAAAGTACTCTCAGCGCATCAAACAAAGCAAGTCTGAAGAGCATAAAAAAAGAAAAAAAGGTCACTCCTCGGGGCAACCAAGGGAGCAAAACAGGAAGCGTTTAAATAGAGCTTTTAATTAGCACGGATATTATTTCCGGCGCAGTTTCTCTATTTCTTCGTGTTTTAATTGGTGGCAGGTGTGTTTTTGTTTCATGAGGGAGCTTTGAGCCAATAAAGGCCCGCAGAAGCCAATGGAAGGTGCCCTCATTTTTTGTCTGCATTCCTTGTAAAAAAAGGAAAAAAAGCACTTTTTATTGAAGCTGTGATCATTGTTGAACAAATGGAGACAATGGCCTGTGTAATTCCAATACCCCCAAGATCAAGGTCAGTACTCTGACATTGCCCGGGACGGACAGTTTAGGGCACTTAGCATTCCCAGCATGGTGGGAATAGCCAAACAAGGTGCGTTCGTGTCGTTTAACATCTGTATGTGGTGTGCCAGGTCGACAAATTCCTGTCGGAAACAGAAACCAAAATCAATACAATTCAATTACCAAGGCTGTATGTCCCATGGGCGTACTGCCTCCGTGGTCTGACGTGGCATGCTTTCGGCGACATCCTGAGTGTGTTCATGTATGAGAAAGAGAGGGGTCGTAAGCATTTAAAGCATGTTACAATAACTTCGAAATTAATACTTGTGTCCAAACGCACACATTGCCCTCCAGACAGACACACCACACCACACCCCCTCTCTCATGCAGCTACAAACCACCACCCGAGGTCATGTGGTTGTGGGTTTTTGGCTTTTGTTTCTATGACTGTTAAGCCTTTAATCAGAAAGTATGTGTTGAACGTGTTTCATGCAAGGATTCAGGAGAGGAGAAAGGGGGATTGTAAGCCATCCAGACACACTTTGCGGTTTTATTTCCTCTCCACTTTTATTTATGAGAAGCATAAACCTTTGGAGCCAAAGCACAACTAAAAGATGGGCTTACTTGTTTCCTTTTGTGTGAGAATCTCTTGCTCTGCTTTTGTCCTTGGTACGGTTACTTGTTTGACTGGCATGGCTTATTGGACTATAACAAGCGTAGCTCTCCCTCCTTTGTCAAGGCACAATTCACCCACAAATCCTGAACAGTGTGCATTCTTCTCAACACACTATTGGAACTGCATTGGAATTGAAAGAATTGCCGAGGCTTGCTAGTTCATCTCCTCCCCAATCTCTTTGTTTTGCATTTTTTTTTCTATTTCTTTTTTTTCTTCTCCACCTCACTGAACTTAACACTTTACTAGGCCGGAAGCATTTAATTATCCCCCTTTAAGAAAAATTAATTGAAACTTCTCCACAAGCTACCTTTGTGTTTGAGCTTATTTCAAATTAAGAGAAACTGAAGGAAGGCACAGAAATCCTTCTGCTGTTTTTGTGAACGAAGCCAAGGTTAATGCAGAATAGGTTTTTGAAATGCACACTAACCAACAACTGGGTTAAGGCCATGGCAACTCGTGAACTTGAGCATATCTATAAACCCTTTGTTGGCTAGACCCAGACACGGCTCTACAGTGGTCAAAATGGTTTACAGAACGGCTGGTGCATTTGTAAAAACAATCAGCCAAAGTTACAGACAAGATTTATAATTACCACAATAGAAAATAGAATCTGGCATTTTGGAAAAAATTTGTATTTTTCACCTGCCATCCCCTTCAATCCAACAAGGGCAGGCGTTAAAGTAGTTTATAAAAATATTACAGAAACAAATGAATAGGTTGGGTTTGTTGGTCTAACTGTAAAGGCCCGGCATACTGTGTGAGGGCTTTTCGAAGCCTGCAGTTGATTAGATGGTTCTTGTTTTGGCGGGGGAGTGGCTGGTAAAAAGAGGTGGTTGCAGAGCAGTAGGGAGAAGCTAAAAGGGGAAATAACACGTCTAATCCCGCTTCTGGTAAATAGGCTGGCTGCTTTTAAATGAGTTTCCTTTCTATTAGTCAGAATATTATGCTAAGCCTTAAGCATTAGTTTTTTTATGTTGCCATAGCAGCCTTACTCCTGCAGGGTGGTGACCTGTGATGATTACAGTACAAAGCTTATGGGGTCTTGAAACCCCCTTTGAAGATAAAAAAAAAAGTCTTTGATGGTTTATATTTATGCAAATCTCTTAGATATGATTTAACCAACTGAGATTGAATAGAGAGATGATTAAAATTTCTCTTTCCTTTGATATCTATCAAGGGTGGACGATTCCATAAACTAAAATGGTCGATCGTGTTATTTTGCGATTTCTTTATTGAAAAAAAATCTTCATCTTACCTACGATAAAGAGATTTTGTTATTTATTTTTTTATCTCCACACGCATTGTCCTATCTGGGCAAACATTGCTGATGCATGATCTGAAGAAAGGGGGGGGGGAGAGTTTCTTTCAGCCATAAAAAAAGAAAATCTGTGCAAAAAGCTTTTGTATGTTTCCAGTCTGATAGATTTTGGAATTTGGGCTACCCCACTGGCAGCTCAGAGCTAACTGTGAACGGGTCTCATGAAGGAAAAAAAATGGCAATCTTTGGTCTTCAAAGAATTAAAAGTTCCTTTTAAGGCTTTCTTAGGTAAACTAAAAATGTGAAGAAAAGACCGTAGAACAAAAGGGAGCATGGCGCACTATTGAGTAGCAGGACAGCTGGGTAGAAGGCGCCTTGCTCGTTCAGACGTGTAAGTAATTTGTCAGGAAGCAAACAACATCAGGCCAGTGTGCCTCTTGTTTTTAAGTGCCTTTGAATTTACATTCGACTTGTCATTTGTGGACGGTGCACAGCAAATATTCATGGCAGCAAGCTTGATATGGTTGCAGCAGGTCTTTCTAGGGAAGCCCTAGGCTCACACGTCCTTTTGACATGGTCATCTTTTGCTTGTACTATGAGCAATAGTAGGTGCTTGGGGTTGCAAGAATGTTGATTCAATGCATATCTGTGACCAGCCTGTAAAAGTATTTGCTTATCTTGTATGAAATGTCCTGTGCTTTGTCTCCAGTTTGCAGAAACGTTTTCACGTTACTCACAAGGACGAACCCTTCAAGATCCTATTCATTTGATCACTTTTGTTGAGACTGCAATTGGATTGCTTAATTTCAAGGTAGGAGCCCTTTTTAAAGAAATTCCTGCACATGTATGTGTCTCACTTATATTCACAAAAGTAACAAATCAACTTTTCATTTTTCAACTGTGAGACAGCTTCTTTGCCACTTTTGCACGACAAGTCTTTCCACAAAATCTAGTCTATACCTTGCTGTGCCAATCTGTGAAAACTGCCAGGGAGCGACAAATTAAATTGTACAACTGCCACCTACGATTTTTCTTTTAATTTTATTTTAAAACTTCTTTTTATTAAACAAGCTCATCATACAATACAAGTGTGAAACATCTTCGCCAGGACATATTCAGTATTCTACCTGTGTATTAAACTGTAAAGCTGCCAAGGCATAGGTCTGGTACAGCTCAGGGACTATCTGGCAATACTCCATTTAACCTACGATTTATTCTTGATTATCGAGTCATTGAAGTTTGATAGGTGCATCAACGGGTTCCTCCCAAAAACTTGTCTTGCAGGTCAAAAACAGGCCTCTTTAATTTTGCCTTATTATACGCTGTGGCATATGTAACTGGAACATGTGCATTGAAATCAAGGTCTTGCTTTGCTCCTTCCTGGACATTGCTGGAGTCCTGGTTGTATTTGAATTAAAAGTATTTCAAATAATTGCTTCCCCTTTTCCTATTCAGCAGCTTTCTAGGAGGGGACAAAAATGTCAGCCACTGCGTAATACTGCATGTGTCTTGTCAGCGTAAGAAGTGATCTGGTTACAGCTGCCTCACTTATGCTGGCCCTTATTGGATTGCAGTAGAGCCAAACCTCACTCTTGTGCAGAGCCTACATCTCCTACTACAATGTGTTAAGGCCATGTATAACCAGTTATTGTATACTGTCTCAGTCTGCAGAGTGCTCCTTGCGACAATTGCATCGACATGTACGAGGTTTTTGAAAAGCCCCCTCCTGTGCTCTGTTTCTGGCAAAGGTCAGTGCCATGCCAACAACTCATGGGCAACCAAATCCATAGACATTGCAGATGATGTACACTCATTTATTACCATCTGAAGTATCACACAATTTAGAAACACACCAGGGACATCTTAAGGATTTTGGGGGCCCTGGGCCAAACATATTTTGGGGACCCCTGTTCAGAACAGCTTTAAATATATGATCCAATTTGAGCCTCTGTTTCCCACGCAGTTTCCGCTTCCTCAGCTGCATTAGTGATTCAATTTGCATCATAGACATTAGCCTATATATTCCCAATGTAAACGGATGCGCGCAGTGCACAGCAGTAGGACTTAGTGTTTCCTGCCCTGCTACTAGGTTTTTAATACATTTTAAATTGTATATGTGTTGCTGATTTACTGTGTGTTTTTTAACAATTTCTCCTACCTACGGGCACTTGAACTTTACTTGATTCTTCTTGCCTATACCTCCTTAGCTGCTCCTATTTGCATCTCGCTATTCCTCCAGTCCTGGTCCACTGCGGCTGATACGCCGATTGTGCGGAGGGCTGGGGCTACTATCAGGCTCCTCACTTCCACCCACGCAATTTTCGCTTCCTCAGCTGCGTTAGCGATCCAGTTTGCATCATAGGCATTAGCCTATATATTCCCGATGCAAACAGACATGCGCAGCGGACGCATGCCAGGAGGCGTCCGGCGCCAGCCATTCTGCCCAGCTCCCCTCCGGTGAGTTTCTTCCACTATATTACAATGGGAAAAACTGCTTAGCCGGCTACCATTTTGTCAGTGTACAGCGGCTCATCCGAGCTTGGACGTAGACTTTCGATGCAATAAGTGCAACTGGTGTCTCCTCCAGCCCAGGAAACTCTCACCCAAGATCCTGCCACGCAACAATAAGTGTAAAAAGAATAAGAAAACAGAGGACTTAAAGGCCACCCTTTAAAATTGTCGCTCTATGCAAAAGCATGAACCACACATTTATGACCTACTTTTAGATGAACAGCCTAATCTTTTATTTCTCACTGCGACCTGACTGTCTGAAGCCTCCAACCCTACTATCACCTCGGCCATCCCTACGGGTTATACAATTCTTAGGAGGGACCAACCGAGTGGGAAGGGGGGCGGTGTTGCCATAATATACAATGAAAAACTAGACTGCTCTCCCATCCTGATGGAAAACATCGAGGGTGCAGAGTCCTTAGGCTTCCGCTGTACATTATCCCCCAATCATAGCATAGCTGGTTTTCTGATTTACAGGCCTCCCGGTGCAATTGGACATTTTATTACTACACTTAATACAGCCACCACCACCCTGGCCTTAAAATACAACAACTGCCTTATTCTGGGAGATTTCACTATACATATGGACAATGGAAAAGACCCTCAAACAATTTCCTTGTTGGAGACGTTGCAGGCCTGCAAAATGTTTCCATCTATTTCTTCGGTCACCCATGAGAAGGGCCATACCCTAACTAAATCTTTCACAACTTTGACATATCAGTAAGCCTACCTCTTCCCATTACCTGGATTGACCACCTGCTATTAGAATTTGTCATTCCCAACTCTGCCACAGCCCCTCGGGCTAACACAGGGCAGAGGGTCCTTAATTACAGGACGTTCCATAAAATATCCATCCCGATGTTAGCAGTTGCCCTCATTCGTTCCTCACCGGAGATGTCTGGCTTCAGACGCCCTCTCAATAGATTCAGGGCTCTGAACCAACATAGGTGCAGCGGTACCAGTTGTTTTCTGCTCCTCAAAGAGGTCGGCCCCATCAGCTCCATAGTTTAACGATTCCCTCAGATCTAGCAAAAGAAATTGTAGAAAAATCAAACAGAAATTTTGTAAATCCTATCTACCTTAGACGGGAAGGTGTATAAAGACATCTTAAAAGCTCATTACATTCTCGGAAGGCAGCCAAGAAAAACTTCTTTCAAATCAAGATAGAAAATGCCCAAAATAAGAGTAAGGAAATCTTTAGTATAGTTAAATCCTTTACTGCCCGAAAGCCGTCACAAAGGAAGGGCCATGCACTGAAGAATGGTCTAAGCAAATAGCTCAAATCCTTCCACAAAAAGGTATCCGTGATCCAACAAGCCTTCACTAACATCTCAGATGAAGAATTGACCTTCTACCTTAGTTCTAAAAGCAAATTTCACCTTTTGGATCCTCCATCTTTACTAGCTTTCCCTGAGTTTCAGCTTGAAGAGTCACTGACCCTCCTCCAAAGCATTAAGTCTGGCTCTCCTACCGACCCATGACCAGCGAATATCCTGAACCTATTAGCTCCCACCACGGTAAACCAGCTCTTTAATGCTTCCCTTTCCTCAGCAACATGCTGGAATTATGGAAGAACGCTAAGATTCTTCCACTGATTAAAAAGGCTAACGCCAAACCGATGGACCCTACCAACTACAGGCCAATCTCCCTTCTTCCGGCCCTCTCCAAAGAATTAGAGAAGCATGTAAACAAGGCCCTCCAAAAACACATTGAAGATCGGAAGCTCCTTCATGACTCCCAATCCGGTTTTAGGGCTAACACCAGTACTGGGTCCGCTTTTCTGGAAATGACTGAATTTCTCAAGGGTAAGCTGGACGAGGGAGTCAAGGCTGTTCTGATACTGCTCGATCTGTCGGCCGCCCTGTTTACGGTCCCACATGAGATGCTCCTGGAGAGACTTGCTAACATCGGCCTTGGGGGTACCGCCTTAACGTGGATGTCATCCTTCTTGGCTAATAGATCTCAGGACATCTGGCTCCCCCCTTTCTCATCCCCAGTTACAGCCATGAATGTAGTTGTCCCTCAGGGCTGCATTCTCAGCCCTACCCTTTTTAATATAAATCTATCCCCCCCTTGCATTTCTGGTAGAGGAAGAGGGCTCCAAAATTGTTTCATATGCTGATGACACTCAGCTGTTTTTTACATGTGAAAAAGGAACCGACTTTGATGGGGCAATGATTAAGTCTTGCCTCACAAAGGTTTTTAACTGGCTTAAGATCAATCAGCTAAGTTCAATCCAGACAAAACTGAAGTCGTTTTCTTTGGTAATCCAGAAACGCCTGACGGCCTGATGGCCAAAAGATCTGCCACCCGCGGACAAAAGGAGAAAGCCAAAAACATAGGAATTGTCATAGACAAGACACTCTTCATGCGCTTTCAAATCCAAAATCTAACTGGCGCTTCCTTTGGCATACTCCGGATGCTAAAAAGATTCATACCACTGTTACCGGTTGAGAGCAGAAAGATCGTGGTGCAGGCTCTGGTGACATCAAAGCTTGACTATGTCAACAGATTGTACCTCGGTCTTCCCAAATCTCTTATCCAGCGACTACAAGTGGTACAAAACGCGGTGGCCAGAGCCATCCTGAGACCTAAACCAAGATCTAGTATGACCCCTGTTCTTAAGTTTCTACACTGGCTCCGCATTAAAAAAACGGATCGACTTCAAAGTAATGACCATCTTCTTCAAAGCTTTCCATGGCTGAGGAGCCAGCTACTTAAATAAGCGCGTTAATCGCTGCCCACCCGGGGTCAGAGGGAGTAAGATTAGGAGATGGCGGATAATAACATATCTTGTATCTCCTGGAATGTCAATGGGCTCCGTTGTGTACGGAGGCGCAGGTTAATTTTAAAATATTTAGAGCAGTCTCCGGCTAAAATAATTCTTCTCCAGGAGACTCACATGAGTGTTACTGAGGCAAGGGAACTCTTTGGAAAGACCAGATGGGTAGCTGCATTTTGTTGTTCCGGGCAGTCCGTAGTAAACAAAGGAGTCGCCATCCTGATTGAAAGTGGGAAGTGGCGGCACCATAAAGTTTAGTTCAACGGACCAGTCAGGAAGGTGGGTCTTGGCAGGAGCTGAGTTTAGTGGAAGGGAATTAACCATTGTATCATACTATGGACCAAATATAGATGATCCTCCCAGTCTATTAAAAATACAGTCTAATTTGGTTGAGGTCACCACCCCCTTAGTTATAGGAGGGGACTTTAATGTCCTTCTTGATCCCCAACAGGACCGTTCCAACCATAGCCGTCATAATGTAGCTCCGAGATCCAGACGAGCCATGAAAAATATGATGCACGAGCTTGGCTTAATTGATGCTTGGAGGGTCAAGAATGGGAATGGACCGGGCTTTACATATTTTAGCAAAAAGCATGGCCACGCCTCCAGACTGGACTACGTCCTTGTAGATAGACTATGTCTAGACAGTTTAGTAGAGATAGAAACACTGCCAAGTATCCTATCTGACCATGCCCCTGTGATGTTTACTCTTTCAAAGGGGGGGGGCTACTAGAGCGACTACTCCCAGGTCGACTTTAAAACGTGCAGCCCTGAAGGACCCAGATATGGTTACCATGGCTTCCGCATCTACTATTGACTATTTTTTTGATAATTGGGGGTCAGCGCCAACTGAAATAGTGTGGGACACTTATAAGGCTTATATTCGAGGCCAGTTCCATAGCCTGATCTGTTCTAACAACAGGGAACAGAAACGGAAGTTTAAAATCCTAGAAGGAAAAATCTTAAGCTTGGGGAGTTTAAGGCAAAAATCCCATGTGGATAATTTACCACAGATCCTGGTGGATTTAGAATGTCTCCGATCTGAATATCGAGGGTTGTTGGACCTGAAAGTTAAAGCACAGTGGGCCGCATACTCTATGGAAAACTATGAGTACAGAGAAAAAGCAGGGGCAATTCTGGCCAGTAAGATCAGGGCAGACCGGGTGAAGAATAATATCAACAAATTAATTTTTGATGATCAGGGCACTGTGTCTTGTAAGCAAGAAGACATGAAAGAATGTCTTCTCACCATGTTCTCTGAATTATATAAGGAGGAACAGTCGCCAAGTGCTACTAATACACTTCGGTGGCTAGAGAGCAAGGCCCTACCTAAATTGACTGATGAAGGGCGCGAGATCTTGAATGGACCATTCACGAATGAAGAGGTTAGTCTTCACATAAAAAAGATTAAAAATAACAAAGCAGCCGGCCCTGATGCCCTCCCTGGCGAGGTGTATAAAGCACTTCAGCATGCTTTACTGCCAAGACTTTGTGAACTTTTTAACTATGTGTATAGCCTAGAGGGTAGGGCACCACCATCTTGGAAGGAGTCTACAATTGTCCTTATATTAAAACCAGGGAAGTACCCTCTTAAGGCAAACTCTTTCCGGCCAATCTCCCTGTTAAATGTGGATTATAAGATCTTTACCAGCATTTTGGCGGGGAGATTGGCCAAACTGGCTCCCCTACTCATCAATTCCGACCAAAAGGGCTTTAAGCCTGGTGGACACATCCATGAGCTGACTTCGCAACTGATTGGCAGCATTGATTTGGCAGTGGCACGGTCGGAGCCCCTGGCAGTGGCGGCATACGATGCTGCGAAGGCTTTCGACCGTGTCAATTGGGGTTATCTATGGGATGTTCTGAGCGTTATGGGGTTTGGGACAATCTTTCCCCACGTACTGAGAGGCTGCTATGAGGGTGCTTCAGCTAACATTTTGTTGAATGGTCTTTTGACATCTCGCTTTAACATCAGAAGGGGGACCAGGCAGGGGTGTCCTATCTCGCCCCTCCTGTTCAATCTCTATATTGAGCCCCTGGCACAGGCGTTGAGGTTGGACGATCGGATAACACCGTTCAAAGTGGATGAGTATAGCTGTAAGCTCGCGTTATACGCGGACGATCTGATGGTCTACACAAGCAATCCGGTAGAGGTATTCCCCAGAGTAGAGGAGATAATGTCTGATTTTGGTCAGTATTCTGGCTACCTTATCAATACCTTAAAAACTGAAATAATGTGTTGGGGGATTAACAACTGGCAAAGAGCTCAAAGTAGTCAGTTCAGATATCTGGGCATATTAATAACCTCTGACCTAATCAACATACCCCAGATCAATATAAAGAGGGTGGCCAAGGATATTGATCAGTTGTTTCTGAGATGGCAGAACCTCCCTCTGACGATATACGGCGGAGAGGTGTGGCGCCGCGGCCAGGGCGACTGACGCTGGAATCTGGGGATCACGGTTCGATCCCCGGCTCCGGCGGCAGGTTAGCCCAGCACCATGCGACTCTGGGCAATAGCTTGCTTAATCTTCCCGACGGCCCCCAGCGCCTAGAGACCCTAACGGGTGATTGTGCGCTATACAAATGTGGATTATTATTATTATTATTATTATTATTACGGCCAAGTCAATCTGGTTAAAATGGTCATTTTGCCCAAGTTAACATACCTTTTTAATATGATACCCTTGGTTTTTCCAGATAAAATCCTCGGTAGAATTCAGGGAAAAATTGGAAGTTTTATCTGTGCCAATAAGAATTCTAGGCTAGCGTGGAAGAAACTGAAAAGAAGATTGTTAAAGGGGGGTCTTGCTTCTCCAGATGTCTTGTGGTATGCCCTTGCTTTCCAGTTAATAAATATCCGAAGTCTCCTCTCTAACCCAGACGAATCTAACTGGGGGAAGATTTTGGGGATCATGGCCAGGCAGGAAGGGGGAGGGTCCGTTTTTTTTAATTAGTTTGGGGCTCCAAAGTTATACAAAAAGGTCCGGCTTAAGGTTTTGAAATCGGCACTCTTAGTGTGGTCTAGAGTAAAGGCAAGATGGGGCATAAAATATTATTCTGACCTAACCCCAATATGGGAATCCCCTGGCTTACCAATATGCCTTAAAGATAGTCTTTCCATTCCTATCAGGAGGGCAGGAATAACAGTTTGGTCTGACCTGGTAACATCGGAAGGGGTTCTTCCTTGGGAGGTGTTGAGGTTGAGGATTGGAGACTCCTTCTCTAAATTCAAATATATACAACTCTGCTCCTGGTTTTCCGCAGAGAAGATCAACATTTGCGGTAACTGGGACATTGAATCTGCCCTTCTAACACCAGGGTATAGGAAAAAAGAAGTGGGCTATTGGTACAGAAGTATGCTTGAGGTTGAGGAAGGACATACACCATCGTCGCATATTGTTTGGAACTCATCTCCCTTAGAGGTCGCTTCAAGTACATTATATGCAACATCTCTCCAATACCTCTACAGATTTGTTAGGTCTGCCTCTCTCAAGAAAAACCATTTCTTTGCCTTGAATAGGTTGTATTACACCCCGAAAAAGATAGCTAAGTTTGCCTCACTGCCATCTTGTTGCCCTAGATGTGGAACGCTAGAGGCCGACGATATCCATGTATTTTATGAATGTCCTAGCCTGGACCTTTTTTGAGCCAACATAGAGAGAGCCTTGGAGGGCATTTATAAGGTTAAAATTAATTTGAACACAGCTAGAATTTTTGGGTTTAGACACTGATCTTGTTTGTAGGTTTAGGGAGACACAGGTGGCTTTATTTTTTAACCTTGTTCTTGTTGCTCGTAGGGAGATATGTAAGATCTGGAAAGATTCAAGCCCCCCCTTGTACGAGAATTGGCTTAGAGCTGTATTGAGAATTGCACGTCTGGAAGTTGGTATGACACAAAATGTAAATAGCACGGTGTGGGAACCTCTGATACAGTGGGGAAAAGAACTGAGGCTGGTTTAAAGCCTCAGGGTCCTATGATTACACCATGCCCTGAACCAATGGGCAGGCCGGGCCGGCCTAAGGCATAAGCAATAACTTCAGCCCGAGGCGCCCAGGACAGAATTAAGGCTGTCACTGTTTATTTGTGTTTGCCAACGGTGAAATGAGGATCTAAAATAAAAAAAAATTTAAAAAATCCCTGTTTTCACACAGCGATGCATCACTTCTCATAAATAAGGCCCTAAATGTGTTTACATCTAATATTCAGGGATAGTTATGTGTGTTTTCAATATTGTAACACAGCAGTAGCTTTCCAATATTACTGCAAATAATCTCTGTTACGCCCTCGCATTTCTTATATGTTAGGCCTTATTTTGATCTAAAAGAAACTTTTTTTATGTATATTGCATGAAACATAAACACAACATTTTCTGCAAAATGGCTGTACTAGACTCACACATCAGGTACATAAAAATCAAATTAAAGGAAAACAGTATTTAAAACAATCTGTTTAAGAAATATTCAAGGTCATTGGGGCAAAACTCTGGAGAACAGAGCTGATTCTGTCAGGGGCCCCCCTGAAAGGCTGGGGGCCTGGGCCAGAGCCCACTTTGCCCATGCATTAAAACATCTCTGAAACACACACATTGGCAAGTGGCAGTCTTTATTATTATATTTTTTTTAAGTAGTTTTTATTGCAGACTTGTAATACATAGAATACTTCTATACATACATTGCATCTCTGACTCCCCAGTGCACCATTCTCTGTTCAGCTCCGTGCACAGCCTTTAAGCCCACAACCCAGAGGTCGGGCGGCGTCGAGCAGGGAAGTGTTAGAAGCATAAGTGTAATAACAGTTGCAACCCTTTCGCTAGGAGTGTAAATGTCCGCTTTTAGTTTTCCTCCCTGCATCTCTTTAACTGTCCCCAACTCCCTGCCCTCCCCCCCAAATCCCACCACCTACGCATGAAAGCTCGTTTAGCCTACGTCTATGGGTGTAATCAGGAGCTAATGATTGTCTAGGTATGTGATGTGCCTGGCGTGTCTTGGGAGGTGTCTCTGTCAGGGTCAGGAACGTCCCCATCTTCTTGCGATGTGCTATCTCTCAAGGTCTGCACTAGCGCTTCCCACGCAGCCGCCGCGTCCAATGCCTTATCGTCTGGTTTCCGGCGAGCCATTTGGTATCGGAGTGTGCTTTCGCAAGCGGCCCATTTCAGGAACTCACTGACCCACCGCTTGTGCGTGGGGCCCGTTCTCGCTTTCCAAAGTCTTGTGATTTCCCTTTTGGCCAAGAGAAGGCCCATATCAATAAATTTACTTGTGATCTTGTTTTTGGGAGTGTGTGGGAACCAATGCAAAATACTGACAGCCATGTCATATTGTAGGCTTCTTTCTGTCACCTCGTTCAGCGTGTCGCCAATCGCCCGCCTGTACTCCCTCAGGTCAGGGCAGGACCATAGCATATAGTCTAGTTCCGCTCCTTCTGCAGTGCATCTGGGGCATGCCGCCTCGGCCGCCCCGAAATATTTCCTAATTTTACCAGGCGTTAAATAGGCTCTGTGGAGGACGTAAAAGTGGATTTGTTGGAAGCGTGCATTTCTCGTGCTCTCCTGTGCTCGCCGCACTATCTGTGCCCAAGTCGTCTCTGGGATCTCCTTATTCAGGTCGGATTCCCACTTGGCTTTAAGCGCCGCTAAGGGCGGCAAATTCTCCCAGAGCATTCTAGAGTACAGGCATGTTACTGCCTTATAAGTCCCGGCCGCCATCATGGTGTACTGACAAGCCATGGTCGTTGTTGGTTCTAAGAGCCCTCCCCTCCATTGCGCCTGCATGGCCCCAGTTACCGCGGCATGCAGTAGGTAGCCTCCCCGCGGGAGGTCGAACCTCTCCTGTAGAGCTTGATACGGAATGAGCGTCCCATCTTCGTATAAGTCGCCAATCACCTGCAGCCCCGCGTCCTCCCAAACCTGTAACTGCGACCAGTCCCCTCCGTGGGGGAGCGCCGTTACCATTCCGAGAGGTATCTCAGGAGCATATGGGTGTCGTACGCCCGCACGACGTTCGGAGCGGTTCCAGCAGAGCCTAAACGTTTGCTCTTCAAGGGTTAGATCTCTAAGGGTAAGCCTCTGTTGCAAGGCTATATAAGCGAGGACATGTCCCGGAGTGCCCCCATCCCTCTCGTGCTCCGGACCTCGGAACACCCTTGCCACCTCCTGCGTGAAGAGCTGCAACTGAGCCGCAAGGTAGTAAAGCTCGAAGCCCGGGATCGCTAGGCCTCCCTCGTCTTTCGGGCGAGTGAGCGTTGTTAATGCGACTCTACGCCTGCCCGAGCCCCAGAGGAAGGAGGTCAGTTGCGACTTCAATCGACGAAAGGTGGAGCTGGGTACCCACACAGGTAGCGTGCGGAAATAATAAAGAAGGCGCTGCAGGGCAATCATTTTCAGTAAAGAATTTTGGCTGGTTACCGAGAGAGGGAGGGTGGCCCAAAAGGCCATGCTTCCCTTCAGCGCCCGCATACATTGTCCCACATTGCCTTCCAGCATATCTGCCGCCGTGTGGTACACATATACCCCTAGGTATTTCAGGCAGGTGGGCTCCCAGTCGAGTAAGGGACGGTGGGCAGGCAGCACCACACCCCGTCGCAGAGGGAATAGGCACGTCTTAGACCAGTTAACTTTCAAACCCGAGAGCTCTCCAAACTGCGAGAGCAGTCTCTCCGCACCCGCCAACTCTTCTTCCGCGTCCTCTAGGAATAGCAATAGGTCGTCTGCATACAAGGAGATAAACTGTTGTCCCCCTCTACTGTCTATACCCTTATAGTGTTTCCCCATCCGGGCCTCAGCCGCGAGGGGTTCAATCGCCAAGGCGAATAACAGGGGGGACAAAGAGCATCCCTGCCGTGTTCCGCGTTCCACCGGATATTGGTGCGATATGAGGGACCCCACTCGCACTCTTGCCACCGCCGCCGTGTACAGCACTCTCGTTCATTGGATATAGCCTTCCCCAAGGCCAAAGCATTCCATGACCTTGTATAAATATTCCCACTCCAAACCATCGAACGCTTTCTCGATATCTATCGATAGGGCCAGAGGCGCCTGGGCTCCTGAATGTGTGTCATCCAACAAACGTATGAGCCTCCTAATATTTATAGTCGTGTTGCACGCAGGGATAAATCCGGACTGGTCTTTATGGACTAAGCCAGGCATGTGCTGCAGTCGTCTGGCTGCCAGTATAGTACTTAAGATTTTGTAGTCTGTGGTCAGCATAGAGAGTGGCCTATAGGAAGCCGGTCTGCTGCTCTCCCTCCCAGGCTTCAGCAAGGGGATCACAAGCGCCTCGCGCATGGATTGGGGCAAGCAGCCAGCAATCCTGGATTCGTTATAGACCGTTTGGAGACGCGGTGCCAGCAGGTCCAGGTATTTACTATAAAATTCTATGGGCAGCCCATCTAAGCCCGGCGTTTTGTTGCGGGCCATTCGTTTTACAGCCCCCCTGATCTCTCCTAGGTCTATGTCTCTGCCCAAGGTGACAGTCTTTATTGCCTAGTTTATGATAGCCGTGTTGTTGAGTTAATTTATATTACTGCTTCCTGTGAAATACATTTTTCTAACTTTTGGAGCAGGCTATTAAAGAGTTTTCCTGCTTCGCAGTTCTCCTATTTAGAGCCGCTCTAAGCCACTCTTCCAGCTGCTGGTGATCTCAAACAGGATGAGACAACCTAGGATAACAAATACCTTCAGGAGGGGGCGGAGCTAGCTCACGACCAAGATGGCCGCTTGAGCCGAGAGCTCCCCAGCTTCACCGCACAATCCTTTAAGAATCCTGTGTGTCGTGCATAGATATCCTTACCTGCACTTGTGAACCGTGGCTTTAAAGCATTGCGGACCCCACAAGGACAAAAATGGATCGCCTACCTGCTCCCTACTTGCTGTACGAGCTGAGGTGGCGGGACTGTGGCTGCCTCGTGGGACCTCTGGGGCTGCCTCGGAGGAGAGAGAGGTGTGTTGTGGCACACCGGATTTGTGCCCGACATTGGGAGTTCGTGGCGGGTGTCCACCGTTGATGCTGCGCTCTGCTGGGTGCCCTGCGACGAGGAAGCTGCCCACCGCGGCCGCCGGTCGTAACGAGCGCCGAGAGGTGAGGCGCGAGTTCTACGCGAGGCCCGGGGCGCTGGCTCACGTGAATCCTGAGGCCTGCCCTGCGAGAGCTGTCCCGCCTGCCGAGGGAGCGGCTATTCCGGTGCGCCTGAGGGTGGCGGGCGGCGACCCGGTGCCTACTGTCTTTTTGCCCAGCGGGGAGCGGCCGGGCCCAACCGACTCTCCCGGCAGGGATCGGCGGGCGCTCCCTGGAGTGCGGTTGAATGGCCGAAAATGCTGCGGGGGGGGGGCGCTGTCCTGTAGATGCACTGACGTGGCTGAGCTCGCCATTCCAGGGCTGCAACTTCCGTCTGTCCCGGGGGGCCACGGGAGTTCGTTTTGGCCCCCGCGAATATCTGGGAAGGCCCGCGCCATTGCATCCTCCTGGTGTGTAGAGGTGATCCAGCTCTGAGGTCCCTTTGCTCTGAGTGCGACGCTGCCTGCGGATCTCCTCGCCGAATGGGGGTGGCGTGCAGCACAGTGCTTGAGTGGTGCGAAGAGAGGGAGAACAGAGCCGGTACTGACCAGGAGGTGGGGTGTGTCACTTACCCCTGAGGGACAGTCTGCAGTCAATGCTGCGCCTAGTACTGGCTAGCCTGGGGAATTGTGAAAGACGGTCTTAAGGGTCTGCACTGTGCACCTGGGGGAATTGTAGGGGTGACTTCCCATTGGTGTGCTCTGCCCCACATCTGGTCATAACTGAGCTGCTGATACAGGAGGAGTGGATCGGGGTGTGGAAGCCACCTATTCTGGGGTGCTACTGATTGCGGCCTCCCCCCTGATCTATCGAGTCACGTCTCGGGCCTGGAGGCGGCTGATGCTACCGCCATGGGGCGAGTGGACAGGAATCAGTTGAATCTATTGTTCGACCCGAAGAAGTGTAAAGCCACTGAGACCCCCCTGGGGGATGGGGCCAGCGAGTTGGACCAGGCCGAAGAAAGTCAACAACAGGACATCTGCGGGCTATTGATTGCCATGGAGAAGAGCCTGCAGGGAGGAATAGCCTCCTTGGGTACTAAGATGGACGCATTCACCTACAGGATGTACTGCATGGCTGAGAATTTAGACAAACATGCGGAACGCATTGACATATCCGAAAGGAGGCTGACTGAGGTCGAGGAGGCCCATACCACCCTGGACTCAGAACACAAGCAGTTGGGCAGGGTTCTTCAAGTCCTCCAGGACAAGACAGAGGACTTGGAAGCCTGCTCCCGAAGATGCAATCTCCGTATCACTGGCCTTCCGGAAACTACCCAAACGGGGAATATGGAGCACAGACCTTATTGGGGGATACCGCCTTCTCTGGAATGTTCGTGGTTGAGAGGGCTCACCGATCCCTGGGCCCGAGGCCAAAGCCGGGTGCACCACCCCGACCCATAATCGCAAAATTGTTAAATTACAGGGACCGGGAAACAGCTCTCAGACTCACCCGGGAGAAACAGCCGCTCCAATATGAGGGATCGACTATATCGATATTTACGGACTTCACGGCTAGGCTTCAAGAGGTGAGTGGGGGCCGACTACGCGATGCTGTACCCGGCAAAACTGTGTGTCAACTGTCAGGGGCGCTCACTGATCTTCACTGACCATAAGGCGCTCCAGAAGGCCCTTAAGGAATGGCGAAGGGAGCCACGATCCTCTTCCGAAAATGAGCTACTGTATGAGGCAGCGGGAGGAGCCCTAGATGAGCACGACTAGACTTTTTTTATTTTTTTTATTTCAAAAACCTTTATTGATTCATGAAGCATGGTACATCAATGCAATAAACACAGGTAGTGCTATTGAGCATTATAGAGCAAAGTTCAAGCATCTTTCCCTGCTGTGTTGTACCGTACAGTTATCTGATACAGAAAAGGTAACCAACATTTACCCCATCCTCTCCCTCCCCCCCCTCCACATAACATAGAATTATATCGTAGGAAGCAAATGTCCAGAGCAGTCCGGAAGCAGTCTATGTGCTCTGCAAAGTCACATCTGTTGAAAAGAGGTGTCCTCCATCTCCTGTATCCAGCCGTTTCATAAGTTAATGAGGAGATATGAAATTCAAGTAGTGATCCCAATAAAGGAACCTCATTCAACCCTATTTCTATAGGCAGACAGAGCAAGAAGAAATTACAGGTGTAGCACAAAAAGCAGATGAGCAGACGTGGAGTGTATGCAAGATTCACTCGGATATTGCAGTGGGTGGTGTTGCAATGTGTAGAGCCTCCCCTGCCCGATCTTCCTCCTCCTCTGCTCTCATCTTGAGGAGGTATGTCGTAAGTGGTACCCATATGTCTTTTGGCTGTGAGTTGGGGGGTAGGAGTTCTGCATAATCGTGTAATCTCTCCTGCCATGTGGACAGAGAATGAATCCAACATTTAAACCTGGGGGCTCGGCCTCTACCCCAGCGGCACGCTATTAAGTGCTCAGCAAGCAACAGGCTGAGGGCTAGAAATTTTTTGTGTATGGTATCCACAGATTGCGTCAGCCCCAAAAGTGCCTGGAGTGGGCATGGAGTGAGTGCCACACCGAGCATGCTTGTGAGTCCCGCAAAGACCTGTTCCCAGTACCTAGCAATCTGTGGGCAGAACCATGCGAGATGTAGGAAATCGGCACCGGCCGCGCCACAACGGAGACAGCAGTCGGAGTCACGTAAGTGAAATTTGTGCAGTTTGGCAGGTGTGTGATAGAGCCTGTGAAGGAATTTATAATGAAGTAGCCGCAGTCTATTGTTGCTTGTGATCGCCTGTGTTTGAGTGCAGCTGGCTTCCCACTTTTCATCCGTGAGAGGTGATTCCAGGTCTCTGTCCCAGTCCAATCTAGCTTTGACAGGGGCAACGCCGGGCACGGTCTGTGCATGCTTGTAAAGCATGGATACAACGTGCCGAGGAGCGTCAGGTTGTAATAGATCATGAAGTGGAGCAAAGGTATCAGGCTCTGTGGGGAAGGAGGGGGCAATGGCCCGGACATTTTGCCGCAGTCTGGTAAATAGGAAAGTGTCCATACAAGAAGGGGGCACATCCCCCAAAAACTGTTCCGCCATGCGGAATGTGCCTTGTATATACAGGTCTCCCCATCTGCATATTTTCAATTTATGGAACATCGCGTGGCATATTACTTCGCAGGTGACTTGTAGTCTCGGGTCATTAAGCAAGGGAAGGTTAGGCGAATAAGCAAAAGGGTTATCGAGAACATTTACTAGACGGTTCCAGGCCTGCACAGTGCAGTCTACAGTGGAGGGGTCACGGCTTCTCTGACTGACGGGGGCATGGATATAGCCGGTGGGGGCAATGGGGGCCATGTAGCCCTCCTCTACAGCCAAGTGAGCCATATATGGTGGTGGGTGGTGGACGGCGAAGTGAGCTTGCGCGCAATCGTAGTATCGCTCAAAGTTGGGTACTTCAAAGCCTCCTAGGTGGAAGGGGAGCATAAGAGTGTCGAGGCTGAGACGCGCCTGTTTCCCTCCCCAAATAAGACGTGTAATCTGGGACTTGAGGGTGCGGAAGAAAAAATTGCCTGGATTGTACGGGATATTTACAAATAGGTACAATAGTTTGGGTAGTATGTTCATTTTAATCAACGCAATTCGCCCCGCCATGGATAGGGGAAGATGCAGCCATTTTGTGATGTTGTCTGTGATCTTGTCCAGTGTAGTGCCATAATTGGCACGCATCATTGTTTCCTTGTCCCTGTGGATATGGACACCTAGATATTTAAGATCTTCCTGCTCCCACACCAACGGGTAGTCAAGCTGAAATGGCTGCGTACTGTCTGTGAGCGGGAAGATTGATGATTTGGCCCAATTAATCTGGACTCCAGCAATCCCTCCAAATTTCGTAATTTCACGAAAAATTGGGTTTAAATTCTCGCAGGGCTTCTCAATGTACAGCGTGATGTCGTCAGCGTAGAGCGACACCAGAAGAGGTCGGGAGCGATAAATGAGGGAGCGGTGGTTGTGCTTCTGCCGGAGTATTGCTGCCAAAGGCTCAATTGCTAAGGCAAATAGGATGGGGAGAGCGGGCAGCCTTGACGCGTCCCCCTCTGGACGAGAAACGGAGTGGATCTGGACCCGTTGAGGAGTACAGTAGCTGTGGGTTGATGATATAGCAATTTCACCCAGTCCAGGAAGCTGAATGGTATGCCTATATGTTGTAACGTGCCTAGCAAGTAGTCCCATTCTAGTGAATCGAATGCCTTAGTGGCATCAAGGAAGCCTGCCACGTCGTCACATTTCGGGTTGAGATCTTGGAGCACTGCGTGAAGTGTGCGGAGATTGTGAGAAGTAGCACGATTGGGCACAAACCCAGCTTGGTCCGGAAGAACTAAGCGTTCCATAAGGAGATTAAGTCTCGTGGCTAACACCTTGGCTAGTATTTTGTTGTCTCAGTTTATGAGAGAGAGCGGTCAATAAGAGTTGCAATGCGAGGGGGATTTACCTGGTTTAAGTAAAGAAGTAATAAGCGCCTCTCTCATAGTACGGGGCAGGCTTCCCTCCTCAAGGGAGGCATAGTACACCTGTTTCAGGATGGGGGCTAATATGGGGGCAAAGAGTTTATAAAAATCAATAGGAAGGCCATCCGAGCCCGGGGCTTTGCCAGAACGCATACCCATAATAGCGTCAGTAATCTCATCAAGTTCCAGTTCCGCGTGTAGGAACTTCTGCTGTCCCTCCCCCAGCCATGCCAACGCAACGTTATCAAAGTATATGGATAGGTCAATGGGATCTCTTCTGTGTGAGGTGTATAGTGTCTGGTAGTGGTCCCTGAAAATGCGGATGATATCAGGGAGGTTCCTATGAGTGCCACCACTCTCATCATGTATTTCTGTAACGTAGGTCGTGAATCGGGGGGGCTTAACAGCATTCGCCAGAGCTTTCCCGGGTCTGTCCCCTTCTCCATATATACGAGCCAGATGTGGGCGCCCCAAGAACCTCCCCTCTTTATCAGCCAATTGCGTGTATTCAGAAAGTTTGCGTCGCATGCTTAGAAGAATGTCAGGGTCAGCAGGGCTGCGAGCGCTGGATCTCTCCAACTCCTTGAGCTCGGTTTCTAGTTTATGCAGTTCAGTGCGCAGAGATTTTAAGACACCACCCCCTTTTGCGATGCACCATCCTCTAACGGTGACCTTGAAGGCTTCCCAGACAGTGGTCACGCTGTTGACAGAGGAGATGTTACGCTCGAAAAAATCGCGGATATCTTGTTTGAGTTCGTCCTTGAAGGCCGCGTCTCGAAGGTGAGCAGGATTGAGACGCCAGGACAGGTAGGGGGAATCGTTCAGGGGTATCTGTAACTCCACGAGGACCGGTGAGTGGTCTGAAAAGGTGCGGACAAGGTGAACAGCACGGGTCAGCCAGGGAGCTATACCAGCAGAGACAAAAACATAGTCCAGTCGTGCCCAAGTAGAGTGTAGGGTAGAGTAATGTGTGCCTTCTCGTGATGTAGGGTGAAGGTGTCGCCATGAATCTA
This sequence comes from Lissotriton helveticus, assembly GCF_964261635.1. Lineage (NCBI taxonomy): Eukaryota > Metazoa > Chordata > Amphibia > Caudata > Salamandridae > Lissotriton > Lissotriton helveticus. Next base: position 800,952,300 of record NC_136069.1, read on the forward strand.
TTAGATTGTTATCTGCTACGAGATCGCAGAGTGCGCGCTGCATGCCAGTGTAGTGTGAGGGAAGCGGACGTGACCGGTCAATAGAAGGCTGCAAAGCAGTGTTGAAATCCCCGCCTAGGATAACGTGCGTGATGCCCAGTGTGTGTATCCTGCTCCATAATGCCAGCAGGGTGGAGGGTTGATCTACATTGGGGCCATATAGGTTAGCTAACAGAACATCGTGCGAGTATAGGCGTCCCCACACGAGACAGAATCTACCTTCACTATCAGCGTCGCACCCTGTAGGTATGAAGGCAACTCCATTTTTAATCAGAATCGTGACCCCTCTAGCATAATTAGAATAACGTGAAAAGGTGCGACTAGAGGCCCACCTGGTTGCGAATTGAGGGGCGTGGCCAGGGGCAAGGTGTGTTTCCTGTAGAAGGGCCACATTTATGCCCTGCCTGTCTAAGTATCCCAAAACCTGTCTGCGCTTTCTGGGGTTGTTTAGGCCTCTTATATTCCAGGATACTAATCTGATAATCTGTTTTGGTTCAATGCGGGTCATAATAACCAGGAAGAAGGTGTAGCATGAGACGGCAGTGCAGTCAATGGTAAAGTGTAGATTGGGAGAACATTCGGGACATGAGCGACACAGAGCATGTGCAATGAATACAATAGTGATACTTCGGACTTAGGATAACATTGCCTCCTCCCTCCCCCCTCTCTCACACTGGCTACCCCAACTTGCCAGGAAAGAAACATCCCTCCCCCCTTGAACCAGCCGCTGAGACGTTGCTCCCGGCAGAAACTATCCCAAAAGTTAACAGTCATTAGTTCTCAATGGGGAATGCCCTCTGATGGGGGGCCGCTAGAGGCTCCTGCCCATGACACTCCATCTCCATATTTCACCCGTCTACTACCACCTGGGTCACAGGGGCAGAAACAACGGGGTGGAGAGAAGCAGCCAGGAGACAGCAAGTGTTCGTAAGTCTATAGAAACGTAATACATAACCAATCAGCAGGACTTCATCACGGCCAGAGGAGAAGGAACCCCATCGCTGGATGTGTTCATCGCGGAGGTGGCCACTCAAGAGGGTTCTGACATGGGTGAATGAGAGCGGGAACGGCGTCCGGCCGCCGCCTCGCGCGAGGCCGATCTTCTGTCATGTTTCAGGAACTCCTCAGCTTGATGGGGCGTCTGGAAGATGTGTTGGCGGCCTCGATGGTGGATTCGCAGTCTCGCCGGGTAAAGCATCGCATATTGGATACTGCGGGATTGGAGTTGCTTCTTCACCGCAAGGAATTTGCGCCGAGCCTCTTGCATCGCCTGCGTGAAATCCGGGTAGAAGGACAACGTGGTGTTCTCAAAACGAACTTCTCCCTTCTCTCGTGCCAGGCGTAGCAAAGTATCACGATCTCGATAGTTAAGGAATTTCATGATGATCGGACGTGGCGTCGCTCCAGGAGGGGGTCTGGGCGCCAGTGAATGGTGTGCACGTTCGACAACTAATTGCGCCGAGAAAGATTCCCGGCCGAAGAGCTCACTCAGCAGACGTTCCAAGTAATCCTCCAAGCGGCCTGTGTTGGTGGATTCTGCCAGGCCAAGCAGGCGCACATTGTTCTGCCTGGAGCGCGCCTCCAACTCCTCGTTTTTATCCGCAATTACTTTCAAGAGTTTGTCCATTTGCGTCACTTGTTGTCGAGTGGAGGTTGTGCTATCCTCCAGGTCTGATATTCTGTGTTCAGCTTCTTTGAGGCGTTCTTCATGCCCATCCATTTTCGCCACCACATTATCCAACCTGAAATTCATGGAGTCAATTTTGGAATCTTTTGATGTTAGGCTGTGTTGCATGGTGACTAGCAGAGCTTTCCAGCTATCGTCTGGTGTCTCGGGGGGGTCTGCTTCATCCTGAGTTTTGGAGCTGGCGCCGGGAGTCCTGCGTCCATCAAAAAGCAGTTTGGATTGTCTGGGTTCCGTTTTCCCCATCTCAGGAGCTCGGGCCGCGCTAGGGCGAGGTAGATTGGGGGTCCCCAAGGTCAGCACTCGTCCTCCCACCCGTCTACGCAGATCCAGCTCTAGAGTGCACGATCAAGGCAGTGTCCAGTGTGCCAGCCGGGTCCGTAATGTCAGTTGGCACAGGCCACCTGATGGCCAATCTCCGTTTTTACTGTTGGTCCAGCCTGGCGCAGTATTAGTGACCACGTAGCACTACCATGCGTACAAGTGTAGGCTATAGTATGGCGAGGTGCATAGCAGGATAGTACTGTGTAAAGGCAAGGAGCAATGAAGGCGGCGCAGCTGGTCGTGCTTCTTACCTCCGCGTGCTAGGCGCTCTGGTGGGAGGACAGGGGCCACCAGTCACGGTGCGGGCGTTCGTGCTGTGATATGGCCCGAGACCAGACGCAGGGCAGAGGTATAGTGGCCGCTCCGCCGGCAGTTCCAAATTGGCGGTCGTCGTGTGTGTGGCGGACCGAGCAGATCCTCACCTGCCTGTGCAGTCCAGGCGATTCAGTGGTGCAGCAGAAGTGGTCCAGTGGTGTTCGAGACAGCAGGCAGGGGGACCAAACAGTCTCCGGAAGGTCCCCGAGGAGTTCCAGGGCTTAGACCGGCTAGGGCTGTCAAGATGGCGGATGCGGTTCTTCACTCCGCAGCGCCCACGCTTTCCTCGCCGGGGACTCCAATCCGCACCCCGCGGGCCCTCCCGCTATTGGCCCTCTCCGGAGCCTCGCGCAGGGTGCAAGCAGGTAGGCGAAGGGGTCCCCGCGGGTCTCCAGGCAGATCCGGCACACCAGCAGGTGTAGTAGCCGTCAGTGGCAGCAGACGAGGGGGAGGGGGGCCTCCGACAGCGCCTCGACGATAAATAAAGTCCACCGGGCCCCTAGGAAGGGGCAGAAGACGCAGCGCTGGCTTACCGCGGTCAAATCGGGGTGTCACGCGGGAGTGCAGGGACCGCTACACGGAGCGGCCCCGCAGGCCTCACAGCACCGGCCTCGAGTAGTCTCCCACAGCCGCCCAGCAGAGCAGTCACCTCCACAGCTCCGTCCCGCGGCGGATTCAATCTTGCGGTGCAGGCTCACCGCGGCCGGCACAGCTCCAGGATTTGTACCGAGTGGGCAGCAGGACCCACCGAGGGAAACGGTGATAATAGCAAGCTGTTTTGTGCATACAGGATGGGGGTTATGTTGGTGATTGTCCCTGGCCGGGCAGGAGCTCTACACTAGAGCGGCCATTACGCTCCAGCGCCACCTAGCGCCCCAGAGCACGACTAGACTTGTTACCTCTCTTCTTTTGGTTAAGTACTGCATGGGACTGTTATTATACTGTGTGCGCTTGCGTAATTTCTTGAGGATGGCTCTCCTCCCCACTGGGGCCCTACTTTACTTTACTTGTATCCTGATTGATGTAATATGAACGGGGTCTTGGTGGAGGCGACATGAGGGATTGGAATGGGTTTTTCACAGTTTATTCTGCTGACTTAATGGTTACTATTCTCATTGGATGTGTTTCCCCAAGTGGGGTAGTGTGGTTCCCACTGTGACCCCCGCTGAGATCCGGGTGGTGGAGGGGTGGTCTTGGGAGCGGGACGGTGGGCCCTCCTGGATACATTGCCCTATTGGGTATCATTTAAACGGATACAGGAGTCCATATACTTAAGTGCCGCAGCGCGGCTCAAATGCTTTATGTATGTTTGGTGAGGCTGGGGAGAGGCTCTTTATTGATGAGAGTAGTGATGTTGTTTATTCCAAGCTACCTCCTCCCCAGCGTGAATTACATTGGTGAACTGTTTCTTGTTACTGAGAATTGGGGGGAGGTGGGTTGGTTTTCTTTGGGGAGGGGAGGATTCCGCAGCCAAGTTGGGGCTGGGCAGGTGTGGGAGGGCTCGGGGGCAATGTTGGTGCTGGACAGGCGAGGGAGGGTTCTGGTGGGAGGAGGGAGTGAATTTAGGCCTAGTTGGGGGGATTGTCTCTTTGTTTATTATTGTTGTTTTCGTTGGCATGACGGCACTGCTAAGGCACAGCATGCTCTGGACACCTATAATTTGTGCTATCACACCATGACACATGTTTCTACTACTGACCCTTTGACCGTCCCGCACAGGGAACCCCTAGACTCGCTGGTGTTGTTAACATGGAATGTGCGGGGGCTTAACGACCACCGCAAGGCCCGGAAGGTCCTGCTCTACCTCACCAGGAATAATGTTGACATTGCGCTTCTGCAAGAGACCCACCTACGCCCGACAGCCCAATTCTACGTACTAGGGGTCTCCTGGGTAATATCCACTCTGCAGGATTTACCTCACATGCTAGGGGGGTCCTAACTTGGGTAAACCCAAAAGCCTCATTGACTCTGACACCTTTAGAGACGAATAGGGAGGGGCGCTTCACTTTCTCCAAATGTTGCGGTAAGGGCCTGGAGATCTGTATACTGAATATTTACGGCCCTGACTTCAACCACCCTGCCTTCTATATGGCATTTGCGGCCAAAACCCAGTTACACGCACAGGGTTCTGTCCTATGGGGGGGGATTTCAACCTGACTAGGTGCCTGGAGCTCGACAGATCAGACGGCCCTGACAGACGCCCTTCGACCTCGGCCAGAGTCATCGATAGCGAGACTGGACCTGGGCGATGTATGGAGGCACAGACACCCAATTCAGGGAGGCTATACACATCACTCCACTCCACATGATATCCATACTAGAATTGATAATTGGCTGGCTTCCAATCATTTACTCCAACACGTCCATGCCTGCGCTATATTGCCTTGTACTTACTCTGACCACTCGCCGCTTTTACAAACCATAGATTTGCCCAAGAAACTTATCCCACTGTTTATGTGGCGTTTTCCTCCTTATTCCTTGCTTGACGACGCCTTTAGGGAGGACTTGGCCACGTCTATAGAGTTGTTTTTTTAAACAAACTTTGGTTTCGGTAGAATCATACCAGACCGTATGGGAAGCCTTTAAGGCGTATTTCAGGGGGATCGCAATCTCTAAACACGCTGGGGTGCTTAAATCGATCCGAAATCGCTTAACGAGGTTAGAGGCAAAGCTCACGGAGCTGGAGGCTCGGCGATTAACTGACTGGAGCGAAGTGCTGAAGCAAGAGCTCGCTCAGACGCTGCGCGAATACCACGAGGAAGCGGATGCGGAACTAAAGCATCTGGGGAAATTCGCCATGGCCAGATCTTATGGGGAGGGGGAGCGCCCGGGGATGGTGCTGGCTCATTTAGTTCAACAGAGACGAACAGAGTGACGATCCCGGATGTGAGAGATGTGCCGTCGGATTCGCCGCATACCGACGCTCAGATGGCGGAGAGGTTTCAGGAGTACTATGCCACTTTGTATGCCTCCCGAGGTCCTGCCACGGAGGAACGCATCCTGGATTATTTGACTCATATTGAGCTCCAGTGGCTGACAAACCTACATCGGAAATTCTTGACTCAACCGATTGAACAAGAGGAGATTGTCTGGGCCCTGTCGGCTATGAAGGCTAGCAGCGCGCCGGGTAGTGATGGCCTTACTGTCTGTCGCCTTTTATAAGGCATTTTCAGACCTGCTGATTCCGCAGTTAATTAAACTATTTGAGGACATCTGCTTCTCTGGAGTGATGCCGCCTACAATGCGTGAGGCAATACTGATAGCTATTCTCAAACCTGGGAAGCCCCCAGGGGAATGCGCCTCCTACCAGCACCTATCGCTGTTGAATGTTGATACAAAGATCCTGGCGAAACTTATCGCCATCCGACTTAGCCCTTTGGTGACCACACTGGCCGCTCCAGGGCAGGCCTGCTTCGTGCCTGGTCGCAACCTTACCTACAACCTTAGGACGGTATTCGCAGCCATGCAGCACACGCGCCCGGAGGTCCACGCCGTGGCTGTATTCCTTGACATGGAGAAGGCCTTCGACTCCGTCGAGTGGCCTTTTCTGCGGCAGGTTCTTGGCCGAATGGGGGTTGGGACGCTCTTTCTTCAGCTGCTGGCGACGTTGTATTCTTCACCTTCGGCTCGCATCCGGATTGGCACTTTGGTTACTGACCCTATTCCAATCTGCAGGGGCACGAGGCAGGGATATCCCCCAACCCCCATGCTTTATGCACTGGCGGCAGAACCTCTTGCTTGCGCCTTGCACGAATACCACGGACATAGGGGCATCCGGTTCCCAAACTATAGCCTCATTGTCTCCACTTACGCGGACGATACCCTCCTATATGTTCAACACCCTGAGGTCCACCTCTCTCCAGTACTGCGGGAAGTGGTGCTGTTCAGCTCTCTATCAGGCATAAACGTTAATTGGAGTGAATCTATTATGTTTCCACTCACTCCGGCTACGTCCCGTGTGGACCCGGAGTATCCATCACAGTGGACCACAGACGCGGTGCGTTACCTGGGGATCTGGTTACATACGGATTCCGAAATAGTGCTAAAGGAGAATTACGGTGTTGCCGTCTCCAAACTGGAGGGCGACATCGAGAGGTGGATTTCCCTGCCGCTGTCTTTGATGAGGAGGATTTCCCTGATGAAAATGATCGTACTGCCCTGCCTCCTCTTTCTATTCACTAATATAACCATGGTACTGTCCAAAATGTTTTTTAAGCAATTACACTCGCTAATGATCCGATTAGCCTGGGCGGGTAAGCAGCCTAGGGTGGCCTGGAAACTACTCACTCGTCCGTACGCGGCGGGAGGCCTGGGTGCTCCGGACCTTGAACTCTATTATAGGGCAGCACAGAGTGCTCATGCTTAACACTGGATACACGGCCCTGCGGTGGTTCCTCATCTCCGTATCGAAACCATTGTTGCTGATCCGGTTCCTCTGCCTGCGCTCCTGTTCTCATCCCGTGATCGCCGCACCGGCATAATAGACTCATGCTGTAACGCATGCGTGGCACCATATGCTGGACGTGCAGGCTTATTGTACGCTCCGTTAGCACCTATTCAGTGGTGCTCCTAGCTCGCCCCATGCAGTGAGAGGGGGGCCATAGTGGCGCTGAAAATGCTGGGTATACACAATATGGGGGACCTCTTTGCTGATGGCACTGCCCGCTCGTGGGATCAGATGGCTGTGGAGAGAGAGCAGCCTTCGCTAATGACGCGATTTCAGTTCCATAGGGTGCAACACGCCTGTAGGGACCTCTTGTGTGAAGACATAACGAAACCACCGGAGGTTGAGGCATTGACCTACATTATCTAGGCTAAGTTGCCTGCCAAACTGGTATCCCGACTATACCGCACTGCCCTCTCTGAGAGACATACTGACTATGCTAAGCCACGACTGGAATGGCAGAGGGATCTCGAGGTGGACTTGACAGACGAGATATGGCTGTACTGTTGCTCGAGCACCAAACGCATATCGCTTAATGGACGTCATAGGCTGATCCATTTAAAATTTCTTAATAGGGTATACTACACCCCCGAAAGACTTTGTAGATACGGGATACATGAAAACCCACACTGTGAAAGGTGCGGAGTGTTGGTTGCCGATTTCCTTCACGTCGCTTGGTCCTGCCCGGGGATAGCTCATTTTTGGAACCAGGTGTATGCTGAGGTGAATAGGGTCACGGACCTCACACTGACTCCTGATCCACTTCTGGCTATCCTAGGATATTCTAAACCCCTCCTTAAAGACCTCAGACGACTAGTGGACATGTCCTTCCTCCTGGCCAGGAAGTGTGTTGCCCTCTCCTGGATGCGGGGCCCGACGCCTACTTTAGAACTATGGACTAATGTAATGTAATGTATGTATACTTGTAAAGTGCACTGTTACCTCGTTACGTGGTGTCCTGGCGCTGTATACCGCTGGGGAACCCGTCCTGGCTTTCCCTGTGAGAGGGCACCCCAAGGTGAAGCCAGGCATCCCCGGTGTTGCTGGGGCCGTTGTGGAGATTAAGCAAGCTATTGCCCAGAGTTGCAGAGTGGGACCCATGGTTAGCGTCAGGAATTGAACCCTGGTCCCGGGCCGACCTCTGCTTCAGGGTCTGCCGCTTCTAACCAGTGACTAGGGAAATGCTAAATTGCTGTACTCAGACCGAATTATATAGTGAATTGATGCCCCCCCCCCGTAGCAGACCTAAGAACTTTTGGTCCCTTTTCCTGAGCAGGATACCTACACAGGACTCTACAGATGAGGAGGCCGTAGCCTCGGCTGCGGGGGTGGAACACACTACTGCTGACATGCAATAACTCTGTTGTCAGGATTACCCCCTGGCGACTCCCATACCTTCAGGGTGGTCAGTACACCAGGGTCACAGAGGGAGTTAACACTGATTGGGTAACACCCCCTGTCGAGGAGCGGATGGCTCTAGGGAGCTACAATGTTGAATAATAGATTATTTTGGCGGGATTGTCGCAATGCTATGCGGGTCTACTGTTTAAAATGTATTAACGGAAATGTGTAATTTTATATTGCTTGCCACTGATTACACACTCTTGTGCATACGCCTATGCCGTGACTTGTCAACCCTTGTTCCTTAATTCTGTTCTTCTCTTTGAAATGCCAATAAATAAACTAACAAGAAAAAACAAATACCTTCAGGAGATGTTCAGTGGGAGATTGGTGTGTAATTATGAATGAGTGAAGTTCACCCATTATACAATTGGACTCTAATGTGCTGTAGCAGAGCACGATGGAGTGAAGCCTGGGAGGGACGACTTCTTAAGGAGAGATGGACATATCAGGCTCTTAAACCTTACACTATATCGATTCAGTGACTACATGTTGTTAAATTATCTTTCATTGGACTACTAAAACTTTGATTGAGTAATAATATGCACATTGGTTTGTTAAAAGCGAGCTTGACAATTTTGGCCTCACAGCGAAAGCAACTCTTTTGAGTATCCTGGGGGCGATAGGTGAGTTGCAGAGCGACTGTGTTTTGGGGGGCATGGCGTCGCTGTTGATCAAGAGAGACATTGCCCGAGGCTGGAAAAGCCCATCACCCTCCTTGGTGAAGACTTGGTGTGAGGATGTGGACTGGTGTGCACAGCAGGAGGAGCTAATCTCCTGTTAAAAGGTTAGAATGTGGGGTAAATGGTTGCACTACTTTGGACAGGGTTCAAAGAGTGGATGAGGGATGAGGGGAATTTCATTTTGGATTGTATTGTTAAGGCCCAAAGGGGTTGTCATCGCTATATCTGTATGGCTGTTTGAAATCTTTAAAACAAATAAAAAAGTTTATTAATAAAAGTGATTTTGAGATTATCAGTAGATTATCAGGGTAAATCTCCTTGATTTGCATTTCAAAACCCGTCCTAGATGCGCACACACTGTTCATGTCATGCCGCTGTTCACAATCTGATCTGTGATGGAAGGATAGCAGATGGCAGATCTCAGGAGGAAGACAACGATAAACATATGCAAGTTGTGGTACACATCACACAGGATTCATGGTGGCTGTCAATAATTGACAGTATCTGAAGGTTTATTGGGTGCACTGGTCATGTACTGAGCTGACACCAGATACAGCCAGACTCTACAAAGAGAAACATAAACCCATGAACCACAAGGAAAATGTGGATTTTAAAACAGGCTTTATGTTTGCGAGGGATGCTGAGATATAAAACTAATAGCGTTAGTTGAGCTAAATTCAATCAGTCTCTTTGATGGTAAGTCGATTTTAAACAGGAAAACCGTCGTCCCCACTATAACTGTTTCTCCAAACCTCTAACTGGTATTTTCTCACAACAAGAGTCTGCTTTTTTGTCTTGAGAGAGGACACCTTGTCACCCTGAAATATTCCCGTCCTTTAGTCTCACAGTCCTTTAAATACTTACTTTAATGTTTTCGGGAAGGCTCAACAGCCCCAATTTGCTGCCCGACTGTTCTGCTTTCACAAATGTGCTTTTGTGCTAGTAATAATTCATTTTTAGGTCTCGCCTGTCAATGCGCATGCGCATTGAGCTTGCGAGACTATGGGGGCTTAAACAGACTTTAACCAACTTGCGCGATTTCATGGCGATTCCTTTCAGTGCCCGTGAAATTTAACCTCAATACGCAAGCGCATTGACATTAAAAGCGCGTGCACATGCCACCAGCCGCCTGCCTTGCATTACACATCAAAGGCAGCCCAGCCTCCCTCTCGCAGCCCCTTCTGCTTCACACCCTCATCACAGCCTGAAATCGCCGCCTGTTCCCTCAGCCGCACTCCTCCCACACCCCCGCTCCGCCCCCCTCCCCTGCCTGCTGTGTCGCATTTCTCCTCCCCCCTCCCCACAGCAATGCCCTCCGTCTTGGCTCGCTAAACTACTCGCTGCCTCCTCCCGCTCTCCTTAATCCGCTCTCCCTCCTCCCACACCCCCGCTCCGCCCCCTCCCCTGCCCGCCGTGTCGCATTTCTCCTCCCCCCTCCCCTTCTCTGTCTTCCCTCCGTCTTTTTACATAGTTATTCAATCATGCATCAAAGCTGATTTTTACCACAAAAAAAACTGAACACGCATGTGCTCTTGGAGTGTCTGTTCTCTTTCAAATCCCATCTTTTAAGTAAAATTATGCTCCCTGTGACATTTCTCCTCCCCCTCCCCACAGCAATGCCCTCCGTCTTGGCTCGCTAAACTACTCGCTGCCTCCTCCCGCTCTCCTTAATCTGCTCTCCCTCCTCCCACACCCCCGCTCCGCCCCCTCCCCTGCCCGCCGTGTCGCATTTCTCCTCCCCCCTCCCCTTCTCTGTCTTCCCTCCGTCTTTTTACATAGTTATTCAATCATGCATCAAAGCTGATTTTTACAAAAAAATAACTGAACATGCATGTGCTCTTGGAGTGTCTGTTCTCTTTCAAATTCCATCTTTTAAGTAAAATTATGCTCCCTGTGATGTTTTAATTTAATGAAGGTGAATATTTTTATGTCATTAATTTGCTGAACTCATTCAGAATTGGCGTGACCATGATGTCCTCGATCCGATACAATTACTTACGTGTCTCCTTCCATTGTGACCGGGGTGGCTCTAATAAAATCACCCGTCTGTCTGACCACAGTAACTAGATCAGTGCTGGCCTGCCTTCCCTCCGTCTTGTTTTTTGTTTTTTTTTACCCGATCCGCCCCCTCCCCTGCCCTAGGTATGGAAAACCAGTGACAGTCACCCGGTCATAAGTAGGGAAGTGAGGGGCGCAGCAGGGAGAGCAGCTCGTCCATCCCTCTCGGTCTCAAGGGGTCTGTTAAAAACTTTGTAATGAGCCCTTAATGGTACGAATTTTAGCAATAATTAAAAGCTGCGGGGTACAAGACCAATAGCTCCAACTTTTCTAATGCGAGACCTATTGCATTTCCAATGCTTGTTTTAATTACCACTCCGAGTGGGGTCCACCATCTTGGATCGATTAATACGAAAAAAGAAATAAATAAAATGGTGCCAGTGTTACTCATTACACTAAAGTATACAAAAAAGTGATGGAAGGAATTCTTGAGTTAATCCCAGCCACTGGTAAGTTCTCGGGCTGCATCCCAGTCCATCATTATTGTGCACACCATGCCACCTCAGTTTGGACCCAGCTTTATGCAGCTCAGTCTTGACTCACTGATTTTTTAATTTGTACCTCAACAAGTAACTAAAGTTAGTTGATATTCCTTAATTGGCAAAGTTTAAAAAAAAAGAGAGAAGACATTGTACTTCTCCTTGCAGCTGACAAAACGGAGCCTTTAAACTTCTCCTTCAGAGAAAATACCCAGACTAAGACCTTCATGCTCCTAAAAACCAACAAACATAGCAAAGCTTTGAGTGGCCCATAGCTGACTAACTTAGCATCAGTATATGCTGAAACCCTGCCCACTTTCGTAAAAGTATCACCAAAAACCTTCCTACTTCTGCCCATCCTGAAACACTAAATTATCAAACCCCTTATGAAAATAATCATCGGTAATATCAATAAATCTGGCATATAAACCGAAAGTGCTTCTTTAGTTACTTGTTGAGGCACAAATGAAGTAATCATATAGTCATTCAGTCTTTCTTCCCTTCCCTCAAGCATCCAACCAGTAGCCCAAGGGAGCATTATTGCCTCCACCCATCTACCAGCTGCAGGAAAAACACACAAACTCAAACAGCATTTGCCGGATAATAGAAAGGAATACAAGTCGTAAAAAGAAAACATGCTTCTGCCGGCTTGCAATAAAAAAAATGAACATATAGCAAGCATCTTGCAATGTTATTCTACATAATGCATTGCCGTTTTAAAGTACCAATGTGGCTACCACAGTTAGAGACAATGTGTTCACATCATGAAGCGGTAAAATAATGATACACTATGTGCATAACCATTCCAAGAATTTAGCTATCTGGTTTGCTAATGGAGGCCACTTTTATTTTGTTACCGATGCCTATTTTTAGTCACAGTCCAACGCTGTCTGATTAGGAAGTATAGGCCTCACTAGTGTCAAGGAAAGGGCATTCAGCATCAAGACAGATAGAAGGGGAATGACCACGAAAATTAGAGGCTCTTTGAAAGACCCTCTCAGAGCTCAGTGCAACAAACTTTTGTATCATGAACCACACTAAAACTATGGCAGAACCGTGGGCCGTGAGTACTAAAAGGCCTTCTCAAATCTTTTTTTTTGATAATCAAGTTTATTGGTATTTTGAGAACAGATCACAAAAACAATGTCAGCACAATCAGACATGATGAAGAGGTGAATTACATTGGAAGGAAGGACGACTGAGACTCGTAGAACACATTGGAAATGAGTAGAGCACCAGCAGGCAAACAGTTTTACAGGGTGCGTTCATGTCCCACAGGGCGCGTTCGTATCCCTCAGGGCACCAAGTTGAACCATTTGCCCCATATCTTACTAAAAAGCTCGGGACGGCCCCGGGTCTCAAAGAGGGGCTCCTCCTGAGCTCCGCACCAGTCCACACCCCGTTTCCATTTCCCCACAGTGGGTGGTTTGGCCTGAGCCCAGAGCGTCGCGCTGTCTCGTTTCGCCACCGCTACAGCCGTTCCGAGGAAGCGCTTATCGGCCCTGGAGCCATCGAGGCCGTCAAACACCCCCAGGATCAGGCGTAACGGATCGTGGGGAATCTCCCAACCCAGGGTCTGTGTGAGGTCTAGCTCTACCCCCGCCCAGAATGTTGCAAGCGCGTGACACTACCATATCATGTGATAGAAGTCTGCAGGAGCGTGGTTACATCGCACGCAGGGTGGGGATGGCCACATTCGGGCGCTGTAGAGGCGCGCAGGGGTGAGGTATGCCATGCAGAGGTAGTAGAGTTAGACTAGACGCAGCTTGGAGGAGGTCATCAGGGTCTTGGGAGCCATAAGGGCATCCCTCCAATCCACATCCTCCAGGGGGCCCAGCCACCCCTCCCAGCGGGCACGTAGCAGGTCCAGGGAAGCGGGCCATTGTTTACTAGGGAGCGGTAAATCCGCGACACCCCCCCTCTACCTAAGTTCCCCATCATCACTTGGGCTTCCAGGTGACTGAATTCCGGAAGGGATGTGGGAGATGGAATGTGTGTTCGGAGGGCATGCCGTAGCTGTAAGTACTTGTAAAATTGGGAGGAGTGGAGGAAATAATGGTGTTGTAAGTCTGCAAAAGAACGAATGTGGTACCCTACCCAGACGTCCCCCAGCAACGAAAACCCAATGAGGTCCCATCGGCGGAAGTTCTCAAGTGACGAGACTTCCTCCAGCCAAGCGCCACTCCACAGAGGCGTCTGTCTGGTAAGCTTTCGATCCCACTTCGTGTGGCGTAGGGCTGAGCGCCAGGCCATAAGTACCGTTTGAGTGATGGGTGGGAGGGCCTGCGGCACAGGGGTCCCATAAAGGAAGGCTCGGAGCTGTGGGAAATCCATGGCCCGTTGTTCCACCCAGTATGCTGGATCGGACCAGCCACCCCTGAACCAGTCATGGATCACAATGAGCTTTGTGGCCAAATAATATAGGTGGAGATTGGTTACCCCATACCCCCCGTCATAAGGGGGTAAGCAGCAGTGCACCAGAGACAATCTCGACCTTCCACCACCCCATAGGAACTGGGTAAGGGCACTGTCCATTTATCGGAACCAACCCCCAGGGCGATGAAGGGAGACATTTTGTAAAATGTATAAAAATCGTGGTAGGACCATCATTTTAAAAAGAGCGCTCCTGCCAAGGGGATTGAGGGTTAGGGACTGCCATTTCTTGAGCTCCGCCTTAGCCTTTGAGACCAGGGGCGTGATGTTCAGGACCTGTTCGAGTTCTGGAAGAAGGGCGAGCCACACCCCCAAGTACTTAAACGATTGCCTGCACAGGGGGATGTTTGTCTGCCAATCGAAACACGCCCGGGATGGATGCAAGGGAACCAAAGTGGACTTAGCAGGATTGAGCCGGAGGCCGGAGACCCGTTCGAAGGCTAGAAGGGCGTCCAAGCATCTCGGGCCTGAGCTCTCTGGGTCTGCCAGGAAGAGAAGGACGTCGTCGGCATACAAGGCGATCTTATCGGTCTGGTATGGGTCCTAGGCCCAGCCTCATATGAGGGGGTCCTGACGGACGAGAGAGTCCAGGGGCTCCATTGCTAGGGCAAATAAAAGCGGCGAGAGCGGGCAGCCTTGCCGAGTGCCTCTCCGAATGGGAAACTTCTCAGAAAGCACGCCATTAATAAGGACCCTTGGGGGCATAGCTAGCCGAGCTGCGGAATGGCCGCTTGGTAAGCGAGCTCCGCCGGCTGGGAACAAATCCTCTCCATAATGCTGTACCCGGAGGGCTGAAGCGACACGATACCTCCCCCCTGGGGTTGCGGAAGCTCCTGCGCACAGGCCGGCACCTTTTGTGACCTGTGGGGCGCTTGGATTGAGGACGCCGCTGGTCACTGAAATATGCAGCAGGGTGCCCCTTGAAGCGTGATACCTGAGACGGCCGGGCTAAGCTGCAAATCGAGCCTGCGGCTGCGAGGGTCCGTGACGTCGGAGGGGTCTTGCGAGCTGGCGAGAGGCAGAGTGGCGGACCGGCAGCGGCGGTGAACAGTGCCCTGATCCTTGCGGCTGTGGCGGACACCAGGGTGCCGGTGAGTGACGGTCTGAGCCACGCTGGCATTTGCAGGTGTTGGGATACCTGGGGGTGAGCTGCATGGCACCCACACTTGCTGGCGGCGGGGGAGGGTCGATAGTGCCTCTGTACTGGACATCCACGTGTGAAGCGACGTCAGGACAACTTGTCGTATCGCATCGCACCTCTGCCCCTCGCTGTGTTAGTGCCTGGTGGTGAAGGGTTGTTGTCGGTGGGGGACCTCGACCCACTCTATGCGTATCTGAGCCTGACGCCCGCGCTGCGGAGGAATTGTGAAACGGGATGTGTTTCAACTACTGCAGCTGAGAGTGCGCAGGTGGGGCCCACGCCAATGTACATGCTGCGCTTCCTTGGTTCATGGTGTGCGATTGGGATTGACACAGAGCCCGGTTGATACAGTAGAGCCTGGTGCCCTATAGCTCGGATGGACCTGTTGTCCCTCAATACCCATACAGGCAAAGGGGGACTACGAGAGCTGACTTGCATGCCCTGCGTCGACTGTTGATTGCCGCCAGCATGGGCAAGCCTGTCACCAAACAGCCAAAGCTGAATTTTGATAACAAAAGGTCAACAAGACACACGGAGTCAAAGCCAGATGCCCAGAGTGATTCACAGCATGGCTCCCAAGCTGAGGACCGTGGTGAGGATCTGCGAACTAGAATGCTAGAAATGTGCTCCAGCTTGCGGAATATTGACACAAAACTAGACACCCTGACTGAGCAGTTGGATTCGGTGAAGTAGCAAGTTACCACCCATGAGACCAGGTTGGACAATCTGGAGAATAGGCACGCAGAATTCCATGAATTCCAGGCCAAAACTAGGAAGCAATTGTTAAATATGGATAAACTACTGGGTATCATCAGTGCCAAGAATGATGATTTAGAGGCGAGGTCTAGAAGGAACAATCTCCGCATTACTGGAATTCCAGAGACAACTGCCATTTCCAAGATGGAGGTCTTCGTGTCGGATCTGCTGCACGAGCTGTTTGAT
This sequence comes from Lissotriton helveticus, assembly GCF_964261635.1. Lineage (NCBI taxonomy): Eukaryota > Metazoa > Chordata > Amphibia > Caudata > Salamandridae > Lissotriton > Lissotriton helveticus. The sequence continues at coordinate 800,968,243 of NC_136069.1, forward strand.
CCTCACCTGTCATCGGTGTTCATGATTGAGAGAGCACACAGGTCCCTAAGGCTGAAACCGCCCGTTGGCGGGACGCCAAGGCCAATTCTTGCTAAACTATTGAATTACCAGGACAGAGACCTCATTTTGTGATTGGCGAGAGAAAAGGGCCAGATTGTTCATAGGGGCAATACCATCTCCTTTTACCCAGACATTACCCCGGCGGGGCAGGCAGCGCAAGGGAATTTCTCCTGGCCAAGCGAGTTCTTTTGCAAGCGCAGACCCCCTACTCCCTGCTGTACCCTGCTAAACTTAAGGTGTCGCACGACGGCACGGCGCATTATTTCACAGATGCGAAGTCTGCCCTCAAGTTTGCTAAACATGTTGGTGAGAAGAGCTCCAAATCCTCTGGTCCTACCAGGGAAAGTGCGGGTGACAGACTCAGTGACAATGACTGATTTCGCTTGTGAGCCTTACTACGTTTCACCTGTAAAGGAGGGTGGTGCAGTTTGAATTTATTTCACTTGTTGGATGAAGAATATCCTTTGATGTGTTATGTGCCATACTGATCCTACGAGTCTAGAAGTTGGGGGGTGTGGTAGCCCCAGGGCGGGTGAATGTCTATTTTTTGGTTTCCTTTTATAAACGCTGTATGCCGCCATAGGCCTTCCCGCATTACTCCCGGCCACCCTGTGCAGACAGGGAAGAACGCCGGTTAGGCCTCGCTCTCAAGGGAGATCTCCCTTTTTTTCCTATTTGGTGTTTTAAAAGGTTGGAATTGGGATGGGTATGCTACAACCTGATTGAGGGGGTTGGTGTGGGTGGAGGGTGGGAGTGGGTGTTCAGTTTTCTTTTTCTTTTGAATGTATGCCAGCACACAGTTACGGGTATACCTGGAGTGTTCCGAGAGGTTGGTGGATGGCTGCGCGGCAGAGCAGTGATGGCTACGAATTTGGTTTTAAGAATTGACCACACGCTAGTACACTAAATGTCCTCACATGGAACATCAGGGGGTTAAACAATGGACAAAAAGGCCAGACTTGTGCATGCATATTTAGTTAGGCACAACATCGACATATGTTTCCTGCAGGAAACACATTTAAATGCACAGCCCTCAAAAAGGTTATGCCACGGCAGAAGGGGGACTACGCACTCGGCAATTTACTCTAGCTGCGTACGGGGAGTTGCTGTGTTAATTCGCAAAGGGGTGGATTGGCGTGAAGTTAATGCATACGTCGATCCGTAGGGGAGGTACATAATATTACAGGGGAGGCTGGGTGGCACATCAGTAGTACTGGCAACCGTATATGGTCCAAATGTGGACTCTCCGGAATTCTTCCATGACGTCTGGTCACGCATTCGGGCTACTGACTGCTGTGCGGTAATCTGTGGCGGTGACTTTAATGCAGTGCTGAATGAAACCATTGATAGACAGGGTTCGGCCCGCACCTTGCATCCACATGCCAGCGCAGCGCTGCAAGATATCATACTAGATCTGTTGGATATTTGGCTATCTAGACACCCGGGGATCCGGGAGCGGACAGGCATTTCTAGCCACCATAGCGCCTGGTCCTGCTTGGACTACTGGTTGATTTCGAGGGAGGTAGCTACTTGGACGCTGGAGGTGACCGATCTGACGCGCTCGCTATCAGACCATGCCCCCTGCTTGCTCAAGCAGCGCCTACCTGGTGTTCCCCAACGCGCTTTTAGACAAGGCATTCAAGGAGGAGATTTGATCAGGCTTCGTGGAGTACTTCACCCTTAATTCGGGGTTGGTGGACACCGCGGCATCGCTCTGGGAGGCGTTTAAAGTTGTGATAAGGGGCCAATGCATTGCAAGGCAGGCTGGGGTGCTGAAGGTCATCAGGGGCACTATCGCTAACCTGGAGGGGCAGATAAGGGAGCTGGAGGGGAAATTCTATTCATTAAACGACTCCAATATAGCTGCACTCCTAAAGGCTAAACTTCTTGAGTTCGCTGAGGAATCGCAGCGAGAGTTAATATTTTTGGGCAAATATGTTGAGGCGAGACGTTATGGCGAAGGAGACAAACCAGGCCGCACACTGGCGGCCATGATCCGTCCAGGTCCACAACATTCATACATGAATTAAACACAGCCGATGGGGGCATAGTAAGGGGCCAAGCAGAGAGCTTGACTGAGTTCTACAACTTGTACTCATCCTTGTAGACGGCCACCCAAACCTCTAGCCCAGAGGGACTACAAGACAGTTTGGACTCCATTGCCTTAGTATGGTTTAATAATACGCATAGAACATATATGGACCTCCCCATAAAGGTGGAAGACGTGGCTCAGATCATTAAAAGTTTGCCGCTCGATAAAGACCCTGGACCGGATAGCTTGACCACCGCATTTTATAAGGCCTATGTTGAGGAGCTGGCCCCCAGGTTGCTTGCAGTGTATGAGGAGGCACTGGAGATGGGTGTATTACGGGCTTCAATGAGAGAAGCTGTAATTAGAACACTGCTAAAGCCTGAAAAGGCAGAGGCGGAGTTGGACTCTGTTAAAACGAAGAATGATGCGCAGTCATGTCTTGTAGTTACAGGTAGTAGATTTATTCTTCTAGTTACATCATAGGTTCTTAGTTCAGGAAGATGTTCTGATCCATCAAAGTGCCCCACCAGGAGCAGGCTCCTCGCTGCTCAGCCCATCCACACCAACTGATTCTCCCTTCCAATACAAACACACTCAACATTCTATCTGACCTCATCACAGGCTGAGCAGCAAGAGAGAGAACCTCTGTAGGGAGAGTGCATTGAGTACAAGGTACATTACAACATACTCCTATAGGCCACTGTCACTGATTATTGTGGACATAAAAATGTATGCTAAGCTAATGGCAAACAGATTACAACCGCTCCTGCAAATTATTGCACTCCCGCACCAATCAGGTTTTATTCCTGGTCGGTCGACGGCGCACAACCTGCGCACACTGTTTGCAGTGCTGCACTACCTTCACCCAGACGTGCAAGCCGCTGCCATTTTTTTAGACGCTACTAAAGCGTTTGATACGCTAGAGTGGCCATATCTGTTTACAATCCTATCTCGAATGGGTTTCAGCCCCTTGTTTGTAAATCGTATTAAATTATTGTATACTATGCCGGTAGCACAAATCAGGGTGAATGGCTTGCTGTCCGATCAGTTCCACATCACGTGATGCGTCGTTTGAGGGTTGCAGAACAGCGTTGGAGTCCCCCCCGATGACAGTCAGACCGTGTGTAAAGGAGGAGACCACGAGTGTGAGACAGCGAAGGGCAACGCCATGTTAGCCGGGGGTATTTAAGTGCACAGGAGATTAACTGGATGTCTCTAGATCTTACCCACTAGGGCCACGTACCGGCCTTGCGAATCCGTCTCGGCCTGCACCAGGTTAAAGGGGAGGCCCCTCCAAAGCAGTATGGCGACCCCTCGGGAACCCCGTGTAAAACCTGAATGCCATACCTTATCAAACCCGTACCCGGCGAGGAAGTTGCATTGGGTGCCCATAAGGTATGTTTCTTGTAGAAACAAGATATCTGGCGTGTGTCGCTGAGCGCTCCGAAGGACTGCGGTGCCCTTTATGCGGTCTAGGAGGCCGTTGACATTCCACGAGAGAATGTGGAGAGGTCTATGTAAGGTGGACGTCATTGGGGTGGGAAGAGCGTGGATGAGGCAGGGTACACTTAGATCAGCCTGGGTCCCAAGGGAAGTAGTGTTTCCTGACCGATGTCTTTGGGTAAAGATCCTGCATTGTGGTGACTCTCCTGTCGTCGTCCGTGGCATACATGCCTGAGGCGCTACCAAGAAAAACAATAATCAGCGGCCCGTAGGCAGCTAAAAACAACAAACAATCGGGAGACAGCGGTCTACCCACCCTCTCTCACCCCCAACTGCCCCCACCCTACACTTCTAAAAACGAAGCATCTGTCGCCCTGAAAAGGAAAACATTCAAAACAACACCCACTAGCGAGTCGCACTGCCAAGCTAAAACGGTTAGCTGAACGTGAACGTGGCAGAGAAGGACCCCCATCTATAGAGCCGGATAAGAGATTTGTCAACAGCTGTTAATTACGTTTGAGCTAATCTGCGTCCAGAAATATATGTAACTACATGAGTTGGAATAGGAAACAGATCACCGAGCCTTGGTCGCAGTGAAGATGAATTGCACCTGCTATAGTGGTTGGCAGGCATTCGTAAGTACAGGTGCCTTATTGGGAACAAGATGAAAAGTATGTGCTTGTGCCCCAGTTCAAACTCCCTCATCATCTCCGGATCTATGAAGCACAGGGCTCCTAGACAGGTCTGAGTCGGAGAAGGAGGGGCGCAAAGCCTTGGAGGTGTCTGGGATATGGCTCAAATTGATCAGAGAGTTAATAGGGCTGGAAGTGGCAGACCTCTGAGTTGAAACATGTGAAGAAGGGCGCAGAGACAGTGCACCCTGAGAATGGGACGCCTCCGCCGATGGTCATTTTTCTTACGAGACCTAGTCCGCTGTCGTTGAGGTTTAGGTAGGGCCGGGTGGGGCTGCGGGGGGGCCCGCCGGGTCGGGGAGAGGGGGGTCGGCCGATTCAGGAGGGGGCGGTCTTCCTGTGCCAGGTCCATGCCGCCTGAGGGGTATCGAAGAAGAATGTCTTGTCTTGAAAGACCACCCTGAGCCGGACCGGGAAGAGAAGACCGTATCTAAGACCCAGGTGGCGGAGCTTCTGCTTGACCTCGTCGTAGGTTCGATGCTGTGCCTGTACCTCCTTGGTGTAATCCGGAAAGACCATAATTTTACTGTTCTGAAACATCGAAGGGCTTTGTACCCTGGCCTCCCCGAGGATGGCATCTCTATGAGAACCCTCAGGATGATGGGTCTGGCAGGAGCCCCGGGGGAGGCTTGGGGGCCAGGGAGCGATGTGCCCGCTCAACGGCAAACCAGGGCGAAAGGGACTCCCTGGGCATCCATGAGCGCACCCATTCCTCCATGAACGTGTCCGCGTGACCTTTCTCTGTTCCCTTGGGAAAGCCTATGAGGCGCAGGTTGTTCCTTAGTGATCTGTTTTCGGCATCCTCTGCCCGCCGGTGGAGTTCCGATGTCTGGGTCTCGAGTCGGGCCACCTGCGTTTTAAGCTGGTCAATGTCATCCTCCGCCTGGGAGATGCGGGATTCTGCCTCTGGGATTTGTGCCGTAGCGTTGCGCAGGTCTTGGCGGATCAGAGCTACATCCACCCTCACCTCGTCGATCTAGGTCTCAACAGAAGCCTGCGAGGTGCCTATCGCCTGAAGGATGGTGGAGAGATCATCCCCTGCAGGGGCAGGGGCCTTGGAAGCCCCACCTCCAGGATCCCTGTCTGTCGCGGTGAAGCGGTCCATTGTGGTTTGGGCTGGAGTGGCAGGGTTATGCTGGGTGCGGCTCCGCCCCATCGCCCCAAGGAAAGATTCGGCCTCGGCTCAGGCAGGGGGAGAACACAGCCGTCCTGCAGAGGGGAGGGGGTCCCCGGTCACCCAGGTCGTCAATACTCGGGTCTGGGCGCCCAGGTCCACCCCCGAGCCCTCCGTGAAGAGGACGAGGGATGCCGCGCCTCAGGGCCGGGGGCGGGTCTGCACAGGGCACCCCAATGGAAGGCAGTATCCACAGCCACAAGTGGCGACAGGGGTCCCCACTCGTCCCGGGTGCTGGCCGCCTCGTCGGCAACAGGGAAGCAACTGTGTCCTCGGAGGGTAGGCGGAGAGGTCGGTCGCGCCCAAAGCCGCCCGCCACCATAAAGTCCGTGGCCCGTAAGGGGGATGGTCCAGAGGATCAGGCCCAGAACCGTGGGTGTGAGGCAGGAGCACAGTGAGGGTTGGGGGGGCGGGGACAACCAGGCCGTCCCCCACCCTAACACCCAACCAGATGGCCGGTCCCCCACCCCAGGCCCTCTCACCAGTAGCGCGCCGTCACTCCGTTTGTGGCATACAATGAGGGTGGTCTGAGGGAACAGGCCCAAAGCCCTGGCGAGATTGATAAAGGCTGGGGGGCGGGGGCACCAGACCGCCTCCTGCCTTGCCAACCGACAAGATGGCTGGTCCCTCACCCCGGCCCCCTTACCTGCACAGCGCCGCCACCTCGCCCGCGGCGGACAGCGAGGGCGATCTGAGGGAACAGGCCCAGAGCCCTGGCGAGGGGTCCGGAGAGTGATGAAGGCTGGGGGGGGGGCACCAGGCCGCCTCCCGCCTGCCACCCGACAAGATGGCCGTTTCCGGGACAGATGTAGAGGCCCCCAGAGCACCGATCCAGACGCGGAAGGGACCTGAGCTGAGCCCGCGACCTCAGGAGGCACCGCAGACAGCCAGGAGAGGTGAGCTGCGGCTGTTGACGGTGGATGAAAGGCGGATGATGGATGGGGATCCTTGAGCGCTCTTAGAGTGCGTCCACCATCTTGCCGCCTCAAGCCACGCCCCCGGCTTTCTCAAATCTTATGCTGATCAAAGTGGAAAGCAATATGGAGGGGAAACCCTCAAACTGCAATTTGGTAAAGTTTGTTGGAAGACGGAATTGTGATTGTAACTTGCATGGTACTCGTTGCAAAATCTGAAGATAAAGGGGGTAGCAAATGCACAGTACTCCTTACCACACAGTTCAAACGTGTGGCTTGTGAAAGAGGTTCTGAGGTCGCAAAGAATTGAAGGTTTACACCCTGCACTGGGCATTGGGGAACCTTTTGCAAAGAGGAAGCTGTCTATAAGGTCCCTTGGATGACTGCATACTCCTGCCATATCCCTTTCGTGGGGTGCCATTTGTCTGGGCATTACGATGTCGGTGCCTCCAAGGAAAGTGGTTGTAATAGCGGCACATCATGTAACCTGTAACTCGCTGATCTTTATGTAAAGCACTCTGATACCTCCGGGTCTAGCCAGCGCTATATAAAACTTTGCAAATAAATAAATAAATAATTAAATAAATGAAAGCGAAAGTACAGATAGATTTATACTGCCTCTTGTAGTTGTCTATCACTACATTTGAATCTGAAGAAGGAACATGGTCTCATAAATATTATTTTTATAGGATGTCCGTGAATTTGCATGGTTCCTGTTAATTATAATGGGCACAAAGCAATAAATTGGCAAGAGCATATAAATGACTCAGACAATGAGCAAACGTAGAGCTATTATGTAGCCCGGTCAATAGTACATATGACTCACTACAATCTAGTGAAAGAGATGTAACCACTTGACCAAGGTAAGCAGGCCATGGTTCATTTGAACCAACATGAGGTGCAGAACGTGAGAAGCTACAATTACGAAGCTGTTGGAGATTAATACAACTACAAGCAGTAACGTTTTAAGTCATGGGCAAAATGGGCAATTGCCCCAGATCCTTAGATTTAAAGGGGGCCCCTTGGAAGGTTATCTATCTATATATATATATATATATATATATATATATATATATATATATATATATATATATATATATATTCACTGAAAAAACCATAGGTTTCAGGGACGTTCTAGTTAAAAATTAGCATTTAAAAAACCTTAGAATTTCACAGCAAAAAAACACAGGTTTCAGGGGTGTTAAAGTTATCGCGACATTTCACTCATACAAAACCATAGAAATTCCTCCGTTATAGTTAGTTCTGCTAACTATAATTCGCACACCCGCAATGCACTGCTGATGATGTCGCATATTATATCATTCATGATATGGTCAGTGACATCACTGATGACATCTCAAATGACATCACTGATGACAACACCGATGGCATCATCCACGTGACAATCTGATACACCTCATCACACACTAGTATAACCTTAGATCACTCACTGTAAAATACAGAATACCATATTTGAAACCATTGACACACCAATAGGAGAGGTGTGGCGCCACGGCCAGGGCGACTGACGCTGGAATCTGGGGACCACGGTTCGATCCCTGGCTCCGGCGGCAGGTTTGCCCAGCACCATGTGACTCTGGGCAATAGCTCGCTTAATCTTCCCGACGGCCCCCAGCGCCTAGAGACCCTTACGGGTGATTGTGCGCTTTACAAATGTGGACTTTACTTTACCAATACCAGTTACAACATACCCACTCACTGATTCCTAAGTCTACACACACAACTACCCATTCACCCACAGAATCACTTATACATGCAGTCACTGATCAATAGAACACTATCAAATGCACTCATAGACCTATATAGACATTGACACATCAGCAGTCACCCTAGTCGGTTATGCAGTCATCCTACTCACTCATGAAAAGAATAAATCACACTTACATTTACTCACCTACACAGTTATACACACAACACCTCATGTATTCATACACATAGTAACTCATAGGTACTATGTTAAAAAATCACTATTACAATTATACACTCATTCATAAAGTTACGCTCACAATCACTGACTCTTACGTATACATATTTATATTCACCAACTCTCACATACAATGCCTTTTATTTTTGTACTTTGTTGGAGATGTACCACTGAGACATATATTCGCTCACCAACACACAAATAAACACACTCAGTCACCCAAACAACTGTTTCCACATGCACTCTTAAACCCATACACCTAGTCAATCAACCACTCACACATCTATGCATAGAGTTACACCCCCCACCCAACCACACACGCACTCAGTCTCCCATACAAATACTCAGCCAACTAATCAATAACTAATATCGACACTCGTGTAGTTAGTGACCAACTGATGCAGCAGGTTATACAACAACAAAGACAGTGATGCACTCATTCATATAGTTTAGTTACTAACCCATGTATTTAGTGAGACACTTTTAATTACTCACTTAAACAGACAGTCAGACAGCTACTAAATCCTCCATCCAAACAGTTATATATCCACTCAATCTCCAATACAGATTGGTGTATATATAATACATATTTAAATTTCAAATAAAACCACAATCACTGGCGGATGTCATCAGTGATGTCATCAGTGATGTCATTTGATATTTCATCAGTGATGTCACTGACATGTCATGAATGATGTAATATGTGACATCATCAGCAGTGCATTGCGGGGGCGCGAGTTATAGTTAGCAGAACTAACTATAACGGAGGAATTTCTATGGTTTTGTAGAAGTGAAATGTCCAGCTAACTATAACAACTCTGAAACCTATTATTTCCCCAACTTAAAACGCGCCATAGGGCGGGTTTGCACACATCACCTTAGGCCCCGTCCCCTCCCTTCCCCACCGTGTAAACACAGGCCTAAGGTGATGTGTGCTAACACGCCCTATGGCGCGTTTTAAGTTGGGGAAATAATTCCCCTTCAATCCTGAGGGCCCCTGGGGGATAACTAGCCATAGGTTTCAGGGGTGTTATAGTTAGCTGGACATTTCACTCCTACAAAACCATAGAAATTCCTCCGTAATATGGCAGGCAAACCCAGATCTGTGTTTGCCTGCCATATTACTTATTTGAAGGTTGGAAAAAGAATAAAAATAGTAAAATAATCTTGAGCACGCAAGTTCGTCCTATTTATCGACTCTGCGAAGGGTGGATTGTGTTGATATATATATATTACCTACTGGCGGTCGCCAGTAGGTATATATAGTTAGGATTTTTTCTCTATGGGATTTTTGAAAATTCTATGTCTAATAACTTTGGCGTTTGTGGACGGAATTGGCTGAAATTTTCAGGAAAATGGAACATTTTGTTTCTGAGCAGCCCCTGAAAATTTGGGGGGGTTCGTCAAGGGGGGGCCGAGAAAAAAGGCTGAATGGATTTGCATGAAACTCGGCAAAATTGTAGGGACTGTTAGCCCGATGTGCCTTTGCTAGGTCTCAATATATGTGCTCCAGTGGATTTTGATAAATTAACGTTCAAAAAAATATATATATCTGTAACAGCGCTCCGGGTAGCGCTCCGGTTCGCGTACTTGACGCGTAACGGAACTTCGCGAAGCGAAGCTGATTGGCTCTCTGGTGTCTGTCAACATTCTAAACAGTCCGGAGCGGCCGCCATCTTGTCTCTCGGTAGGATCGAGAGACAAGCGGAGGCCAAAACAAAGGGGGAAATCACCATAAGGGGGCATAGTAGATCCTCCCTCACCCTCTAGGTTTGATGTGGAGGCTTTAAAAGGGCCCCGCGGGGCTAAAAAAACCAAAAACGTTTTTTTTGCGTGGGGAGCGCCCGGTACGCTTTTGTGCAATGGGCGGTGGTAATCTAAATGATATGGGGGGGGGCAGCGTGCATAAACACGAAAATGTTTTTATCTACCACGTACTTGACTTATCTCTAGCTTTATTAATACAATAATCAATAATGAAAAATCGACATCAATAGGGTTGTCCGTATTCCTAGTCAGTACCCTTCCCCGCCCGCCATGTGCACAAAGACCGCATACATCCCCCATAACGTCAAGGCTAAGTAACTAGAACGTCATAAGGAGTTGCAAGTCGCTCCCATACTGGCGCCATTTTGGTCGAGGCCAGGCAGGTCCAGAGTATAGTTCAATGTCTCCAATAAGTAGCGGCAGGAGCAGAATCCCTTTCGGCAGTTCTGGCTTCGTCATTACGAGCACTAGAAAACAAGACATTCTGGGCAATACCACCCTTGACGCAGCCCGTTATTCTACAAGATGGTGTCTTTCAAAAGCCAGGGGTATAGGAGTATGTAACAAGCGAGACATTTAATTGAAAAAACTAAACGTGACAAACGGTTGCAGAATCAGTGAAGGTTGATTTTTTAATTGAAAGTATAACAGGATCAGTTACAATAAAATCGTCCATACGCACACCATGGGCGAGTATCATGGGTAACATTACTTCGAAGCTTTATTAATACAATAATAAATAATGAAAAATCGACTACCCTTCCCCGCCCGCCATGTGCACAAAGACCGCATACATCCCCCATAACGTCAAGGCTAAGTAACTAGAACGTCATAAGGAGTTGCAAGTCGCTCCCATACTGGCGCCATTTTGGTCGAGGCCAGGCAGGTCCAGAGTATAGTTCAATGTCTCCAATAAGTAGCGGCAGGACCAGAATCCCTTTCGGCAGTTCTGGCTTCGTCATTACGAGCACTAGAAAACAAGACATTCTGGGCAATACCACCCTTGACGCAGCCCTTTATGCTACAAGATGGTGTCTTCCATTCAGAAAATATTGTTGGCAGCATTTTGAAAGGAAAGATAAACGGCCGTTCTCCTAGGGAGTCTCACATTGTTACATTTATGAAGAATGTTGAAGAGTAGTATGTTGAAAATCTGAAGCCATCGTTCTACAAACTCTCAACCAGCCTTGGATGGAAAAATCCTGAAGAATGTACAAACTGAAAACCAGTTTTTGTATGCATAGCATCAGCAGCAACACTTGAGTCAGCTTTGTGTGAAGCCGCCATCTTGATCCAATCAATACCGTCCCCCTGCACACATTCAGGGACCAGGCCGCATTGCGAGGGCACCGCAAGACGTGTCTTCAGGTCAAACGGATTGTGGGACAAGGTCCAGAATGAAGAGTCACCAAAAGGCAAAAAGTTCCGCCGGACCCCGGGAGCCGGCCGCCTATGTCGGGGGCGATCTCAGGCCACACCAGGGCAACAAGACTTGGGGAGGGGGCAGGAGCCAAGCGCCCCCTCCCAGTCCACGCCACCACACCGCCCCTCGGGGGCCTCCGTCAAGCGGTTCAGGGAGGCACTGTAGGCAGCGGTTCTTCAGATCAGTGGCTCTCACTGGCAAGGCTCCCCTCCGTCAGCAGCGATCGTTGGCGCTGTGGTTGCGGCCGGAGGCCCCGCCTAGTCAACGCCCCGGCCTCTCCATGTCGTAGGCCGCAAGAGTGGGCGCAACTCAGCTGGATGGCGGGTGAGACGCTGTAGCCGCAAGAGTAGGCGAAACTCAACCGGCCGAGTGAGGCACTGTGCCGCAAGAGCGGGCGGAACTCAGCTGGCCGAGCGAGGCACTGTGCCGCAAGAGTGGGCGGAACTCAGCTGGCCGAGTGAGGCACTGTGCCGCAAGAGCGGGCGGAACTCAGCTGGCCGAGCGAGGCACTGTGCCGCAAGAGTGGGCGGAACTCAGCTGGCCGAGCGAGGCACTGTGCCGCAACAGTGGGCGCAACTCAGCTGGCCGAGCGAGGCACTGTGCCGCAAGAGCGGGCGTAACTCAGGTGGCCGAGCGAGGCACTGTAGGTCTTCCACTCACAAAGATGAAAGTCAGAGTGAGGAAACAAGGAGGGGTTTTCATCATTTGGGACAAAAAAATAGTTCTAAACCAATGAAAAGTGTCATTTTTAGGTCACATGACCTAGCCGTACATCATTAGGAAACCAAAAGTGAAATGAACCAATGAAAATTTTTATTAACAAGTCACATGACCTGTTATGCTTACGTTACGCGCTCCGCACCGCGCCCCGGATCGCTTCCGGGAAGCTGCGCTTCGCGCCTCGCTTCGCGCATCGGGTGCGCTAACGCGGCGCGTCATATGACGCATTACGCGACAACGCGATACTACAGTGTTTCTGGATGTTTCAGACTGAAGCTAGCGTCAGCATGAGAGCACCCCATGGCTACGTCGTGACCGTTCCGCGAGCAATCATGGCAGTCGCTCCCCACCGGAAGTCTGCGGGAGTCGGGGGCCCCGGTGACTCTTGTAGAATCTTCAAGGCTGAGGGGACGCTTTTGGGAATGGGGCCCATGCCCTAGCAGTCAAGCGTCCGAGTTCCAGGGTTGCCCAGAGCCATCCTTGCAGGCCAGGCCCAAGTCTGTGGAGCCGACCGCCATTTCGTGAGCTCCGTGGCAGCCGCCTGTCGCTGTACCGCAAGAGTGGGTGCAATTCAGCCGGATGGCGGGTGAGACGCTGTAATAGCAAGAGCAGGCGCAACTCAGCTGGCCGAGAGAGGCACTGTGCCGCAAGAGTGGGCGTAACTCAGCTGCCGAGTGAAGCGCTGGGATGCAGCTGAGAAACCTCCACCTGGGGAGGTGGGGGAGGCTCGTTCGCGCCGCCTCTCCCTTCCAGTGCACCCCACGCCGTCTCCTGGCGCAGGTATATGTGATGGTCGGACCAGGGCACCGCAGGACGTGTCTTCAGGTCAAACGGATTGTGGGACAAGGTCCAGAATGGAAGAGTCACCAAAAGGCTAAAAGTTCCACCGGACCCCGGGAGCCGGCCGCCTACGTCGAGTGAAGCGCTGGGGTGCAGCTGTGAAACCTCCACCTGGGGAGGTGGGGGAGGCTCGTTCGCGCCACCTCTCCCTTCCAGTGCACCCCACGCCGTCTCCTGGCGCAGGTATATGTGATGGTCGGACCAGGGCACCGCAGGACGTGTCTTCAGGTCAAACGGATTGTGGGACAAGGTCCAGAATGGAAGAGTCACCAAAAGGCAAAAAGTTCCGCCGGACCCCGGGAGCCGGCCGCCTATGTCGGGGGCGATCTCAAGCCACACCAGGGCAACAAGACTTGGGGAGGGAGCAGGAGCCAAGCGCCCCCTCCGAGTCCGCGCCACCACACCGCCCCTCGGGGGCCTCCGTCAAGCGGCTCAGGGAGGCACCGCAGGCAGCGGTTCTTCAGATCAGTGGTCTCACCGGCAAGGCTCCCCTCCGTCAGCAGCGATCGTTGGCGCTGTGGTTGCGGCCGGAGGCCCCGCCTAGTCAACGCCCCGGCCTCTCCATCTCGTAGGCCGCAGAGTAGTCGGGGGGAAATCCCGGGAACGGCGGCATGTATTTGGATCGATGTTGCAGCAGGCTGCCATGTAAATAGTTATTTAATAAAACGTTTTACCCTGTTACTTTGCTGGTGTGTTGTATATATTTATAATATTTGCATAGGGTTTGTCGTTATTTTGGGCGGAGTGGGCGGCGGAGCCGAGCTGTCTTGCAGCCATCATGGCGTCGAGCTCGGTTCCTCTCACTAGTTTCATATTTCTCATGAGGGGTTGTTCCTAATGTTTCTATTTTAGCGAGGTCAAAAAGAGATCCCATTAGTGGCCTACTGATTTTGCTTGATTCCTTTTGTTTTTTCTAACGATTTTTCACTATCTTCAAAGACTAAACAGAGTATTGCGACTCTGTGCTTGTTTGTAAATAGAGAATGAACCAAAGAGAAGCAATTCCAAAACAGTAAATGCTTGGATAACAATCAATCAAATGGAGAGGGAAGCAGGCACGACGGATTACTACGGGGGCAAAGGCCTGCGTTACCTACCCTTCACTATCTGCAAAGAGAGAATACTCCTAAAAGAAAAGAGGGGGGGGCAGCGTTCAAAGCACATCAGCGTGCATAAACACGAAAATGTTTTTACCTACCACGTACTTGACATTTTAAAGCTTTTGATATTTGCTAATAAAAAAAATTAAAATTCACTGAAAAAACCATAGGTTATAGACCATATATAGTTAGGAATTAGCATTTACAAAACCTTGAAAATTCACTGAAAAAACCATGGGTTATAGACCATATATAGTTAGGAATTAGCATTTACAAAACCTTATTTTACTCACACAAAACCATTGAAATTCCATATATAGTTAGTTGCACTAACTATATATCGCGCACCCGCAATCCACTGCTGATGATGTCACATATTACATCATTCATGACATGGTCAGTGACATCACTGATGACATCACTGATGACATCTCAAATGACATCACTGATGACATCTCAAATGACATCACTGATAACATCTCAAATGACATCACTGATGACATCACTGATGACATCTCAAATGACATCACTGATGACATCTCATTTGACATCAATGGTCACATCACTGATGATATCATTCATGTGACAATACAATGCATCTCCTCACACTTTAATATAACCTCTGTTACACTCAGTGTTAAATACAGAATATAATTTTTTAAACCATTGACACACCAATACTAGTTACTACATACACACTCACTGATTCCTACGTCTACACACACATTCACTCATTCACCCATACAATCATTCATACATACAATCACTCATCTTTGCAACACTATCATATGCACTCATACACCTATGCAGACACTCACACTCTGCCACTCATCCATGGAGTTACTCACACACCTAGTCAGTCCTGTAAAGAATCAATCACACTTCCATTTTCTAATCTATACAGTTAAACATAGAGTACCTTACATTTTCAAACATATACTAACACATACTTACTCTCTTATACAATCATTGATACAAGAACACATTGATCTGCACAGAGTCACACATCTCCCAGCCAGCCACACACACACACTCAGTCTCCCATACAAATACTTGGACAATCAATCAATAACCCATATAGTTACTCATATAGCTACTGATCAACACATGCAGCAGTTTACAGAACAACAGACATAATGATGCACAAATTAAGACAGTTTAGTCACTAACCCATGCATTCAGTGAGACACATTTAATCACTCACTCATACAGTCAGTCACGCGCCTACTAAATCCTTCATCCAGACACTTCTACATCTACTCATTCTTCAATATGTAAAACATATTTAAACTTTACAGAAACACACAGTCACTGGATGATGTCATCAGTGATGTCATTTGAGATGTCATCAGTGATGTCATCAGTGATGTCATTTGAGATGTCATCAGTGATGTCATCAGTGATGTCACTGACCATGTCATGAATGATGTAATATGTGACATCAGCAGTGGATTGCGGGTGCGCGATATATAGTTAGTGCAACTAACTATATATGGAATTTCAATGGTTTTGTGTGAGTAAAATAAGGTTTTGTAAATGCTAATTCCTAACTATATATGGTCTATAACCCATGGTTTTTTCAGTGAATATATATATATATATATATATCGTGAAACAAATTGCCCTCAGCTTTGTCAAAGCACACGACATCACTCCAACCATCCGGTTCTGGTTACAACGCATGCCATTCCGCTTCACCTTCAATAAAGTGCCTTACGCGTTTCATGGTCGGAACCACGTATTCAGAGGCTGCTTTAATGTCATTCGGAAATCGCTTTACTTGTTTCTGACTCAATTTATTTAACAAGCCCCCCCGTGGGCGTCTGCTAAGTGCATCGTCATCTGGTAAGTAGCTGGGACTTGTAGTCCGTAAAGCGAAAGAATTTATTATCGCATTTAGTAAGTCCGACTGTTCATTAAAAGTTTGTGCTTGTCATGAAATACCTTTAGTAGGTTGTGTGTACATCACGGCATGCTATGTTAGTTGTGGAGCAATATGCTTCCGAGTCAAAACCAGTTTATGACCCAAGCCTTGTGCTGCTGGATAACGCTCTTTCCCCAAATATATATATATATATATATATATATATATATATATATTACCTACTGGAGGTCGCCATTAGGTAGTTATAGTAAGGACCTATTATCCATAGGAAAATCGTAACATTCTATTCCCAATAACTTTGGCGCCGGTTGACGAATCTTCACGAAATCCTCAAAACTAATGGCCCGTTCCGGTCAGCTCCTATCCTGAAAATTTGGGGGTGATCCGTCAAGCGGGAGCCAAGAAAAAAGGGGCGTCCCAAAAAGCGTTTTCCCCATGTTATTTCCCATAGGAAATTTTAGACATGGCTACAGCCCAATCTGCTGAACGGAATTACACCAAATTTTGCAAAAAGGTAGAGCTTGGTTCAGAAAGCAACCTTTTTTTTTTAAAATGGTGAAAATCCGTTCAGTAGTTCCTGAAAAATAAAAAATATAGTGGCGAAAAAATAATTTCCCCATAGAAAACTTTAGACAAAAGCTGCTGAATGGAATTACAACAAATTTGGCAAAAAGGTACTGTTTGGCTCAGAAAGCGACTTTTAAAAAAATGGTTGAAATCCGTTCAGTAGTTTTTGGGAAATTAAGAAATAAAGATAATGATATCTATGGCCGTGGAGGTTCCGCGCACCCTGCGCGCACCCTCCCAATCACGAGCTTCATGTTAATTGGCTGTCAACACTCCAAACGAGGAAGTGTTGGCAGCCATCTTCTGCCTCGGTAGAACCGAGGCACAAGAAATCAGGAAAACAAGTGCGCAAAATGCAAAAAGGGGGCAGGGTAGAAACTCCCTGACCCCCTAGGTGTGCATAGGGGGTCCCACTAGGACCCCCATTTTTTTTTTAAATCGGCCGAATACACGGTGGGTTCGTGGATCCAGCCGCAAAAAATGGAAAAAACGAAGCGCGCTTTGTTATTAATTAGCCCCCGGTGGGCCAAGTCCCCCCCACACGCCCCAGGGACTGCCACCTCCCCGGGGCACTAATATGTAAAGGGACCACCACCTGCCCGGGGCTTTGTTCAGATTTGGAGGGGGGCTACGCCCCTCTCCTGGAGCCTGTGGTGACCCTGGGGACTGCCACCCCCCCAAAATAGTCGCGTACCCAGCACGGCGCTCAGCGCGCCCGCTAGTGTGCATGCGAGGGGTACATGACTCCTAGTGCAAAAAGCCATGCCGTCTCCGGAAGGTTGCAGAGAGCTAGCGGGACCGTGGGGGCATTGGGCTCCCCCCACGGTCCCCAACGTGTTATATTTTTTTTTTTATAAATACCTTAGATAATGTCTAGCCCTAATATGTATATAAAAGACACGCACATATCATTTTAGAACATAAAAATATTTGCGGGAGTCGCGCACCCAGCACGTCTGGTATGCGTATGACGTCACGTACGGCGCGGCACCGCGCAAGCGTTGCGTACTGTAATGCGCATGTGTTTCGAATGCGCGGGAGCGCGAGTTGCGGACCGGGCGCACACCATGTAACGTACGTGTATAACGTAACTGCAGAACGCGAACCCGTCACACTCCGTATGCGGATCCTTCACGACTTTTCGAAAATGGCAGCTTGGATTTGCGTATCCGCCGTGCTAATGCGCTTTCGGTGCGCGACTCCTAATTTTTTTAATTGGAAAAAAAAATTATATATATTAAAATAAAAAAATAAAACAAAATAATTACTCTATATTTTACTTTTACATTTTTTTAAAATGCTAATTTCAAAAGAAAAAAATATTATTTAATAAATATATTTTTTGTAAAAACGTTTAAAAAGTCCAGAAATTCAGTACAAAAAATATATGTAAAACTACTATTACACTTAAAAAATACCATTTAAAAAACCTTTAAAAATTCACTGAAAAAACAATAGGTTTCAGACACGTTATAGTTAGGAATTAGCATTTAAAAAAAACCTTTGAAATTCACTGAAAACACCATAGGTTGAAGACACGTTATAGTTAGGAATTAGCATTTAAAAAACCTTAGAAATTCACTGGAAAAAACATAGGTTTCAGGGGCGTTATAGTTAGCTGGACATTTCACTCATACAAAACCATAGAAATTCCCCCGTTATAGTTAGTTCAGCTAACTATAACTTGCGTACCCGTAATACACTGCTGATGACGTCACATAGTACATCACTCATGACATGGTCACTGACATCACTCATGACATCACTGATGACATCTCAAATGACATCACTGATGACATCATCCTTGTGATAGAGTGGCAGACCTCCTCTCACACTAATATAATCTTTGATACACACACTCAAATACAAACTAACATTTTAAAAAAAATGGACATACCATTACCACTTACAACACACCTATTCAGTAATTTCAAAATCTACACACACATCCACTCATTCACCAACAGTCCTATACAGTCACTCGTACATGTACTCACTCATATGTACTCATACACCTATACATCCTGTTACACACTGCCACTCATCCATAGAGTTAGTCACACACATAGAGGCCAATTAGGATCGCGGACGGAAACGTGTCCCGTCCGCCAAGGAAGCTGGCAAGATACTCCGGACCGCTCCGCGGATAAACCGCCGTAGCGATTAGGATCATACTGGTACGAACCCCCGACCGCGGCAGACGGAGAACACCAAAGTCCGTCCGCGGCGGACGGAGTACACCAGAGCCCGCCGCAAGCGGACGGAACCAACCAAACCCAGTCCACCGCGCACGCACATCAACGCGGGAACAGCCACCTCCACCGCCATACCTGCGAAGGCTCCGTGTCCGCGATTAGGATAACGCCGCCTGTACCCCGGTACGCACCGCCATCCACGTCCGCGGCGGAAAGAATGCAACGAGAAACAGTGCATCACAGCGGAAGCCCAACACGAACAACATCCCTACCGTCAAACCAATGTCAAAAAGTGTGACGGAAGTAAATTGCTAACACACGAAAAAGGACTACCCCCCACCTGAAACACAAACACCAATCACAAGCCACAATGACACCCCCCCAAGTACCCAATAATGCACACTAGTCAACACACCCACCTACCACCTGACTGCCAACAACCATTGAGACACGACTATAAAATGACACACACCCACTACCACAATCCTTTGCATCACAGCATAGCTGCTAGCAAGAGGCCCAATACGAGCGACAGCATACACCAATTGAAGACACACAACCACCACCCTACCACACCCACCACACAAACACCCACCACACCATTCCTACACACCACACAACACACACCTGCACCCCCAACTCACTCAACCCACACCCTGAGCACCACACACCATGGCACCCAAAAAAAAAAACGAAATTCACGTAGACGGAGTTGAAGGTAATGGTGGATGAAATTATCCGTGTTGAGCCCCACATATTCGGGGCCCAAGTCCAGCAGACCACCGTGGCGCAAAAAAATCACATGTGGGACAGGATCGTGAGTCGGGTGAATGCGTCAGGGACCGTGCCAAGGACAAAGCACGAGATACAGAGGCGGTGGCATGACCTGAAAACCAGGGTGAAAGGCATCCGTGCCAAAAACAATGTGAGAGCTAATCACACTGGCGGCGGCACACCCCCAGAGCCCATACCCTACACTGATTGGGAGGAAAAGGTGCTGGGCATACTGCACCCAGAGAGCCTGGAAGGACTTGAGGAAGGAGAAGAGGCCGGTAAGTACTAACCAAGCACCACGATCAGAACGACATGGTCAGCCTCACACAACTGAGAAGACACATCTCCCAGGCCCCAACCCATGCACGTGGGCCACATACTCACCAAAATGTAAATGGCTACCAACAGGCCCCCATGTCCACAGGGAGGGCGGTGGTGGTGTGTGGGGTGTGTGAGAGCTCACCACTACAACTCCCAACAGGCCCCCATGTCCACAGGGAGGGCGGTGGTGGTGGGTGGGGTGTGTGAGAGCTCACCACTACAACTCCCAACAGGCCCCCAGGTCCACAGGGTGTGTGTGAGAGGTGGGTGGGGTGTGTGAGAGACCAGCACTACAACTCCCAACAGGCCCCCATGTCCACAGGGTGTGTGTGAGAGGTGGGTGGGATGTGTGAGAGCACAGCACTACAACTTCCAACAGGCCCCCATGTCCACAGGGTGTGTGTGAGAGGTGTGTGGGGTGTGTGAGAGACCAGCACTACAACTGCCAACAGGCCCCCATGTCCACAGGGTGTGTGTGAGAGGTGTGCGGGGTGTGTGAGAGCTCACCACTACAACTCCCAACAGGCCCCCATGTCCACAGGGAGGGCGGTGGTGGTGGGTGGGGTGTGTGAGAGCTCACCACTACAACTCCCAACAGGCCCCCAGGTCCACAGGGTGTGTGTGAGAGGTGGGTGGGGTGTGTGAGAGACCAGCACTACAACTCCCAACAGGCCCCCATGTCCACAGGGTGTGTGTGAGAGGTGGGTGGGATGTGTGAGAGCACAGCACTACAACTTCCAACAGGCCCCCATGTCCACAGGGTGTGTGTGAGAGGTGTGTGGGGTGTGTGAGAGACCAGCACTACAACTGCCAACAGGCCCCCATGTCCACAGGGTGTGTGTGAGAGGTGTGCGGGGTGTGTGAGAGCTCACCACTACAACTCCCAACAGGCCCCCATGTCCACAGGGTGTGTGTGAGAGGTGGGTGGGGTGTGTGAGAGCACCGCACTACAACTTCCAACAGGCCCCCATGTAAATGTAAATGTAAATGTATTTCGACTTATATAGCGCACGATTCACCCAGGGGTCTCAAGGCGCTTGCTTAGGGAACCCGTCCTGGTATTCCCCTGTGAGAGATACCCCGGCAGGGTATTCACAAGGTGAAAGCCAGGCATCCCGCCGCGAGGGGCCGTAGTGGAGATTAAGCAAGCTATTGCCTAGAGTCGCAGAGTGTGACCCCGTGAGTCGAGTAGGCACCGGAGCGAGAATTGTCGAGTCCGTGGAATTTTTGAGCCCGAGACCCGCCGAGGCGGGGAATCGAACCCTGGTCCACGGCTGATCTCAGCTTCCGGGTCTGCCGCCTCTAACCACTGAGCCACACTTCTCCACAGGGAGGGCGGTGGTGGTGGGTGGGGTGTGTGCGACAGGACACTGAAATGTAATCAAAATTATATGAACATGTAATGTCCACAGTACTGATCAGCACAATCTTGTCCCTCAGGTGATCGTAATCTGACTGGTGGAACCAGCAACCGGCCGCAAGACTCGCCTCACACCCATACCGGACTCTCTGGGGAAGATGCCACAGCCAGCTCCGGGGCGGAGGATGGTGCGGGCCCAAGCAGACTGCCAGGGCCATCTGGCTCACAGGAAATCCCGGCCCCAACAACCGTCGCCTGTGTAACTCCTGCAACACCGGCCACAGTGAGCTGCAGACTCACCACCTCCACCACCACCACCACTCCTGCCTGTGCCACCCTGCCTAACCCACCGCACGACTCAGGGCCATCGGCCTCCCACCCAAGCAGGGAGAGTGGGCCAGACAGGAGAGAGGCGAGGCCACATCAGCCAATCAGGAGATCCACACACCGTCGCGCTGAGGAAGGCCACCCACCCCATCCTGTGGCAGAGTCACTTGAAGCCCTAGCCAGGTGCCAGGCTTCCTACGACCGTAGCCAGGAACAGGCAGATCGTGCCCACCAGGACTCGGTGGACAACACAAACATGTTGCGGGACATTGCGGGCACCCTTGGCCAGATAGTGGACATCATGGGCCAGCAGACAACAATGTGGAGGGAATGGATAGCCCGCAACAACCCCACCCCCCCTCAACCAAGTGTCCAGACGCCACGGCCAGCAACACCACCGCCACCTGTGCCCCTGGCGACGGATGTGGCCCCTCATCAACCTGCCCCCCCAGCTGACTCCGTTCCACCTCAAAGACGGAGGGGCCGTCCGAGGCTGGAAGTGGGTGAGAGCAGTGGGGGTGCTCCATCCACACGCACCAAGAGGGGCCGACAATGACTCTGACACTGCCTGAGCCAGCCATTCACCCTGGCAACTATCCTGTCCCACATAGCCAATCATTGGCACAGGTCTGCTGGACTAGCCTGACATCACCCAATGTGGTGTCAGCACGGACATTTCATCTGCCATTACCTTCAACTCACACTCCCCCACCCCACACTTACTTGTAAATATTCACCAGCACCAATGCACAACCTGTAAATAAATGCCACTTACACACTCAATGATGTGTTGCCTCCATGTTTAATCACATGATTGCCTCAGAAACAGACGTAACCAGGTGCAGGGATCCAAGTCGTACAAAATCATGCCGCTGCAGGAGTGACCTTGGGAAATTCAGAGACAGCAAACACACGTCAGGAAACATATGCACACCCATCACAACACACAGCACAGCAACATTCCACAAACCACACTCAACGCAAAATCATTGGATGAGAGGACACACATCATGGAGACTTGCATGTCCAAATAAATGAACACACACCTATGCAATCATCACATAGCAGAACACCCAGCTGATGCACACCACATCCACACAACACCAGAAACATACATAAGCCATTGTCAACCGGCACAAGAGGTAGTTACTCACATTCAAGGGAAGTAGCGATCAATGAGCTGGCGCCTCTGGTCCACACCTTCCTCCTCACCACTATCCTCATCAGTCGACATGGGTGGGATGGGAGGCCGAGGAACTTGTTGGTCTTCAGGGTCCAAGAGCAGTTCAATGTCATTGCACACGGCCAGGTTGTGGAGCATGCAGCAGGCAATCACGATCCTGCATACTTTGCCTGGTGAGTAAGGCAGGGCCCCTCCGGTCTTATCCAGGCACCGAAACCTAGACTTTAGCAGTCCAAAAGTACGTTCCACCACTCTACGTGTCCTTCCATGTGCATCATTGTAGCGCATTTCACCCGCTGTAGTAGGATTACGTATGGGACTCAGGAGCCAGGGCCGGTTTGGGTACGCCGAGTCGCCTATGTAGGGGGATGACAGACACAAATATCACAACCAGAATTGGTGGGTACCCCATGCCACACACAAATCACAAAAGTCCCCACAGCATACTCACCAACAAGCCACGCATGACCGGGACGCAGATTTGCCATCAGTTGGGGGACAATGCTGCTCCGCATGATGTGGGCGTCATGTGCGGAGCCTGGAAATCTTGCACACACATGGGAGATGATGTTGTCGGCCAGGCACACCACCTGCACGTTCAGCGAATGGAAGTGCTTCCGATTCCTATAAACCTGCTCACGTGCCCGTGGTGGAATGAGAGCGACATGTGTGCCATCAATGGAACCCACTACGTGTGGTATCTGGCCCAGTGCATAGAAGTCTGCTTTGACTGCTGGCAACTCTGCCGGCCGTGGGAAATGGATGTAGTCATCCTTGTACAGCATCATAGCTTTTAGAACATCCCGAAGTACCATGCTGAACATGGACTGTGACATCCCCCCGGCATGTCCAACTGTGTACTGAAAGGTGCCAGTAGCAAAAAAGTGTAGTGCCGCCATCACCTTTGCTGTGGGTGTAATGGAACCAGGATACGTCCTTCGTGGCTGCAGATGAGGAGACAATTGGGCAACAAGCTCCATCAATCTACGTCGATCTAGCCGGAATTTCCTGATCACCTCCTCGTCAACCATATCCTCCAGCACAGTGTATGGCCGATGCACATTTGGAGCCCTCCTGTGTGGGAGAGAGATGCAACTTGAGTCAACTTACAAACAACGCATAGGTGTGCAACTCCATCACATGTAAGCCAACATTAGCAAGAAGATAAATGTTGTGGACAATGGTCGTATGTGTGACATCTCTGATAGTAACTACAATACGGAGTGCCCCATTAACAATGTGCAGCCACTAGCAACAGGAAGTGTGTCAACACGTACAACGCAACTTAGTCACATGTCAACATTACTGACAAGACGTGTGTCATGACCCTAATGTGTAGAGATCACAGACACACATGCTAGTGCATGCACACAAACGATAATGATACGCACACACCATGTCATCATGCAGCAATGCCAACACCAAAAATGGTGAGCATACGGACATTACATGCATGGTGACACAACAGGCAACACACATACACTGAATGCATGTGTACCCCCACCATTGTAGTGACCTCACATGAACCACACACTGACAACAGATTCAGAATGTGGCGATACAGCCGTGATGTACTGTGTAGATGTGAAGAAGTAAAAACGTCTGTAGGGTCACACCCGACGTCAACACGTCGACATGCACAAGTGTTGCACATTGTGTGCACACCGATGAGCATAGTATGGACACACATGGAATAGTGCATGACAAATGAAGTTTCCCTATCACGCTCACAACCCTCATGACGCAACTGCAGACAATACACCATGGTGCAGCGTCTGAAAATATACAATCATTGGCGCCGCCATGGCGGTGCACGTCTTCCGCTATTTTCGAATGGGCATACGCGGGCCGCGTTCCCTCTCCCCATTGTCTGCATGTGCACGGACCGTCATGGTCACACATCGGCAAGCGCATGTGCAAGCTTCCGGGACGGATGCTTCTTTTGCAACAATGTTCTATCACTGGCGCCACCATGACGGTGTACGTATTCGGCGGGGGAGGTGCAGGCCAACACACCCTTTAGATGTAGTCAATGGACATGGCAGTTCATGACCCCCCTTACAGTCACAATGCATCATCCACCGTATACCGGCCGGGCCGGCCCGGCCTAGGAGCGCCGTGCCGGCCATGTCAACCACCGCCGTGCCAGGCCCGGCCTAGGAGCGCCGTGCCGGCCATTTCAACCACCGCCGTGCCAGGCGACTGAACACCCGTTGGTGGTAGACATGGACGGCACGGCGCTCCTAGGCCGGGCCTGGCACGGCGGTTGTGGATATGGGCGGCACGGCACTCCTAGGCCTGGCCTGGCACGGCGGTGGTTGACATGGGCGGCACGGCGCTCCTAGGCCTGGCCTGGCACGGCGGTGGTTGACATGGCCGGCACGGCGCTCCTAGGCCGGGCCTGGCACGGCGGTGGTTGACATGGACGGCACGGCGCTCCTAGGCCGGGCCTGGCACGGCGGTGGTTGACATGGCCGGCACGGCGCTCCTTGGCCGGGCCTGGCACGGCGGTTGTGGACATGGGCGGCACGGCGCTCCTAGGCCGGGCCTGGCACGGCGGTGGTTGACATGGCCGGCACGGCGCTCCTAGGCCGGGCCTGGCACGGCGGTGGTTGACATGGCCGGCACGGCGCTCCTAGGCCGGGCCTGGCACGGCGGTGGTTGACATGGCCGGCACGGCGCTCCTAGGCCGAGCCTGGCACGGCGGTGGTTGACATGGGCGGCACGGCGCTCCTAGGCCGGGCCGGCCCGGCCGGTATACGGTGGATGATGCAATGTAACTGTAAGGGGGGTCATGAACTGCCATGTCCATTGACTACATCTAATGGTTGTGTTGGCCTGCACCTTCCCCGCCGAATACGTGCACCGCCATGGTGGCGCCAGTGATAGAACATTGTTGCAAAAGAAACATCCGTCCCGGAAGCTTGCACATGCGCTTGCCGATGTGTGACCGTGACGGTCCGTGCACATGCAGCCAATGGGGAGAGGGAACGCTGGCCGCGTATGGCCAATCGAAAGTAGCGGAAGCAGTGCACCGCCACTCCAGGGCCAGTCATTGGCCCTTTTACAAACACGCATCCAGGGCTGACCAATTGCTGGCGACGTATACCACTGACATGTGTTCAGGGCCCTATATATGTGTGATGTCAAAAAGCACACATCCTACCCTGGGAACCAGTGCTGGCTGTTCACCTCGACCTGCTGCTGCTGAGCTGACCACCGACTGCTGCCTGTGACCATCACCTCGACCTGCTGCTGCTGAGCTGACCACCGACTGCTGCCTGTGACCATCACCTTGACCTGCTGCTGTTGAGCTGACCACCGACTGCTGCCTGTGACCATCACCTCGACCTGCTGAGCTGACCACCGACTGCTGCCTGTGACCATCACCTCGACCTGCTGCTGCTGAGCTGACCACCGACTTCTGCCTGTGACCATCACCTCGACCTGCTGCTGCTGAGCTGACCCTCGACTGCTGCTCTAGTGCCATACTCCGTGATCTTGCCATGTCCAGAGTCAAAGAGATCCGGTCTCGTCCCTTCACCGCCGCGGAGCTTGATGTCCTCGTGGACGGCGTGCTCCGCAACTTTGGACGGCTCTACGGCGCACCCGGACAGGTGGTAAGTGCAGTGTGGGACATGTTGGTGTGCATGAGGTGGTCAATGACTCCTGGCTTCTGCAATCTTAGCTGTGTACTGTGGACCCGACATATTTGTCGGAATGTGCATGGCTGCTGACAGATACGTGTTGCCCCTATCTGTGTGACAGGCCAACTGTCCACTGACTTGCACCCTTTTGTCTCCCATCATGGTAGGTCAAGCTGCACCTTCGCAAGGACGTGTGGAGGAGCATAGCACGTGATGTACGGGCATTGGGGGTGTGCAATAGACGACATACACACTGCCACAAACGCTGGGACGACATTTCCAGGCTGAGCAAGAATGTAGCAGAAGTGACACTGGGGATGATTCCAAGGACGCCACGTCTGGGCCGACGCTCCATGACCCCTCTCATGCACCGTATCATTGCTGTGACGCATCCTGACCTGTCCGAACGGCTGAGTGTGGATCAACAGCAAACTAGCGGTGAGCAGACTGTCTGTGTATGTTACTTGGGAGTGCAATGCATGTATTGGTGCCCAGACACAGTAGAGACTTCCGTGGTGCGTATGTATCCCAGCGATGCCATGTTGGTGCCATTGGGTGAGTGTAATTTGACATCCAGGTCCGGCATGTTGACACGCCACTTGCTTAGTATTTGAGTGTTTGAGCACATGCCGTAGTGGTCCGTGGCCCCATGGCAAGTCATGTGTGCAGATGTACATGCTCCTGCCCTGTCCGCATGCTGTACATGTGTCACGGCCAACAACGCTGATGTCATGTGAGGATGACTGGTAGAGGTGGGCCGTGTGCAGGATGGGGGCTAGAAGAACTTTGTCAGCAATGGAATTAGGGATTCCTTGTCCTTCTGTACGTGAGTGTGCCCATGACTTACACCTCTTTTCTGTGCATTTCAGCTTTGGCAGAATTTGCGAATCCCGCCAACAAAGCGTAAAAAAAAAAGAAAATGAAGCGCGGTCTCCCGTGCTTCATTTCTTTTAAGCCCCTGGGTGGGCCAGGTTCCTGGGCAATATCTCCAGGGCTTTCTTTTGCATATCAATGTGTGTGGCGGCTCCTGCTCACCCCCATGCTACCCCGGGGACTGCCACCTCTCCAGGGCTTTAATAGTTAAATGCGGAGGGTCTCCTTGCCCCCCACACTGCCCTGGGGACCACCACCTCCCCGTGGCATTGATTTATTAAAATACGGGGTCCGAAGCGTAAATGGTGGGAGGGGGTCATGCGCCCCCCTCCAGGATTCCTCCATTGCCCTGGGTACCGCTATCCCAAGGCCTGCTCCAGCAATGTCCCGGGATATTGCAGTTTGATATGGCAGGGCTGTACAGTGCTACCGCCCTGCCACAGCAAACTCTGCTTCGCTTCATGGAAGTGAGAGCAGGAAAACAGCTCTCGCTTCCATGAAGCGATGCAAATTTGCTTTTGGGCAAAGGGAGCTGCATGTCAGCAGCTGCCTTTGTGCAAAAGCATTGCTGGCTTCCGAAGGAGGTGGGGAGCCGGCAGGGACCGCAGGGGCATTGGGGCTTTCCCTCTGGTCCCCAAACATTGTTACCATGCCCCGGGGGCTGGGGTCCCAGGGGTCCAAAATGCCTAAGGTAGGTGGGCCGCACAAGTCCCCTTATTTATTTTTTTAAGAATTGGGCAAGGATGGGGTCCCAGGGAGGCCATTCAGCCCCACTCTGTTTTACTATGTTAAATGATATATTGGCCATTCCCCGGGTAATGGGGTCCCCAGGGCCAAAATGGCCTGGGGGGGGGGGCGAAGCGGCTCCTCTCCTTTTTTTTTTTTAAATGAAAAATGGCCGGGCCCCGGGGTTGGCCGAAATCAGGCAATGAAACTGGGCGGCATTCATATATTTTTTTCTCTCGTGATAGGAGTCACGACACCATCGCGGCTCTCAGCGCCGCTACCCAGTGTAACGTCGCAGTGGATTCGCGGATCTGCCTTAAATAAATAATTTAGTAGTATATAATTTAGAAGGTAGTGTTGCATTTGTGAACTTTTTTATAGAGTTAGTGAGATTGAAGTTAATAATCACATTCAATTTAGTAATATAAAAAAGAAAAAAGAATAGTTATATTTGAATAGTGTATTGTGTTGTAGTACATTGAATTTTTGGTTTTGTTTTGTAGATTTGCAACGGGTTTGCAAATCCACAAAAAATTCAAAAAAGATAATGTATGTTAAAAAAAAATACGATTCACTGTCAGGTTATAGGGTGACTCTAAAAAAAGCCCTTGTTTTCATTATGACTTTGTTGGAGCTACATGTAAGTTCGGATGCACAGCTTAAGGTTGATGAGGAAGACTGTTTACTTCATCTGTGAAGTGAACTCCATCCCTTCTGTAGATGTCATCCATATCAAAACGTAGATTGTTGTTACAGATGAATCCCAACCTATGGTCTCTGAGGTATGTAGAAAAAGCTTTATTGACATGCTTCCTAGCTTTCTCAATCTGTGGACAGAATTGATTTGACCACTTCCATTCCTGTTTTCGGCATTTATTAGAGTATACAAAGACATTTTGAGGCAAAAGCAGCATACATTGTGCAAAGGTATCCTTCATTAGGATGTCCAGCCCTACCCCAGTCAATGTGCTTAGGTCAATGCCAACACAGTGCACAATCATGAAGTCAGGGGGTTGGAGATACAAAAAGGTTTTAACCATAGACATCAATTGGTGCCACCTTAATCCTCTCTGTGCAATCCATTTAATATGCACATTTTGCATACCTAGGTCTTTGTCAATACCCCTGTGTTCAGCATACCTCTTCCTCCAGAAAAAATAGCTGTGCCCTACAATCCATACTGTAAGCATCTTGAAGGGATGTCTGGAAGGAATGAAAAGATGTCTGTAGCTGAGGTAGTCAATTGATAGAATGAAAGGTACCTAAAATGGTGGAGAAGATGCTCTGTTTGAAAATGACGATAAGGGATTGGCTGTTCATCAACATTGTACACTTACAAATAGAATGCAAATAGAATGCTTGTTACTTTCCTGAAGAAGCACATTTCTTATTGGTTATTAAATATGTTTGAAAGGTACTGTAGATAGGATAAGGTAATATATTTTGCAAAAGTCAACAACATCTGCTATTTGCATTGGTAAGCTACTATGTTGAACTTGAAAATATGGTGAATTTGTGACCTGCCAGGACAGTTGAAGGTAGCAGACGCTGTTAATATGGCAACTGGGATTAAGCAGAATGGGGGAAGGGTTGCAAGTTAACTGTGAATTTAAAATGAGAGATGGTAACATATATATGTGAAATGTTACTACATTAAGTTTTTCTAAGTCAGTAGTATGTGTAGAAGTAGTCTGTTATTTAAAAAAAAACTATTATTATTAGAACTAGGTTTTTGAACACGCGTACGGGTTTGTGCCTCCATCGCGATGCTCCACTGTGGCATGGCGGGGGAGTCGCGACTCCAAGAAAATAAAGAACCAGTTTGGGCACTTTTAGAAGACAGTAAAAAATGGTTAATATGTCTAATCAATTGAAATGTGTTTCACTATTTCAAATAAATTTAGGAAGCAATTTGATTTGTTACGTACATATAATTGCGTGCCGAAAGAGAGGGAAAGTTTGCCATTACTGGTTTTACCTTGTTGTGAGTGGTGCATTATATTTATTGTGTGCAAAAGAAAATCTGTCATGACTTTCTGATATTTTATATTCTGAAATACTATTTGAAAGGTGAGTTACAAATATGTACGGTGTGTTTTGTATTATGTAGTAGTGCTTCACTACTTGTAGTGATATTTGTAGATTTGAAAAGCATTATTAAGTTTTGAAATTATTAGAGAAGTGTGATGTTTGAAATATGTTATGAATTGTGCAGATGTGTATTGTAATTTATTTTATTGTACTGAAATGATGATTGAAATAGTCTGTGTACAGTATTATGTGAAAAACCAAAGGTGGTGATGGATGGAGCGTTGACAATACAAACACTCACCCCCAGTCAACTGATCTGGGTTTAATCCATCACTGTTCTTTAGCTCACTCCGCCACCCCAGTTCAGACATGGCCATATGCAAATCAGTCTGACCCTGTGCCTCATGGGAACAGTCCAGCCCGAACTGCCAAGCCATGTCTTCCCTGGACCGGAATCAAGCTTCCCAGGACCGGTTTCTGGCATTACAGCCGTCTTCAGCCGGGCTTGCTTGACTCCAGTGGCAAAGTGAGCAAGGGACTCACGTCTGAGCATACCCTGCCAACTTAGGGCGAACAAAGAAAAACCAAAGGTGGTGATGGACGGAGCGTTGACAATACAAACACTCACCCCCAGTCAACTGATCTGGGTTTAATCCATAACTGTTCTTTAGCTCACTCCGCCACCCCAGTTCAGACATGGCCATATGCAAATCAGTCTGACCCTGTGCCTCATGGGAACAGTCCAGCCCGAACTGCTAAGCCATGTCTTCCCTGGACCGGAATCAAGCTTCCCAGGACCGGTATCTGGCATTACAGCCGTCTTCAGCCGGGCTTGCTAGACTCCAGTGGCAAAGTGAGCAAGGGACTCACGTCTGAGCATACCCTGCCAACTTAGGGCGAACAAAGAAAAAACAAAGGTGGTGATGGACGGAGCGTTGACAATACAAACACTCACCCCCAGTCAACTGATCTGGGTTTAATCCATCACCGTTCTTTAGCTCACTCCCCCACCCCAGTTCAGACATGGCCATATGCAAATCAGTCTGACCCTGTGCCTCATGGGAACAGTCCAGCCCGAACTGCCAAGCCATGTCTTCCCTGGACCGGAATCAAGCTTCCCAGGACCGGTTTCTGGCATTACAGCCGTCTTCAGCCGGGCTTGCTTGACTCCAGTGGCAAAGTGAGCAAGGGACTCACGTCTGAGCATACCCTGCCAACTTAGGGCGAACAAAGAAAAAACAAAGGTGGTGATGGACGGAGCGTTGACAATACAAACACTCACCCCCAGTCAACTGATCTGGGTTTAATCCATCACTGTTCTTTAGCTCACTCCGCCACTCCAGTTCAGACATGGCCATATGCAAATCAGTCTTACCCTGTGCCTCATGGGAACAGTCCAGCCTGAACTGCCAAGCCATGTCTTCCCTGGACCAGAATCAAGCTTCCCAGGACCGGTTTCTGGCATTACAGCCGTCTTCAGCCGGGCTTGCTTGACTCCAGTGGCAAAGTGAGCAAGGGGCTCACGTCTGAGCATACCCTGCCAACTTAGGGCGAACAAAGAAAAACCAAAGGTGAGTTACAAATATGTACGGTGTGTTTTGTATTATGTAGTAGTGCTTCACTACTTGTAGTGATATTTGTAGATTTGAAAAGCATTATTACGTTTTGAAATTATTAGAGAAGTGTGATGTTTGAAATATGTTATGAAATGTGCAGATGTGTATTGTAGTTTATTTTATTGTACTGAAATGATGATTGAAATAGTCTGTGTATAGTATTATGTGTACATTGGTAGATGGATTAGTGATTATTGTAGTTTGTATGAGTCTATGGAAAGGTACAGTTGAAGTATGCCACATAATTTTAGGTATCTGTTTGAAGTGGGAAGTGCAGTCAGTCAAGTTTTAAGGTCTGTATTTTCATGTGACTGAGCTATTTCTCTAATTCAATATGTAATCTCATATGTGTTATGCATCTGAAGATGTTAGACGTATAAAACACAGGTATACATTTAATTGTATGTTTCTTTTTATATATGATAGTACTAGCACAAGGTATAGAAACATGCATGTATGATTTCAGGAATATGGTGAGACTTACAACAGAGAGATGCAAAGGGTTGCTGCTTTATATTTGGCTAGAAATCGTACAGCTTCAGCTTGAAAATGCTTTACCATCGAGACATTGGATCCTATGAATGTTCGGATCGCTTGAGCTCAGCCAGTTTAGATTCAAAGTCATGAGGAATCAAATTGGGTAAGTATAGGTCTTGACGCCACATGAAATATAGTATTGAAATCTCTACAAGAAATCAAATTATTAGCACAGAAACATCCAGAAAGTACAGATATTTTTGAAACTAATATGTTGGATACATACTATCCCAAAAGGAGTCCACATCTTTAAACCTATGTCTTTATGAAATACTTCCACATTACAGCTTTAAAAGAAAAGTTATAGGAAATATAAAAGAAGAAAAATATGCAGTAATTGGATGTGACAGTCGTTTGGTAAAACATGCAAAAGGAAATCTTATTAACCACAGAAAACTCAGTTGCGAAAGATAAGGGAATAGTTCTATTTAATACTTCTGCAACTGTTCAAACCTTGAAATAGTGCAACTCAATTACTTGGAGATTTCGACTGCTTTGAAGATTCTTTTAATGCAAGTAAAGATAGTATTCAGTGCAAATTTCTCCCTATATATCTACCAATGTTAAATGATGAGATTGAACAAGAAAGTACTATTGCAGTTGAAATAGCTAGAGAAAGTTCTCAAGATAGTAAAAGTTCTGGTCAACTAAGTCAAGATCCACTGGGACAACCAATTATCGAAAATGTAGCAGCAATAGCCAAGAATGAGGTAGAAACTGCAATGCAACAAGCACAACAGGATACTATTCAGTTGGAAAAGTTAGAAGAACAACTAAATATTGAACAGAAAGAAATACATCTACAAGTGAAAGAACAGATACAACATGGTTTGCTACATTAAAAAAAAATAATGCGAATGTTCATCATTTAAACCTATTCTAATGTAAATCAGCAGTCAAGCTGGAACATGAAAAAGTGTCTTAATTAACGTTTTGACCAGTTATCTACACAAAACTACAGAATCACATGTATCTTGTGTTGTTACAGCTCCAACTGGATTAACAGCACACAACATTAAAGGGATTACTTTACATCTATTACTTATGCTACCACTTGAACATGATAATAAATTGGAATAGCAGAAGCTATTCTTAAGGAAGTAAAATATCTATTTCAGGAACAACTTTTACAGCAGTGGCTATTATTTTCCATGATGGACCTACGACAACATCTGGACACTATACTGTGTATTTAAAGTGTAATAAAGGATTGACACATTGCAATGATGCCCACTTGGAATTCAAACCTAGATTGCCTTATGAATTACCAAATTCATATTTGTTATTTTTGAAGTCAAAGTTTTGAGTACATCATTTGGCCTATTGGGAAGATGTGAACAGAAAGTAGGCAGGTGTGCAAACTATTAGTATTTATTATTAGTGTTTGGAATATTATGTCCACTAATTGATATTGCATTTGGAAAATTGGATTTAAAAGCAAATAGTTGATTTGTGTGTTCTCTATATTGTACCAGATGTAAATGAGAGTCTACATTTTGTCAAATATATTTGAGATACATAATAGAGTTAATATAGATTAAGGAAGTAACTAACAAAGTGTAAATAGAAAAACACATAGCTACAGATATTGAAATTGATGCTGTACATGGTTTGGGGTTTTTTCTACAATCCATTTAATTGTTTTTTTCCCTGTTGTTCAATGATGATACTACACTTAAATCACTGGGCACGATTCACAGAACTAACTTACTACAAAATCCTAAACTTACTACCATTTTGGTATTCACAGAATGCACCTACTCATTTTGGTATTCACAGAATGTCACAGAAGGCACTTACTCATTTTGGTAATCACAGAATGCACTTACTCATTTTGGTATTCACAGAAGGCACTTACTCATTGATGAGTAAGTGCCTTCTGTGAATACCAAAATGAGAAACTTACTCATTTTGAGTAACTTACTCATTTTGGTATTTATAGAAGGCCCTTACTCATTGATGAGTAAGTGCATTCTGTGAATACCAAAATGAGTAAGTGCATTCTGTGAATACCAAAATGGTAGTAAGTTTAGGATTTTGTAGTAAGTTAGTTCTGTGAATCTGGCCCACTGTGTATGGTGAACTTAGGTGGAATCTGAGTACAGCAAAAAAGGGAAACTGAAAATGTTATGTAATTCTAAATTTTTGTTGTGTTCTTAAAAATATAATATTACAATTTTTGTAATATATTATCATTAAATAATAGTTGTTCTTCTTTATAGTAGCTACTTTTGAAGTTTGAAAATACTTGTAATGCTGCTTAGTACAATACTACTCTAAAATACTTCTACTGAGTAATGTATCTAAATTACTTGAAATGTACGAATACATAATATAATATGCATGATAGATAACGTGAAAAATTGTTTACATTTTAATTAAATGTTACTTGTTTCTTATATAAATAATGTAGATCCTTTACACTATTTGAAAACAATAATTATTTTGCTAATGTAATCAGGCAGGCAGTAATGCTTTCGAGTGAACACTACCCATCCACTCAGCCATTCTCTGAAGCACAAGTCTTACTCTAATAGGATAACCCAGGCCTTACCCGTGTATTCTTTCTTTGACACAGGCACTACCCATGCCCTCATACACTCACCCAGGTACTACCATTTCACTCATGCAATCACACAGGCACTACCCATGCACACATGCAATCAATCAGGCACTACTCTTGCACTCATGCAATCACGTAGGCCCTACCTATTTCCTCATGCATTTTCTCAAGCAGTACCAGTGCACTCATGCAATGACCCAGGCATTACTCTTGCAGTCCTCCTTTTACTCAGGCACTACTCATGCACTGATCTAAGCACTCAGACATTATTCTTGCACTTATGAAGTCACTCAGGCACTACCCATGCACTCATCCAATGACCCAGGCATTACTCTTGGAGTCTTCCTATTACTCGGGTATTATTCATGCACTGTTCTAAGCACCTCGACATTACTCTTGCACTAATGAAGTAACGCAGGTACTACCCATGCACTCATCCAATCACCGAAGAGGTAACCCTGTACTTATGCAATCATCCAGATACTGCCCATGCACTCATGCAATCACTTAGGCAGTACTTTTGCACTCAGTCATTTACTCAGGCACTACCAATACACTCATCCATTCACTCAGGTACTACCTATGAACTCATCCAATGACCCAGGCATTACCCTTGCACCCATCCTTCCACTCAAGCACGACTCATATACTCATCCAATCACCCAGGCACTACTCCTGCACTCAAACAACCACCCAAGAACTACCCATTCAGACATGTAATCACCCAGGCACTACCCATGCAGTCATGCAATTACTTAGGTATACTCTTGCACTCAAGAATTCACTCAGTCACTACCCATGCACTCATCCATTCCCTGAAGGACTACCCGTGCACTCATCAAATGGCCCAGGCTGTCAGGTCTTGTCGTTAGTTCTCTTCGGGGCTGTGTTGATTGTCCTATACCCTCCCCCACACAACTCTCCTAGAATCTGAAACAAGCAAGACAGACTACCAAGATCGTCCCGTGAGGGCGGAAAAGGAAAGGGACAGCTGGGAGGGAGATCTGATATGACAAGAACAACAGATTAGCAAACACCTCCCTAGAACCCCACAAAGGAATGACCTACAATCCTTACTCTTATCAACAACCTTATTCTATTTTCCCCTACCTGTGCAGGAAATATATAGATCTTTGTATATGGGGAGGAATGGAGAGGGCCTTGACTGGGAAAGGAAGCCAACTGAAATAATAAGCATATAGGAACACAATGAACACTTGAATGCACAAGAAACAATATTACGTCCTCAAGTCGCTCCACCTACCACTTAATTACAGTGTTCTTCTTTAGGCTAGAACTATTCCCATGCTCAAGAACCCGATAGCGTCTCCCCTGTGTAGTTAAAATACAAAGTGCAGGATAATGAAGAAATGATATAAAAATCATAAACTGGACAAAAGACAGAATAGGTTGAATTCACCCTTGTCACCTTTCCCTGTTTGAACAGGGTGTTTCCTCCATGTGATGAAGGTATCCAATACGTGACACGCTAATGTGTATGCAAAAGGGAAACACTTTCTACACTCATAGATCAAATAGTCATTTCTATTCACAGTCTCTATAACATTAGCGTGTATTGAGATATGTGTACCGATGACAATACACTATCTCGAATGGCACTACTCCAAATCCTATCCCCGCAATGAGAACGCGGAAAAGCATCTCGTCCAACGGGAATAGGAACAAAATACTTCGTTACTTCACAAAGTCTAACCCACGAGAGTTTGTTAGTGCATATATCCGTAATGCACTTCAGCTCCGTTAACACAGTTTTTTCACCCGACCCAACGCGGGGTGAGAACAGACAAAAACACCTGTGGCCAAAGTTTCTCCTTTACGGAGCTTACCGCTACCTCCACTCACTGGTTCGTCAAAGCAAAAATTATCGGCACCGCGAGTGAGTGCCGGCTGTGTTTATTTCCGGGCAGGTACGTAACCGACGTCTTGGAGCGTGACGTCTTTTCCCGGCTTTCTGGGAAATATAGTTTGATCCATGCGGGTGCCATTTCTCCCGCATTAGGCGGACGGCGTCCATACTCGGCGGAGTTCTGACACAGGCATTAGCATTGCACTCATACACTCCCTCGGGTACTTCCCATGCAGTCATACAATCACCCAGGCACAGCCCTGCACTCAATCACCCAGACACTACCCATGTACTTATGCAATCATTCACGCACTGCTCTTGCATTCAACAACTCCCACAGGCACTACCCATACATCATGCACTACCCAAGCACTAATCCAATAACGCAGGCACTACCCCTGCACCCATGCAATTGCCAAGGCACTACCCATCCCCTCATGCAATCGCTCAGGCACTACTCTTGCACTCAACCAATCACTCAGGCACTACCCATGCACTCATTCACTCTCTCAAGCACTACCAATGCACTCTTTCAATGATGCAGGCATTAGCCTTGCACTCATACTTTCACTCAGGTACTTCCCATGCACTCATCCATTCACCCAGGCACTACTCCTGCACTCATACAATCACCCAGGCACTACCTATGTACTCATGCAATCAACCAGGCACTACTCTTGCACTGAAACATTCATTTAGGCACTACCCATGCACTCATCCAATGACCCAGGCATTAGTACTGCAATCATCCTCTTAGTCATGCAGTGCCAATGCACCGATCTAAGCACCCAAACAATACTCTTGCACTCATGAAGTCAGTCAGCCACTACCCATGCACTCATCCAATCACCCAAGCTCTACCCATGCACTATTGCAATCACTTAGGTACTACTCTTCACTCAACCATTCACTCAGGCACTACCCATGCACTCTTCCATTCCCTCAGACACTACTCATGCACTCATGCAACCAAGGAGGCACTACCGATACACACATCCAATCACTGAGGCATTGCCCATGCAGTCATGCAATCACCCAGGCAGTACTCTTGCACTCAATGATTCCCTTGGCAATACCCATGCACTCATCCATTCACTCAGGCACCACCCATGCACTTATCCAATAACCCAGACATTACCCTTGCACTCATACTTTCACTCAGGTACTTCCTATACACTCATCCAGTCACCTAGGCAGTACACCTGAAATTAAATGAAATGAAATGTATATATTTGTAGAAATGAAATGAAATGTATATTTGTAGAGCGCAATTGCTGCCCTGAGGCGTCCAAGCGCTAGCGGCAAGTATAATTTACTTAGCAGAGGGAAGTCGCTGAGGAATTAATGAGGGGCATTAAAAAGGAAAGTCTTCAGCTGTTTCCGGAAGGAGGACAGATTAGGGTTGGACCTGAGTTGAAGGGGAAGTGAATTCCATAGCTTGGCGGCATTATGAGTGAACATCCTGTCGCAGCTCTTGCCTTTTTTATTCTAGGGAGTATGGCCATAAACGCCTGGCTAGAACGAAGATTTCTACTGGGATGATACTGTATTATTAGGTCACGGACGATAGCCGGTCCTGTGTCCCAGAAGGCTTGGTGGGATATGCACCTAGCCTTAAAGACAATTCTTTGTCGTACCGGTAGCCAATGCAGACTGTTCAGTCCAGGTTTGGCTGACAGTCTACGCGGCAGCTGGAGCAATGTGCGGGCTGCGCAGTTTTGCACTATCTGTAGCTTACGCAGTGTGTATTCAGGGACACCGAGATAAAGGACGTTGCTAAAGTCCAAACGGGACTGAATCAGACCCTGAATGGCCACCTGCTTTGCCTCCACAGGCAGAAGAGGAAGAACTTTCTTCAACATCCTAAGGAGACCAAAGCAGGTAGCCGAATGTTTTGTAGCCTGGGTATTAAAAGATAGAGCTTTGTCCAGCCAGACCCCTAGGCTATTTATGTTATCCTTGGGGGTTGGAGGGGTGCCTAGGCATGGGGGCCACAGGGAGTTGAAAAATGTGGGGTTCGTGGGACCCAGGAGCATCAGCTCCGTTTTGTCCCCATTAAGTTTGAGGGAGGATGAAGTCATCCAACCCTTTACCTCCTCCAAGCACTTCTTCAGCCCCACTGATGCTGATAGACCGTCCTCCTGCGCCAAGGAGACCACTAGCTGAGTGTCATCCGCGTAAGAAATGATTTTAATACCAAACGGACGGACAACCTCAGCCAGCGGTCTCATATAGATGTTAAAAAGCGCAGGGCTTAAGGAGGAGCCCTGCGGGACTCCACACCTCAGTGGCCTACTCGTGGATACCGTGTCTCCATCAAAAATTTGGAATGACCTGGTGCTCAAAAATGATTTGAGCCATAGCCATGCTCCGCCTGCTATTCCGACATTCGAGAGACGACTCAGCAAGGTGTCATGGCTGACCGTATCGAATGCCGCGCTTAGATCAAGGAGGATCACTGCCACTGATCCCCCTTGATCCAGGATCTTTCTGGTTTCCTCAGTGACTGCCAGCAGAGCAGTCTCTGTCCCATGTCTGGGTCGAAAGCCCGTCTGGGTGGCATCTAACAGCTGGTTATTCTCGAGAAAGTCCACCAGATGGATATTGATGTGCCTCTCGAGAATTTTGCTCACCCAGGGGAGCAGGGAGATCGGATGATAACTACTGAAGTCACCGGGGTCCAGATTAGTTTTTTTTAGCAGAGCACGGACCATGGCCCGCTTCCAAGCAGGAGGGACGGTACCAGAGATGATGGAGGCATTCAGGAGGTTCATGATGGTGGGTAGTACGACCTGGGCTGCCAGCATCATAACTTCTGGGGGTGCTGGGTCGCATGGAGACCCAGATTTTACCTTGCGGGCTATAGAATCCAGAGATTCGGGGTCTAGCAATGGAAAATGATCCAGAGTTATCCGGGATTGAGATGAGGTATCCCCCAGGTTTGTCTGTCCCTGGACTGTGGGTTCTGGTGCTATGGAGGGAAAAGAGGAGTAGATTTGGTTGACTTTGTGATGGAAAAATTCTGCCAAGTCATTGCAGTGGGCTGTAGTTTTTCCCGGGTGCATGCCAGGGGAGGGAAGTTTGGTAAGGCTTTTCACTATTTGAAGGATTTCCTTCGGTTTAGACTTGTCTCGCAGAATTTTATCCGAGAAGTAAGTGGACTGGGCAGATTTAACCTCAACCTTATAGGATTTGATTGCCTCTCTATATTGGGTTTTCTCATCCAGTGAGTAACCCATGCGCCACCGTCTTTCTAGTTTCCTGCAGTGGCGTTTCTTTTCGCTAAAGGCCTCTGAATACCAAGGGGCGGTTTTTTGAGAGCGTTTCGATGTGATTTTACACAGGGGAAGGGTGGCCTCAAGGGATTGTGCAATCCATTCTTCATATTCCTGATTGGCCACACGTGGGTCCCCGTTGTAAGAGGGCTGGGCAATCGCAAGTCTATCAGACCAGGATTCAACTGGTAATCGGGCCCAAATTCTAGCATTCCTTACGGTGGAGCTAGGGAGGAGTGACTTATGTGTAGTCCAGGTGAGAGGCACAAGTAGGTGGTCAGTCCAGGGGAGGGAAATTGGTAGTCCAACCACCAGCTCTGTGCAGTTACTAAACACTGGGTCCAATAAGTGACCCTTAATATGGGTGGGAGCCTCGACTCGTTGAGCTAACTGTAGCGCCGCTAAATCATCTGCCAGCGCCATGGCTGTATGATCCAGGGTGGCATCAAAGTGAAGATTAAGATCGCCTAACAGTGTGTAATTCGAGGCAGTTGTAACCCATTCGGCTATAATGGCTGGAAGGTGCTTGTGAAACTGTTTAGAGGGCCCCGGGGGGCGGTATACAACAGTGCCAGAAAAACAGTTGTTAGGGGAAAATTCCAGGCTAAATGCTAGGCTCTCGCATTCTGGAATTGATTCAGGGATTACTCGGCAATGATACTGCTCTTTATGTATAATGGCTAGACCTCCTCCTCTCCCTTCAGGACGATCTTGCCGGATGATTTGGAAGCCTGAAGGAAGGGCTGTCACAATGTCGGGATCAGAGTCTGTCGTAAGCCAAGTTTCTGTGAGGAAGACTGCATCTGGCATACGTTCTTCTAGCAAAAGAGAAAGTTCCATCCTATGTTTTGGTAGGGATCTACAGTTTAACATAAGCATGTTATAGTCCCGTTTCGCGTCACGTAGTTGCATGGGTTTAAGAGTCTGTTTACACCCCGGACAGATCACTGGTAGATCTATAGCCTGGAAGGAATGTGAACAGCCTTTAATTGCCAAAGGCCTCATGCTAAGGAGGACTTCCGTACTATAATACCTGCTATTTAGCAGCTAAGATGTAGGTGGTATGGCCCTGAGCCCGGTCCAGGCGCAGACGGGCGCAGACGGGCTTGCCGCTAACGCGCCCGCTGCGCCCTCCCGCTGCGGGAACGGGAAGCCATGGTCCCTTTATACGAGGTGAAGGAGGGCGGGAGGCGTCCAGCAGCTGGACCACAACCCTTTCCTCCCAGTAAGATGGCGGCTGTAATCGTCAGAGTCACGGCGTCAGCACCTTAATCGGCTGCGCCGTGAAAGGGAGATCGATTGCGGGGAGCCTCTGTGCGACGTAAATCTCGCACACGAGAAACCAATATGCTAGGTAAATAAAACAAATGTTTAAAATATTTACAGTTCTTAAAATCAGATTTTACCAGCAAGTGTCAAATACATACAATAATGTAGGGATAGTGTGGAGATCCCCCGGCTTCCGCCTCAGGGGAGAATAAGCAAAAGTTGGCGCGTTAGCAAATTAGCCCCTTAAGTATCCTGGGAGGGCGGGAGGCGTCCAGCAGCTGGACCGCAACCCTTTCCTCCCAATAAGATGGCGGCTGTAATCGTCAGAGTCACGGCGTCAGCACCTTAATCGGCTGCACCGTGAAAGGTAGATCGAGTGCGGGGAGACTCTGTGCGACGTAAATCTCGCACACGAGAAACCAATATGCTAGGTAAATAAAACGAATGTTTAAAATATTTACAGTTCTTAAAATCAGATTTTACCAGCAATTGTCAAATACATACAATAATGCAGGAATAGTGTGGAGATCCCCCGGCTTCCGCCTCAGGGGAGAATAAGCAAAAACACTGCACTCATGCAATCGCGTAGGCACTACCCATGTGCTCATGCAACCACTCAGGCACTACTCTTGCACTCAACCGTTCACTCAGACACTACCCATGCAGTTATCCATTCTCTCAGACACTACCCATACACTCATGCAATGACCCAGAGATTACTTTTGTAGTCATTCTTTTACTCAGGCACTACCTATGCACTGATCTAAGCACCCAGACATTACCCTTGCACTCATGAAGTCACTCAGGCACTACCTATGCATTCATAAAATCACCCAGACTGTACCTCTGCACTTATACAATCACCCAGGCACTACCCATGCACTCATGCAATCACTCAGGCACTATTCTTGCACTCACCTATTTACTCAGGCACTACCCATGCACACATCCATTCACTCTGGTCCTACCTATGCACTCATCCAATGACCCAGGTGTTACCCTTGGATCCATACTTGCACTCAGGCACTACCCATACACTAATACAATCACACAGGCGCTACCACTGCACTCATGCAATCATCCAGGCACTACCCATCCACTCATGCAATCACTCAGGCACTACTCTTGCACTCAAGCATTCACTCAGGTACTACCCAAGCACTCATTCACTCCCTCAAGCACCACACATGCACTCTTTCAATAATCCAGATATTAGCCTTGCACTCATACTTTCACTCAGGTACTTCCCATGCACTCACCCAATCACCAAGGCACTACCCCTGCACTCATGCAATCACCCAGACACTACCCATGTACTTATACAATCACTCAGGCACTACTCTTGCACTCAACTATTCACTCAGGTACTACCCATACATTCAACCATTCTCTCAGGTACTACCCATGCACTCATCCAATGACCCAGGTATTACTCTTGCAGCCATCCTTTTATTGAGGCACTACCCATGCACTCATCCAATCACACAAGCAGTACCCCTTAACTTATTTAATCACCCAGGTACTACTCATGCATTCACTCAGGCACTGCTCATGCACTCATCCATTCTCTCAGCCACTACCCATGCACTCATCCAATGACTCAGGCATTACTCTTGCAGTTATTCTGTAACTCAGGCACTACCCATGCACTGATCTAAGCACCCAGACATTGCTGTTGCACCCAGGGAGTACCCATGTAATCCTCCATTCACTCAGGTACTACCCTTGCACTCATGCTATCAAGGAGGCACTACATATACGCACATCAAATCACTCAGGTATCACCCATGCAGTCATGAAATCCCACAGCCACCACTCTTGCACTCAACTATTCACTCAGCTACTACCCATGCACTCATCCATTCACTCAGGCATTGCCCATGCACTCATCCATTCTCCCAGGCACTACCCATGCACACATCCAATCTTGCAGGCACTACCCTTGCACTCACCTGTTCACCCAGGCACTACCTATGCATTCATCCATTCTCTCAGGCACTGTCCATGCAATCATTAAGGCAGTACCCAAGCATTTAGCCAATCACAGAGACACTAACGATAGACTACCTAAAGAGCCACACACTACCCATGCACTCATCCAACCAGCCAGTCACTATTCACACATTCTTCCAATCACTCAGGCACTATTCATTCAGTTATGCAATCACACAGCCACTAATATTGCACTCATCCATTCACTCAAACTCTACTCATTTGCTCATCCAATCACTCAGACTCTACATACTCATGAAACCACACAGACACCATCCATTAATTCATGTATTCATACAAAATATAGCTTTTCTTTTTTAAACCAGAATAGGTGGTTCCATAAGAACCATGTTTTTCTTCTTTTTTTAAAAACGTTTATATTTTATTAGCAAGTTTGTGTTTTTTGGGTGTTTTTAAAATGTTTTCAATAAAAATGTAAACAATAAACTAAGCACAGGACAGTGTGCATAAATGGGGTGGAAAAAAATTAACAGTGATTGTAGGTTGTGTCCAACATTGTTTGGACAACCTGCTCAGGACAGTAATGCACTTTGGCTAAAAAAGTCCAGCCTTAGAAAAATCTGGAAGAGTCGGTGGTATGGACTGTAACCTGTTGCCTGCTCTTGAGGTGGAAGGATGTGCATCTTGTTTCCCATCATTAAGTCTTGCAAGCTCAGCTCTTGCAAGCCTGTTTTTCATGCATCGTTTTAAGATGCTTTCGCGTTGACAATGTACCACACAAGTGTTTCCTGTCTGATCCTCGAGACAGGACCTTCTTTCACACGTTGCACATCACTTTTTGTGCATTGACCTTCTTTTGGCCCTTGGTTTAGCTGAAGAATTGCCATACCACACTCTGCTTCCTTTTGCGGCGTGGCTCCTCTT
Source organism: Lissotriton helveticus (assembly GCF_964261635.1). Classification (NCBI taxonomy): domain Eukaryota; kingdom Metazoa; phylum Chordata; class Amphibia; order Caudata; family Salamandridae; genus Lissotriton; species Lissotriton helveticus. Next base: position 801,012,246 of record NC_136069.1, read on the forward strand.
ACTCCTCCAGAAGAGTCTCCTCCCACGGCAGATCCTGTGGAGTTGCCATGTCCAAACATGTAATATAAAATCTTTAAAACATAGAAAAACACCTCCAAAATACAAAGCTCCTGAAAAAGTATGGTTGTTGCCAACCACACCCAAAATTAGAAGAAAGAGGGTGGGATCTAGCAAACTTAAGGATGATAGGATCTTAAACCAATTAAATCTCTGTTTTTTGTGTCTCATAAGGTGCGTGACTCCTACGCGGTGCCACTGTGTACTAGGTGCGATTCCGCAATTTCTTTCAATTTTAAATTTCAACAATATTTAGCACTATCTGATAATATTTTAATTACACATAACTGTATTTCTTTATTTCAAATATTTCAAATAAATTAAAAAAGCGATATTAATATATAACAGTGTTTAAAAAAAGGTTAGATTCGCATCTCCTACATGAATCCGGAAGTTGCAATCTACACGGATGTACAGCGACTCCTGAAATTACTATTAAAAAACATGTTAATAACTTTCATTTATTAATATACACGTTCAATAACTATCTTAACAAACCTTTAACCTTGAACTTCATATTATTATTTTCTATATGTATGAAAAATATATATGTGACAAATCACGCTGGAGCCGCGCTCTGTACGCTGATTCAGAACCAACGCTCGGCAATGTACAGGGATATGCGTTCGGTGCGCGACCCCATGTTTATATTTAAAAAATATATATATGAATACACGCATTATATATATGTGCGAATATATATATATATATATATATATATATTGAAAAAAGAATTTAAAAGATGTAATTGAAAAAAGATATTTATATTGATATTTATTAAATATGTATATGTATGTATAAATTTTATATATATATATATATATATATATTCAGTCAAAACATACCCATGTCCACACGATCCTGGGACAGTATGAGGCGCAAACTCAGATTGCGTGTTGTAGAAATTATTTAATCAGCCAAGATAGCAGCAAACATAAACACACTCGACGCGTTTCGGGGCTCCTCCCCCTTGGTCACGAGTAGTAAACAGAGTAATAGGATGGTAATACATATACTCAATGTCACATGGTCACCTATGTACCGCAGCCACGTTATCAAGTGGCTGCGGTACATAGATGATGTGCTGGTTGTGTGGAGGGGAACCCAGGAGGAGGCTAACACATTTGTGCATGAACTCAATCAGAATACTTTCAATCTCAATTTCACCAGCAATTGGTCCAAAGAGAGCTTGGAGTTCCTTGATTTGAATGTGAGAGTGGAGAAGGGTAAACTAGAGACAGTTCTTTTTAGAAAAAAGACAGCGGGAAACAGTATACTCCACGCACGCAGTTGTCACCCTAATTCATTAATTAGGAGTATCCCAGTAGGGGAACTGTTAAGAGCTAGACGCAATTGCAGCACAGAAGAAGCTTTTTTGATTGAACAACAAAATATGGTAAAAAGGTTCTCTGAACGGGGATATTCCACCAAAGTCAATACTGATGCACAAAAAGCTGTAGAGAAACGATCTAGAGAATCACTTTTACAGCCGAGACCTAGTGAACCCGCAGACGAAAAAGAGAACAATACACGGTTCATAACAACTTACAGTAGCCAAGCGGGTCCGCTTAGGAAGAGTCTCAAGAAATTTTGGCCAGTGTTATTAAATGACTCAGACGTTGCCAAATTTGTCAATGAATCCCCTCAAATCTCTTTCAGAAAAGTGAGGTCCTTGAAGGACCAATTGTGCACAGCAGTAATCCCCAAGAAACCCATAACCACCGGAGTGAGAGGCTTTTTTACCTGCAGAAATTGCAAGGCTTGCAAGAACAGTCGGAATCTGAAAAAGGTACGACTGTCGCCCACATCTAAAATTCTGATTATCCAGGAACATACTTCATGCACTAGTGACCATGCAGTCTATGCTTTATTCTGTCCCTGTAATAAAACCTACATAGGGAGCACGATTAAACCTGCCAAATTGAGAGTGCTAGAGCACATGCGTGCTATTACCAACATGGATAAATCTTACCCAATAGCACGCCATTTTCTCACCCATCACAATCAAAATGTGAATTTATTAAGCTATTGTGTACTGTGTACAGTCAAATTTGATGAGAGAGGGGGCAATCGTGTGCAGAAATTAAGGAGACTTGAATCACGTATGATTATTCAATATAAAACACTGGTCCCTAATGGTCATAACTGTGATGAAGAAATGGAAGTTCACCTAGGATAATTTCATTTCAATATTCTGGTTTCGTTGAGCATTCTGTAATTTTTGTCTAGTAGGAAATCCATTTGAGATTTAACATGTAAATATATCGTGTACTTTAAGATGTTTTCGCCCTTACTTGTTTTTAACTTCAGTGTCCTGTATACAAGTTATGTAGGATTAACAATAGAATTTTACTAGTTTCAATTTTTGAATCACTGGTCCTTTTTTTCATTATCACTGATCACTTTTTATTTCCTTTTTCAGGGATTGGTTGTGTAAATATGTATTGAATGAAAATATCAACCCTATAAGAAACTAACAGTGAAACGGCATTGGAACTGAGAATTCAACATGCACTTATGGTCTCGCCACATGGGCATTATTTTCTTGACAATTTTCTGACAATTTATATAATTTGTAAATTATAACCTATTTTGCGTTGCCCACATGGGCGGAATAGCATCCTTTAGATTGCCTTTTGATTGCCTATATTATAGGAGCCGATCTAGTGGAAATAATAATAATGGTAAGCCCACTAGGGCGATTTATGTTAGTATCAGGAGCGTCAAGCTAACCAATATATTTTGTTGAATGACTCCAAATGCTAGCGTTAATATCATTTAATGCTTTTGTTATCAGATCTTGACAAAAGGGTTATTTGTAAATATTTAGATTCATGCACTATTACAACCTTCCCTCACAGCGCTGACTATAAGTGCTAAGTATTTTGTTTATGTTTATTTTTTCACTCTGACCATGTGACATTGAGTATATGTATTACCATCCTATTACTCTGTTTACTACTCGTGACCAAGGGGGAGGAGCCCCGAAACGCGTCGAGTGTGTTTATGTTTGCTGCTATCTTGGCTGATTAAATAATTTCTACAACACGCAATCTGAGTTTGCGCCTCATACTGTCCCAGGATCGTGTGGACATGGGTATGTTTTGACTGAATGGATGGGCTCGCTGCCCGGCACAGACCACTGTTGTTGGGAGGGGTCCAAGCGGAGTGTAGCGTTTCGCTGCACATTTCTTGGAATATATATATATATATATAAATGTATATATATATATATGGAGGCTTGCTAAGCTTCAACTTGCACAAATAAAGACACCTTTGATTTGGCATCAGATTTGGGCTCCACTCTTCGTCATTTATCCGATTTCAACTACAAATTGGTGACGCTGTCGGCGTCTGGCGAGTTTTTGTTCATATATATATATATATATATATATATATATATATGCAAAAAAGAAGCAGAGAATTCTGGGTAGTTCTCAAGTTTAGATGGAAAGCAGCCCCTGTATAGAGCACTCTCAACACCAGTGACACTCTAGATCTGCTCACTTCAAATGTCTGCTTTTCTATCAAAGTCTTTAAGCATAGGAGTAGCACAGTGCTGTCCACGCCGAGATAGAAATGAACAAAGTCTTTTGCCATTTCTACAGCAAAGTTTTTAAGCATAGGAGTAGCACAGTGCTTTCCACGCCGAGATAGAAATGGACAAAGTCTTTTGCCATTTCTACAGCAAAGTTTTTAAGCATAGGACTAGCACAGTGCTGTCCTTGCCGAGCTATAAAATGACAAAGGCCATTCATCACTCCAGGCACAGTATTACAGCTTTGAATTGGTAAAATACCAACCAAGCCAACCTGAAATGACTAAAAGCAACCCCTGACACAGTGTTTTGCTCTAATTAAAGCTCTTCAGAGAGTTATAGCTTTGTCCAGACACAAGGGAGCACCCAGTATAAGTCAATAAAATACCCTTTCAGGCATAGAGTGACAAATAAATTATGCAAAAAAGAAGCAGAGAACTCTGGGTAGTTCGCCTCCACCTTCTCACTCCCTCTGGCAGTCCTAACCTTAGACGTAACTAACGCTTAAATTGGGGCTACCTGTCAGAAGTCAAGGCAAAATTTAATTTGGGGGATGAATTTCATCTCACTATCAAGCTTCTATACCAAGCCCCAACAGCTAGCTTACTGGTTAATGGAACCTTGTCAGACGCCTTTAAGATTACTAGAGGTACGCGACAGTGCTGCCCTCTCTCCCCAATGCTCTTCAACATGTACATAGAACCTTTTGCACAGGTACTTAGGGAAGATTCTAACATCACTTCTTTTAAATATGGAGAGTGGGAGAGGAGGGTGGCCCTGTATGCGGATGACATCCTGATCTGGATACAGCTTTCCTGATAATTATCAAACGGGCGGAAGAATTTGATCAAGTTTCGGGATATGAAATCAATGCCAGCAAAACCGAAATAATGGCATGGAACATAAGAGACACACAACTTCAAGTTGGTTTCACTATGCGGTATTTGGGGGTCGGAATCGTACAGGATGTAGGAAAAATCGCAGAATTTAATTTAGATCGAGTCTTTAAAGAGTGTCAGAAACAGATGAAATCATGGGTTCACCTTTCATTATCCATCTTGGGGAGGGTTAATTTGGTTAAAATGTCAATCTTGCCTAAGCTCACATTTCTTTTTAACACCATCCAGCTGTTTTTTGACAAACATCTGATGTAAACATTCCAACAAGAGGTAAATTCCTTCATTTGGAAGTAAAGATCGATTAGGTTAGCATGGAAGAAGCTTAGACGGAAGAGAGAGAAAGGGGGACTGGCGCTGCCCGATCTGCAATACTATGCCTGGGCTTTCCAGCTCTCACACTCAAGAATTCTGCTGAAAATGCCTACTAGTATAGGGGGAGGAGATATGTTTCGGCTATGTCAAGGGGGGCAGGTTTACCAGAAGAAGGATTTATGTTTAAGTTTGGAGATCAACATTTTTTCCAAAAAGTTAAACTTAAAGTTCTTGAGTCAATAGCAAAAAATTAGGCTAGAATAAGAAATAAGGTGGGGCTTAACTATTTCTCAAATTTAGCGCCACTTTGGGACTCCCCGGGTACACTTGCGTGCCTCCAGGACAGTTTGACAAAACCATTGAGAGATGCTGGGATTATAGTGTGGGGGGATCTGTTGAACGAAGGTGTTCTCGTCTCTTGGGAAGATCTAAGAGAGAGAGTAGGGACAGGTCTCTCCAGATTTAAGTATATCCAGCTTAAAAGCTGGGTACAAGCCCAGTGCAGGTGTAATACTTCATTTGGGAAGGGTAGTAATCTGGAGGAACAGCCTGTTGCGAGACCGGTGGGAAAAAATGAGGTCTCAGTGTGGTATTGGGCAATAGAGGAGGAAGTGGATGGGGTCTTAAAGCTTGCAGATGAGCTATGGGGAGAGCAGATGGATATACGGTGTGATCTTGTATGGCAGGATTCATTAAAAAAAATTATAGAGTAGTGCAACCTGCTTGGTTGAAGCAAAACCACCTGTTCACTGCTCACAGAGCGTATTTATCCCTTCTTAGGTTATCAACATTTCTGAAAGGGAAAGTATGTAATAAATGTGGGATGGCTGAAGCATCAGACATACATATGTTTAAGGAATGCCCTCCCATCTGACTCTTTTGGGAAAATGTGCGGAAGACTCTCGAGAACATTTTGAAAGTACCAATACATATAGATCTGCCCCTGATAATCTTCGGCCTTAATGATAACATTGTAGGACCTGCTAGATCCTTGGCATTCTATGCAATTTTAAGGGCCAGGAGACAAATCTGCAAATATTGGGTAGATCCAGCTCCACCAAACCACTCAGAATGGCTAACCTCACTATATGAAGTATCCAAAATGGACATGGCTAGATCATGCAGTAAAAAAAAAAAACTGCATATTCGGAAGTAGAGAGCCTGTTTTTTTTTTTTTCCGGGTCCTATGATTATGCCTTTTTGGATACTCAGTGGACGATTTTATGCTCACAGGCTATCAATATGGTCCATCAGGTCTGTTAAAGACCTAGGGGTCGATTAGGATGGCGGACGGACTTTGTCCATACGCCATCTTGTCGTGGCGTCGAATTAGGATGCACCTGCCACAGTGGCGGGTCCATCCCTCATTTTTAACATTGCGGCACACCGCCTGCCGCATTGCTAAAAATGCATGTTGTGCGTTTCAAAGCACAACATGACAGGCACCGCGCGGTGCCTGCCATGTTGTACTTTGAAACGCAGTGGGGTACCATAGGTACCGCCATGTGCACCCCCCTTCACCCTGGGGGCCCGCAACAGGCCCCCAAAGCAAAGACCGTATGCCTTTCCGTGGCAGCAATGTCGCCACGGAAAGGCATTCCCCAAAGACCATTCTAATATGGCTGGCGGTGTCTGATAGACACCGCCACCATATTAGACCTTTTCCGCCACGGTCGCAAGGCGTCTGCGGCAGAAAAGCGGCGAACGGTCTTCACGTCCGCCGCGGACCCCCCAGCCATCCTAATGTGGGGGTCTTTTGATTGAGGATGGCGGACGGATTGCCCCCGCCGGGCTGGCGGTGGCTACCGCCAGCCCTGCGGGGGAAATCCGTCCGCCATCCTAATCGACCTCCTAGTTGGAGTAAACCCAACCTCGCCCCCTGACATCCTCCCGACCTATAAAACGTACCTTTGCCCCAGTCTATATAAGAATGCTAAAGACTCCTGAGTCAAATCAGTAAGGTTACAAATAGGCGGCTGAATTAATCAAGAGAGTTGAAGGCGAATGAGGACAAAAAAAATATATATATTAATATTTAGCACTATCTGATAATATTCTAATTACACATAACTGTATTTGTTTATTTCAAATAAATTAAAGAAAGCGATATTAATATATAATAGTGTTTAAAAAAAGGTTAGATTTGCGTCTCCTACATGAATCTAGGAAGTTGCAATCTACACGGATGTACAGCGACACCTGAAATTTCTATTAAAAAAACATGTTAATAACTTTAATTTATTAATATACACGTTTAATAACTATCTTAACAAACTTTTAACCTTGAACTTCATATTATTATTGTCTATATGTATGAAAAATATATATGTGAAAAATCACGCTGGAGCCGCGCTCTGCACGCTGATCTGGAACTAACGCTCGGCAATGTACAGGGATATGAGTTCTGTGTGCGACTCCATGTTTAGATTTAAAAAATATATATATAAATACACACATTATATATATATATGTGCGAAAATATATATATATTATTGCTTCTCAGGATTGGTTTGCTAATAAGTATGATGACATCTTAATGAAATTTCAAAATTTGATCATTATATGTATGTAATCATGAATTGCCCTTCAGGCGGGTTGACCCTTATCTCCCACTGCGAGAGACTTGGTAGTTTCTGCTACTTAATGGCTGTATAGCTATCTGACAATAACCTGGTTGATATACAATAATTTGAACATTTTTCTTTGTGGTTCCGAATAATATGCTACTTGTAGATATTGATTATATGGCATACATCTATATAGGGACACAAGCCGATCCACGGCGCTATTGTGTGTTATGCCCCACTCCCTTTTGTCTTGTAAATATCTGGATTTACGTTGATACTTTGTACCATTTTCCATTATGGAAACTATGTTCAAAGATGGCGCCCATGTCGGCGTCTGTGGGGCTAGTCCCTTGTTGATGTCAACCTTTGTCTACCTCATGTGTATTTAAATCGGAACTTCTAGGTTTTGGTAACAACACTGACGAAGGGTATCGCCGAAACGTTTGTTTGCAGTCACAATAAACTGTTGTGATACTGTACCTGCTGGAGTGCTGTTTCCTTTCCTTATGTGAGAGGAATTTTGAGCGTGATATATATATATATATATATATGTATTCACTGAAAAAAAAATAGGTTTCAGGCACGTTATAGTTAGGAATTAGCATTTAAAAAACCTTGAAACGTAGTCTAAGGATGGAGGCTGCGTTGTGCATGTGACTAATAGACTTTGCTGGACTTCCACCAATGGAAGGAGATGGATCAGGTGAAAAGCGGCTGGTGTTGGCTTCCGGTAAATGGCATATGAATAAGGCACTCCAGCCGAAACGCGTCATGCCCACCATGTTGCAAATAAATGATTCTTCCTGGCTCCCTGCTGTGTCCCTCTGGTTCCTTGCTTCCTGAGGTAATCTTCGTGTGGATATATATATATATATATATATGTATTCACTGAAAAAATACATAGGTTTCAGGCACGTTATAGTCAGGAATTAGCATTTAAAAAACCTTAGAATTTCACTGAAAAAACCATAGGTTTCACACATGTTATAGTTAGCTGGGCATTTCACTCATACAAAACCATTGAAATTCCCCTGTTATAGTTAGTTCAGCTAACTATAACTCATGCGCCCGCAATGCACTGCTGATGACGTCACATATTACATCACTCATGACATGGTCAGTGACATCACTCATGACATCACTGATGACATCTCAAATTACATCACTGATGACATCATCCAGTGAATGTGTGTCTTTCTGAAAAAGAAATATTTTTTATGTATGTATATCAAGGTTGATGGAAGAATAAATGGGTAAATAAGTGTCTAAATGGATTTTTTTTGTAAAATTGATTGTGTAACTGACTTATTAAGTATATCTTAGCGAATACATGTATTAGCGAGTAATGTTTAAATATGTAAATATCTGCATCAGTGTCTCACTTTGTGTATAAGTGGCTGCATGGGTTGGTGAGTAGCTACATGAGTGTCTATATGGGTTATTAGTTGTTTTTTTGATTATCAGAATGAGTGTCTGTATGGTTTGGTGGGGGGTATTACTTAGCGCACAGATGCATGACTGACTGACTCACTGTATGTGTTTTGAAGACAGAATGTATGCAGGACTGTATGGGTGGAGGAGTGTGTGTATTGGTGTGTTAGTGAGTGAATGACTGTCTCAATAGTATCTTTATGAGTAACTACAAATGTTTTAAACAAGTATATGTGAGTATTGATGTATATAAGTGAGTATATGTGAGAGTGAGAGATTGGAAGAGTTCCTGTATAAATAATTATGTGTTTCTATAAGTGATTGTTTAAGAGAGTAAGTATGTGTACTTTTCTGTAGAACTAAGTGTAGTGGTGTGTGTATAGCTGTATGTGCAAGTACATGGATGTTTGATAGTTTATTTCCATGTGTGAGTATGTGTGTGAGTAACTCTATGGATGAGTATCTGTGTTTAGCAGGATGTATAGGTGTATGAGTACATATGATGAGTGAGTACATGAATGAGTGACTATATAGAACTGTTGGTGAATGAGTGGATGTGTATGAGATGTTGGGATTACCTAATAGGTTGTTGTAACTGGTATTGGTATCTCCATTTTAAAAGAAATGTTAGTTTCTATTTTTGAATGTGTGTATCAAAGGTTATATTAGGGTGAAAGGAGGTCTGCCACTCTTACACAAGGATGATGTCATCAGTGATGTCATCAGTGATGTAATTTGAGATGTCATCAGTGATGTCATGAGTGATGTCACTGACCATGTCATGAGTGATGTAATATGTGACGTCATCAGCAGTGCATTGCGGGCGCGTGAGTTATAGTTAGCTGAACTAACTATAACAGGGGAATTTCAATGGTTTTGTATGAGTGAAATGCCCAGCTAACTATAACATGTGTGAAACCTATGTTTTTTTCAGTGAATTTCTAAGGTTTTTTTAAATGCTAATTCCTAACTATAACGTGCCTGAAACCTATGTTTTTTTCAGTGAATTTAAAAGGTTTTTTAAATGCTAATTCCTAACTATAACGTGGCTGAAACCTATCTTTTTTTCAGTGAATTTCAAAGGTTTTATAAATGATAATTTTTAAATGTATTCATTGTTATATTTTTTATACTAATTTACTACATTGTTTTAAAGTATTTATTTAAAGATATTTTATTTTTTTAATTACATTACATATTTTTAATATAAATTGGAAAAAAAATGTTTTTAAAAATATTGAAATTGCAATATTAATTTTTTTAATTTAATTTTTTTTAATTTATATATATTTTATATAGCAGGCAATGATATCCTATGGAAGGAAATTCAAGTTACTGGTAAGTACAGTTAAATTTACTTTTCAGGAAAAGTAGTGAGCTGAAAGATGCAGCACTGAGGTCTCTCCTGATAACAGGTGAGTAAATCGGAATTCGGAGTTCGGCTGATTTTTGAGAAATTTTTTAAAGTTCCAAAACTCCACACTTAAATTTTTTTCCAATTAAACCAGTCAATGTTAGCCTATGGAACGAAATTCATTTACTGTAACTATGATTAGAATCACTTTTCATGATCAGTAGTGGGCTGAAAGATGCAGCACTGAGGTCTCTCCTGATAACAGGTGAGTAAATCGGAATTCGTAGTTCGGCTGATTTTAGAGGAATTTTTTTAAGTTCCAAAACTCCACACTTAGAAGAATTTCCAAGTGAAACCAGTCAATGTTAGCCTATGGATGGAAATTCAAGTTACTGTAACTACGATTAGAATTACTTTTCAGGATCAGTAGTGGGCTGAAAGATGCAGCACTGAGGTCTCTCCTGATAACAGGTGAATAAATCGGAATTCGTAGTTCGGCTGATTTTAGAGGAATTTTTTAAAGTTCCAAAACTCCACACTTAGAAAAATTTCCAAGTGAAACCAGTCAATGTTAGCCTATGGAAGGAGTTCAAGTTACTGTAAGTATGGTTACATTTACTTTTCAGGGTCGGTCCTGGGCTCAAAGATGCAGCACTGACATCTCTCTTTATAATAGGTGAGTAAATCGGAATTCTTACTTCGGCTTATTTTAGAGGAATTTTTTAAAGTTCCAAAACTCCACACTTAGAAAAATTTCCAAGTGAAACCAGTCAATGTTAGCCTATGGAAGGAGTTCAAGTTACTGTAAGTATGGTTACATTTACTTTTCAGGGTCGGTCCTGGGCTCAAAGATGCAGCACTGACATCTCTCTTTATAATAGGTGAGTAAATCGGAATTCTTACTTCGGCTGATTTTAGAGGAATATTTCGCTCAATAGTGAAGGAAGAGGGCGGGGACTGAGGTGACATGTGTGCAAACACGCCCTGTGGCGCATTTTAAGTTGGGGAATATATTCCTCTTCAATCCTGAGGTCACCTATGAGCCAACTAGCCCACCAGGTACCTCCAGTATGCGCCAGGGAGCTGCGTTACAGAGAGGTGTTCAGAGGACACGCCCCCTTTTTACAACACTCTGCAACGCAGCTCCGTGACGCTTACTGAAGGTACCTGTTGGACTACTTGGCCCCTAGGGAACCTTTGGATTGAAGGGGAATATTTTCCCCAACCTAAAACGCGCCACAGGGCGTGTTTGCACACATGTCACCTCAAGCCCCGCCCACTACCTTCACCACTGTGCAAACATGCCCCGTAACGCATTCTAAGTTAGGGGATTAAGTCCCCTTGCATACTGGGGGTCCCTGGGGGCCAACTAATCTGCCAGGAACCTCCAGTATGCGCCAGGGGGCTGCGTTGCAGAGAGGTGTAAAAAGGGGCGTGGCCTAAGAACACCTCTCTGCAACACAGCCCCCTGGCGCGTTTGTAGAGGGGGAACAAATTCCCCTTGCATACTGGGGGTCCCTGGGGGCCAACTAGCCCACCAGGAACCTCCAGTATGCGCCAGGGGGCTGCGTTGCAGAGAGGTGTAATGAGGCCACGTCCCTTTTTACACCTCTCTGCAACCCAGCCCCCTGGCGCTTTTTCAGCGGGGGAACTAATTCCCCTTGCATACTGGGTGTCCCTGGGGGCCAACTAGCCCACCAGCAACCTACAGTATGCGCCAGGGGGCTGCGTTGCAGAGAGGTGTAAATAGGGGCGTGGCCTCATTACACCTCTCTGCAAGGGAGCCCCCTGGCCCATACTGGAGGCTCCTGGTGGTCTAATTGGCCCCCAGGACTCCCAGTATGCAAGTGGAATTAGTTCCACCTCTGCAAACGCGCCACGGGGCGCATTTGCAGAGAGGTGCAGGTAGGGGGCGTGGCCTCCTCCCGATCCCGTTTTAAAAACAAAAATACTTTTAAGGGGGGGGCTGCGTGGCCCCCCTCCTGGGCAACTTATGGCCCCGGAGACCCCATCCCCCGGGGCCTGCCCTCTCCGTTGGGGACCGCGGGGGGTCCCCAAGCCCCCCACGGTCCCTGCCGGCTCCCCGCATCCAGCGGGAGCCGGCATTGCTTTTCTGCTTGGGGAGCAGCTAACATGCTGCTCCCCATGCAGAAAAGCAATCCGCTTTGATTATTGAAAGAGAGAGCAGGTTTCCTGCTCTCTCTTTCAAAAATCAAAGTAGTTTGCTGTGGTAGGGTGGGAGCCGCGAGGCTCCCGCTCTACCATAGCAAACAGCAGTGTCCCGGTGGTGGGCACCCCGGGACACTGCAGGAGCCGGCCCTGGGGGGTGGCGGTCCCCAGGTCCATCAAGGGCTCCAGGAGGGGGAGCGCGCTGCCCCCCTCCCACCTGTTGAAAGCCCCGGGGTTGCGCAGATCTAGAGTGTCACTGGTGTTGAGAGTGTTCTATACAGGAGCTGCTTTCCACCTAAACTTGAGAACTACCCAGAGTTCTCTGCTTCTTTTTTGCATAATTTATTCGTCACTCTATGCCTGAAAGGGTATTTTTTTGACTTATACAGGGTGCTCCCTTGTGTCTGGACAAAGCTATACTTCTTTGAAGAGCTCTAATTAGAGCGAAACACTGCGTCAGCGGTTGCTTTTATTCATTTCAGGTTGGCTTGGTTGGTATTTTACCAATTCAAAGCTGTAATACTGTGCCTGGAGTGATAAATGGCTTTTGTCATTTTACAGATCGGCAAGGACAGCACTGTGATAGTCCTATGCTTAAAAACTTTGTTGTACAAATGGCAAAAGACGTTGTCCGTTTCTATCTTTGGTGGATAGCACTGTGCTACTCCTATGCTTAAAAACTTTGATAGAAAAGCAGACATTTGAGGTGAGCAGATCTAGAGTGTCACTGGTGTTGAGAGTGCTCTATACAGGAGCTGCTTTCCACCTAACCTTGAGAACTACCCAGAGTTCTCTGCTTCTTTTTTGCATAATTTATTCGTCACTCTATGCGTGAAAGGGTATTTTTTTTACTCAAAGCGCGAGACTCCAGCCATGACGACGGGGAAGATACAAGCATGTGAATCTATGAAAGATAACAATACTGGAGAACCACAGTGTACAGGTAAGTAGCTTGTTTTTTATCAAGTTTGAGGTTATTGCTAATGTTAATAAATTGAGTATTTATTGCAACCCTGTCCTTTTAAATGGCCTTTTACACTAATGCAACGACGTGGCATGTGATTATTGCACAAGTGATTTCACTTTACCTTGTACTGCACCAGTGGCTCTGAGGAATTTTGGGCATCATCCATGACTTTTTCTGCAAACATTGACAGTCAGCCTCGATTTTAGAAAGGCCAGAGGGCCTCCATTAAGTCTTGCCAAATATGTGATTAAAGCATTGAACTTTGCCCAGACCATGCATTTGGGACACACGCGTGTCTGCCATAAATCTAAGTGTTCTATCAGCAACTACGACGAATGCAAGCGAATACAGGCATAAACAAGCAGCGGTAAAGGCAAATATCTATAGACATTACATCTATGTTCTTGCCTGATGCATGCATTGGAGATCCACTTGCTTGACGGTTAGCGCACAGCAAACTCCTGTCCTGGATCACAAATAAGAGGCCTGCGGATGATATAATAGGAGTCCTGCACCAGTGCGTGCATTCATTGTTCTACTATCGACCTGTCATTCACCTGTGCTGCCCTACCACATTATCACTGTTAACCACGCAGTGCTGATACAAGGTTAGCGCCTGAGATATTGGTGCCGTTGCTCTACATTCCTCCAGCACGAATACTGACGTACACTACAATGGGCGATGAAAAGAATGACAAAACCCCTAAACGCCTGAAATCTAATCCACCGACACCGATCAAAGGTAAGAAAGATATGGCAGACGCTATGGACACTATCCTGAATAGGCTGGATGAAGTCAGAGACCTGGCTAGGTCCACCAAAGAGGAGGTTGCAGCTATAAGACAAGACATTAAAGATATTAATTCAAGAATGACAGAATCTGAAAGCAGAATCAGTAAACTAGAAGATGCGGAGAATAAAACTTGTGGAGCTCTTAAAAATCTCACCTTATGCTCGGACCATCTGGTAAAGAAGATTGCGGAGTTAGAGGACAGAAATAGAAGAGGGAACCTGAGAATTTTCGGGATTCCAGAAAAATCAGAAGACAGCTATGGATCGTGTGTCCCATTCCTTGAGAACTGGTTTGCACAAGCGACAAATTTAACCTTTACTCAACCATTAGAATTTGACAGAGCACATCGAGTTCCGGGACGGATAACCAAAGACCAAAAGGGACCGAGAGCGATAGTGTGCAAACCATTAAGATACCAGCACACAGAACAGATCCTCTCTTTCGTTCGCAAACATAATCATGTTCTATGGAAAGAACATAAGATATACATCTCACAAGATTACAGTAAGGAAACGATGGAAGTAAGGAGAGGTTTTCTTGCACTGAGACCACAACTGAAGTCACTCGGTTTCATGTATGGTTTTGTTGGTCCGACAAAGTTCAAAGTGACGATAAGAGGGGTAACTCACATATTCTCTGACCCACAAAGGCTGCGCCATCTGCTCTCTACGCAGGAGGAGACCAAAATGGAGGTCGCTTTCTTGAGTCAGGGAGGTGCTGGAGCCGCAGGCGCCACTGGACTTGGTTGACCTGTAAATTTCCCTTTTGCATAAGAATCACAAATATACACTGCTCTAATGTGTGCCTTATCCGATCTTAAATGTTCTTTGCTGCACCCCGCAAGTGCACTCGTGTTGCCCATACTGTTAACGTCATGCGGTATTCATTAGCCTACTGTACTGTGCTATGGGGTTGGAATGACTTGTTCCTCTAAATGATTACTGAATGCTTATTAATAATGTCTGCTGGTTCTAGTTGATGCCTGTTGCTGCATTGTCCACTAAAATGGTCTCCAGCTGGTGGATATGGTGCTGTTCACTCGTGTTGTTTTCTCAATCTACTCATAATAGTTCCTTGTCCTTAGAGACAGTGCGTCTATAAATGAAGCTGTCTACTGTTCTACTGTTCTACCTTGTTTACGGTCACTGGAAGTTGTCTATCTTATATTTACAGACCAAGATACGATTAGTTTTCTCTAAATCTAGTCATAATGGCTCCTTGTCCTTCAAGATATTGCGTTTATAAGTAAAGCTGCATACTGTTATACCCTGTTGATGGTTATTGAAAGCTGTCTAGCTCTCTTGTTTGCGATTGTTCCAGCAGCTCAAACGTTACATTTTGTTGACTATGCTTTGCTTGGAGGTGACCTCGTGGTCGTTCCCGAGTCGCCATGCTCCTATTTTCCTATGGGGGAGGGAGGGGTGGGACTAGGGGAAGGGCGGAGGGAGGAGGGTGGTTTGGGGGACTGGGGAGGGGGTTTGATTTCTCACTTTTTCTGTTTTTTTTCCTTTTTCGTTTATTCTACACACTATGCGCGCTGTTTTATTTTGTATTCCGAAGCTTCCGCTCTGTATCTCAGAACATTGCTAGCCCTGTGATTAATGCGAGTTATGTTACTGCCTATAGTATCAAATGTATGATATGTCAAATGTATGTCAATGCCTGTAGGGTCAAATGTATGGTGCTTTTTCTCAGATCTGAATCCCATGTATACAAATGTGTTATGGTACAATATCAGACGCTGCATAATTGATGGCTCCTGTTGTAGATACCCCAATAGGGACAACAACCATAGCTAATCTTAAAATATTGTCGCTGAATGTGAAAGGCCTAAATCAGCCGGTTAAACAGTTTCTCTGGACTCTAGCCCTCCTACCATGCCCTCGGCCTTAACCCTTTTCCCCGTGGATGATCCTCAAATGTTTCCTCCCTTTTGTGCTTCCCCTTCTCTCCATACCCTTGCATCCCTCCCACCCTCCCTTTGTGCTGTGACAGCATCCACACTTATGGAACTCTGCTCTTTGACTTATTGTAATAACTCTAATTAATGGTATTTGCTTTAGACCTGGCACCATATACCATTCCTATGTGATTTAGAGATTATTCAGTCATATCCCCTCCCTATGTATATAGAGATAACTCTAATCACTAGTGTATGCAGTAGACCTTTGTATTTTCTACCACTCCTATGTGACCATTAGAGTATTTCCGGTCATATCCCTTCCTATGTATATAGAGATAACTCTAATGTCTAGTCTCAATGTGACTTTTAGAGTATATCCATGTGTATCCCTTCACTATGTATATAGAGATAACTCTAACGACTAGTCGCCTATGAGACTGTTAGAGTATATCCATGTGTATCCCTTCCCTATGTATATAGAGATAACTCTAATCACTTGAACATGCAGTAGTCCGCTTTGTTCTTTTCCATTCCTATGTGAATTTTAGAGTATATCCAGTTTTACCCCTTCCCTATATATATATAGAGATAACTCTAATCACTAGTTTATGCAGGAGTCCGCTTTGCTCTCTAACATTCCTATGTGACTCTTAGAGTATATCCATGTGTATCCCCTCCCTAAGTAGATGGAGATATCACTAGTATATGCCTAGAGTTTATCCTTTTGCACCTTCTCCTTGTGTGACTATCTCTTGTACATTTGCAATTTTTTTCTGTTGTACCTGTTTTATAACGCATGTAATCCTAAGTATAGCCAGGTGTATCCCTTCCCCCGTGTGAAGAGATAACCCTATTCACTAGAACAAAAAGAAATGTGTTCCTTATGTAACGTAACTGATTCTATGTAAAGTGCTTTGATAACATGTAACGGAACTGGTGCTATGTAAAGCGCTCTGATAACCTAATCGGTTCAAGTTCGCGCTATATAAAACTCTAAAAATAAATAAATAAAATAAAACGTCAGAAGGTACTTGACTATCTACGTAGGCAACGTGGGGACATAGCCCTGTTGAAAGAAACTAAATTAGAAACAAAACATTTTCACACACTACGAAACAAGTACTACACTGAGGTAATAGGCTCTGGGGCAATCTCTAAAAAGAATGGGGTGGTAATACTTGTAGCAAAGACTACGAATGTGGAGATACTTTCCTCCACCATGGATACGAAAGAGAGGTGGGTATCGGCGAAATTACTTAAAGATGATACTGAATTTTTCATCACGTCAATATATGCCCCTAACGCCCATGATCCGTCTTTCTGGCTAGGCCTCACAAAACAGATTGACTCCATCCCTGACACGGCAGTTCACATTTTAGCAGGTGATTTCAATCTTCCATTTGACCCGGTATTAGATAGAGATTCCAAGTGCGCCTTTCGCCCAGGTAAAGCCCACAAAGCGTTCATGAAATTATGCAATAGGTTCCATTTGGTAGATACGTGGCGCTTGCTACACCCTGATGGAAGAGATTACTCCTTTTACTCCCCACCACATGACTCGTTCTCGAGAATTGATTACATACTCGTTTCTAAAAATGCGCTGGCCAGAGTTGAAAACTCGGACATTGCCCCCAGATTGGTTTCTGATCACTCTTGCGTCTCACTCACACTTTCCAATATCACACCAACCACTCGACACTCTATGTGGAGATTTAATGAAGCTATTCTTAGTGACACGAAACACAAAGAAGCCATTGACCATGCCATCACGGATTTCTTAGCTATAAACAAAAAAGGGGACACTTCGGATGCCATGAGATGGGAGGCGCTTAAATCAACCATTAGAGGGATTATCATAAAAATATCCTCTGCAATTAACAAGAACCGACTTGCGGTCTTGTTGAAATTGGAGGAGGACATCTCTACACTCCAACGCAAATACCTGAATGATAGAAACCCTGAAGATCTGATTGAACTGTCCAACCAGAAATACACATATAATAAACTTATTAGTGAAAAGGCGGGAATCTGGCTTGATAAAAGGAAGCGTTTTAAAATCTGTGACTCTAATAAGGCAGGAAAAGGACTAGCGGCATATCTCAAATTTAAAATTAAAAAAAACACCATAACCTCCCTGTTAGACGGCAATGGCGCTCCAAGCTCTGATCCCAATAAAATTGCGAATATTTTCAGAGAATTCTGAGAAACTATATGCTAAGAATGTACATGTTGACAAAGAAAAAATGGAGACATATCTCTCAAACTGTACACTCCCAACACTCACTCCCATAGAAAGAGAGTCTTTGAATGAGCCGATCTCTGAGTCAGAAGTCATTACCGCAATCAAATCCCTCAAAAAAGGGAAAGCCCCTGGGCCGGATGGCTACACGGCACCATTTTATAAGACCTTCGCCCACGTTCTAGCTACTCCGCTCTTGGAGGTATTCCAAGAAATTAGCATCACAGTAGAAGTTAAAGGAACAATGGCTGAAGCCGTAATTGCAGTGATACCCAAAGAAGGCAAAGATTCTAAACAGCTGAAAAACTACAGACCCATCTCGCTGATCAACTTAGACTGCAAGCTCTTGGCCTCGATTCTTGCTAAACGCATCCAGAAGGTTTTACCGTCCTTGATACATCCGTCACAGGCGGGATTCCTGAAAAATAGGTTGTCAAGCGATAATACTAGGATTCTGGCTCACGTTATTGAAAAGGCAAAGCTTTTATCCACACCTACTGTAGCGGTAACATTGGATGCAGAAAAAGCGTTTGACAAGGTTGATTGGACGTATTTAAATGCGGTGCTTCACAAATTTGATCTGGGTCCTCTTTTCACTAAATTAGTCATGTCCCTGTATGCCTGTCCCTCCGCCAGAGTGAGAGCTGGTGGTGCTTTTTCCTCCCCTTTTAACCTAGAACAAGGTGCACGACAGGGTTGCCCCCTATCCCCGTCCCTGTTCCTTCTAGCTATTGAACCCTTCTTGTACTACATAAGGGAGAACCCCGAGATTCCTGGAATTAGATTCACAGGATGCACAATTAAATTGACGGCCTACGCCGATGATGTGCTGGTCTTAAGTGAAAAATCTGATAAAGCTATTCCTGCATTACTATCCACAATTGAGGAATTCTCATGTGTCTCTGGGTACTCCCTGAATAAGGATAAGACAGAAGTGAAATTACTAAATAACCTGTGTGACAAAAATATTCTGGGTGACTCGGGGCTTACGTGGCAGCCAAAGAGCTTTAAGTATTTAGGTATGGAATTCGAGAAAGACCTGATAACCACCCTAAAAATTAATGAGGATATACTCTATAAGAAAATACAAAAACTACTAGATGGATGGTCGCCGAAGTTCCTCTCATGGTGGGGTAGAGCGGAGACGTTAAAGATGATGATCAGCCCCTTAGTAAATTACATGGCGAGTATGCTCCCCATGACCTTCACGGAGGATTTTTTGCATAAAATAGATAAATCTTTTACGGACTTCCTATGGAAAGGGAAAAAGCCCAGAATTGCCATGAAAAAACTACAACTCCCTAAGCTTAAAGGAGGTATAGGTTTGCCAAATTTTAAAAATTACCAGACCGCCTTTCTCTGCAAGCAAGGAGCGTCCTGGTTTGCCGAACACCCGAATTATACGCCTTTGTGGATTGATATTGAGAAATCCATCATGGGCAAGGCCCCGCTCTCTGCTGCACTCACAATGGACCTTTCACACCTGCCGCACTCTAAATACATCATGCTTAATACCAAGAGGGCCCTCCTGCGATTAGATCAAGTTCATAAGACCGGTCTGCAGATCCACAAATCTGCTTCTGCATCCCTCTGGCGCAACCCATTGATCAAAATTAATGGTTTGCCCCCCATGTGGGACCATTGGTGGGACGGAGGTATCAACGTGGTTTCAGACCTCAGTGAGAATAATATGCCATTACCCTTCTCGACTCTCCAGACTAGGCACTCCCTATTACCGATCGACTTTTATGCCTTCCTTAAACTCAAAACAGCCCTATCTACACGCACATTCAAATTAGCAACACCCTGGCTACAATCTATGCTACCATGCGTCAAATCCTCGGGGCACTTCGTCTCAAAAACTTATAAGTTACTTGCTCCGACGCCTAATAAAGCAATGAGGCGTAATGAACTCAAATGGGAGACAGAACCAAATAACACCGGTATAGACATAGACTGGACCAGGATACACGCATCAGCACTTACACATAAAGTGTCACCGATACTATCACAGACTAAGTATATGATACTTAACAGAACATTTTGGACCCCACAGAGATTATTTAAAGCTGGCCTACGAGACACATCAACATGCTGGAACTGCTCATTGGGTACTGGTGACCTATCACACATGTTATTCAACTGTCCCATGCTTCACACATATTGGGGAAAGATTTTTGATTATGTCGAACACATTTTTGCCATAAAGCCCAAAAGAGAATTCATCTATATTATCCTGGGAACCATAGACCCGACAGTGGGGGGAGACCATGACCGCCAGCTTCTGGACCTTCTACTAACACTGGCATGTAAGGTTGTTTTATGCAACTGGAAGACAGCAACTGAGGTTTCCTTTAATGCTTGGAGAGAATGGCTGTCCTGCATTAGAGGCACTGATAATCCCGCGCTGCACTCGTCACCGTGGCAGGTCACCAACAAAAAACTATGGCTATCCTTAGATGAGGCCTGCTTTACCTTCGATCCACCATGAGATGCGTATGTGACTAAATCGACGCTCAATGAATGGGCAAAATAACTATAGACTTACTCTACAGGGTTGATAAGATATCACATGGTATTACCTGGGCTAATTCTAATCGAAATGCTTATACGGAACTGTGAGCTGAAGGAATAATGAGATGATGATTTGTTATTGTTTGGTTATTGGCGATCACCTTTTTATGAACCCTGAACGATGTTTATTGTATTGTTTCATTTTCTTATTTTACTTCATGTATCATTTCATGTATCATTTCCTATGTGTTGACCCATCTTTATTTCGGCACTGTACCAATATGCTCATATGGATACTGATGATGTATTGCCGCTCTCATTTCTGCCTTTCTTTTCAATAAAAAAAGATTTGAACACAACAAGAAAGGCCAGAGGGCCAACCACCAATAAAGAATATCGCACATGGGTTTCAATTAATTATTGTGCAAGACACAGTTGTTTGCATTGAATACTACTCTTCAACAGTGTCCTCCTCAATCTCAATACTAATGTGTTATACTTGACACTCCTAACTCGGATTGCAAACAAGTTACGTTCATTAGACTTTCTTTGGAAGAGTGAATTTTTTTGCCCTATGAATGTTATGATTGCTTACAATTTTAAACCCCAAGATTTCCGCTTCACAGAAGATCACAACATCCAAATTATTTTTAACAACACTCTTTAATCCCACTCAACCACACTGTACGATTTTAGGACCTTCTGGTACTTTAATTTCTTCTAGCAATGTTGCATTGTTTTTTTAATTGCTGGAAGTTCCTGGGTAACATCTGCCTTTTCATACAACTTTAATGGCTCCTTTGTGGCAGAGTAAGCTCATGCTCTTCTGTGTGCTCTACGGATATTAAACAAAGCTGTCACTTCCCAAACTCAACCAAAAGAAAGACATCACAGGAGCAACGCCAAAAAGACCTGAAAGTGCTTCTCTGTATCCAGTTAGATTACTTCCTGCTCCCTTGCTCGATACTATCTTGGAGGAAGTAATGTTGCAGAAACTATTCATGGAAGCAACAAACCAAAAGGTACAACAAATTAATGTAAATGTATTTATATAGCGCTTACAACCTTACAACCCCTAACAAGGCATTGAAGATCTTTTTTGGTGAGTTGCTCCAGATCCCAAGATTAGTAGTTAGCAAAATAGTTAAACAAGTCTTGTGCATTAGTTGTGTTAGGGTTATGCTCTTAATTTCTTGTTTTATTAGTAGAGTGTGGAGTACGAATAGAATGATAGGAATGGATTTGAAAAGGGGAAGACCAAATTTGTTTTTGTGACTAGTGGTCGTGTGTGCTTGTTAGTTGGGTTTCATGGCTAAAAGGAGTGAAAGTTTGACAAGGACATTTGGGAGTTCATAGTAGTCAGGAAGGTTTGAGATGAGTCAGATGGTGGAGGGATGGGAAGGACGGAAAGGATTTAATTTTTTATTGCAAAATGTAAATAATGTATACAAACATCTGTATACCTATGATGCTTAGCAAAGTTTTGTTTGCTTGATTAAACCCCTCTATATGAATACCTTTATTTACATTGAAGCAGCAATATTTACATGATATACTGTCCACATTTATCTTGTGGTACATTTTTAATGGTTTCTGATAACTGTAAGTAACTTATGTATAGATAAATAAACACATGCCCATTGAAGTTATTAGTATCATGCAAAACCCGCTATATATGCATTCATATGTATATAGAAGCAGCTATTTTGACATGGTCTGATACACACACGCATCTTGTGGTGTAATATATAATTTTTGCCTTGTATACATGTATCTGCTTATAACGGCAGATATCGTTAAAAGCACAGTGACGTACTTGTATAACGACAGCTCTTTTCCATTCTGTAAGATGCATCATTTGTAATGTCTAAGTATAGTGTGTGGTACATTCTTGAGTTATTAGTATAGTCGTCATGTTGGGGCGAGCAGGCTTTTGTCTAATCTTCTGCACTGGAGATAGTTGTATGTGGATTTTATGTTTGTGGTAAGCGAATTCCACAGTTTGCCTGCTTGAACAGAGAAAGATGTTCCACTTATGGTTTATTTCATGCATGTAGGAATTATAAGGCGGGGAGTCATTCTTGAGTGGAGGTTTCTTTGCTGTATGTGTTTGTTAATTGTTTTTTTGATTAAAAGTGTTCCTTTGGCATGTATTGCTTTGCATTTGAATCAAAGCAGAATGAAGGAGGATCTTCTGGCAACTGATAACTAGTGTAGCACCCTCAAGGAAAGGGAGATGTGTTATTGTGGCTTTATATGTAGGAGTCTAACGGCATCCTTCTGAATTCTTTGTAATCTCTCATAGTTGACAAAGTTGAGGCTTGACATTGACCATTATTGTATTTCAGTTTTGATAGGACAAGAGAGAAATGGTAGTTTGACCCTTGTGTGAGAATCGTAGATGCAGTAAGATGCATTGCAGTGTTTTCAGTGTGAGAAAGCTTGATTTGGCTACCTTATCCACTTGTGAATTCATTGACAGTTTGGCGTCCATGGTAATTCTTAGGTGTTTACCCCCTTAGATATTTTTAGAGGTGGTCCTAGATCATCAGGCCAGATGCAGAGAGGGTTTTCCATTCACCACAGGTGAATATATTCGTTCTGGAGGCATTCAATTTGAGGTGGCTCCATGTCATCCATTGGTCAACGGCCAGGAGGTAATTAAAGAGTTTTAATGTTATAATGTCCTTTACGCTTTCCAATTTCAGAAGTATCTGTGTGTCATCTGAGTAGTTATGGCAGGTGATGTTAAACCCATTGATCAGATCTGGTAATGATTTCAGGTGGACGTTGAAATGTAGGGGTGAGATGATTGAGCCTTGAGGGACTCCTGCTTTAATGTTGTGGGGTTTAAAGGAGAATGGGAGGGGTTATTATTCAATATTTGTTTTATTTTGTAGGTAGGATGTAATCCACATGAGAGCTGGGCTCTCTATTCAGGCTTCCTTAAGTCTGTGGATGACGGTACAATGCTCCACTGTGTCAAAGGCTGCTGCAAGGTCTAAGGGAAAAGGGCAGCAACTCGGTTCTGGTCCACTGTGTTTTTATGGTCATCCCTGAATATCTCCAGGGGACCCTAGCCCAATTCTTTAATTAGAGGGGCCCTGTAATGTTGTTCTAGGACCTAGAATAAACACACTGGCTCACTAAATGTATCTTTGTATCTTGTTATGTTTTTAATCATATGACAGGGACCCTCTAATTGAATAATTGGGTTAGTACCCCTGCGCACCGGAAGCTGGTGTCATTCGGCTCCGCTTGGCGTCATCAGCATCGTCCGTGCCAGAAGTGACTTGAGGGTGCCTATATAGGTTTCACACTAGCTCGCTGACATCGGTTCTTTTCTTTTCGCACCAGTTAGTGCAGATCCAGAAAAAAACGACCCCGACACTTTTTGACTGATCTTTTTCAACCTTTTGCCAAAGATTTGTTTGGGACAGTGTCACCTGGTGTGGCATGGTTGTCTGCAAGGAAGGCTTTTTTTAAGCCCTGTTGCACCTGTCATCGCAAATATTGGTGACTGACCCACACCTTGTATGCCTCTGGTGTCTCGAGCGTGACCACGACATCAAGACTTGCTTCGATTGTCGCGCCATTCACCCCAAGGCCTTGAGGGAGCGGACCCTCAAGCTTCTTACCATTTGGCGTGCGACTCCGCAATGGTCTCGATCCCGGTCAAAAGGAAGGCCCCGAGTAAGTCCCACATAAAGAAAAAAAATAAGAAGTCAAAGAGGTCTTCAACTTCGCCCTGTCGTCGAAGTAATCTGACGAGATATGGGAACCTCAGTATGAGCATGCAAGGCCTGGCTCCTCGGTTGAGCCTGCGCATGCACCGTCTGTGCGCCTCCCCAAGTTTCCTAGAGCCAGAGTGACCCCCCAACTCTGGAGGTTTTATAAGGCCGTGCACCTCTTTTTTGGGGGGCCATCCCCACTGGTGTGACCTCAGGTCCAGCTGTGTTGGAAGGGGCCTCTACTGGTTTTTCAACTGCAGTTTTGCCCCTTGCATAAGTCTGGCCCCTTGGATTCAAGAACAGATCTAAACCGTTGCAGGTTGAACCCCATAGTACTTTAGTCCTGAGTTTTGCTGTAACAGTGTAATGCCATACACTGTAACCTTGCTTCACACCAGTGGAACAAACTGCAGTAAATCCCAGCTCACAAAGCTAAGATGGGCACATTTTGTTTCCAGGATCGTGGAGTTCTGCAGTATTTTGTATAATACAGTGGTAACTTCATCGTAAGACTGTATGCAGCCTCTCATCCATAGGCTATCTCCGTGTCACCATCTCCTTTGCCGGGCTTGAAGTGCCATATGCCTTAGCCATAAAACAACATGTTCAAAGTCTGCCATATAGATCATGGAGTTTAAACTTCCAGAATTTCCCGTACATATCAAATGGAACTCTAATGAGGTTTCACCTCATTGCAGTTCTTTTCTCGCACCGTTTCCCGTGATTACACTAATGGTGAACAAGCCAGATAAGTATATTTACATATTTTTTCACAGATCATTTTTGCCATATCCTACATGTGAAATTTCAACAATCCTTAACCTAACCGTTTTAATTTGATATGTTGACATTCTAAATGTACATTTTGCAAGGCTCTCAGAAACGTGCCCATTGAAGGCCTACCATTACGCTTTTTATGACGTTTTGGATTAACAAAATGCATTTGGCATTTTTTTGTTATTGAACTAGATAAAGTGAATATTTAGATACCAGATGAATTGAATATTTGTTACACATTAATGAAAAGCGAGTTTTGCTCCGTGGTGCCCATGAACAAGGGAGTTATTTGCCACTGAGAACTGTTTTTATTTTGGTTGCAAAAGTGCATTTTCCTCTACGGACCTTCTATAAATCGTTGTACATATTTAAAACACAGGTACGATTAAAGTTTCTTTAACATTGTGCTGTAAACACTTAAGTAAAATTATACCACTAGATATTCTTTAAAAAGAGTACAGCTATTTACTCGCTGTTCTCTGGTTCTGACACATTGTATTTTTATTTTAAAGGATGTTTGTGAAGAAGCCTTAAGGGTCGGCCCACAAGTTGGTCTCCATCTGGACGGTGTCGTTTTTGGAGCCGAAGATTTCCGTGCCAGCATAGGTTGTCATAAACATTATTTTACCTTTCGCTTTGTTTTTCTGTAATGTTCTTGGCCTTTAATATTAACAATGAAAATGTTTCACAATTTAGCTTCCATGTTGTCATTCACGAATGTTAGCGGGATCTCTAAGAAACCTTGTCCTAAAAAAAAGAATTATTTCTCTCACGTCCCGAATCTTTCAGATTCACACCTTGATCATTCAGGTGTCAAAATCCTGCTCACACAGTAACCTGTGTAACTCGATGGATTTAGGAGAGTCTGCCTGCAGATCTGGCAGAACATTCTTAGGGGCGTTTGCAGTGTTGGGGCTCAAATGCTTTTCAGAATCCTCTTGCGGAAATACAAAACACACACGTATCCCTTATAAAATTTGGTTCAGTGAATTAAACGCTCATTGCTGACAGTCAGCTATAGTTCCATATATTTAACTCCAGTTAGAGCAACTCAGCTTTCCATCCATCCAAGGTCGGTAATTGGAGTACCACAGAGTATACATTATTACTTCAGGACAATAAAGAACATGTGCCTGATGTTTCATGAAGTTGCTATAGCACTAAAGTAGGATCGATTTGATTGGGAGTAGTGCCTTAGAGCTGGTCCTCTCTCTACAGGAACATTCAAAGATACATCGCTCACAAGTCCTACAAACCTCTGTAAATTAAAAAACTGCAACAAGGAATCCGTGCAGGACCACCATCAACTAGGGACTACATGAAAGGAAAAAAAAATTCCACATGTTTCGACATTGCAAGGTAAAGTCTGTCTTAGCCCTTTTCCATTTTGTAGGGCTCACGCAGGCAGTCTACAATAGATGTCGTGTCTATGGACAGTGCCTCAGAAGAGCTGTAAGGGGATTTAGTTCAGTCATGGTGTTGCACACCTCTCTTAGCTTAAGCAAAAATTACATGACAAAATTCTTCTGAGATAGTGAATACCCACATCATCTGAAACTAATGGGTCAATGACAGCTGACAACGTGTCCACTCACTCAAGTATGTTTCAGAGAACGTATATTACTGAGTCGAGTATGACATAGCCATTGTACCTAAAAACTGTATTCTCCTGAGATGAGAATTCAGTTTCTTTTATAAGTTACAGGGGCCGTCAAGTACTAACTGATGAATCAAAATTCACAATTGAGTCTGGTCAACAAGACAATGCTTTCAATAAATGTGAAGCATATTAGGCTCTGCAAGAACGACAGAAAATTGTTATTTTTACACAATAAAGATGTATTAAAGGTTAAAAGTTTACAGAAGGCAAAATCAGATTAGCATTGATTATTCAAAGTATGAATGCATCAAAAAACTTTTAAGATCACATCAAACCAAAATCATATAAGAAAGAGGATGAACCAGTATAAGCTCACCTCAAAAGGAAAGGACATAAGAAAGCCAATCTCTCACTTGGGAGATTACTGTAAGGGCCAGATGCATCAACAAACCATTTTGCGATTTCCTAATTGCAAATCCTTATGATTCGCAATTAGAAAATTGCAAAACGTATTGCATGTGAGTGTGTTTAAAACTTTCTGCGATTCCTAGGGGATCGCAAATGTCCTACCTCATGAATATTAATGAGGTAGGTCGTAATTTGCGGCCCCCTAGGAATCGCAAAAATCACAGGGATGGTGGCCTGCTGGGTTCAGCAGACCACCATGTCCGCGATTGCTTTTTAATAAAGCAATCTTTTTTTTGTAAAGCAGCCCGTTTTCCTTAAAGGGAAAGAGAAAATTAAAACTTTTCCTTTCATTTTTTGAGAGCAGGCAGTGGTCCGTGGGACCACTGCCTGCTCTTAGGAAATACATTTACAGTCATTCACTAAATGTCTACTTGAAGTAGGTGGTAACATTTGAATGTTTTGCGCCAGCATTTCGGTCGCAAAACATTCATGCATACCAATGCGATTCGGTATTCGGAAGGGACGTCCTAAACATGCCCCTTCCTAATAGCAAATCGCAAACCCATTTTGCGATTCGGTAACAGGTTACCGAATCGCAAAATAGGGTTTCCTGCATCAGAAGAGCATTTTTTTGCATTCTCAAATGGCCGATTCTGAGAATTGGCTGTTTGAGAAGGCAAAAACGGCTTGATGTACCTAGCCCTAAATCTTCTATTCTGCTCTGCTATAAGCAGCATCAAGAAACAGACTGCTCTGAAATCTGAAAGGATCCGAGTTGCTTAGTCAGCTCTGCATCATATTAAATTGCACAATTTTAACATTTGCTGCACCTACACACAGTTCACATGACACTATCCATTCAGGTTAAAGCGGAATGATACAATTATGTGCTTGTTAGCTTCTCAGGACTCTTCATAGTACAGCTTCTTTTAGGGTCCTTCAACCCTAGACTGCCTGTACAGGGTCCAGCCTGTACTCTGCAGGTGTCTTTGTGTATGTACTATTCATTAAAATATTCCATGATTTTCACAAAGAAAGAAAACATTTCACATTGCAATGAAAGCAAAAGAACATTGCATTCAATAATGAGGACTCCAGCTTCACTGAGAAAATATTTTTTCACGTCACAAAGCAAGATGGCAACCAAAGTTAGCCATTTTAAAATGCAGGCCTTCATTAGCTATTAGTAAATCTAAATATGAATATTCATAGTTAGTAATATTTGCATGTTCATGTGTTAATTTTATTTAATGCAAAACTTTTACAATGACAACCTCACCCATTGCATCTCGATATTTAGGCTCTTACAATCATTATCAGTCAGTATTAAACCTAGATTCTCAGGCCACTGTGACCTTATTTTTTCACTTGAAGGATTTGTTAAGGGAGTTCATTTCTAGAAAGCTTTACAAGGAGTGTCTTTTGCTGGGGTAGGTGGGACTGTTGAAAAGCCAACTCATGAACCTATACTCACAATGCTTCTAACCCCAGCCATATGACCATATGATTCAATCAATCAATCAATCAAAACAACTTTATTCGGTTTTACGAAAAGAAAACCATAAAAGTTACAAAACAATCACATCTCATTTAAAACTTGATACATTAAAAATACAGTTAGAAACAAGCACATCTCATATCAACCTTGATACATTAAAGTTACAATTCATATCAATAAATATGGAACAGATGGATCTATATAAGAAAAAGTCACATTTACCAGGTATACAAACAAGAGGTGCCCTCTCCCGTTAAAATAACTAAAATTCCAGGCAAGCCCTTGTTCTTACTGTGGATTTTAAGTAGCCAACAATAAAAAAAAATACAGTCTAGCTTCAACAGTTGCAGGTACAGAAGTGCTGGGTGGATTTGGCTAAAATTCAACCTCTTTAAAATGGGAAATAAAAAAGGTCTCTGTGGTACCTCGTAAAATTTAAAGAGTAACATAAAGTGTAGCAGGTCCTGTGGAGACACACCGTCGCAGCCACAGGGTGCTAACACCTGTCCTCTGCTGCATCCTTTTGGAGCGGCAAGTAACAAATGAAAAAGATCCAAGCGAAACCTGGACAATAAAAACCGCTCATATGTGGACAGAGAGCTCAAGAGGGAACACTCTGTTGATAGGTTGGTTTTTAGAGCCAAAAATTTGCGAACGCTGGGTTTTCGCAGTTCCAACTCATCTCTGTCTAACTTCCTAATACAGATAAAGGCTTTCTTGACAAACTCCACATCCATTTTTACAATGATGTCAAGATTTTTTTTAAAGTTCAGGGCGACCCAACTCTGCAAAGCAGCCCCTTATGTAATTCAGCCATGGAATCCGGGACATATGGTCGAGGCTCACACTATCAGTTATAATCTGCTGGCTGAGAGCTAGTTCTTTATTCAGCCAGCACTTGAGCCAAAACACTAGAGGGCGCAGAGCTAGGGTGTCACATAAGAAAGGTACCCCCAAGTTTGACGATCCGTTTGGCACACCCAGCAGACGTTTTAGAAAGTTATTCTCGACCACCTGTAATACATCTGTGGTGGTGTATCCCCAGATTTCACTGTCGTAGCAGGCAGTTGCTACACCTTTAGCCTGGTAAATTTTCAACATGGCTGCAATCGGGCACTTGCCCATCTTTGCAGCAAACTTAAAAATGGCAGAAGTTATTCTGGAGAACTCCCCCTTTTTCTTCTGAATAAGGGGCCCCCACTTCAGGCGGTTGTCCAATAAGACCCCCAGGTATGAAATCACTGTTGTCAAAGGGACCTTCTCTGGACCTACTGTGAAAGGGTACTTTTTCATCGGCCGTTAACCTAACTGCAAAATATAGGATTTAGCGTTATTGATTGCCAGATCTCGAGACCCCATGAATTTTAAAAAGGTGTCTAACAAAGTTGGGAGTCCCCTGGCGGTTCTGGCTATGAGGACCGCATCATCTACATATAGTAGGACGGGGAGACCCCGTCGCCCTACATGTGGGAAGTCTGCCCCTGTGCCCACCAAGGGTCCGTCAAGCTAATTTATATAAAAATTAAACATAAAAGGGGCCAAAATGCAGCCTTGCCGTACCCCTCTTTCGATTTGAAAATCCCTAGACACCCGGAGATCTTGGGCATATCTAACATTCGCTTTGTTGTCCCTATGTAGATCCACTAGGAAGTTCAAAATGTTATCTTCCACCCCCATGGCCCTCAAGGACTGCCACAGCTTGGCTCGATTAACGCAGTCAAACGTGGATGAAAGGTCCGTGAAAGCCAGGTATATTGTGCCTGGGCGAGCCATCATATATTTACCGAAAATCAGGTAAAGGTTTAGACATTGGGCCACTGTCGACCGCCCTGGGCGAAACCCATATTGGATGGCGGAGATTATGTTATGCGCCTCTGCCCAGGAAGATAATCTTTCCAATAGTACTCCTCCCACCACTTTTACTACTGAATCTATAGCAGAAAGTGCTGTTGCAATCCCCCTTTTTGAACACTGGCACAATGGTTGAAGTAGCCCAGGATTCCGGGCAACCGTCCCTGGCAGCAGCATTAAGAGCTGCTACAAGGATTGGTGCCCAGAAAGATGGGTCTGATTTATAGAGATCCAGAGGGATGCCATCTGGACCCGGGGCCTTGTTACTGGTTAGGCCAGCAATCCCCGCCTCCACCTCTATCTGCTCAAAGGTCACGCTGTCGGTTTTATATTCCCTAGTTGACTGTCCATGGGGAGCCATAGAGCCCCTAAACATAGTTTGAAAATGGGACACCCATTCTTCCTCCATGATGTGGGAGCCTAGGTCACCACCTGTGTCTTGCGTAAACAGTAGTCTATTGACAATACCCCAGAACCTTGAGCTATTCCCTAGGGTACTCGTTTCTAACAGCTCTTTCCATGTCTCCTCCTTAAGAGCTGCCTTGCGTGTGGCTAAGACCTATTTGTATTCTGTGAGACACGCACGTATATATGGTTGGTTTCTCGGGGTAACATTCAGGGCCTCCTTCAACTTTCTTGCTGCCTGGGAGCAGGATGAATCAAACCATCTCGTGTTTGGGGTAACTGCCTTGCGAGCTGGTGCACTTAAAAGTTCTCCTGCCTTAATAGAAATGGTATTAAAGGCACTGAGAATATCTCTCAGTAGGGTACCTGGCGAGACACAGAGGACAAATTCGGCAGCACAAGTGTCTCTCACCTCCTTGTAAAAACATCGGGATCAATCTGCGACCATTTAAGACTGCGCCTACCGTCCATTGGTCTAAACTTTCCCGATATCACTACACTAGATTTTCTAATTAAAAGTGGGCCACTCAGGTGTACACAGAGAGGATTGTGATCACTATATACACTATCCCCAATGGTGAACCCATGAAATAGAGACTGGATTGGTGATGAGATTAAAATATGATCAATGAAAGATCCACTGCCTCTCCCTTTAAAGGAAGGGACCAGAGCTTTACTATAAGGGGTGGAGAGAGATATTAATGTCAATAGGTCAAATTTATTGAGTAGGTTGTTCAGTTCTTCCCCCTGGGTAGAGTGGACCCCCCCCCCCACATTCGGTGGCATCCTAAATCGACCATTACAGTATTCTTCGGGTCACCACATGGGTGTATGTTAAAATCACCCAACACCATTAGAGAATGTGAAATAAAATCACATGTCTTCCTTATGTAGAAGGCCAACTGGTGGTGTTGCATTCCCCATGTGTACTATTCAGTGTGTTATAAAAGTTGATCAAGCCCATACTGGTTTTTCCATTCATAAGAACCAAGGCCGGGAGACCCTGACTAGAGAATGGAAGGATCCGGACCTGAAAGTCCAGTCCCAAGGATATATAAATGACCAGACCGCCCTTAGGTCTGCCATGTACTGACGGGGAGGCAGGGACAAAAAAAGCCTTAAATCCCTCCAAAAACAGATTGCAATTCACCAGCCATGTCTCCTGAAGACAAATTACAGAAAATTGCCTAACAAACTGCTGCCATATGGGGTCCTGGAATTTTTCTGCCAAACCTGCTATGTTCCCTGATAAAACATTGTTATCCGGTTTGCTGGGGGTCACCATATGACTCACTAGCTGTAGCTATTTGAGAAACACTGTGCTGATGTTCTGTTGTGACCCTACATAACTTGTCATGCCTAATCCTCAGGTCAGTTTGGGGCGACACCCTCACTCTAGTAAGTAACTTGCTATTGTGTGTTGTAAGGCAGCGAAAGAGGAAGGTGTTGTTAGCCTCATCAGTAGCTCGCCTATGTTCCCTCTCAAACGAGGGCTGTTAAGTAGGGAAAAAATATAGCCGCTGACTAACCACTGTTTACATAAAAAAGAACAAGAAACAAGAACCCATAAAAACAATAAAAAATACTGACTTAGGGCCAGATGTAGGTAGCCCAATACCGGTCGGAAACGGCCGAAAATACAGATTTTCGGCCGTTTCCGACCGGCATTGGGCTATGGAGATGTAGGGGCTCAAAAAACATACAGATTCGGTAATTTTACCGAATCGGTAAAATTACAGAATCGGTAAATTTACAGATTCTGTCAATTTTACCGAATCGGTAAATTTACCAATCGGTAAAATTACAGAATCTGTATTTTCAGATGTAGGTAGCACTTTGAACAGTGCTTCAGGCCTTTCAGGATTCGGTATTTACCATGTAATACAATTGTATGGTAAATACCGAATCCCTGTGTACATGCACATCTGTGCATGTACACCTGTGCCATGTGGCACACAGACATGCCCTAAGGGCATGTCTGTGTGCCACATGGCGCACAAGCCAGTTACAGGGTTGCAACAGGGTGTTGTCCCCCTTTGCAATTCTGTATTTTTACCGTTTCGGTAAATACCGATTCGGTATTTGCTATTGAATCCTATGGGTTTCAAGGTCCATAGGATTCAATAGCAAATACCGATTCGTTATTTACCGAATCGGTAAATACCGAATCTTACCGATTCGGTAAAAAATACCGATTTATTACCTATATCTTATTTACCGATTTATAAATACCGAATCGGTAAAATTCGGTATTTAGGAATCGGTAAATAAGATTTACCTACATCTGGTCCTTAATCACTATCAGATTCTAGTGGCAAAGCATGGCTTGTCCTTCCCTGTCTGTTTTGTTAGGGACCCATTTGGTATTATTGTTTGCTAATTTTCTGAGGAAAAGCCTCGTCGTCTTTTGTGAAGTACAGGAAATCGCTCTTTTAGAGAATGTTTAACTTTTACTGTTGGATGTTTTGTCTGTTAGCACTAGTGTTCTTGAGGGGGCAGGAACAGACTTTACATTCTCAGCTCTCTCTGAACAATCTTGAAAGATGAAGAAAAACCAAAACACAGAAGCCAGCAGGTACCACAGCAGCTTTTATTGCTCAGGATTTTTCTAGGACTTGCTCCTTGTTTCTGTAGTCCTGGATGAAGACAATAATAGTTCTAGAAGGACTATAACTTTTCGGTTTCTGTAGAGGATCCTATGTGCTCTTGCAATGTACAAGTCCTGTTGAGCCTCGGAGGTGTTTGATATAATAGTATGTCTAAAATCAGTCACAAACTTCTTTTTTTTTATTTTTTTTATATTTTTATTAAACATTTTCTAAAAAAAAACACAACATTTTTCCGCATATTCCTGTATATGTTACAGCACACACCAGTTTCGCAAGTGGTTGCATACATTACAGCATTGCTCTGTTACATTGTGACATACGGAATCCACCAAACATATGAGCGATATGTACTACCCATTACAATATAACAAAACAAAAGAAGGAGAAACAGCATATATAGGGTATTATGACAGCCTTCCACCCATTATCCTAGATTTAACCTGTTATTTTTCCACCTTGTAATAGGTTGCCATATTCTGTTACCTAATAACTTGCTCTCCTACCTTTCCTAGCATATATTGCTTTTTCTAGATTGTACATAGACAGAAGGCTTGCGATCCAAACTTGAAACGGGGGGGGGGAGCCTTGTCCAACCAGTTTCTTGCTATACATATGCGATAAACCGCAAGTGAAACAAAAATAAATTCTACTGGCAGAACATCTGCCGTGTCCCCTACCCCCAAAATAATTAATTCATCTGTAAGTTTTATCTTGATCCTAAGTGACTTATCCAAAAACTCTTCAATAGCCTTTTTCAAGGTGAACAATTGAGGACACTGCGAAAACATATGTACAATATCTGCTTCATTTGAGTCGCAACGGGGGCATGTTATTCCGGTTGTACCGCCCCACTGGGCGATTCTAGCCGGGGTGTGATATAATGAGAACACTGTCTTATAGTGTTGTGATTGCAGGGTAGCTGAGCATAGCACCGTTCTGCCCAGATCTAAGGATAACTGAAAGTTTTCTAGCCCTGACCCCAGTTTTTCTGACCATTTTTGTGCATATTTCCCCCTTTCATCAGTTTTACTATCCTTCAGTTTGGCGTATAGCTGTCTTATCGTGCATTTGTTAGCAGTTTCTATGTATTCCATGACTCTACATTGACCCAACCCTGCCCGACCGCCCTGCTTTTGCATTAAAAAACTTCTTATTTGGAGATATTTATAGAAACTTTGGTGCTTTAACCCAAATTTCGTTTGTAACACCCCAAACTGTAGCATATTCCCCTGGCTGTCAAGCAGATTCCCTATTTTCACTATACCCTTGTTATGCCAGTCCCTCATAGTAATGTCCCTAAAAAGGTCCCTCTGTAATGAGGAGTTTGTGTACAGTCGTGTATAATTATTATACCTTCCTAGACCAAATTTTTTTGTCATTCCTTTCCAAACCCTATAGCGTCTTAAACCGTGTACGTTTAAAATAACTAAAGTCAGTTGTGTTTAAAAACCCATTCTCTGCCCCCTCTCCAAGTAATGTAGTGTAAACATTAGTAAATCCAGTATTGGCTTCCATTGTGTATTTTGTACCTCCCCCGCCTATCAACCCCTGACAATACTGCATTACGGCAGCCCAATAATAGAGCCTAAAGTCTGGTGCCCCCCAGCCGCCTTTTTCTCTAGATACCGTTAAATGTCTATAGGCTCTCCTTGTCTTCCCTTTAACCCAAATAAATTTATTCAAGATCGCTTCTAGCTTATTGAACCATATGTTGTCAAAAAATAACGGAATCAACCTAAACATATACAGAATTTTTGGGAATGTTACCATTTTTATTACATTGATCCGGCCCATCAAGGTCAGATGCAAATAATTGATTCTTTCCGTATTTGCTTTCACTTTTGCCAACAATGGACTCATATTAATTTCAACTAGCCTATCTAGGTCGGCTGTAATCTTGACACCTAAGTACATAACTTCGGGAGCTACTCTTATGTCCTGAAAGTACACCCAGTTATTTTGTATAATTTGTGTTTTTCCTTTATTAAGTGAATATCCTGACACTGCCCCAAAAGCTACAGCCTCCTGTTCAATTTCTGAAATAGCTAACCCTGGCTCTGGGGTAACCACCGCCACGTCGTCTGCATAAGCAAGTGTTTTGTATTCATAGTCATGCAACTTTATCGGGAGAATGTTAGGGTTCCCTTCCAGTCTGCGCAGAAGTGGGTCAAGATATAAGGCAAATAACAGTGGCGAGGCCGGGCAGCCCTGCCGTGTGCCTCGTCTTATACATATTTCTGCAGTATACCCTCTGTTTATCCTCACCTTCGCCGTAGGTTCTAAGTACAGCGCCTGTATAGCCTTTATATAGCTTGCTCCTACCCCAAACCACTCTAAGGCCTTCCACAGGTACCCCCAGGAGACCCTGTCAAAGGCCTTCTCTGCATCCAAGAAGATGGCCGAAGCAGGGTCTCCTGTGGCACCTGCAGCATCTAATATGGTGACCATCTGCCTTATATGTTGTGTAGTCCCCTTCCCGGGTATAAATCCGTGTTGTGTTGTACATACCAGACCCTCAATTACCCTACTTAGTCTTTGTGACAATGCCTTGGAGTAGATTTTTGCATCGGCATTCATAAGTGTTATTGGCCTATATGAACCGGGATCCAAATGTGATTTGTTTTTTTTCAAAATTACAATGATGTTTGCTCCGGCCCATGATTGTGGAATATGTTCCCCCCTCTGTGTTTGGCTTAATGTTTCCATCATGTCAATCAGTCACAAACTTCTTAATGGGTTCATTACCCTTGGTACTTCCGGTATCCCCAAGAAATGTGGGCTAGATTCGTGAGATCTTTTCATGACATCTTCGGTTTTACAGTTCAGGTAGTGGAGGGCCCCAAGCATATTTTTTAAAGAATATTTGTACAACTGTCTTCTAGGAGCTCCATCTTCTGCATGACTGCCACCACCCTAATGGAGAACGTTTCACGTCTCTTGCAGAGAGTTTCCAAATGCCTTGATTTTCCCCAGGTCTTAGTATCTTCCAACAAGTCACTGGTTTACTGCTCTTATGCCAACATACTCCCATTGTTCTTTATGAAATCTAGAGCTGGCAACATTGTTCCTTTTTGCCTTCTCAATGTTTGAGAGGTAGGAAGAGGGGGAGAGAAAGGGAGATGTGAGAGATTGTTGCTCCGAATCATAGTCACGTCTGAGTTCTGGTATGAATTCCCAATTCCAGAGTAAATCTAATCACTGCGGCTGCTGCCCACTGTTGGTCTTTCCATCAATTAACAGTAAGTCCATTGGTTTTGTGTCAGTCTGCTACCTTCAGGGGAAAGAGGTCTTGTTCTGTGCCCCAGAATTGTGCCTTTACTGTTACTGATCCCAATATAGTGCCTTGGTATTCTTGCTGTTCCACTCAGCTGTGAATAACTTCTTCTTGGGTAAGTTAGCCAACACCCAAGGTCAGTTTTGTTTGTGACTACATTGGATGTGCATTACTTTAGTCTTAGCCGAGCCAATGCTCTGTGAGCAAGCACTGCCAAAGGAGGATCAGGCTTTTATTCCATTATTGCCTCTATGGAATGGCTGCTGCCATCTCTATGCACGTCTGTTCTCCATGGAATTCCACTTTTGTCCGTTGTACCCCCAAGAAGGTAATCCTGGGATTACCATTGTGGCTTTTATTGCTGAGGCACGGGCAACTCTAATATGCACTGTGCATATTTATAAATATATCTTGCAATGGTGGTGCATGGCACATATATATGTACTACTGATCACCACTGATCTTTACAAAACACTGTAAAATTAACACTAAAATAATTGCAACAGAAGTCACAACATATATAAACTGAAAACCGGAATTCCTAACTATAATATCAAGAGACATTTCTGAGAGTTGTACTCTATGCCACCATTTAGGTCCTTATTGGTGATAACTCCAAGCCCCTTACCATTCCATGTAAATGTTATGTACAGCAGCAGCTCCTACTGGACCTGGGTGGTGGGGCGGGGGTACGAACAAAAAACAGGATCTTTGGAGCCAATCACAACACTGCAATGCAGTTGGGTGCCACTGAGCTCTTTGCCAGGGCTGGTTTTCGTCCGATTTTGTTACAGGGCTGATATTGCAGCTATGCTGCAAAAACGGCCCATTAACAAAAACGGCCCCCAGAGGCCCAAAACCGCCCCCCCCCCCCCCCCTTGCGGCGCACCGGGGGATTGCCCGGTGTCCGCTACGGCCAGTCCGGCCCTACACCTGCATAGATATACCATAGCTGGGGATTTTTCCAGGTGCGGCTCCTCGCTGAGGCGTTAGAGTGTCACCCCACTGCTTTAAAGCAGTTCAAAGAATAGAAAAAATGATAATAACGGAACGATATTATAATTTTTTTTTAGTATTGCACTTGCCGCCAGGTTAGAGTGGGGGTTGTCTGGGCTCCCCTGACATCGGGGAGGAGGAGTGGTTGCTGCACTCTAAAGTGCACATGACTGTTTGGCCGGCCGTCTCGGGCCCGCCAAACAGTCATGCGCACTTTACATGTTCTCCACCCAGGCTATCTTACGACCTGGGTGGAAAACATGCCCCGGCTCCCACTCCCTCTCTGAGCGCCGAACTACAGGGCTCAGTCCAATCACAACGCTACTATCAGCAGCGTTGTGATTGGCTAGGGGAGTCTGGAAACCGGGGTGCTTCCAGTTCCTGCTTCCTGAGGAGGAGAGGTGGTGGGTGGCGACGGCATCCAGCAGGTAAGTTTGCTTTTTTCTTTTTTATTTATTTCCTAACCCCCAATCTGCCCTCCGCCACCTCCCCCCCCCCATACCAACCACCACTAATATTTTCCTTTAAAAAGACGTAACATACGTTTTCAGGGAAAAAAATCACAGCACAGTTCCAAAGGGAGTTGCAAACAGGCAACAATTTTTGGGAATACATTAAATGGCAGGTAGCTCTCCATATTTCGGAACAAGTACTGGTAGATAGCAGTAAAGCTGCCAAATATTGCAGCTTGAAGGAAGCTGGTAGGTCTATTTAATATCTTGCTAATATTAAGATTCCGCAGTCATAAGTAAATTCCGAGTATGTATGTTGGTGTTTACTTGGTTGTACATTACTCAATAATACCGGCTTTTATTTAAGAAACATGCATTATTTAATACGGAAGCATGACCCCTGGAGCTAAATAATTCTCAATTACCTGACCAGAAGAGTGTAAAAAACATTTTTTTTATTGGAAAGTGGAGTGCTGAGGAAGAAATTACCTTTACTCTCTCTGTCACATAATATCTTATATATAATATAATATATAAGAAAAAAACCAAGATAGACTGACACAAGAATAGCGCAGCACATCTAAAGTCTACAATGCATAGAATTTTGCATTTTGTTATAATAAAGGCCTAGAACATAATAAAAGTATCCATTGCATTAACATTATGAAATGGTGTGTGGCCTTAGAGGTGGTGAAAAACTAAAACGCTGCTAGTGTTGTTTGTTATAACGGCGTTTGACTTCCTAACCCCATTGTTCTATTTGATGTTTTAAATACATTTCAACTTAATGATTTTCAAATTTGCCTTTCACTTTAACAAGTTTTGTGTAAAACATTGGGTTTGTCCATAGGAAAGCGTCGTGTATTTTTCAAAGCAAATTTCTCCCTTTTCAGAGGTTCGAGTCATAAATCTTTTTGTAGATCTGTCCCCGCCTCATCATCAAGGCATTGTGCATAGCTAGGGAAGGCAACACATCTTTTCAAGGACAACCCTGATTGTATTATTGTTCCATCAGATTCATTGGTGTGGCTCACACTTCACACCCAATCGGGAGTGGCGGGGTTCAGTTCAGAACAAGCTGCTGTGATATGTGTGAGAAGCTATATTGTGGCGTTGTATAGAAGTGAGTTAAAGGCCTCTCGCCTCTCAGTGGTCATCAGCAATAATTTTGCCCATTCAAGAGGGAAAGCAGCGACATTTCCCTGGGGACCGCATGTGTGACAAAGAATTGTAGCTGTGGAAGTACAAGTCTTTTCTCAATGAGGCTTTTCAGAGTAGAACAGCTCAGTTCATTTGTTTAATGATCGTAAAGCACAAAGCAGAAGTAAAATAGTTAACACCACTTTCA
Organism: Lissotriton helveticus; assembly: GCF_964261635.1. Taxonomy (NCBI): domain Eukaryota; kingdom Metazoa; phylum Chordata; class Amphibia; order Caudata; family Salamandridae; genus Lissotriton; species Lissotriton helveticus. Next base: position 801,051,938 of record NC_136069.1, read on the forward strand.
TGTTGAAATATCACATGCGTAACTTGAGAAACTAATGTGCAACATAGAGTGTCAAGAGCTCTATTGTGCTTCATTGTGTTCCATAGTTTACACAATTTCTTTGCATTGCTACAACACTGCCATACATTGGCTGCGCACTTTTATGTTAGCATGCTTTTCTTGTTAACATTTTACTTTATACTTCAGTCAATCCTTCTTTTTTTACCATATTTCTCATTGTTCTCCCAATTTGTATTTCTTCCTTTATTTTACTTTCTTATTTACATGTGTTTCTCTTGTCTCTTAGCTCTTTTTCCTTGCCATATTCATGCTAATTTTCCTTTTTTTCGTGTGACTTTATCACTACCTCTTTTTCTTTGATTCTTTCAGGGTATTTTTATGTTTCTCTGGGTACTCTCTTGCTCTCAATCATTTTTCTTATTTTTTTCATTTCGTTTTGTTACATATTTCACTTTTGAGGGCGATAAAAGCGCACCTCTCCAGGTACAGAGGGGATTACAGTACATTTTTCAATAAAACATGATTATTAACACCACACAGTATAAGTGCACTTAAACCTGAACTATAGACAAGCACTGAGGCATGCATCTGGGGTGGAACAAACAAGGGCTCAATATGGACTTCGGAACAGTTGGAAAGGGTATCAGTCAGTTGGAAAGGGTAGACCCTGAGGAATTCCTGGCCTCAAGTAGTTGGATATACAAAGTTTAGCAAATTATGCAGACAGAGTAGGTTGGCAGGTCGAAAGTATTTGTTAATGACATACTTCAATAACTGAACATTTAGAAAACAAACAAAAATATGACTTCGGAGGCCACTAGAAATCAGTTCATATTGGGGTAATGTGCTTGAAGTGATCGCCTCATCTCAACATATGTTAATGTTAATGTTAATGGGCATTTGTAGAGCGCACTATCCCCGGGTGGCTTCATGGCGCTGAATAGACCGAGTAACTACCAAAAAAAGAGTTTAATTGTATGCTTGCACAAACAGCCAGGTCTTAAGAAGGCCTCTGAACTGCAAGATGTCAGTGCAGAACCGGATTTCCAGGGGGAATGAATTCCAGAGTTTGGGGGCAAGGACCTTCGCTTTGTAAAAGCTGAAGCTTCCTAGTTAAACATATATGGGGCTTTTTCGTGATGTAAATATGCTAATATGAAAGCATCAAGTATTGATTACAGATCCCTGGGCACAGGAAAATAGATTTGGGTCTTTCTGTACTCTTGGATAGTTACAATATTATCACTGTCGACTAAGATCTTCCCATGGTTGGGGGGGTTTAGTCAAAGGGTAATGGCCGGCTGTGCTTATTAGTGGAAGCACACTGTCAATCTTCCCTGTTCTCATCCTTGCCCCAGAACATCATCTTATTAGGTTTGTATTGTGTGGATCAAAATTTAAAGATGCAAGCATTTAATAATCAGTGCACTCCACAACTTTTCCAACTTAAGCGTAAGCCACTGTCTTCTTTATATTCAGCCTGATGTTTCAGTCAGAGACTCTGAGTAGTTAATGAATTTTGCCTAAGGAGCTATGGAGTGAGACATAGATCTGGCTGTTATCAGAATGCCTGTGGCCATACAATGTATTTTATCTGGTGACTCCCAGTGGCTCCATACACACATTGGTTATTTGGGGTAACCTCATTGACGAGTGGGAAATTGTCAAAAGGGATGGAGGATCACAAGTGATACATGATAGCATGTTGGATAACTCCTAGCATGAATAAATGTAGCAAATTTTACTCTACTCCCCATTTCCTGTAGATCTACTCGGGAACTGCAGGAGTACTGAGGAAAACATTGATAAATGCAAATTCCTTTTCAAACACTGCTTAAAAACTAGGAAATACTTGTGGATGCAATTTAATTTCTCCTATTTTGTTTGGCTGACAATTGTCGGAAGTGTGACAACTATACACTAATCAGTCCTTGTTTAGGCTCACACAATAGTCGAGCAACCCGTCCTGCTTGGCCATTCTCCTTTTTCAAAAAAACAAAAATGATCCTTATATTTTGCCCCTAATTGGTCCTCATTGATGAGGAGCAGCTCGATTGTCTAGTTAGAACATGGTCATGACCTAGCTGTGGACATAGACTTTCCACTAAGGGCCTGCTTACGAGTCTAGTGGTTTGAGGACTTCCAGAACCGCAGTGGTGCAGCGGTGGCAGTCCAGCCACCACCGTTCGGGCAGTCTGAACGCCCTATTATGAGTTGGGCATTCGGTCCATAATTGGACCGCCGGCTTCGCCAGGGAACCACCATTCCATGACTGTGGCACAGCGGTCAGGGGTTATGTAATATAAAGGTGATGCCGCTGCAGCACCGCCATGCACATTGCAAGTTTCAGGACTGCCAGTGGTTTCATGGAGGTCTTTCCTCCATGAAAAGGCTGGCGTTACTGAAACAAAGGGGGCCCTGGAGGGCCCCCTGTGCCCCTCAGACTGGGTATGCATGCGGAGGGCACATCAAGTGCCTCCCTGTGTGCATGCACCCAAGTTCCTGCACGACATAGGCTTTTGAGTCCCTGCCATGCATGAACCCCGTGTGGCATTCCTGTTGCGGAGCCTCTTTTAAAGGCATCGCCACCTTTGCAAGATGCACCGCAGGGGGACCACCACACTGCCCGCCCACCAGACCACACAATTGGTTGTAATCTGCCGGGCGGGTGGCAGCGACCTTCGGCAGAGCGGTGGTGCCACGGTTGGCACTGCTGCACTACTGCTCATCCAAAAGTAATAATTATGGCCAATCACTAAAACAAATTTAAAAATTGCTGTATGAAAATCTGTAACATTACAAAATCGGATCAACCACATATCTGTTACTGTGGACCTCAGCCCAGCCCAGAATGCTGCAAAACACACTTGCAACAGCAGCAACTGTTGACCAATTGAGTATAAATCCAGCAAATGAATGTACCAGGTCCATGGCCCTTGGGAGCTTGTAAATCAGATGCACAACAGTAGATTCCTCTCCATACCCTTCACATACACCTGACTCAGTGGCAGTAAAGAAACTGAATGTATATAAATACCTGGCTGTGGCATTCGAGGTTGATAACTAGCATGAATAACATCAAGCCCCGTCTTACTCGTGAGAAACTTCAATTATTCCAAATGAAATAAACAGAAAACATTGTAGCCAAGACAATTCAACAGAACAAAGATGAACTCAAAACTACCACAAAAATATAAATGTCAATAAATTCCCAAAATGCTACCACTGGCTAGGGGGGGGGGGCTAAGAACCAAAAGGGGGAAAACACACCAAAAACAAACAACCCCTAAAGAAAAGTCTATTAGCAGAAAAAAATTACAAAATGAAAAGGTTTCAAAAACAAGTAAATATCACCACAATAAAACAGTATGTCACAATGCTGTAAGGCAAAGATGCTTTCTATAATCAGCACATTATGGCACTGCTGGGGGGAACACAGTGCCGAGCAGATATCCATTCCCTGGGTGAGAAAAAGATGGAGAAGAGGCAACCACAATACCAAAATCACATAAACACCAGGTATGTGGAGGCATGGGTGGAGGGGTGATGGGAGATCTGGTGTAATCCCACCTGCCCTTCACCCCAGTGAAGAGGGCAGCTTGGCCAACGAGAGAAATTAAAGCGAAAGAGGTTAGAAGAGGGTTTCCTCCTCCATTCAAAAACATTTACAATGGAAGAAAAAATTACGTTTATATTAAAGAAGTTGAAAAAGAACATTATCAGTACAATAAAATATATTTTCAAAAGCAAATTAAAATATTTGATTTGAAAAAGTTGCAAGTTGTCTAAGGAGCAGACCACTTTTTATTTAAGATAACTTGATATCAGCAATTCCTTAGCAGTGTTTTTAGATCCTTGTGAAAGGATGAAGTTTCCATTTTGTCAGATCTAGATTGAAGTATAAGAATGAGAAGGAAGTAGAGACCTCGAGCACAGTTTTTGTTTGCTGTTAATGTTTTATAATATTATGTTATATATGATGCTGAGGGGGTTATTAGTAACAGTAAATGGTTTTAACATTCATTTTTTTCTGTTTGGTTCTTTCTTGCTGTCTTTCTTTACATCTTCCTTTCTCTTTACTTCCCTAGTGAAGTCAAGAAAGTCCACTTTGCATGCAGCCAGTTAATAAAAAATGTATATTCAATATTTCCTCCCTAGGTGCAACAAGTAGTAAAGAAACTGGAGAACTTCTGTACGCCAGGCAGCATATTATCGTGGTAGCAAAGGCCTTCGGCTTGCAAGCCATCGATCTGGTGTACATTGATTACAGAGATGGAGACGGGCTTCTGAGGCAGTCAAGAGAAGGGGCTTTAATGGGCTTCACCGGTACGTATTAAGCTGAACATGATTTACCATTAGATGCATTTATTACTCGAGTTGAGCAAAAATGGCAGCAGGCGCGCCGTGTTTTTTTTGTATTGAAATGTGATATTTGGTCTCCGCTTTAGATTAAAAGGTACAAGGAAAGCGAAGGATGTGCACGTCCGCGCCGTGCTGTGAAATCATCTGGCACGCGTGAATATATTTGCATACCTATTGGGCGCTAATCAGTGCCAAGGAAGTTTTGCTTCCACAGCATTTTATAAGTGCAGTTACAGGCTCTGGCGCGAGCTTCAGGCGGACTTGATGAACATACTTTTTACAGAAAGTCCTCAGCTTGGCCTGACGCTGTAGGGCTCCCCTGAACCTGCTGTGAACTGCTGAAGTCCGCAGTTTGTCCTGCGTGGTTGTCTGTCTGCCCATGAAGGACAGGGAATGTGGGCTGCTATATTCATTCGAGCATGCAATTGAAACACGCGGGAAATCATGCATTGTTTCCTACATTTAAGAGCGAGTGTTTTATAGTTGTAAGCATCCGCTTGTTTGCATCCCCTGAAAGACGTTGAGTGTTTCCAAGACTTCTTTTCTTTGCAGTTTTTTATAGAGCCCGACCGAAGGTATTGGAGCGCTTTACATGATAAACAGTTACGTTACAGAAGGACACGTTCATTGTGGTGGGCACAGGTGGGATTAAGTAATTTACCCGGAGTCACAGGATTGTTGAACCAACGCCGAGACTCGAACCTGGTTCCCCAGTGCCAAAGTCGGCAGCTCTGGCGTTTACGCCACACTCTCTCCCCTTCTCGTTGCTTTCCTAGATTTCTGTCTCCTGGCCCGCGTCCCGGCGAGCGCTGGTGCTCGCGATCACACCTATTTCTGTTGGCAGCCAGGACACTCCTGCAAGGCTCCTGCGGCAGGCGCGTTTCCAGAGATGGTGCACAAGGTCACCCCGGCACCCCTCGGGGCCAGACAAGCTGCCAGAATGTGTTTCTGCCATGGAGAAAAAAAGTTCTATAACATGCACAAATTAGTGTTCATTATAGTAACGTCGTGCTGCTGTTTTAATTTCTGTAAGCAGCTCGTCCAAGGGCCTTACTGTTAGGGAAGACATTTATTTCACTGAAATATTGACGTGTAAACAGCCACAAAGAATGCATTTTATGTGACCTTTATGCAATATAAGAAATCATTCTTACGTGTTAAATTTCGTCTTGGCTTCTGAAACTGAAATCATGGTGCGGCACATCCAATTAATGATGCAAACAAAGACCTTGCGTTCGACTACCTACCTAAAACATAAACTCACATCTTCGGTGAAAGATATTTTTCTGAACTAGGCACTGGCTTGCGGTTAACGCATCCCCGGCCCCGCCGTCCTTCTTTCAGAGGGGCTCGGCTTTGATGTGAAGATGTGAAAGCGAGCGGGTTCCTAATAGCACCCCTTCTGCATGGGCCCCACAGACTCCAACGTGAGACAAAGACAATTGTGAATATGGTCCAGGCCTCTGTATTGTCAGGCCAACAAAAAGCTGACGTGTGGCTCGCCATGTTAATTCATTCAGACACATCTAATCGCGTTGTTTGCACCATTTTCAACTGTGTTCTTTAAAGCAGCACTTCAGTTGGGAAAAGAAACGGCGCAAGCCTTTCAACCGGTAGCGATGATTGGTTTAAAAAATGGGCATCTTTAACACACGTTCCTGTGAAGTCTTCATTGTTTGTTTGTTTGTTCACTTGCCTTGAAATATCATACGCTTTGTCCACTGTTAAAGCAAAACTGTATCAGTTCCCCCCACCACACTAGTGACTTTAATGATAAGGCTACATTCATCCTACTTCAATTTTTAACTTGTGTGCGCTGAATTTTTCCCTACCAGGGCAGATGAAAAATATTTTTACATCGTTATAGGCTTATTTTCTTTTAGTTTGGACAGTGACAAATTTCCTACAAATGGCTTTTGAATTTCCTTAAAAATATTAAACAGTGCAATAGCGACTTCAGCCTCTGATTTGCTCATTAGAGCCTCAGCACAAGTTGCATGCTGAGTACACAGGTATAAATATGAAACACCACAGGGTTGTCTTGTTTGTCAGTGTCACTTTCTCTGAGGTAGACAAAAATAACAGTGCTTTACATTTGCCTTAGAGGGTCGACGAGTATTGGTTACAGCACAATTTGTCAAGCTGAACTTACAAATAAAATGACACAGTCTTACATTTTTTTGTCTTACAGTTGTTTATGCCAACCTTTACCTGTCAATTGCGCCTGTAGGAAAGTACCACAGTCCTTTTTAGTGTGGATTAAGAGTTCAGTTATGCCTTTTATATTTGCATTTCAAGTCCCCCAAAAAGTTGTATGTTTGGACAACTCTTTTCTGTATGTGTACACAGAAATGTACCCGCAGAAATCCTGAGCACTACAGTATTGGCTGGGCACTTGGGTCTCAACTCTGATTACCTGATTTTAGCAGACCCTGCTGTATACTGTCAAAAAGCAATATCTTTAGTGAACTTGGTTTTGGAGTAATGTTCATTGCTAAATACGTTTCTCTGGGTGAAAATGATTTGAAGCCATTACAAGTTTATGTCATACTATGTTTTGTAGGCTTTAACACTTGTAATAAACAAGCAATTCGCTGTTTTGTAGATTTCAGTAGTTTCTGGGTACTAAAAAATTACCTTGAACATAACTATTCTTTGTGCTTTTCATACAAGTTGTTCTGAGGGAAGATTTCATCTCATCTTATTTGGCATCATGTGTGTTTTTGAATTTTACTTAATGTTAGACAACTTTAAGCAGCCCTATTCGTTTCAGATAATTTTATTCCCTTGATTTCACTAAACAGAATCAATCCAACAAATAAATAAATAAAGCAGGGTATTGTTTAAAAAGTTAAAATAAAGCAATTATATAGGTTTAGTGTTATTACCAGTTTGTTACATTTCTTGAAAGTCAAACTTCAATGTGCAGTTTAGCATTAAACATGCCACTACGTATTTTAAAATAAGGATTTTCAACATCCCATCTATTGATAAATCCTTTTACCATACAATGTATAAATAACTTGTTAACGTTCAGCCCAAATCCATGCAAAAATCTCTATAACATTAAATCAGGAAGCAATAACTGTTTTCTTTCTCCCATTCAAAATGATTCTAGAATTTTTATTAAACAACAAGGCCTTTATTGACCAATGAAAAGACTAAAAGGACTGGCAGGTGAACAATGTAATGTGGCCTATTTGTTTTTCTAACAAGTACATTGTGCCTGAGTGGGAGTAAAACGACTCCAATAATATAAGAATTTACAACTGGTTGATAAGTTTTTCCATTTAGGTTTCTCATTGAATGAAATTATTCATACATAGGGCATTTATATAAACATGTGCTATATATACATAGATAATATGTGGCTTTATTACACCATCTACATATGAAATACTTTACTATCTTAAACTGTTGCATACTTAAAGTATCCGTTGTCAATATTCTCAATTTTTGTCTGAAACACAGTTTACTAATCTCTCGATTCTTTGCATTAATGGTATCGAATATTGCATTTTATGCATCAAACTTTTAAAGTGTGATTAAATTATAAACTAAAATAAACACGGTTGGGTCTTGTTTGGTCTTCTTTGTATTTCTTCATTAGCAGACTGTCCTGCACTGATTATAAATGTCATCGCCGCATAAAAAAACAGATGGACAGCCATTAGATAATTATTTGTTATGTGAAGTCCATGAGGCATTCAGATGCTTGAGTGGCTGACACAATTTGTGGGAACATCTGTTGTTGTTTCATGTTTCAGACGCGATCTATCTTCTTTTAGGCAAGCAGGTGATACACCCTAATCAAATTCCCATTGTCCAGGAGCAATTTACTCCCAGCGATGAACGCATACAGTGGGCTCGCGAACTGATCTCTGCGTTTCAAGAGCACCAAGAATTGGGAAAGGTAAAAATAAAATTTACATAAAATATAATACTCGTTGCAAAAGTTGGCTTCGATCCAAAGCTTTTGATGCTAATAGTGGCAACCAAAGTCCTACTCATTTATGCTAGCTAAATGTATTTATGAATGTGTACCGCAGTTGTTAGTGGATGCTATATGAGTGGGCGGTCTGTTTCTTTAAGAATTCTTGCTGTTGTTTTCTTCATTGCAACATGGCCCTGCTGCAAAATATATATTTTTATTTCACCGGAGAGCTGGTATTTCCCACATGTGACATCTCGTTGGGATTACTGCAACAATAAAAGGACAAAAGGTTGAGAAACTGACAGACATAATGCAGTAAAGTGTGAAGGCAATTTAAACCTAATCGGTAATAGAAGATTTAATGTAGTAAGTATCAACATCGTGGGAAATGCACCCATATAAGCATGCCTATGCCCTGATTTGACCAAAAAGAGGTTTGGTTGTGAGTGTGGTCTGCCTCAACGGCAGCACCTCTATTATTCCTCAATAGGTGTGCTGCATTTCAAGCTTTCTATACCATGAGTTCACTTGTGCCATCTGTGGCCCTGACTGCTTTGCTGCTCCAGTGTTTTGCATGCCCAATGTAGAGCAGTCCTCATGTTAAACACTAAGGCATGACACACATTCTGTCCCATAAAAGGTAGGAAAACATATTTGAAGTGGATGAGAAAGCCACACCTCAAGTTGGTGCAGTAGGGCCAATCCCTATGCAGCAGACTTTCACTGTCATTTGCACATATCCTAATTGTGTGAATTATGGTAACCCATTTGCCTCCCCACCCATTATTGTATTATTGAGTATGTTGTAAAAGAAGGAGGAAGTAATTTCAGGGTCTGAACAGTTAATCAATAATCTGTCCAAATTTAAGTAAATAAATTAAGGCTCTTTTTCAGAACACTCTTGCTGCATCTATGAGTTGGTGCACGAGAGATCTCCCTTGTTAGTGTGCATTAGCTTAGTCAATTATATATCAGGGCAATGGGTTGTTCTACTTTTGGGTGCATTGTTCTTTCTAGAAAACTGCCGCAGTGGAACAGAAACACGCAAACCTGTATGAGTTTTGCAAGCAGTATATAGCTCCAGAATTTTTGATTTCGCAGGTGATGGTTTTAATGGTGCTTTCTCTAACACAATATCATGCAACCATATTGTGTAGCTAATGCTGAAAGTGTAACATAAAAGTGAGAATGGGAAATTGATGTTTCCTACATATTATTCCAGAGATGGATTAATCCTCTTTTTACTTGGCAATAGGAAGTGCATGGCGGATTATATATACTATGTGTGTGTGTGTGTGTCAATATAAAGAGCCTAGAAGAGGGAGAAAAGAGATAGCTCCGTGAGAACCTTATAGAATACTAATAAGAGAAACATATAGAATACTAATAAGAGAATACCTTTGGGATGCTGTCCAATATCTGGCTTTATTTGTTCAGGTAGGACACAATGTGCGGGATAAAGAGTATGGTGTATGATTGATTATATGTCTTATGCTGTGTAGTTCTGCAGAGGTACTATATTTAAATCCAGAATTATGGAATGTAAAATTGTATAATTTGTAATGAAAATATACGTTCGAGGCATGTGGGCTGCTGAATTCACATCTTAGGCATAGATCGCCGCCTAGTGTTGGGTCCGGATGATTGCACATTGTTGTCCTGGAAGAGTCTTCGAAGTATCACGAGATAGGTGGCTCCTCCCCTTGACTACAGTGCGCATGGGCATCCTCTCCATCCTCAGATTGTTTTTTTTCGCCATTGGGTTCGGATGTACTTTTCTTAACTCCAGTTCGGAAACTTTTCTTCAAGGCCAAAAGGCCTTCGGGGTCGTCGGTATTGTTTTTTTCGTTCGATGCCGAGTTCTTGTTCCAGTTTCTTTCGAAGCAGGATGTCGAGGAGAGCCGCGTGGCCTTTTCGACACTAAAAGGCCTGATCGTCGATGGAACGGAGCCCGTTCAAACGATGCCCCCTTTGTAACTCAAAATACCCGCACATCGATGTCCACCCGGTGTGCAACAAGTGCTATTCACCCGACCACAACGAGGACAACTGCCTAGCTTGTGCTCGGTTCCGGTCCAAGAAGACGCTTAGGCTCCGACGTGCAGCACGACAGACAATGCCGAAATCAGCGCCCGACCCGGTGAATATCTTCGATGAAGACGACGATGAGATCGTCGACACTGAGGATCCAGAACAGACGTCGAATCCAGGTTCGGAGCACGGCTCCAACTACTATGAGGTCGACGAGGAGCACGTCGTTAAAGATGAAAACATCGAAGAGGTAAGGGACGACGTGTCCCCCATCGGAGCAGTCGATAACGACTCCAGTGATGAACCAGGCCCAATAGTGGGTACTGGGCCTAAAAAAGACACTCTTCAACTTTCCAAGGCTCCGGTCGAGGCATCGCCGAAAGGCCTTAGCCCAGATCATATTAAGCATTCTATAGCCCCGCGTCTCGGCCCGGCTAAGAATATTTCACAAGAGCCATCGGTCGCCCCACTGAAAGCGAAACCGAAAGGTATCGAAGACAAAACGAAACCGAAACTGCTAAAGTCAGCTATCGGATCAAAGAGTGCAAGCACATCGGAATCGACGTCGAAAACAAGTGTCGACGAGCCAAGAAGGTCAACCGCAAAGGCTGTCGATCCAAAAATTGGTGCGCTACAGGCCATCGCTAAAGCCAAGTACGTCGAACCAACGAGGTCGGCGTCGACGGACAGCGACACAAACAAAGGACTTGACTCTCAAAAAACCCTCGAACCGAGGCACCGAGTCGAAAAACGACAGCTCGTCAAAGCCCTCGAGCCGACAGCCAAAGGCGCCTCGAAGGAACACGTCGAATCCATAAAGAAGTGCGCACCTCCAACGCAAGCGCCGAAGTCGACGCAAAGTAAAAAGCACGACGACAAAGCAAAGTCCGTCGTTGCCATGTCGACGCCAGGCCCAAAAACGCCCATAAAATTTGGACTGCCCCCTACGGCACGACCTAAGGGAACGATCCGACAAAAGGGATCGAACATTCCACACCTGTTACACTTGGGAAGAGGAGTCATCCTCAAAAAGTAAGCGTTCTCTATCAGGAGCCATCCTATGATGAACAGTCAAAGCTCCATATCGACGCCGACACTGGTAGACTTACTATATATCAAAGAAAGATCAGGTCGGAAACTCCACTGGAATCATATAAAATTCCACTCAAAAAGAAAAGGGACTCTTCCACATCGCCTGTCCTTTTTGAAAGTGTGCAGTACCATGACCAAGACACTTATGCGTACTCACCCACACGCTCTACTGAGGAGCTAGGGTACAGCTATGACGAACAATATAGTTACCCTGCGGACACTGATCAAGATGACCAGGTTCAAACCTGGCGATACAAAAGGGGATGATGGACGGAGCGTTTGAGCAAATCAAAACCTGGACAGACACTGCTGACCAAGGGGAGTCGCAACCTATCCCTGATACTCCTTCTTATCCTGTAAAAACTTCACCCACAGAGGATACAGGGACGTTTAACGCATTAATAGAGCGGGCAGCACATAATCATGATGTGGACATGCATGCTGACCCAATTGAGGAGGATTTCTTGTTTGACACTTTCTCAACTTCAGAAAAATCAGTTAAAACATTGCCAATGTTAAAGGGTGTCCTCAAACAAGCAGGAGACATTTTTAAGGAGACCACCAGAGCCAGGGTTGTTAACCCCCGAATTGAAAGATAATACAGACCGGCGCCTGTGGACCCTACATACATTAAGGGACAGTTGCCTTTGGACTCTTTGGTTGTCTCCAATGCCCGTAAACGGGCCAACTCCCAGACCACTGGTGATGCTCCTCCTCCAGACAAAGAGTCTAAAGTGTTAGAAGCTTCTGGGAAGAGGGTGGCTGCACAAGCAGCTAACATCTGGAGAATTTCCAACACACAGGCCCTATTAGCCAGATACGATAGGGCACATTATGACACATTGGAGCAACTGCTACAACATTTGCCTGATGCATACAAGGAAGGTGCAGAAACACTCATACAGGAAGGGAAACTCATATCCAACGCATCCATTAAATGTGCGCTGGACGTAGCTGACACTGCAGCCAGAGCCATCAACACTAGTGTCATGCTCAGAAGGCATGCTTGGTTGCGTATCTCAGGGTTCAAGCCAGAGATTCAAACCACTTTGTTAAATCAACCTGTAAACCCAGATTTTTTATTTGGGCCTGATGTGGACTCCATCTTAGAGAAAATAAAAAAGGACACAGAGACAGCCAAATCTACGGGGGCCTTGCAGTCTCAACAATTTAGGGGTGGTTCCTTTCGTCGCTCCAGTAACAGAGGAGCTTCAAATGGACAGGCATCCCAGCAGACTCAATACAACAAAGGGAACACGCAAACCACCTATACTAAAACAAACAGAGGTGGATACCGTGGCAACAGAGTAAAGGCAGAGGACGAGGGAATAATAACACCAGATCCTCCGCCAATACTAAGCAGTGACGCCTTGTCGCTGCCCCCGGACCATATAACACCGGTCGGGGGCATATTACAACAGTTCCTGCCAGTCTGGGAAAGCATTACCACAGACAGGTGGATGAGACAACTCATTCAGTTTGGTTATTGTCTAGAGCTAACATCCACTCCACCCAACATACCCCCAAAACACCGTCCTATGTCCGCAGAGCACATACCCTTATTGCAGCAAGAAGTTATCAGCATGCTGCAAAAAGGGGCCATAGAACTCGTCCCTATGCAGGAACAAGGTACAGGGGCGTACTCTCTGTACTTCTTAATCCCCAAAAAGGACGGGTCTCTCAGGCCAATACTAGACCTCAGGCCCCTAAACCAATACATCTTGTCAGAACATTTGCACATGCTCACTTTACAGCAGGTTCTTCCATTAATCAGTCAGGGAGACTTCCTCGCTACCCTAGACTTAAAAGATGCTTATTTCCACATACCAATACATCCAGCACACAGGAAGTATCTCGGGTTTACCATCCAAAACAAGCACTACCAGTTCAAGGTACTGCCTTTCGGGATAACTACAGCCCCCAGGGTGTTTACCAAGTGCCTAGCGACAGTGGCTGCACACCTACGGAGAAGCCATATTCTCGTCTACCCATATCTAGACGACTGGCTCATCCAAGCAAAGTCAGCCCAGCAATGTGCCAGTCACGTGTCCCGCACTATTCACCTCCTACACAGCCTCGGATTCTCGTTCAACTACCCAAAGTCTCATCTTCAGCCCGCCCACGTCCAGCAGTACCTGGGTGCCACAATAGACACTCTGGCGGCAAAGGCGCAGCCAACCTCAGCCAGAATCAACAACATTCAGTTACTCATTCAGAAATTCAGACCACAACACTCCCTCACGGCAAGGGTGTTTATGCAGTTGATAGGCATGATGGCCTCCTGCATTTTCATAGTCCCTCACGCGAGACTACACATGCGTCCGCTCCAGGAGTGCTTAGCACGGCAGTGGAACCAGGCTCAAGGACAATTGAAAGACCTAGTGTTGGTGACCGGTCGCGCATACAAGTCTCTGCATTGGTGGAAATCACAAAACCTTTGCAGGGGGCGACCGTTCCAAGAGCCTGTACCACAAATAGTGATGACGACGGACGCATCTCTCCTGGGATGGGGAGCGCATGTCCTCCATTACACAGTACAGGGACTATGGACGAGACAGCAGAAGCTAATGCACATCAACCTGCTGGAACTGATGGCAATCTTTCTGGCGCTCAAAGCTTTCAAGGTACATTTGTGCAACAAAGTCGTGTTAATCCGGACGGACAACATGACTGCCATGGACTACATACAGAAGCAGGGAGGGACACACTCTCCACAGTTGTTCCATCTAGCGCAAAGCATGTGGAAGTGGGCTATTCAGAGGAACATCTTCCTCATGGCGGAACACCTCCCAGGCAAAGACAACCAGATGGCGGACCTGCTCAGCAGACACAGCCACCAGATGCACGAGTGGGAGATACATCCCTCAGTGCTGCAGCCGTACTTCCAGCGGTGGGGTCACCCAGAAATAGACCTGTTCGCCACAAAGGAAAACGCAAAATGCCAAAGCTTCGCCGCCAGGTTTCCACATCTGCAATCTCAGGGCAATGCGATATGGATGAACTGGTCAGGCAGGTTTGCGTACGCTTTCCCCCCAGCCCCGCTCATACCACTAGTGGCACGCAAACTGCGACAACACTCACTGTCACTAATCCTAGTTGCTCCAACATGGGGGAGGCAACCATGGTACACCACGTTCCTAGAACTTTCCGTGGTTCCTCATCAAAGGCTGCAATTAACACCCAGCCTTTTAACGTAGAGCCATGGCGACATTCAGCACCCAGATCCGCAACAGTTGAACCTTGCGATCTGGCTCCTGAGGTCATAGAGTTTGGTTACCTCAACTTACCTCCCGACTGTATGAATATTATCAAAGAGGCAAGGAGGCCTACCACCTGGGCATGCTATGCGGCGAAATGGAAGCGATTTGTCATCTATTGTAAAAATAATGACATAAATCCGCTAGATGCATCTACTCAAAACATCATATGTTACCTTCTACCTTTACACAGATGCAATCTGGCTTACAGCTCCATTCGTATACATTTAGCTGCGGTGGCAGCTTATCTTCAAAACAGGCAGCACCTTTCACTCTTCAGAGTACCTGCCATTAAAGCTTTCCTGGAGGGACTCAAGCGAATCATTCCTCCAAGGCACCCTCCTTCACCTGTCTGGAACCTCAATGTGGTTCTTACCAGACTAATGGGACCACCCTTTGAACCTCTACACTCCTGTGAGATACAATTCCTAATGTGGAAGGTAGCTTTCCTAGTTGCGATTACATCACTCAGAAGAGTTAGTGAGCTGCAAGCCCTAACTATTCAGGAACCCTTCATACAAATTCACGCTAATAGGGTAGTGCTGCGGACTAACCCAAAATTTATGCCAAAGGTGGTGTCCCAGTTTCACATCAACCAAGCTATTGAACTGCCGGTATTCTTCCCTAACCCAGATTCAGTGGCAGAACGAGCTCTACATACCCTTGACGTCAAAAGAGCTCTCCTGTACTATATAGATAGAACAAAACATTTCAGAAAAACTAAACAACTGTTTGTTGCCTTTTCACCACTGCACAAAGGCAACCCCATTTCCAAATCAGGTATAGCCCGATGGATTGTTAAGTGCATACAAATCTGTTATCTAAAAGCGAAACGCACATTAACAGTTCCCCCAAGAGCGCATTCCACACGCAAATTAGGGGCATCCATGGCTTTCCTAGGAAACATTCCTCTAGAGCACATATGTAAGGCAGCCACATGGACTACCATACACACTTTTACCAAACACTACTGCGTAGATGTACACTCCAAACAGCAAGCAGCTGTAGGACAGGCTGTACTCAAAACTATTTTTCAAACTGCTGCAGCTGGCACGGGCAACCGCCGCTAGGAGGAGACTGCTATACATTCTATGCATAAAATGTGAATTCAGCAGCCCACATGCCTCGAACGGAATATGCTACTTACCAGTATGCATCTGTACTTGGCATGTAGGGCTGCTGATATTCACATCGCCCTCCCTCCTCCCTGGTGCCTGTAGCAGCTGTAGCATTCAAAATTACTCTCTAGCATGGACATCATTTATTGTATCATACTCCATCCCTGCCACAATGGCGAAAAACAATCTGAGGATGGAGAGGATGCCCATGCGCACTGTAGTCCAGGGGAGGAGCCACCTATCTCGTGATACTTCGAAGACTCCTCCAGGACAACAATGTGCAATCATCCGGACCCAACACTAGGCGGCAATCTATGCATAAGATGTGAATATCAGCAGCCCTACATGCCAAGAACAGATGCATACTGGTAAGTAGCATATTGCTTATTCAACCAGTCCATCTTATTTCATACACTAATATATATATATATATATATATATTATATATATATATATATATATATATATATAGGATATGGCGTAACAATCAATGTGGCGTAACCTTTGGGGTGATTAGTGCCACATAAAACTGCAAAAAAGATAATATGTATATGTGTGTATGTGTGTGTGTGTGTGTGTGTATATATATATATATATATATATATATATATATATAAAAATTCTGCTTTTCCCGTAGGGAAGTTGTTTCCTCATGCACTCCCGTGTGAAGAATTTCAAAAACCACACCGGGTTTTAAGTCAAATTACAGTTTCTTTATTCCAGCAACCAGCAAAACCTAACGCGTTTCGGTCTCTACGGAGACCTGTGAGCAAGGTCTCCAGCATTAATAATTTCTGCTCTGAAGACAAACACCTTTATGTTTATCCTAGTATTTTTATTTTACCTTTTTCTTTTTGAATTTTATAGAATTGATTTTGTATTCTCACACGAAGAATGAAAACATGGTCAAATCATATCCATATAGCAAAACTTAAAAAAACATTTCAAATATACAAGAAAATTAATTGTGCTCTACAAAAGACATCACAAAAGTGTGCTTTACATCTGTGACAAAGAACAATATACAAAAACAAACATCAATTGTCTGTAATAAATCATCTAACTTATACAAATGTCCCTTTGTTTTTCAATAAAGTTTATACAAAATGGGAATTCACTCCTTTTAATAGTGGAATTTAACCACAAATCCTCAAAGTTTTCTAGAAGCATGCCTCTAGAAGTGTGCTGACGCGTTTTGAGTTCAGATATCCCTTTCACTGGACTCTCATCAGGGCTTTCACATTGATATCTGTAAGAGATTTATGTGACATCAAGAAATGTTTTAGAATCTGCCTCTCTTTATTTACCTAACTACGATTATTTCCTTTTTGGCCATCGTACCTGAGTGCTGTTGTTTTAATCACCCAGGATCCAGGTGGCAGTTAAAAAAATGGTGTGTTTACGACTTGGAGACCTTTTGTTTTTCTAGAGACAATAGTGCACAATTTTAAGTGTCTGTGGATATTGGAAAGACAACTTTGTATTGTCGGTATGAATTGTATTAGCCTACCTTGATTGTAGCTGTGTTTTATTCAATTGTCCTTTCACAAAGAAGTGAGGGGTACTCCTAAAAAGATCATATATATATATCTATATATCTATATATATATATATATATATATATATATATATATCTATATATCTATCTATATATATATATATATATATATATTCCAACACATCAGGTAGCACCAAGCTAAGAGAGGCAACAGGAAGCAAAATAAAGTTAATTTCATCTTTAATTAATCAGCAGCTTGCTGGGTGATTAAAACAACAGCACTCAGGTTCGATGGCCAAAAAGGAAATAATCATAGTTAGGTAAATAAAGAGAGGCAGATTCAAAAAAAATTCTTGATGTCACATAAATCTCTTACAGACATAAATGTGAAAGCCCTGATGCGAGTCCAGTGAAAGGGATATCTGAACTCGAAACGCGTCAGCACACTTCTAGAGGCATACTTCTAGAAAACTTCGAGGATTTGTGGTTAAATTCCACTATTAAAAGGAGTGAATTCCCATTTTGTATAAACTTTATTGAAAAACAAAGGGACATTTGTATAAGTTAGATGATTTATTACAGACAATTGATGTTTGTTTTTGTATATTGTTCTTTGTCACAGATGTAAAGCAAAATTTTGTGATGTCTTTTGTAGAGCACAATTAATTTTCTTGTATATTTGAAATGTATTTGTATATGTTTTGCTATATGGATATGATTTGACCATGTGTTCATTCTTCGTGTGAGAATACAAAATCATTTCTATAAAATTCAAAAATAAAAAGGTAAAATAAAAATACTAGGATAAACATAAAGGTGTTTGTCTTCAGAGCAGAAATTATTAATGCTTGCTGAAAAACCGAGGTATAGGTGCACTCTCATTTGCTTGTATGTAAAATCATAACATCAAATAACTTTTATCAATATTTGTGATACCATTTTAGATGGCTACTTAATCTATACTTTGATGAACTTATACATTATATATGGATATATGTTGTGAGAATCTGCATGAAACACATTTGGAGTTTTATATAACTTTCTACTGTTGTCCAAATAGAGAGAAAAATAACTTTGCACTTATTTGTTTTTTTATTTTTATTTGATGAATTTTATATAGCGCTGTCTAGACCCGGAGGTATCAGAGCGCTTTACATGAGGTTCCACATTGTTACAAAGTTACATCAGATACAAGTTACATCAGTTTCTAGAAACATAAAAGAGCATAGAGGATTGGATAAGAAGCGTAGAGGGGTAAAGGGTGTCAAGTAAAAAGGGTAGGAGGGGGGTATGGCAGTGAGACGAAGGGAAGTTTGCCCAAAGTCTGGCTGGGTAGGTGACGGCTGAGGGGTAAGTCCACAGCCCATCTCCTCCATAGCTATCAAGGTAGCTCAACCGGGCATCAGCCAAAGTGCTAGGTCTCAACGGTCGATAGCAAGTTCACAGATTCCATGTCCTGGTAGGTGAGACAGGTGGGGGATAAGCACGAGGTCTGGACGATGTCCAATTTATGTCTAAGTGTAATAGCTCCTCATGATAAAGGACCACTGTGGCGGCTATCTTGGGGTCAGGCAAGAGATTCAGTCCCTGGTTTTCCATTCGGCCAGTCCCCATTTTTAACATTCCCCTTTGAATTCTCAGGGGCCCTTAGTGTATTAGTGCTGCTTTTTCAGGTGTCTCCCAGATCACTCACCCTATTCTCGATGGACTTTAAAATGTTTGCACTTTAAATGGAACACTACAGACAGAGTGACTTTAAGTCAGAAGAACCGATATAAAATATGATACAAGAGCTTTGAAGCCAAAAATTTATCTGGGAGGTGGATGGTACAAATGTAAAGTTGTCAACACAGTGCAATTGTCATGTTTCAGCGTTTGACGATCCCGGGAGGGTTCCGCCGTTCCTATACAGGAGACCGATACCCTCACTTCCGGGTGGAAGCAGAGTCCCGGTCTAGTCCTTCACAAGGCCTCTCTGTTGCCCTGCAGCGCTTCCGGGGGAATCACTTAAGACCAGCGATTCCCGCCGGGTCGGCACTTTGGATCCTTTTCGTTTCCAGGTTCACGTCTTGCGTACACTCCGAGCTGAATACTACTTGAGCCGAGGACGCTTCTCCTTTGGCTTTCCTTTGGTGTTCCGTCAGCTGGAGCACCCCCTTGTCCTGCAAGCGCTGACTAGCACCGACGTTCCCCTGCCCTCCAGCCTTCGTTTCCGCTACCGCCAGAGCCTGCGCTTTCTTCATCGCGCTGAAGGGCTCTTGTTACGGGGTTATCCAAGCGCCGCACCGCTACCAGGTACTTTACGTATTCGCGCAGGAGCGCTTTCTTTTGTTATAGCTGTTATCCACGCTGGAGCGCATTTAGGTTCTTAGGGCAAGCACAGGGGTACTGTCTTCCCCTTACTCTTTGCTGCCAACGCGCAGGAGGGCGGGTACTTACCTACTCATAGCGCTGGGGCGCTTTTCACATTTAATTTGCCATCTAGTGCAAAACACCTGAGTTTTGGCTACTTCAATAGCGCAGCTGCGCTATTTATGGGTGCATACCATATGTTCTAAGGCAAATGCTCACAGTAACACAGGATTGATTGTGCAAGCCTAACAACCATCTGTTACATTGACTCTGTTCAGTGCAGGAGCGCTCATTTTATATTTCCTTCTTGGTTGGGAGTTCTTCTGTCTTCATTGGTCTTGGTGAGTGGTCTTGTGGTATGGTCTTCTGTATATGAGTGGATTGTGGGAATAGGACGTGGGAGGTGCGGGAACCCTCTAACCTGGTCTCTCTTGTCTCCCCAGCTGTTGACCACTGCCTCACCAAGTGGTAGATGTATCAAGCCGTTTGCGATTCGCAAAGGTCGGAATTCGCAGAATTCCGGCGTTAGCGAATCGCAAATGGTCTGTTTGCATGTTTTGACATGTAACAAAAAATCGCAAAATAAGGAATCGCAAAAATTTGCGATTCCCTATTTTGCTTACGCATTTAAGGAATTGCAAATTTGGGATTCCTTAAATGCTATGTATGTAGCATTTTGGAATTGCGAATTTAGATTAAGAAAACGCAAATTACCACCAACTTGTAGTTGGTGGTAATTTGCAAATTCTTTTAAAAATGCACAATTTGGCATTTGTGAAGGTGGCATGTGACGCACATACATGCCCATAGGGCATGTATGTGTGCCATATGCACACACATGTAAATTTCAGGGGTGCAGCAGGGTGTTCTTGAGACACCCCTGCACCCTTGACATTATTCTCAATTTGCGATTAGCAAATTGCGATTCGCAAATTGAGAATTATTTCCCATCCATTCCTATGGGCCTCCTGGCCCACAGGAATGAATGGGAAATTATTCCTTAATTGCGAATTCGCAAATAAGGAAGAATAAGAAATCGCAAAAAAATAGCGAATTTCTACATACATCCAATTTTGCGATTTCTAAATAGCGATTCCTTAAAAATCCCAATTTAGAAATCGCAAAAGGGTATGTTGATACATCTACCCCCAGTTGTCTACAGCCACAAGCCTCCTGTCATCCTTCCCTCCTTTTTTGGCTCCCTTCCCTGGGTCCATCTACTCCCTGCCGGGTATTTCATTTCTGCATAGGGTTAGGTGGGGACAGGGGCGGTGGCTCTTGTCGTCTCTGCGGAATCGCTTCACAAGCAAAGGTAAGCCTTGTGGGGTACTTTATAGCAATAAGGGCAATATAATTAGTACAGGCTTATAAGGTATTTTTACCAGGATTTCTTTTTAAACCAAGCTATTTGTAACATAAATTTAAATATTTATGTAACAATAATGTTAATTTAAAAGCCTTTGGTAGTCGATGTATGCATGGATATATATTTATATAATTATTATGTATTTATTGGCTCTAATGTGGCGAAAGTCTGTTGTCTATATCCATTGATATAGTTGGTGCACATGTCACTTTAAATTGTTGATCTTACACTGTAGCACTATCATGTGATCAAGGCCCTGGGCGGCCAAACCGAGTTACGGCGGACACTTTTTAGCACGATGTATTGTGGTCTGTGTCCATTTCATCCTATCTAAGGATTTTCTTGGAAGCAGAGTGTTTGTGATATATATATATATATATTGTGAACAAGGCAGCAGTGGCTGCTGAAACGCGTAGATGTTACACTCGTTGCAATAAAAAAAGCACAAAAGTGTCTTTAACTTTACCTGGAGTGCTGGATGATTATTTCAGAAATTACGAGTAATCTTATATTGGATATATATATATATGTACATATATATATATATATTTATATATATATATATAAACCCAAAGGTTAAAGTAATGCTGTAGGTAGTTGAAAGGTTCAGTAACAACGTAACGTTTTAAACAAAAAAAACACATACATTCACCAGTTATAGTTATTTCAAGAAACTTTTACTAGTGCCCTAATATAACTATAATTCATGCCCCGCCATGCGCAGTTTTCTCATCAATAATATCATTGCAAATGTTGCAGTGATATCAATGTTTTCATAGAAGATGACATTAGTGCTGTAATATGTGGGGTAATTATCAGTGTATGGCAAGGGTGTGAATTATAGTTACCTTAGGGCAAGAGTTATAGTTAATTGAGATAACTATAACTGGAGGATGTCTGAATTTTATAATTATTTTAAAACATTTCTATGTTACTGAACATTTCACCTAACTATCCGCCCTGATTGCTTCGGAAGCGGACGCTCCCCACGACCCCTGGTCCACCTGGGTATTGTTACTCTACTATTGTACCGCCCGCTGTATTGCTCTGCATCTTGAATTAATTGTGCTGCTCGCATTGCCTCCCCAGCTGCCTCCGCCATTATAGCGCTCATTATTCAGCTGTTTTTGTTTTAGTAGGCTGCTCGCTTCATTTGGCCATATTTAAATCGCATTACCTCCGCAGTGATTACCTAGGGCTGTAGAGATTGCCCGCTTTGCCTACAAAATTGTGTAGCCTAATTGTCCCAGTGCCCCTTCCAACAGCGTAACCCTGTGTGTGCCCCGGCCTATTCCGGTTTCGTTTCACCAGCCATCTTGTTGTTGTTGTGCATCGGAGCCCGTCCCCTCCACCACGATCCCGCCTCCCAGCTGCCCCTCCCTCGCCCCTCCCCTTCCACTATCCATTTATGACAGATGCATTTACGCGCAGCGTTCACGCGCAGCGGTCGCGCCCCATGCGCGCCCAAGGTAAGCCCGTCTACGCCTGGACCGCGCCCAGCGCCAGACCCCCTGGTCCTCGCAAAACCCACTCCTCCCGATTAACATATGACGCCGCCACTCTCCTTGCCCTTAACCTCGGACGCACCCCACAATGCTGCGTAGCTGCCCCAGGACACACCCACGGACCATTCACCTGCCACTCCTGCAAGTTCGCCTGCATCAGGACCCATGCCAAATCCTCCCCCCCCAAACATAACTCCGACTCCAACCACCTGAAGTGTATCCTGCTGAACACCCGATCGATCCACAAACATGCCACCGAACTCTGGGACCTACTCGACACTACATCACCGGACGTCGCCTTCCTTACAGAAACGTGGATGAACACCTCATCAGCGCCCGACATCGCCATAGCCATCCCGGACACCTACAAGATCATCCGAAAAGACCGCAGCAACCAAACAGGAGGAGGCATCGCCATCGTCCACAAGAACACCATCCGAATCTCGACCACCTCCGACGATAACCTCGCGACCGCCGAACACCTTCACTTCCAGATCCACACCGACCCCAAGACCACACTTAGAGGCACCCTCATCTACAGACCACCAGGGACCCGCACACAATTCAACGAAGACATCACTGACTTCATCAGCCCACATGCCCTCACCTCCGAGAACTACATTTTACTGGGAGACCTCAACTTCCACCTGGAAAAGAACAACGACAGCAACACCACCACCCTTTTGGACAACCTGGCCAACCTCGGACTCAAACAACTTGTTGACACCCCCACCCACTCAGCCGGACACACGCTCGACCCTATCTTCACCTCCAGCAAATACATCTCCTTTGATCACACCACAGCTCTCCATTGGACGGACCACAGCTGCGTTCACTTCAGCTACAAAAAGACCACGACCCACATCCCAGCACAACCTTTTCCTCGAAGAAACTGGAACAAAATCACCACCGACCAGCTCTTCACATCGCTTAACCTTAACCCCCCCACCTTATCATCGGACCCAAACCAAGCTGCCACCAAATTCACACAATGGATCACCCACAGCGCTGACGAATTAGCACCCTTGAAAAACCACCAGATCAATCAAGGTAACAAAAAAGCCCCCTGTTTCAACGATGACCTTAAGAAATCCAAGAAGTTATGTCGTACCCTCGAGAAAACCTGGAGAAAAAACCCAACCACTGACAACCTGACCACCTTCAAAGACGCAACCCGCAAACACCACCAATTAATCCGATCCACCAAGAAATCAGCATTCAAGGACCGTCTCGACAAAAACGCCCAAAACAGCAAGGAACTATTCAAAATCGTCAAAGAATTCACCAACCCCACCGCCGGCACCAACGACATCACTCCCTCCCAAGACCTCTGCGACTCTCTATCCTCCTTCTTCCACAACAAAATCGCCGACATTCATAACAGCTTTAAAAACCTGTCCGAAGAACAACCCACTCCACCCACCTCAGAACCAAAACAGCACTCTCACAACCTTTGCGCCTGGAACCCAATCACTACTGAAGACACCATCCGTCAGATGAACTCCATCCACTCCGGCTCACCAACTGACCCATGCCCCCACCACATCTTCAACAAAGCAAACTCCATCATCGCACCCCATCTCCGCGATGTCATCAACTGCTCCCTCAATTCCGCTACCTTCCCAGATAGCTGGAAACATGCCGAACTCAGCGCCCTTCTGAAGAAACCCACAGCGGACCCCTCTGAGCTTAAGAACTACCGCCCCATCTCTCTCCTCCCCTTCCCGGCCAAAGTCATCGAGAAAGCCGTCAATAGCCAGCTCGCCGCCTTCCTTGAATCCAACAATTTACTCGACCCTTCACAGTCCGGCTTCCGAGCTAAACACAGCACCGAAACCGCCCTCATCGCTGCTACAGATGACATCCGAACGCTACTGGACAACGGAGAATCAGTCGCCCTCATCCTACTTGACCTCTCCGCTGCCTTCGACACAGTCTGTCATAACACCCTCATACAACGTCTCAGCAACATCAGAATACAAGGGAAAGCGTTGGACTGGATCACCTCGTTCCTCGCCGGAAGAACTCAGAGAGTCCGCCTCCCCCCATTCAAATCAGTGGCCACCGAAGTCATCTGCGGCGTACCACAAGGATCATCACTCAGTCCCACCCTCTTCAACGTTTACATGAGTCCCCTCGCAACCATCGCGCGACAACACAACCTCAACATCATCTCCTACGCTGACGACACCCAACTAATCCTCTCCCTCACCAAAGACCCCAACACCGCCAAAACCAATCTACACGAAGGAATGAAAGAAGTAGCCGAGTGGATGAAGAACAGCCGTTTAAAACTAAACTCTGACAAAACGGAAGTCCTCATCTTAGGATCGTCCCCCTCTGCATGGGACGACTCTTGGTGGCCACCGGCCCTGGGCACAGCACCCATACCAACGGACCACGCACGTAACCTGGGCTTCATCCTAGACTCCTCCCTATCGATGACCAGACAAGTCAACGCCGTCTCATCATCATGCTTCAATATCCTACGCATGCTCAAAAAAATCTTCCGCTGGATCCCCACCGAAACAAGAAAAACAGTCACCCACGCACTAGTCCCTAGCCGACTAGATTATGGAAACACCCTTTACGCCGGAACCACAGCCAAACTACAGAAAAAACTCCAACGCATCCAAAACGCCTCAGCCAGACTCATACTGGACATCCCCCGTCAAGCCCACATTTCCAGCCACCTAAAAGACCTCCACTGGCTTCCCATCAACAAGAGAGTAACGTTCCGTCTCCTCACCCACGCACACAAGGCCCTCTACGACCTAGGACCAGAATGCCTCAACAAACGACTGTCCTTCTACACACCCACCCGCCAACTACGATCATCTAATCAAGCCCTCGCCGCAATTCCGCGCATCAATAGATCCACCATGGGAGGAAGATCTTTCTCCTACTTAGCGGCCAAAACCTGGAATTCCCTCCCCACTCACCTCCGCCTTACACAGAACCACCTCTCCTTTAGAAAGCAGTTAAAAACCTGGCTATTCGATAAGTAATGCACCCACCCTCTCCCAAGCGCCTTGAGATCCTCTGGGTGAGTAGTGCGCTAATCAAATTACTGAACTTGAACTTGAACTATAACGTTACTTTAACCTTTATTTTTTTAGTGACTTTCTATTTTTTTTACATAAAATAATATTTTATTACCATACATAAAGCCAACCCACCCACCAGGCACTGCAGACAACCCTCCCTGGCAGTCAAACCCCCCACAGGCAGCCAACTCCATGCCTGACCTATGGCCAGGCCCTATGGCCAAACCACCTGGAGGCAGCCAACCCCACAATCTGCATAGTCTTTGACTGTACGTAGCGAGAGACTGGACACTGGTCAGGCCCTGCGGCCTACCCCCTCCCCACAGGCAGTCAGTCCCATGCTGCGCACAGCCTTTGGCCGCGCCCAGCGGGCAGTTGGCCACAGAGCCTGGCCTGTGGCCAACCCACTCAGAGGCAGCCAACCCCACACTGCACACGGCCTTCCGCAGTGCGCAGAGGCAAGTTGCACTGTGGCCAACTCACCCACCCCACAGGCTGCCAACTGGCTGCCACACACAACATTTGGCAACGTGGCGTATTGTTGGCCTTCATGCACCGGGGCCCCCACCACCGGGACCCCCACCACCGGGACCAAAACATATATATTAAGGGGATGAGGGCATGCTGCCACCTCAGCCTTATCCGACACCGAGGACCCCAGCCCCCATAGCCGCATTTTACTGTACAGGGGAGCGAGGCCTCACAGCCTTACTCAACAAGCCTTTTCGGCCTCAAGGCCCCCACCCCTCGGCCACAAAATGTAAAAAGGGGAGCGGGGCTGCACAGAGGGAGGGCCCTCTGCCCCCCCCCTCCCCAAGCCACATTAGGTCCTAGGAACCCCATTCCCCATGGCTAGAGGTGGATGCCCTGGTCCCCTGCAGCCCCAGCCAGCTTCCCGCATGGTGTGGAAGCCGGCATTGCTCTTGGCCACAGGGAGCAGCTATTTATGCTGCATTCTCCGGGCGGCAGCAATATGGGTTCTTTCTGCCTGTATCAGTGCAGGCAGGGTAACAGAATACAAGTCTGCACCATGCCGGTGGAAGCATTTTTAAATCTCCCGTCGCCTGGGAGCAGACTTAGTAGTTGCTCCTGTTTGGCGGGAGATTTAAAAATGATTCCGGCAGATAGGAGCAAACCCAGGTTTTCCTGACCGCAGTAGTGTGGGCAGAGAATCTATTGTGTCCGAGGGGTGGGCTCCCCAGGATACAGTAAATGAGCCGGCCCTGGGGGATGAGGTCCCCAGGGCCTTTTAAGGCTCGGCGAGGGGGCCACAAGGCCCACCAAAACTTTTTTTAATTTTGGCCCTGGAGGATGGGATCGCCGGGCCTAAGTAAATAAATATTCTAAATACACTAACATACGAATACCTATACACACTATAATAAAAAGCAAAACAAAATGTATATACAACCTATACACGCAAGAACATTGAAATATTAGCAATATTCCTAATAACCAAGAAAGAGCTGCAATAAAACAAATAATGCAAATTAATTTCAACATCAGGGATCCATTGTGAAATCAATGCATCACCTCGGGGTACGGCAAATCCTTTCTCAACTCACCCCTACATGCTCATGGTCATCATAAGTCCCAACGTTCTTCTTGCTTCTATTTCCTTCCAACAAACAATTGGCCATCTTCACCACTTCCTTGCTGTTCCACACATTCCCATTGCTCGACAACACAGTATAATAATTTACTTTCTTGCCCTGAAGAGGTTTCGAAAAACTTCAATAGCCCTTTGCATTCTTTTCATCCTTTCTTCACGCGCAGCCATTCACCCTCTACAAATCGTTCCTTGACATCAACCTTTGATCCTTCAGACTCGCCGTCACTCCACTTCTTCCTCACCACACCCTTCACCAGCAGCATTGTGGCCTTTCTCCTCCTCATAAAATCAAATGGTACCTTACCAGTGACACTATTAGGGATGGTGCGATATGCCCTCACCAACTTCCGCACAACAACTCTCCACTGCCCACCTTGACACAGGGCCAGCTGTATGCCCTCTTTTAAAGTTCTATTTCACCTTTCCACAAGGTCTTTGCTCCTGGAAGTAATATACTAATGCTCTAATATGCTCTACCCCGCTCAACCTCAAAAAATGCTTCATGGCCTGAGATACAAATTGCACACCATTATCTGTTGCTATGGTTTCCAGAATGTCCTCTTGTTCTAATAGCTCTTCCAAATACTTGATTACATCTTGTGTCATCACCTAATCCGTAAATTTAACTTCAGGTCACATCGAATGGTAATCCAAAATCACCATAGCATTATTGGACAAGAACCTAACACATTATATGGCCCAGAAATGTCTAGACCCATTTTCTTCCTCAGAGCGTCCATTTTTTCCACCCCAACAGGTGGATACTCCTCTGTCCTCTGTGATTTTTTGCTCCATGCACATGATGAACACTCTCTCACCATTCTCTCCATATCTTTGTCTAACCCCAGTCACCAGTTGTCTGCTCTCACCAGTATTCTGCTTTCACTGTACACTTGGTTGCACTCATGGTCCTCATGAGCAAATAAGATGGGTTCTCTTAATCCCTCTGGTGCCACCAGTAACTCACCTTTCAACACAATTCCGCCTTCCACCGAATATTCTGTACTAATATTCCAGAATGACTCCACCTTATTTGAAGTCTTCCCTTTAGCTGGCCACCCACCAGTCATATGTTGCACAACCTCCTACAATGTCACATCATCTTTAACAACCTGCAACCACGCCACATGCGAAATGTGATCCTCTGTGACACAGAACATGTTGGCCATTAATTCCTTACCATCACTAACCTTATCATTGCTTGGGTCATTTATTGTCAACCTTGACAAACAGTCAGCCAACACATTCTTTTTGCCAGGCATATACTCCATTGTATTTGAGAATTCCAACATCCTCCGAACCCAGCTTTAAATGCTGGACAAAGCTTGACATGCCCTCAAATTAGTAAACACATTTACTAAGGTGCGGTGGTCTGTGCGAATCAAGTTTTCTGTTCCCCATACAAATTTCTTGAAATGATTCATCCCCCACCAACATGGCAGAGCTTCCCTTTTGATTGTACAATATATTTTCTCTGCACCCTTCTACAGCATAAGCAATGGTAACTTCCTTTTCTTGTCTAAGTTGCAAGAGTACAGCACCCAAACCTACGGCACTGGCATCTGTACACACAATGCTTTTATTGTGTGTATCAAAAGGCTTGAGCGCTGAAGCAGATGCAATTTCTTTCTTAGGTTGCTCAAACTCCCCTTCACACTCGACACACCAATCAAATCTGGCATACTTCAACATCAACTTACACATACATTCAGTTTTGTCCACAAACATATGGATGAACCATGAATAGTATTCAGCCAGTCCCAAGAAGGACCTCAACTGATCTTTGTCCCTTGGCAATGGAGCCCTTTCAATGGCTTTCACCAGCTTAAATTTTGGTGACACACCCTTTTCATCTAACCAATGTCCAAGATATTACACACCCTTGAACCCAGTTTTACATTTTTCTAACTTTATAGTCAACCGTCTTTGTTGTGTAGCTTCCAACACTTTGGACAAGACTTTGTCATGTTTTTCCTCATTCTGTGCAAACACCAGTATATCATCTTGGAAGTAGGTCACATTACTATGCTCCTTGAATAATTGGTGTATCGCCCTCTGGAAAACATCTGAAGCTTAAGCCAGACCAAAGGGCATGCATTTGAACTGGTGCTCCGTGAGACTCTCGCCGACCCAACCATCCAGATTTTCAAGTAATTTCGTACCTTATTTTTCAAAAACTACTGAAGGGATTTACACCAAATTACAAAAAGCCCAAATCTGTGTACCAAGATCTAACTTCCTACCAAATTTGGTGCATTTCCGTGCAGCTGTTTTTGCTGTAGCGTTTCCCAAAAAAGTCTATGGGAAATTCATGGGTAAATTAGTTTCTGACCTTGTGAATATCCCCAGCGCCAGCAGCATTCGGAAATTTTTTGTAGCTCTTCACGCCGACGAGGACGACGTCACAGAAGCCTGGCTTCGCTCGCGACTCCCCTGACATCACTGGAGCCATAAGAGAGCCTCGTTGGCGTGATGACGTCAGTTCCCTTTTTTCCGCGCCGTCGACGCTAACGGTTTTTCTAGGACTCTCCGGTGTTACGCTTGTTACTTTGTGTTTCTGGCTATGTTCCTGTGCTTCTTCTTGTTTCCTTTTACGGATGTGGTGAAGGATGTCCGGGTTCAAGTCTTGCAGGGAGTGCGGAGGACATATGTCCATTACTAATCCACACGTGGACTGTGTTTGGTGTTTATCATCGGATCACGACGTAGAGGGATATGCTTGCTGCAGGAAAATGAATCCGAAGGCACTGAAAGAGAGGGAAGTGAAGCTCTTCATGGTGAAGATGAGAAAGGGAAAAAGAGGTCAGAGAAGGTCGAGGTCGCGCTCCAGGTCGAGGTCGGGCTCGAAGTCGACGTCGGGGCATGCTTCGAGAGCTAAGAAGCACAAGAAGAAGAAGAGGCATTCATCAAGACACCATTCTGATAAAGAAGCGGTGCCAAAGTCGACCTCTCCATCTCGACGACGCCGTAAGGACTTCGTGTCTTCTTCTCCTGAAAAATCGGCTTCGCCTGCAGCTTCTCCACCTCGATCTCCGACGCCGGTTCCCGCACCGGCTTTGGTTCATTCTCCGGTTCCAGAAGAAGAAGAGATTCCTGTGCAGATGAGCAGGCGACTCCATTGGTTCCGCTGTTGGCGCCGGCTGACCCGAACACAGTAACGCCTGCCTCAGATTCAGTCCCGGGGACCTATCCTCCTTTTCCAGGTCCGGGTCAAGATCCGTCGCATTATCTCAATGCTATGTACGGAGTCGTCAACAGGGCTATGTACGCCTCTGGTGCACCTTCGGGTCCTATGGGTCCATTAGCTTTTAATTAGGGGATTCCTCAGGCCTATGCACAGGCCCCTTTCATGCTTTTTCTTCCTGCGGCGACGTCTTGGCATTTCTCGGCGCTGAAGACATCGACGCCGCTTCCATCTTCTCCGGCGCCTTCTATTTGACCTCGTTCGGAGCAGGTGGCGCCGTCAGATCCGTGCATGACGCCGGCTCCGAATCCGACGGAGTCGGTCTGGGCTCCATCGACGCCTGCACCTAGAATAAGATCTAGGAGAGAAGCCCAGAGGGTTATAGAAGAACAGAGGTATCAGTTGGAGGAGATGGAGGAAGGTGAGGTTCAGGACTCAGATGAATATTTTGCTGAGTTAAGGGAAGCAAGTGGCCTTGATATCTCTCCAGAGTGGGAACTTTCGCCTGCATCTGATACTCCCTCAAAGGATGTGGTTCCCTATCACACAGTGATCAAAAAGGCAGCAGAACTTTTGGATCTTCAGCTTCCCACTACTGAGTTTAAGTCGAACATTTTAACAGAAGTTCTTCATTCACCTTCTTCTGTAATTGAACCTCTACTGCCATTCAATGAGACAACCCCTGACCCTGTGATGGAAGTTTGGCGCAAGCCTTTTTCAGCTCCTGCAGTTTCCAAAACCATTGCACGGAGATACAGGATGGCTCCAGGGGATCCTGACTTTTTATCTACCCATCCTTCTCCTGAGAGCCTTGTTGTTCAGGCTGCCTGTTCAAAAAGATCTTCAGGTGCATTTCCACAAGTTCCGGCGGACAGAGAGTCGAAGAAACTTGACCAATCTGCCAAGAAAGTTTTCTCTTTGGCAAGCATGGCACTAAAGTCAACTAATGCCACCTGTCTTATGGGTAGATATATCCATGCTTTAATGGATTCGGCTAAACAGCTCGCATCTAAGTTGTCCGAGGAGGATAGAAAGAATTTTGAGGAAGTGTTACATGATACTCAGGCGGCTGCACATCAGGTGATACAAAGTGGATTAGACACTGCTGACTCTGTCGCCAGAATCGTGGGATCTTCTGTGGCTACAAGAAGGAGTGCATGGCTAAAGTCCTCGGAGTTCTCGGCTGATGTTCAAGCTACGCTTTTAGACCTACCGTTTGATGGTTCAGGACTTTTTGGGCAAAAGGTGGATGCTGCTTTAGAGAGATTTAAAGACAGCAAGGCAACAGCCAAATCTCTTGGTCTTCAAACTCAAACTAGAGGCTCATCCTTCAGGAGATACAGAGGATTTGGGAGGTCGTCCTTTCGGACATATAGACAACCTCAACAGCAGCAACAGCAGCAACAAAACACCTTGTACAAATCCTACAGGGGTAAAAACAGAGGTCGCCCACAAGGCCGTCAGCCCTCCTCTTCCTCTACCTCCCCCTCTTACCACAGCAAATCAGCCCTAGATCCACCATTCTGGATCATGTTGGTCCTGTGGGGGTTCGGCTTACTCACTTTCTGCAAGATTGGGAATCGGTCACTACCGACCTTTGGGTTCTCAATCTTGTGGAGAATGGGTATGCCCTTCCCTTTTGGGAATTCCCTCCAAATTACCCTCCTTGCAAGGGGCTTGCTTGGAGGACCACCTTCTTCTCCTGCAGGACGAAGTCTTAACATTATTGAAAAAAGTTGCGATAGAGGTGGTTCCAGAGCGGGAGAGGGGTCAGGGATGTTACTCTCTGTATTTCCTGATACCCAAGAAGGATAGCAGATTACGTCCAATCCTGGATCTCAGGTTCTTGAACATTTTTCTGAAGCAAGAAAAGTTCAAGATGCTCACCCTTGTGCTGGTTCTTCAGGCGCTGCAGCAAGAGGACTAGATGGTGTTGATCGACTTGCAGGACCCGTATTTTCATATCCTGATCCTGAGGTCGCACAGTACGTATCTCTGTTTCACGGTGGGGTCGCAACACTATCAGTTTGCGGTTCTCCTGTTTGGACTAACTACTGCACCTCGAGTCTTCACCAAGGTGATGGAAGTGGTGTCAGCCCATCTCAGAAGATCGGGGATTCCAGTTTTCCCCTATCTGGACAACTGGCTGATCACAGCAGAGTCGCCAGAGAAGGTGCTTCATCATCTGCAGGTGACAACCCAGCTGTTGTACAAATTGGGTTTTTCGATAAACGTGCCCAAGTCTCACCTGGTGCCCTCTCAGCGCAACCTGTTCATAGGGGCAGTACTGGACACTACTGTCTGTCAAGCATTCCCTCCTCCACAAAGGATTCTCGACATTCAGGAAATTATTCCCTTGTTTTATAATGGAGCGGTCATTCCAGTCCTAAAGGTCCTTCGCCTGCTCGGTCTGTTTGCTTCCTGCATTCTGTGGGTCAACCTTGCACGCTGGCACATGAAGGCGCTCCAGTGGTGCCTCCATAGGCAGTGGTATCAACACAACGGAGATCTTAAGGAATCAATCAGAATCTCCAGAGAAGCTGCTGCGGATCTGTCTTGGTGGAGCGTGGAGGGCAATCTGTCTCAAGAAAAGCCCTTCCATCTTCCTCCATCGGTGGCCACAGTTATAACGGATGCATCCACTTTAGGGTGGGGTGCTCATCTGGGGGACCTGGAGATCAAAGGTCTTTGGTCTCCAGAGGAAAGGTTGCTTCACATCAAATTTCTAGAGTTGCAAGCAATACGTTTGGCGCTCACAGCCTTCCTCCCTTCCCTTCACGGTCAGTCGGTTCAAGTCCTAATGGACAACACTACCGCGATGTGGTATGTCAACAAGCAGGGAGGAGTGGGGTCGCATTGTCTCTGCAGAGAGGCTCTGCGTCTCTGGTTCAGGACTATCAGATTTGTCTGATGGCAAATCATCTGGCCCGGAGTTCTGAACGTGCGTGCGGACAGTCTCTGTCGGCAATTCTCTGCCGACCACGAGTGGAGGCTTCATCCGGAGGTGGTTCGTCACGTCTTTCGGATGTGGGAAACTTCTCAGGTGGACCTGTTTGCCACTCACGAGAATTCTCACTGCCCGTCATTCTGCAGTGTCCAGTATCTGATGCGGGGAGCTTTGGGGGATGCGTTTCAGTTGAGTTGGGGCTCACAACTCCTTTACGCGTTTCCTCCCTTACCCTTGTTCTGTGGAAGATTCGCCAAACCGGGCCCAAGTCATATTGATCGCCCCGGATTGGCCAAGAAGGGTGTGGTACACAGATCTCCACCTCTCCTCGTGCCCTCCGCTCCGTCTCCCTCTCAGGGCAGACCTCCTCTCGCAGCTGCAGGGGCAGGTTCTACACCCCCACCTCCAGAGCTCACACCTTCATGCCTGGAGATTGAACGGGGCAATCTGAATTCTTTCTCTCTTCCACCTGACGTGGTGAATGTGATTCTTTCTGCCAGACGACACTCCACCAAGTCCATTTATTCCTATAGGTGGTCCATATTTGTCTCATGGTGTGGAGAGAAGAGTAGTCTATTGACCCCTTAAGGGCTCGTTAATCCAACATCCTTCAGTTTGCTCTTTCTTTAGCCCAGCTGGGTTTTGCCGTGGCTACTGTGAAGGGCTATTTATCGGCTTTGTCGGCGTTCCTTTGCTTGCTGGATCAGCTGTCCTTGTTTAAGTCGCCTATTGTGTTACGATTCATTAAGGGCCTTACCATCAAATATCCGCCCACTCCATTTATTGTGCCTCAATGGGACTTAAATCTTGTCTTAACCTACTTGATGGGTTCTCCTTTTGAGCCTTTACACAAGTGTCCCTTGAGACTATTGTTTTAAAAAACTGTATTTCTTGTTGCTATTACCTTGGCAAGGAGGGTAAGTGAGCTTCAAGCTCTGAGTTCAAAACCCCCATTCTTGACTATTCATGCTGATAGAATGGTTCTTAGGACCAGGGCTGCTTTTCTGCCTAAGGTGGTAACTCCCTTCCATCTGGGGCAGTCCATTACCCTTCCTTCCTTCTATCCTCCCCCTCACCCTTCCAAGGAGGAGGAGCGGCTTCACCGCCTGGACCCTGAGAGGGCGGTGAGTTTTTACCTCAATAAGACTAAAGACTATCGTGTGGATGACCAGCTCTTTTTGGGTTTTGCTGGCTGCAGGAAAGGCAGAGCGGTGCACAAGCGCACCCTTTCAAGATGGATTATATTGTGCATCAAGATCTGTTACTCTTTGGCTGGTAAGGAACCTCCAGAGGCTATTAGAGCTCACTCTACTAGAGCAAAGTCTTCAACATCTGCTTTTGTTCCTGTAGAGGACATTTGTAGAGCGGCAACTTGGGCCTCCTTCCACACCTTCGCGAAGCATTACTGCTTAGATTCCGAGATGAGGAGGGATGGTCACTTTGCGCGTTCTGTCCTACAGGACTTTTTGGTATAGAAGGGTGGACACCCTCCTCCGGGAGTGGGGACTGCTGTGGGATTCTGTTCACAAGGTGAGGAATCCACTGGGAGATGTATCCATCAAAAGAACAAGGTACTTACCTTTGGTAAAGCTTTTTCTGGTGGATACAGTATCTGCCTGTGGATACCTCACTGGCCCACCCGCCTCCCCGTTGTCCACCCTTGTATACCATCAATGTTGATATTGTTTAATTGTACTTTCAATGGAAGTGTTTTTCTGAATTGTTTTTACACTTTGTGTATTGTTTCAAATCCTGTGTACTATGTATACTGTACATATTGGTGTCGGTTCGTCCGTGTGCTTCGAAGGCACGGAAAAAAAGGGCGGAACTGATGTCATCACACCAACGAGGCTCTCTTATGGCTCAAGTGATGTCAGAGGAGTCGCGAGCGAAGCCGGGCTTCTGTTACGTCGTCCTCGTCGGCGTGGAGAGCTACAAAAAATTTCAAAATGCTGCTGGCGCAGGGGATATTCACAAGGTGAGGAATCCACAGGCAGATACTGTATCCACCAGAAAAACGTTGCCGAAGGTAAGTAACTTGTTCTTTTGGGACCTCGCTTTTTTGTCAGCCTCCATTTCACCCTGTACCTTTCCAGGAAAGAGCAGAAGTGTGTATATATATATATATATATATATATATATATATATATATATATATATATATATATATATATATATCCCATACATAAGATCTCCCTCCGTTCAAACAAAGAAAATCATCCGGCACTCCGTGGTAGGATAGAAAACAGTCCTTTTATTTTACATAGAGTACATCTACGCGTTTCGGGAGTCGTGCTCCCTTGTTCACGATGCTGCACCATTGCAAACACACAATTAAAATACGTTTTTGCAGGAGTGGTAAAAATAGAAGACGGACACGATTTAACAGACCATGATAATTTCTATCTGGAATGTGGCGGCCATCTTATCACCTGTTCGTTTTGACTATATGGATGCCATGAATTCAATCTTGTAGCTGTACTACACCTAAGCATTTCACTAGGGGTGAAAATTTAATTCACTATTTGTCAAATATTTTTTAGGGAATTAAAAAATTCTCCACAATTTTATACAATAAATGAATTTTTCTATACACCCTCACTGATTCAAAACAAAACATAATTAAAGTGCAACTGCTTTTGTCATTACATTTCGAGGTGATCGGCCTGTGCCTACTCCAATAATGACTTTTGTAGAGAGAGTAAAACATTTTCTTTTCTTTTCCATATATAATGTCAATTAAAACTTCATTCAATTCACTATATAAGATATGGATCAAATACATTCGTATAAGATAAAGTGCCTGTGCTTATGTAAACTTTTCATACTTCTCAATGTAAACATTTCACTCATTTGACAGTCTAATACCTTAGATAATAAAGTGCAAGTGCTTCTATTTTGAAAGATAAAGTGCTAGTGCTTACGTAAACTTTGATAATTTCCTCAAGTTTGACCATTTTCACTCATCTCTCTATACAGTACTTATTCAATATGAAAAGTGCTAGTGCTTATTGCCCTGATTTTTCATAAACAAGACATTTTTGCTCTATAGCAGCATCATTTAAACTTCCATCTGTATTACAATCCAATTTAACCGAAAAAGAATAAAGCAAAATACATTTCGGATACTCTCTCAATAGTTGGCCACTTTCTATGTATTCTACCAATACTCACTCCTGATCTTAAAACGAAAGCTTCTTATGTTTTAAATTAAAACATTCTGTTAATTAATGGTTACTCATGCGCATATGTTTCTTCGTTTTTTTCTGTTTGTTTCTTCTTCATAATAATGTTTATAATAGACATGTGTACAACTCCTCGTCTACATTCAGCCCATATGGTTTCTTACAATTTAAGTCTAAGATAAAATATGTCTCCAATTTTCTCAATTCCCTTTCTCTATCCCCACCTCTCTTTCTCTTGGGGACCTCTGCTATACAAGTGTACCGCAGACTCACGGGATTGCTTTGGTGATGGGTTTCAAAATGTCTAGCGACGGGATACGTTCTGTCCATGTTAACAATTGCTCGCCTATGCTGCAAAATTCTCTGATGGACAGGTACCGTTGTACTGCCTATATAGGTTTTAGGGCAGGGACATTGTAACAGATAAACCACAAAACTGCTCTTGCATGTAATGGAACTTCTAATGGTGACTGTTATATTGAATGGTGTTTGAAGGCTTGTCCGGTTCATGCCGTGTTGGCATGCCTTACATTTGGCAAATTTTTTTAAACCTGGCTTCTGTTTTAGCCAGTCTGAGGGGTTCCTTCTTTTTTCTACGAATTCACTTTTTACAATTAAATCTTTTAAAGATTTTGACTTTCTGTAAGTGATTTCAGGATTTTTCTGGACCTTCGGACCTAACACTGGGTCATTTCTAACCAGATACCAGTGCTTCTTTAAAATTGATCTCACCTCTTTATGCTTGACATTGTAAGTGGTGATAAACCTAGAATTAATCTGGCATCCATCTTTCTTACTCTGTTCTGACTGTTTTATAGTCCGAGAAGGTTCAAATAAGATCTTATCTCTTTTTAGTTTTCTTGCTTTTTTGGCTGCCCCTTCAAGAATGGCTGGTTTATATCCTCTTTGTAGGAATCTATTGGTCATCTCCTTTTCAATACGGTCAAATTCTTCTTCACTGCTGCAAGTTCTTCTGGCTCTATAATATTCTTCATATGGAATGCTTCTAATTAATGCGGCAGGGTGGGCGCTTTCCGCATGGAGAACTGAGTTCCCAGCAGTTATTTTACGAAAGACCGTAGTTTCCAGTTTGTCATTTTGAGGACTTATTCTAATGTCCAGAAATTCTATAGATGACTTGCTATAGTGACCCACAAATTCTAAGTTGATGGTATTCTGATTTAGGTCATTGATGAATAGTTCTATATCCGTCTCTGTGCCCTGCCACAGCACAAAGACGTCATCAATAAATCTTACCCATAGCAAGACATTTTCTGTCCAATGGTCCAAGGGACGGCCCCCGAGCACCCGTTCCTCCCACCAGCCGAGATGTAAGTTGGCATAACTTGGGGCAAAACAGGTGCCCATCATCCCAAACAGGAAAATGTTTTTGGTGATTCCATTAATTCAAGGATCATCCTATTTTGTGCCGAAAATCTAGATGGTCTTCTATTGAGATAATGCTCACTTGCTCTTAAACCATTTACATGCCTAATGCTTGTATATAAAGTAGCAATATCTAATGTCAATAAGACCATAGTTTCACTGTTCCATTTAATATCAAATATGCATTTCAAGAAGTCTGTCGAGTCTTTAATGTAAGAGGGAAGGCATCTAGCTAGAGGATTTAAGAAATAATCTATATAGCGGGATGCATTCTCAAAGAGACTACCACATGATGATATAATGGGTCTCCCTGGTGTACTAGTGGGATTTTTATGTACCTTAGGTAACATATAAAACGTTGGGATAATAGGTTTCTCTTTCTTGATAAATTTATGTTCATCCCAACTGAGGAGCCCCTCATCCCTCCAATTATCCAATCTTACAAAAAAGTCTGTCACCACTTTATCATATTCCTTGGGATGGATTTTACTATAGCAGTTAACATCATGCAATTGACTGAGGGCTTCTTTTTTATATTGTTCTCTCCCCCAAAGCACAATATTTCCCCCTTTGTCTGAGGGCTTAATTAGTAGTCCATCCTCATCTTGCAGTCTCTTTACCGTCTTATGGAATAAAGCTTTCTTAGAGTCCATTTTCCATTTTTTCTGATTCTCTGCGAAATATAGTTTTTTCAGATCTCCTCTCACATTCTCACCGAAAATGTCTAAATTGTCTCTAATATTTTGAGGTAGAAATCTTGAGGGTGCTCTGAAGGGTGTGTGATCGCTTACATCTGTGAGGAATCCACAGGCAGATACAGTATCCACCAGAAAAACGTTGCCGAAGGTAAGTAACTTGTTCTTTTGGGACCTCGCTTTTTTGTCAGCCTCCATTTCACCCTGTACCTTTTCAGGAAAGAGCAGAAGTGAAATTGCTTTTTTTGAGAAATTTTTATGACGATTCGGCAAACGGCACCAAAGTTATTGCTAACCAAAAAAAATACTGTGTCTGTGGAAAAGCAATCCCAACTGTAACTAACCTGTGACAACTGTGTTTGTGTATCTGTGTAGATGTATAATATATATAAACACTGGCACTGGGTTATATATATAACCCAGTGGTAGTACATATTTATTATACATCTGCATAGATACACAAACATATATATATATATATATATTGTTAGAACTGGGACATATATATATATTGTTAGAACTGGGATTTCTGGTTGGCTAAGGCTTACACCAAAGCCAGGCAGAAACCACCATTCTAGTCAGGGCAAGGGGGTCACATGCCAAGATAACCCCTGCTCACCCCCTTGGTAGCTTGGCACGAGCAGACAGGCTTATCCCGGAGGCAATGTGTAAAGCATTTGCACAAGCACACAACAGCAACAACATCCTAGGCACACCACAAAAGGAACTCCACACAAGGTTATATAAAAATAACTTTTGTATTGTCAAAACACATCAGATAGTAATCACACATGTACATTGTGCCAACTGGCACGGGCAATATTCACAAGGGATTATTTACAGGACAGGGCCACATGGGCCACTGTCAGAATCAACACTTTTAGAAATAGCACTTTGTAGATCATAGAATAAGGGTAACACAAAAAAACAATATAGGTCACAACCAGTAACTACTGGTAAAGGTAGGTACACACTACGCAATACTAATAACCATAGGCCTAGATCACGCATGGACACATAACCTCTCTAGTATAAACTCTACTAGGCAAAACACGACCACCTAAGAATAAAATACCCTTAGGGGTATCAGCAAGAACACATTACACATGATGCATCAAAACACATTCAGAGGTGCAGGGAAGGAAAACACATGATGCATTAAAACACATTCAGGGGTGTAAGGAAGGAAAACACTTGATGCCTAAAATATTCAGAGGTGCAGGAAAAACCACACAATTGCGCAAAAACGTACATAAGCCACCACCTGTGGCAGTCCCTAGGCCAACTGGCCTTGTTAGGGCTAGGACGCCCTGTGTCCAAAAGTCAGGGGCCTAAATGTGGCAGCTGCCCACTAATTGCTGGGCAGCTGTGAATCAACAAAACTGCTCCAGGGCCCTCAATGGCCCTAGAACAAAAGCTGCGCCAAGCTGGTGCCACACAGGCTCTGTAAATAACTTTGCCCCCTAAGAGCCCTCTCTGGGCTCGCAAAGCAACAATGTGGGCAGGGAGCCTCTCTGGGCTCTAAAGCAACCATGTGGGCAGGGAGCCTCTCTGGGCTCTAAAACAACAATGTGCCCCCTAGAGCCTCCGTGGCTCTACTGAAAGAAATGCAGCCTCGAGCCTCGCAGGCTCGTAATGCACAGGGGCGCGCTAAGCCTCTGGGGGCTCGAAAGACAAGGTAATGCCCCCGGAGCCTCTCAGGGCTCACAAGAAAATGCTGCCTTTGTTGGAGTCCCGCTCGGGGGACTCAGGAACAACTATCTCGCAGGCAGGAGGGGGCGGGCACCAGCAATGTGCTCCGACGCCCCCTCTTACTAAAATGGCCCCCGGAGCCTTCTCGTGGGCTCTATTAACAAAAATGCCCCGCAACCGTGGGAGCGACCCGCTATCAAGTGGGGCCGCTCGGGGTGAAGGCACCGGCAGAGCTCCACCTCACTCCCTCTCCCCCCCAGCCGCCTTTGACTCACCGGCTTCCGTGGGGGGGGGGGATCTTCTCTCCTTGCTCCGGTCTCTGCTCCTCCTCACCTGCAGCTGCGGGCGGACTCCTCTGCAAACGGGCCGGGCTCTGCCCGCACACAGGGCTCTTCACTCGAGCCCCGGCCACGCTACCTCTCGGCTCCTCTTCTTCTCTCGGGCTCCCTCAGCACATGGGAGCCCCGCAACAGGCCACACTTCCTCTTCCCCTCCTTCCGCCTCAGGTCCCGAGCCGGCAGCCAATCACAGCGCGGCCCGGGAATGACGTCACGGGGGTGTCCCGGGCCGGCCGGCGGTGATTTCTCTGGGCAGTACCGAGGGGTGGGCACCCTCGAAATCCATTTAAAATATAGAAGCGAGGTGGGCACTCGCTAAATCACTAAATAATCGGGGTGGCACCCGCAATTAAAAACAATTAAAATACGGGCCACCTGCAGGGTAGGCTCCTGCCTATAACACGAGCAGTAAAAATAAAGCGCTTTCCCAGTCGCTAAGGGGGCAGAGTCCATCAAGCCCCCCAGGGAGGACTCTCAGCAAAAAGGCGCCCCAGCAGCAAAGTGAAGAAAAGGGGGACCCAGCAAAAGGTCTCCAGAGTCCAGGACATCAGCAGTCCATCAGGTATCCAGGGGCTGGGCAGGGCCCATGGAGGCAAGCCTTCCCCTGGGCCCAAGCAGCAGCACGCTCCTGGCAGGATTCAAGTTGGAAACAAGAACATTTTGTAAGGGGAACAGCCCCTTTTTATACCATAAAATCCTTTGTCTAGCAGGGTGCAGGCAGTGTGAGAACCAGCTACAACTGGTTATAGGGAACTCCTTTCAGTGTGAGGGGCAGAGGCGACAGCCGCCCAGCAGGAGGTGGAGCCAGCATTGTGGCAGGCAGGCACAGCCCTATTCACTCCCAGGTGCTATCTCCTCCCACCACTCTAGTTGCAGATGCAGTCATTCAACCAAGGGCTGACTCAGACAACCTCCTGGGGGTTCCCCAGCCCCTGTCACCCTCAAACCAGACAGTCAATCCACAAGCAGGCCCAAGCACTCCTGGAGCCAGGCGCCAGCCAATCACGTGCCAGCAGACTCACTACACACGCACACCCATGTCTAGAAGTGGCACTTCCACACTAGACACATTCATGCCACATACATCATTACACAGCATTCAATCTCACGAGTTCGCACATACCAAACTCGACCCTGCACTCCCCACACATCAGGAACTACCATGGTCACACATATTCCCCTTGCATTCCTATGGGAGGGCAGGTCACTCACCACACATACACAGAGAGCTCACGCACTTTACACTGTACCACAGTGAAAAAGTGCGCAAAAACAGGCTAGTCAAAAGCAAAAAGTTTCGGGGTGAACCTGCCAAAAAGGGCCAGGTCCAACATATATATATATATATATATATGTGTGTGTATATATATATTCACTGAAAAAAACATAGGTTTCACACCAGTTATAGCTAGGTGGAAATTTTACTCGCGTAAAACCATTGAAATTCCCACGTTATAGTTATTTGGACTCACTATAACTTGCGCGTGCAATGCACTGCTGATGACGTCACATATTACATCACTCATGACATGGTCAGTGACATCACTCACGACATCACTGATGACATCTCAAATGACATCACTGATGACAACATCCTTGTGACAAAGTGGCAGACCTCCTATCAGCATAAAATAACCTTTGACACACACATTCAAAAATAGAAACTAACATTTTCTTAAAAAAGGAGAAACCAATACCAATTACAACAACTTATTAGGTAATTCCAACATCTACATACACATCCACTCATTCACCAACAGTTCTATATAGTCACTCATGCATGTACTTACTCATCATATGTACTCATACACCTATACATCCTGTTACACACTAATACTCATCCATATAGTTACTCACACACAAATTCACACATGCAAATAAACTATCAAAAAAACATTTACTTGATTATACTGCTATATACACACCACTACACATAC
Source organism: Lissotriton helveticus (assembly GCF_964261635.1). Classification (NCBI taxonomy): domain Eukaryota; kingdom Metazoa; phylum Chordata; class Amphibia; order Caudata; family Salamandridae; genus Lissotriton; species Lissotriton helveticus. The sequence goes on from NC_136069.1 coordinate 801,094,476, forward strand.
TTCTACAGAAACGGAAACATATTTACTCTCTTAAACAATCAATTATAAAAACACATACTCACTAACCCACCCATACACACAATCATCCACCCATACAGTCTTGCACACATGCTGTCTTCAAAATACATACAAATAGTGAGTCACTCATTCATGCATCTGTGCTCTAAGTAATATCCCCCACCGAACCATACAGACACTGATACTGATACTCAAAAAAACAACTAATAACCCATATTCACACTCATGTAGCTACTCACCAACCCATGCAGCCACTTATACACAAAGTGAGACACAGATACAGATATTTAAATATTTAAACATTGCTCGCTAATATATGTATTCACTAAGATACATTTAATAAGTCAGTTAACCAATCAATTTTACACAAAAAAAACCATCCATTTAGACATTTATTTACCCATTTATTCTTCCATCAACCTTTAGATATACATATATAAAAAATATTTATTTTTCAGAAAGATACACAATCACTGGATGATGTCATCAGTGATGTCATTTGAGATGTCATCAGTGATGTCATGAGTGATATCACTGACCATGTCATGAGTGATGTAATATGTGACGTCATCGGCAGTGCATTGCACGCGCAAGTTATAGTGAGTCCAACTAACTATAACGTGGGAATTTCAATGGTTTTATGCGAGTAAAATTTCCACCTAACTATAACTGGTGTGAAACCTATGTTTTTTTCAGTGAATTTAATAGGTTTTTTAAATGCTAATTCCTAACTATAACTGGTGTGAAACCTATGGTTTTTTCAGTGAATATATATATATATATATATATATATATATATATATATCATTTTTCTATGGCAAAATGAAACCCCTCATTTTGTTCCTTTTCAAATTAAATGTATTAAGTGTTACCACTTTACTCCAATCAAGATGACTTCAGGTGTGCCATACTTTTGTCATAAATAAGACTGTTAGCGTTCTAGTAGTTCTTTAGAACACTCTGGGACATTCTGTCATTGGGCTATAGTTGAGCTACATCTGGCTGATATTTGGGCTACATTTGGGCTCTTTTGTCTCTGGTGGCCATCTTGGGAGACTGCATATCAGAATTTTTTTAATGAAATATAAGAGGATTTGAGAAGTCACTCAAAATGTGCCCTAATTTTTCTTTCTTCAGCACTAATCATAATTTCTATGGCAAAATGAACCCCCTCATTTTGTTCCTTTGCAAATTAAATGTTTTAAGTGTTAACACTTTATTCCAATCAAGATGACTTCAGGTGTGCCATACTTTTGTCATAAGTAAGACTGTTAGCGCTCTAGTTGTTCTTTAGAACACTCTGGGACATTCTGTCATTGGGCTATAGTTGGGCTACATCTGGCTGATATTTGGGCTACATTTGGTGTTTTTTGTCTCTGGTGGCCATCTTTGGGCTACATTGGGCTACATTTGGGCTCTAACATATACATAGCCCAATGTAGCCCAATATTTTATTTGTTCAAAGTAAAATTTTCGTAAAAACCACTGTAGCATATACCTTGAGACATAGCAAAGGCACATCGGGGTACCAGTCCCTACAATTTTGCCAAGTTTGGTGGAAATCCATTCAGCCGTTCGGGCTAAAAGTGAGTCCAACCGCCCTATGGAAATTAACATGGGGAAAACACGTTTTGGGACCCCCTTTTATCTCGGCCCCCGCTTGACAGATCCCCCCGAAACTTTCAGGGAAGGAGCGAGGCAAAGTTAAGGAAAATTACAGGCAGATCCCTCATTCGGCGCCAAAGTTATTCCCAATAGAATGTTGCGGATTTCCTATGGAAAACTATCCTAACTATAACTACCTACTGGCGACCGCCAGTAGGTAATATATATAGCAATCCTAACTATAACTAACCTGTGGCAACAGTGTTTGTGTATCTATGCAGATGTATAATATATATAAATACTGCCACTGGGTATATATATAACTCATTGGCAGTATTTATATATATTATACATCTACATAGAAACACAAACACAGTAGAGGTAACTATTGCGTATCTACTTGCTATGTAACATTTTTGTAAGTAAGTATTAGGTTTGATGCATTTGGAATATGTGGCCAGTTTGTTGTGCACTGTGCTTGGGTAATTGTTGAAAATGTTCATATAACGCTTTTTATAATTTTCCATTATCCAAAGATGAGGTTGTATGGCCTATTGGGATCGTTATTGTTTTATTCCTAGATGCCTAGATGATTGGAGGATTAATTTAGGATGCCTAATCCCTTTTAAAAAGCTGGTGAATGGGTACTACTTGAACACATAAAAGAATATTATATAAGTTTCAAACTCTATTGTTTCCCGATGACTTCCTGATATTACAGAACTTTGATCAACAGCAATCAAACAACACTGGGTATCTATGGGAATGTTTTTAGAAATCCATAACTAGATAACCATCAGCTTTCTTAAACTTAGTGGAGGGATAAAACTGAGATTTTGATTGTAGACAAAGGCCCCTCATCCTGGGCACTAGACACTTGGATTGTACCATTGAGCCCATCCCAGCCTTCCCCTCAACAACTAGTCTTGCCTTGGTCTTTTACCACAAGCTTAATTTTACCATTCAATTCCCTAAAGTACGCTCTTCCTGCTTTGTCAAGCTATGTGTCTTAAGAAAGATCCTTCATTGACAAGGATAGACGAACAGGCATATTAGGAACATTTACACAGTAACAGGAAGCTGACTGATCACCCTTCAGTCCGTTTGCTGTATCGCTTTGGACTTGAATGCCATTCACAGCTTATCCTGGTTACCATTTACGTCTCCTATACGGGAGGGAGTTTCTGATTTCTACACAATTTTAAAACTGAACGACCGCAAAGTATTACGCTATTGGACGCATCATTCTTTGGCTCCTATACGAACCAACTTATTCAACCTCAAGACTCCAATTTCTCGAGTGGAACAAACATTATAAAGTGACACCTCGCACCCCACAAACCATGTGGTGTTGTTTATATTGCCCTTATGAAGCCCTGTTTAGGGAGAAATGCGTTGGCTGCATATGCACTGGGTTGAAGCCAATAAAGAACAATTCCTTTTAGCATATGAAGACTCGAGAACATTTCTTTGGCCACTTAATTGCCTTTTTCTGTTGCCTCTCATTTCCACATGTTGGAAATTAGAGACATTAAAACTGACCTAGGTGGATTATGGAATTTTTTTGAAGCTTGGCTTTCCAGAAGCCTTATCTGGAAACTCTGAAAAAATCCAAAATATGACATATGATAGCATTTGGTCTTAAATAATGTGATCTTATTTACATGACACATTGGTTGGTTACTCCACTGCCTTCCAATAAAATGCCATATCCCTTTAAGGGCCTTTGCTTTACTCACCATGCTTTCTATGTCACTGGTCCAATATCCCTGACTGACGTTGTGGCACCCCATCTAACGTCTAGGAACCTACACTCCTTCAACCATGCCCTTTTCATTCCTCATGCCTCACAAAGCAAGGTGAGGCGGATGATCCTTCCTCTTCCTTAGACAAAAGCTTAGGAATGGGCTACCCCTTCACCTTCTTAGAGACTTCTTCCATTTTCAAGTGGGTTCTTAAAATCATATTTTCTGCTGAAGTTCCCCTTCTCTTCTCAGTTTTCTTTTGACCACCCTTGTCTACTCTCTTAGTAGTTTTCACCTGCTCTCCCTTCCCTAGTTCCTAGCACTTAGATACCATTAGTAAAAGTGCATTCAAAAGCATGTAAATTAATAAAAATAAATCATACAGAAGGTGTTCATGAACACCTATTTCAACAGTGGATGCAATAGCAAGTACAAATAGATAAAAGACATCCAAGTTAAGGAGTAAATAGAACCTCCGTCCCTCGGTTGCTCCCCCCCCCCCAATTTTTTTTTTTAAATCCCACATTGTCATGCTTAACCACTGCCTCAGAAATGCCCAAGTAGAAGGGCTGCACAAAATACCACCAGATCTGGTGCAGGTTGACACTGAATGGTGGGAGATCATTACCATTTACAATTATAGACATACTGCCTCTATTCGCTAATTCCAAAAGGTAAACCATATTGTCGCTAAACACAAGAAGGACAGCAGGCATTAATTAGCAAAATACAGTCTTGTAGCCCTCCTGGGTGTCCAAGGAAAAGTGTTTACCAAGTTCTTCCTTTAAAAATTAGATAGAAACAAGTACAGATGATTCCTCAACTCTCCCAATTAAATAGACAAGGTTAAAAAATGGACACTCCTTAGTTGAACACTACGGTACAAAGGCACACCTCATACACAAATAAAGTGATGAAGTAGAGTTGTCCAGTAGAGTTTCACAGATTTTAAGTCCACCTTCAACATGAAGTTAAAAGCCAAACTTTGGGACAATAACAGGTGTGTATACTTGCCCCTGTATGCAGGGAGCAATGGTGGCAGACTCCATAGAATCAACAATACATGGGTCCGAAAATAATGTTTATTCTGACCTGATGAATCTAGACAAACTACAGAGAAATAGTTGGTAAAGCGCACCAAGTTTAATAAGATTGTCCTTAACGTAAAGAACACCACACGTGTTGTGTTTGGAACCAAAATGGTGCTGGCAAAATTGAGTCCTATTAAGAAAGTTGAGGTGGTACAGAAGTATCTCTAGCTGGGTCTAGTATTCTGTTCAATTTTCTATATTTATTTATAGGTTTATAAAGCACATAGCTACCCAACAGGGTTTCCCGGCGCTGAGCAGGATCAAACACAAGCTACATGTTGCGGGAGGAGGCGCAGAAGAATTAAACTTGGTTGTAAAGGAAGGTCTTTAATTTATTGCGAAAGACTAAGGGGCTCATTAGGAACGCGGACGGACTCAAGTCCGTCCGCGTTCCTAATGAGCCCCTTAGACCCCAGACCCCCTTAGACCCCAGAGTAGGAGGGAACGTCCGCATGGGCAGCGGCGTTCCCTCCGTGAAGATTAGGATGTGACCGCCAGGGTGGCGGTCACATCCTCTATCTTTAACATTGCGGCGGGTGCAGCTTCAAGCTGCACCCGCCGCAATGTTAAAAATGCATACATTGCATTTGTAAGCAGAAAGCGGCAGGCACCGTGCGGTGCCTGCCGATTTCTGCATACAAATGCAGGGGGGTACCATGGGTACCCCCCATGTACCCCCCATGTGCACCCCCCCCGTCAAACGAGGTAGCCTGTGAGAGTGTTGAATAGACTCTTCTTTATTGAGAAAAAACAACGCTAGCTCGTTGCACTGAAGAAGCGAAAGTAAAGAAGGCAGAAAATTACTAGCAGTTGAGAGTTGTTTCACAACTGTAAGCAAATTTTTCTGGCAGTGTTGGGAATTTATGATCCTATCCGTAAAAAAACGTTGCGCGAGCTAATCTACACAGAGTGTGGTATTTTTCCAGTGCTGTCTGATAGGCTAACTTAGCCGTGGCGCATAATGCTTCCTCCATAGTCTCTCTAAAACGTTGCAGTGTTTTTTCACCTGTTTGAGGGAGTCATTGAACCACAGGGCAGAAGGATGCACTCTGAGTTGAGATTTGGCTGACAGAGGAAGGGATGAGTCAATAGCCTCTGAGAGCCAATGATGCACAGAAATTTGATCAGGGTCAGCCTGGAATGTGAGGATGGGGATAGTGTTTGAGAGCCGCTCATTAAGCGCTGGTGTACCAAGTTTGGACCAGTTCCTGGCATTTGGTTTTAAAGTTGGACGGGAGGGAGGGGCCAAGAGAGATTTGATAGTAAAAGGAACAGTAAAATAGTCCGACCAACTAAGTTGGATAAGAGGTGCACCAGACAAAGTAGACAGACTGGAAAAAGTGGGGTCCAAAAGGTGCCCCGCTGAATGAGTAGTGGAGGAGTTAATGAGCCGAGGGTTAAGAGTCTTCAAGTCAGCTATGAAAGCGGATGCTGGTTTGTTATTGGAGTCCTCAAGATGAAAGTTGTGGTCACCAAGCACTGAGAAATTAGCTACCCGGAGAATATGGGGGCCAATGAGTCAGCAAGCGCTGGGCCGGGGTGGTAGATAAGAACAACCGAAAATGTGAATTTGGTAGAGAAGAGAATAGAGAAGAGTAAGGCTTTGCAGCTAGGAATCAGGAGTTCCTCAATTTTACAATTGTAGAGCTTCTTAAACATGATAGCAATACCGCCATCTATGTTATGTGGTCTAATAATGCCTAGCAGTGCAAAGTTGTCAGGGAGTGCAGCAGTGACATCAGGTGTGGACCCATCATGAAGCCAGGTTTCGGGTAAGACGACCACATCAGGATCAACATCAACAAGAAAGTTAAAAAGATGAAGCTGATGTTTGGGAAGAGAGCGGCAGTTAAGGCTGATACTGTGAAAGTCGTTAGGAGCACGAACATCAGCCATAATGTGTGAAGGGGGCAAAATGACTCCACGCCGTTAGTATGGTCAGAGCCCACCCACTGCTGGGCGTTAGAGGTGTTATCAAACTGGCAGCTAGTGTAGTACATAGGGCAGGTAGTAGGATCAAAAACCTGGCAACAGGCCTTAAGAATTGGTCTAAGCTTAGAAAGGGCCAACGAGGAATAGGTTATAAGAGTTTGCTGGAGAGGAGCTGGGGGTTTTGGCCCCAGGCCACAGCCGGACGCAGATAGGCACAGACGGGCTTGCCTTTGGTGCACCGAGTGGCGCGCCCGCTGCATGCATCCGCTTCGGCATGGACTAAGTAGTGTTGTGGCGGTAAACACTAAAGCTTGCACCACCGGAAGTGCCGACAGCTCGACCGGAAGTGAACGAAAAGGCCTGAATGGCGTTCCAATGCCCTCCGCTCAAACGGCACACAGCCGTGGCGGAATGGGGCGAGAGCCACGTCAGGCCAGAAGAAATCGCTGGAAAGCGGGCAAAGCGCACACATGCAGAAACAGGCACAGTAAGTGACATAAAAATACACAATATACTAAGATAAACTCCAGCTCAGAAGCTAAAAGGTTGAAAAGCAATTACGATAGCATTTGAAATTAAGTGCGGCATTAACAACAGACTTACTGATGTACAAGTACAGACTGACCTGGAAATTGCAATTGTTGAAGGTCTGCGACTTTGGCAAAGAGAGGTGTTAATAATTTGACCAAAACTATTGAAGCAAATACATTGAGCCATTGAAAGACTACCGCAATAGTGTGCAAAGATCATGACATACTGTATTGACATCCCAGCAGACCACTGGCGACAAACTAAAGTATACAAATAAGTGATGGAGGTAATGCTTAATAAAGTCTCAGCCTCTGATAATTACTCGGGCTGGATCCCAATCCATAGTTATTTTGCACACCATGTCACCCCAGTTTGGACACGGTCATATGCAAATCAGTCTTAACCCTGCTGCAATGGGAACAGTCCAGTCCAAACTGCCAGGTCAGTGGCAACATCACAACTGAAAATCTTAGAACATATAAGTATTGTCATGAACATGGTCAAAACAGGGAAAGTATGTGTGTTTCTGAGTGCTCCAAACTTAAGAGAGGCTTGTACCCTCACAGTTAGAAAGGCTATCTATCGCATATGATAAGCACAGAAGAAAGGAGGTCCAGAGACATACATTGCGCTCTACCTGACTTAGCCCTCCACAACTCACTGACTGACACTTTAGGAACCTCAATAATTCTGGTCGTGGAACCTACGTTGAAGGAAAGTGGCTAATAGCGAAGAGTTGAAGGGTATTAGCTTCCACCTACCCCATGATAAGATTGGGGCACCTACCACTCAGTTCCGATAGAAGATGCGGGTAAGCGGATGCCATTGGAAGAAAAGTGTGGCCATGTGACCAGTCCACCATCAAAACCCCTGGCCATTTCCTGCTCTCTAAAGCAACTTGTATCATGCAAAAAGGAGGTAACACCTCAGACCCCTGCTGATAGAAAGCAAGATATGTAAAATAATATTTACATTGGTGTACATCTTAAAAGGAAACCACAGCTGGGCGAGTCAAACCATAACCAGATTCGTCAGGAAGACAATGCTCAACAGGAAGATGCACAACACCTAAGACAGGCATGAAGGGAAATTTGCTCGAACATGGAAAAAGACATGAAGGGAAATTTACTTGAAAAGGGATGCATGGGAACACAAACCAACGGGCAAGGCAGCCAAGAACACTCAGATATGTACTAGCACACAATCGAAAAGCGTTGACAGGGGAAATTAAAAAACAAGTAAATAAGCAAAAACCCATGCATGCATTGAACGGTTTTCTTGTCTCTCCATGGGTGGATCAGCGGAGGCGCAAACAGAACAGATGCCTTGTCGCCAGGTGCAAGACACAGAGGGCAACGAACGCAGCATCCCGTGCCAAGGAAATCACCCACTACATGGGCTGGCAAAACAATCTGACCACCAAGAGGCCTCATACTTGAGACGAAATTGCTACAAATTCATACCCTTGCAAAGGCTTTTTCGTTGTAATAACCAATTGGTGAACTATGAAGTAATGTAAAAAGAACTTGATGCAATCACCCAACTTAAAGATTAATTATAAGGTTACTATCTATGGAATTTAGATTATGAGCAGTGACTCCATTTAGGTGCATGCATGTGTTGATCTGTTACATTTGTATTTGATGATACTATTTATACTTTTTTTGTTTTTACTTTATCTTTGAAGCAGAGCGGACTCTATGCTGTTGGAGATGGGTGAAACGTTCATTTGTTGTATGACTGCTGGCCATCTGTATTTCTTGTAAACTCTTCGAATATGTAATTTTCTGTACCGTATAATCCTTTGAGTTGCAGCAGGGGTGTGCATTACATCAGCAAACAATTGTGCAGAGAAAATTAGATTGAAGCTTTTCCAAAATTATAAACAAAAGAAAATCATGAATAGATTTTTATTGCTTTGCTGCGGGGAGGAATGCATGAATTAAAAAGAATAATTTTAAATGCCAAAAAATATATATCTTTCTGTGTAATTTATAGATGGCAATACAATTTTGTGGTTTATATGAAGGCACCCCATTTGCAAGGCCTGAAAATCAAATTAACACTAGAATATGGTTGTTCCTAATTTAGTGCATCATTGAGTCTCACGTTTCCATTCTCTGTGGGTTTCAGCTATGTAAATATTGCAATGGTGATTCACAATCTGTCTCCACTTTGTGCCAGTAATACTTAAATTAGGTGTCGCCCGAAGGAAGATTTTATGCTGGTAGCTGCATTGTGAGTTAATTATCTTAAAGGTTATTTGCTATAATCCAGTTTTCTTTCTTTTTTAGAGTGGAAAATATATTTCAGGGTGTCTTGATCTTTTCATGGTTAAACCTAAAGATTAATTTATTCAGCAGTGATTAAATTAAAATTACACTTCGATTCTTTTTCTCATAAATAGACTTAAATTGACTATATCTGTATTCAAAAAGAGAAATTTACACACAAAGAGAGAGGCAGACACAATCGTCCCACCATTCTTTCTCTCGCTCCCCTTAGATGAGTTCATTTTGTGAGGTTAAATTTGCCAGGTACAGTGACTGTGCAAACCCAACTCCCTCAGTACACTGCGTATGAACCCGGGCATTGTCGTGACCCGACAGTGTGGGCGACGGACAGTAGGGCGTTAGGACCCTGTGGGCAGAGTGACCAGGTCACCGGACACCAGATCCGGTGACTACAGAGGAAAGGAGGCAGAGAATGACCAGGGCAGGGACGGATGTGCGGACCAGCAGCTGCACGAGATGCTAACTAGCAGTAATGAGAGATGCCAATAAAGAAATGTGAAACTAACCTGCGTCCCGTGTATGGTGTACCTCCCGGCGCACATGGAGAACATGACAACTGGCGTACGAAGGCGGGATGACGGATCGACGCAGATTCCAGCAATTGCCACCTCAACGAGGGAAGAAGCGTGGACAAAGGCGGAAAGCAACAGGAAGACAACAAACAAGAGAATTGCAAAAGCAGCGACGCGGGAAGCCACCCCGACTGCCAACACCTAAAGATCTGCAAGAACGCGGTAAGCGCTCAAACTAAGTGCGTGTATTGAGATAACTAGCGCGAGATCTCGCGAGAGGCGGCCATATTGAAATCAGGCAATTGGGACGAATGAGCACTGAGAACTGCATTGGCGGCCATTTTAAGGACAAGAAATGAGACTTTGACCGCGAAATATCGCGATAACAGCGGCGGCCATCTTAGATCAGGAAAGAAAGATAGACAATAATGGAGCGGCCATTTTAAGGCCAAATAACGTCGAAAAAGAAGGAAATTAGTAAAGAAAGACGACGAGAAGTAGAAATAAATAAAGAAAAGGCAGAAATAAGGAGAATAAAGGGGCATATGAAGGACAAGAAAGGACAAAGACGACCAAAGTGACATTTTGAAGGGGACATTCAAGGAAAGGTCATAAAGAAAAGGAGAGCAGCCATCTCAAAGCCAGGCAAAGGGCAAAGAAGAAGAAGAACATAGGACAAGGTGAATTAAGGAGAACGCGAGCAAGAAGAAAAGACAGGAAGAAAAAGAAGATAAAGAAGAAAAGGAAGATAAGCACAGAAAAGGTCTGAAAAGGGAGACAAAGGAAATAAATGTCTTGATTGAAGAATAAAGGATAAATAACGGGCAAAAGAGCGCACAAGTGGAAAAAGAGCAATAAGGCAAAGGAAGATGATGGTGCAATAAGAAAAGAGATTACCAGAGAATAACAAAAGGACAAATAGAGAAAGAGAAAGAAGGAAAGAATATACACATATATAAGAAAGAGAGTGGAAGAAGTCAAAGAAGGCTAAATAAAAGACAGAAAAGAGACACAACAAAGGAAAGAAAGCAGAACAACAAAGAGAAATAAAAGGACAAAGATCGCACAAGGACAAAGAAAGAGCAAAGGAGAAGTTACAAGGCAAAAAAAAAAAAAGAAGAAAAAGGAAAGAGGAGCAAAATAACGAAAAAAAAAGGGGACCAAAGAAACAGGAAAGAGAAAAGGAGAACATAAAAGAAAAAGAGAAACAGAGGAGACACAAAGACAACGAAAAAGGGACACAAAAAGGACAAGGAGAGCCTAGAAAAGGCTAAACGAAAAGGAGAATAACAGAAGAAGAAGAAGAAAAAAAAAGGGACACAAAAGGGACTCAAGAGAAAAGGACAAGGAGAGCCTAGAAAAGGCTAAAAGAAAAGGAGAATAACAGAAGAAGAAGAAAAGGACACAAAAGAGACACAAGAGAAAAGGACATGGAGAGCCTAGAAAAGGCTAAAAGAAAAGGAGAATAACAGAAGAAGAAGAAGAAAAGAAGGACACAAAAGGGACACAAGAGAAAAGGACAAGGAGAGCTTAAAAAAGGCTAAAAGGAAAGGAGGATAACGAAGAAAATGGGTAAAAAGGAGCAACACGAAAAGACATACCGCAGGAGAAAGAGCAGCAAAAAGAAAGGACAAAGACATGCAATGAGCAGAGCGGACAAGCGCCACCAAGGAAATAAAGGCAAGAGGCACCGCAGGGCCAGGACCAAAGGTGTTGAGACAGAAACAATATAGATGATAAGACAACAAGTTCTCCAAAGAGTCACTGGCGGTAACGAAAGTGAAAGGATGGATGATAACGGCTGTCTACGACCAACAACGAATAGCAAAAAAGAGATAGCATTTCAAGGACAAATAAGGCGGAGAAAGAAGAAATGGCAGCGACAACTGCAGCCACATGGAAGGTAGAAGATAGAGGACAAGGAAGCGATGGAGACACTAGATTCACGAAGGGCATGCAGTAAAGAACAGAGACTCATTCAAGAAATGTAGAATGACAAGTATTCTCTCTCTCTCTCTCTCTCTCTCTCTCTATTTCTATATCTCTCTCTCTTTCTCTCGTTCGTTCACCTCCATCAATATAACTGTGAATGAGGACTATGGTAAATGTGTTACAAAGATTTGTTTGCAACAAGGGGGGAGATGTCGTGACCCGACAGTGTGGGCGACGGACAGTAGGGCGTTAGGACCCTGTGGGCAGAGTGACCAGGTCACCGGACACCAGATCCGGTGACGACAGAGGAAAGGGGGCAGACAATGACCAGGGCAGGAACGGGGACGGATGTGCGGACCAGCAGCTGCACGAGATGCTAACTAGCAGTAATGAGAGATGCCAATAAAGAAATGTGAAACTAACCTGCGTCCCGTGTATGGTGTACCTCCCGGCGCACATGGAGAACATGACAGGCATGATGTTACAGGTGACAATAAAATGACAAACTGGCCGGGGGCGTAGCTTACTCATCGCTATTCGAGTGGTGCGAATCTAAAATTTCCCAACTAAAAATGCAGTGGGCTGCAGGGTGGAGGGAACAGATGTCCAAGGTTTGGGATGGACTGCTTCCATGAAGAAAATGGTCAGAACTGAATTGCATTAATTAGGTGGGCCTCTATCTGGAGTGGCATAACCAGCGAAAAATTATGGGTTGTGATGCTATCCCGAGCGATTGCCATTGATCAGACTATCTCAAGCATTAATACCACCAAATTATGGATGTTTCAGATTGGGCAGCTTTCCAATCCTACTACTGCCAATGTTTGTGAACTCCAAAAAGTAGTAAAGTTGCACTAATTCAAAGAGTACATCTATAAGTGCAGATTTATTACTTTTTTGGTAAACCAATCACTATGCATATTTAAGATCTCTTTGTGAAAGGGGAATGACAAGAATATGACACTGACATAGGAGACCCGACATACAGCCCCCAGACCCAACTACAAAACCATAATGTGTTTGAGGGATGTCACACTGCTAATGCCCCAGCTGAAGCAACGCCCCTGCCCGTTGCACCTGGCTTTGGTCTATCTCACAATTACAGTCACTTACAACACAACAGTCTGGAGCCCCTGTCCCGAGATTGCTTATTTTAAATATATTCTCATTGCACACACGCTTCTCTGTCTCTGCTACAAGAAGCCTTGATTGTAGAGTTGTCAAATTGGTGCACAAGGATAATGTTCCAAGTCTTAGTCCTCACCTTTTACAAATCATTTTATCAAGTGACTGATGGCCCTATGTGCTAATCCCTAATAGAGGGTGGTGTGCAGGCAAATAAATAGGGTGGGCCAAGCTAGAGCCGAGCCACGGGTATGGCTGGGGTCCAAGAGTTTGTGCACGAGCACAGGCATTAAAACGTTTGGCATGTATAACATGCAACAAATATAATGTAAAAATATGACACAATCTCTTCAAAATTCAAAATAGTGTTTTCAACATGCGGAAGCATTTCACTTTAGTACATTAGACTCCAGTTACCATCTTTCAGTGGGTTGGATGTAGTGGGGTGAGCAAAGGCTTTCTGAGCTTGCAGTATGCATCCACGCGCTATTGGTTAATTGAATAGCTAAAGTAGCTAGCAAGTCATATACCCACTCAGGCACTTCTTCCTTGTGTCGAGTACCAGCACTCTAAAACATACTTATTGAAAAGGAATATTTAAATTTGATGGCAAAAGTGGAAAAAAAGATCATGCACCCATGAACATCAATTCATCAAAAGGGGGTAAATGCAGTGACATCACACGCCATTTGACCTTTACGTTCACTCACACATGCTTACACATACACACACAGTCACACATACAATCTCTCTCTCACATAAAGGCACTCTGATGTGCACATGTGCACAGAATATACATTTAAAAGCATTTTATGCTTGCCTCTGCTGCCAGGGAGGGTCATATTCCAGCTAATTGTACTCAAATTTTTATTACACTAATTGTGAATTATAATATATTAATTATTCACTATTAGTGTGGAAAAAAATTGACAACAACTAGGAGATTGGCGCCCCAACCGATGTCCATTAAGATGAGCTGCCCTGTGTTCCTGGCACCGATTTTGCTACCTCTGAAACCAGGGAGTTGCAAATGCAGTGCCAAGGGTCATAGGAGGCAAGCCAGGCGGTTGCAGCTGTGACTCCTGCCAACCCCTAAATTATGTCCACGTATTCACCTCTATTTCTTTCCACCAAAAATAATTCTACAAAATCTGAACTAGGGTGGAATACCTATATTTGTTGCATATGAATGTAAAAATGAATATATCTGGCATATCCTTCATACATTAATAGGAATGGAAGTCACACCACTGTATAGCCGGACGCCCAACACACATATAGGATGCCACTCCCAAAAAGTTTGAGAATGGTTATCAGCAGAGCTACATTTTCTCTCAGCGCCAGTATCTAACAACATTGGCTAAATACAAGTTGTCTAGGAAGGGGTGGATCAACATGTGTTCTTCGTAACACACTATATACATGAGGAATTGACAAAACACAATAAAGAAACCTTAATCTGGAGTTTTTATGTGTCATATTTTTATCGCTTCAACATTTAGAAGATTAAGAGAGAGCTCTGAAGAAATCAAATGAATTTAACATGTTGATATTTGCATACCATGGGCCTGATTCACAAAGGTAAACATATATATATATGTGCGTAGGTTTACTCTTTTTCGGTATCCACAAAACTGCAATTTACTAGTAATTTTACGCATGTGAACACTCCGCAGTCGAGGCAAGTAATTCTATGACCATGTAGAGGAATGAGACTGAATGCTGAGTTTCTGGAACTCCGAGGTGACTTGCAATATCCTTATAGTTTATGATGGGGTATCTTATTTCTTATAATGCATGTCACACAGGATAATGTATATCCCCTCGAAGATGACTGCTGAAGTAGATGGCATATTGCACCGCACTGTTTTTACTATTTGTATATCTCCCTAAGGCAAGGTTCACTGACAGATAAAAAATGCTGAGAACTGAACTGCCACGGGCCTGAAAGCCATCTTTGAATAAAGATGTTGGTATTGTAGTTAAATGACTGAGCATGGTAAATGCTGCCAGACTTGTGACAATATATACATGTGGGTGCGTGCATGTACATACATAAATATATATATATATATATATATATATATATATATGACACGTGATCAAGGGCTTACGGGCTTGAAACGCGTTGTGTTGGGTCACTTAAAATAAAATCACTGCCCATTTGAATACCTCGGAGGTCTGTGTCTCTTTCCTCGCCTGATTGCTGCTGTGAGACTTCAGGAAGTGGTTTGAGTGTTTCCAGATATATATATATATATATATATATATATATATATATATATCCAAACAATCCAGTTGTTGCAAAATGAGTTCACACTGGTGCCGTGGCCTCTTTAGATAAACGCTTTATTAGAGTTTCAGCAACGGGTGCCCAACGCGTTTCGCTGTTACAATCACAGCTTGATCATGGGTAAGGTTTTCACCGATACAATGTGACATTTAAAGAAACAGAGACTCGTTCCGCTTTGAATCAATGGAAACCAACAACAGACTTCCGTGTTACTACCATTTTTTTGATAATGAAGTTTCCCAAATGAAAAATAATTAACATACTGGAAAAAACAGCGTATAGACAGATAATTATGCTAAAAACGAATTTAAATCCAAGTGGATACAATTAGGATATCGAATGCTGAATTTAAAGCATGACATTAACTATATATATATATTCACTGTAAATACCAAAGGTTTCAGGGACATTAAAGTTGGGAAATGGAATTTTAAAAAACTTTGAAATTCACTGAAAAAAACAAAGCTTACAGGGACGTTATAGTTAGGCTCAGGTGTCGCCCTTAAAAAAACAGTCAAATCAGGCAGTTCTAGTGAGCTGATCTAACTATAATTTGTGTCCCCGCTATGCAATGCTTATGACCTCACAGATTACACTACTCATGACATGGTCAATGACATCACTGATGACATTTCAGATGGCATCCCTGATGACATCACCGAGATCCTTTACAAGTAAGAGGTTTAAGAAAAATATTCAATGAGGCTTTAAAAAATAGGAAAAATGTCATAAAAAAGGAGGCCTTGGAAGTCCTATGTGCAGCGTCACAGTCTAAGGATGCATCTGCATTTTGGAGGGCCGTAAATGCCCCTTTTCTTTATGATAACACCAAGGCGCGCATTGAGATTGCGATTGCTGACGACTGGGTCGAACATTTTTCCAATCTTTATAGGTCCCAAGATGAAAGAACGATTATAGGTCCTAGTACATTGGGTGATATAGGGGTAGGGGCCCAGAAGCTTGTGGTAACTTTGGAGGAAGTTATGATGGGTTTGAAAGCAACAAAGGGTGGCAAGGCTGCAGGTCCTGATGGGATCCCAGCAGATTTGTATAAAGCAAATAGCGATATCTGGGGCCCGATGCTGGTACAGCTTTTTAATGCAGCGCTAGCAAGGGGATTAAATCCGTCTTGGTTTACCTCGGTTATTGTACCAATACATAAGAAGGGAGATAGACAAAATTGTGCTTGTTATAGACCAATCTCCCTTCTAGACTCATCTATAAAAATCCTTGGCAGAGTCATCCTGGCAAGACTTCAAAACAGGGCAGAGGACAATGGGATAATAAGTGACCTGCAGTTTGGGTTTCAGAAGGGCATAGGAACAATCGAACAATGTTTAAATTTATTGATTGTTCATCAAAAATATACCAGGGTAAAGGGTGAACGCCTGTACCTTACGTTTGTCGATCTCACATCGGCTTTCGATTGTGTGTCACATGTTAAATTGTGGGCAATCTTAAAGGGGTTGGGCGTGGAAGATTCTATCATTTGCTTTTTAAGAGAATTATATTCAGGGGCCACAGCATCGGTTCGTTATGGAAAGGGGGGCAAATGTACCAGAAAATTTGGTGTTGGACGTGGAGTACGCCAGGGGTGCGTCCTGGCTCCATTTTTATTTCTGGTCTATATAAATGGACCTGAGCTTCATCTGTTGCAGGAGTGCAGGGATATGCCCAGGGTTGGCAAAAGATCTATCCCTGCACTCTTGTACGCTGATGATGCAGTCCTAATGGCCCGGACTCCCTTGGCCCTACAGAATCTGATAACATCTTTTGATACGTTCATGTTGAGTTTAGATTTAAAAATTAACTGTAGTAAAACCTTCTCCATGAACTGTGGTACAAGAATTGGGTAGCAAATAAGAAGAATGTTCATAAATGAAGTTCCTTTGGAAAACACCTCCACTTTCCCCTACCTTGGTATTTTGTTCCATGACTCTGGGTTTTGGACAAGTGCTGTAAAGGCCAGAACTTTTTTGTTCTCAAAAACAATAATGGCCTTAAAGAATTTTATAAAAAAGCTGGGTAAGAAACCAATAATAGAAATCCTAACTATATATAATGCCACGTGTACATCGGTAGCTTTGTATGGCTCGGGTCTTTGGGGGTATTCCAACATAAATTCAATTCAAATAGCCGAAAATAAGTTCATGAGGGATATTCTGACAGTACCACAAAGTGTTGCGACTTATATCTGTCACATTGAACTTGGACAACCCCATATATCAGATATAATCAGAACACAACCCACCCTCTTGTGGCATAGGGTATGGACAACAAACGAGTGTGCTGTGAACCGGGCTATGTTGCGGGATGTTTTAAAATTGGAAAATGTGAGTGGATTTAAATGGCTAGATTATGGTAAATGTTTTCTTATAGAAATCAATTGCCAACATTATTATGACGATCCACTCACAATGGTTAACATATCCAGAAAACAGTTGAAAAAATCGTGTATGGAGTACCTCGAAGAGAAAAGAAGGCGAGAGGAAGCGAAGAAAAAGACAGTTACCTCGCATCTTTTGTTATTAACATGTGATAAATTACAGCCGTATTTAACCCTGCCGATGTCCAATTATGATCGATTTCTCTTGACCCGTTTTAGATTAAACATTGTTTTTAGACTTCTGTCCTTCCCAGAAATGAATTCATGGCTGCGTGATTTGCCTATGTGCCCGTGTGATGAATCTTCGTCCCAATCTGACATCCGTGTTTTATTCTTTTGTAAATTTTATATTTTGCCACGTAGGAAATTTATTATCCCAATCCTCAAAGAAATTAATTTAAATATATGTCGCACAGCATTTTTAGAATTTCAGAGAATGGACACTGTTTTAACTGTTGCAGTAGTTTTAGGCTTTTTCAAACATATTTTTAAACGGCGGAAAACAATTGGTTTTGATGAATTATAATTGTTTTCTTTTAACTATCCCTGTGTATCCTGAAATTTCATGTTGTTGCTTTTATGGTTATTGTCTTTAAACCGAATAAAGTACTTTTTGAACTTTGAACTTGACATCACTGATAACATCATCCAGTGACTGATTGTTTTAAAAAAAAGTTAGAGTGTTTTATATATATATGTATACATATACACCATGGTGTATTGGTGAATCAGTGGGTCTGTGAGTGCCTGTATAGATGATTCAGTGGGTGCATGACTGACTGTGTAAGTGAATGATTAGGTTTCTCAGTAAATGTATGGGTGAGTGACTGGTTGTGCGAATGTCTGTATCAGTCTGTCAGTTGGTGTCTTAAGTGGATGTAAGGGTGTGTGAGTGGGTATGTGAGTTGCTGTATGGGTGAGTGGTTGTCTGAGTACCTGTATGGGTGTCTGTGTGGGTGGGTGATGGGGTGTGTGACTGCCTCTATGCATGAGTGAGTGGGTGGGTGAGTCAGTGGCTTTATGGGTTAGTGAGTGTGCTTGTAATAGGCTGTATGGGTAAGCGAGTGTCTGTATGGCTGTGTGGATGAGTGAGTTGATGTGTCAGTGGTATATGGGTGAGTTGGTATTTGATAGGCAGTATATGTGAGTGATGGGTTATATGAGTGACTGGGTGAGTGTGAGAATGGCTGTATGGGTGAGTGTGTGCTTGTTTCAGTCACTATAGGTGAGTGATTATGTGTTAGTATCTGTATAAATAAATACGTGGGTATCTAACTGTATGGGTGAGTAAGTGGCTGTGCGATTGACTGTATGGTTGTGTGGGTAGGTGTCTGAGTAGCTTTATGGGTGACTGACTCTGTGAGTGGTTGTATGAGTGGATATGTCAGAGGCTGCATTAGTGAGTGAGTGGGTGTATGAGTGGCTGTATGAGTGAGTGGATGTGTGTGTAGATCTATGAATCTGTGTGTGTAAGTACTGATATGGGTTTGTGAAAGTTTATATAAAAACCAGACTCTTAACTAAACACTTAGTAATCGCGCAACCTTCATCCTCAACGTCACCCTGGCAGTATGCAGACAATGTTCTACCTATTTGTACCTTACCCATCTTCATTCTCCTTACCTACCGGCCTGCATTCACTCTTAAACCTTTCATCTTCATACGTTATCTTTTTCTATCTACCCGCTCACGGTTCTGAAACCCTCCTTCCCTCCATCCCTCAAAGTTGTTGTATTTACCACCATTTAACTGTTCCTTAAACCTTGCATTAAACTCTCGGTCTTGCCTAACTTGCACATACCTGCCATGCACCGTTAAAAATCAACCATCCTCGCTGTTTCTTCGTCCAGAGCCAAATGCGCCCCACAATCCCTCACGCATTAAACTGATCACTCTTCCCACCCCATTGGTTCACTGATTCAGAAAATCCCGCTCTCCCAGTTTCACACTTAATTGCACCTGGTGCTTTATCTTGCAGAACTCCATTTCCCACAATTCAGTTCCTTGACACTCGACCAACTGTTACTGTCCCATAGCATAAAACCAAGGTCAGTTACATTGTACATTAACATGCTGAGCATAAATGATAGTGAACATAAAATTACATGATAATTTCATAGAAAAGGTATCCTAATTTTTCTAGGGCCTTTGGGTGAGTGGCCAGCTGCCCCTGGTTTGTTGATGGTTCCCCTACTGGAAAATGTGTATTGGAGCCAAACACTTGACAAAAGTCAGGGAGCAGGGGGAGGGGGTCTTCCTGACAGGATGGCTGGGGAAGAGCTGAGCCCTATCCTGATTACACTGCTAAGGGACCCACCCTAGCACATACAAAGGGACTGACATCTGGCATGCCCTTTCCTTTTGTCTCACTAGCCAGGCTGTAGCCAACCCCGGGGAAGAGGGGAGAACTGGCCAGAACTAGTTTTGGGGGTAGGCAAATGATTGTCTCCCAACCCTAGGCTGGCAGAATAACGAAAATTACCCGCGGCACAGAGGCTCGATAAGACCCAAAGATGGTGCCTGGGCTACAATGACATTGCCGTGAAAGCACCGGTGCCTAAACGAAGAAAGCTGCCCGCCAGGTACAAAGCACATCTGGTACTAAAGGTCAGTTCTGGACCCCCCCTGCCTGCGACCCCCCCGGACACCACCCGTGTAGAAGGGGCGAAGCACTGCGGTCCGCAGAGGAAAAATGAAACTAAAACCACACAGGGGGCCACCATCTTAGCAAACAAAGGAAGACACGAACAAAGGTGGGGGAGCGGGCATCACAGGACAGACAGACGCAACGGAGACATAAACGGAAGACGACATAGGGGTAGGGTGCGCCTAAACTCGGTGAACGAGCAGGCGGAAGGCGTGTTTCCCCACCGACAAAGCAACGGAAGAGAAGGGCGGCTGAAAAAACTAAAAGAGGGCTCCAGGCTCAGAGACACAGCAGAAGAAGCAGTGGTGCCACAGCCAAGAAAGCTACCAGCCCGGCACAGAATACGTCTCGGGATATAGGTCAGTGCTAGACCCCCCGTCTTGCCTGTGACCCCCCTAAACAACTCTTGTGTGGAGGAGGAGAAACACTCCGATCATTGGAGTAAAAGTGAAACCGAAACTAAAACCACACAGGGGGCCCACATCTTAGTGAAACAAAGGACGAAAGCGGTAACGATTGCCCAAACGTGGGCTGCGAGCGAGAGATAACACCACGAAACAGTGGAAACAGCGCCCTGGATCTGGGTCGGAGGAAGAAGCGAGAGTTCAGGATAAGGTGAAGCCGCCTTATCACCAAGATTGGCGTTTAACATCAAAGCAGTATCTGCTCAGTTAAGGAACCGCTAACACACACGGGAGGCCGCCATCTTTGAACAGCGAGCACTCCAAAGAGAATCAAAGGGGACAACCTAATAGCAACGGCCAGAAGCACATGCGGAAGTACCAACGGCTAAGCCCAGCACGCGCGTCATCTATAGCAAGACAGCGCCGGAGGTAGACAATTCAGCACGCTGGGCATGAAGAGCTTGCAGAGGGGCCACGCTATGCCAGTCTGTCTCCCCTGGAGCGGCTCGTGTGACTGAGGACAACGAAAGCCGAGGCGTGAGGTGCGATACCCCCGGGAGAGAGCGGGTACACCCACGGCAGACAGAGAGAACAAACGGGGGCGACCGGCCATTTACCAACAGAATCGCGAACCCCGCAATAACGGGGGACAACTCGTGAAAGTCTCCTACAGATATAATGCCATACGGGCAAGAGGCCACCAGCTAATTTGCAGCAGGAACTTTGGGAAGAGGTGTGCAGGCAAAAGACATGTGTCATCTATAACCTGGGCAACAGCTCAGTAGACCAACACAAGCAATAGAGGTGGCGGCTACAAGATCAGCATGCAGACAAATTGAACTACGCAAGGCGCACACTAGACTGGGTTCAACTAAAGAAAGAGGAGCGCAGAGGTGCCACACAGAGAGACCAACAGGCGGTGAAGTCCACAACTTAGGTAAATCAACAAAACAAACCATGGATGCTATTCAACTAGAACTAGCTGCAATCAGAGCAGAAATACACTCAGCAAATAACAGACTGACGGCGGTTGAACAGAGAGTCAGTGACATAGAGGATGGTGACATATAAACTAACAAAGCCATTATGGCCCTGACTAAGGCCACAGCAACACTCCTAAGAGACACAGCAGAATTGGACGACAGAAACAGAAGGGTGAATATAAGAATCCTAGGAGTGCCGGAAGACGAAGAAGATAAAGCAGGCTCCTGCATGGCCCTGATCGAGGAGATGACACCCAAACTCACAAACGTAAAATTTAACCACCCTTCCGAACTAGACAAAGCATATAGAGTGCCAGCTTTCAAAGCATCTAATAGAACAGGACCGCGCCCGATCATTTGCAAACCCCTCCGTTCTCAGCACACAGAGGCTATATTTGGGGTAGCAAGAACAAATCAAAACATGCAGTGGAATGGACACCAGATAATCCTTACTCTGGACTATTCCAAGCCCACAGTTGATCTAAGAAAGGGATTTCTGGCCCAGAGAGACAAGCTAAGAAAAGAAAACATCCTTTTTTCATTCGTGGGTCCCGCAAGATTCAGAATCAGCGATAAAGGGAGAACGCACGTCTTCGAAGACCCCAGAGAACTGTCCAGATACCTACAAGGGCCAGTACAGCAAGAGATAGAGACCACACAGCCAGGCACAAGCAAGAGGAGAGCCTCACCGGACCCAGGAAGGGAGTGAGCAGGTGAGACAAAGGGGACAAAGACTCACTATAGGTCAGCAACCATATCTACCTCAGTTCAATTATACCCCAATCTACCTTAGAGATAACCGAGTACCCAGGTGACACTACCTCCGAACGTTTATCGACCACACATGGAGTGAACAGAGGGAGAGGATGAACAAAGGAGAAGAAGTTCCACGGGAAGACAGTAATCACATCTACCTCAGAACAAAGTAACCCTACCCCAGTGCTAACCGTCTATCCCTGGACAACAACATCAGAACATTGCTCCCAACACCCACATATGGACTTTGTTTTTAGACCAAAGATGCTGCAGAGAGAACAGACACAAAGGCACGCAGAAAACTACAGGACGGAGGATTTCAGAGACTAGAAACTATGTATATATATATATATATCCTTTTGCTGATATGGGGGTAGATTCGGGAGGGGAAACTAGGGGGATTAAGGGTCAGATGGACCATAATATACAGTCGATGTAGAAACAGAAATAGATAATGGGGGGATTCTTATATTCCAAGACTATCACACTAAGTTTATCGATGCTAGCATAGCAACGAAAAAGCTCCCTGGGGAGGCAGAATGGGGATCTTGCTGTCGCACGTCCAGCGTGCTAGGATTTGTGGTGGGGGGAAGTGGGGGGAGATGGAGGGGGGAGGAGGGAGTGGGGGTCTTGTCTAGTTTGTATATTTAGTCTGTCATGTCTGTCTGGCATCTACTCTATGGCTCTATCTACTGTCCTTATCCCTTTCTTAACCCTTTCACCTACTCACCGGCATACAAGTAGAAACTATGAGTCGAGGTTTGGGGAGAGACAAAACGGAGCCAAGAGGGGGGAACCTAGGACGGGTCTTAGGGGTCGCCCACAGCTTGGGCAGGAAACTATTTCAACCTACAAGGGGGAGTTCACACACACCAACAGGAAGAATCTAAGGGGTAGCTGTGAACACACTCAGTAACCAATGGCACAAATTATCCTGGCCTCCCTGCTAGCGAATATAAAGATAGTCTCCCTTAATGTGAAAGGCCTCAACCACCCAGTAAAGAGTAGGAAAATCCTAGACTATCTAGCCAAGACCAAAGGGGACGTGATTTTACTGCAAGAACCCAAGCTCTCCCTTGAAGACTCAGCGAGAATTAAAGCAAGATGGATAGGGCAGGTGGCATGCTCACTGGCAACAGGTAAAAAACGAGAGGTTATCAGAGGAGTTAGCCTAACGGCTAGGGCGCTCGACCTCGGACCTGGGGATCTGGGTTCGAGTCTCGGTAACGACGCCAAAAACCTCCTGTGATTCTGGGCAAATCACTTAATCTCCCCGTGCCTAAAATGAATGCGTGTCCTCATGTAACGTAACTGGTGCTATGTAAAGCTCTCTGATACCTGATTCAGTTTGGGTCTAGTTCGCGCTATATAAAACTCTGCAAAAAAAAAAAACATTGATAAACAAAAACTCTAAGATCACCATAGAAGACCAACAACATGACGAAGCAGGTAGGCTACTAATTACACAACTGAAAAGGGGGAGTGATACCATTCAGGTAGTTAACATTTATGCCCAGAACGCAGGCAACACTGAATACTGGGAGGGAGTCTCAAAGAGACTGGAATCAATACCCCAGAATGGCCTAACGGTGTTGGCAGGTGACTTCAATTTAGCACTAGACTACACGCTAGACAGAGAATCACAGTCCCAGTCGCTCCCGCCAAGCTCGCACACCATTCTAAAGAACATATGCAACAGGTTCAACCTAAAAGATCCATGGCGATTACAACACCCTGACACAAGGGTTTACACCTTTTACTCCAACCCGCACAACTCCTACAGCAGAATAGATTACTTTTTAATATCAGGCACACCCACCCACCTGATAGAACCCATGGAAATCTCATCTAGAACCCTTTCGGACGATTCATGTATCAGCCTACAGCTTTCTGGCCGCCATAACGAGGACCTCCCACGCAGGTGGAGGTTCAATAACGTTGTACTAGCAGATCAAGAGAAAAAAAGGGATAGAGGAAGCCATTAAAGACTACGTTAAACATAATGACACACAAGACACAGACCCCAAGACCCTATGGGATGCCCTCAAGGCAACAGTCAGGGGAACACTAATAGAGATTACGGCCAAATTGAATAGAAAGGCAAATCTACTTCTGACCCAACAAGATAAGGACATAAAAAACTTAGAAGCAAACCACATTAATGAAACTATGAACAGCAGCGCACTAAGGGAGCTTATAAAGAAAAAATACAAATACAATAAAATCCTGAGCGAAAGGGCCTGTTTGTGAATTAGCAAGTACAAAGAAATTAACCTTTGCAAGGCAAACAAAGCAGGAAAGATCTTGGCCTTCTACCTGAAACACAAACAAAGACAGCACACTATCCCATCAATCACAGACGCACAAAACAACACACACACAAGGCACAAGGACATCGTACGCACTTTCAGTGAGTTCTACCAAGAACTCCACAAAAAAGACCAATCACTAGACCAGGAGGGGTGTACGAGATACCTGGACAGACTAAACCTCCCCAAAATAACAAAGGAGCAAGCACAGACATTAGGGCGGGAAATAAGCTCAGCGGAAATTGAGATGGCGATTAAGTCCCTCAAAGACAACAAGGCACCAGGCCCAGACAGTTTCACGGCCTCCTTCTATAAAGCATTCCAAACTCAGCTACATCCAACCATGAAAAATGTTTTCAACCACTGAGGGGGTGGGATCGGTGTCACAAACCATGTCTTAAGCAAACATAATAGTTATCCCGAAGGAAGGCAAGGACCCTCAGCTCCCCCAAAATTATAGACCCATCTCTCTAATAAACATAGACTGCAAGATATACGCCAAAATTCTGGCCCCAAGGCTTAACACAGTACTGCCACAACTGATAAGCAACTCACAGGTAGGCTTCCTAAAGACACGCATGTCACATGATAACACCAGACTCCTGTGCCACATACTAGAACAGGCCTCCAAGTCTAACAAGCCAGCGGTGACTATCACACTAGACGCAGAGAAAGCGTTTGACAGAGTATCATGGTACTTCCTAGAACAGTGCATGCGGGCCTACAACCTGGGAGAACAATAGACAAGGAAAGTAATGGCGTTGTACGAAAACCCCAGGGCTAGCATAGTAATCAATGGGTCAATCTCAGAACCATTCACACTACAGAGAGGGACAAGGCAGGGCTGTCCCCTGTCACCAGCGCTGTTTTTGCTGTCCCTAGAACCCCTGATCAAAGATATCAGGACCAATAAGGAGATGAGGGGGATCCCCATCAACGAGGCCACACTGCTGACTTCGAAGCGGGTCTCGGCCCCTTGGTTTACCACTGCACTGTGGGCTAAGCGGCAGCAGTGCAAGGTAGCCGAAAGGGCCTGGCGGGCACACTATGATAGCGTGGACAGGTTGGCCTACAAGGCAGTGGTTAAGGCTTACCACCGGGACATTCGCCTTGGAAAAAAAGCCTATCTTGCTGGGAGAATTGAAGCGGCCTCCAACTCCTGCAAGGAGATTTTCACCATAGTCAGAGAATTTATTTCTCCTCGGACCATTACATCGGAAGAGGTGCCCTCAGATTCCTGGGCGGCGGACCTTGCCTGTTTCTTTACAAGCAAGATACAACTCATACAGGATTCTTTTCCATCTGGGACTCTGGCTAGGCCGTTTAAATCTGAGGCTGACAAGTTCCCTCTGGCCTCGCATGGTGCCACACTGGCTGAGTTTCCACCTTTGCCAGCCCCTGCCTCTTTGGTGCTTATGGGCAATTTGAAATCTGGGTCGCCACTTGACCCCTGCCCAGCTAAGCTTTTGGGTAGGATTGCGGAAGTGATCAATCCTTTGGCGAACCCTCTCCTGAATCTCTCGTTGAGTCAGGGAGTGGTTCCGCCAGCCTGGAAGCAGGCAATGGTCATCCCGCTGCTTAAAAAACCGGGTCTTGACCCGAAGGTCCCAGCCAATTACAGGCCGATTTCATTGTTGCCGGCTCTCGTAAAAATTTTGGAGAAACATGTTCAGTCGGTGCTCTCCAACTTTTTGGAGACCCACGAGATCCTGCATGACACCCAGTCCGGCTTCCGCTCAAATCGCAGCACCGAGACCGCGCTCCTTGAGGTTTCTGAAACCGTCAAGGGGGTGATGGATACCGGCGGCAAAGTCATGCTGGTGTTGTTGGACTTGTCGGCGGCTTTTGACACCGTCCCCCATGATGGCCTTCTCGCAAGACTCTATGAGATTGGTCTTCGGGGGACGGTGCTCAGCTGGTTTTCTTCCTTTCTAGCTGGCCGCCGGCAAACGGTCTGGACATCGCCCGACACCGCCGTGATGCCGCCTCTGGGAGTCGGGGTCCCTCAGGGCTCTATATTGAGCCCGACCCTCTTTAACATCTTCATGACCCCTTTGGCGGCGGTGGCGGAGTCGTTTGGTGCCCGGATCGTATCTTATGCCGACGACACCCAGCTTCTCTTTTCGTGTAAGAGAGGGGCAGACTTTGACGGGGAGAGTATCCGGGATTGCCTTGGGGCTGTGTTCACATGGTTCCAACTGCACAGCCTCAAGTGCAATTCCGATAAGTCCGAGGTACTCTTCTTCGGGTGCGACACGGAGCCCAACTGGCAGGCCTGGTGGCCCATTGACATGTTTCCTCCGTCTTGCTCTTCCCCTATGGCTAAGAACTTGGGGGTCAAGATGGATAAGGGGCTGACGATGAAAGCCCAGATTCTTGGGGTGACCGGTGCCTGTTTCGGTCTATTAAAGATGTTGCGGAGGTTCTGGCCTCTGTTGTCGGAGGAGCACAGGAAGCTAACTGTGCAGGCTCTGATAGGCTCCAGGTTAGATTATGCCAACATTCTTTACCTGGGCCTACCAGAGTACTTGTTGCAGCGGCTCCAAGTCGCGCAGAATGCGGCGACCAGGGCCATTTACGGTCTAAATAGACGTACCAGCGTTTCGGGCCTATTGCAGACGCTGCACTGGCTACCCATCCGCAAACGGATCGCCTTTAAGGCCATGGTTTTGGCCTATAAGGCTCTCCATGCGGTGGGAGCAAAGTACCTCCAAAGGAGACTGGCCTTTTACCATCTGGCCCGCTCTTTGAGGTCAGAATCTTTGCTCCTGGCGGTTGTCCCACGAGTGAAGAGAGCGCGCCTGGGTGGCCGTTCTTTTGGCTTGCTGGCTCCACAGATGTGGAATTCGCTTCCGCTCCCACTCCGGGGGGCCTCTAGTCTTTTTGATTTTAGGCGAGGTCTTAAAACCTGGTTGTTCACTCATTAGGCCTCTTTGCAGTCCTTTTTTACTTGTCTGTTCTGCACTTTCTTCTTTACTGTGTTATGTTATTGCGAAGTAGTTCTCCTTACCTAAAGCGCCGGGACACTCTTTTTGAGTAACCGTTGCGCTATACAAAAGAATAAATAACATAACATAACATAACATAACACAGTCAAACTAGCCGCATACGCGGATGACATTCTCATAGTCACAGAGTGCCCCAACCCCTCCATCACGGCCCTCATGGACACCATAGGAAAATACTCAAACCTCTCCGGATACAAACTAAACAAGGATAAGTCGGAATGTGAGCCACTCAACATACACACCACTAGAGAGGTACTGGGGAACTCAATTCTAGCTTGGCAAACAGGATTCATTAAATACCTGGGGATACAATTCGGCAGAGACCTCAAAAGAACCCTCGAACAAAATGAAAAAATAATTCTGGAAAAGACGAAATTGCTGCTGGAGTCATGGTCGCCTAAATATATATCATGGTGGGGGAGGATAAAGACAATAAAGATGATGATAACTCCGATGGTTAACTACTTGTTGGGGATGCTCCCACTTATACTCACTGACTAGTTCCACCGAAAAATGGACAGGATGATTAATAAATTCCTCTGGCAGGACAAAAAACCAAGGATAAGCCTGAAAAAATTAAGACTTGATAAGGAACTGGGAGGACTAAATGTGGTTGATTTCAGAACTTTCCAAACGGCCTATTTCGCGAAACAAGGAGCCTACTGGGTTCTGCTGAGCCAGGGCTACACGCAGGTCTGGCTTACCTTTGAGAAAGCTATACTAAACAACCTTGAACCTATAGCCCTTCTCACAGCCATCAGGCAGGCACAAAGCACAAGTCTGATACTTAAAAACACAAGAAATTACCTGCTCAAAATAGACAAAAAAATGGAACATAGCATAAAAAATTCAAGGTGGGAATCACTGTGGTCAAACACAAAGATAAAATATAAGGGGAAAACTCTAGACATGGACACATGCAAAAGACTAGGGATCTCATACCCCGCTTAGATGGAGGAATGGGAAAACCCCTACTCCTTCAACATGCTTAAAGCAAAACACAATCTTCCGGACATAGAACTGTATACCTTCCTTAAAATCAGAACAGCACTGGCCAAAACAACACTCAATAAACACAAGCCCTCAATCATCCAATACATGGATAATCTCAACAGAGTAGGCCATCAGGTATCCCACCTCTACAGACTACTAAGACCCAATGCATCCAAGCTTAATGTCAAAGCAACCACATACTGGGAGAAACAACTGGGCTCCACTCTCAACGAGAAAGAAAACCACCTCCTCTGGTCCTCCCCCACACATAACAAAATCTCCCCTGTGCTAGCTCAGACCAAATTCTGGCTCCTTCACAAAACTTACTGGACCCCGGCGCGCCTGGAGTCCCTGGGGCTGAGGGAAAACGATCAGTGCTGGAACTGAAGCAAGGGTAAGGGGGACCTGGCACACCTTATTTACCACTGCCCCATGGTTAAAAAATATTGGGGTAGAATATTCACCTTCATAAACAAAACACTAGGATGCGCACTTAGAGAGGACTTTGCAACACTGACCACCAGTTTCATTAGAACAGAGCTGGAGTCACAACAGGATAGAGACCTACTGGACCTCCTACTAACTGCAGCGGTCAAAATTGTACTCACCAATTGGAAGGATACTGCCAAAGCATCCTTCAAATGCTGGCTCAACTGGGTGACTTTCCTCAGAGGAGCTGACATCACGGCGCTATGTAGCACACCATGGAGACAGCCACACAGGGGCATGTGGACGTCCCTAGACATGATCCTGGACCCATACATGCCGCCATGAACAGTCACGACAAAAGGTAGACAAGAGGCTCACAGACTCACTCCCTGCTGGACTCATAACGCCTACGATAGACTATTATTCTCCAGGTATGCTTCCCTCTCTCCTCCCCATCTCGATCTCCCACCTTTTCCCTCTCTCACTACCTCCTTCTCCTATCTCTAGGACAGTAGATAGGGGGACAACCTTGCAGAGATTTTGTTAACCAACAATATCAGCAACATAACCAGGTGGGGATACTACCCTGTACAGAGAAAGCGGTGATTGAAGATATGTTTTATGTTTTATATTGTATGTATAGAAAATTGCAATTAAAAACATTAAAATGGTTTTATGTAATACTTTCAAGAAAAATGTATCAATAAAAACATTCAACAAAAAAAACGATTGGTATACTTTAGGACCCAATAATGATTGCTATAAAATCCATTATAAGAGACACCATATGACTATATAATCCTGCTTTAGTCTTCTCCAGTTCTTAGGCACACAGACATTGTATACGTCAAAAAATGTTAGCAATGGCATACAGACACCTTGTAATTTTGCACAACATTAGGGCATTGTGACCACTTTACTTTACCCCCGGGGAATACCTGTATAGTGTGTATTTAACTTTACGCTGTGATGGTTGAGCGCTGTGCTCATGCAATGTTTATTTTTTATCTGTGCTCATGCAATGTTTAATTTCCTACCTGTTTACGTTCACAGCATATTCCATCTTCCAGCACTGGTCTCTCCACAAAGGTTTGTTCAGATCCTTCAGAGTTGATGTGACGTTAACAGAGAGAGCAGGCTGGTTGTGGGCTCCTTGTATTTGAATAAACTCTTTGTTTCTTTACTTGCCTCTGCCTTGGTCACTTTCCTCACATTTGGCGATGAGGGTCTACAGATCCTACCAACGATTTTTTCCTGTTTCTAGCTGCCTGCTGTGAATTGGTATTCATTCCTCCTTTGTTTTGGGAATTTGTACTCCGGGCTCCCTGGTGCCTTAGTTCTGGAGTCTGGCCATGTCTTGCAGGCGCCATGTTGCTTCAGCAGTTGTTGCTGCCTTTCTGCTCGTTCAGTCCTACATCGTCATTGAAGGAAAGCAGATAAGGCAGGTTTTGGAAACTCACAGTCTGCAATGAGAATTGGCGTATGACGTCACTGTGCTTGTGGTGCACCGCCGTAGCAAACATCTTGGATAAGGTTGGCCCAGCCTTTCAATCTAATCACCTTACCTCGAGTTGCACGACGTTTTCAGAGTTTAAATGCAATTTTGGTTTGGTTAAACAATTCGGCTCCTGTGTTCCATTGCTTATCAGTTCAAGCAAAGGTAATCAAAGGGATATTACATTACCTTGGGTCATCACTTTTATTTCTGCATCTCCAGTCAAGTGCAGTTCAAAGATACTGAACCGTTTTATTGCTTAGTTGGTGCATTTTCTCATGGCACCTAGACATTTGGTTCAAATTACGCCATTTCTACAACACCCTGGCAAACGTACAATAATATGGAGAT
Organism: Lissotriton helveticus; assembly: GCF_964261635.1. Lineage (NCBI taxonomy): Eukaryota > Metazoa > Chordata > Amphibia > Caudata > Salamandridae > Lissotriton > Lissotriton helveticus. The sequence continues at coordinate 801,125,315 of NC_136069.1, forward strand.
CCTGGACACACAGTTTCAAAAATAATCTAGTTGCCATTGATACAGAGGATTTTGAATTAAAAAACACAAGGCGCGTTGTTGCTCAGTCATCTTGGTCACAAGGCCCAGCAGATTTTTAATAATCTACCTGACGGAAATGCCCTGCCTGGTCAGGCTAGAGTGTGGGACAAGTATGCTGATACTGTTGCCAGGCTCAGAAACAAATTTGTTCAGTTGCACTTCTTCAAGAGGAAGCAGAGTCCAGATGAAAGCATAACAGAGTGTATTACTGCTTTTAGACTCTTACCTTCTACATGTAACTTTAGAGCTTCATTAGATACCTACATCTGTAACCAATTTGTTTACAGCTGTTAATTCAAGGAAGATTCAGGAAAGACTTTTAAGCTGAAGAGACCCGTCCTTAACAGAGGTTATCGATATTGCCAAGGGCTTTGAATGCTCCATTGTCTCTAGTCAACTTATGTCCCAGGAACATGCTGTTGGATCTGCTGTACCTGATTAATGCCCTTAACAATGTTGATACTGTTGAAGATGTGTGTTACAGGTGTGGTTCCAAGAGCCATTTGAGTAACAGCCCAAACTGCCCTACATGAGGCTGACGCTGTAACACATGCAAAAAAGTGGCAGGACGCCTGTCAGAATGAGCAGTGTTGATCTGGGTCAGGAAGATCGTGCCATAGATCTTTCCAGCATGGTGTCCACCTTAGTTGTAGTCACTGATTCCACCACCAAAGTCAAAAGTCCTTGGTTTGAGGTCACATTGAGTTCAGTGCTAACACTAATTATAATGGCTGACTCAGGTGTCCTCATCACCATCATAGCTGACACTTATTTCACAAGTAGTGGGGCCCAAACGTTGCCCTCTCTAGACCGGATGTACACCCCAAAGTTTATGGAGATCAAGATATTGACATGCTCGGTTACTTAAAGTATAGATTACAAGAAAGGGTAGAAATATAGTGAGTTGGCAGGATCTTGCCAAGTTGGGTCTCATACTAGTCCCTGGTGCAAATCCTCATGTTATGATTGCTGAGGTATCCATCTTCCTGGTTGAAAAAGTTTGGTTCTGTCTCTCACATTATTCATAAATTTCCAGAAATGTTTATGAGAAAATCAGAATTATTACTAAGTGGTACACACAATTCGACTCAAGAAAAACACTTTACCACTTGTTTATAAAGTCAGACCCGTTCCACTGATCATCAGGGGGAACTCTAAAAGTTATTGGACAACTTAGTAGTGGAAGGCATTATTTTGCCCACCAATTGATCTGAATCAGTCAGCCCAGTGGTTATCTTACGGAAAATGTCTGGCAAGATGCATGTATGTGCAGATCTTTCCCCACTCAATAATAATATACTCAGTGACTGCCACCCTTTGCCTAAAATGCATGAACTATTTACTAACATTGGACAGCCAAACGTTTTCAGACAACTTTCCCTTAGATCTGCCTATCATCAGATTCCCCCAGAAAAGAGACTCTCATGAGTTAACCACATTTATAACACCTTTCTGGGCATACAAATACTGCAGGTTGCCATTTGGTCTGGCCTCTGAGGTACTGGGTTTTTCAGAACCGGTACGAACCGGTAACCCAGTGGTGTCAGGGTACACCCTAAGACCTCGAGTACTTTCCTGATTCAGACCACAGAAACTCAGAGTCTTCTAGGTGAAGTCAAAGATCGAATTTATTGGCTGCAACCAAGTAACAGGCGTCCTAGAAGTACAACAACACGGTGTGTATATTCTTAGGAGACTGCTCAATCTTACAAAGCCAGGCTTCTCTTTTTATACAAAATATTATGCTTCAGGCAAACATTCTTGGATTTACAGTAGACCATTCACATATTTTCACTACAAAGAAAAAGCAGAGTCATGATGACAAGCCCACATTCCAATTTGTTCAGCCCACAATAAATTACCCGGCAAGGCCCAACATTTTCATCAGATATCGGTGTACCCCCAATAAAAACGGGCACCTCCTCATCATAAAGCAAGTGAGAGAAAAGAGCAGGGACAGGTGTGAGCAAGATTAGGCAGGGTGTGTGTGCGATGAAAAGGGTTTATGGCATGTTGTGCCTTGATGCTATCTCGTTCGGCCACTGGGAGAGGAACTGACCAAACAGGTTCAGCCTGGGGCAATGGTCTCAGCTTGCCCAGGTCAGAGAGAAGTCAATTAAGGTGTACGTGTCCTTTGGAATCGAATTTAGCTGTATTATAAGCCTATGTGAGGGCAACTCTCAAAATGGCTGCTGTGCACAAAATGAAAGCCAAGGGTTCTGGACGAAAATCACGATTTCGAGGTGAAATCGTTACTGGAATATGACGAAAATGCTTGTACATAGTGTACTAGCCATTTTCGGTCTTTTGATACCAAAATCGTCATACTACGACAAAGTTTATTGCACGAGTCCAGAATTTTCAGAACTACAAACCCTCCTTTTGCCCTTACATAGGCAATTAACCTATTCTCATGCTAATCTGAGTCCAGGTCTATATTCCTAAAGTCATTGAGATGTTGCTGTAACATCATCCTAGTACTTAGCTCGTCTCTTGATACAGGTTTCCTTACACATGATGTAGCACAGAGGCCACATATTGCGGGAGCACACTGCACGCACAGACAAAACAGGAAAAGAATGGCTAAGACCATCCCAATGACCATCAGAATTTTCCATCCCCAGGCGGATATCAGTTCCCAAAACCATCCCATTAACGACCAATCTCCTTTATCCACATGAATAGATTCGGAAATCTTATGTAGTTTGGAGATGGCCTGGTACACTGTTGGAGCGTTATCTGGAATGAAAACACAGCAACTCGATTGGATCAATTTACATACCCCACCTCGGTCTGCAAGTATGACATCTAATGCGACCCTGTTCTGAAGGGTCATAAGACGATCCGACTGGAGCTTAGCAGTCAAGTTACTAAGGGCACCGGCAGTTTCAACCACGGTGGATTCAACCACCCTTGTCAATTGCCTTATGTTCCTGCTGTTACCCATGGGTCCCCAGAACGGCAGAAAACCCTTTACGAAGTCCCCAAATTCTTGTCCTGCAGTGTCTTCTTCGCTGAAGACACCTCTAACTATCCTTGTCTTGTGGTAATCTGCCGCCGCTGTGTAGGTGGGAGGCAGCAGAAACAAAACAAAACATGTGCCCGAAAAGTCAGGGGGCAACCATGTATAGGCTCTATCATGGCAGATGAAATAGGTACCCATAGCTGCTAAGAACGGAGGGGAAGTCTGAGATGCAAAAACATATGTTTCAGTGTAGATGCTTTTCCCTAGCTGAGCTCTGGGATTCTTGCCAGTACCTTGCAGACACAGGTGACCCTTATGGGGTACAATCCAAATCGGGGAAGATCTCTTAGCGTGCTGTTTCTCACTCAGAGTAGCTCCATATCCGGTCACGTTCCATCCTATGTATACTAGTGTCTCATCTCTAGGGATAGTCTCGTAGGAAATATCTTCCTTAATCATGTCTACTATACCCTTAACTAGAGCACTATTCTTAGGATTGTCTTCCACAGAACGTAGGGGGTAGACTTCATGTGCATAGATGAACATTGTTCTGTATGCCCACACAGAACCATTGTGGCTGAATGGCAGGACCAGATAGGGAATACCCTTATCCGTTGTGTGAGGCATAAGACCACACACCCAACAGTTAGTCGTGTTCATTACTAGTTGGTGTTGGTGCAAAAGCTGAACAAAGGAGTTATTAATAAACTCTAATCTCCTAGTGGATTCGTGTTCAGGAAGGGGTTGAAAAGAGTGTGAGGAACCAGTAGAAGGAGGAGGTATGGGTGGTGTAGTGGGTGCAAATGTTACTCGAAAAGAGAATAAAACATAACCTATTAAAAATATCATCACACTGAACAACATGAAAATGCACAATATCAAAAAGCTTTTCTTTGTCATCATTTTACATATTCTGTTTTTAAAGTTCGTTTCCTTGGCAGGTCTCTCCATCTCGAAAAACTCCATCCTCTATACAATGCTGCCCGCGATGGGAGGTTGTTTCTGCTAAGGAATGCTTCTGTCAGTCTAGGGCAACTCCCTTAGACCAACCAGAACTGTTGACCTAACGTCGTCAGCTGCACCCCAAAGACTTTGGGCAATCGCGGCCCTAGCAGCGGAACCCGGATGGCGGTTCGAAAAACCAAAATAAGCAAGTTTCTCAGATGGGAGAGCTGCGCTTTCAAAAATAGCAAAAAAGGAAAAAAAATTGTTTATTTGTCCATAGGCCTCGGTCTCAAATTATAACGTTTTCTCCCAGGTACTGTTTGGTCTTGGAAAAGGAGTTCAGGCTCTGTAGTGTCCAATCGAATTGACGGTGATACAGCTGGTTGCAAAATGTTGTCACTCTCTTTTTCAGTAAGTGTTCCTTTTATACGTGCATCACTGAAAGGCAGAAAACGTGGCACGGTTTCAGTCTCTGAGTCGGCGACACCCTCCTGGACCCACCGGTCGTACTGCAGAGGTAAAGGCACCCTCTTGCAGTGTACGCCGTGGATCCAGTGCTTCTTGCCTTCTACACGAACAGCTGATCTCGTTGAAAGAAGGACGAGGTGTGGGCCGGTCCACCTGGGCTGGTCGTTCTTTGTTCGCTGAAAGTTCTTCACCAGAACCCAGGATCCAGGATCGATCTGATGTCCTGGAGCTTCAGAGACCTGAGGCAGAGTATCATGCACCTGTTGGTGTAAAACACGCAATTTAGCCGTCAATTCGTACAAATAGTCAAGCAAAACAGGGTGTTCAATTTCACTAAATTTTGTGGGCCTTGGCACTCCCCATATGTTGGCCGGGCGGCCAAAAACTATCTCATATGGACTAAGTCCCACTCGCGAATGCACAGTCATTCTGGTGGATAGGAGTGCTAGGGGTAGAGCATCAGGCCATTTAAAACCAGAGCTCGCTTGAATTTTAGCCAATTTAAGTTTCAATGTGCCATTGTAGCATTCTACTAGTCCAGCTGATTGGGGGTGATTTGCAGCGTGAAATTTCTGGTGAATGCCTAGCTCTTCACATACTTTCTTCATCACTCGACCCACAAATTCACTTCCATTGTCACTCCAGACCATTCTAGGCATTCCGAATCTGGGGAAGAACTCTTTCACAAGGGCTTTAGCTGTGGATAAGGCAGTGTTGTCTTTTAGGAGGTAGGCTTCCACCCATCTTGAAAAGGCACAAACAACAACGAGTACGTATTTTAAATTGTTGCACCTTTCCATGTGGATGAAATCTAGTTGCAAAACCTCGAACGGATACGTAGGAGGTGCAAAATGACCAGCTGGAGTTGGGGTTCCCCTACCAGGATTGTATTTCAGACACACCATGCAATTCTTGACCACATTCTCTGCACACTTAGGAATTCCAGCATTTTGCCATACTGGAGCCAACAACTTACAAATCCCTTTCACACTGATGTGAGCCATTCCATGGGCCATTGTAACCACTGCAAGCACATACGCATCGGGTAACAACCATCTCTGATGCTCTGACAATTCAACCCAACAACCATTTGTATCCAATTTACCAGTACTTTCTCTCCACACACTCAATTCTTTCTCTGTACCTTCAGCTTGAATAGATTTCACACTCTCTATCGTGTCTTCACACATTCCAACGTCACCAACCCATCTTGCAGGGCCTGCAACATACATTCGGCTCATCACATTCCTTGCAGTTTCTTTTGCTATTTCGTCAGCGAATGCATTACCACGACCAACATCATCAGTCACTTTCTTGTGCGCACTACATTTCACAATCGCAACTTGCAGGGGCAAAGTCAGTGACTCAAGAAGCTCATTCACCAACTGACCATGCTGTATCTTAGCTCCATGCGAAGTCAGGAACCCACGTTCTTTCCACAATCGTCCAAAACTGTGAGCCACACCAAATGCATACTGGCTGTCGGTATAGATGGTCACTTTCATTCCTTTTGACAACACACATGCTCTCGTAAGTGCAATCAATTCTGCTGCTTGAGCTGAATTATGTGGGATACGTGCAGCTTCAACAATTGTATGCAAAGTCGTGACAGCATATGCTGCAGTCGTATCACCATTCGGAAGCTTGAAGCATGAACCATCCACCCATAATGTACCATCACATTCAGCAAGAGGAGTATCCTGGAGGTCTATTCTCCCTTTTGTTTCTTCTTCTGTTCTAAGAAAACAATCATGCTGTTCTGAATCATCTAACTCTGTTACAATTGGCAACAACGTAGCTGGGTTAAGTGTGTTGCATCTTTTTATGTGCACATGACTCGCTAACAATGTCAACTCGTAACCTGACAATCGAGCACTAGTTAAGTGCTGTGTCTTGGTTCTGTTTAACAACGTGTCCACTGCATGTGGAACCATCACAATTAACATGTTATTCATCACTAAACCAGCAGACTGTCGAATAGAAACAGCTGCTGCCGCTGTTGCTCTTAAACAACTCGGCAATGCTTTAGCTACCGGATCCAAAGTCGACGAAAAATATGCACATGGACGCTGCTTGTCTCCAAACAACTGTGTCAACACTGACAATGCACAACCTTCTTTCTCATGGACATACAATGTAAAGGGCTTACTGTAGTCAGGGGTACCCAACACAGGGGCCGAACATAATGCTGTGCGCAATTCAGAAAAACTTTTCTGACACTCTTCAGACCATGGGACGAGATTCGGTGTATCTTTACACGTTAATGCCACCAAAGGCTTGGCCAATAACGAAAAATTCGGTATCCATTGTCTGCAATATGATGTAATGCCCAAGAAAGCACGCACTTCTCTCTGTGTTCTTGACACACTCAATTTCGCTATTGCCTGAATTCTTTCTGGGGTCAGTTTCCTTCCCTCCTTCGATAAGAGATGACCTAAGTAGGTCACTTCTTGTCGACAATATTGCAATTTTGAGAGAGACACTTTGTGATGCAGATCACACAAATGACGTAACAATGACAACGTGGCTTCTTTACAGATTTCCTCAGTATCTGCAGCAACAAGCAAATCATCAACATACTGAATGAGGGTAGCGCCATCAGGTAAAACAATCGTATCAAGCTGTGTTTTTAGAGCTTGACTATATATCGATGGACTTTCACAGTAGCCCTGTGGAG